>NC_044555.1:28764766-30188537 GCF_007565055.1 Rhinopithecus roxellana | reverse complement strand
CCCATCTGTGTGATTTTATCTACCTTTGGTCTTTGATGATGGTGACGTACAGATGGGGTTTTGGTGTGGATGTCCTTTCTGTTTGTAAGTTTTCCTTCTAACAGTCAGGACCCTCAGCTGCAGGTCTGTTGGAGTTTGCTGAAGGTCCACTCCAGACCCTGTTTCCCTGGGTATCAGCAGCAGAAGCTGCAGAATAGCAAGTAGTGCTGAACAGCAAATGTTGCTGCCTGATCGTTCCTCTGGAAGCTTTGTCTCAGAGGGGTACCTGGTCGTGTGAGGTGTCAGTCTGCCCCTACTGGAAGGTGCCTCCCAGATAGGCCACTCAAGGGTCAGGGACCCACTTGAGGAGGCAGTCTGTCCGTTCTCAGATCTCAAACTCCGTGCTGGGAGAACCACTACTCTCTTCAAAGCTATCAGACAGGGACATTTAAGCCTGCAGAAGTTTCTGCTGCCTTTTGTTTCGCTATGCCCTGCCCCTAGAGGTGGAGTCTATAGAGGCAGGCAGGCCTCCTTGAGCTGTGGTGGGCTCCACCCAGTTCGAGCTTCCTGGCTGCTATGTTTACCTACTCAAGCCTCAGCAACGACAAGCACCCCTCCCCCAGCCTCGCTGCTGCCTTGCAGTTTGATCTCAGACTGCTGTGCTAGCCATGAACGAGGCTCTGTGGGCATGGGACCCTCCGAGCCAGGCACGGGATATAATCTCCTGGTGTGCCTGTTGCTAAGACCATTGGAAAAGCGCAGTATTAGGGTGGGAGTGACCCGATATTCCAGGTACCATCTGTCACAGCTTCCCTTGGCTAGGAACAGGAATTCCCTGACCCCATGCACATCCCGGGTGAGGCAATGCCTCACCCTGCTTCAACTCACGCTTGGTGGGCTGTACCCACTGTCCTGCCCCCACTGTCCGACAAGCCCCTATGAGATGAGCCTGGTACCTCAGTTGGAAACGCAGAAATCACCCGTCTTCTGCATCGCTCACACAGGGAGCTGTAGACTGGCGTTGTTCCTATTCCACCATCTTGGAACTGCCCTCCGCCTTGAGCTTTTTTTTTTTTTTTTTTCTTAGATACAGTTTTTCTCTCTTGTCACCCTGGCTGGAGTGCAATGGAACGATCTCAGCTCACTGCACCTCAACCTACCTCCTGGGTTCAAGCAGTTCTCCTGCCTCAGCCTCCCGTGTAGCTCAGATTACAGGTGTCTGCCTCCATGCCCAGCTAATTTTTGTATTTTTAGTAGAGACGGGGTTTTACCATGTTGGCCAGGCTGGTCTCGAACTCCTGACCTTAGGTGATCCACCTGCCTCAGCCTCCCAAAGTGACTGTGCCTGGCCACATTGATGTTTTTGAAAGACTCCTGGCCCGTTGTTTGGTAGCTTTGGCATACATATTTTGGGGGAAAAACTAAGCCCCATAGTAAATTTAAAATGGAATGGAATGGTAACTTTTTAGTTGTATTCAATGCCCAGCTTTAGCTGTGACTTGGAACAAGTTTCTGAATCTTCTCTGAGACTCAGTTATCTGATTTGTTAAATGGGAATAATGATTCCTATTTTACAAGGCAGATACAAGGATTATAAATTGTTGCAATCTTTCAGAAAGCAATTTGATAGCCTCCATCAAGAATCTTAAACATGCTTTTATTTATGGATCCAGTAATTCGGCTTCTAGTGATTTATCCTTAAGAAATGATCAGAGATACTGGCCAGGCATAGTGGCTAACACCTGTAATCCTTGCACTTTGAGAGGCCAAGGCAGGAGGATCACCTGAGGTCAGTAGTTCGAGACCAGCCTGGCCAATATGGTGAAACGCCGTCTCTACCAAAAATACAAGAATTAGCCAGAAATAACTTGAATCCGGGAGGTGGAGGTTGCAGCGAGTCAAGATCGTACCACTGCACTCCAGCCTGGGCAACAGAGCTAGACTCTGTCTCATAAAAAACAAAGATCAGAGATACAGACAAAACTGTTTAGGCAGTGATGGTCATTATCATGAGTGCCAGGATAGTAGTTGAGTGAACTGTGCTGCATCTTCCATCTCCTCCCTTATCAGCCTTGGGCTACTTGCCCTCAATACTCATTGCTAACACTTAAACGGTACCTTGTGTCCAGCACTGTGGGGAGTTACAGACTGTTATGGCAAGCTTGAAAATCATGCCTTGAGCTGGGCGCAGTGGCTTACACCTGTAATCCAACCACTTTAGGAGGCCAAGGCGGGTGGATCACCTGAGGTCAGGAGTTTGAGACCAGCCTGACCAGTATGGAGAAACCCTGTCTCTACCAAAAATACAAAATTAGCTGGGTGTGGTGGCACATGCCTATAATCCCAGCTACTCAGGGAGGTTGAGGCAGGAGAATCACTTGAACCCAGGAGGTGGAGGTTGCAGTGAGCCGAGATCGTGCCATTGCACTCCAGCCTGGGCAACAGAGCAAGACTCCATCTCAAAAAAAAAAAAAGAAAGAAAGAAAAAAAAATTAACCAGACACATTGGCACATGCCTGTAGTCCCAACTACTAGGGAGCCTGAGGTGAAAGAATTGCTTGAGCCCAAGAGGTTGAGGCTGCACTGTACTCCAGACTGGGTGACAGAGTGAGAACTGATCTCAAAAAAACAAAATAAAGGGAGAGAGAGAGATTTAATGGATAGCTAGCTATCTCTGTCACATCACAAAATCTATTTTTGGGCCAGGCACAGTGACTCACACCTGTAATCCCAGCACATTGGGATGCCGAGGTGGGCAGATAGCTTGAGGTCAGGAGTTTGAAACCAGCCTGGCCAACGTGGTGAAATCACGTCCTTACAAAAAGTTAGCTGGGAGTGGTGGCACGCATCTGTTATCCCAGCTTCTCAGGAGGCCGAGGCAGGACAACTGCTTGAGGTTGGGTGACGGAGGTTACAGTGAGCCCAGATTGTGCCACTGCACTCCAGCCTGGGTGACAGAGTAAGGCTGTCTCAAAAAACAAAAAAAAATCTATTCATGTCTGTTTTTTTTTGTTTGTTTGTTTGTTTTGTTTTATTTTGTTTTTTGATACAGAGTCTGTCACCCAGGCTGGAGTGCAGTGGAGCAATCTCAGCTTACTACAATCTTCGCCTCCTGGGTTCCAGCAATTCTCCTGCCTCGGACTTCCGAGTAGCTGGATTACAGGTGCCCACCACCATGCCTAGCTAATTTTTGTATTTTAGCAGAGACGGCATTTCACCATGTTGTCCAGGTTGGTCTCGAACTCCTGACCTCAGTTGATCTGCTCGCCTCTGTCCCACAAAGTGCTGGAGTTACAAGCATTTGCCACCACGCCCTGCTAATTTTTTTTTTTTTTTTTTTTTTTTTTGGTATTTTTTGTAGAGAAAGGGCTTTGCCATGTTGTCCAGGTTAGTCTCAAACTCCTGACCTCAGGTGATCCGTCTGACTCAGCATCCCAAAGTGTTGGGATTACAGGCGTGAGCCACTGCGCCTGGCCCTTGTCTGATATTAATACAACTACTCACATTTCTTTTGGTTACTGTATGGAACTAAAATATCCTGTCTTAGCCTTTTATTTTCAATCATTCTGAGGCATTGTACATACGGGTAAACAGCACAAACCTGGATTTTACTTTGTTTCTATTCTTTTTTTTCTTTTTTTTTTTTTTGGAGACTGAGTCTTCGCTCTACCCCAGGCTGAAGTGCAGCGCAATCTCAGCTCGCTGCAATCTCGGCCTCCTGGGTTCAAGCTATTCTCATGCCTCGGCCTCCTGAGTAGCTGGGGTTACAGTCACCCGCCACCAAGCCCGGCTAATTTTTGTATTTTTTTTTTAAATAGAGACAGGGGGTTTTACCATGTTGCCCAAGCTGGTCTCGAACTCCTGGCCTCAGGAGATCCACCCGCCTCAGCCTCCCAAAGTGCTGGGATTACAGGCATGACCCATTGCGCTTGGCCAAATTATCTTTTAAAGGTGAGGGAAAAATAAAGATATTTCCAGATAAGGAAAAATTGAGAATTTTCTATCATATTAGGAAGAATGATTCCATAATGAAGGTCTGAGATATAAGAATAATGGCAAACAAGTAAACTGGGAAAAACGGGGTAGGGGAATTTAAACACATATGAACTCTATCAATAAATAATAATAGTATTCAATTTAGATCATAAAAATTAAGATAAGGCCAGGCACGGTCCGTGGCTCACGCCTGTAATCCCAGCACTTCGGGAGGCCGAGACGGGTGGATCACAAGGTCAGGAGTACGAGACCAGCCTGGCCAATATGGTGAAACCCTGTCTCAACTAAAGATACAAAAATTAGCCAGGTGTGGTGGCAGGCACCTGTAGTCCCAGTTAGTCAGGAGGCTGAGACAGGAGAATCCCTTAAACCCGAGAGGTGGAGGTTGCAGTGAGCCGAGATTGCTCCACTGCACTCCAGCCTGGGCGACACAGCAAGACTCCGTCTCAAAAACACAACAAAAAAAGGCCAGGCGCCACGGCTCACACCTGTAATCCCAACACTTTGAGAGGCTGAGGGAGGTGGATCACGAGATAAGGCATTCAAGACCAGCCTGGCCAACATAGTGAAACTCCGTCTCTACTGAAAATACAAAAAATTAGCTGGGCATGGTGGTGAGCGTCTGTAATCCCAGCTACTCAGGAGGCTAAGGCAGGAGAATCATTTGAACCCGGGAGGCAGAGATTGCAGTGAGCCAAGCTCAATCGAGCCACTGCACTCCAGCCTGGCGACAGTGCAAGACTCTGTCTCAAAAAAAAAAAAAAAAGAAAAAGAGAAAAGGAGGGAGAGAGCAAGTTCATCCTTCTCGCTCTGTGAGGAAGCATCATTCATCCCCTCCAGAGGATACAGCAACAAAGCACCATCTTTGAAGCAGAGAGCAGCCCTCACTAGACACCAAATCTGCCAGCACCTTGGTCTTGGACTTCTCAGCCTCCAGAACTGTGAGAAATACATTTCTATTGTTTGTAAATTACCCAGTCTTTGGCATTTTGTTATAGCAGCATGAATGAACTAAGACAATAGGTAATATAAAATTTTTTGAGAAGGAGCCTTGCTCTGTCACCCAGGCTGGAGTGCAGTGGCACGATCTCGGCCTACTGCAATGTTCACCTCCCGGGTTCAAGGGATTCTTGTGCCTCAGCCTTCCAAGTAGCTGGGATTACAGGCGCATGCCACCATGCCCAGCTAATTTTTGTATTTTTAGTAGGGATGGGGGTTTCACCATGTTGGCCAGGCTGGTCTTGAACTCCTGACCTCAGGTGATCCACCTGCCTCAGCCTCCCAAAGTGCTGACATTACAGGCATGAGCCACCGCGCCCGGCCAATAGGTGATATAAATTTAAATTCTAACCACATATGAAGGCAGGCTAACAGCCAGCTCTAAATTTTCAGGGAAGACTTTTTCACCACTTAAAGGGGGAACTGAGACAAACAAGACTTGTTTTCTCCCCTTGCTGCAAGAAGACTGTTTTTCTGGCCTACTGTTTCACTAGGCTGTATTTCTTAGACAGTCCTGACTTCATACGAAGCTGCAGTTCCAACATCCCCCGCCCCCTTGTGTGGGCCCAAGAGCCCTGTGTGCTGTGCTGGATCCCTGTACAGACACTGAAAAACAGAGTTCTGCACTTCTTACAGCAGCAACTACAAGTGGTTTTGGGGCTTAACTATCACTTTGGTTTCTATTTGATGTTCCTTTTTGTTTCCCTGAGATTTGCTTTCTTGGGATTGTATTTTAGCCATGATTTCTAAGTGCCTTGTTATGGAAAGGTTTATTGCACTATTCAATCTTTCATATTATTTGAAGTAGGAAACCCAAGGTCTTTTCATCTTTACAACAACTCTACAAATTAAGTGCTATCATTCCCATTTTGTTATTGCAGAAATTGAGACTCAGGCAAGATAAAGGTCACATGGTTCCGTCAAGTAGTAGAGCCTGAATGTGAACCCAGTACTGTCTGGCACCAAAATTTATGGTTGTTTAAACACTAAGCTATATTGTCTCTTACTATACTCTGATTTTTTTTGTGTGTATTTTTTTCTTTTAGAAAATGTTAATTCTATCTATCATCAGAAAAAAATAAAATAGCTTTTAAAAGTACTATAAGTTGAAAAATATATCCCTTGGTTATAAAATGTATTTATTAAACCTAATAAGCTCTACTATCAAAGCCCTATAGGTAGGCCAAGGCCATCCATTGTATCTGTCAGGTACCATATGGGATGAACATAATATTTTCCTATACATAAATAATAAACAATATATGAGCCAAGGTATTATATTTTCCCTTTTCCTCTACTTTGTTGTGTTTACCTTTTCCCTATGATCCTGTCATTTTTCTCCACCACTCTCTCCCCAGGCTGCTACTAGCTCTAAATAGTACTAATAAATATGATTGGGTTCCTGTTACACTTTTGGCAAGCAGGAAAGTCTTCTTGGATACAGTGGATATAGGCCTTATCTGTCTAGGTTGTTGATTAGAAAAGCATGCTGGAGGACATGTAAACCTTAATGAAGTCTAAATAGATTACACCTATTGCTTCTCCAGGATCAGCATGACATGGCACTCATAATAGAAAACAGAATAAGCCTGGCACACTGGCTCACTATGGGATCATAATGCTAGCCACACACTAATTTTTGCTTTATTAAGTGCTGGAAAATTTATTGGTTCATAATTTGTTCTGGTGCTTTCCCAAGTATCTAGATGTCTACAATTACTTGAATTATTCTTTTATTCTTTTTTAATATGCACACACAGACACACATGGGCACGTACAAGCAATTTGCCATTTCCCAGGCTGTAGGGTTCTTCCTGGGCTCTCAAAAATAAGCTCTGAAGTCTCTAATGAAATTCACCAAAGCCGCCGGGCACGGTGGCTCACGCCTGTAATCCCAACATTTTGGGAGGTCGAGGCAGGCGGATCACGAGGTCAGGAGTTCAAGACCAGCCTGGCCAATATGGTGAAACCCTGTCTCTACTAAAAATACAAAAAAAATTAGCCAGGCATGGTGGTGCACACCTGTAGTCCCAGCTATTCGGGAGGCTGAGGCAGAAGAATCGCTTAAACCCGGGAGGCAGAGGTTGCAGTGAGCCAAGATTGCACCACTGCACTCCGGCCTGGGCAACAGAGCAAGATGAGACTCTGTTTCAAAAAAAAAAAAAGAAAAGAAAAGAAAAGAAAAAATAAAAAAAGAAATTCGCCAAAACCTTAAGTTCCCTGAGATGTATATAATGAAATCTTGCTAATTTTGTTTTGTGTTGACACCTCACTATAAGTCAGATTATTTCTGTAAAGAATTTGTAAAAGTGAATTCATCTAAGAATCTGTCCAAGTACCTTTAGTCCAGAAGATACTCATTTTTTTTTTTTTTTTTTTTGAGACGGAGTCTCACTCTGTCTCCCAGGCTGGAGTGCAGTGGCCAGATCTCGGCTCACTGCAAGCTCCACCTCCCGGGTTTACGCCATTCTCCTGCCTCAGCCTCTGTCCTGCCTCAGCCTCTGGAGTAGCTGGGACTACAGGCGCCCGCCACCTCGCCCGGCTAGTTTTTTGTATTTTTTTTTTTTAGTAGAGACGGGGGTTCACCGTGTGAGCCAGGATGGTCTCGATCTCCTGACCTCGTGATCCGCCCGTCTCAGCCTCCCAAAGTGCTGGGATTACAGGCTTGAGCCACCGCGCCCGGCCGATACTCATTCTTTCATTCATGTATACATGTCTGCATTCATTCATTTCACACGCATTTATTGAGTGCCTACTGTATGTAAGGCCCTGTTTTAGTTGCTAGGGACGTAGCGGTAATTTTTTTAGATGTGGTCTCTGCATTCATGGAGTAAATGATCTAATGTAGCAGTTAAATAAGGAAATAAATGAACCATTTCAGATGGTTATAAATTATATGAAGTATTTAAAAGAGATGATAAATAGAGTGATTGGGTTGGGAGTGGGGTGCTACCTTAGATAGAGTTTTTCAGGAAAGTTGGCTAAGAAAGATTTCAGAATCTGGGCTATCACTCTTTATGATTCTCTTTATATGTCACTAACTGCTTCTTCTCAATCTTCTATGATGATTTTTCTTTATCTTTTCAACATCCAAATATTGGAGTGCCCCAGGGCTCATCTCTGGACTTCTTTTTGATCTTCACTTACTCCCTAGATGATCTCATTAAGTCCCTTGATTTTAAATAACTTCTGTACTTTATCTTTAAATGGGCAAAGTATGTATAGAACAGTAACATTTGTCTAAGAAATGGATATGGTAGAATACAAATACATATAGTCAAGAACAGTGAAGGGTCTGAGATTTTATCCTACTTGCAGTCTAACAAGTTAGCCTGCCATGGTTTTATGGGATTCTGGCAGAAGACACAAGATTCTTGGGTCAGAGACAAAGGCATTTATTATTCACAGCAGCAGCAGTAGTCAGAGTATTTGAGCTAGCTTTCCAAGCCCCAATTCCTAAAGGTTGACATGAAGAGGATCAGGTGAGGCCTGCATATGCAGTGGGTTGCATTACAGGAAAGAAACCCTGAGCTTAGAAAGTCTCAATATATCTGTACCCCAATAACCTATGAAAAAAAAAGAAAATCTGAATTTTTTTTTTTTTTGAAATGGAGTCTTGCTCTGTCATCTAGGCTGGAGTGCAGTGGCGCGATCTCAGCTCACTGCAAGCTCCGCCTCCTGGGTTCATGCCATTCTCCTGCCTCAGCCTCCCACGTAGCTGGGACTACAGGCACCCGCCACCCCGCCAGGCTAATTTTTTGGATTTTTAGGAGAGACGGGGTTTCACTGTGGTCTCGATCTCCTGACCTCGTGATCCACCTGCCTCGGCCTTCCAAAGTGCTGGGATTACAGGCGTGAGCCACCGTGCTTGGCCTAAAAATCTGAATTTTTTATAATGAACAGTAAGCATGTCTGCCTTACATTGCAAAGGAAGACACTGTCTCTATGTACCAGGGCTGTTAACTTACACAGACATCCCTAAAATGATAGGCCAAAACAAAAGCAGTCAGTGACTCTGTTCAAAATATATGAAGAAATGTGAGAGGACCACAGCAAATTGTCTCTCAACCTGTATTTGCTTATATTTTCTAAACAAGCAAAAACATTTTTAAGTTACCTATTTATAGAGAGAGGGAACAGGGTGGGGGGGACAAGGCTGGAAGTTAGACTTCTCCAAATATACTTTGAATATTTGATTTTGAAACCATCTATTTTACCTAATTAGAAAACAAAATTAGGCCGGGCGCGGTGGCTCAAGCCTGTAATCCCAGCACTTTGGGAGGCCGAGACGGGCGGATCACGAGGTCAGGAGATCGAGACCATCCTGGCTAACACGGTGAAACCCCGTCTCTACTAAAAATACAAAAAAACTAGCCGGGCGAAGTGGCGGGCGCCTGTAGTCCCAGCTACTCGGGAGGCTGAGGCAGGAGAATGGCGTAAACTCGGGAGGCGGAGCTTGCAGTGAGCTGAGATCTGGCCACTGCACTCCAGTCCGGGCGACAGAGCGAGACTCCGCCTCAAAAAAAAAAAAAAAAAAAAAGAAAACAAAATTAAATTTTTTAAAGCAATCCCTAAAAACTGAAAACTGCATGAAACAAATGAAACCAATGATCTATCAAATTAGTAGAATAACTGCACAGAGAATAATTATTTCCATTTATTTTTAAATATGGTGACTTGGCCAGGCTCATGCCTGTAATCTCAGCACTTTGGGTGGCTGAGGCAGGAGGACTGCTTGAGCCTAGGCGTTTGAGACCACCCTAGGCAAGATGGTGAAACCTTGTTTCTACCAAAACAAAACAAAACAAAACAAAAATTAGCCAGGTGTCAGTCCCAGCTACTCAGGAAGCTGAGGTGGGATGATCGCTTGAGCCTGGGGGGTCCAGGCTGCAGTGAGCCATGACTGTGCCACTTGCACTGCAGCCTGGGTGACAGAGTGAGACCTGTATCAAAAAAAAAAAAAAAAAATACAGTGATCTGTCTATACATTCTTAGTAGAATATACTCTAAAAGCAAAAGGAAGTCCAAAAAGTCTTCCATTCTTTTCAGCAATCATGTTAGTGGTAGCGTTGGTGTTGATTCAGAGTGTTTCATGTAACCTGTTGATGAAATTGGAAATCGAAATTTTTGGTATGAGAGAATAAATAGAGATACAGATTGAATATCAAAGAGGTTAAGCAAAACTCTCTAGTCTCAAATTTTAGGAAGTATTATATATGAACTCATTATGCTTCTTATCTTTATAGAAAAAAAAAAATCTATTTCCAAGCTCTAACACTGAAAAAGCATAAAAGCAATGACTGATCCAGTAGCAAAGAATGCCCAGATTGTGGTATCCAAATACTATTTCACACTAGAAAAGACCAGAGCTCCTTGAAGAAATAGCTGATTCTGGGTCTAGGGTAGGAAATATACAAGACAGGCTTGAAATAACTCTTCATACTAGAAAGTAAGGAAGCTATCAAAGACTGCTGGGAAAGTGTCAAAAGAATTAATGTGCCAATTTACAGGAACTCCCACTGGCCAAAGATGTGAGCATCAATAGGAATTACAGTTGCATAGAATGGAAACATTGGTATATTCAAATTCATAGAATGGAAACATTGTATATTCAAATTCATAGAATGGAAACATTGGTATATTCAAATTCATAGAATGGAAACATTGTATATTCAAATTCATGAGTTCATGGTAAGATATATTTTTAAGAAACTACTCATTGGTCACCTGAAGATAACGCTAGGGAACTCATTATTTTGCAAATTGGTCAATAAACAGAGAGAATCAAGATTGACCACCTTCCCAATGCCATCTATATGCTGAAGATTCCTAAATGTTCATCTCTAAACTTAACCTCTTTCATGAATTCCACACTTACATATCCACCTACCTATTCAAGCTCTCCAATTGAATATCTAATGGCAATGTCTAACTCAAAATGTCCCAAACTAAAATCTTGATTCTCTTCCTGTCCCAAATCGGCTCCTCTCAGTATTTTCCTTCTCAATAGAATGAGCAATGTTACTTGTTCACACCAAAAACACTGAAGTCTTCCTTGACTCCTCCCTTCCTCTCATACTCCACATCTAATTTATAGCAAACATTATTGACTCTTCCTTTTAAGTATATCCAGAATCAGTCCTCTTCTCATTATCTCCTCTGTTACCACACTGGTCCCATGGTTCCTGTGATTGGCTTAATGCATGTAAGGCCATGTCCCTGTAAGATTACAGCACTTATTTGCTCAAAACTCTCCAATTAGGCCAGACCTAGTGACTCATGCCTGAAATCCCAGCACTTTGGGAAGCCAAAACGGGAGGATCACTTGAGGCTCAGAGGTCATGCCACTGCACTCCAGCCTGGGTGAAAAGAGCCCAGGTCACAAGAGCAAAACCCTGGCTCAAAACAAAAACAAAAACAGACCAAAAAAACTCTCCAATTACATCTCATGTCACTTAATATAATTGAGTAATATGCAAAGTCCTCCACATCTGTAAATAAAGAGGTAACCAGAAGACTGAAAACTTAAAGGAAAAACAAAGGCCCAAGTTGATGTGGCCACATCCAATGACTGATTATTGGAGGAGTACAGAGACCTGGTCATCCCTTCCCAATTCAGGACAACTCCAAAGGGCCACTCTAGCAATAGGGAACCCCAGAGGGTTGCATGAGATATTTGTTGTGCCCACATGGCAGCTCAGCTTCTCCCTCTGCCCATGCCTGGCTACTCCCCAACCTCCCACAGCTATTGATACCAAGGGCACTCCTTAACTAACACCCTGCATGCTAACCTCCATCTGAGAAACTGCCTGGCATGGTAGCCACACTCCCTTCCCCAACCCCTCCAGGACAAATTTTATTTTTTATTTTTTGTTTTTGTTTTTGTTTTTTGAGACAGTTTCACTCTGTCATCCAGGCTAGAGTGCAGTGGTGTGATCTCGGCTCACTGCAACCTCCACCTCTCGGGTTCAAGCGATTCTCTTGCCTCAGCCTCCCAAGTAGCTGGGATTACAGGCATGTACCACCATGCCCGGCTAATTTTTGTATTTTAGTAGAGACGACGGGGATTCGCCACATTGGCCAGGCTGTTCTCAAACTCCTGAGCTCACGTGATTCACCTGCCTCAGCCTCCCAAAGTGCTGGGATGACAGGCATGAGCCACCGCACCCGGCCCCTTTATGACAATTTATTTGCAAAAAGCAGGCCATCGCTATCCACTTGTTCCAGGAAAACTTCCACTCCGGAAAACCCCCGACCTTAAGATTGAACAATCCTTCCTCTTTTGAAACGTCCCCAAGCTGTTCCAACCAAGGACTGCCAAATATACCTGAAGATTAATTAGGAAGTCTCCCCACTTCCAAAATTCCCAACCATAAGAGAACACTTGTCAATCAGAGACTATCTCAGTATTTCCTCTTCTTACTCTATAAAACATACTCTTTAAGACCCTTGAATCCCAGCTGAAGCACAAGTGATGGCAGATGGGTTCCCTTGAGGCAAGTTTATGAATAAAGAGCTTTTGTTAATTTTGTCTCAGACTTAGTTTTGTCTTTGACACATCTCAGAGTTGGCTTCCCAGCAAACCCAACAGGCAATAATTTATCTACTGATATGCTTATGGTCTGTGTCCCTCTCACTGTTTCCTGTGAGTAGAGGGTTTGTAGAGTCCCCTTCCGACTCTCCAGTTGCTAGATCAGTGCCTCACACCTAAAGCTGCTCAATGACTATTGGCTGGATGAATGAATGGAATGACACTTAAGCCGAGACCTGAATGACAAGGAGCTAGCCAGCCAGTCAAAGATCTTGTGGAAGAACATTTTCAGTGTTGGGAACAGCAAATGGAATTCTGCAAAGAGCTCTTTCCTTTCTGTTTCCATTCCACTTCTTCGCCACTGTAATTTAGTCTTTGGGACAGTTAAAAGTTTTGAAGTGTTGGCCGGTGGCTCAAGCCTGTAATCCCAGCACTTTGGGAGGCTGAGACGGACGGATCACAAGGTCAGGAGATCGAGACCATCCTGGCTAACACGGTGAAACCCCGTCTCTACTAAAAAAAAAAAAAATACAAAAAACTAGTCGGGCGAGGTGGCGGGCGCCTATAGTCCCAGCTACTCGGGAGGCTGAGACAGGAGAATGGCGTGAACCCAAAAGGCGGAGCTTGCAGTGAGCTGTGATCCGGCCACTGCACTCCAGTTTGGGCGACAGAGCGAGACTCCGTCTCAAAAAAAAAAAAAAAGTTTTGAAGTGTTGTGTTTGTTTTCATTTGTTGTTTGTTTGTTTCCTATTTCTTCCCACTCCCATTCTAGGATCACTTAATTTTTACAAATTTAGCCAGGATCACATACCTCCCTCCAGACCAATGTATAATTCATCAATTTTGTGTTTTTACTGATACGGACTTATCAGACCTAAGATGGTGCCCTTCCAGTATTTACTACTTGTCTTCCTCAAAATACTTATTTGCAGGAGGACATGGTAGTTGATATAGACTTGACCTTAAGGAGGTCAGTATCGATCGGGAATTTGTTTCATAATTATCTCAGAGAAAGTCGAACATCTCTCTTGGTCTATAGTGTTGTGGGTGGAGGGAGATTCATCAGAATCACCTGGGGAGCCTCACCACCCCTGCCGCCACCTCCTCTCCCCCCAACCCCACCACTCAGTCTCTCTCCTCTCCCCTTTACTCCTCATACACATTCTAAGTAGAGCCTGGCTATGTGTATTTTGTTTTCTGGTTTTATTTTTTAAAATAATCTGTGTGTCAGCCGGGCACATTGGCTCATGCCTGTAATCCCAGCACTTTGGGAGGCTGAGGTGGGTGGATCACCTGAGGTCAGGAGTTCGAGACCAGCCTGACCAATATGATGAAATCCCGTCTCTACTAAAAATCCAAAAAAATTAGCCAGGCGTGGTGGCGGGGGCCTGTAGTCCTAGCCACTTAGGAGGCTGAGGCAGGAGAATGACATGAACCCAGGAGTTGGAGCTTGCAGTGAGCTGAGATCACGCCACTGCACTCCAGCCTGGGCGACAGAGGGAGACTCCATCTCAAAAAAAAAAAAATACAAAAATACAAAAATTAGCCGGGCATGGTGGCAGGCACTTGCAATCCCAGCCACTCGGGAGGCTGAGACAGGAGAATCTCTTGAACCCAGGAGACAGAGGTTGCGGTGAGCTGAGATCACACCATTGCACTCCAGCCTGGGCAACAAGAGCAAAACTCCGTCTCAAATAATAATAATAATAAATAAGATAAAATAATCTGTGTGTCTTTTATTAAAGTAGAATTTGCACATGGTTAAAACATCAAATACTATAGAATAGCTTCTATCCCCTTTATCCTGGTGCTCTATTTTTATCTGTTCCTCCTTGGTTTCTTTGATTTTTCTGAGCTTTATCTCTGTATCTCTAAATAATCTGATTCTCCCGCTATTTATTTATTTATTTATTTTTGAGATGGAGTTTCGCTCCTGTTGCCAGGCTGGAGTGCAATGGCGCGATCTCGGCTCACCGCAAACTCTGCCTCCTGGGTTCAAGTGATTCTCCTGCCTCAGCCTCCCGAGTAGCTAGGATTACAGGCATGTACCACCACACCTGGCTAATTTTGTACTTCTAGTTGAGACAAGGTTTCTCCATGTTGGTCAGGCTGGTCTCGAACTCCTGACCTCAGGTGATTAGCCCGTCTCGGCCTCCCAAAGTGCTGGGATTACAGGTAGAAGCCACTGCACCCGGCCTATCCCACTCTTTATTTATCTTTTGTTATTGTTGTTGTTGTTGTTGTTATGATGGAATTTCACTCTTGTCACCCAGGCTGGAGTGCAGTGGCGCGATCTTGGCTCCCTGCAACCTTCGCCTCCCGGGTTCAAGCGATTCTCCTGTCTCAACCTCCCAAGTAGCTGGGATTACAGGCTCCTGACACCATGCTGGGCTAACTTTTATATATTTAGTAGAGACGGGGTTTCACCATGTTGGCCAGGCTGGTCTCGAACTCCTGACCTCAGGCAATCCACCCGCACCAGCTTCCCAGGGTGCTGGGATTAGAGGGGTGAGCAACAGCGCCTGGCCCATTTTCATGTTATCTATCCCCTTACTGGCATGACAGATGAGAATTTAGCTCAGCTGCACAACCCCTCCCCCATCACTTCTTCTTCTACAAATATGGTTAGAGCCTATTTTTAGTTCTTCCATTGATTTTCTTTGTATTTCTTTACTTTGAAAGTTGTAAGCTTTCTGGCCGGGCATGGTGGCTCACGCCTGTAATCCCAGCACTTTGGGAGGCTGAGGCGGGCAGATCACCTGAGGTCAGGAGTTCAAGACCAGCCTGGCCAACTTAGCAAAACCTCGTCTCTAGTAAAAATACAAAAATGAACCAGGCATGGTGGCTAGTGCCTGTAATCCCAGCTGCTTGGGAGACTGAGGCGGGAGAATCGCTTGAACCCGGGAGGTGGAGGTTTATTTAGTGAACAATCTGCCAATTTTTAATTTTTCGTTGTATTATTATTGCTAGTGTTGTTCATTTTTCTTTGATGCTAGATGCCTGGCTGCCAGACATCCTGCAGGAAGTAGCCAGATGCGGTGGCTCATGCCTGTAATCCAAGCACTTTGGGAGGCCATAGCAGGTGGATCACCTGAGCTCAGGAATTCGAAACCACCCTGGGACAACATGGCGAAACCCTGTCTCTACTAAAATACAAAAAATTAGCCAGGCGTGGTTGTGCACGCCTGTAGTCCCAGCTACTCGGGAGGCTGAGGCACGAGAATCTCTTGAGTCCTGGAGGCGGAGGTTGCAGTGAGCCTAGATCATGCCACTGTGTACTTCAGCTTGGGCTACAGAATGAGACTCTGTCTCAAATATATGTATTTTTTTAAATAAAAAAAAAATATTTAAATCCTGCGTGAAAGTATAAAAGAGGGATGAGGAAGCAACACTTCCTCCCCACAACAACCTGGTAATGCCCCTATTTTCACCTCTTCTGACCCTGGTGTCTCCCAGCTGTGTCCCTGGCTATAACCCACACTGCACATATTCTAGGCCAGCAGGCCCTCTTCCCCACCATATTAGTCATCAGCCTTCTATTGGCTTTCCTCTCCCCAGAATTTTTGAAATCCCTCATGCATAGCTATTCCCACCACCACCACCACAGGTTCCTGACTGCCTATGAATGCCTATGATCTCTTCTTAGTTATTGGCTTATACTTTTTTTTCCCTGCTCCTTTATTATTTTAATGGGGCCTCAGGAAGGATAGGAAATAAACAGAGGTGCTCAGTCCACTCTTCTGAGTCAGAAATTTGCAACATATTTTAACTTCAGCACGTTCAGTTTGAAATGCACATTTTGAAAGCTCTCAGGAGGTGGTTCCAATAACCTCCATCCCTCGCACTCCCTTGGAGACTTCCTGTTGACTTGAACACAGTCTGGTCCACCCACTTTCCATCTCCGCTGGCTCACTAAAAGGTACCAACATCCCCCTATCTGGCCATAAAGCTGAGCTGATTCCTTCTTTATCCTGAATCCCGACATCTAATCCACCAGCAAGCTCTGTCATTTCTATCATTGAAAGCATCTCGTGGGCAAAAAAGGAAAAATTACAAGCCAAACTGACTAACGCCAAAGATTTTTTTAAAATCCTAATTAAAATTTTAAAAGTGATAAAAAATAGCACACTGTGACCAAAATGGGTTGATTCCAGAAATGCCAGAATGATTCAATATTAGGAAATGTACCAAAGCAATTCATTGTATTAATAGATCAAACAAGTAAAGCCACATAATTTTAATAAATGCTAAGAAGGCATTTAATAAAATTAAACATCCATTCTTGGCTTTAAAATCTCTTTATAAAACAGAAAGTAAATGTAAAACATAGCATAATAAAAACACGTTATAGTCTAGCTCAGCGGCTCATGTCTCTAATCCCAGCATTCTGAGAGGCTGAGGTGAGAGGATTGCTTAAACGCAGGAGTTCGAGACCAGCCTGGGCAACATAGCAAGACCCCCCCATCTCCACAAAAATAAAAATAAAAAATAAAATAAAATTAGCCAGGCATGGTGGTACATGTTATGCCCAGACCGTTTATTCCCTGAAGAAGACCACCAGAGTCCAGAGTCAAAGCCAAGCGGCAAGGATCTTTAATGCAAGTTCGAACTTGGTCCCTCCGTTCTACAACATACAAGAGGGCCTGGAACAATGTGTGCGCTTGCTTTTTATAGCTCGAGGTAAACAGGACTTTTCAGGTTACAGAGGAACAAGGCATTTCTCTAGGCTACCGCATTACAATTGGTTTACCTTTTAAATTATGCTTTTAGCAGCTTTCTTATTGGTTCCTGCGCTTTTACAAACAGTTGTAACCTTATCGGAGATTTTCCAGGTGTTGTTTTTCTTTGAAATATATGGAGGAATGTGTTTGTGTCGGGCCCAGGAAGTGGAGGCATTGCTCAAGGCTGTGATGTGTTTGTGTCGGGCTCAGGAAGTGGAGGCATATGGGGGGATGTGATGTGCTCAAGGCTGTGATGTGTTTGTGTTCTTTCATTTCCCCCTCTCTCAGGTACCTCTGGAGCCAATCTTGGGTCCTATAGGTCTGACTCCGTTTCAGTGTCCACAGTTTGGTATTGAGCTCTGAGGACCATGAGCTGTATGGTGTCAAACCTTTCCTTGACAAACCGCAAAATTCTGTTTATAACACAAGGTCCTAACGGTAAGCAGAAACAGCAGACTTAGCAGGGGTCCAAGGAAGGGGGCTAACAGAGAAAACATAGAGGAATTCCACCATTGGTTTGCAGCTGAGGCAAACTGCTGTTTTTTCATTTCTATGCTTAACCTGCGTAACTGCTGGACCCGGTTCTCTACAAGCCCTGATTCATTGATATAAAAACAACAATCTTCCTTTTGAAACATACATGTACCACCTTTCTCAGCAGTGAGCAAGTCTAAGGCCCTCCGGTTCTGCAAGGCTACTTGAGCTAGGGATGTAAGCTGTCGTTGGAGGGAGGCAAGGGACTCAGCCGATTCCTCCATAGCAACAGCAAATTGTTGGTACAACTTGTTATTTTCTATGAGGGTGTGACCTAGGGCTCCCCCTGCCAGTCCAGCCGCAATGAGGGATGATGTGAGGGAGATTCCTGCAATGAGGGGGAGAAATATGGCTCGTGCAGGTCTCGGTCTAGGGACTGGGTGAATAGTAGTACTAGTCCAGTTACCGGTGTACCGCAGGAACTCACCGGCAGTTAGTAGAGTTAACCGGGGAACTAATGTAACGGGAAGACACAGTTGGTTAGTCACAGAGGGACCAGATAGGTTCTTAGATAATGTTCCATTACACCAAAAGAATTGCTCAGGGTGGATTCGGTTTTCATGAAGCCAGAATCTCCAGACAAAGGGATTAGAAACTGGTTTTGTGTTTGCCCCAGTGGCCACTAGGGCAGCTAACGCTAGGGTTAGACTGCTTAGCTGCATGTTTGCAGTGAGCTATGCTGCCGGCACAGGGTGAGTTTTAGGGGGTTGTTCTTAGCTCTGTCCACAGTCCACATGGTTGGTGCTTCAGTCGCTGCCGTGAGTGGTCCAAGAAGGTCGGAGGTTGGGTCCACCGGTTTGACGTGGGTGTACTGGATCCACGATGCGATGCCTTCTACTTTCAGGGTGGTGGGTGTGGTTAGGAGTACCTGGAGTGGTCCTTTCCACCTGGGTTCTAAGGTCTCTTGTCAGTGTCGCTTAACCAGGACCCAGTCTCCCGGCTGGTACGGATGGGGTGTCGGTGGGGGACCAGTCTCATATAGTTCCTTCAGCTTGGGCCAGACTTCCTGATGAATTTTCTGCAAGGCTTGTAGGGAAAATAAGAGTTCAGAGACATTTTCTGTTTCAGATTTGAGCAGATCATCTTTTAGGCTGGGAACCAAGGGTGGGGGTCTGCCATACATGATTTCATAAGGGGTAAGGCCCAGTCTGTAAGGGGTATTACGGGCCCGGAACAGAGCGTAGGGGAGAAGGACCACCCAATTAGCGCCAGTCTCCATAGTCAATTTAGTTATGGTCTCTTTTAAGGTCCGATTCATCCTCTCTACCTGTCCTGAACTCTGGGGCCTGTAAGCGCAATGTAGTTTCCAATTTGCCCCAGTGATGGAAGCCAAATCCTGACTTACCTTAGCAACGAAGGCTGGTCCATTATCTGACCCTATCTGGATGGGGAAGCCATACCTGGGAAGGATATCTTCCAGAATTTTCTTTGCTACAACCTGAGCAGTCTCCCTCTTGGTTGGGAATGCTTCAATCCACCCTGAAAAAGTATCTACAAAGACAAGTAAGTACCGATACCCGTACTTCCCTGGCTTTATCTCAGTAAAATCTACCTCCCAGTAGATACCGGGCCTGGTTCCCCTGAGCCTTGTTCCCGTTGCAGCCTGGGATTGAGGGTAGGCGTTGTTAAGCTGGCAGACTTTGCAATTGGTCACGATGCTGCTGGCCGTCTCGGCTATATGTCTGATTTTGAGCTTGGACCGTCTGACCAGGTCTATCATCCGCCGGGCACCCAGGTGGGTGGTTCGGTGGATGTGTTCTAACACTTGTTGTCCTAATTTTTCTGGTAGGATGGTTTGGTCATTAGTATCAGTCCACCACCCATTCTGGATCTGTTTCAGGGGAAGTTTGTCGATCCACTGGAGATCTTGTTCTGAATAATCAGGGAGATATGGCAGGTCCTGGGGGCCCGGATCAGGGAGCTGGAGTGCAAGGAGTTGACTGGGATGTGTTTGTGTTCTTTCAGTACACACCTGTACTTCCAGCTACTCAGGAGGCTGAGGTGGAAGGATCACTTGAGCCCCGGAGCTGGAGGCTGCAGCAAGCTATAATCATGCCACTGCACTCCAGCCTGGATGATAGAGTAAGACTCTGTCTTAAAAAAAAAAAAAAAGGCCTTGCACTAGAACTTAGCATTCACTACTGTTTCCTTCACTGGAGCCATGAGCACTCTGTAGATTTAAAAAAAAAAAAAAAAAAAACCTATTCTAAAATTCATACGGAACTGAAAAAGAGCCCAAATAACCAAAGAAATACTAAGCAAAAAGAACAAAGGCAGAGGCATCACACTACCCAACTTCAAATTATACTATAAAGCCCCAGTAACCAAAACAACATGGTACTGGTACAAAAGCAGACACACAGACCAATGGAACAGAATAGAAAAGTGAGAAATAAAGCCACACACCTACAACCATCTGATCTTCAACAAAGCTGACAAAACAAGCAATAGAGAAAGGACTCCCTATTCAATAAATGGTGCTGGGATAACTGGTTAGCTATATGCAGAAGATTGAAACTGAACCCCTACCTTTCACCATATACAAAAATCAACTCAAAATGGATTAAAGATTTAAATGTAAGACTTCAAACTATAAAAATCCTGGAAGATGGCCAGGCGTGGTGGCTCACAACTGTAATCCCAGCACTTTGGGAGGCCAAGGTGGGCGGATCCCTTGAGGTCAGGAGTTTGAAACCAGTCTGATCAACATGGAGAAACCCCGTCTCTACGACAACTACAAAATCAGTTGGGTGTGGTGGCGCATGCCTGTAATCTCAGCTATTCGGGAGGCTGAGGCATGAAAATCGCTTGAATCCAGGAGGCGGAGGTTGTGGTGAGCCGAGATCACTCCATTGCACACCAGCCTGGGCAATAAGAGCGAAACTCCATCTCGAAAAAAAAAAAAAATCCTGGAAGACAACCTCTTCTCGACACTGGCCTTGGCAAAGAATTTTTGGCTAAGTCCCCAAAAACAATTGTAACGAAAACAAAAATAGACAAGTGGGAACTAATTAAACTAAAGAGCTTCTGCACAGCAAAAGAAACCATCAACAGAGCAAACAGACAACCTACAGAGTAGGAGAGGATATTTGTAAACTATGCATCTGACAAAATCCTAATATCCATAATTTATAGGGTCTTAAATAAGCAAGCAAAAAACAACCCCATTTAAAAATGGACAAAGGACATGAACAGACACTTCTCAAAAGAAGACATACGTGCAGCCAACAAACATATGAAAAAATGCTCCACATCACTAATCATCAGAGAAATGCAAATCAAAACCACAATGATATATCATCTTACAACCAGAATAGTTATTATCAAAAAGTCAAAAAACAGTAGACATTGGCGAGGCTGTGGAGGAAAGGAAACATTTATACACTGTTGGTGGGAATGCAAACTAGTTCAGTCACTGTGGAAAGTAGTTTGGAGATTTCTCAAAGAACTTAAAATAGAACTACCATTCTACCCAGAAGTCCTAGTACTGGATATATACTCAAAGGAAAATCATTTATTCTATCAAAAAGATACATGCACACGTATGTTCATTACAGCACCGTTCACAATCGCAAACACATGGAATCAACCTAAATGCCCATCAAAGGTAGACTGAATTTTTTAAAAAGTGGTACATATACACCATGGAATACTATGTAGCCATGAAAAAGAACAAGATCATGTCATTTGCAGCAACATGGATGGAACTGGAGGCCGTTATCCTAGGCAACCTAACGCAAGAACAGAAAATCGCATAGTTCATATTCTCACTTATAAGTGGGAGTTAAACATTGAGTGCACTAGACATAAATATGCAGACAATAGACACTGTGGACTACTAGAGGGTGGAGGGAAGGAGGTATGGGTTAAAAAAACGACCTATGGGCTGGGCGCAATGGCTTACGCCTGTAATCTCAGCACTTTGAGAGCCTGAGGTGGGTGGATCACCTGAGGTGGGTGGATCATCTGAGGTCAGGAGTTCGAGACCAGACTGACAAACGTGGTGAAACTCCAACTCTACAAAAAATACAAAAATTAGCTGGGCGTGGTGGTGTGTGCCTGTAGTCCCAGCTATTCGGGGGAGCTGAGGCAGGAGAATTGCTTGAATCCGGGAGGTGGAGGTTGCAGTGAGCCGAGATCATGCCACTGCACTCCAGCCTGGCCAACCAGAACAAAACTCTATCTAAAAAAAAAAAAAAGACCTATCGAGTACTATGCCCACTACCTGGGTAACAGGATCCATACTCCAAACCTCAACATCATGCAATTGTCTCATGTAACATACCTGCACATATACCTCCTGTATTTAAAATGAAAGTTGAAATTTTTTAATGCCTTGTTCCTCATTAGTATAGTGATGAGAAAAGAGTAAAAGAAGGCCAAGGGGGGCAGATCATTTGAGGTCAGGAGTTTGAGACCAGCCTGGCCAACATGGTGAAACCCTGTCTCTAATAAAAATACAAAAATTAGCCGGGTATGGTGTCAGGAGCCTGTAATCTCAGCTACTCAGGAGGCTGAGACAGAAGAATCACTTGAACCCAGGAGGCAGAGGTTGCAGGGAGCCAAGATCATGCCATTGCACTCCAGCCTGGGTGACAAGAGCGAGACTCCACCTCAAAAAAAAAAAAAAAAAAAAAAAAAAAAAATATATATATATATATATATATATATATATATATATATATATATAAAATAATACGTTATGCCCAAGGATGAAAAATTTCTGGGGATACTTCTCTGCAGAAGTCACAGATAAAAAAAAAAGTTCTGGGAATGGATGGTGGTGTTACCTGCACAACAATGTGAGTGTACTTTGTGCCACTGAACTATACACTAGGAAATGATTAAAATGGTAAATTTTATGTCATGTATATTTGACTACTATATGTGTGTGTGTGTGTATATGATGCCCAAAGTCCCATGATGCTTAGTGGGAAAACACTGGAAGCATTCTCATTGGAGACTGGAATTAAGACAAGGATTTTCACTATCATTGCTATTATTTAACCTTAACCTGAAGATACTGGCTAATGTAATTAGACAAAATAAATAAGTTAAAGGTATAAAATTGGATATTGGAAGGTTAAAATTTCACTACTGACATTTGATGCAATTGTATACCTAGAAAAATCAAAAGAATCAACTGTAAAGCTATTCTACAAAATAAGATAAATAAAATGTACAGATACAAAATTAATTAAAATAAATATATGTGCATAATTTATATGTGGCCTTAAGATACACAAAAAGAAGACATATTGGAAGAAAAGACCTCATTTACACAAGCCATGAAAAAGATAAAATACCAGAAATACACTTAAAAAAATTTTTATTTTTTGAGACCAAGTCTCACTCTGTTGCTCAGGCTAGAGTTCAGTGGTACGATTTCAGCTCACTGCAACCTCTGCTCTCGGGTTCAAGCAATTCTCATGCCTTAGCCTCCTGAATAGCTGGGACTACAGGCGTGAGCCACCAAGCCTAGCTAATTTTTGTTTGTATTTTTAGTAGAGACAGGGTTTCACCATGTTGGCCAGGCTGGTCTTGAACTCCTGACCTCAGGTGATCCACCCACCTCGGCCTCCTAACGTGGTGGGATTACAGGCGTGAGCCACCACGCCCAGCCAAAATACACTGAAATATTTGCATGCTCTATATGAAGAAAACTTATACATATGCCAAGGACACAACAGACATTTAAAACAGGAATAGCATATTTTTGGACAAGAAAAAAAATTAACATCATAGAAATTGTTCGTTTTTCCTACACTAATCTGTAACTTGAATGTGAGCCCAATTTAAAAATGCCAACAGGATTTCCTCTGAATCTAGACAAACTATTTTCTAGAGTTCTTGTGAGCACAAAAGAACAATCAAGAATAGACAGTAGTTCAGGAGCAGTGACTCATGCCTGTAATCCCAGCACTCTGTCTAAAAAAAAAAGAGTAGACAATATTTTTTTTTCAAAAGAAGATAAAAGGCAAGTAGATTTATAAAATATTAACAATTTGTATTTTAATGTAAATATAAATTTGAATTGTTATTTAATAAAAAGCTATGGCAAAGTAACACCATGTGATAATGATACATGAATAGACAGATCACTTCAGCAGAAAAGAAGGTCCAAAGATGGAGACAACTGCCCACAGAAATTTAGCATATGATAAAAGTGACATGTCGAAGTAGCATGGAAATGTTGGATTATCCAATAAGTTATATTGGAAGTACTGGTGAGGATGTGGTGGTTTCATACACTTTGCCTATTACAAATAGATCCAAGATTTTTTTTTTGAGATAGAGTCTCGCTCTGTCAACCAGGCTGGAGTGCAGTGGCACGATCTTGGCTCATTGCAACCTGCACCTCCCGGGTTCAAGCGATTCTCCTGCTTCAGTCTCCGGAGCAGCTGGGATTACAGGTGCCCCCCACCATGCCCAGCTAATTTTTGTATGTTTAGTAGAAACGGGGTTCACCATGTTGGCCAGGATGGTCTCGAACTCCTGACCTCAGGTGATGCACCCGCCTCGGCCTCCCAAAGGGCTGGGATTACAAGCATGATCCACCGTGCCCGGCCCACAAATGACTTTTAAATGCATGAAAAGATGTTCAACTGCCTCATAATAAGAGAAATAAATAGTATGACACTGAGAAACTGTTCACTTATCAAATTTATTAGCTCCAAAAATTTGATAATCCAATAATTGGCAAAGATGTGTGGAAATAGGCTCGCAAGCATTGCTGATTGGGACTGTAAATTGGTATAACAGCTGGGAGGGACAAGTGACAATGCCTATCAAAATTATAAATGCACCCAGCAATTCCACTTCTGGAAATATATTCCACAGATATTCTCATACATGTACAAAATGGCATATGCAGCATTGTTCGTAACAGCAAAAGCTAACAAGCTAAATGTCCCTCTGTAGGGAACAGGTTAAAAAAATTCATGGGACATGCTTATCATGGAACACTATACAACAACCCAAATGAAGGAGATAGTTGTTTAGATACCAATATGGAGTGATCGCCAAGATCTATTGTCAAGAAAAAAGCGATGTACAGAATACTATATTTAATATGCTACCATTTGTGGAAATGCATTTGTTCGCATATGAAAAAAATCTCTACATAAGAAACTGATACAATTTGCTGCCTTTTTTTGTTTTTTTGACAGTCTCATTCCATCACCTAGACTGGAGTACAGTGGCACAGTCTGGACTCACTGCAAACTCTGCTTCTCAGGTTCAAGTGATTCATGTGCCTCAGCCTCCTGCGTAGCTGGAATTACAGGCGCCTGCCAACAGCGCCTGGAAAAGTTTTCTAAGTTTTGTATTTTTAGTAGAGACAGAGTTTCACCATGTTGGCCAGGCTGGTCTCGAACTCCTGAACTCAGGTGATCCACCTGCCTCGGCCTCCCAAACTGCTGGAATTACAGGCATGAGCCACCTCACCCGGCCAATTTGTTGCTTCTTGAAAAGAGAACTAGATGGCTGGGTAGAAGGGAGACTTTCACTCTATTTCTTTTGGTACCTTTTGAATTTTGAATCCTGTCAGTGTATTATCTATCCCAACAAGTAGACAGAATTGAATAAAATAAATCCCTAATTTGCCTTTTTCTCTCCATCACCACTATCACCTCTTCTTCTTTTTTTTTGAAATGGAGTCCTGCTCTGTTGCTCAGGCTGGAGTGCAGTGGCGCCATCTCCTTTCACTGCAAGCTCCCCCTCCCAGGTTCACGTCATTCTCCTGCCTCAGCCTCCCAAGAAGCTGGGACTGCAGGTGCCCGCCACCACGCCCAGCTAATTTTTTGTGTATTTTTTTTTTTTTTTTTTGAGACGGAGTCTCGTTCTGTCGCCGGGGCTGGAGCGCAGTGGCCGGATCTCAGCTCACTGCAAGCTCCGCCTCCCGGGTTTACGCCATTTTCCTGCCTCAGCCTCTGGAGTAGCTGGGACTACAGGCACCCGCCACCACGCCTGGCTAATTTTGTTTTTGTATTTTTAGTTGAGACGGGATTTCACCGTGTTAGCCAGGATGGTCTCAATCTCCTGACCTCGTGATCCGCTCACCTCAGCCCCCAAAAGTGCAGGGATTACAGGCATGAGCCACTGCGCCTGGCCCCTGTACTGGAATATTCTTAGTGGCTGTATTCATGATAGTCAAAAACTGGAAACAGCGTAGATGTCCATTAGCAGAATGGCTGAATGGACTGTGGTACATTCATACGCTGGAATATGCCCACTGCTGACACATCTAAGACAGATGAATTATGCTTGAGGCCACCTGTGTGTTGGAGAAGGGTACTTGTGTGAGCTGCTGCCACTGAGGTTGGTAAGACTGTATGGGTCTGGAGTATGGAGGTCCTCAGTGGCCACCAGGGCATCACCGTGCCTAAAGCACCAAAGGGAAAAAGTGCATGATGGCAAAATATTATGCCGAATGAAAGAAGCCTTACACAAAAGAGTGCATACTATATACTTTTATTTACATGGTCCTAGGTCTGTTTCTTGCTCTTTTTGCAGACACAGTTCCAGGCTGCTCCATAAAAGAGAAGCTGGCCCAGGGCCTGGGCTGGAAACGGCACCTACTTATGGTAATAACACCATTGCTGAATGCTTAAGCGCCTGGCACCATCCTGAAAGTTGGGTATTACTCCTATTTTATGGAAGAGAAAACCGGGCCTCAGACAGAGCATATGACTTGCCCAAAGCTACGTAGAAATTAGTGGTCTAGTGGGGTATATTTCTATCTTAAGACTATCTTCTTTCCAGAACAGCATATGGTGTTTCACCCTGGGGGTGCTTTTGTCAAGAAGTGGGTGCTGGCAATGCGGGGAGGTAGGAGAGAGAGGGAAAGAGAGAGAAGGAGGAAGGGAAATGGGGAGAGGGAGAGAGAAGGAAAGAAAGAATGCTAAAGAAGTTAAACTATTGCCTTGTAGAGTTTTGTGCAAGGGTGGAAACTTCTCCACCCCTCTTGTAGCCATAATCTATTGAGCAACTGCTAATTTGTTCCTCACAAAAGACCTAAAGTAGACCAGGAAATTGCCCTAGAGAAGTAAATTCCAAGACTCAAGTTTTGTAACAGGATTTTGAATGCAGGTCTGCAGAGCCTGAGGTGAATTTCCTGGTAGACTAAGTTATTTTGTGGGACAAAGATGCAAAATGTTTTACAGATTATGTTTATGTTTGTGACTCCAGAGGGTAATAAAGATACATGTTGTCAGGCCGGGCGAGGTGGCTCACCCCTGTAATGCCAGCACTTTGGGAGGCCAACGGGGGTGGATCACCTGAGGTTGAGAGTTTGAGACCAGCCTGACCAACATGGAGAAACCCCATCTCTACTAAAAATACAAAATTAGCTGGGCGTGGTGTGCATGCCTGTAATCCCAGCTACTCAGGAGGCTGAGTCAGGAGAATCGCTTGAACCCGGGAGGTGGAGGTTGTGGTGAGCCGAGATTGCGCCATTGCACTCCACTCCAGCCTGGGCAACAGAGTGAGACTCTGTCTCAAAAAAAAAAAAAAAAAAAAAAAAAATACATGTTGTCTAGTCTAGCTTGGAGACATCTGGGAATAAAAGAGGTATGTTGGCCGGGCGCGGTGGCTCAAGCCTGTAATCCCAGCACTTTGGGAGGCCGAGACGGGCGGATCACGAGGTCAGGAGTTCAAGACCATCCTGGCTAACACGGTGAAACCCCGTCTCTACTAAAAATACAAAAACTAGCCGGGCGAGGTGGCGGGCGCCTGTAGTCCCAGCTACTCGGGAGGCTGAGGCAGGAGAATGGCGTAAACCCGGGAGGCGGAGCTTGCAGTGAGCTGAGATCCGGCCACTGCACTCCAGCCCCGGCGACAGAGCGAGACTCCGCCTCAAAAAAAAAAAAAAAAAAAAAAAAAAAAAAAAAAGAGGTATGTTGATGTGATGGGAAGGGCAAAATGTTCAGATTATGTTTGTTTGTTTGTTTGTTTGCTTTGCCATCACCAAAGTATTTCTGTTGTTAAATAAAAATTAAGGGGGCCATTATTTTGGACTAAGCTTCTGCATTAGGCCCTAGCAGACCCGACTAAAAGTCAAAATGGAATTACCCATGCTAAGTTCCATGTCACCAAGTTGAAGCTGACATATTTGGGAAATAGGTTGTTATCTCTCTCCTGTCCCCTACTTTTTGTTCATTTCTGCTTTCTTCAGCCCCCTTTCTATCTATAAAGCCAATCTCCTGTGCTCAAGTCATTGGAACACTTATTCTGTTTTATGGAATAAAATGTTGCCCGATTCTAGAATTGCGATAAAGCCAATTGAGATCTTTAAACTAAATTTGTTGTGATTTTGTCTTTTGACACCATGATGGCTTATCTAGTGATTCCAAAACCAGTGCTTTAGATTTCTTGACAATTCTACTGTTTCCCAAGATAAATACCTTCTGAAGCCACAAGGGATGAATTTTTGAGATAGAAACTAATTTGGTGGAGGTCTATAACAGATCCCTTTGAGAATCCGATGAAAACTTGGGAGGCTTCCCCCACAGAAATGGCCCTACATGTAAAATTCTCAATACAATGTAAGTAAGTTGATAGATCTACTAAGGCCCACTAATTTCCTCATCTAGAAAATGAGGGCGCCAGGCGCGGTGGCTCATGCCTGTATTCCCAGCACTTTGGGAGGCTGAGGAGGGCAGATCACTTGAGGTCAGGAGTTCGAGACCAGCTTGGCCAATATGGTGAAACCCCATCTTCACTAAAAATACAAAAATTAATCGGTCGTGGTGGCATACACCTGTTATCCCAGCTACTCAGGAGGCTGAGGCAGGAGAATCGCTTGAACTTGGTGTAAGGTTAGCTGAGACAAAGGGTGAGAGAGACAGAGAGACCCAAGTTTAGGCAAGCCTTTATTAACCTGCCAGCTGCTCCAGCACAGACAGGAGGCAGCCCTGAGCTTACAAAATGAAGGGTTTATATGGGGAAGAGAGACCCTGGGGTCGTTTGTTGGTTAACTTTGCCATATATCACCTTGTGACGTTTATGGTAGCAGCTAGATGAAGGAACTTACTTACAGGAGAGTGTAGGTAAAGCTCGTTTATGCTTCCTGTGACCTCCCACTGTGTGATCCGGATGGTTTGTAATTGGGGTTTGTTTATCGTAGCAAGGCCTGATAGGTAAAGTCTGCTGGCTCCACCGCGGAGCCTAGATAAGGGCTTAGAAATGTTAAAAGGCTTGGGAAAGGGTGGGCAGCACGGAGAGGTGTGGGGGGAGTGTTGGCAGTACCAAGAAGCTTTTTGGGGCAGTTTGTCCCAAACACCCGGGAGGCGGAGGTTGCAGTGGGCCGAGATCAAGCCACTATACTCCAGCCTGGGCGACAGAGTAAAAATACTCTGAGTAAATACCCAGAGTAAAAATACCCAGAGTGAAAATACAAAATTGACCAGGTGTGGTGGCGCATGCCTGTAATCCCAGGTACTTGGGAGGCGGAGGCAGGAGGATCACTCAAATGTGGGAGGTGGAAGTTGCAGTGAGCTGAGATCGTGCCATTGCTCTCCAGCCTGGGCAACAAGAAGCGAAACTTCGTCAAAGAAAAAACAAAACAAAACAAAACAAAAAAACCTCAGGCTGCTCTCTGTGAACTCTTTTTCAATTTCTGGTAGGTTTTAAAGACAAATAACCTCCACCCAGAGAGGAATGAACCTGAATTAATTTGGATTTGTTACTAGGTTTAAAATAGACTGATCTTTTCTTTTTTTTTTTTTTTGAGGCAGGGTCTTGCTTTGTTGCCCAGACTGGTGTGTAGTAGCCTGATCACGTCTCACTGCAGCCTCGACCCCCAGGCTCAGGTGATCCTCCCACCTCAGCCTCCTGAGTAGCTGGGACCACAGATGCGTGCCACCATGCCCAGCTAATTCTTTTACGTTTTGGGGTTTTTTATTGTTGATTGGTTGGTTGGTTGGGTTTTTTATTGTTTGTCTTGTTTTGTTTTGGTTTTTGAGACAGACTCTCACTCTGTTGCCCAGACTGGAGTGTGCAGTGGCACGATCTCAGCTCACTGCAACCTCTGCCTCCTGGATTCAAGCAATTCTCATGCCTTAGCCTCCCAAGTAGCCGGGATTACAGGTACACACCACTATTCCTGGGGAATTTTTGTATTTTTAGTAGAGATGGAGTTTTGCCATGTTGACCAGGCTGGTCTTGAACTCTGACCTCAAGTGATCCACGTGCCTCAGCCTCCCAAAGTGCTGGGATTACAGGCGTGAGCTACCCACCAGGCCTAACTTTTTGTAGAGGCGGGATATCACTACATTACCCAGGCTGGTCTCAAACTCCTGGACTCAAGCAATCCTCTGGCCTTGGCCTTCCAAAGTGTTGGGATTACAGGCGTGAGCCACTGTGCCAAGACCAACTGATCAATTTCATATCTGATGCCCTGAACAGATATTTAAGTGCTATCTGTTCACATAGTCCAAGATTGGCTAGGTCTCTATATACTACACCTCATCTGTTAACTAAATCCCATTTCAAGAAGCCCTTTTCAGGTTTATTAAATCTTTTGCAAGGGAGGAGTAGAAGCTTCTGCTACCAACATGCTTAACTTTGCAAAGACCCTCTATGTCTTGCAGAATTTTGTAGGACAAAGAGGCCCTCAATTTCACCTAGCTCAGTGGATCTCAAACTCTGATGTGGTAAGAAGCAGTTGCAATTGGCAGATTAGTCAGACTTGGAGACTCTGTAGGTCTGGGCCCAGGAATTTTCTTTTTTTTTTGAGACGGAGTCTGGCTCTGTGGCCCAGGCTGGAGTGCAGTGGCGTGATCTTGGCTCACTGCAAGCTCCGCCTCCCAGGTTCACGCCATTCTCCTGCCTCAGCCTCCCATGTAGCTGGGACTACAGGCGCCCGCCACCGCACCTGGCTAATTTTTTGTATTTTTAGTAGAGACGGGGTTTCACCGTGTTAGCCAGGATGGCCTCGATCTCCTGACCTTGTGATCCTCCCGTCTCGGCCTCCCAAAGTGCTGGGATTACAGGCGTGAGCCACCACGCCCAGCCTTTTTTTTTTTTTTTTTTTTTTTTTGAGACGGAGCCTCACTCTGTCGCCCAGGCTGGAGTACAGTGGTGAGATCTCAGCTCAATGCAACCTCCACCTCCCTGGTTCAGTCAGTTCCCCTGCCTCAACCTCACGAGTAGGTGAGTTTACAGGTGCATGCCACCACGCTTGGCTAAATTTTTTGTATTTTTAGTAGAGACAGAGTTTCACCATGTTGGCCAGGCTGGTCTCGAACTCCTGGCCTCAGGCAGTCTGTCCACCTTGGCCTCCGAAAGTGCTGGGATTGCAGGCATGAGTCACCACACCCTACGAATTTTCATTTTTAATAAGCCTTCTCATGTCAGTTGTCTGGAGATCTTAGACCACAATTTGGAAACAAACTGATTTATTCTAATCACTAGTCTCCAGTGAAAAACCAATTTATGACAGGACAGTTACAAATCACAACAAGCTGTGCATGGCGGCGCACGCCTGTAATCCCAGTTCTCTGGGAGGGTGAGGCAAGGGAGGATTGCTTGAGCCCAGGAGTTCCAGATCAACCTGGGCAACGTGGCAAAACCCCGTGTCTACAAAAGTCATTAAAAATTTAGCCAAGCATTGTGCATCCCTTTAGTTCTAGCTACTTGGGAGGCTCAGGCAGGAGAATCACTTGAGTTCAAGGCTGCAGTGAGCTATAATCATACCACTGAACCCAAGCCTGGGTGAGAGAGCAAGACCCCATATCTAAAAATAATAAATAAAAATAAATAACTACAACAACAACAACAAATGTATTTCTTTATTTTACTGTTCTTGAAATCTGCTGGACCCAGCTGCCTTGGGGGAAGGGAAACAAAAAAATACTTGTGGCACATTTAAAAATTTATTTGCAAGGCTTCTCCCATTCTACAGGCTCTTATTCTCAAGTTGCTTAAATTCACTGTTTTCTAAATATTATACAAGGATTAATTTCCTAAAGGTGGCTGTGTAGGTGCCAGAAATACACCTGGTGCTGAGGGCACAGTGGAAGAGAAGAGACTGGGGTCGTATAGAAACCTTCTGGAATCTGGTCCTGCCTCGAGACTGATGCCCATGCATGTGCCCCAAGACAGTGCTCTGTCAAGCTCTCCATCTCAACAATGAATTATATATATATATTTAATAAATTATAAATACAAATATGTTTATATTTATACAAATAAATTATAAATATAAATGTTTATATTTATAAAAATAAATTTAAATGTATTTGTATTTATAAAAATAAATTATAAATAAATAAATGTACATATATACTTTTTTTTTTTTTTTTGCGATGGAGTTTTGCTCTTGCTGCCTAGGCTGGAGTGCAATGGCGTGATCTCAGCTCACTGCAACCTCTGCTTTGCAGGTTCACATGATCCTTCTACCTCAGCCTCTCGAGTAGTTGGGATTGCAGGGGCCCACCATCACACCCGGCTAATTTTTGTATTTTTAGTAGAGACAGGGTTTCTCCATGTTAGCCAGGCTGGTCTCAAACTCCTGACCTCAGGTGATCCACCTGCCTCGGCCTCCCAAAATGCTGGGATTATAGGCGTGAGCCACTGGGCCCGGCAAGAATTATATCTTTAACTCTCCTCTAGAATTTCTTCTCCAGGAAATACAATGATTTTAAATGTGATATAAGGCAAAGGTAAATCAGATATCTATGGTAAATTTTTCCTAATGCATACTCTAATCCACTGACAGTTCCCCTCTGTAATCAGATGGCAATATGCAGGAAAGCTCTGCATGTGCCATCCTCATTTGCCTAAGGCATGTTCATGCCTCAGAGTTTTAAAAATTATAATTATCACCAGGCGTGGTGGCTCACACCTGTAATCTCAGCACTTTAGGAGGCCGAGGCAGGCAGATCATGAGGTCAGGAGACTGAGACCATCCTGGCCAACATGGTGAAACCCCGTCTCTACTAAAAATACAAAAATTAGTTGGGCGTGGTGGTGCATACTTGTAATCCCAGCTACTCGGGAGGCTGAGGCAGGAGAAAAGCTTGAACCCGGGAGTCGGAGGTTGCAGTGAACGGAGATCACGCCATTCCACTCCAGTATGGCGACAGAGCGAGACTCCATCTCAAAAAAATATATACATAAAATTGTTTATAAATTCATGAAATCATTTCTAAATATAAATAGATAAAAATTCCTTTAGTCTTTGAATGGAGATTCTGTAGAAAGAGTTGAAGCATAATTGCTTTTTAACAGTGTTCAGTCATCACATTCGACTTAAAACATTTACCAGAAAGCAGAAAAAGGCGTGTAAGTAACAGCATGTATATGTGATGTGCTATTGTTTCCTTGTGGAAATTTGGAAGTTTCATTCTTTTTTTTTTTTCTGAGATGGAGTTTCTCTCTGTCGCCCAGGCTGGAGTGCAGTGGCATGATCTCAGTTCACTGCAACCTCTGCCTGTCGGGTTCAAGCGATTCTCCTGCCTCAGCCTCCCGAGTAGCTGAGACTGTAGGCGCACGCCACTACACCCGGCTAATTTTTGTGTTTTTAGTAAAGACGGGGTTTCACCATGTTGACCAGGCTGGTCTCGAACTCCTGACCTCATTATCCACCCGCCTCAGCCTCCCAAAGTGCTGGGATTATAGGCATGAGCCACCGCACCCGGCCAGAAGATTCACTTTTGATTGTTCCAATGGCTAAGAGTCCCCAGATGATGTATCCAGTGATCTCTGCAGTCACGATGCAGCTGCTCTATTGTTGTTAACAATGGAGTTGGCTCCATTTGCTTGTATTATTCTGTTGCAGAGCATAACATATATTACATGATTATGCAGGTATCCCTCAAATAAAAGAATGCATGCATTCTAACCAAGTGTGCTGTAAATTTAGATTAAATGAATCTGACTTTCTCATTGACTTCTATTATAAAATCAGAAATTCATACTGCAGGGGTGGGAAAAATTGGTCTTTGGATGTATTACATTTGTACTTAATAATGCAGCAGCGCCTGTAATGAGACATATTCAAAGGGAAAACAATAACTCTCTGATAAAATATTAACAATAATGCATTTGGACTGAATATAAGTCACATTATTTTAAAACCACTGCAACTAGAACTATAAACCAGTGCCATATTCTTGAAGCCTGATTGATTGTCTGCTTCACATGTGGTTTCTAAGAGGCAATCAACTATTAAACTTCCACTGTTTACCAGTCTTAAACAGAAAAATACTTCTAACTTTATGTCCAAAGGAATTGTTTTTTAACTTTTTTGCACCATTCTGGGATGGGGAAAGGATATTAGTGTTCTGCCTTTGAAAATTTTATCTTGTGGCTGGGCGCGGTGGCTCACGCCTGTAATCCCAGCACTTTGGGAGGCTGAGAAGGGCTGAAGTCGGGAGACCACCTGAAGTCGGGAGTTTGAGACCAGCCTGACCAACATGAAGAAACCCCATCTCTACTAAAAATACAAAAAAGTAGCCGGGCGTGGTGACACATGCCTGTAGTCCCAGCTACTCGGGAGGTTGAGACAGGAAAATCGCTTGAACCCGGGAGGCGGAGGTTGCGGTGAGCTGATATCGCACCATTGCACTCCAGCCTGTGCAACAAGAGTGAAACTCCATCTCAAAAATAAAAAGAAAGAAAGAAAAAGATTTTATCTTGTGGCTGGAAAACAGGGGTGACCTAGATACATTCACTTATTCATTCATTCGTGTGAACGTCTACTATGTCTCAGGCACTCTGCTAGTTGCTGCGTTAAGAAAATGACATGCAAAGTTTCTGCTTTCAGGGAGAACAACAGGAAAGCAATTATGCCATGGTGCTCAGAGTTAAGCACAAAATACATAGGAAGAGCACTTAATACAGGCCTCTGAAAAGTGATGTCAGATTTGAACATGTAATAGAAGACCTCAATCTGGTGGCCCTACAGCTGAATCCAGCCACTCATTTTCACTGAGTGTTTTTTTGTTTTCTTTTGTTTTTGTTTTTTGAAATGGAATCTCTACTCTGTCACACAGGCTGGAGTGCAGTGGCACGATCTCAGCTCACTGCAACCTCCAGCTCCCGGGTTCAAGCAATTCTCCTGCCTCAGCCTCCCAAGTAGCTGGGATTACAGGCACCCACCAAGATGCCCGGCTAATTTTTGTATTTTTAGTAGGGACAGAGTTTAACCACTTTGGCCAGGCTGGTCTTGAACTTCAGACCTCAGGTGATCCGCCTGCCTTGGCGTCCCAAAATGCTGGGATTACAGGAATGACCACCTTCAGTGAGTTTTATTTGACCTCCTTAGAGTAAAAAGAAAAAAAAAGACCTAACATTTGTAAATGAAAGATTTCACAACACACACACACACACACACACACAAATCTGTTTTCTGGCTTTTCTTGAAAAACCAAATGATCTGACAATATTAGGCATGCATTCCCACGTGGCAACATTTGGTAGAATTGAGTAGTGGTTGTCCCTTTTTAGAAGGGCTTAATGTTCACTAGCTCACAACGATCCCCACCACTACATTTGCTGCCCCAACACTGGGAAGGATAATCAGTTGCTATTTATTATCACACTTGAATTGTTGTTTTCTTGTAGTAGAGAACTCTTTCTCTGAACCTATGTCTCTATATGAAGTAGGAAAATGTAAAATAGATCCAGATAGTCACCTATTTCAAGAAAATGGGAGTGAGCATATTACTTCTATTTGGCCTTTGCTCATTACATTAGAGTCTGAAACCTGAAACTCTTGTTCTTTTGTTCTTTTTTTTTTTTTTTTTTTGAAATGGAGTCTCGCTCTGTCGCCCAGGCTGGAGTGCAGTGGCGCAGTCTCAGCTCACTGCAACCTCCACCTCCCAGGTTCAAGCGATTTCCTGCCTCAGCCTCCCAAGTAGCTGGGATTACAGGTATGTACCACCATGTCCAGTTAATTTTTGTGTTTTTAGTAGAGACGGGGTTTTGCCACATTGGCCGGGCTGGTCTCAAACTCCTGGCCTCAAGTGATCCTCCTGCCTTGGCCTTCTAAAGTGCTGGGATTACAGGCATCAGCCACTATCCCCGGCCTGAAACTCTTGTTGTAAGAACCAGTAGGAATTAGTCAAATAGAGAATGAGGGAAAGAGGTAGTAGCAGCATAGGGAATAGCATGTGCCAAATGATGACTGTGTGGCCAATGCATAAGACTGCAGATGATTCAGCATGACTAGGGGATGAGGGTGTCTCTGACGGAAAAGCAAGAGATGAGCCAGAAAAAAATGTCTAAGCCAGTCCTCTTCCAGCACAAAACTCTGTGACTAACAGCTTGGAGGGAGTGATTCCACACCAGCCCAAGCCTACTTCTTCTTTCCAGACAGTGAACACAAAGGCAAGCCCATATTACCTACTTGATTTGGGTTCTAAACAAGATTGCCAGATAAAATACAGAATGCCTCATATTCTGAACCCACCTCGCAGGTTCAAGCACTTCTGCCTCAGCCTCCCAAGTAGCGGGATTACAGGTGCACAACACCTCGCCCGGCTAATGTTTGTATTTTTGGTAGAGATGGGGTTTCACCATGTTGGCCAGGCTTCAAAGCCCTTTTAAATGAGGAAGAGCTTGGTATTCTACAATAGAGTGATCCATTCTGCAATGGAGAGAAAAAGCAAAGAGGCATGGGAAGAGAAAATTATTCATATGTAGCAATTGCTTCTATTTTTAAAAAGAAACAATGAGGAATCATCAAAAACTAATTTTAACGTAACTCATAGGGGAGGAAAGGGTAACGATGGAACTAGATCTTGACTTTGGAAACATGCAAATGATTTGCATAATTTTTAAAAATTAAATCAAGAAGAAAAAAAGGCACTCCCTAAATATAAAAAAGAAATGAAACAAATGAATCTGATGAACCTGATTACTTCAGCCAGAATCACAGATAATTATTTTAAGTGTCTTTAAAACAGTGTTTTGGAGGCGGTACTTCTGGAATGGCAGAGTGAGGACCTCCGCAAATCTGCACTTCCATAAAGGCAAGGAAAGCAAAAGCAAAAATTGTCAAAATCAACTTTTTTCAGAACATTGGAAATTCATCAAAGGCTTACCACAATTTGAAGAGCATGCATTCAGAAAAACTACTAAACTCAGTAAGAATAATGAGTTTGTGAACATTTAACTTGTCATATTCCCATCTATCTCTCCTCAGCAGCTGCAAAACACCTCATCCAGCAACAGCAGAATACACGTTCTTCTCAAGTGCACGTGGAACTTTCTATAAGGTAGACTATATGTTATGTAAGGTATATCAATACAAATCTCAGTACATTCAAATGAAGTGAAATCATACAAAGCATGTTCTCTAACCACAAGGAAATGAAAAATATAAATCAATAGCAGAAGAAAATTGAGAAATTCACAAGTATATGGAAATTAACACACTCCTAAACAATCAATGAGCCAAAGAAGAAATCAGAAGGGAGATTATAAAACACTTTTAGATTAATGAAGACTGGCCAGGCATGGTGGCTCACGCCTGTAATCCCAGCACTTTGGGAGGCTGAGGCAGGCAGATCACCTGAGGTCAGGAGTTCAGAACCAGCCTGATGAACATGGCAAAACCTCATCTCTACTAAAAATACAAAAATTAGCCAGGCGTGCTGGCACATGCCTGTAGTCCGAGCTACTCGGGAGGCTGAGGCAGGAGAATCACTTGAACCTGGGATGTGGAGGCTGCAGTAAGTACTCCAGCCTGGGCGATAAGAGCAAAACTCCATCTCAAAAAAAAAAAAAAAAAAAAGAAAGAAAAAGAAAAGGAGAGAGATACAAATATAAAATTAAGAGCAATGTAAATTTTTTTTTTTTTTTTTTTTTATTGGAGACAGAATCTCCCTCTGTCGCTCAGGCTGGAGTGCAGTGACACCATCTAGGCTCACTGAAACCTCTTACTGCCAGGTTCAAGCGATTCACATGCCTCAGCCTCTAGAGTAGGTGGGACTACAGGCACACATCACAATGCTCAGCTAATTTTTTGTAATTTTAGTAGAGACAGGGCTTCATCCTGTTGGCCTCAAACTCCTGACCTCAAGTGATCCGCCCACCTCGGCCTCCCACAGTGCTGGGATTATAGGTGTGAGCCAGCATACCTGGCCATAATCTTAAACTTTTAATGGAAATATCAATGTGAATTTCTTTTTCTTTTTTTTTTTTTTTTGAGACAGTCTGTCTGTCACCCAGGCTGAAGTGCAGTGGCACGGTTTCCTCTCACTGTAACCTTCACTTCCTGGGCTCAAGCGATCCTCTTGACTCAGCCTCCTGAGTAGCTGGGACTACAGGCACAAGCGACTACGTTCGGCTAATTTTGTTTATTTTTTGTACAGACAAGGTCTCACTATGCTGTTCTCACTATGCTGCCCAGGCTGATCTCTTGATGTCCTGGCCTCAAGAGATCTTCCAACCTTAGCCTCCCAAAGTGTTGGGATTACAGGCGTGAACCACCATGCCTGGCCTAAATGTTTAATTTCTTTTTCTCTTTCTGAAAAATACACATTTCGCAGTTCTGTCCACTAAGAAAGGAGTAGAAATCTTGAAAACCCAGTACCCAGGCCGGGTACAGTGTTTCAAGACCAGCCTGGCAAAACCCCGTTCTACTAAAAATACAAAAATTAGCTGCGTGTGGTGGCAGGTGCTTGTAATTCCAGCTACTCGGGAGGTTGAGGCAGATAATTGCTTGAACCCGGGGGCGGAGGTTGCAGTGAGCCAAGATTGTGCCACCGCACTCCAGCCTGGGCAACAAAGCGAGACTCTGTCTCAAAACAAAAAACAAAAACAAAAAACCACCCAGTGCCCAGATTGTGATCTCTAAATCTGCTTTTCATTAAAAGGAGCCAGGGGCCGTGTGCGGTGGTTCACGCCTGTAATCTCAGCACTTTGGGAGGCCAAGGCAGGCAGATCACAAGGTCAAGAGATTGAGACCATCCTGGCCAACATGGTGAAACCCCGTCTCTACTAAAAATACAAAAAATTAGCCAGGCATGGTGGTGGTAGTCCCAGCTACTCAGGAGGCGGAGGCAGGAGAATCGCTTGAACCCGGGAGGCAGAGATTGCAGTAAGCCAAGATCACGCCACTGCACTCCAGCCTGGCAACAGAGTGAGACTCCGTCAGAAAAAAAAAAAAAAAAAAAAAAAAAAAAAAAACAGCGGAGCCAGGGATCCCTGAAGAAAGAGCCGATTTCAGTACTAGGGTAGGAAATTTTCAAGGTTAACCTGAACACTTTGTGTTATAGCAAAGGAAGCTATCAAAAACTACTGAGATCTTGTCAAAATGACACAGGAACCAACTTGAAGGCATTTCTCTTGACCAAACATGGAACAGTTTGAGCATCAAAAGAATAGTGAATATAAAGGGTTAAAACATCAAATATATAAAAATCCATGTGTCATGTTTTATACCTCTAACTGGTTATTTTTGGCAAATTGTTATGGGATAATAATATCAATAACATGTTAAACAGGTCAGGTGCAGTGGCTCATACTTGTAATCCCAGCACTTTGGGAGGCCTAGGCAGGTGGATCACCTGAGGTCAGGAGTTTGAGACCAGCCTGGCCAATATGGTGAAAATCCATCTCTACTAAAAATACAAAAATTAGCTGGGCATGGTGGTGGGCCTGTAATCCCAGCTACTCCGGAGGCTGAAGCAGGAGAATTGCTTGAACCCAGGAGGCAGAGGTTGCAGTGAGCTGAGATCGTGCCACTGCACTCCAACCTGGGTGACAGAGCGAGACTTCATCTCAGAAGAAAAAAAAAAAATTAAACAATAGAGGTATTAGTCAGCATAATTTCCTGTTCCTGGCTTTTGTGAAAACGCCTCTAATGTTTCCTCATTAAAGACGTGGTTGGCTGCATGTTTTCACCTATAAATGAGAACTAAACATTGAGTACGCATGGACATAAAGATGGCAACAATAGACACTCGGGACTACTAGAACAAGGAGGTAGGGAGGGGAGCAAATGTTGAAAAACTAACTATTGGGTACTGTGCTCACTACCTGGGTGATGGGATCAATCATATCCCAAAACACAGCATCACGCAATACACCTGTGTAACAAACCTGCACAAGTGCCGCCTGAAGCTAAAATAAAAGGTGAAATTATGTATAAAAAAAGAAGCATGTGGTTGGCTTTAGGGCCATGTTAAGATGGTATTCATATTTTTCGATTTTACTGAGTGTTATTGTTTCAAGAATGGTTGTTGAATTTTTCTCATTTACATTTTCATAATAAATCTCACTTGATTGTGTTGTAAAAAATATTAAAATAGAGGCTGGGTGCGGTGGCTCACACCTGTAATCCCAACGCTTTGGGAGGCCGAAGTGGGCAGATCACGAGGTCAGGAGATCGAGACCATCCTGGCTAACACGGTGAAACCCCATCTCTACTAAAAATACCAAAATTAGCTGGATGTGGTGGCGTGCACCTGTAATCCCAGCTACTTGGGAGGCTGAGGCAGGAGAATCTCTTGAACCCAGGAGGCAGAGGTTGCAGTGAACTGAGATTAAGCCACTGCACTCCAGCCTGGGAGACAGAGTGAGACTCCATCTCAAAAAAAAAAAAAAAAAAAAAAAAGAAAAGAAAGAAAAGCGTGAGAAGGAGTTGATGCCATTGCTGGTTGAAGATGGAGGGGGGCACATGAGAAGGAATGTGCCCGTGGTCTCTAGGACCCACCCCAGCTGCCAACCAGCAAAGGGACCTCAGACCTATAATAGCAAGGAACTGGATTCTGCCGAAACCCCAATGAGCTTGCAAGCTGATTCTTCTCCAGTACCTCCAGATATGATTTAAGCCCAGCCAACACCTTGATCTTAGCTTTGGGAGACCCTAAGCAGAGCCTGACCTCCAGAACCATGAGATAATAAATAAGTGTTGTTTTAAATTGCTACATTTGGGGTGGTTTGTTATGTAGCAATAGAAAACTGATATAAGCAGGAACAAATCAAGCATGTATGCTGTTTTTCCTGTACAAGCTGTACTTCAAGGTAACCAAATAATTTGTGGGAAAAGATTCTTTTTTTTTTTTTTTGTACACACTCAGGGAAGTGAAAGCATACTCAAGAAAGTGAGTTGCTGAGAACATTCTTCTTTATAAAATAATTCTAAGCTAAGTGTGAGATTTGTGCCAAAATTAAAAAATAAAATAAAATAAAAATAATAATTCTAGGTAATAGATGCTAAAGGAATGCTAGAATTAGGATGTTATCATTCTGCAACCCCCGGTGAAGTCATGGATCTAGACATTGATCATCAGTAACTGCTAAAGCCATTAGGTGAAAGGTTGTACCAAACTGACAGTACCTAAACTCTCTGGTCAATCTTAACATGACATAAAGTGAAGTCTCCTTCTGTGACACAGTGGGAGGTACACAGGACCACCTATGTAGTATTTGTGCCAAAAGAATCAAGCCTGAATCTAACCAAGCTTCCATAGGAATATGTGAAAATATGGAGATAGGGCTAGAGAAACATGTCAAATGACACCACAGGATGGAATGAGCCAAATGTAGAACATAAGAAATATCTTAATGACCCAGAAAGAGACTTAACAGTTTTATCAACCAAATAAAATTGTGTAGACCGAAGTTGAATTCTGATTCAAACCGACCATAAAGATTTTTTGAGACATTTGGGGAAAGTTGAACACAGATGGGATATTAAGACATTATACTTACTTTTTTTTTTTTTTTTTTTGAGACAGAGTCTTGCTCTGTCACCCAGACCAGAGTGCAGTGACTCAACCTCGGCTCACTGCAACCTCTGCCTCCCGGGTTCAAGGGATTCTCCTGCCTCAGCCTCCTGAGTAGCTGGGATTACAGGTACCTGCCACCATGCCTGGCTAACTTTTTCATTTTTAGCCGAAACAGGGTTTCCTCTGGTCTCGAACTCCTGACCTCAAGTGATTCATCCACCTCGGCCTCCCAAAGTTCTGGGATTACAGGCGTGAGCCACTGCGCCTGGCCTATAATTACTTTTATTAGATGTGATAATGGTATGGCCGTGTTGATACTGGTAGGCTGGGGGAGGTCCCCAAACACTGGTGGGACCTCAACCCCAGCAGGTGTCCAGGCTCCTGACACTGTCACAAGAATGAATTCAAGGACAAGTCACAAAATAGTGAAAGTTTATTGCAAAGGGAAAAGTACACACTGAAGAAAAGGGACTGCATGTGTACTTAAGAAAGAGTCACACCCAAGGGGGTTTTGGGCTGCTACCTTTATGGGTTTCTTTAACCAAGGAGGGCTATATTCATGAAAATTCCTGGAAAAGGGTGGGCATTTCTCAGAATTGTGGTACCACCCGTTTTTTGTTTGTTTTTTGTTTGTTTGCTTGTTTGTTTTGTGAGAGGGAGTTTTGCTCTTGTTGCCTAGCATGGAATGCAGTGACACGATCTTGGCTCACCGCAACCTCCGCCTCCCAGGTTCAAGCGATTCTCCAGTCTCAGCTTCTTAAGTAGCTGGGACTACAGCCACACACCGCCTCATCTGACTAATTTTTGTGCTTTTTTGGGTTTTTTTCTTTTTATTTTTTTTGAGATGAAGTCTTGCTCTCTCACCCAGGCTGGAGTGCGGTGGTGCGATCTCTGCTCACTGCAAGCTCTGCCTCCTGGGTTCACGCCATTCTCCTGCCTCAGCTTCCTGAGTAGCTGGGACTACAGGCGCCCACCACCACACTCAGCTAATTTTTTTTATTTTTAGTAGTGATGAGGTTTCACCATGTTAGCCAGGATGGTCTCAATCTCCTGACCTCGTGATCTGCCTGCCTCGGCCTCCCAAGGTGCTGGGATTACAGGTGTGAGCCACCGCACCCGGCCTAATTTTTGTATTTTTAGTAGAGACAGGGTTTCACCATGTTGGCCAGGCTGGTCACAAACTCCTGACCTCAAGTGATCCAACTGCCTCGGCCTCCGAAAGTGCTGGGATTACAGGCGTGAGCCACCGCGTCCAGCTGGTGCCACTCATTTTTACACCAAATATGGGTGTTCTCAGAACTGTCATGGCCCTGGTGGGTGTGTGATTTAGCATATTAATTAGTGTATAATAAGGTCCTAGGAGGCTGGGTGCGGTGGCTCACGCCTGTAATCCCAGCACTTTGGGAGGCCAAGGTGGGTGGATTACCTGAGGTGGAGAGTTCAAGACCAGCCTGACCAACATGGAGAAAGCCAGTCTCCACTAAAAATACAAAATTAGCCAGGCATGGTGGCACATGCCTGTAATCCCAGCTACTCGGGAGGCTGAGGTAGGAGAATTGCTTGAACCCGAGAGGCAGAGGTTGTGGTAAGCTGAGCCATTGCACTTGTGAGGAATGGCGAAGTTCTTCTTAAAACCATAAAGAACTTGTCATTTCTTTGCTCTATGCCTATCTATATATGTTCCAGTGCAGCTGCTCTGACTTCACCTGGCATGCCTGGACAGGGTTAAGCAAGTCCCGGGCCATAGTCCATGCCATTCCTTATTTGGAAACCCTCCGGACCCTCTCATGACTAGCTTCCTCTTTTCTTTGCCCTCTTTCCCTTTTGCCTATTTAGAAAAGTTTCAAGCTGTTAGCCAATCAGATCAAGCTTAGAATGTGAGGCCCCGTTCTGGCCAATGGAAATGGGACACAGCCATAGGACGATTGCGTCAGGTTACAAAGATTGTAAATGTCCCTGTCTGCTTTGTTTGGGTGTGCTCTCATGGCAAGACTGCTAGCGAGCGGCACTCTTTCTGCAGAAAGTAAACTAGGCTTGCTAAGAGATCCTTTGTCTCAGTGTTGATTTTGTGACACTGAGCACCCATTTCCAACAGCACTCCAGCCTGGGCAACAAGAGAGAAACTCTGTCTCAAATACTACTACTACTACTACTACTACTACTACTACTACTACTACTACTACTACTAATGAGGTCCTAGGAGAGACCTGGGTGTAATCCAGCGCCATATTGGTTCCAGTCAGTCTTAGCCAGCTTGGTCCATACCCCTGTTTTTCAGGGTCTTATCAGTCCCTAACTTCTGCAGTTATTTCAGCAGTTTCCTTTTGGTAGTCATGTGAAACTGCAGCCTAGATTTCCTATTCTCCTATGACCATCCTGTATGATTCCTATCTCAGTATAGGAGACAAGATTGGCCCCCTCAAGGTTCACTGAAAATCACTGACATGAGGCAGATCGATTAATAAGAAAAAGACATACAAATTTATTTAATGTGTATACCCAGGAGCCTTCAGAATGAAGACCCAATTTCCCAATGAGGTACAGAAGCTTATATACCATCTTGGGGTTACAGAAGACTTGGATCCTAGTAAAACAGGTTATGGAGAAGGGAGAAGAATTCTATTGAGGGATAAGAAATGATTACTGGGAAGAATGATTGTTTCAGGAACAAAAATTAACTTATAAATAGTTCTTTTTGGAATTTAAATGGTCCTTGGAGACAGTCATCTTGAAAAAGACTGTTCAGATGTGGTTACTTTGTTGATCTTTTCTGCAATAGATAATGAGATAACAGAGAGAGGAATGGGAACAGTTGTCCTCCTTGGTGTGTCAGTTCTATCTTTATGTAGATAGGAGTAAGTCTGTTCCAACACTTGTTGATCTCTAAGGGTTTTTATTTTAACTCATTATACCAGAAAGCAATATTTTGGGGTGAAATACTTATTTCCTTCAGTGGTTATAACTTTTTTTTTTTGCGACAGAGTTTCACTCTTGTTGCCCAGGCTGGAGTGGTGGCACAATCTCTGCTCACCGCACTGCACCTCCTTCAGCCTCCTGAGTAGCTGGGATTACAGGTATGTGCCACCATGCCCAGCTAATTTTGTATTTTTAGTAGAGATGGATTTTTTTCCATGTTGGTCAGGCTGGTCTTGAACTCCCGATCTCAGGTGATCCTCCCACCTCAGCCTCCCAAAATGCTGGGCATGGTGGCTCCCACCTGTAATCCCAGCACTTTGGGAGGCCAAGGCAGGTGGATCACTTGAGGTCAGGAGTTTGAGACCAGCCTTGTCAACATAGTGAAACCTCTTCTCTACAAACATACAAAAAAAATTAACCAGGTGTGGTGGTGCACACCTGTAATCCCAGCTACTCAGGAAGCTGAGACAGGAGAATCGCTTGAACCCAGGAAGCAGAGGTTGTAATGAGCTGAGATCGTGCCATTGCACTCCAGCCTGGGCGACAGAGTGAGACGTCATCTCAAAAAAAAAAGAAAGAAAAAGAAATGTCCTTAACTGTTACAAATACTTACTGAAGCTTTTATGGGTAAAATGATACGGTGTCTGGGATACATCTTAAAATGTCCAGAGGAAAAAAAGAAATGGGAGTGGGATAAGCAAAAATGGTAAAATGTTGAGGATTGTTGAAACTGAATGATTTGTAGTAGTTTTGTGTATGGCTGAAAATTTTCATAATATAAAGTTTCTAAAACAAAAACAAAAAAAGTCTTTCAGTCATGTATATTAGTGTAAACCAAAAAGTGTCTGAGACAGGTCTTAATCAGTTCAGAAGTTTATTTTGCCAAGGTTGAGAACACACCCAGGAAAAACAAACACAAATTGCAGTAGGATCTGTGACCTGTAGTTTTTTCCAAAGAGGGTTTTTTGTTTTGGTTTGGTGTTTTTTTGCTTGTTTGTTTGTTTTGAGACGGAGTCTTGCTCTGTGGCCCAGGCTGGAGTGCAGTGGTGTGATCTCAGCTGATTTATTTTTATTTATTTATTTATTTATTTATTTATTTATTTATTTATTTATTTTTTGAGACAGAGTTTTGCTCTTGTTGCCCAGGCTGGAGTGCAATAGTACGATCTTGGCTCACTGAAACCTCTACCTCCCAGGTTCAAGAGATTCTCCTGCCTCAGCCTCCCAAGTAGCTGGGATAACAGGCATGTGCCAGCTAATTACAGGCATTAGCCCAGCTAATTTTTTCTATTTTTAGTAGATATGGGGTTCCATGTTGGCCAGGCTGGCCTGGAACTCCTGACCTCAGGTGATCCACCCACCTCGGCTTCCCAAAGTGCTGGTATTACAGGCATGAGCCACCGCGCCCAGCCTTTATTATACCCTTTCTTGACAAAACCTAATTTTCACAGAAAACAAGATGAGATTGGCATGGCTGTATTTGTTTTGTGTTTGTTTTGTTTTTGTTTTTGGCCTGACTCAGGATTTGAAAACTGGAACGGTGGAGGTGACAGCAGTCGGTTGGAGTGACCTTCCCCCAAAGTTCTACAATGTGGCCAAGGTCTTTGTTTGTATATTGTTCTTTTCTTTAATAGTCATTCCAAATATCGTGAGATGTATTATTACAGGAAGTCCCTTACCCTCCTAAAAGCCACCCCAATTCTCTCTCTTTTTTTTTTTTTTGAGACTAAGTCTCACTCTTGTCCCCCAGGCTGGAGTGCAATGGCACGATTTCGGTTCACTGCAACCTCCGCCCTCTGGGTTCAAGCGATTCTCCTGCCTTAGCTTCCCAAGTACCTGGGATTACAGGCGCTTGCCCCCACACCTGGATAATTTTTGTATTTTTAGTAGAGACAGGGTTTCACCATGTTGGCCAGACTGGTCTCGAACTCCTGACCTCAGGTGATCCACCTGCCTCGGCCTCCCAAAGTGCTGGGATTACAGGCATGAGCCACTGCACCCGGCCCGACCCCACTTCTCTCTAAGGAGAATGGCCCAGTCCTCTCCCAAGTCCACCCAAGGGAGGTGATAGCATTGCTTTCATGTAAATTATGTAATGCAAACTTTTTTTAATCTTTGCCTTAATACTTTTAAACTTTATTTTATTTTGAATGATCTGCCTTCATGGCCCCCACTTTTTTGTCCCCCAACTTGAGATGCATGAAGGCTTTTGGTCTCCCTGGGAGCGGGTGGAGGTGTGGAGGCAGCCAGGGCTTACCCGTACACTGACTTGAGACCAGTTGAATAAAAGTGCACACCTTAAAAAAAAAAAAAAAGGCTGAGCATAGTGGCTCACGCCTGTAATCCCAACACTTTGGGAGGCCGAGGCGGGCAGATCACAAGGTCAAGAGATCGAGACAATCCTGGCCAACGTGGTGAAACCCTGTCTCTACTAAAAGTACAAAAATTAGCTGGGCATGGTGGTGCACGCCTGTAGTCCCAGTTACTCGAGAGGCTGAGGCAGAAGAATCGCTTGAACCCAGGAGGCAGAGGTTGCAGTGAGCCGAGAACGCCTCACTGCACTGCAGCCTGGTGACAGAGTGAGACTCTGCCTCAGAATAAATAAATAATAAATAAAACAAACAAAAAAAATAGAATGGTGGTTGCTGGGGGTAGGGGAGAATGGAGGGTTGTTGTTTAATGGGTAGAGTTTCAGCATTACAAGATGAAAAATTCTGGAGATCCATTGCACAACCATGTAAATATGTTTAACACTATTGTACACTTAATAGTTAAGATGGTGAGTTTTCTGTTATGTGTTTTTCTTTACCACAATCTTACATTTTAAAAGTAAATCTAAACATAATTTCAGGTAATAGAAATGTTTATAAAGGGAGAAAAGGAATAAGAGAAAACTTTAAAATGAGCATTTCCCAAAAGAAGATAATTCAAGCAACCAGTAAACATTTGAAAAGATGCTCGCTGGGGGCGGTGGCTCACGCCTGTAATCCCAGCACTTTGGGAGGCCAAGGCGGGTGGATCACGAGGTCAAGAGATCAAGACCATCCCGGCTAACACGGTGGAACCCCGTCTCTACTAAAAGATACAAACAATTAGCCCGGCGTGCTGGCGGGCACCTGTAGTCCCAGCTACTCCGTAGACTGAGGCAGGAGAATGGCGTGAACCCGGCAGGCGGAGCTTGCAGTGAGCCAAAATCGCACCACGGCACTCCAGCCTGGGCGACAGAGCGAGACTCCGTCTCAAAAAAAAAAAAAGAAAAGATGCTAAATCTCATTTGTAATTTAAAAAGCAATCAAGTTAAAATGAAAATACGTTGACATTATCAAGTAAAGTTGAGCTGTATATGCCCTATAAGTCCGCATTTCCACTCCTAGATACATGAAACTCAACACATGTACACCAGGAGACGCAAGCAAGGACATCAGAGGGGTGTGGTTTGTATTAGCAAAAACCTGAAAGTAATCTAAAAGCTCTTCAACTATGGAATATGATATACATAAAATGGAATACTACTTGTTAGTAAGAATGAATCAACTACAGCTAGACATGTCACATGAATGAATCTCACAAATATAATGCTAAATATAAAAAAGTGCATACGATATGAGCTAATTTACATAAAGTTAAAAAAGCAAAGCCAAAAAAAGGAAGAAATCAAGTATCCATTGACAAATGAATGGATAACCAAAATATGCTATATGCATGCAATGGAAGATTATTCAATCTTAAAAAGGAAGGCAATTCTGACACAGGCCCAAACATGGACGAACCTTAAAGACATTATGCTAAGTGAAATAAGCCAGTCACATAAATACTGTGTGATTCCCCTTATACGAGATATCTAGAGTAGTCAAATTCTTAGAAACAGAAAATAGAATGGTAGTTAAACACAAAATAGAATGGTACTTACCAGTGACTGGGAGAGAAGGAAATTGGTAATTGTTTAATGGGTATACAGTTTCAGTTTTGCAAGATGAAAACGTTCCGGAGCTCTGTTGTGTAACAGTGTCAACATACTTAATACCACTGAACTACACACTTAAAAGATACGAAATTACAAGTAGAGAAGAGGAATAAATTCTTTCTTCTAGGGTAACTATAGCTAGCAGTAATTTATTATACAGTTTCAGATGGCTAGAAGGAGGATATTGAATGTTCCCAATACAAATAAATGGTGTTTGAGATAATGGATATGCTGATTGCCCTGATCTGATTACTGTACTTCAGATGTATGGAAACATCACTGCATACCCCACAAATATATACAATGATTATGTGTCAATTTAAAAAATAATAAATAAATGATTCTGATGCAGACAATCCATGAAACAAAAAAAGTACAAAATAAAATTTTAAAAATGAGATGAGGCCGGGCGCGGTGGCTCAAGCCTGCAATCCCAGCACTTTGGGAGGCCGAGATGGGCGGATCACGAGGTCAGGAGATCAAGACCATCCTGGCTAACATGGTGAAACCCCATCTCTACTAAAAAATACAAAAAAAAAAATAAAACTAGCCGGGCCAGGTGGCGGGCGCCTATAGTCCCAGCTACTCGGGAGGCTGAGTCAGGAGAATGGCGTAAACCCGGGAGGCGGAGCTTGCAGTGAGCTGAGATCCGGCCACTGCACTCCAGCCTGGGCCACAGAGCGAGACTCTGTCTCAAAAAAAAAAAAAAAAAGAGATGAAATGAAATAAGAGTTATAAACGTTTGGAAAAGATAAAGCAAAATTATCATTATGTATCTACCTGGAAAATCCAAGCAAATCAACTAAAAGCAACTACTGACATTAAAAAAAAAAAAAAAAAAAAAAAAAAAAACTATGGCAGAATGTTTTGTGGGTTTTGTTTTTTCTTTTTATTTTATTTCATTTCATTTATTTATTTTGAGAAGGAATCTTGCTCTGTCACCCAGGCTGGAGTCAAGTGGCATGATCTTGGCTCACTGCAGCCTCTGCCTCCCAGGCTCAAGCGGTTCTCCTGCTTCAGCCTCCCAAGTAGCCGGGATTACAGGTGCGCGCCACCATGCCCGGCCAATTTTTGTATTTTTAGTACAGATGGGGTTTCACCCTGTTGGCCAGGCTGGTCTCGATCTCCTGACCTCAAGCTATTCGCCTGCCTCTGCCTCCCAAAGTGCTGGGATTACAGGCATGAGCCACTTCGCACAGCCTCTTTTCTTTTTTCTTTCTTTCTTTTTTTTTTTCCGAGGCAGAGTCCCTTTCTGTCACCCAGATTAAAGTGCAGTGGCACTGCAGCCTCAACCTCTCAGGCTCGAACAATCCTCCCACCTCAGCTCTACCCTACTTCCCACCACCTCATCCAATAGCCGGGACTGTAGGTGTGCACCACCATGCCCGGCTCATTTTTGTATTTTTTTGTAGAGATGGAGTTTCGCCATGTTGCCCAGGCTGGTTTTGAACTCCTGGGCTCAAGAGATCTGCCAGTCTCAGCCTCCCAAAATGCTGGGGACTACAGGCATAAGTCACTGCACCTAGCCGGGTGTATTTTAAAATATTAAAAAATCAATGAATTTTCTATGTAGTATTAAAATAACGAAAAAAAAAAACCAAGGCCGGGTGTGGTGGCTCAAGCCTGTAACCCCAGCACTTTGGGAGGCCAAGGCAGGCGGGTCCCCTGAGGTCGGAAGTTTGAAATCAGCCTGCACAACACAGTGAAACCCCATCTCTAGTAAAAATACAAAAATTAGCCAGGAGGCTGGGTGCGGTGCCTCATGTCTGTAATACCAGTACTTTGGGAGGCCGAGGTGGGCAGATCATCTGAGGTCAGGAGTTCGAGACCAGCCTGGCCAGGTTTTGGTAGAAACCCCGTCTCTACCAAAAATACAAAAAATAGCTGGGAGTGGTGGCAGGCACCTGTAATCCCAGCTACTCGGGAGGCTGAGCAGGAGAATCATTTGAACCCAGGAAGCGGAGGTTGCAGTGAGCTGAGATTGCATCACTGCACTCCAGCCCGGGTGACAGGGCAAGACTCCGTCTCAAAAAATATATATAAATTAAAAAATTTAAAAAATTAGCCAGGCGAGGTGGTACGTGCCTGTAATCCTAGCTACTCTGGAGGTTGAGGCAGGAGATTTGATTGAACCCGGGAGTTGGAGGTTGCAGTGAGCCAAGATCACACCACTGCACTCCACCCTGGGCAACAGAGTGAGATTCTGTCTCAGAAAAAAAAAAAAAAAAAAAAAAAAATGCTTACGCAGAAGTAAAACTAGTTTTAAAAAAGCCAGGAGGAAGAGAGAGATATGATTAGAGAGCCGAAAGGGGAATTTTAAAGATAGTTTCTTAACTTGGATTTTAGTTACAGAGGTGTTCCCTTTGTAATTATTCTTTTTTTTTTTTTTTTTTTTTGAGATGGAGTTTTGCTCTTGTTGCCCAGGCTGGAGTGCAATGGCGCAATCTTGGCTTACCACAACCTCCACCTCCCAGGTTCAAGTGATTCTTCTGCCTCAGCCTCCCGAGTAGCTAGGATTATAGGTTCCTGACACCACGCCCAGCTAATTTTTGTATTTTTAGTAGAGACAGGGTTTCTGCATGTTAGTCAGGCTGGTCTCGAATTCCCAACCTCAGGTGATCTGCCCGCCTCGGCCTCCCGAAGTGTTTGGATTACAGGTGTGAGCCACAGTCCCTGGCCTTTTTTTTTTCTTTTTCTTTTTTGAGATGGAGTTTCTCTGTCACCCAGGCTGGAGTGCAGTGGCGTGATCTCGGCTCACTGCAACCTCTGCCTCCCAGGTTCAAAGCAATTCTCCCACCTCAACCTCCCACGTAGCTGGGATTACAGGTGCCCACCACCAGGCCTGGCTAATTTTTTTTGTAGTTTTAGTAGAGACCATGTTTCATCATATTGGCCAGGCTGGTCTTGAACTCCCGACCTCAGGTGATCTGTCCGCCTCAGTCTCTCGAAGTGCTGGGATTCCAGGCGTGATCCACCATGCTCAGCCGTAATTATTCTTTAAAGTAAATATTTGTTGTTGTTGTTTTGAGACACGGTCTCACTCTGTCACCTAGGGTGGAGTGCAGTGATACAAACACAGCTGACTGCAGCCTCAACTTCCTCGGCTCAAGCAATCCTCCTACCTCAGCCTCCCAACTAGCTGGGACCACAGGCGTGTGCTACCATGCCCTGTTAATTTTTAAATTCTTCATAGACATGGGGCTCTCACTACGTTGCCCAGGCTGGTCTTGAACTCCTGGGCTAAAGGGATCCTCCCACCTCAGCTTCCCAAAGTGCTAGGATTACAGGCATGAGCCGCTGTCCCTGGCCAAAAATATAAAAAAATTTATATAAAAATTCACCTGAAGTGCTAGATATAAAATATTCAACCCGTATACCTTATTTATTTATTTATTTATTGAGACAGAGTTTTGCTCTTGTTGCCCAGACTGGAGTGCAGTAACACAATCTTGGCTCACCATAACCTCTGCCTCCCAGGTTCAAGCTATTCTCCTGCCTCAGCCTCCCGAGTAGCTGGGATTACAGGCATGTTCCACCATGCCCGGCTAATTATGTATGTTTCTCCATGTTGATCAGACTGGTCTCAAACTCCTGACCACAGGTGATCCACCCACCTTGGCCTTCCAAAGTGTTGGGATTACAGGAGTGAGCCACCGCGCCCAGCCTCTGTATATTTATTTTCATATTCTTACTATTTTCTAGTTTGTGTAATCTATCAATAAAAATCATCAGTTTTATTAAATTCTCACAATATAATTACGAATTATAAGTTTCTTCTTGTAATTCTGTCAGTTTGAACCTATGATGTTAGTTGAATAAGAGTTATTGAAGCAATGTCACCTCCTTATTTTTAAATTTTCTATGTTGCTTTGTTTAGCTGTGACTTTTATAAGCTGTGTGTAGCTGGATTTTGTTTTATTTACTTGATCTGATAGTCTTCATCATTTGTTGGGTTCATCTGTAAACATTTCTGATGATTACCAATTTTATCTTCTTACTATTGTGTTCTGTTCACGATCAATCCTTTTTCTCTTGTTTCTTCTTCCTCTGCTACTTTATATAGATTACATTTCTATAATTTTTGTGATTATCCTTAATGTTTATATCTTTTTTTTTTTTTTGAGACAGAGTCTTGCTCTGTCTCCCAGGCTGGGGTCCAGTGACGCTATCTCGGCTCACTGCAACCTCCATCTTCCTCGTTCAAGCAATTCCCCCACCTCAGCCTCCCGAGTAGTTGGGACTACAGGTGCACGCCACCATGCCCGGCTACTTCTTGTATTTTTAGTAGAGACAGGGTTTCACCATATTGGCCAGGCTGGTCTCAAACTCCTGACCTTGTGATCTGACCGCCTCAGCCTCCCAAAGTGCAGGGATTACAGGTGTGAGCCACCACGCTCATCCTATCCATATTTAACTAAATATTTTTGTAACAACATTTAAACTTATTAGTATTTTTATTCCTTCCTGAACATAACACAGATCTTAGCTCTCCTCAACAATCCATTGAATAACTTCTTTCTCCCCAATATTTATTTATTTATTTATTTATTTATTTATTTATTTATTTATTTATTTTAGATGGAGTCTCCCTCTGTTGCCTAGGCTGGAGTGCAGTGATGGAATTTCATCTCACTGAAATGACTGCCTCCTGGGTTCATGCAATTCTCCTGCCACAGTCTCCCGAATAGCTGGGACTACAGGCGTGAGCCACCACACCAGGCTAATTTTTTATGTTTTTACTTTTAATTGTTTAAATTATTTATTAACTTATTTATTTTTTTGAGACAGAGTCTTCCTCTGTCAGGCAGTCTGGACTGCAGTGGCACCATCTTGGTTCACTGCAACCTCCACCTCCCGGGTTCAAGCGATTCTCCTGCCTCAGCCTCCCAAGTAGCTGGGATTACAGGCATGCACCACCACGTCCAGCTAATTTTTGTATTTTTAGTAGGGATGGGATTTCACTGTGTTCACCAGGCTGGTCTTGAACTCCTTACCTCAGATGATCTGCCTGCCTCAGCCTCCCAAAGTGCTGGGATTACAGGTGTGAGCCACCACACCTGGTCTAATTTTTTGTATTTTCAGTAGAGACAGAATTTCACCATGTTGACCAGGGTGGTCTTGAACTCCTGACCTTGAGTGATCCACCTGCCTTCACCTCCCAAAGTGCTGGGATTACAGGCATGAGCCACCACACCCAGCCCCAATATTTACTTTTTTAAGTAAATATTTTCAGTAAATATTACTCATACTACTATTATTATTTTGCTTTTTTTAAAAAAATATTTTTATATATATACTTTAAGTTCTAGGGTACATGTGCAAACCAACACGGCATATGTATACTCATACTATTATTTTTTACTACAAGTTATTTTCTTTACAGGCATAAGCCACTGTACCTGGCCCCAATATTTACTTTCTTAAGTAAATATTTATTTATTTTCGAGATGAAGTCTCGCTCTTGTTTCGCAGGCTAGAGGAGTGCAATGGCGAGATCTCGGCTCACTGCAACCTCTGCCTCCCAGGTTCAAGCAATTCTCCTGCCTCAGCCTCCCAAGTAGCTGGGATTACAGGCATCACCGCCACACCTGGCTAATTTTGTATTTTTAGTAGAGACAGAGTTTCACTATGTTTGCCAGACCGGTCTTGAACTCCTGACCTCGCGATCCACCCACCTTGGCCTCCCAAAGTGCTGAGATTATATGTGTGAGCCACCACGCCCAGCCCAATTTGTTTTCTTTCTTTTTTTTTTTTTATTATACTTTAAGTTCTAGGGTACATATGCATAACGTGCAGGTTTGTTACATATGTATACTTGTGCCATGTTGGTGTGCTGCACCCATCAACTCGTCAGCACCCATCAATTCGTCATTTATATCAGGTATAACTCCCAATGCAATCCCTCCCCCATCCCTCCCCATGATAGGCCCCGATGTGTGATGTTCCCCTTCCCGAGTCCAAGTGATGTCATTGTTCGGTTCCCACCTATGAGTGAGAACATGCAGTGTTTGGTTTTCTGTTCTTGTGATAGTTTGCTAAGAATGATGGTTTCCAGCTGCATCCATGTCCCCACAAAGGATGCAAACTCATCCTTTTTTATGGCTGCATAATATTCCATGGTGTATATGTGCCACATTTTCTTAATCCAGTCTGTCACTGATGGACATTTGGGTTGATTGCAAGTCTTTGCTATCGTGAATAGTGCCGTAATAAACATACGTGTGCATGTGTCTTTATAGCAGCATGATTTATAATCCTTTGGGTATATACCCAGTAGTGGGATGGCTGGGTCATATGGTACATCTAGTTCTAGATCCTTGAGGAATCGCCATACTGTTTTCCACAATGGTTGAACTAGTTTACAATCCCACCAACAGTGTAAAAGTGTTCCTATTTCTCCACATCCTCTCCAGCACCTGTTGTTTCCTGACTTTTTAATGATTGCCGTTCTAACTGGTGTGAGATGGTATCTCATTGTGGTTTTGATTTGCATCTCTCTGATGGCCAGTGATGATGAGCATTTTTTCATGTGTCTGTTGGCTGTATGAATGTCTTCTTTTGAGAAATGTCTGTTCATATCCTTTGCCCACTTTTTGATGGGGTTGTTTGTTTTTTTCTTGTAAATTTGTTTGAGTTCTTTCTAGATTCTGGATATTAGCCCTTTGTCAGATGAGTAGATTGCAAAAATGTTCTCCCATTCTGTAGGTTGCCTGTTCACTCTGATGGTAGTTTCTTTTGCTGTGCAGAAGCTCTTTAGTTTAATTAGATCCCATTTGTCAATTTTGGCTTTTGCTGCCGTTGCTTTTGGTGTTTCAGACATGAAGTCCTTGCCCATGCCTATGTCCTGAATGGTACTACCTAGGTTTTCTTCTAGGGCTTTTATGGTATTAGGTCTAACATTTAAGTCTCTAATCCATCTTGAATTAATTTTCGAATAAGGAGTAAGGAAAGGATCCAGTTTCAGCTTTCTACTTATGGCTAGCCAATTTTCCCAGCACCATTTATTAAATAGGGAATCCTTTCCCCATTTCTTGTTTCTCTCAGGTTTGTCAAAGATCAGATGGCTGTAGATGTGTGGTATTATTTCCGAGGACTCTGTTCTGTTCCACTGGTCTATATCTCTGTTTTGGTACCAGTACCATGCTGTTTTGGTTACTGTAGCCTTGTAGTATAGTTTGAAGTCAGGTAGTGTCATGCCTCCAGCTTTGTTCTTATGACATGGGTTTGTCTTGGCAATGCGGGCTCTTTTTTGGTTCCATATGAACTTTAAAGCCGTTTTTTCCAATTCTGTGAAGAAAGTCATTGGTAGCTTGATGGGGATGGCATTGAATCTATAAATAACCTTGGACAGTATGGCCATTTTCACGATATTGATTCTTCCTATCCATGAGCATGGTATGTTCTTCCATTTGTTAGTGTCCTCTTTTATTTCACTGAGCAGTGGTTTGTAGTTCTCCTTGAAGAGGTCCTTCACATCTCTTGTAAGTTGGATTCCTAGGCATTTTATTCTCTTTGAAGCAATTGTGAATGGAAGTTCATTCATGATTTGGCTCTCTGTTTGTCTGTTACTGGTGTATAAGAATGCTTGTGATTTTTGCACATTAATTTTGTATCCTGAGACTTTGCTGAAGTTGCTTATCAGCTTAAGGAGATTTTGGGCTGAGACAATGGGGTTTTCTAAATATACAATCATGTCATCTGCAAACAGGGACAATTTGACTTCTTCTTTTCCTAACTGGATACCCTTTATTTCTTTCTCTTGCCTGATTGCCCTAGCCAGAACTTCCAACACTATGTTGAATAGGAGTGGTGAGAGAGGGCATCCCTGTCTTGTGCCAGTTTTCAAAGGGAATTTTTCCAGTTTTTGCCCATTCAGTATGATATTGGCTGTGGGTTTGTCATAAATAGCTCTTATTATTTTGAGGTACATTCCATCAATACCGAATTTATTGAGCGTTTTTAGCATGAAGGGCTGTTGAATTTTGTCAAAAGCCTTTTCTGCATCTATTGAGATAATCATGTGGTTCTTGTCTTTGGTTCTGTTTATATGCTGGATTACGTTTATTGATTTGCGTATGTTGAACCAGCCTTGCATCCCAGGGATGAAGCCCACTTGATCATGGTGGATAAGCTTTTTGATGTGCTGCTGAATCCGGTTTGCCAGCATTTTATTGAGGATTTTTGCATCGATGTTCATCAGGGATATTGGTCTAAAATTCTCTTTTTTTCTTGTGTCTCTGCCAGGCTTTGGTATCAGGATGATGTTAGCCTCATAAAATGAGTTAGGGAGGATTCCCTCTTTTTCTATTGATTGGAATAGTTTCAGAAGGAATGGTACTAGCTCCTCCTTGTACCTCTGGTAGAATTCAACTGTGAATCCATCTGGTCCTGGACATTTTTTGGTTGGTAGGCTATTAATTATTGCCTCAATTTCAGAGCCTGCTATTGGTCTATTTAGGGATTCAACTTCTTCCTGGTTTAGTCTTGGAAGAGTGTAAGTGTCCAGGAAATTATCCATTTCTTCTAGATTTTCTAGTTGATTTGCGTAAAGGTGTTTATAGTATTCTCTGATGGTAGTTTGTATTTCTGTGGGGTCCGTGGTGATATCCCCTTTATCATTTTTTATTGCGTCTATTTGATTCTTCTCTCTTTTCTTCTTTTTTAGTCTTGCTAGCGGTCTGTCAATTTTTTTGATCTTTTCAAAAAACCAACTCCTGGATTCATTGATTTTTTTGGAGGGTTTTTTGTGTCTCTATCTCCTTCAGTTCTGCTCTGATCTTAGTTATTTCTTGCCTTCTGCTAGCTTTTGAATGTGTTTGCTCTTGCTTCTCCAGTTCTTTTAATTGTGATGTTAGAGTGTCAATTTTAGATCTTTCCTGCTTTCTCTTGTGGGCATTTAGTGCTATAAATTTCCCTCTACACACTGCTTTAAATGTGTCCCAGAGATTCTGGTATGTTGTATCTTTGTTCTCATTGGTTTCAAAGAACATCTTTATTTCTGCCTTCATTTTGTTATGTACCCAGTAGTCATTCAGGAGCAGGTTGTTCAGTTTCCATGTAGTTGAGCGGTTTTGATTAAGTTTCTTAGTCCTGAGTTCTAGCTTGATTGCACTGTGGTCTGAGAGAGAGTTTGTTATAATTTCTGTTCTTTTACATTTGCTAAGGAGTGCTTTACTTCCAATTATGTGGTCAATTTTGGAATAAGTGCCATGTGGTGCTGAGAAGAATGTATATTCTGTTGATTTGGGGTGGAGAGTTCTATAGATGTCTATTAGGTCCGCTTGGTGCAGAGATGAGTTCAATTCCTGGATATCCTTGTTAACTTTCTGTCTCGTTGATCTGTCTAATGTTGACAGTGGAGTGTTGAAGTCTCCCATTATTATTGTATGGGAGTCTAAGTCTCTTTGTAAGTCTCTAAGGACTTGCTTTATGAATTTGGGTGCTCCTGTATTGGGTGCATATATATTTAGGATAGTTAGCTCTTCCTGTTTAATTGATCCCTTTACCATTATGTAATGGCCTTCTTTGTCTCTTTTGATCTTTGATGGTTTAAAGTCTATTTTATCAGAGACTAGGATTGCCACCCCTGATTTTTTTTGTTTTCCATTTGCTTGGTAGATCTTCCTCCATCCCTTTATTTTGAGCCTATGTATGTCTCTGCACGTGAGATGGGTCTCCTGAATACAGCAGACTGATGGGTCTTGACTCTTTATGCAGTTTGCCAGTCTGTGTCTTTTAATTGGAGCATTTAGTCCATTAACATTTAAGGTTAATATTGTTATGTGTGAACTTGATCCTGCCATTATGATATTAACTGGTTATTTTGCTCGTTAGTTGATGCAGTTTCTTCCTAGCCTCGATGGTCTTTACATTTTGGCATGTTTTTGCAATGGCTGGTACTGGTTGTTCCTTTCCATGTTTAGTGCTTCCTTCAGGGTCTCTTGTAAGGCAGGCCTGGTGGTGACCAAATCTCTAAGCATTTGCTTATCTGTAAAGGATTTTATTTCTCCTTCACTTATGAAACTTAGTTTTGCTGGATATGAAATTCTGGGTTGAAAATTCTTTTCTTTAAGAACGTTGAATATTGGCCCCCACTCTCTTCTGGCTTGTAGAGTTTCTGCCGAGAGGTCTGCTGTTAGTCTGATGGGCTTCCCTTTGTGGGTAACCCGACCTTTCTCTCTGGCTGCCCTTAAGATTTTTTCCTTCATTTCAACTTTGGTGAATCTGGCAATTATGTGTCTTGGAGTTGCTCTTCTCAGGGAGTATCTTTGTGCTGTTCTCTGTATTTCCTGAATTTGAATGTTGGCTGCCCTACTAGGTTGGGGAAGTTTCCTGGATGATATCCTGAAGAGTGTTTTCCAACTTGGTTCCATTTTCCCCCTCACTTTCAGGCACCCCAATCAGACGTAGATTTGGTCTTTTTACATAATCCCATACTTCTTGCAGGCTTTGTTCATTTCTTTTTCTTCTTTTTTCTTTTGGTTTCTCTTCTCGCTTCATTTCATTCATTTGATCCTCAATCGCTGATACTCTTTCTTCCAGTTGATTGAGTCGGTTACTGAAGCTTGTGGATTTGTCACGTATTTCTCGTGTCATGGTTTTCATCTCTGTCATTTCATTTATGACCTTCTCTGCATTAATTATTCTAGCTATCAATTCTTCCACTCTTTTTTCAAGATTGTTAGTTTCTTTGCGCTGGGTACGTAATTCCTCCTTTAGCTCTGAGAAGTTTGATGGACTGAAGCCTTCTTCTCTCATTTCGTCAAAGTCATTCTCTGACCAGCTTTGATCCGTTGTTGGCGATGCGCTGCGCTCCTTTGCAGGGGGAGATGCGCTCTTATTTCTTGAATTTCCAGCTTTTCTGCCCTGCTTCTTCCCCATCTTTGTGGTTTTATCTGCCTCTGGTCTTTGATGATGGTGACGTACTGATGGGGTTTTGGTATAGGTGTTCTTCCTGTTTGATAGTTTTCCTTCTAATAGTCAGGACCCTCAGCTGTAGGTCTGTTGGAGATTGCCTGAGGTCCCCTCCAGACCCTGTTTGCCTGGGTATCAGCAGCAGAGGTTGCAGAAGATAGAATATTGCTGAACAGCGAGTGTACCTGTCTGATTCTTACTTTGGAAGCTTCCTCTCAGGGGTGTACTCCACCCTGTGAGGTGTGGGGTGTCAGACTGCCCCTAGTGGGGGATGTCTCCCAGTTAGGCTACTCAGGGGTCAGGGACCCACTTGAGCAGGCAGTCTGTCCCTTCTCAGATCTCAACCTCCGTGTTGGGAGATCACTGCTCTCTTCAAAGCTGTCAGACAGAGTCGTTCGCGTCTGCACAGGCCTCTGCTGCTTCCCCTTTTGTTGTTTAGCTGTGCCCTGTCCCCAGAGGTGGAGTCTACAGAGACAGGCAGGTTTCCTTGAGCTGCTGTGAGCTCCACCCAGTTCGAGCTTCCCAGTGGCTTTGTTTACCTACTTAAGCCTCAGCAATGGCGGGCGCCCCTCCCCCAGCCTCGCTGCTGCCGTTTCGGTTAGATCGCAGACTGCTGTGCTAGCAATGAGGGAGGCTCCGTGGCCGTGGGACCCTCCCAGCCAGGTGTGGGTATAATCTCCTGGTGTGCCCGTTTGCTTAAAGCGCAGTATTGGGGTGGGAATTACCCAATTTTCCAGGTGTTGTGTGTCTCAGTTCCCCTGGCTAGGAAAAGGGATTCCCTTCCCTCTTGCGCTTCCCAGGTGAGGCAATGCCTCGCCCTGCTTCAGCTCTCGCTGGTCAGGCTGCAGCAGCTGACCAGCACCAATTGTCCGGCACTCCCCAGTGAGATGACCACAGTACCTCAGTTGAAAATGCAGAAATCACCAGTCTTCTGTGTCGCTCGCACTGGGAGTTAGAGACTGGAGCTGTTCCTATTCGGCCATCTTGCTCCGTCCCTTGTTTTCTTTTTAAGGTACTAGTCAACAGTTAATTAAATTTTCTGACATATTTTGTCAATTTCTGTTCTCACTGCTGTTATATACCACACCTTGTCTCTGGGCTCACTTTTTTTTTTTTTTTTTATTGCTTTTTCTTTTTGAGCTCCCTTTTGTTCTTGCTGAAGTACATCCTTTAATAACTCTTTTTCGTTTGTTTGTTTTGAGAAGGACAAACAAAGTTCTTGCTGTGTTGCCCAGGCTGGAGTGCAGTGGCACGATCTCTGCTCACTACAACCTCCACCTCCCAGGTTCAAGCTATTCTCCTGCCTCAGCCTCCAGAGTAGCTGGGATTACAGGCGTCAGCCACCACACACAACTAATTTTTGTATTTTTAGTAGACACAAGGTTTCACCATATTGGCCAGGTTGATCTTAAACTCCTGACCTTGTGATCCAGCCGCCTCGGCCTCCCCAAGTGCTGGGATTACAGGCATGAGCCACCGCACACAGCCCCTTTAATAATTCTTTTAGGTCAGATGCAGTGGCTCATGCCTGTAATCTTAGCACTTTGGCAGGCCGAAGAGGGAGGATCACTTGAGCCCAGGAGTTCGAGACCAGCCTGAGCAACATAATGAAACCCTATCTTTACAAATAATTTTTAAAAAGTAACTGGGCATGGAGGGGCCCACCTATATTCCCAGCCACGTGGGAGGATCACTTCAGCCTCCCACAGGAGGTGGAGGTTGCGGTGAGTCAAGATTGTTCCACTGCGCTCCAGCCTGGACAACAAAGCAAGATTCTACCTCATTAAAAAAAACAAAAAAATCTCTCCATGAAAGTCTATGGCTGACAAAGTCTCCAAGCATGTACATATGAAAAAGTCCTTATTTTGCCACCATTTAAAAAATGATATTTTAGCAGGGCATAAATGTCTAGGTTGCATTTTCCTCCAATATTACTCCATTGTCTATCGAGGTCATGAGGAATCTGCTATTAGATCAATTGTTGTACCTTTGAAAGCAATTTCTTGGTGGCTATGATAACCTTTTAGATTATTTATTCTTGACAATTTCACTTTAATGTATCTAGCTCTGTGTGTGTGCGTGTGCGTGTGTGTGTGTGTGTATGTTTTTGGTTTTTTGTTTTGTTTTGTTTTTTGTTTGTTTTTGAGATGGAGTCTCACTCTGTGGCCCAGGCTGGAGTGCAGTGGCACAATCTCAGCTCACTTCAACGTCCATCTCCCGGGTTGAAGCAATTCTCCTGACTCAGTCTCCCAAGTAGCTGGGATTACAGGCATCTGCCACCATGCCTGGCTAATTTTTCTTTTCTTTTCTTTTCTTTTTTTTTTGAGATGGAGTCTGGCCCTGTCGCCCAGGCTGGAGTGCAGTGGCACGATCTCGGCTCACTGCAAGCTCTGCCTCCTGGGTTCACACCATTCTCCTGACTCAGCCTCCTGAGTAGCTGGGACTACAGGCACCCACCATCATACCCGGCTAATTTTTCTATTCTTAGTAGAGACAGGGTTTCACCGTGTTAGCCAGGACGGTCTCGATCTCCTGACCTTGTGATCCTCCTGCCTCGGCCTCCCAAAGTGCTGGGATTACAGGCGTGAGCCACTGCACCCGGACAAATTTTTCATATTTTTAGTAGAGACAGGGTTTCACCATGTTGACCAGGCTGGTCTCAAACTCCTGACCTCAGGTGATCTGCCCACCTCAGCCTCCCAACGTGCTGGGATTACAGGTGTGAGCCACTGCACCTGTCCTGTAGATTCTTTTATGCTGTTTGATATTCATCTAAGGACTCATGTCTTTAATTTTGAAAAATTATCAGTTATTACATCTTGAAATAGTGCTTCTCTTCTATTTATTTTATCTTTCTTTTTTTTTTTTTTTTTGAGATGGAGTCTCGCTCTGTCACCCAGGCTGGAGTGCAGTGGTGTGATCTCAGCTCACTGCAACCTCTGCCTCCTGGGTTCAAGTGATTCTTCTGCCTCAGCTTCCCAAGTAGCTGTGCCTACAGGCGCATGCCACCACACCCAGCTAATGCTTTGTATTTTTAGTAAAGACAGGGTTTCACCACGTTGGCCAGGCTGGTCTCGAACTGCTGACCTCATGATCTGCCCGCCTTGGCCTCCCAAAGTGCTGGAATTACAGGCGTGAGCCACGGCACTAGACCTATTTATTTTATCTTTCATATCTCTTAACTACCCCTTTCATATTTGCTTGGTTATTTATTTATTTTTTTATTATTTATTTATTTTTTTGAGTCGGAGTCTCACTCTGTCCCCCAGGCTGGAGTGCAATCTCAGCTCACTGCAACCTCTGCCGCCCAGGTTCAAGTGATCTCCTGCCTCAGCCTCCCAAATAGCTGGGATTACAGGCGCCTACCACCACATCCAACAAATTTTTATATTTTTAGTAGAGACGGGATTTCACCATGTTGGTCAGGCTGGTCTCAAACTCCGGACCTCAGGTGATCCGCCCGCCTCAGCCTCCCAAAGTGCTGGGATTACAGGCGTGAGCCACCGTGCCTGGCCGGTTTTTTAAAATACATATATTTCATAGAAACGGGATTTCGCCATGTTGCCCAGTCTGGTCTCGAACTCCTGAGCTCAGGCAATCCACCCTCCTTGGCCCCCCCAAAATGCCGAGATTACAGTCATGAGACACCATGCCTGGCCTCCTATTTGTTTCTAATCTTTTTTCGCTTTATGCTCTGTTTAAGGGGGATTGATTGGGACTATCTTTTTTGTTTCCATCAGAGTGGTTGGCACTTATGGAGCTACCTTTTAATTCACAAAATTGTCCTTTGTGTGTGTGTGTGTTTTTTTTTTTTTGAGATGGATTCTCGCTCTATTGCCCAGGCTGGAGTGCAGTGGCATGATCTCGGCTCACCACAACCTCCACTCCCGGGTTCAAGCAATTCTCCTGCCTCAGCCTCCCAAGTAGCTGGGATTACAGGCGCCAGCCACCACACGCAGCTAATTTTTGTATTTTTAGTAGAGATGGGGTTTCACCATGTTGGCCAGGCTGGTCTCGAACTCCTGACCTCATGATCCAGCCGCCTAGGCTTCCCAAAGGGCTGGAATTACAGGCGTGAGCCACTGCGCCCAGCCACAATATTGTCCCTTTAACTCTGTCTGGTCTAGAGTTTATCTCATCTACTATTCTTTAAATTTTTCAATTATAGTTTTTATTTATAAATGCATAATTTATTATTTTTCTTTTTTCCAATTTAATATTTACAAGTATAATTTTTACTGTTAATAGCAAAGTATATTTCGAATGCAGAACTTTTTACTACACTCTCTCTTCTTGCTTCTTTACCTCTGTTTTGGTAGCCTTATAGTTTCCATACAATTTTCTTTGAAATAGAATTGGCATCTACTTTTTCTTCTCTTTCTTTCCTTTTTTTTTTTTTTTTTTTTTTTTGAGACAGGGTCTCACTTTGTCACCCAAACTGGAATGCAGCGGTGCAATCTTGGCTCACTGCAACCTTGACCTCCCGGGCTCAGGTGATTCTGCCACCTCAGCCCCCCAAGCAGCTGGGACTACAGCCACGTGCCTGTAATTTTTTGTATTTTTAGTATAGATGGGTTTTCGCCATGTTGCCTGGGCTGGTCTTGAACCCCTGGACTCAAGCAATCTGCCCACCTCAGCATCCCAAAGTGTTAGGATTACAGTCATGAGCCACTGCATCCGGCTGGCATCTACTTTTTAAAAAAAAAAACATTTTATTTTATATTTTATTCATTCATTTTATTATCATAGCCATACATAATCAAATAATTAGAAAGTATTGTCTGAAAGAAAATTTCCCACAATCTCATTAGTCAGAGATAACATCCTTTAAAATTTTGCTGTATATCCTTCCATACATTTTTTCAATGATTAGTATTCTTATTTTCTACAAAATGGAGTCCAGCTATCCAAATAACCACTTTTTCCTGATAACACTATTGCAGATATTTTTCTTTTTAACTTTTAAATGTATTTTTAAATTGATGCATAATAATCGTACATATTTATGAAATACATAGTGATGTTTTGATACACATAATGAGCAGATCATGGTAGTTAGCATATCCATCATCTCAAACATTTATCACTTCTTTTATTGAGAACATTCAGTATCCTCCTTCTAGCTATTTGAAACTATATATTATTGCTAACTAGAGTCACAGTACAGTGCTATGGAACACTAGAACTAATTCCTCCTATCTAGCTGTAATTTTGTATCCTTTCACAAATCTCTCCCTATCCCCTCTTCCTTCTACTGTTCCCAACCTCTACTATCCTCTGTTCTACTTTTTACTTCTATGAGATCAACTTTTTTTTTTTAGCTTCCACGTATGAGTGAGACCACGCAGTGTTTATCTTTCTGTTCCTGGTTTATTTCACTTAACATAATGACCTCCAGTTCCATTCATGTTGCTGCAAATGATAGGATTTCATTCTTTTTTATGGCTGAGTAGTACTCCATCGTGTATATATATAATATTTTAAGAAATTTATGCCTTTTCATATCCACCTATGCTTATTTCTTTTCTGTTAATTTTTTATTTATAATTCCACTCTCTTTTGAATAAAAATTATTCTATAATTCTTCTCTTTGAACATCCTAATATATGTATTTTTAAATCTTTGACAGACTATTCCATAAGTTATTGCCTGCAGTGAATTTATTATTAGGTTATTGATTTATAGTTTATCTTTCTTGGCCTTAGATTTTTTTTTTTTTTTTTTTTTTTTTTTTTTTTTTTTTTTTTTTTTTTTTTTTTTGAGACGGAGTCTCGCTCTGTCGCCCAGGCTGGAGTGCAGTGGCCGGATCTCAGCTCACTGCAAGCTCCGCCTCCCGGGTCCACGCCATTCTCCTGCCTCAGCCTCCCGAGTAGCTGGGACTACAGGCGCCGCCATCTCGCCCGGCTAATTTTTTGTATTTTTTAAGTGGAGACGGGGTTTCACTGTGTTAGCCAGGATGGTCTCGACCTCCTGACCTTGTGATCCGCCCGCCTCGGCCTCCCAAAGTGCTGGGATTACAGGCTTGAGCCACCGCGCCCGGCCGGCCTTAGATTTTTTTAATGTGTTTTTGGCATTTTGACTTGTAGGCTCTTTTGAATGATGAATGGGTGGGTCTGCATCTTCCTCTATCTTTTTCACATCCTCTCTAGCATTTTGACATTGCCTTCACCCCACCCCCAGGGACTCCAGTTCAAAATCAGGCTTTATGACAGCATTTCTAGGGTTTTTCAGATGGTATCCAGTGGATGATTTGATTCACTTCTAAGTGCCAAGGCTGTATCTGTGTCCTCCCACCTTCCTACATGCATAGTTTACTAAAAGCCGTAGATTGACAATAGCTTTTCTCCTCCTCAGCCTCTTTACTAGGTGAGGTGGTGCCATTCCAACCACTGACCTTAAACAGAGACCCCGATCACTGTCCTTACATGAATTCTGTTTAACTCCCTTTATCCTGCCTAATCACCAGCAGCTTCCAGATCCAGGGCATCCCAAACTTGAGGCTTTAGGTCCCCATCCTTTCCTATCTCTGTTCCATTTCTATCTAAGCAGTTGGTTATCTTACTTTTTATTTTTATTTTTTGAGATGGAGTTTCACTCTTGTCGCCCAGGCTGGAGTGCAGTGGCGCGATCTCGGCTCACTGCAACCTCCGGGGTTCAAGCGATTCTTCTGCTTCAGCCCCCCGAGTACCTGGAACTACAGGCATGCACCATCACGCCTGGCTAATTTTTGTATTTTTAGTAGAGACTGGGTTTCATCATATTGGTCATGCTGGTCTCGAACTCCTAACCTCATGATCCGCCTGCCTCGGCCTCCCAAAGTGCTGGGATTACAGGTGTGAGCCACCGCACCCAGCTAATTTTTGTATTTTTAGTAGAAATAGGGTTTCACCATGTTGACCAGGCTGGTCTCAAACTCCTGACCTCAGGTGACCTGTCCGCCTCGGCCTCCCAAAATGCTGGGATTACAGGCATGAGTCACAGAACCCGGCCTGCTCATCCTACTTTTAAGTTTGTCTATAAGTTTTTCCTGTTTTGCTTTTATATTACATTTATAGATATTCTGAATTTAGACAGGAGAGGGTATATCATGCACTATCTTACCGGGACGTCAATTCCATAACTTTTCTCAAGTTGTTCTTTTGTCTACAATAAACTTCCAGCACTGGTCTGCTTCCAAATCTTCAAAAATACTCTGAGGCCACCTCCTTGAAAACTCTTTCTAGATAAATTACATTTTCATCATGGACACTGTTCTATCCTGCCTTTCACTATATTGTAATTATTTTTTCAGTATCTGTCTCTTTAAGAGCCTGAACCTTGTTTCATAGTTATCTTGGTACCCTCCAGAACGTAGCAGATTATCTAGCATACAATAGGTGCTCTTTTTTTTTTTGAGACGGAGTCTCGCTCTGTCCACTAGGCTGGAGTGCAGTGGCGTGATCTCCGTTCACTGCAAGCTCCGCCTCCCAGGTTCACGCCATTCTCCTGCCGCAGCCTCCCGAGAAGCTGGGACTACAGGCGCCCGCCACCACGCCCGGCTAATTTTTTTTTTTTTGTATTTTTAGTAGAGACGGGGTTTCACCGTGTTTGCCAGGATGGTCTGGATCTCCTGACCTCGTGACCCGCCCGCCTCGGCCTCCCAAAGTGCTGGGATTACAGGCGTGAGCCACCGCACCTGGCCAGTTTTGTTTTATTAAACCGAATGGAATGGAGCAAAGACCCCACACAAATTCAAGAACACTTTTAAGCACTTATATCCAACTTCTTATAACCCTCATATTGCTTTACTGCTGCCTGAATATGAACTTAAATTAGAATGGAAATGGTGAGGACAGATTCAGGAGCTATCTCACAGAGTCAATGGGACTTGGTGACATATTAGGTATATGGTGGAGAATGAGGGTGCAAGGAAGGAGATACTAAAATGAATTACAAAGTTTCTAATTCAGGTGAGTGGGCACCTAATGACAGTGTTATTCAACATGATGATCACTGAGGGGGAAGCAGATTTGTAGGAAATATAATGAGTACAGTTTAAGAGACATTGAATTTGACAAACTTTTCATATTTCACATCTATGCCGAAGACTGGCATAGGGGTTTCATATTTATAACACATTTGAGAAAAATTTCTGATCTCAAAATTTCATCTGGAATGTAAATGGTGTAATATTTTGATAAAGTTATTGGAAATTATCCACAACAATTTAGGAAATGTAATAAATAAAAACATCTTGTGTAAAATTGTCATTCTCCCAGAGTTTGCATAATTTCTCTTGATGAGGCATATAACTGTTGAAGCATTTGCTTAATTGATAATTTGTGCATAATTTTCTAAACTTTGGAACATAATTATCATCACTTGTGTCTGAGTTAACACTGAAATGAAACACTTTGGTGGAATGTTTTAGACACTTAACAAAGTTTTAAAGACAGGAAATAAGGAATAAGAAAGAGAATTTTTGATTAACATAAGAACAGCAGGCTTCTGTCAAGCACCATACAACTTAGCATGTCTCAGGGTGAATAAATTTGGACATAATCAGGGCATTAATCTAAAGCAAAATTGAGTGAGATTCTAATGAGTTAAGCCAAGATCAGAAGACTTTGTTTTTGTTTTTTTGTAGAGATGAAGTCTCATTATGTTGTCCAGGCTGGTCTTGAACTCCTGGGCTTAAGCGATCCTCCTGCCTCAGCCTCCTAAAGTGCTGGGATTGCAGGTGTGAGCCACCATGCCCATTCAAAAGACTTTAGTTTTCATTTCAATTTTTGATTACCTATTTGAATGTGGTCAAGATGTTTAAAATCTCCATTTCTCAGTTTCCTTATCTTTCAAAAGGAATTACCATTGAGGATCCTTCCAATTCCCCTAGTCTGTAATTCAAGAATCTGGTCTACATGTAATCTTATTTTTCAATTTCTCATTCATTAATACCTACTCTGCTTACTTCATAGGTCTGTTGGGAAGATTAGATGAAATAATGAATATAAAGGAGTTTTGAAAAGTTAAAAATGCTTTGCAAATGTAAAGTATAATAATGATATAGGATTTTTAAATCATGCTGATAAAATTGTTTTGAAACTGAACAAGACTCAATTGGATGCTAGCAGAATCTTATTGCACAAGTGTTAAACTGAGGCATAAAGAGGATGTAATAAAAGAATGTTTGTTCTGCAGGAGACCTTAGACATCACTCAAATCAAGAAACTTGAGTTCCAAGCTGGGCGCAGTGACTCACACATGTAATCCCAGCACTTTGGGAGGCCAAGATGGGAGGATCATTTGAGCCCAGGAGTTCAAGGCCAGCCTGGACAACATAGTGAGACCCTGTCTCTACTAAAAATAAAAAAGTTAGCCGGGCATGATGGTGCACGCATGTAGTCCCAGCTATTCGGGAGGCTCAGGCAAGAGGATCGCTTGAGCCTACTAGTTCAAGGTTGCAGTAGACTGTGATCATACCACTGCACTACAGCCTGGGCAACAGAGCAGAAACTGAGTTCCAGAGAAGGGGTACCAAAATGTCACAGAGAAACAAATAACACCTTGTGCCGTGGTTACTCTTGTTGTATAACATATCACCCCAAACTTAGAGACTTAGAACAACAACCACCATTTTATCATCTTGCATAGTTTCTGTGGGTCAGGATTCTGGCAAGGGCTCATCTGGGAGTCCAGTTCGAGGTCTTTTATTGGGTTGCAGTCAGATGGTGGCAGGTGCTGGAATGGCAGGGAGCAGGATGCTGAAGCAGCTGTGCTGCTCAGAGTCAGTCTCTTCCGGTAGGGTCAGCATCTTGCCCTATAGCCTCTCCAAGTGGACTGCTTTGGCTTCCTCACAGCGTGGCAGCCTCAGGGCAGTCAGACTGTTTACTAGCTACGAACAGCTTCAAGAGAAGCTATTGCAGCAAAACAGCTGGGAGTTGCATCGCCTTTCATGACTCAGCCTTGGAAGTCTCACAGTGTCACTATTGCTCTAACTGGTCAAAACTGTCATAAAAGCCCACTTTTTTGGTGGAACTGTTACCTCTGGACAATGTCCAGGTTTTTGGCATCTTGAACAAAGAATTGGACAAAACGCACAAACAAAGCAAGGAAAGAATGAAGCAACAAAAGCAGAGATTTTTTTAAAACGAAAGCACACTTCACAGGGCAGGAGCAGGCCTGAGAAAGGGGCTCAAGGGCGCGGTTACAGAATTTTCTGAAGTTTGAATACCCTCTAGAGATTTCCACTGGTTACTTGGTATACACCCTCTGTAGGTGAAGAGGCTAAGTGAAGTCACAAAGTTATTTACTTGGTATATACCCTATGCAAATGAAGAGGATGTTTCCTGCCATAGCTGAAGAAGAGTTGCAAAGTTATTTACTTGGGATTAGAAGGTTGGGGCTTTTCCATTTAATTTAGTTCTAGTAAGTCCTTGGGAGCCCTGTCTCCAGGCCCTCTTCTCCTGCCTCAGAATGTTTTAGACACTAACAAAGTTTTAAAGACAGCAAATAAGGAACTCCAACTCCTACAGTTTCTAAGGGATGGGACATAGGCCACACCTCTTGACAGGAAGAGTGTCAAGATCATGTTCTGAGAAGAGTAGGTGGGGCGGTAGATATTGTGTGGCCTTCTTTGGAAAATACAATCTGCCATGCTTCGTTCCAAGCCCTTTTGCTTCTGCATACTTACATAGTATTTTGCATAAATTTGGTTATCAAATTAAGCTGAATATTAAAATATTTTCCAATGCTATTTTTTTGTTTGTTTGTTTCCTGAGATGGAGTTTCGCTCCTCTTGCCCAGGCTGGAGTGCAATGGCGAAATCTTAGCTCACTGTAACCTCCACCTGCCAGGTTCAAGTGATTCTCCTGTCTCAGCCTCTTGAGTAGCTGGAATTACAGGTATGTGCCACCACGCCCAACTAATTTTTGTATTTTTAGTAGAGATGGGGTTTCGCCATGTTGGCCAGGCTGGTCTCAAACTTCTGATCTCAAGTGATCTGCCTGCCTCGGCCTCCCAAAGTGCTGGGATTACAGGTGTGAGCCACTGCACCCGGCCCCTATTTTCTTATAGAAAGAAAAATATTATTATCAAGTTATTTAAACATAATAATCTGATTATAGCACCAAGAGGGGGATCTAATCCCATGCATTTGATTTCCTTCTCCCAGCTTCCTCATCTTTTTTTTTTTTTTTTTTTTTTTTTTGAGATGGAGTCTCGCTTTGTAGCCCAGGCTGGAGTGCAGTGGCTTGATCTTCGCTCACTGCAACCTCCGCCTCCCGGGTCCTGGTTCAAGGAATTCTGCCTCAGCCTCCCAAGTAGCTGGGATTACAGGCATACACCACCATGCCCAACTAATTTTTGTATTTTTAGTACAGACGGGGTTTCACTGTGTTGGCCAGGCTGGTCTTGAACTCCTAACTTCGTGGTCCGAGTGCCTCAGCCTCCCAAAGTGCTGAGATTACAGGCGTGAGCCACCACGCCTGGCCCAGCTTCTTCATCTTACATAGTAGAAAGACAACTGTTAGGCCGAGTGCAGTGGCTCATACCTGTAATCCCAGCACTTTGGGAGGCCGAGGTGGGGGATCACCTGATGCCAGGAGTTCAAGACCAGCCTGGCCAACATGATGAAACCCCCGTCTCTACTAAAAATACAAAAATTAGCCAGGCATGGTGGTGGGAGCCTGTAATCCCAGCTACTCAGGAGACTGAGGCAGAAGAGTTGCTTGAACCTGGGAGGCGGAGGTTGCAGTGGGCTGAGATGGCACCACTGCACTCCAGCCTGAGCAACAGAGCAAGACTCCTTCTCAAAAAAACAAAAGAAAGACAATTGTCTATACTTCAATAAAAAACAAAGAAATAGCGATGCAAACATATTATCTGGAGCTGGCCTGTCCAACACAGTAGCCACTAACCATCTATGGTTATTGAGCACTTGAAATATGGGATGAAGAACTGAATTTTTTATTTAGATGTAATTTAACTGAATTTAACTTAGCCTAATTTAAATTTAAAAATTGATATTCAATCCAGTTATTGGAAAAATTTAAGAATATTTGGAACAACTTGGGTATGTGAATCTACTTTTTCAATTGTAAATTTCATGAAATCTAAATATAGATCAAGTATTGCCAATGAAAATTTAACATCTAACTTGAAATGTGCTCTAAGTGTAAAATACACAGCAGATTTTAAAGACTTGGTACCAAAAAATGTAAAATATCTAAATGATTATATTGATTACATGCTAAAATGATAATGTTTTGGTAAATTGAGTTTTATAAAATGTATTGCTAAAATTTAGTTCATATTTTCTTTTACTTTTTAATGTGGCTATAACAAAGTTTTTAATTATATACGTGGCTTGCATTCTATTTGTATTAGACAGCTCTGATCTAGAGACAGAGAGATAAGTACCAAAATAACCATATAAAAGGTGAAGATGGTTTTTCATAACAAAACTTCTAGTTTTGTAGTTTTATTATGAAGTAATTGACAGTTTAAACTACATGCACATATAACTTTGATAGAAAAATATGGAAAAATGGAAGGAAGGCAGGCCCTCTGGTCCTAGATCTCACCACTTTGCTTAGGAAGTTACTTTGGTGGTTAACTTCCATCTGAACACGAAAATAGCATGTGCATATTTATTGATGTGTAAACTGTAAATACCTTTTCAACTCTGGAGACCTCATCTTCTCTATCAATATTTGATATCTGATTTTGCCATAAAACATCACTTTGGCTTTACTTACAGCTGGATGAGACCATAGAAATACTCCCATTTTAAAGATGAGGAAGCCAAGGCTAAGATACTTTAAGAGTCTGCTCAGCCAGGTGTGGTGGCACATGTCTGTAATCCTAGCACTTTGGGAGGCCAAGACGAGTGGATCACAAGGTCAGGAGTTCGAGACCAGCCTGGCCAACATGGTGAAACCCCATCTCTACTAAAAATACAAAAATTAGCTGAGCATGGTGGCACATGCCTGTAATCCCCGCTACTTGGGAGGCTGAGGCAGGAGAATGACTTGAATCTGGGAGGCAGAGGTTGCAGTGAGCCAAGATCACGCCACTGTACTCCATCCTGAGCGACAGAGCAAGACTCCATCTCAGGGAAAAAAAGAAAAAAAAAAGAGTCTGCTCAAGGTCACATAGCTACCTAGTGACAGAGCGGTGTCTTTCTCATGGTTTAGGTTAGCTAGGAAAATATGCCTATATATAAAAAACAGTGTGTGCATTATATTATTCTAAACCATTATAAATTTAATGATTATGTTTTCAACAAAGAAGTAAAATGTTCTTCTTCAATGTTGTGGATCTCCAACTTCTATAGTCAAGAAAATACACATTTCAAAATTTTATTTTTTATTTCCAAAATCTTTTCTTTTCCTCTTTTTTTTTTTTTTTTTTTGAGACTTAGTCTTACTCTGTGACTCAGGCTGGAGAGCAGTGGTGTGATCTTGGCTCACTGCAACCTCCACCTCCCGGATTCAAGCAATTCTCCTGTCTCAGCCTTCCGAGTAGCTGGGATTACAGGCACCTGCCACCACGCCTGGCTAATTTTTGTATTTAGTAGAGATGGGGTTTCACCATGTTGGCCAAGCTGGTCTTGAACTCCTGACCTCGGGTAATCCACCCACCTCAGCCTTCCAAAGTGCTGGGATTACTGGGATTGCAGGAGTGAGCCACAGTGCCGGCCCCTTTTGCTTTTTTTTTTAAACCTAAGTCACTTAAGTGGTAAGAAAGAGGATATTAATGACATGTTTATTTCACTCATATTCCTATGAAAACTAGTTGGGGAAATAAGATCTCAACCAAACTCTAGATCAAAAAACCCTACAGAAAGCAGTCTACTTTAAAAACCCATTTCCTTTGTGAAAATTGCCTTTCTTTCATAAGCTAAGCACATATTTAAGAATATCCACCAAGTGCAAGGCACTGCGTTGGATGTTACAGGAGATAAAGAGAGACTTGGTTCTCAGATCCTATTCGCTCAATGAGTTTGTAATGTAAGTGCCACTAGAAGCAGAGCTATATCTTGCTATGCAGCAATTCCTGATTACATTATAAATAGCTTCACATAAAAACTTTATCTTAGTCCGTTGGGGCTGCTGTAACAAAATACCATAGACTGGGTAGCTTATAAATAACATAAATTTATTTCTTACAGTTCCAGATGCTGGGAAGTCCAAGATCAAGGTACCAGCAGATTTGGTGTCTAGTGGGAACATGTATTCTGATTTACAGATGACTGCCTTCCTGCTGTGTCTTCACATGGCGGAATGGGTGAGGGGTATCTCCCAGGTCTCTCTTATAAGTGCACTACCTCCTAATACCATCACCTTGGGGGTTAGGATTTCAACATATGAATTTTGGGGGGACACAAACATTCAGCTCATAACAAATATTCCTATTAAATTGTATAAATAAATCATTTTGAGGATATAAAATTTAGATAGAAAATATATAAACACATACTGATATGGTTTGGCTGTGTCCCCACCTAAATCTCAGCTTGAATTTCACTTCCCATAATCCCCACCTATCATGGGAGGGACCCAGTGGGAGATAATTGAATCATGGGGGCAGTTACCCCCATGCTGCTATTCTCATGATAGTGAGTGAGTTCTCACAAGATTTGGTGGTTTTATAAGGGGCTTTTCCCCCTGTTTCTCATTCTTCTCTCTCCTGCTGCCATGTGAAGAAGGACGTGTTTGCTTTCCCTTCCACCATGATTGTAAGTTTCCTGAGGCCTCCCCAGCCCTGCAGTACTGTGAGTCCATTAAACCTCTTTTCTTTATAAATTACCCAGTCTCAGGTATGTCTTTATTAGCAGTGTGAGAGCAGACTAATGCAGTAAATTGTTACTGGTAGACTGGGGTGCTGCTATAAGGATATCCGAAAATGTGGAAGTGACTTTGGAACTGGGTAATGGGCAGAGGTTGGAACAGCTTGGAGGGCTCATAAGAAGAAAGGAAAATGTGGGAAATTTTGGAACTTCCTAGAGACTCAGAGGGCTCAGAAGACAGGAAGATGTGGAAAAGTCTGGAACTTCCTACAGACTTGTTGAATGGCTTTGACTAAAATGCTGATAGTGATAGGGACAATGAAGTCCAGGTTGAGGTGGTCTCAAATGGAGATGAGGAACTTGTTGGGAAAAAAAGTGACTTTTGTTATGCTTTAGCAAAGAGACTGGCAGTATTGCCCCTGCCCTAAAGAGCTGTGGAACTTTGAACTTGAGAGAAATGGTTTGGAATTGGAACTTAGGTTTGAAAGGGAAGCAGAGCATAAAAGCTTGGAAAATTTGCAGCCTGATGATGTGATAGAAAAGAAAAACACATTTTCTGAGGAGAAATTCAAGCAGGCTGCAGAAATTTGCATAAATAACGAGGAGCCAAATGTTAATTGCCAAGACGATGGGGAAAATGTCTCCAGGCCCTGTCAGAACTCTACAAGACAACCCCTCCCATCACAGGCCCAAGGCTTGGAAGGGAAAAATGGTTTCCTAGCCTGGGCCCAGGGTCGCCTGCTCTATGCAGCCTCAGGACACGGTGCCTTGCATCCCAGCTGCTTCAGCTCCAGCCAAGGCTAAAAGGGGCCAAGGTACAGCTCTGGTCATTGCTTCAGAGAGTGCAAGACCCGAGCCTTGGTAGCTTCCACATGGTGTTGGTCCTACAGGTGCGCAGGAAACAGGAACTGAGGTTTGGGAACCTCCACCTATATTTCAAAGGATATATGGAAATGTCTGAATGTCCAGGCAGAAGTCTGCTGGAGTGAAGTCCTCATGGAGAACCTATGTTAGGGCAGTACAGAAGGGAAAGGTGAGGTCAGAGCCCCTACACAGAGTCCCCACTGGGACACTGCCTGGTGGAGTTGTGAGATGAGGGCTACCATCCTCCACAACCCGGCATAGTAGATCCACTGACAGCTTGCACTGTGCAACTGGAAAAGCTGCAGACACTCAATGGCAGCCCATAAAAGCAGCCACAGGCTGCTTTTTTACACAGGGGAGTTGTACCCTGCAAAGCCACAGGGGCAGAGCTGCCCAAGGCTATGGGAGCCTGCCTCTTGCATCAGCATGACCTGGATGTGAGACATGGAGTCAAAGGAGATCATTTCAGAGCTTTAAAATTTGACCACCCCACTGGATTTTGGACTTGCATGGGGTCTGTAGCCCCTTTGTTTTGGCCAATTTCTGCTATCTAGAATGGGTGTATTTACCCAATGCCTGCACCCCCATTGTATCTAGGAGGTAACTAACTTGCTTTTGATTTTACAGGCTCATAGGTGGAAGGGACTTGCCTTGTCTCAGATGAAACTTTGGACTTGGAGTTAATGCTGGAATGAGTTAAGACTTTGGGGGACTGTTGGAAGGGCATGATTGTGTTTTGGAATGTGAGGACATGAGATATGGGAGGGGCCAGGGTGGAATGGTATGGTTTGGCTGTGTCTTGACCCAAATCTCATCTTGAATTATAGTTCCCATAATCCCCACATGTTGTGGAAGGGACCTGGTGGGAGGTAATTGAATCATGAGGGTGGTGTTTACCCACATGCTGCTGTTCTCATGATAGTGAGTGAGGTCTCACAAGATCTGATGGTTTTATGAGGGACTTTTCCCCTTTTTGCTCATTCCTCTCTCTCATGCTGCCATGTGAAAAAGGATGTGTTTGCTTCCCCTTCTGCCATGATTGTAAATTTCCTGAGGCCTCCTGAGCCCTCCAGAACTGTAAGTCAATTAAACCTCTTTTATTTTCTTTTTTTTTTTTTCAGACAGAGTCTTGCTCTGTGGCCCAGTCAGTGGCACAGTCTTAGCTCACTGCAACCTCCGCTTCCCGGGTTCAAGACAGAGTCTTGCTCTGTCGCCCAGTCAGTGGCACAGTCTTAGCTCACTGCAACCTCCGCCTCCCGGGTTCAAGTGATTCTTCTGCCTCAGCCTCCCAAGTAGCTGGGACTACAGGTGCACACGACCACGCCTGGCTAATTTTTGTATTTTTAGTAGAAACGGGATTTCACCATATTGGCCAGGCTGGTCTCAAACTCCTGACCTCGTGATCCACCCACCTCGGCCTCCCAAAGTGCTGGGATTACAGGCGTGAGCCACCATGCCTGGCCAGGAGTCATTGTTTAATGGGGACAGAGTTTCAGTTTGGGATGGTGAAAAAGTTCTGGTAATAGATGGTGATAGTTGCACAACAATGTGAATGTACTTAATACCACTGAATTGTACACATGAAAATGATTACAACAGTAAATTTCGTTATGTACATTTCATCATAGTAATAAATAAATAAATGAATTAGTAAAAATTTTTTTTTTTTAAATAAATAGGCTGGGCGCAGTGACTCATGCCTGTAATTTCAGCACTTTGGGAGGCCAGAGTGGGAGGATTCACTTGAAGTCAGAAGTTCAAAACCAGCTTGACCAACATGGTGAAACCCCGTCTCTACTAAAAATACAAAAAATTAGCATGGTGTGGTGGCGAGCACCTGTAATTCCAGCTACTTGGGAAGCTGAGACAGGAGAATCACTTGAACCCAGGAGGTGGAGGCTGCAGTGAGCCGAGCTCACCACTGCACTCCAGCCTGGGTGACAGAGTGAGACTCTGTCTCAAAAAACAAAATAAATAAATAAATAAATAGCCAAAGAATACATTGCTTATGTGTGTGTGTAAACTACCAACTTTAAGATGGTGGTTTATGGTCTCTGTTTTACCAAAAACCATCTTAAACATTCCCTCCAATTTTGGCAAAAATATGTGCGTGTATAAATGTTCAGTATAAAATCTGAAAGGAAACTTACATTATCAGTACTAATTTGCCTCTGAGAAAAGCAATGGATTGGTTAGGGGAGCCCTTCACTTTTTACTCTGTAAACTCGTATGGCGGGAGAGGAGGAGCAGAGATGGAGTACTGCAGCTCCAACATTTTCTTTCCTTTTTAATTTTTGAGAAAAGAAACAAAATAGCAAAGAAACAAAATATAAAGTTAAAAAGTAGAATGATATAGATATGTGGATTTTGTATGTGACAAAAAGGCATTTTAGGCATTTTTAGGTACAATAATGGTATATGGTTTTTATTCAAATTATCTTTATCTTTTAGAGAAACATACTAAAGTATTTACAAATGAAATAATATGCCTGGGATTTGCTTCAAATTAATATAGGAGTTGGGCAGGGAGGTACAGACTAAACGAGATTGGGAATGAGTTCATAGTTGTTGGTTAGGTAATGGATATATATGGCGATTAATTATACTGTTTTCTCTACTTTCGTATGTTTGAAATCTTCCACAAAAAAAAAAGTTTCTTTTTGAGGGAAAAAATTGTAAATATGAAAAACAAAACTATAAAATACTGGAAGTAGGCTGGCCGCGGTGGCTCACACCTGTAATCTCAGCACTTTGAGAGCCCGAGGGAGGTGGATCACTTGAGGTCAGGAGTTCAAGACCAGCCTGGGCAATATAGTGAAACCTTCTCTCTACTAAAAATACAAAAATTAGCTGGCCGTGATGGCAGGCGCCTGTAATCCTAGCTACTCCGGAGGCTGAGGCAGGCGAATCGCTTAAACCTGGGAGGCAGAGGTTGCAGGGAGCCAAGATTGCACCACTGCACTCCAGCCTAGGTGACAGAGTGAAACTGTGTCTCAAAAAAATAATAATAATAATAATAATAATAATAATAGAAGTAAATAAAAAGAATGCCTTTATTTAAATCTTGATTTTGGAAATCAAAAATCCAGAAGCTGAAAAGAAAAAAAGATTTACAAATTAAGCAACATAATTTTACATTTATATATGGCAAAAGAGACTAAAAATAAAATTGAAAAACAAGAACAACAGATTAGGAAAAAATATGTTTAAAACATACAATAGACAAAAGATTAAAATCTCACTGTTGTAACAGTTCCTATAGGTTATTAATTTTAAAAATCTAGAAAAAAAATGAACAAGAGATATTAACCAGCAACTCAGAAGAGAGGATATATAAATGATGAATGCATATACGGTACAGCTGACCCTCCATATCCATGTTCATATCCATGGGTTTCACATCTGAGATTTCATCCATACATGGATTCAATCAACCGAGGATTTAAAACATTCAGAAAAAAAACCCAACACGGTGAAACCCCGTCTCTACTAAAGATACAAAAAAAAAAACGAACTAGCTAGGAGTGGTGGCAGGCACCTGCAGTCCCCGCTACTCAGGAGGCTGAGGCAGGAGAATGGCGTGAACCCGGGAGGCGGAGCTTGCAGTGAGCTGAGATAGCACCACTGCACTCCAGCCTGGGCCACAGAGCGAGACTCCGTCTCTAAATGAATGAATGAATGAATGAATGAATAAATAAATAAATAAATAAATAAATAAATAAATAATTACAATACAATAAGAAATGCAATTTTTTAACTAGTATATAAAAGCCATTTACATAGTATTTACATTTTATTATAAGTAATCTAAAGATGATTTGAAGGACTCAGGAGGATGTATGTAGGTTATATGCAACAAATACAGCATTTTATATATAAGGACTTAAGCATTCATAAATTTTGGTATCTGTGTGGGTCCTGGAACCAATTATTCATGGATATTGAGGAATGAATTTATAAAAATAAGCTCTAGGCCAGGCGCAGTGGCTCACGCCTCTAATCCCAGCACTTTGGGAGGCCGAGGCGGGCAGATCACTTGAGGTCAGGAGTTTGAGACTATCCTGGCCAATATGATGAAACTCTGTCTCTACTAAAAATACAAAAAATTAGCCAGGTGTGGTGGCACATGCCTGTAATCCCAGCTGCTCAGGAGGCTGAGGATGACGTAAGAGAATGGCTTGAACAGGGGAGGCAGAGGTTGCAGTGAGTCGAAATCATGCTACTGCACTCCAGCCTGGGCGACAGAGCAAGACTCCATCTCAAAAAATAATAATAATAAAATAAAAATAAAAATAAGCTCTAATTTAGTAATATATAATCAGCAAAATGAAAATTAAAAGGATGAGGTATCATTTTTCCCCACTAAAGTGGTGAAAATGGACTGGGCACGGTGGCTCATGCCTGTAATCCCAGGACTTGGGGAGGCTGAGGCAGGTGGATTGCCTGAGTTCAGGAGTGCGAGACCAGCTTGGGCAACACGGTGTAACCCAGCCTAGGCAACACGGTGAAATCCCGTCTCTACTAAAATGCAAAAAATGAGCCTGGCGTGGCATCGTGTGGCTGTAATCCCAGCTAGTCGGGAGGCTGAGACAGAAGAATCGTTTGAACCCGGGAGGCGGAGGTTGCAGTGAGCCGAAATTGTGCCACTGCACTCCAGCCTGGGTGACAGAGCGAGACTCCGTCTCAAAAAATAAGAAGAATAAAGTAAATTGGTGAAAATGAAAAGGATTGATAGTGTACAAGGTCGAGGAAGGTATGAAGATGTATGCTCTTACATACTTTTGGTAGAAATACCAATTGATACGGGCTTTTTGGTGGGCAATTCTAAATGATAATTAAAATATAAAGTATACATACCCTTTGACCCAGAAATTTTACATCTAGGAATCTACCACACTGGAACAGTCACACATATGTACAAAAGTACATGTGCAAGGATGTTTATTACATCATTGTTGGTAATAATAAATGAAAAATCTCAAATATCAATTGAAGTGGTAATGGTTATATAATGTACAGTACATTCATACTATGAAATACCACACAGCCTGTGAAAAAAATGAGTTCAACATGAACAGATCTCCAAGATATATTGTTAAATTTAAATAATTTTAGACTTATATAGTGTGGTTTTATAAATATGATACTCCTTAATTTCCTCAGCATTACCCATCCTTACATAAATAAATGATTACTCATCCTTACACAAATGAATCGCTGCTACTGCTATACATCGTGGAGAATCTTGGCACATGATCCAAAATGACTCATCCCAAAGCATGCTGCATTGAATTGCCCACACGAGAAGCTCTGTCATTAATAAATGCCTGAAAATTGAAGGGTCTATCTCTGAGACTTCTGACTTTAATATCTTTGTTTTCTCTGAACACACTCTGTTAATACATATGTATGTCTTTCTTGTCTAGCCCATTTCTCACAGGCCCACTGACATATTATTCTGGCTCTTCTGAAAGATGACTGATTTAATTGTTTGAGGTACCAGTGCTCTCTACCATGAATTTTAGGTATGCTCCATGACCTATGTTTTACCTTAGACCATCTTTTTTTTCTTTTTCCTGCCACAGGACTGCCAAGTCCGAAACTTTAGACCATCTTAAATATTCCTTCCAATTTTAGTAAAAATGTGTGTGTGTGTGTGTGTGTGTGTGTGTGTGTGTGTGCAAAATGCTCAGTAAAACATCTGAAGGAAAACTCATCATATTATTATCAGCAGTTAATTGCTCCTAAGTAAAAAAATGGAATTAGTGGGAGAATGAAAGTGAGAATTTCACTTTTTACCCTATAAACTTACATATATATGTAATTTTTTATTTTTTGAGATGGAGTCTTGCTCTGTTGCCCAGGCTGGAGTGCAGTGGCACGATCTCGGCTCACTTCAAACTCTGCTTCCTGGGTTCAAGTGATTCTCCTGCCTCAGTCTCCCGAGTAGCTGGGATTATAAGCATGCACCACCATGCTCGGCTAATTTTTGTATTTTCAGTAGAGAAGGGGTTTCACCATGTTGGCCAGGCTGGTCTCGAACTCCTGGCCTCCTGTGATCTGCCTGCCTCGGCCTCCCAGTGTGCTGGGATTACAGGCGTGAGTCACTTCGACTGACCTAAACTTCAGTATTATTAGATTAAAAATAAGCATACACTCATATAAATAAAATATACTTATAATAAAATAAGCAACCGGGTGCAGTGGCTCATGCCTGTAATCCCAGCACTTTGGGAGACCAAGGCAGATGGATCACCTGAGGTCAGGAGTTCAAGACCAGCCTGACCAACATGGTGAAACCCAGTCTCTACTAAAAATACAAAAGCAGCTGGGCATGATGACATGCACCTGTAATCCCAGCTACTTGGGAGGCTGAGGCAGGAGAATCACTTGAACCCAGGAGGTGGAGGTTGCAGTGAGCCAAGATGGCGCCACTGTACTGCAGCCTGGGCAACAAGAGTGAAACTCTGTCTCAAAAAATAAAATAAAATAAAATAAAATAAAATAAAATAAAATAAAATAAACATACACTTACATAAATAAAATATAACGTATAATATTATAGAATTGCTTTAAATTTCCAATTTTAAGACAATTTAAAAACACCAAACAGGCCAGGGCAGTGGCTCATGCCTGTTACCCCAGTACTTTGGGAGGCTGAGGCTGAAAGATCGCTTGAGCCCAGGAGTTCAAGACCAGCCTGGGCAGCATGGCAAAACCCCATCTCTACAAAATATACAAAAATTATCCGGGTGTGGCAGCATGTGCCTGTAGTCCCAGCTGCGGGGGAGGGTAAGGTGGATCACTTGAGTCTGGGAGGTCGAGGCTGCAATGATCTGTGATTGCACCACTACACTCCAGCTTGGGTGATCCTGTCTCAAAATAAAGTAAAATAAAATCCACCAAACAACTTATCCCAGATTGTCAATAGGATTAAGACTTTGCTACTTTTGACTTCAGGCAAGCCTTCCTCTCAAAAGCCTTTGTTCTAACTCTGGACATCTCCACAAAATTGCCTATATTACTTCAGATAAATGTTGCAAGCAACAGAACATCCTGACTCAAAACGCATAAGCAATAAGGGTTTATTATCTCCCATAACAAGGAGTCTAGAGATAAGCAAGTTCTGGGGTTAGTTAATAAATAATTCCGTCAGCACTGTCAAGGACACATGTTCTTCCCATCTCTCCCTTCTGCTGGCTTTGCCCTCAGGTTACCTCGCCACAGGGCTGCAGGATAGCTACCAAGATCTGGGTATCACACTCAGAAATGACATGTTCAGAGGAGGAAAGAGGGGCATCTAGTACTATTGTCTTTTTCTTAGGAACCAGGAAACCTTTCCCAGGAACTTCCAGTAGACTTCCTCTAGCATACCATTTGCCAGATGTTGGTTAGTTGCCCATTTCTAAACCAGTCATTGGCAAGGGACTCCTGTTAAAAGTTTGACAGGAGGGAGTGAATACAGGATAGGAGCTCCACACTGTTTGCCACAATGTCCTAGGGCCTTTCAATTTCATCCTCTTCCAAATTGTACTCCTCGTTCATCTTTCATGCTGGATCTGATCTCCCTTGTGGATTTCTTATTTCAGGGAATGGTATCATTAGCTGCCCAGGCGCCCAAGTCAGAAACCAGCAAGTGATCATGATATTTCTACTTTCCCCTCCCTTCTTAATCTGTTAGAAATTCTTGTCGATTATACCTTCTTCAACACTCTTGATTTTGTCTCTTTTTTCTCTTCATCCTGCGGTTGCTGCTTTTTTGTCTAATTCCATATTATCTCCCACCAAAACCATCTTATTGGTATCTTTTTAAAACATAGTTTTCTAATTGTAAACTGTTACATATCTATTACATATATGTGGGAAAAATCCAGAAAATATAAAGCTTCTACAATAACACTGCTCAGAGACAATGATTGTGGACATTTTTGTGTATTTCCTTCTTTGCTTTCTTCTATTCATGAATCTACATATATAGATAGATATTACTTTATTTTATAAATTGAGGTTAAACTCTTTTATAGTATTTTTATTAACAAAATATTATGAATTTTTCTTTGTATCCATAAACATTCTTCTGGGTTATCATTTTAAGATCTGCATTATATTTTACCACATGGAGGTGTTGTAATATAGTTAAACAAGCCCTTATTGCCCGATTAGGTTTTTTCCAATTCTTTATGTCATAAATAATACTTACAATAAAGGTGTGGGTAGGTAAATCTCTTGTACACATTTGTAAGGATTTCCCTACAATAAATAAATTACCAGCAGAGAAATTGCTAGCTCAGAGATTATGTACATTTTTCCCCATTCCTTTTTATTAAGAAATGTTTCAAGCAATCCTAACAGTCTACTGGATATTATAATAAATACCTATATACCCAACATGCAGTTTGTCAGGCCTTAACATTTTGCCATATTTGCTTTAGATCTATTTTCTTAATGAAATAAAGTATTAAGACATATTGAAACATCCTATCTAGCCCTCCCAGAGCCCATCTTTCCCTAGAGGAGTCATATCTGCAATTTGGTATTTCTCAGACCCATGCAGGGTTTTTAACTTTTGCTGTATATAATACATGTATATGCATACGCATGCATAAACAATATATAGTACTGTTCTTCTTGTCTTTAAACTTCTTACTGCACATATTCTCCTGTGATTTGCTCTTTTTCTACAGCATTACACTTTTGAGGCTTACAGGTTTACACATGTAGCTCTAGTTCATTTATTTTCATAGCTGTGTGGTGTTCATTATATGACTATGCCATCAAATTTTAATTTTCTTCTTGGTGAACGTTTATATTGTTTCCATTTTTTCACTTCTTTTTTTTTTTTTTTTTTTGAGACGGAGTCTTGCTCTGTCACTCAGGCTGGAGTGCAGTGCACGATGTAGGCTCACTGCAACCTCCGCCACCTGGTTCAAGCGATTCTCCTGCCTCACCCTCCCAAGTAGCTGAAATTACAGGCGGGTGCCACTACGCCCGGCTATTTTTTTTTTTTTTTTTTTTTTTTGTATTTTTAGTAGAGACGAGCTTTCACCATGTTAGCCAGGATGGTCTCGATCTCCTGACCTTGTGATCCACCCCCCTTGGCCTCCCAAAGTGTTGGGATTACAGGCGTGAGCCACTGTGCCCGGCCCACTTTTTCACTATTATAGGCAACATTGCTATAAACATTCTTGTAAATGTCTTCTCGTGTATATGAGCAAGAGTTTCTACCTGGGGTGGAGCTGCTGGGGGATAGAGTATGTGCACTGTCAGTTTACTGGATATTGCCAAATTGGCAGTACCCTTCTTATTCTCCCACCAAGGCCATAAGAGTTTTTGTTGATTTATATGATCATCACATGATTTGGCCAGTGTTGCTGTACCCCACCTCCAAATCTGACAGTGATGAGAGTACCCATTTCTCTGAATTCTTGTCACCACCATGTATTATCAGTTTTTCAACTTTGCTAATTTTTTTTTTTTTTTTTTTTTTTTTTTTTTTTTTTTTTTTTTTTTTTTTGAGAAGGAGTCTCGCTCTGTCACCCAGGCTGGAGTGCAGTGGCCAGATCTCAGCTCACTGCAAACTCCACCTCCCGGGTTTACGCCATTCTCCTGCCTCAGCCTCCCGAGTAGCTGGGACTACAGGCGCCCGCCACCTCGCCCGGCTAGTTTTTTGTATTTTTTTAGTGGAGACGGGGTTTCACCGTGTTAGCCAGGATGGTCTCGATCTCCTGACCTCGTGATCCGCCCGCCTCGGCCTCCCACAGTGCTGGGATTACAGGCTTGAGCCACCGCGCCCGGCCAACTTTGCTAATTTTATTTTATTTTATTTGAGACAGAGTCTCACTCTGTTGCCCAGGCTGCAGTGCAGTGGTGCACTGCAACTGCCACCTCCCGGGTTCAAGCGTTTCTCCTGCCTCAGCCTCCAGAGTAGCTGGGATTATAGCACAGCAGGAGGAGGGGTGTCTATGCCCGACTAATTTTTGTATTTTTAGTAGAGATGGGGTTTTGCCATGTTGCCCAGGCTGGTCTCGAACTCCTGAACTTAGGTGATCAGCCTGCCTTGGCCTCCCAAGGTGATGGGATTACAGATGTGAGCCGCAGCACCCGGCCCAACTTTGTTAATTTTATTGGCAAAAAAGAAAAGGGTATTTGTTGATAACGTTTAAGAACACTTGGATTCTTTCTTTTTTCTCATTACAAAATAGCACACATTATTTTAGAAAATTTGAAAATATAAGGGCTGCAAGCGGTGGCTCACACCTGTAATCCCAGCACTTTGGGAGGCCGAGGTGGGCGGATCATTTGAGGTCAGAAGTTTGAGACCAGCCTGACCAACATGGAGAAACCCCGTCTCTACTAAAATACAAAACTAGCAGGACGGTGATGGCACCTGCCTGTAATCCCAACTAGCCGGGAGGCTGAGGCAGGAGAATCGTTTGAACCTGGGAGGTGGAGGTTGTGGTGAACCAAGATCGCGCCATTGCACTCCAGCCTGGGTAACAAAAGTGAAACTCCTTCTCAAAAAAAAAAAGAAGATGAAGAAGGAAAAGAAAATTTGAAAATAGAGACAAGTGACAAAAAAAAAAGAGGATTTCCTTGAATCCTACCAGTCAAATATAACACTAAATAGTATCTAGCATTCACAAAAATATGTGAGGTGACAAATATGTTAATTAGCATGCTTTAATCATTCCACAATGTTTATACATATCGCAACAATGTTATACAGCATAAATATATACAATTTGTCATTTGTTTTTTCGTGGGTTTTTTGTTTTTTGATTTGTTTGTTTGTTTTGAGATGGACTGTGTTGCCCAGGCTGGAGTGCAGTGGCGCTATCATGGCTCACTGCAACCTCTGCCTCCCGAGTTCAAGCAATTCTCCTGCCTCAGCCTCCCAAATAGCTGGGATTACAGGCGCCCACAACCATGCCCAGCTAATTTTTGTATTTTTAGTAGAGACGGGGTTTCACCATGTTGGCCAGGCTGGTCTGGAACTCCTGACCTCAAGTGATCCGCCCATGTCTACCTCCCAAATTGCTGGGTGTGGGGTTTTTTTGAGACAGTCTCCCTCTTTCACCCAGGCTGGAATGTGGTGGCATGATCATGGCTAATGGGAGCCTCGACCTCCTGGGCTCAAGCAATCCTCCCACCTGAGCCTCCCAAAGTAGCTGGGACCACAGGTGCATGCCACCACACTCGGCTAATTTTTTTATTATTTATTTATTTATTTATTTATTTATTTATTTATTGAGACAGAATTTCTCTCTTGTTGCCCAGACTGGAATGCAATGGCGAGATTTCGGCGCACCGCAACATCCGCCTTTGGGGTTCAAGCGATTCTCCTGCCTCAGCCTCTCGAGTAGCTGGGATTACAGGCATGCGCCACCACGCCCAGCTAATATTTGTATTTTTAGTAGAGACGGGGTTTCTCCATGTTGGTCAGGCTGGTCTCCAACTTCCCGACCTCAGGTGATCCACCTGCCTCGGCCTCCCAAAGTGCTGGAATTACAGGCGTGAGCCACCGCGCGCGGCGTTTTAAAAATGTTTTAAACAGTCTTCTGTAGAGACGGGTCTCCCTGTGTTATCTACCATGCCCAGCTCAATTTGTCATTTGTCAATTTAAATAAATAAAATTCTGTCTTAATATGAATTATTCATACAGATTACGGTTAAAACCGACAATGAAAAAAACTTTAACAAATTGAATTCTTACTCCATAACTAGAGCTGCTTCAGATACCTAATATTTCCATAAATAGGATTCATAAATAGGTGTTTAATATATGTACATGTAATGACGAATACCCACACATATATATTTTGCCTTTACAAAAATGTATCTAGTTTCTTATAAACTGTTTTTTTTTTCACCTAACAAATAAGCAACAATCATTTTCTCATGTTATTTGTATTCAGGACTAGAGGGTGTTATTTAAAGACTTTCATATTCATATCCATCTGTCTCCCCACTCACCGTCCATAAACCAAGGACCAGGCTGAGCCCAGCAACAAGTCCTAGAGGAGCTGGCTTCCTGCCGGCTGTATATTGTGTTGCAACTGACCCAGCCCCACATCTGAAATTCACACATAACTCCCTTGCTCATTATTACTCAGGGAGGCCAACTGCCACCTCTGCCTCAGGGCCTTCTGCTGGGGAACTCCCATCTTACCTGTCTGTTGGACAGCATAACATGCAACTCCCTTTAGTTACATGGCTCTCCTGTGCCCTCACCCTATACGCCTTCAGGTTTTCTCCCTACCGCCACCCTCCAATTTAAATATATTACCTGCAACTTCAGCCTCTTGCCTTAACTCTCCTCCTTTCAGGACGTCAAACTCTCCAGAGCCTGATCCATAGGAAGTTTGGTATTCCATCCTCTTATGTGGCCTAGCCCATGTGTACATTTGATTAGATGAAATATATTTGGATTTGATCCAGCTTCCACGTCAGGAAAGAGTCTGTAATAGATGTATCTCATTGCTCACCTAGACTACTGCAATAGTTCTCACTCCCTCTAGTATTGCCATTCTTACCACTTCATCCCTTCTCTCTACAAATTCATGCATATAGCTGTCAGTGAGCTTCCTAAAATTCTATTCTGATGATGCCATTTCCCTGCATAAAATACTTGTGTGTCACCAGGTGCGGTGGCTCACACGTGTAATCCCAGCACTTTGGGAGGCCAAGGTGGATGGATCACGAGGTCAGGAGTTCAAGACCAGCCTGGCCAAGATGGTGAAACTCCGTCTCTACTAAAAATGCAAAAATTAGGGCTGGGCGCGGTGGCTCACACCTGTAATCTCAGCACTTTGGGAGGCCAAGGCGGGTAGATCACAAGGTCAGGAGATTGAGACCATCCTGGCTAACATGGTGAAACCCCATCTCTACTAAAAATACAAAAAAAAAATTAGCTGGGTGTAGTGGTGTGTGCCTGTAATCCCAGCTATTCAGGAGGCTGAAGTAGAGAATTGCTTGAACCCAGGAAGCAGAGGTTGCAGTGAGCCAAGATCGTGCCACTGCACTCCAGGCTGGGTGACAGAGCAAGATTCCATCTCAAAAACAAACAAACAAACAAACAAAATTGTGTGTCACCTGACCTACAGGTTCAAGTCCAAGTACCTGCTTAAAGGCCTTCTGGGATCTCTAGCCATCCTTCCCATGACTTCTACAGCTACACTCTGTATACAATAGCAATTCTGAGTTGTTCTTTGTCCTTCTGACACTATTTCATACCAATATACCTTTGCATATGCTTCCCTTTCTGTCTAGAATATCCTTTCCTCTTTGTCTGACTGGAAAACTCCTTTTCATTCTTCAAAGTTCTATTCCAAAGATAGTCCTACAAACTCAAAGCACCACCTCACATACTCCTTATTAATTATTAATACAAAGAGGTCCAGGTGCGGTGGCTCACGCCTGTAATCCCAGCACTTTGGGAGGCCGAGGTGGGCGCATCACTTGAGGTCAAGAGTTCAAAACCAGCCTGATCAACATGGCAAAATCCTGTCTCTACTAAAAATTTAAAAATTAGCTGGGTGTGATGACAGGCACCTGTAATCCCAGCTACTCAGGAGGCTGAGGTGGGAGAATTGCTTGAACCTGGGAGACGGAGGCTGCAGTGAACTGAGATCACGCCACTGCACTCCAGTCTGGGCTACAGAATGAGACTCTGTCTCAATAAAATAATAATAATAATAATAATAAAATTATTGATACAAAGGGGAAAAATTGCATTCACATTGGAGAAGCTTAGCTAATGCCAACATAGCCAAGTGGTCAAAATTATCATCATTCACACAGATAGTTCAACATATGCAAGTCAATAAATGTGATTCATCACATAAACAGAATTAAAAACAAAATCCATATGATCATCTCAATAGATGCAAAAAAGCATTTAATAAAATCCAGCATCCCTTTATGATAAAAACCCTCAATAAACTAGGCATAGAAAGAACATACCTCAAAATAATAAAAGCCATATATGACAAACTGACTGCCAACATTATACTGAATGAGGAAAAGTTGAAAGCATTCCCTCTGAGAATAGGAACAAGATAAGGATGTCCACTTTCACCACTGTTATTTGGCATAGTACTGGAAGTCCTAGCCAGAGCAATCAGGCAAGAGAAAGAAATAAAGGGCATCCAAATTGGAAAAGAGAACTGGGCACGGTGGCTCATGCCTGTAATCCCAACAGTTTGGGAGGCCGAGGGAGGTGGATCACCTTAGGTCAGGAGTTTGATACCAGCCTGGCTAACATGGTGAAACCCTGTTTCTACTAAAAATACAAAAGGCGTGGTGGTACATGCCTGTAATCCCAACTACTTAGGAGGCAAGGCTAGAGAATTGCTTGAGCCCAGGAGGTGGAGATTGCAGTGAGTTGAGATCATGCCACTGCACTCCAGCCTGGGCAACAAAGTGCGATTCTGTCTAAAAAAAAGAAAAGAAATTGGAAAAGAGGAAGTCAAACTCTGTTTGCCAGTGATGTGATAGGTAGTATATCTAGAAAATCCTAAAGACTCTTCCAAAAGACTTGTAGATTTGATAAATGAATTCAGTAAAGTCTCAGGTTGCAAAATCAATGTATACAAATCAGTAACCACTGCTATACACCAACAATGACCAAGCTGAAAATCAAATCAAGAACTCAATTGCAGCTGGGTGCAGTGGCTCACGCCTGTAATCCCAGCATTTGGGGAGGCTGAGGCAGGCGGAACATAAGGTAGGAGTTGGAGACCATCCTGGCCAACATAGTGAAACCCTGTCTCTACTAAAAATACAAAAATTAGCAGGGCGTGGTGACAGACACCTGTAATCTCAGCTACTCGGGAGGCTGAAGCAGGAGAATCACTTGAACCCGGGAGGCGGAGGTTGCAGTGAGCTGAGATCACGCCATTGCATTCCAGCCCGGGTGACAGAGCAAGACTCTGTCTTAAAACAAAAACAAAAACAAAAACAAAAAACCTCAATTGCTGTTACACTAGCTACAAAAAACCCGAACAACTTAGGAATATACTTAACCAAGGAGGTGAAATATCTCTACAAGGCGAACTGCAAAATACTGCTGAAAGAAATTGTTGATAACACAAATGCAAATATATCCCATGCTCATGAATCAGAAGAATCAATATCATGAAAATGACCATACTGCCCAAAGCAATCTATAAATTCAATGCAATTCCTGTGAAAATACTGACATCATTTTTTCACAGAATTAGAAAAAATGATCCTAAAATTCATATAGAACCAAAAAAGAGCCCAAATAGCCAAAGCAATCAGAAGCAAAAAGAAAAAATCTGGAGGCATCACATTACTACACTTCAAATTATACTGAAAGGCTATCGTGGTACTGGTATGAAAGTAGATACATAGACCAATGGAATAGAATGGTGAACCCAGAAATAAAGCAAAATACTTACAACCAACTGATCTTTGACAAAGCATACAAAAACATAAACTGAGGAAAGGACACCCTATTCAATAAATGGTGTTGGGAAAACTGGATCCCACATGTAGAAGAATGAAACTGGATTCATTTCTCTCACCATGTACAAAAATCAACTCAAGATCGATTAAAGACTTAAATGTAAGACCTGAAGCCATAAAAATTCTAGAAGAAAACCTAGGAAAACTCTTCTGGACATTGGTGTAGGCAAAGAATTCATGACTAAGACCCCAAAAGCAAATGCAACAAAACAAAAATAAACAAATGGGACATAATTAATTGTAAAAGCTTCTGCACAGCAAAAGAAACAATCACCAGAGTAAACAGACAACTCACAGAATGGGAGAAAATATTTGCAAACTATGCATTCAACAAAGGACTAATATCCAGAATCTACAAGGAACTCAAACAAATCAGCAGGAAAAAAACAAATAATCTCATTAAAAAGTGGGCAAATGACATGAATAGATGTTTCTCAAAAGAAGATATGCAAATGCTCAACAAACATGAAAAAAGGCTCAACATCACTAATCATCAGGGAAATGTAAATCAAAACCACAATAAAATGCCATCTTACCCCAGGCAGAATGGCCAGTAATAAAAAGTAAAGGCCGAGCACGGTTGCTCATGCTTGTAAGCCCAGCACTTTGGGAGGCCGAGGTGGGCGAATCAACTGAGGTTGGGAGTTCGAGACCAGCCTGGCCAACATGGTGAAAACCCATCTCTACTAGAAATACAAAAATTAGCCAGGCTTGGTGGTGTGCACCTGTAATCCCAGCTACATGGGAGGCTGAGGCGTGAGAATCGCTTGAACCAAGGAGGTAGATGTTGCAGTGAGCTGAGATGGCGCCACTGCACTCCAGCCTGGGTGGCAAGAGCGAAACTCCATCTCAAAAGTAAATAAATAAATTAAATTAAGTAAATAAAATTTAATAGATGTTGGTGTGTATGTGGTAAAAAGGTAACACTGCTGGGGAAATGTAAATTAGTACAACCTTTACGGAAAGCAGTATGGAGATTCCTTAAAGAACTAAAAGTAGATCTACCATTTGATCCAACAATCCCACTACTGTCTATCTACCCAAAGGAAAATAAGTAATTATATCAAAAAGACACCTATATGCATATATTTATTACAGCACAATTCGCAAATGCAAAGACATGGAACAAAACTAAGTGCCCATCAACTGATACGTGGATAAAGAAAATGTGATATATATACACCATGGAATACCACTCAGCTATAAAAAAAGAACAAAATAATGTTTTTTGCAGCAACCTGGATGGAACTGGAGAACATTATTCTAAGTGAAGTAACTCAGGAATGGAAAACCAAATATCGCATGTTCTGACTGTTTTTTTTTTTTTTTTTCTGAAACGGAGTCTCACTCTCTAGCCTAGGCATGATTGCAGTGGCACGATCTCGGCTTACTGCAACCTCCGCCTCCTGGGTTCAAGTGATCCTCCCAAGTTGAAGCGATCCTCCACCTCAGTCTCCCAAGTAGCTGGGAGTACAAGCGCGCACCACCATGCCCAGCTAAGTTTTGTATTTTTAGTACAGACGGAGTTTCGCCATGTTGGCCAAGCTGGTCTCAAACTCCTGACCTCTGGTGATCCATCCCCCTTGGCCTCCCAAAATGCTGGGATTACAGGCATGAGCCACCATGCCTGGTCACATGTCCTCATAAGTGGGAGCTAACCTATGGGTACACAAAGGCGTATAGACTGGTATAATGGACATTGGAGACTCAGAATAGGGGAGGATGGTGGGGAGATATTTAAAAACTACATATTGGGAAGAATGTACGCTACTCAGGTGATGGGTGCACTAAAATTTCAGACTTGGCCATTATACAATTCATCCACGTAACCCGAAACCACTTGTACCCCTAAAGCTATCAAAAGAGAAATGAAAAAAATTCTCATCACCATTAATGGAACAAACAAATAACATATGCCCCCTGGTACAATGTACTGAGAATCCCACACTCTGCTGGTGTTCTTGGAAAAAATATTTCACCTGAATCTAATCCTGAGGGAACAATCAAACAAATACACTTTGAAAGATGTTCTGCAAAACTGGCCTGAACTCTTAAAAATACCAATGTCCAGCAAGACCAAAACAAAAGACTCAGCAACAGCTCCAAATTTAAACATGCTAAAGAAGCGTGATGGCTAAATGCATTGTGTGATCCTTAATCCTGAATCAAAAGAAAAATAAAAAACCAGCTATAAATAATATTATTAAGAGACTTGGTGAAATTTGAATATGGGCTACATGTTAGATAATAATATGGGGCCAATGCTAAATTTCCTGAGTATGGTCATTGTACTGTGGTTATGGAAGAGAATGTACTTGTTCTTTGGAGATATGTGCTGAAGGGCTAAATTGTTGCTATATCTACAAGAAACTCTCAATGTTTCAGCAAAAAGAAACAAGCAAATAAATAAATTTGTGTGTTTGTATATCAAAATAGATAAAACAAAAGTGGTGAAGTGTTAACAATAGAACTATAGGTGAAGGGTAAACAGATGCTCATTGTTCTATTCTTGCAGCTTTTATGTAGGTTTGATATTTTTCAAAACACAAACTTGGACACTATAAATAATAAGTAATAAAAAACAAAGCCGGGCGCGGTGGCTCAAGCCTGTAATCCCAGCACTTTGGGAGGCCGAGACGGGCGGATCACGAGGTCAGGAGATCGAGACCATCCTGGCTAACACTGTGAAACCCCGTCTCTACTAAAAAATACAAAAACTAGCCGGGCGAGGTGGCGGGCGCCTGTAGTCCCGGCTACTCGGGAGGCTGAGGCAGGAGAATGGCGTAAACCCGGGAGGCGGAGCTTGCAGTGAGCTGAGATCTGGCCATTGCACTCCAGTCCGGGCGACAGAGCGAGACTCCGCCTCAAAAAAAAAAAAAAAAAAAAAAAAAAAAAAAAGACTTTTCCTAGTCACGTTTTCTGTTAAACCTTCCATGACATACACCTACTGCCCCTGGCCCCCAAACGCTCACCTAAAACAATGAATCATACCCTCTCTTCTGGACTCTTCCAAGGTTATCTATCTCTCTGACCAAAGTATAAGCTCTTGGAAATCAGGTCCTGTATTGTGATGGATCTACACTGCTAAGATCGTACCTGACACAGATTGGATGCTCAGTTGATCCTCTTGTTAAATTAATCAAGCTGAGTCTTGAAGCTTGGATAGAATTCAGGAAGCAGAGAGGAGTCAGGCTTCTCAAGAGAGAGAAATGGCATGAGCAAAGGTAAGGAAACAGGAATGTACATTTTGTATTTACCGAAAGCATTTGCTTTGTTTGGTCAGAACTGAGGGTTTATATAGGTGAAAATGCCTAACACAGTATATAGATTCTTAATAAAAATCTGATGAATAAATGAATGAGATTTGAAAGGCAGGCTTAGATCAGATTAGAAAGGACTTTGACTACTGGATTGAGAAATCTGAACATTAACTAATTCTTAACATCCAGGGTGTTTTCCCATTGGTGGAAAGAGAGTGTGTTCTTGGGCAAGTCCATTGCACATTTTCTTCACTAAATAACAAGGAAAATTGCCTCCATCAGTGTGTTAAAAAAAAAAAAAAGGAAAAGTAGAGACAAGTGGGAGCTGAAAGTGACCTGTTTCCAAACTCAAGAGGAGAAAATGTTATCTATCCAGGAAAAGCTCCATAGTGGAATTTTAAAACATCCAACATCCCTCAGACTAATAGGTGTCGCAGAATATGAAGAATAAATAAATGAATCTATTTAATATGGGTCATGCTTGTCTTTGAAAATAGTGTCTGTAGCCAGGTGCAGTGGCTCATGCCTGTAATCCCTGCACTTTGGGAGGCTGAGGCAGGTGGATCATCTGAGGTTGGGAGTTTGAGACCAGCCTGGCCAACATGGTGAAACCCCGTCTCTACTAGAAATACAAAAAATTAGCTGGGCATGGTGGCGCAAGCCTGTAATCCCAGCTACTCATGAGACTGAGGCAGGAGAATGGCTTGAACCTGGGAGGCGGAGGTTGTGGTGAGCCGAGATTGCACCACTGCACTCCAGCCTGGGCAACAAGAGCAAAACCCTGTCTCAAAAAAAAAAAGAAAAGAAAAGAAAATAGTGTCTGAAATTATTTTGTTAATTTTTCTATAGTTTTAAAGTTTAAGAAGTGTATACTTATGAAATAAGTAGACACCAATACTAGTTTAGGGCCTCCATATTACTACATAGATTACAAAGCTTCTCCCTTAGCCCGGTTGAGCTGTTCCCAACAGACAGTTTTCATATTTATTTAGTATCTGTGTTCTATTTTCTTCCAGATAGATTTGTGGGGACTGACAACTTAAGTAATGCAAAATAATTTGATTATGACAACTGAGAAAAAGAAACATGTGTTGCGTTTTGAGCTTATCATTTCCTTGACCATCATAAGCAGCTTGATATCTACTTCATCTTTGTTCATAATCACAGCACACCTTTGAACACATACCAAAATGGTGATGGAATGAGAGCAAAGTATGTGAGTCAATTGGCTGCTCTGCGAAACAATTTGTTAGTTTTAGCCTATAGTTCTTTTCAATTTTCAGCCAAATTCTATAAAAATCTTAGCTAGAAGGAAATGCAACTGTCAGGTTGCATTTTAGAAATTAATTTTTGGGCTGAGTGCGGTGGCTCGTGCATGTAATCCCAGCACTTTGGGAGGCTGAGGTGGGAGGATCACCTGAGATCAGGAGTTTGAGACCAGCCTGGCCAACATGGTGAAATCCTGTCTCTACTAAAAATACAAAAATTAGCCGGGTGTGGTGGTGCGCTCTTGTAATCCCAGCTGCTTGGTCGGCTGAGGCACAAGAATCACTTGAACTCAGGAGGCAGAGGCCCGGGCCTCTCCAGCCTGGGTGACAGAGCAAGCCTGTCTCAATTTTTGGCCCAATTACCATGTAGCATTAACTTGTTCCAGGATGTTTAATATTACTGGGAAGATAGCATCGGTAGTGGTCAAAGTGATTTGTAGTTCACAAAGCATGTGGGCATTCTTTTTGAAGAAAGTAAACAAAATAATTTGAACTATTGTTTCAGGTAATAAAGTAGACTCATACGATCATTTGAGCTGTATGTACAAATGGACTATGACACAGCTAAATTAGTCACAACTGTCCACCACAGGCCAACTTCAAGATAAAGGGCTATATATCAGTTAGCAATGTTCCCTTACAACCAGCCCTGATGTGTTTGTAAGCAGGAAAATAATTTTATGGTTACAATCAACAAAGAAGTATCAGGCCAGTCCACCAAGCCCAGCCAAATCCTATATCTCACTTCAGTTTTATAGAGAATAGCATATCACATGAGCCAAATGCTGTCCCCCAACTTAGAATGTGATATTGCTATTTTGCAGGGAAAGTGTAAGCCCTGTTCTGCAACCCTGATGAAATAGAAGTATTCATAGATACTGTGTTTAATGTGGTCCAATAATTGAAACATAAAATAGATATCTTGTAACAGAACATTTTTAAAAGTCAAGAAAGATAAGAATTAGGCCTTGGAAAATAAATGACTATGAAGAAAGATAAAAATAAAACAGACCGGGGTGTCTCTGAAGACCCTGCTTAGAGGCCTTGTCCTCCTTGCAGCAAGCGGCCATTGCCATGGAAACCGGAGCCTCAGGGCTATCTGTCCGGGATTGTGACGCCCAGAAGGGAGTGGTGGGAGGAGACAGGAAGAGGGTGGTGACCGATGGCCGGTCCTCTTTCTCCAACACCTAGCCTGAGACTTCGCGGCGCGGCTGCTATCCTGAACTAGCTTGGTAAGGGTTGTGCCCTGAACCAGCATAGAGAGACCTCGGACCAGCCGCCTTGATGACAGCATCCGCGTCTTCCTTTTCATCATCTCAGGGTCTCCAGCAGCCCTCCATCTACAGCTTCTCCCAAATAACCAGCAGCTTGTTTCTCAGCAATGGTGTGGCTGCCAACAACAAAATCCTTCTGTCCAGCAATCGCATCACCGCCATTGTCAATGCCTCGGTGGAAGTGGTCAACGTGTTCTTCGAGGGCATTCAGTACATAAAGGTGCCTGTTACTGATGCTCGTGACTCTCGTCTCTGCGACTTTTTTGACCCCATTGCTGATCTTATCCACAGCGTGGATATGAGGCAGGGCCGCACGCTGCTGCACTGCGTGGCTGGAGTGAGCCGTTCCGCCTCACTGTGCCTTGCGTACCTCATGAAATACCACTCCATGTCGCTGCTGGACGCCCATACATGGACCAAGTCGCGCCGCCCCAGCATCCGGCCCAACAACGGCTTTTGGGAACAGCTCATCAATTACGAATTCAAGCTGTTTAGTAACAACACCGTGCGCATGATCAACTCGCCGGTAGGTGACATCCCTGACATCTATGAGGAGGACATACTTGCAGTGTTATCAATGTAAGCCATCCCGGCCAGCCCTTGACATCTGCCATCGATCTGGCACCAAGACTGAACTTGAACACTGACATTTTGTTAGTAAAGAAAACCGGGTGGTGCCTTGTTCAAGGGCAAGAAAAAAAGGGAGGGGGTTGGAGCTTTGAATGTAGTAAGCCTTACCTTAATAGAATTAAATTCATGAAACATAAGATGGTGAAAATGTTTTTTATCTTGTGAGGTCAAGCTATTGGGGCCTGGCTGGAACCAGGGTGCGGCAAGTGATGCTCAGCTCACATAGACCTGCCAGCAGCACCCAAATACATGTGGCAGGCCTGGAATTCTGAGCCCTGCCAGAGGCCAACTAACTCAGGAGTGAATCCACTAGAATCTCACCTGGTTCTTTCCAACCCAAAGTCAAAGCCTTAGACATCTTGGCATCCCTTGCACTTCTCCCGGTAAGTGCCAACCTCTAGTGGATAAGTGGCTTTCATTCAAGCTTTGCTCCAGGAGCTCTGGAGGAGTCTCAGGCTACCCTTGCCTGCCTTCAATCACAGTGGCCCATCTCTGGTTTTCTAGATTGAATTTATACATTAGTTTAAAAAAAACCAAAAAAAAAAAAAAAAAAAAAAAACTAGTTTTTTAAAAGATCGTTCCACTTCATAAAGTTTAAAAATACTGTATTTTTTTTTTAGTGCTATACTTGATGGCAAGGTCTCAAGGTGTCTTTGGTGATCTCCCACCAGCCTTTGTGAAAAGGGACATTAGTCCTTTTCCCAGGGCATATACTGAGAGAGAACAGGCCTGACACCAGGCCTCAGGGATTCCTCTCATGAGCCTTGGCTTAAGAGGTTGGAGCTGCTGGCCATGACTCAGCCCTGTCACCTCTAACATCTCCTTTCATTGTGACCTGGGTCCTCTCAAAGCTTCACTTTCCTCACCTGTCAAAGCAACTCTCTCCCATAGAGTTGTTGTGAGGACTGGGTTCCTTAGCACAGTACCTGGCACATGAATGGTTTCATGCTTGGAGTAAAAGGCAATGATACTCTTTGACCCTGGTTTGAGGTCAGCACACTCATCCTCATAATGGCATTTCCCCCGTCTGTGCACAGTCCTTTGTTGTTTACAAAATGCTCTTCCAAAAAATCATCAAATGTCTAAAACCAAATGGCTTAAGGTCCTTTTGGACCTTACCTTAGAATGGGCCTAGATTCGGGCGTGGTGGCTGGCACCTGTAGTCCCAGCTATTCGGGAGGCTGAGGCAAGAGAAGCACTTGAGCCCGGGAGGTGGAGGTTGCAGGGAGCCAAGATTGAGCCACTGCACTCCAGCCTTGGGTGACAGAGCGAGACTCTGTCTCGAAAAAGAAAAAACAAAGGGGGGGGGGGCTAGATTTAGAGCTTTAACAGAGGTCCCATTGTGTTTAATCCATGTGCATCCAAGGGGTTGTGTAGAAGCACAATTCCAGCTTCCCTGAAACACTTGTTTAGAGTCACTAATCATTAGAGCCAGCACCCTGGTTTTCCTCATTACCAGGATGCATGAGGGCATTCGCCGAAGGGATGAACAAGTGACCCCCACATGTAGGCCCTGGAATCCAGGATTATTCTAATTCCCTGGATACCTGGGCTCTGGCTTGTGTTCAGTTATTCTAATCCAGAGGTTTTTAGACCAAAAAAAAAAAAAAAAAAAAAAAAGAGAGAGACAGAGAGAGAGAGACAAAAGTACAACTGCTCCATTTGAAGAAGACCTGTGTGTCCAGAGCCCAGTGACATCCCAGTGTTTTTTCTCTCCAAATCCATCAAGACACCACCACTGCCACAAAGGGAGTGCCTAGGGTACAGTATGGGGACAAGGGGCATAAAAAATGGATCTGCTCCAGGCAGATCCACTACTTTTATAGATGGAAAAACAGGCTCACAGAATGCAAGAGTTGGTGTGGCAGAGCCCCCACGAAGCCTTTCTGGCAGAGGCCCAGATGGAAAATTTCTTTCAAAGTATTTCTCAGAAGAAAATTATTTGGGGATGTGTGTGTGTTCATTTTTTAAAATATCTAAATTAACATACCACAAAATTACTCTTTGTGGATAAACAGTTCCATGAGTTTTAATAGATGCATAGATTTAGGTAACCATCACCACAGTCCCAAAATTTCCCTCATGCTTCCCCTTTCGAATTAAACCATCAACCCACCCCAACCTCTGGCAAACACTGATCTGTTTTTCTTCCCTGTAGGTTTGCCTTTTTTTTTTTTTTTTTTTTTTTTTTTTTTTTTTTTTTTTTGAGACAGAGTCTCACACTGTTGCCTGGGCTAGAGTGCAGTGGCATAGTCTCGGTTCACTGCAACCTCCGCCTCCCGGGTTCAAGTGATTCTCCTGCCTCAGTCTCCAGAGTAGCTGGAATTATAGGCACCCGCCACCACGCCCAGCTAACTTTTTGTATTTTTAGTAGAGACAGGGTTTCACCATGTTGGCCAGGCTGGTCTCGAACTCCTGACCTCGTGATTCGCCTGCCTCGGCCTCCTAAAGTGCTGTGATTACAGGGGTGACCCACTGCGCCTGGCCAGATATGCCTTTAACTGAATGTCACATAAATGGAATCATACAGGATGTAACCTCTGGAGACTGGCTTCTTTCACTTAACATAGTGTCTTTGAGATTCACCCATGTTATACAGTTCATTGTATACATGTACCACAGTTTGTTTTCCATCCACCTATTGAAGAATATTAGGGTTCCTAGGAACCTAATATTAAATTCCTAGGAAATGCTGTAAGAAATACCAAAAGCTGAGTGGTTTAAAACGATAGAAATGTATTTTCTCATCGTTATGGAGGCCAGAAATCCTAAATCGAGATGTCAGCAGGGTTGTGCTCCTCTGAAACGTGTAGAGGAGAATCCTCCTTGAGTCTTTTGGGTTTTTTTTTGTTTGTGTGTGTGTGTGTGTGTGTGTGTGTGTGTGTGTGTGTGTGTGTGTTTGATACAGAGTCTTGCTCTGTCGCCCAGGCTGGAGTGCAGTGGCGTGATCTCGGCTCACTGCAACCTCTCCCTCCCAGGTTCAAGTGATTCTTCTGCCTCAGCGTCCCCAGTAGCTGGGATTACAGGCACGCACCATCACGCCCGGCTAATTTTTGTATTTTTAGTAGAGACGGGTTTTTACCATGTTGGCCAGGCTGATCTCAAACTCCTGACCTCAGGTGATTCACCTGCCTCAGCCTCCCAAAATGCTGGAATTACAGGCATGAGCCACCGTGCCTGGCCCTCCTTGACTCTTTCTAGTGTCTAGTGTTTGCTGACACTCCTTGGCATTCCTTAGTTTGTAGATCCATCACTCTAATCTCTGCCTCTGGAGTTACAGGGCTATCTCCCTTAGTGTGTCTTCATATCTGTCTTCCCTCTGTGCAAATCTATGTCCAAATCTTCCTTTTCTTACAAGGACACCAATCGTATTAGATTAGGGACCCACTCTACTCCAGTATGAGTAATTATTAATACATCGAATGACCCTGTGTCCAAATAAGGTTATATGCTGAGGTTGTGGGGGTTAGAACTTCCACATATTTTGAGGGGATACAACTCAACCCATAACAAGGTTATTTCCAGTTTTGAGCAATTATGCATAAAGTACGATAACACACACACACACACACACACACACACACACACACAGAATAAGAAAAGGATCATGTCACCTGAAAAAAACAACGGTAGCAGTTTAAAAGTGCGAAATGAGTTAGAGGGAAAAATAATAATAACCACTATTTATTAAGCTATTAAATGCCTAACACAGTGCTGGACACTTTACAGTGTCTCTATTCCTTCAAACAAGCCCTTCAAGGTAGTTATTGTTCCCATTGTACTAATGTGTTTAAGGAATTTGCCTAAGGCAGCACATAGGCCAGGAATGAAGAAGTGACATACAGACTAGGCTCTATTTTCCTGCATTTCTTTTGAAACAAAGGTAAGTAGATTGAAAGAAGGAGATTTTTTTTTTTTTATTTGAGACAGAGTTTTGCTCTTGTTGCCCAGGCTGGAGTGCTGTAGTGCGATCTTGGCTTACTGCAACCTCTGCCTTCCAGATTCAAGCGATTCTTCTGCCTCAACCTCCGAGTAACTGGGATTACCACGCCCGGGTAATTTTTGTTTTGTTTTGAGACGGAGTCTCGCTGTGTCACCCAGACTGGACTGCAGTGGTGCAATCTCGACCCACTGCAATCTCTGCCTCCTGGGTTCAAGCGATACTCCTGTCTCAGCCTCCTGAGTAGCTGGGACTACAGGCGCATGCCACCACGCCCGGCTAATTTTTTGTGTTTTTAGTAGAGACGGGGTTTCACCGTGTAAGCAAGGGTGGTCTTGATCTCCTGACCTCGTGATCTGCCCGCTTTAGCCTCCCAAAGTGTTGGAATTACAGGCGTGAGCCACTGTGCCCGGGCTAATTTTTGTATTTTTAATAGCGACAGGGTTTTTACCACGTTGCCCAGGCTGGTCTCAAACTCCTGAGCTCAAACGATCTGCCTACCTTGGCCTCCCAGAGTAAGTATAGGGGAGTTTTTATTATACTGACACCTGGGCCTCAATTTAAATATAGCAGGTCCAGGAAGCCGCATTTTTATTTTTATTTTATTTTATTATTATTATTTTTTTAGATGCAGATTTGCTCTTGTTGCCCAGGCTGGAGTGCAATGGCATGATCTCCACTCACTGCAACCTCCGCCTCCTGGGTTGAAGCGATTCTCCTGCCTCAGACTCCAGAGTAGCTGGGATTACAGGCATGCACCACCACACCTGGCTACTTTTGTATTTTTAGTAGAGACAGGGTTTCTCCATGTTGGTCAGGCTGGTCTCGAACTCCTGACCTCAGGTGTTCTGCCTGCCTCTGCTTCCCAAAGTGCTGGGATTACAGGCATGAGCCACCGCACCCGGATGAAGCTGCATTTTGCACAAGCATCTCAGATGATTCTGATGAAGGCTGAGAAACTTCGACCAAGCAGTTGTTAATACTAAAAGTATTTCATAACTTCTCACCTTTGCCCTTCTTTTTTGAATTATTTATTCATATCCTTAGACATTTTTCTTCCACTGAGCTCATTCTTCTGCAGAACCTAGACATTTTCCTTTCAGAGTGTAAATCTTTTATTTCTTTTCAATTGTAAAATCTGAAATATAGAATAAGGATATTTAGTTTTTCTGGTCAAATACATTTCATTAATTTTTCCCAGTTTATTGTGTGTCATTTGTCCATGGTGTTTGTTTGTGATTCAAAAGTTTAAATTTGTATGTAGTTAAATCTATGAGTCTTAAACTGTGTTTATTTTAATCTAGAATAGTGCCTCTACTCTTACTTCCCACGACATTGTCTTTTTGATGAGTCTAGAATAATTTTGTGGTATAACATCCAGTATGCTGGATTTGTCCAATTATTTCTTGATGCTATTGTTTATCTTCTTCCTGTATTCCCTGTATTTTCTTTAAACTGGAAGCTAGGTCTAGAGGTTTGATTAGATTTGGGTTAAAAATATATATATATATATATATATTTTTTTTTTTTTTGCGACAGTCACCCAGCTCGAGTGCAGGGACATGATATCAGCTCACTGCAACCTCTACTTCCCGGGTTCGAGTGACTGTCATGTCTCAGCCTCTTGAGTAGCTGGAATTACAGGCGTGCGCCACTACGCCTGGCTAATTTTTGTATTTTTAGTAGAGATGGGGTTTGACCATGCTGCTCAGGCTGGTCTTGAACTCCTGACCTCAGGTGACCCACCTGACTCGGGCTCCCGAAGTGCTAGGTTTACAGGCGTGAGTCACTGTGCCCAGCCAGATATGGGTTAAGAATTTTTTGCTAGAATATTTCAGAAGTGTTGCCGTGTTGCATGTGTCAGGAGGCACAGATGTCTCTTTGTCCCATTAGCAGTGATGCTAAGTTTGATCATTTAGTTCAGGTGGTGACCACCAGATACCTGCCTTTAATATTAATAAGTACAGAATTCTGTGGGGTGATACTTTAGCACAGTGTGAATATCCTGTTTCTTTCAGCCAATGTTATTAGCATCCATTAATGATCCTTGCCTCAATCAATTACTACGTTAGGGGACATCTAACTCTTAAATCTATCTCAACTTAATTTGGGTATATCATATAAGTTGGAAGTTATTTAATTTTTTGAAATAATTTTGAGATGTCCAACACCATCAGAAATATTTGTGTCTGCTTGTGTTCCTTCCAGTTTGCTACATTGTCAATCTTTTCCTGTGCCAGTATCACATTCCTTAAGATTGGGGCAGGAATCACATTCCTTAAGATTCATAATAGACTACTATAATTGATGGAGAAATGACATTCCCCCTGTTATGTTTCTTTTTCAGAGGATGAGGTGCATCTTTTGTTTGTTTTTTCTTTTATTCTTTTATTTCTCTTCTAAAAAGATCTTAATAGTTGTAGGTTTACAAAAAATTCCCATTAGGATTTTGATTGAAACTACTTTTTTTTGGTGTAGTGGTCAAGGTCAAATAAGGAAAACAGAAACCATGCTAGTCATTTAATCAGGAAATATTTACTATAAAGAACTGTTTACCAGGTATTGACGAAGTGAAGAGGCAAAAATAGGACATACATTGTATATATTTATACATATATAAACACTTAAATAAAAGATCACCTACCCAGAATGCCTGCAACTTGATCAGTTAAGCATTAACTATATTTCTGGAGTGTGCATATCTTATTTCCAAAGGCTCATAATGTTAGAAAATTGTAAGTTAGTATACTAAAGCACAGACATGCTTATACACACATACACATACTCATTCACTTCCTTGCACTTCAATTTTTTTTTTTTTTTTTTTTCTGAGACAGAGTCTTGCTCTGTCGCCCAGGCTGAAGTGCAGTGACATGATCTCGGCTCACTGCAGCCTCCATCAGCTGGGTTCAAGCGATTCTCCTGCCCCAGCCTCCCGAGTAGCTGGGATTACAGGTGCCCACGACCATGCCTGGCTAATTTTTTTTTTTTTTTTTTTTTGTATTTTTAGTAGAGACAGGGTTTCACTGTGTTGGCCAGGCTGGTCCCAAACTCATGACCTCAGGTGATCTGCCTGCCTCAGCCTCCCAAAATGCTGGGATTACAGGCATGAGTCACCGCGCCCGGCCTCACTTCAATTCTTAAAAACATTTTGTCTGCTAGAGCATTTACAACATATCTGTTATGTTACCAATGAGACACCTGTGACATCCATGACTACCCAGTCTTATCCAAGCTGTTAAGATAAAGAGGTAAAACTATCCAATATATCCAATAAGAGCGTTGCATTTACCTGTGGATACTTGAAAGCCCATTTCCAGCTACCTTGGTGTCTCTTTCCCACACACTCACCATTCCCCAAATAATGAGATATAGGGACGTAGGGAAGTGACCTTTTGATCACCTTTTGGGAACTACCTGATAAGCAGGCAGAAGGCAGTGAAAACGAATCTTGGGGCAATCTTTTGGTACTTGGGTTCCTTGCTGAGTTCTCTCCATCTGGAAAGATGGACCAAGCCCTCAGTCACATAGTCGTGTTTGAAAAGTGTATTGCAATAAGATTTTCTGAATCAAGGCTCTTAAGATGATTGGAATTTGAACTTGGAATTAGCCTCTTGCCTCAACAGACTTTATAGTGAGGGAATAAAAAGAGCATGGGACCTGACCAAGGTAAGAAGGCCTCTGTGATCAATTTGGTTGAATTCTGGAGGCTGCAAGTTGAGGCAGGACTGGGGCCTGTGCTAGAGACAGGGAGAGGCTGCATTCATTTGTAGCTTTATTGCACAGTGGTCAAAGAATGTGGCCTGCATAAATTTTGCTTCACAGAATTGAGATTTTCTTGTTAAGTCTCTCGAGCAGTAAAACAGATGTATTACCTATTGGTGGGATTCTAAGTTTATATATAAGTCTTAAAAAATGTCTTTTTTTTTTTTTTGAAATGGGGGTTTGCTCTTGTTGCCCAGATTGGAGTGCAATGGCGCCATCTTGGCTCACTGCAACCTCCGCCTCCCAGGTTCAAGTGACTCTTCTGCCTCAGCCTCCTGAGTAGCTGGGATTACAAGCATGTACCACCACGCCTAGCTAACTTTTTGTATTTTTAGTAGAGATGGGATTTCTCCATGTTGGTCAGGCTGGTCTCAAACTCCCGACTCCAGGTGACCTGCCCGCCTTGGCCTCCTAAAGTGCTGGGATTACAGGCTTGAGCCACGGCGCCCGGCCAAGTTTTACAATATTTTATTATCTAAAAAATGTAAACGTTGAATAAGTAACACAATCATGATTCAACATTCAAAGGGCATGTAAGTGTATATAGAGTGAAAGACTCCTCACATCTGTTCTCTACCCAACCAGTTCTCCTCCCCAAAGGCAGCCAATATGGTCAGTTCCTCCTGTATGTTACCATGATATTATTTTATGCATATATATGAAATTACATTTGTATATATATCTTTTACATTTTCCTTTTCTTCTTTTTTTTTTTGAGACGGAGTCTCGTTCTGTCACCCAGGCTGCAGTGCAGCCCAGCCCTTTTTCATTTTTCAACAAGTGGTGGCATACTTCACGCTGTTCTCTACCTTGTTTCTTCTTGTTTACTAATACATGTCACAGATCATGCTAAGCCAGTACAAGCGAACATCTTCTTTTTTTTTTTTTTACAACTGCATAGTATTCCATTGCATGGAAGTATCGTAATTCATTTAATCTGTTCCTATTGGTGGACATTTAGGTTTGTTGCCAAAATTTTGCTACTACAAATAATACCCCAGTAAATAAGCTTGTAGTTAAGTTTAGGTATATAAATTATTTTAGGCTGGATGCGGTGGCTCACACCTGTAATCGCAGCACTTTGGGAGGCCAAGGCAGGAGGATCACAAGGTCAGGAGTTTGAGACCAGCCTGGCCAACATAGTGAAATCCCGTCTCTACTAAAAACACAAAAAATTAGTTGGGCGTGGTGGTGGGCGCCTGTAATCCTAGCTACTTGGAGGCTGAGGCAGGAGAATCGCTTAAACCAGGGAGGTGGAGGTTGCAGTGAGCTGAGATTGCATCACTGCACTCTAGCCTGGGTAACAGTGTGAGACTCAGTCTCAAAAAAAAAAATTATTTTATACATGCGCAAATATATATTATTAGAAATAAAATTAGTGGATCTAATTTCATAATTTTAAATTTTCATAAACATTGGCAGATTAATTCCTATGGATGTCATGAAAACCTGTCAGCAATATGTTGAAGTGCATGTCTCCCACAGAATCAAAATCACTGTATAATATTGCACTTTTATATCTTTGCCATTCTGACCAGTGAAAAATGGTGTCTCAGTTTACTTTTAATTTGTGTGTCTTTTATTATTAGTAAGTTCTAGCTTCTTTTCGTTCCTCTAAGAATAATTTATATTTTTCTCTCTATGAATTGGCTGCTTATATCAATATTTTATTAGGTTGTTAGTCTTTTTTAAAAAATTGATTTGTAGGAAGTATATTAGGGAAATGAGGCATTCATTTGTGATAAAAATTTCAAATATTTTCCACAAATTTTCATTTACCTTTTGACTTTGCTTACAGTGGCTTTGTCAGGCAGATTATTTATTTTCATCTAGTCAAATTTATTGTTTATTTTTATGGCTTTAGGATTTTGTGTCATTCTCAGAAAAGCTTTCTGCACTCTAAAATTATACTTTAAAAGTACCCCTGGCCGGGCGCGGTGGCTCAAGCCTGTAATCCCAGCACTTTGGGAGGCCGAGACGGGCGGATCACGAGGTCAGGAGATCGAGACCATCCTGGCTAACACGGTGAAACCCCGTCTCCACTAAAAAATACAAAAAACTAGCCGGGCGAGGTGGCGGGCGCCTGTAGTCCCAGCTACTCGGGAGGCTGAGGCAGGAGAATGGTGGGAACCCGGGAGGCGGAGCTTGCAGTAAGCTGAGATCAGGCCACTGCACTCCAGCCTGGGTGGCAGAGCAAGACTCCGTCTCAAAAAAAAAAAAAAAAAGTATCCTACAGTTGTTCAAGTACTTTTCTTTCTTTTATTATTATTATTATTATTATTGTAGAGACTGGGGTTTCACCGTGTTGCTCAGGCTGGTCTTGAACTCCTGGGATCGAGGGATCTGCCTACCTCGGCCTCCCAAAGTGCTGTAATTACAGGCGTGAGCTGCTGCTGCACCCTGCCGCTTCAAGTACTTTTTTTTTTTTTTTTTTTTTTTGAGACGGAATCTCCCTCTGCTGCCCAGGCTGGAGTGCAGTGGTGCGATCTCGGCTCACTGCAACCTCTGCCTTCTCGTTTCAATCAATTATCCTGCCTCAGCCTCCAGAGTAGCTGGGATTACAGGCGCCCGCCACCACGCCCAGCTAATTTTTGTATTTTCAGTAGAGGTGGGGTTTCACTATGTTGACCAGGCTAGTCTCAAACTCCTGACCTTGTGATCTCCCTGCCTCGGCCTCCTAAATTGCTGAGATTACAGGCGTGAGCCACTGAACCTGGTCTCATGTACTTTTATATTTCAATTTTAACATTTAAATGTTTGATCCAGGGCTGGGTACAGTGGCTCACACCTGTAATCCCAGCACTTTGGGAGGCCAATGTGGGTGGATCATCAGGTCAGGAGTTTGAGACCAGCCTGGCCAACATGGTGAAACCTCATCTCTACTAAAACTACAAAAATTACCTGGGAGTGGTAGTGTGTGCCTGTAGTCCCAGCTACTCGGAAGGCTGAGGCAGGAGAATGGCCTGAACCTGGGAGGCGGAGCTTGCAGTGAGCTGAGATCCGGCCACTGCACTCCAGCCTGGGCGACAGAGCAAGACTCCGTCTCAAAAAAAAAAAAAAAAAGAAAGAAAGAAATTCTTGGTATTCATATTTATTTTTTGGTTGGCTTGGTATGTCCAATACTAAAAGTTATGTTGCTCTTTTTTTCTATTCTTTTTTTTTATTTTATGAGACAGAGTTTTGCTCACTGCAAGTTTGTCTCGGCTCACTGCAACCTCCACTTCCCAGGTTCAAGCAATTCTCCTGCCTCAGCCTCCCAAATAGCTGGGATTACAGGCGCCTGCCACCACACCCAGCTACTTTTTCGTATTTTTAGTAGAAACAGGGTTTCACCATGTTGACCAAGCTGATCTTGAACTCCTGACCTCAGGTGATCCGCCGGCCTCGGCCTCCCAAAGTGCTGGGATTACAGGCTTGAGCCACTGTGCCCGGCTGAGTTATGTTAGTCTTATATTGCTTTGTTTCTCTGTCAATTCCTCCTTATATTTCTGTGATAGTTAATTTTATGTGTCAATTTAGCTAGGCTATGGTGCCCCCAGTTGCTTAGTCAAACACTAGTCTAGAAGTTGCTGTGAAGGTATTTTGTAGAGGTGATTAACATTTACTATAAATTGATTTTAAATAAAGTGTACTGCCCTCCCTAATCGGAGTGGGGTCCATCCAACAAGTTGAAGACTGTCTTCCCAAAGAAGATACAATTCTGCCTTAAGACTGAAACGTAGAAACTTTACCTGAGTTTCTGCTGCCCTGCCCTACAGATTTTGGACCCAAGACTGCAACATCTACTCTCACCTGAGTTCCCAGCATGTTGGCCCACCCTATAAATTTCTTTTTTTTTTTTTTGAGGCGGAGTCTCGCTCTGTCGCCCGGACTGGAGTGCAGTGGCCAGATCTCAGCTCACTGCAAGCTCCACCTCCCAGGTTTAGCCATTCTCCTGCCTCAGCCTCCCGAGTAGCTGGGACTACTGGCGCCTACCTCGTCGCCCAGCTAGTTTTTTTTGTATTTTTTGGTAGAGACGGGGTTTCACTGTGTTAGCCAGGATGGTCTCGATCTCCTGACCTCGTGATCTGCCCGTCTCGGCCTCCCAAAGTGCTGGGATTACAGGCTTGAGCCACCGCGCCCGGCCTCACCCTATAAATTTCAAACTTGCCAGTCCCCACAATGGCATAAGCCAATTAAGTAAAATCTCAATTTATTTCCTTCCCTTCCTTCCTTCCCTTCCCTTCCCTTCCTTCCTTCCTTCCTTCCTTCCTTCCTTCCTTCCTTCCTTCCTTCCTTCCTTCCTTCCTTCCTTCCTTCCTTCCTTCCTTCCTTCCTTCCTTCCTTCCCTCCCTCCCTCCCTCCCTCCCTCCCTCCCTCCCTCCCTCCCTCCCTCCCTCCCTCCCTTCCTCCCTCCCTTCCTTTATTTCTTTCAACGGAGTTTTGATCTTGTTGCCCAGGCTGGTGTTCCATGGCGTGATCTCAGCTCACCGCAACCTGCGCCTCTCCAGTTCAAGCGATTCTCCTGCCTCAGCCTCCTGAGTAGCTGGGATTACAGGCATGTGCCACCACGCCCGGCTACTTTTGTATTTTTAGTAGGGACGGGGTTTCTCCATGTTGGTCAGGCTGGTCTCGAACTCCCCACCTTCAGGTGATCCAACCACCTCGGCCTCCCAAAGTGCTGAGATTACAGGCGTGAGCCACCCCGCCCGGCCAAGAACCCTAATACAATTTCTAATAGTTTTTCTGTATGTGTTTTGATGGTATAAGAGTCTGTCATTGAACTCTAAGACAAAGAGAATTTTAGTTGTACCCTTTTTTACTAATACAAAATTAACTTTCTTTGATTAATACTTTTTGTCTTGATGTTCTAATATTGCTTTTTCTTGCTCTGTGTTTGTCTAATATGTATTTGTCTATGTTTTAGTTTGTAACTTATGTCATTTTTTAAATGGTATGCCTCTTGTAACTAGATACTTAAATTTATTTTACTCAACCAAGTCTTTTAATAGGGGATTTACATTTTTGTAGTTCTAAAATCTTTGGTTTATGACCAGGCGAGGCGGCTCATGCCTGTAATCCCAGTACTTTGGGAGGCCGACACGGGTGGGTGGATCACCCGTGGTCAGGAGTTTGAGACCAGTCTGGCCAACATGGTGAAACCCCATTTCTACTAAAAATACAAAAATTAGCCAGGCATAGTGTGCGTCCCTGTAATCCCAGCTACTCGGAAGGCTGAGGCAGGAGAATCGCTTGAACCTGGGAGGTGGAGGTTGCAGTGAGCCAAGATCACGCCATTGTACTCTAGCCTGGGCAACAAGAGCAAGACTCTGTCCCCTCAAAAAATAAAATAAAATCTTTGGTTTTGTTGTCATTTTGTTCTGTGACTTTCTCTGCCATTTCCTTTATTTTCAGGTTCTTTTTTTTTTTTTTTTTCATTTTTGAGACGGAGTTTCGCTCTTTTTGCCCAGGCTGGAGTGCAATGGCACGATCTCAGCTCACTGCAACCTCTGCCTCCCGATTCAAGGGATTCTCCTGCCTCAGTCTCCTGAGTAGCTGGGATTACAGGCGCAAGCCACCATGCCCGGCTAATTTTGTATTTTTCGTAGAGACGGGGGTTTCATCATGTTGGCCAGGCAGGTCTTGAACTCCTGACCTCCAGTAATCCACCGGCCTCAGCACTCCCAGCGTTGGGATTACAGACGTGAGTCATTGCGCCTGGCCCCAGGTTCCTGTTTTTATCTTTTCGATTGTTTTAGAAAGTATTTATTTCTATTAGTTGAAAGTGACTACCTGGAGGAAGGGTAAACTAGTGCTTTCTTCATGTATCTATTTCCTGAATTGATACAGTAAATATATTACCTATTAAGTACCTTTAGGTTTTTCAAAAGCTTTCTTTATTTTATTTTATTTTATTTTATTTTTTAAATTTATTTATTTTGAGACGGAGTCTCGCTCTGTTGCCAGGCTGGAGTGCAGTGGCCAGATCTTGGCTCACTGCAACCTCCGCCTTCCGAGTTCAAGCGATTCTCCTGCCTCAGTCTCCCGAGTAGCTGGGACTGCAGGCACATGCCACCACGCCCAGCTCATTTTTGTATTTTTAGTAGAGACAGGATTTCACCGTGTTGGCCAGTATGGTCTGGATCTTTTGACCTCGTGATCCGCCCGCCTCGGCCTCCGAAAGTGCTGCGATTATAGGCGTGAACCATCGAACCCGGTCAGAAGTTTACTTTAACTTAATCTTTATGTAATTGTTAAGTCCGGAGTGAAATGATCTTTTTTTCTTTTTTTGAGACATAGTCTCACCGTCACTCAGGCTGGAGGGCAGTGGTGTGAACATGGCTCACTGCAGCCTTGACCTCCCAGGCTCAGGAGATTCTCCCACCTCCGGAGTAGCTGGGACCAATGGAACAGACACCACATCTGGCTAATGTTTTCGTGTTCGGTAGAGATGTGGTTTCACTCCTGGGCTCAAGTAATCCTCCTGCATTGGCCTCTCAAAGTGCTGGGATTACAGGTTTGAGCCATCATGCCCGACCAGTGGCATTTTTATTTATTTATTTATTTATTTATTTATTTATTTATTTTGAGATGGAGTTTTGCTATTGTTGCCCAGTCTGGAGCACAGTGGCGCTATCTCGGCTCACCGCAACCTCCGCCTCCCGGGTTCAAGCATTCTCCTGCCTTAGTCTCCTGAGTAGCTGGGATTACAGGCATGCGCCACCACACCGGCTAATTTTGTATTTTTATTAGAGATGGGGTTTCTCCATGTTGGTCAAGCTGGTCTCAAACTCACGACCTCAGGTGATCCGCCCTCCTCGGCCTCCCAAAATTCTGGGATTACAGCCGGGAGCCGTTAACTAGGTTTTAGATTCGGATACTTTTATTACTATTTAAAAAATTCAAAACCTAATTTGGTGGCACTATTGCACCCCAGGGTGGGTGACAAAATGAGACCCTGTCTGAAAAAATTAGTATACTTTCTTTACCTTATTCCCCATTCTAACCCATGTAAATGTTAACCAGGTTTTAGATTCAGACACTTTTATTACTATTTTAAAAATTTAAAACCTAATTTGAAAAAAATTGAAATTCAGATTTTGTTAGATATGATGCAATTATTTATTTGCACTTCTATTTTGGCTTAATAATGCTCCCCTTCATGACTTCTCCATTCTTTTTTTTTTTTTTTGAGATGGAGTTTCCCTCTTGTTGCCCAGGCTGGAGTACAATGGCGAAATCTCAACTCGCCACAACCTCCACCTCCCAGGTTCAAGCTATTCTCCTGCCTCAGCCTCCCGAATAGCTGGGATTATAGGCATACGCCACCACGCCTGGCTTATTTTGTATTTTTAGTAGAGATGGAGTGTCTCCATATTGTTCAGGCTGGTCTCGAACTCCCGAACTCAGGTGATCCACCCGCCTCAGCCTCCCAAAGTGCTGGGATTACAGGCATGAGCCACCACACCCAGCCAACTTCTCCATCCTTGAGCTTTTATTTTTATTTTCTCTCATAGTTGGAATAGATTGTAAACCATTATTTTTTTTCAGTAAGGTGATATCTTTTATGATCCTTTAAATCACAGTGTTTTCTGACATTTTTACACTTGAAAAAATAACTCAGATATATATTTTGGGGTCATATATTTTTCTCTTTAAAACTCTACATATGAGAAATTGGAAACACTGACTTTTGTTTTTATCTGGGTAATCAGATTTATTTTTTTTTCCCTGAACAATCATAGAAACTTTAATATTGTAGCTTAAAACTTTTGCCATGATGTGTCCAGCTGTGTGTCCCTTTGTATTGACTTTGCCTAAAACATGGTGGGCTCTTTCAATCAATACATTATGTTCTTCAATAAAGGAAAACTTTTAGGTTGGGTGCGGTGGCTCACACCTGTAATCCCAACATTTAGGGAGGCCCAGGAGGGCAGATCATGAGGTCGGGAGTTCGAGACCAGCCTGGCCAACATAGTGAAACCTCATCTCTACTAAAAATACAAAAAATAATTAGCCTAGTGTGGTGGCAGGCGCCTGTAGTCCCAGCTGCTCGGGAGGCTGAGGCAGGAGCATTGCTTGAACCCAGGAGGTGGAGGTTGCAGTGAGCCAAGATTGCGACACTGCACTCCATCCTGCAAAATAGAGTGAGACTCGTCTCATTTAAAAAAAAAAAAAGGAAAACTTTTGTTTCAGTTTACTTTCATTACTTCTCTTCCACTTGCCTTTGTTCCTCTTTTAGGAATACAAATTATCCATATGTTGGTTCTCCAGATTCTCCATTCTTCTTTCTCCACAGCTATCATCTTCTCTCTGTTTCTCTTTGTCCCTCACATTCCACTCAATTTCCTAGCATCAGCTTTGCTCTTGACATCAAATTCATTTTGTTTTGGCTATATGAATATTGCTGTTTACTATCTCCAATGTGTACTTTAGTTTTATTCCTACTGTTGGGAGTACTTGCTAATTTTCCTTACCCTGTCTATTTCTCATTTCATTCTGTTGAATATTCATCTCAGTCTCCACTTCTTCCTTCCATTTACAGAAGGAAACCTTAGGACTGCTAACGGGTTTCCAAAATTTTTTTCTGGGCCCTAGTGAAGAAGAGTTCTGATTTCCTCTAATGTTTCTGAATGCTATGTTCTTCCCCTAGCTCTGTATTGTTTATTCTCTTTACCCTCAAATAAAACAAAGTTTCTCTTTTCTCTGTCCACAGGTAAGTGAGCTGGTTACCCTTGGATCCACCATCTGCCCATGGAACTCGAGGCAGAATCACCATCTCAAGTCTGTAGCTGGAGGACACGTTAATGTACACATAGTTTGATTTCACTTTTTGTACCTCTTATTTACTAATGTGATACACAACAAAATATAGTTCTCAGCACAGACTTCTCTAAGACCTTCAAGTAGTTGACCTCTTCCTAAAGTTTTGGGCAGAACCCACTACATAATTTACAGGAAAATTACATGTAAAATGAGAATGTGGGGCCTCTTGTTAAAAAATTAAGAATTTCCAGACAGTGACAGCAAAGGATTAAACCAAGTATGGGGCCTTCTTTCATGGGGCCCTGGGTGACTGCACAGTGCAAACACTCGTGAAACCAGCCATGTATGGGGACTATACCTCCCTAAATGTATCTCCTCCTTTTTTCTCCCAATTTCTCCCTTATTTCCTGCCAACTTATTTGATCTATCTGCTTAGATAAGCAATAGAAAATAGAGGGATTTAGGGGATGTGGAGTGGAGGCAGAGGTGGGGATCAGTATTCTGGTGAGAAGCTTTGAAGGGTAGAGAAACTGATGTTTCTTGTTGGTTTAGACACCAAGCCTTTGAGATGGGAGACAGATTGTAGGTCATTATGGAATGGAGGTATGAGATTTAAATAAGGGGCTTTCTACCTTTTTCAGTCAGTGTCTGTTCGAGGAAATAAAGCCAAACTAAAGCATGACTGGGGTTTTCTAAATCCAGCCCTTTAGGGCCATCTACCTCTTAATTAACACCTATGTTACCCAGATCCAAGCCTTGGGTTACCTGTTAGTTTTAGTCCTTAATGTTGTGAAATCTTGTCCTTTTTTTTTTTTTCTGTATTTGAGGGAATTTTTGTGAGAAGTTAGGCCAGGATGCATTTGGGGGCAAATAGCAATACATTATTTTGAACTGGAAGCCCCCAGGGAACCAATTAGTCGGGTGAGGGATTGGCAAACTTTTTCTGTATAGGGCCAGATGGTAAATATTTCAAGTTTTGCTGGCAGGCCAAGAGGCAGAATCAAAGATATGATGTAAGTACTTATATAACAATAGAGAAAACAAATTTCCACAAATACTTTATTGATGAAATTCAAAATCTAATAGTAGTTAATTGGTTATGATTTTTGGTAATACAGGTCTACTAGTGAGAAGAATAAAATTCTATGCTTTTGGAATACATTTTACCTAATTGAGGTTCAAAGTTAATGTTTCCTATCATCAGATCACATTGCAAATGTTCATTTGTTAATGCTAATCTGTAATAAGATTTTATGTATTTCACTTTTGAAAATGTCTTCTCATGCGGCTGGGCACAGTGGCTCATGCCTGTAATCCCAGCAGCTTGGGAGGCCGAGGTGGATGGATCACCTGAGGTCAGGGGTTTGAGACCAGCCTGGCCAACATGGTGAAACCCCACCTCTACTAAAAATACAAAAATTGAACCTGGGAGGTGGAGGTTGCAGTGAGCCGAGATCGTGCCACTGCACTCCAGCCTGGGCGACAGAACAAGACTCCAGTTCAAAAAAAAAAAAAAAGAATTAACCTCTGTGAATAGTCTGCATGGAACAACTAAGGGGGTGGATGCCTGTAATCCCAGCTACTCAGGAGGCTGAGGCAAGAGAATCACTTGAACCCAGGAGGTAGAGATTGCAGTGAACTGAGATTGTACCACTGCACTCCAGTCTGGGAGACAGAGTAGAAAAAAAAAAAAAAAAAAAACCAGAAAAAATGTCTTTTCACACAGAAAGACACTGCCAAACTTTGAATCGATCTATGTGTATGTGATTTTAACTGAGCATATTCATCAAATGAAAGGCGTTTATAGAATTCTAGTAGGTTCTTCTCTTGATATTTGCCTTTTAGTATATCATTACACTGCAGATTCATAATTTCCAATTGATGATTAGGCAGAAACTCCTCAACTGCACAGTTAAATGAATTTTGAAATATGGAAATTTCCTTTAGATTTACATTGAGGTCTGAAAAATGCTGCTTGGAACCATAGTTTGAGCTTGGAAAATATATCTGCTGCAAATTTATATAAGAATGAATAATTCACTTAAAATTTTTTTTGACAATTCACTTCTTGTTTTAAATTCTAATAGCATGAAAGTGTATAAAGTGGCTTGACATTACTTGTAATTCAAGCAATGTTAGTTGTCATCAAAATGACTTTACTATGGTATATATTTTACACGTGTTATTTTGCCTTATAACTGGTAAAATTCATGAAGACACATTATCAAATCTGCAGCAAAAACTAATTTCCTTTTGATAATAGTTGTACAGGGCAGCTTGTATAATTAAAACATTTTCAATCTTGGTCTTAAGCTCAAAAGAATCACAATAGAAATCTGCCACTGCTAAGACATCAAACTGCTACATGATAGGGCAAATCTGGATACTCATTTCTGCTTCTGACAAAAATTCACCAAACTGATGATGGTTAAATCCATAAGACTCAATGAAGTTATCACTGACACTACTGGTTCAATAACACATGATAGACTCAAATATTACTGCAAAGTAACTACTGATGAATAATACCATGAATAGCCACAGGGTTTAAACACCTTACATTCTCACAACCTTTGTGAATTTGTTCAACTAAGCGTTTTTCTTCTCCATATATATTTTTACTACCATCAGTTGTAACACATCTTAGAAGATTCCACTTCATGTTGTACTGAACCAGTGCATTCTCAGTTTTTTTGAAAATATTTTCCCCCTTAGTTGCTCCATGCAGACTATTCACAGAGGTTAATTCTTTTTTTTTTTTTTTTTTTTTTTTGAGCTGGAGTCTTGTTCTGTCACCCAGGCTGGAGTGCAGCGGCACGATCTCGGCTCACTGCAACCACCGCCTCCCAGGTTCAAGCAATTCTCTGCCTCAGCCTTCCAAGTAGCTGGGATTACAGGTGCCTGCCCCCACACCCAGCTAAGTTTTGTATTTTTAGTGGAGATGGGGTTTCACCATCTTGGCCAGGCTGGTCTTGAACTTCTGACCTCGTGATCCACCTGCCTTGCCCTCCCAAACTGCTGGGATTATAGGTGTGGGCCACTGTGCATGGCCAACAGAGGCTAATTCTTGAGTTACTTCAAACACAGCATTGATTCCTCTAATGAACAACAACCGAATTGTATCAGCAATATCTGTTAACTCATAAAGAGCCAAGGAAAACCACTCAAAGTTAATTGTCTTGTTTTTGACTATTAATGTTGCTCCCAATGGCCTCACTCTTCAAGCAGCTGTTTTCCCTGAAAGGCTAATAGCCTTCAGCTATTAGCTAAAAGTCTTCCGTTTATTTTCTCTGGATATATTTCTTTGGCCATTGTAATCAAACACAATTCAATTGAACAACTTTTCCTGTTTTGTTTTGTTTTTTTTGAGGTGGAGTCTTGCTCTGTGGCCCAGGCTGGAGTGCAGTGGTGTGATCTCGGCTCACTGCAACCTCCGCCTCCCAGGTTAAAGCAATTCTCCTGCCTCAGTCTCCTGAGTAGCTGGGACTACAGGCACGTGCCACCATGCCCAGCTGATTTTTGTATTTTTAGTAGAGACGGAGTTTCACCATGTTGGCCAGGCTGGTCTCAATCTCTTGACCTCGTGATCCACCCTCCTTGACCTCCCAAAGTGCTGGGATTACAGGCATGAGCCACCGTGCCCAGCCCTCATTTTCATTTTTTATTTTTGTGAAGAAATTCTGCTGTGATGATATATTATGTTTTAAATTCTCTAATTGTTCTCACTGTTGCTTTTCTGTCAGTTGGGAATACTGTGATGAGTGCTTAGTTTAGTAATGTTGACATATATTGTATTCTTTTAGCAAAGCTATAGTGTTATGGCATAATAAATGCTTTGCCATGAAATTTAATAACAAAATAATCCTTAAAAGCATGACATCTGAAGTCCACATTTCTCTCGTTTTGACATGATAGGTATGCACCGGTTATTTATTTATTTATTTATTTATTGAGACGGAGTTTCGCTCTTGTTGCCCAGGCTGGAGTGCAGTGGCACAATCTTGGCTCACTGCAACATCTGCCTCCCAGGTTCAAGCGATTCTCCTGCCTCAGCCTCCAGAGTAGCTGGGACTACAGGAATGCGCCACCACACCTGGCTAAGTTTTGTATTTTTAGTAGAGGCAGAGTTTCACCATGTTGGCCAAGATGTTGTCAATCTCTTGACCTTGTGATTGGCCTGCCTCGGCCTCCCAAAGTGCTGGGATTACAGGCGTGAGCCACTGGGCCTGGCCTGGACTGGTAATTTTAAAAAGTCTCAGTGTTGTATGTACCGCACTGGAAACACTGCCAAGTTGTAACAGTATTGCTGTGATTTGTAGGGAACTGAGCAGCAGGTCAAAATGATGTGAATGCCATGTACATTTTTTGTTGCAACTATTCCATTCTATATTGTTGCATGAAAGCAGCCATAGATAATACTTAAATAAGCATGACTGTGTTTCAATGAAACCTTTTATATGGAGACCAAAAATTGAATTTCATGTAGTTTTCATCTGAGATAAAACGGCTATATAAAAACAGGTAGTGGGCTGGATTTGACCTATAGGGTATGGTTTTCTGACGCCTGGTCTAGCAAAAGGGTCAGGTTGCCAGCCAGCTAGCCAGTATTCACTAAACTTGGTGCCAAGTGCAGAGCCCAGGTGAAAGCAAATCTGTTTACAGCAACAGCATGAACACCAATAGCAACCCTACAATTATTCTCTCTCTAAAATCTTTTAATAATCCACTGTAAACTTTCGCATGATTCTTCAGCATTCCATTCTAGACTCTTCGTGGTGCTCCCTAATTTTTCAGCCTCAACTCCTGATTTTTCCCTTATCCTCTTGGCCGCAACCACACTCAACTTCTTGAATTTATCAGAACTCCCATATTCTTAGCCTTCTGTGTGCTTGCAGGTATGTTGCTGCCTCTGCCTGGAATGTAAACCTCCCTATACCCGCTTTCCAGCCCCTACCAATCTATCTTTTTTTTTTTTTTTTTTGAGATGGAGTCTCGCTCTTGTCAACCAGGCTGGAGTGCAATGACGCGATCTTGGCTCACTGCAACCTCTGCCTCCCGGGTTCAAGTGATTCTCCTGCCTCCGCCTCCCGAGTAGCTGGCGCCCGCCACCATGCCTGGCTAATTTTTGTATTTTTTTGTATTTTATTATTTCATTATTTTGTACTTTTTTTTGTATTGTTAGTAGAAACGGGGTTTCGCCATGTTGGCCAGGCCGGTCTCAAACTCCTGACCTCAGGTGACCCACCAGCCTCGGCCTTCCAAAGTGTTGGGATTACAGGCGTGAGCCACCACGCCTGGCCTATCTTCTAATCTCTAGGATACTTCCCTGGTCCCTCTAGGCTGACAAAGATGCCTCTTCTGTGTGCTCCCACAGAAATTTGGGCATAGGTCATGGCACTCATCACTCTGGATTATTGTATAGAATTTATTTATACAACTCTCCAAGTAAGAGTAGCTTAATTACGAGGTTGATGTGAATTTTGGACGTTTTCAGCTATTATTTCTTGACGTACTTTTCTTGGCTATGCCCAATTTCTCCATTTCTCCTCTCCTTCCGTGACTTGACGTGTTGTATCTTTTGTTACAGTGCCACAGATCCTTGAGGCTCTATTTATTTTTTCAGTGTATTCTCTCTCTGTTGTTCAGATTGGGTATGTCCTCTTTTTTTTTTTTTTGAGACAGGGTCTTACTGTCACCTAGTCTGGAGTACAATGGCCCAATCTCAGCTCGCTGCAACCTCTGCCTCCCAGGTTCAAGCAATTCTCCTGCCGCAGTCTCCTGAGTAGCTGGGATTACAGGTATGTGCCACCATGCCCGGCTAATTTTTGTATTTTTAGTAGAGATGGGGTTTCACGATGTTGGCCAGGCTAGTCTTGAACTCCTGACCTCAGGTAATCTACCCGCCTCCGCCTCCCAAAGTGTTGAGATTACAGGCGTGAGCCACCCTGCTCAGCCAGGTATTTCCTATTGTTCTGTCTTGAGGTTCATGGATTCTTTCCTCTGTTCCCACTGTTCTGCTATTTAGCCCATATGTGATATTTATTTTGATCATTCTATTTTTTTGTTCTAAAATTTTCATTTGATTCCATGGGTGCAGTCTTTTGCCCCCGTTAGCCACATGAGAATAGGCCTTGAGCCTGGAACACTTCCTTACCGAGGGATGGAGAGTTCTCACAGCCTGTAATAGACTTGTTACCTTGTGTGGGAATATCCGCCTTTGTTTTAGACTCAATGTGTGCTCCTTTGTTCCGCTTAAATGTGTGTGTCACATGGCATCCGGGCCACACCACTAGTATATCTGTCCCCTGCTGGGAGCAGATGAGATCTTCCTGCTGCAGCACAAGAGGAGTGTGTTGGCTGTTGGAGGGACCTGTTGGCCAGGGAGGACTAACGTCCACTACTGAAGCCGATCTTGCTATGTGTCTTCTCTATGTGAGTAAAGTTATACTACCTGGGGCTTGGCTGAATTATATTTTCCTTGGAGATTCTGGTACCAAGATGCAGTGGGCAGAAGTGCATGTACATCTCCTCCTGACAACAGGCCACAGATGCCACTTGCTCAACAATTCTTCTATCAACTTTTTTTTTTTGCTGAAACTTCCTCTTGCTCCGCCGAGGTCTTCTAGTTTTTTCGTTTGTTTTTGCTTTTGAGACAGAGTCTCACTCTGTTGTCCAGACTGGAGTGCAGTGGCATGATCTTGGCTAACTGCAAGCTCTGCCTCCCAGGTTTAAGCAATTCTCCTGCCTCAGCCTCCCAAGTAGTAGCTGGGATTGCAGGAGTGCACTATCATGCGCAGCTAATTTTTGTATTTTTAGTAGAGACAGGGATTTACCATGTTGGCCAGGCTGGTCTCGATCTCCTGACCTCAGGTGATCCTTCCGCCTGACCTCCCAAATTGCTGGGATTACAGGCGTGAGCCACCATGCCCAGCCCTTGTTAGATAATTTAAACATGTGATTCACTTTAGTGTTTGCATCTGTTGACCTTTTCTCATTTTAAATTATCCTGGGTCTTGCTACGATGAGTAATTTTTTGATTGAAACCTGGATATTTTGGGCAGTGTTCTGAGACTCTAGTTTTTTTTTTTTGAGACGGAGTTTCACTCTGTTGCCCAGGCTGGAGTGCAATGGCTCAATCTTGGCTCACTGCAACCTCTGCCTCCGGGGTTCAAGCGATTCTCCTGCCTCAGCCTCCCAAGTAGCTGGGATTATAGGCATGCGCCACCACGCCCAGCTAATTTTTTTTTGTATTCATTAGAGACAGGGTTTTACCATGTTGGTCAGGCTGGTCTCCAACTCTGGGCCTCAGTTGATCCACCCGCCTTCACCTCCCAAAGTGCTGGGATTACAGGCATGAGCCACTGCGCCCGGTCAAGACTCTAGATCTTTTTTAAATCTTGTATTTTAGCAGACCTCCTCTGACATTACTCTGGTGGGGGGAAAGGGGGCACTCTCTTGTTACTGCCAGATGTGGGTGAAAGTCCAGGTTTCCCACTCAATCTTGGTTGACAATGAGTGTAATGTCTCCTTGTTATTGCTTTGTGGGGATGGGAGTTCTGGCTCTCTGCTAGGCCTAGATTGAGGCCTCCATTCACCCTAGCTGGGTGCTGTAGGAGTCCCTCATTATTGCTCCCTACATTGCTTCCCCTCCACTGATACAATGGGGGGTGGTAGTATACCACTGGGCAGTGATGAAAATTTTGACAACTCTGACATTAATTCAGCAGGGTGGGGTACTGACCCCTCATAACTGCTGGGTGGAAGTCCAGGCTGCCTACTGCAGTTGTGTGTGTGTGTTGGGGGGCGGGGGGTGGGATGTGAGGTGCCTCATTACAGCCTGGTGAAGGTAGGAGTCCAGGCATCTCCTAGCAGTCCTAGCTCTATTCTGATAACTGAAGTTTTCATAATAACTGAAAGTCCATTTATACTTGGCTCCCTGTCTCTGCTCAAACCTAACCCTATATTTATTTCTGTCATTTTTGTGTTCTGGCTTCAGTTGGATAGTCTCTATGACAATGATAAGTAAGTATGGGAAGAACTGGTAAATTTTTTTGAACCTATTTTTGATCATGACATTTATGTATAGTTCTGTTGATAAGATTAGATAAACTATGACTCTGTTATGTGAGTTTTTATTATCTGTAAAGGTTATATGGCACTGACCATTATAAACACACTAGATATTCCTAAGTGCTTCAGGTTAAATATTACGTTGTTTAAAAGAAAGTCACATTATTTTCCTATAACTTAAATGGGTTCCTCCTCTAATTAGTTGATGGTACTTACATAAATATTAATATAATACTGCTACAAATTATGTAGTCTGTAATCTGACTTAGCTAGATTTTATATAATTTTATAATATTGATTTATCTATACATATATTAGTCGTATTAATTTGCTAAATTCAGATTAAACTTTCCCCAGCTCCTGGTGTATTTAGAATTATGAAAAAGAATCAGTACTAAGTGATATAAGGATGAATGTTCTTTTTTTTTTTTGAGATGGAGTCTTGCTCTGTTGCCCAGGCTGGAGTACAATGGCGTGATCTTGGCTCACTGCAACCTATGCTTCCCAGGTTCAAATGATTCTCCTGCGTCAGCCTCCCAAGTAGCTGGGATTACAGGCATGTACCACCACGCTTGGCTAATTTTTGTATTTTTAGTAGAGACGGGGTTTTACCATGTTGGCCAGGCTGGTCTGGAGCTAGCGACTTTAGGTGATCTGCTCGCCTCGGCCTCCCAAAGTGCTGGGGTTATAGGCATGAGCCACCGTGCCTGGCTTATAAGGCCGAAATTTAGAATAAATGAGAGATGTAGCAATACTGCGGTTATATGCCTCAATTATAAAGTACTTAGGACTGCTTATGTGTTGGGTTTATAGTGAGGTTGTGGAGGGATAAGGAGGAAGTGATGGGTAGAGTAATAATAAATTTAGAACCCAGATTGTGAAAGCAAGAAAAAATTTTGGAAATTCCAGCCTTCCTATTTTATTGAGGTTTTTGAATCTATATTATGTGTCTGGCACTTTACCTACCTTATGGCATCTAAAATAATGTTACAAAGTGGCTGTATTTTCTCTTTTTCACAGATGAGAGAACTGAAGCTCAAATTAGACTAAGTTGTTCAAGTCTGCCTAGCTATCAAGTGGTAGAGGTAGGATCTGAACCTAGATCTGTATGATTCCACGATTCATGCTCCTTTGGCTGCACTACTCTGCCTTCCAGTGGGGTTTTCAGATTCACTTTTCATGGAAATTTATTATAAAATCATTTATTGTATGTCCCTATTTCTCTCTCCAGTTAAACATCTAAACCTTATAGGCTCCATATCTATTTTACATACATTTGACAGATAACACACTATGTAACATGTGTATCATGCAAGGACTTAGGTTACCATATGAAATTTGTCCCATGCTTGATGATGGAGGATAGATCCTTGCAGTTGAAATAGACATAGAGCACTGGCCTAGAGGACATGTAACTTTCTCAAGGTCACACAGCCTGTGTAGAGCAAGGATTCGAATCCAGGTCTGCCTCACTCCAACTCCCACCCATTGCATCCACTCCTTGCTGTTGTGCTATTACATAGTAATAGCGGAAAGAAAGGTGTTGAGGAGTGGAGGGTGGGTAGCCTTTTTTTTTTTTTTTTTTTTTTTGAGACGGAATCTCGCTCTGGCACCCACGCTGGAGTGCAGTGGTGCGATCTCGGCTCACTGCAAACTCCGCCTCCTGGGTTCGCGCCATTCTCCTGCCTCAGCCTCCCAAGTAGCTGGGACTGCAGGCGACCGCCACCATGTCTGGCTAATTTTTTGTATTTTTAGTAGAGGTGGGGTTTCACTGTGTTAGCCAGGATGGTCTCCATCTCCTAACCTCGTGATCCGCCTTGGCCTCCCAAAGTGCTGGGATTACAGGTGTGAGTCACTGCGCCCGGCCTTTTTTTTTTTTTTTTTTTGAGACGGAGTCTCACTGTCGCCCAGGCTGGAGTGCAGTGGCACAATCTCGGCTCACTGCAAGCTCCGCCTCCCGGGTTCACACCATTCTCCTGCCCCAGACTCCCGATTAACTGGGACTACAGGCGCCCACCACCACGGCCCCCTAATTGTTTGTATTTTTAGTGGAGACGGGGTTTCACTGTGTTAGCCAGGATGGTCTCCATCTCCTGACCTCGTGATCCGCCCACCTCGGCCTCCCAAAGTGCTGGGATTACAGGCCTGAGCCACCGCGCTTGGCCGCTTTTTTTTTTTTTTTTTTTTTTTTTTTTGAGATAGGGTCTCACTCTGTCCCCCAGGCTAGAGTACAGTGGCACAATCAGGGCTTATTGCAACCTCCACCTCCCGAGTTCAAGCAATTCTTCTGCCTCAGCCTCCCAAGTAGCTGGGACTACAGGCGTGTGCCACTTCGGCTAATTTTGTTTTTTGTATTTTGAGTAGGGATGGGGTTTCACCATATTGGCCAGGCTGCCCTCGAACTCCTGACCTCCTGATCCACCTGCCTCGGCCTCCCAAAGTGCTGGGATTACAGGCGTGAGCCACCGAGCCCGGCCGGGATTGGGTAACCTTATAATCCTTGAAAAGGACCTGAGTCCGGAACTGCCAACTTCAGGGAGATAGTCAAATACCAGCAAAATGTCTATCTGTGCTTGTGCAAGTGTGTGTGTGTGTGTGTGTGTGTGTGTGTGTGTGTATGAGAGAGTGTGCGAGCGAATTAGTGGGGTCAACATTTCCTTGGCTTTGAATGTCACCATTTGCGACCAAGTTAACAATGTATTAATTTAGACGTAGAAAAGATTTGGCCCTTTGTACACACTCATTCAAGCAAAATGGAGTATCATAAAGAAAAAGGTGTTTCAGAGGAAGTAATTAAACATGAACTATAATCTATACAAAACTACAGTTTGTTTGTCTAGTTACTAGTCTCAGGGGAACAATTTAAAACTATGTGCAAAATCAGTTGGGATTCCCATAGCTTCCCGCTTAATACTGGTAGGAATTACTGGGTCAGCACTGAATTGTCTTTGTCATATTTTGAAATCCAAGTTTAAATATATCATTTTTATTGGTTACAGGTGGAAAACCTATTGAAAATATACAAAACTCCGTTTATAAAGAGAATCTTGTCTTTACGTGTCCATTAATTTTTTCCTATCCCTGTTATGACATACAGCTTAGTAAATAAATTTGCCTTTTGAGAAGAGTAGTCGAAAGAAGGCCTGTTTTCTTTTTCTTTTCCACTTACACTAAAGATTAAAAGTCAGACTAAAGCCTTTCCCCTGCACCTGAGAGACAGAACAAAGTGTTACTGTTGTCTAGGGGTTACAAACCTGCAGGTTTTGGGGGATAGAAAGGCTTTCCTGGGCCACCAGCTGTGATGAGGATTTAATGTCTTCTCTCAGGTCTGTCCACAAGCAGTCCCTACTTTTGTAAGAAGACTCCACTGAAATCACGGCAATAGAACCCAATATTCTGCAGATCCCGCTTAACAATTTCTCATTGCTTTTTCTTGTAAGACTGTAATGAACTACTGATAAGACACAGGGTAAACACAGCACGAAAATCTGGCCCCAAAGTGCCGCCAACAGACAGACCTTTGGCGGTGGGGAGCCACGGTTGGCAAGCCAGGCCCCGCGGGCGACTCTTCATTCCCTCCGGCCTGGGGCGTATGGGCGGGGGTCGGGGAGCCTGTCCCCCTTCACTTTCGGCGCGGGTGAAGTGGTCGGGGCTGCCAGCGCAGGTCTGGCCTAGGGCGGCACCCGGACCGTGGGGCACTGGGCCGGCAGCCGCTCCCCAAGCGCACTCCTCGCGGAGGCCATTATTTCCAGCAGTGCCAAAAGTCTGAGCCTTCTTCGGAGGGCAGAGGTCGAGGGCCGTGCACCGCCTCCCGGCTACGCGACCCGTACCAGGCCCTGTGGGGTCCCGGGACCCCTGGAGCGCGCGCGGGACGCCCGGAGCCGCGGTCTGGGCACATCCCAGAGCTCCCAGGCAGGCAAAGGCCGTCCTTGGCGTCTTCGCCCGCCGCTCGCGGCCGCCGCGGGCGCTGCCGGACCTCGCCCTTCCCCACCACTCCCCTCCCCCTCCAAAGCCCGCCGCGGTTCCCGAGGTGACACGGCCCGGACCCTCCATTCTCTGCCCCGGTGTATTTAACCAGCACAACCTAACAGGAAGCTCCCTCTCGGTGACAACCCTTCCCCCGACAGACGCGCCCAGCAGCCAACCACCGGCCAGAATTGGCCTGCGTCCCGCTCCCCTCTCGGTGGCGGCCTCGGTGGGCGGGGCTCGGGCAGCTAGCAAGTTAAGTGGAGCCACGGCTGACGTGAGTCAACAAAGGTCACGTGAGTCGTGCGGGCCGCGCCGATTGGTGGCGCCAGTCGGGCGGGGAGGGGGGGGTCACGGCGGCGGCGTGGGGTTCGCTGTGTGACACAATTACAACAACTTTGTGCTGGTGCCGGGGAAGTTTGTGTCTCCAACGAATCCCCCCAGTGCTCCCCAGCCCCGCGCGCTCCGGCCGTTCCCGCCGTCCCCGCCCGTGGCTGCCCCTTGCCCAGCCCCGCGATGTGACCCTACAGCCGAAAGCCGCCGCTGCCGACCGGGGGGCTCCGCAGCCCCTGCCGCCGCCGCCTTCACCGCCGCCGCGTTGGGATTTTTCGTCGCCGCCGCCCGCGGCGGAGGAGGAGGCGGCGATAAAGTTGGTGTGCTGGTCCCGCGCGCAGATTGGGGGCGTCATTGCGGGCCCCGGTCCGAGGGGGGTGTCGGCGTTGGAGTTGTGAATTCGCTGCGTTTCCATGAAATCCTGCGGAGTGTCGCTCGCTACCGCCGCCGCTGCCGCCGCCGCTTTCGGTGATGAGGAAAAGAAAATGGCGGCGGGAAAAGCGAGCGGCGAGAGCGAGGAGGCGTCCCCCAGCCTGACAGCCGAGGAGAGGGAGGCGCTCGGCGGACTGGACAGGTACGGGCCGCCGTCACTCGCCCGGTCGGCTCCGGACGGGCAGTAGCCGCTCTCCCGGGAGGCCCGAGCGCGGCTTGTCTCTGGCGGCGGCGGGGCGGGCACCTCGGTTTGGCGCTCTTCGCGCCGCCTCCGCCGGGGCCTCGGGCTCGGGCAGGGACGGGTCGGTGGCGTTCCCGGAGCGTTAACGAGTAGCCTGTGTCTCTTCCCACAGCCGCCTCTTCGGGTTCGTGAGGTTTCATGAAGATGGCGCCAGGACTAAGGCCCTACTGGGCAAGGTAAGGCAGCTGCGAGTCGGAGCGCGGACACCGTCTCCCCGGCCGGCGCCGCGCTCGCCCCGGGCCCCGCGGCCGGGGCTGCGCTCATTGTGGCCGCGGACGACGGTCGAGGGGCTTCCGGAAAACTATTTCCTGCCTCTGCTCTCCCCCCACCCACGGGTACCCAGCTTGCTCCCTTGCGAAATTGCTCTTTTCCTCTTGTAGCTGGAGGAACAGAGACGGGATCGCTTTGGGGCCGGGCTCAACTGGGTCGACAAAACTGCCTGCTATTTTACAGCTTTTTGGGGATAGGCCGATGATCTTCGAGGTGCATGTTTAGGGTCAAGGGATCGTGAATGTGTTCAGATTTCCCCAAATTCCGGACTTAACTTGCCTCTTACGGGTTTAAAAAAATTCTTTTCCTTCAAGCAGGCTGTTCGTGATGCCTACTGCTAACCAAATGTTTTAGGCTTTCTTGTGTCCCCGCTCCCAGAAGGGGGAAGTTTCACGGAGTTTAGGTCGGTGAAGAGTTTGCATTGGGCTGTTGACATGTATCTCGATCGCAATGTGTGTTACCTGAAGTTAGGTGACTTGTTTACTTTTTGGGTCTTTTTGGCATAGAAATACCATAGTTATTTGTAAATGTGTTCTCTTCCTGGAGCCTCATTTCCTGAGTGTCTGACAGGGGAGACTGGGGAGGATTCGGGGTGTAGTCTCTGTTTATTTGTGTGGAAAGTTGTTGGCACTGTCATTTAGTTAAGTAATGGCTGCTCCTATCGGCCCAAGATGGCGGGACAGGGTGGGAGGAGAAAGTGAAGGGGGGGGTTTGGGGGAGGGAGTAGAGGTAAACATGGAAATAAATAGTAGCCGTGAACAAGCCTTTCCTTCGGAGTGTGTAGCTCAGTGGTGTTTAAAAAAAAATTACCCAAGATTATTTGCATATAGAATTCTTGTACCTTTCACAAGCTTGGAAGCAGCATGCATAAGCCTGGTAAATGCTTATCAACCTGTAGCACATTTAGTTACCCATCCGTAAGCTATTGAACAAAGGCTGGAATCTCGATCTCTAGGCATCAATTTATATTTCCTGACCAAAATCTGATTGCAATGATATTTGAATACTTTCTTCGTAATTGGGACCGTGAAAGTTGGAGTGTGTGCTATGGGTGTTGCGTCCGTTAGACATTTTCTTTTCTAGCTGAAATCATAGCTTTGCATTTGACACCTAGCTTTATTGTTACAGTTGAGACGGAAGTTTGAAATAAGTCCAACATTTTATTCTTAAGTTGATTTTTTTTTGTTCTGAATTTTTGTCTGTAGCTTGGTTTAGCAGAGTCATCAATTCCTTTTTATCTGTAATTACAAATTTGTTTTTGTTTCAAAGTAATTATAAGGAGTTTTATTGCATATAATGATCAGAAAACTAAATGGAAATAATGCTTTTCAGTAAGCCCGGCCCCTTTGACCGATACAGAAAACTTGAATTAAACTTTGACTACATAGGTATTAATTGGCTTCATTGCAATTATTGTTGTAAAAATGAACAGTGACTAGCTCTGGAAAGATTTAAGCGTCAGTAATTGTTGGTCTCCTGCCTTAAAAGTTTTTTCCCCCAATTTGAGTATTTAAAGTATTTTATTTAAAAATATTTGACTGCTGTCAAAGTTGTTATTACAAAAGATTAAACATGATCTAAATTCAAAGAGCATTATTTTGTTTTGGAGGGATTATTGCTGGTCTAACATGGATTGATAAAATTGCTTGCAAAGATAATTCACTTGGAAAAGTTTGGCCAAATCGATTGCTTTTGCTTATGGTGATGAAAAAATAAATGGAATCTGATGTTTTATGTTGAGAATGTGTAAAATGCTAGTTGATTTTATGTCTTAGAATGCTCATATTCAGATAGATTCACGGTGAATAGTGCTTAACATTGAATTTCAGATTGTAATATTAAACTCTGCAGTTATGCACTAACGAGTTTAAATTTTAAAAAATTAACCATTTTCAAATATTTTTGGCAAGTTGTGCATTACTTGATGTTTGAATGCATGTTAAAAAAGAAAAACTAGTGAAGCTTCACTATGTTTGGGGGCTTCATGATATATGGGGTAATTTGATGAACGATTAAGTAGTTTGTTAAAGAAAAAAAAATCTTCATTGCTTCAGACTCAGTGCTTGTGAGGTCCTACCTGCTTAGGACAAGATTCATCAGCCTTAACATTAAAATAAAACATTCTGTGATATGTGCTTGCAACCGCATATAGTTCTTGGTTGCATCTTTGTGAGTCTGAACATACCAGTGGGGTGTGTAATGTAAAGCTTGACATTATATAACTTTGCACTCTCTGTTTGAATTGGGATTCTGAATGAAGTGAATGAGCTTGAGTCCTGCTATAGGAAGTATTGAATTATTTAGTTTCATCCTTTTAACAGTCCTCGAAGCAGTATTTTTTTGTGGAATGTTGAGCTATGTTGGTTTCAGAATTCAGAATTCTTATTCTCTGAAAGTCTTAAGAGTTGGTTTTTCTTTACTGGGCAGGTTTAGGCTACTTTCCTGAGGGCAGGTAATGGAATTGAATAACTCCCAGAATTATGTTTTTAGCTTTGATTTTTGTCCTGCCATGCCCCCCCCTGCCCCCGCTCCAATTTAGTCTGCATTTTGTGTAACTTTTTTCCTTTCTGGCAGAAATTTAGCTATTACTACTTGTTTTCAAAAATTCTTGTTCCTATGTATATTACTGGATTTTCTTTCAAGATTTTAAAATTCACATTTGTATGTTAAAAAAACTGTTGACCTAAAAGCTTTAGAAAGCTGAAAGCATTAAATATGAGTCTCTTACTTGCCCCTTAACATATATACGTATATATACACAAATGTATACGTATGTATATATGTATACACATATGTATACACATGTGCATATGTATATACATATATGTATATACATATGTGTATACGTATATATACACATGCATACGTATGTGTACACACGTATATACACATACACACATGTGTACATACGCATATATGTACATACACATGCATGCATATATAATATGCATATACATATACACACATGCATACATATATGTATGTACATATTTAATACGTGTATGTATAATATGCGTATGCACATATGTGCATATGTAGATATGTATATGTGTATACATATGCACATGTATACACATACATACACATGTCTACATATGCACATATGTATATATGTATGCATATGTATATATGTGTATGTATGTGTATATGTCTGCCTATGTATATATTTATACATGTGCTTACACACATGCATGTATTTATGTGTATATATACGTATATATACATATATGTATATATGTATACACATGTGTATAGACATATATACATATATGTATACATACGTTATATGTATGCGTTTGTACATACGTATACGTATGCATATGTGTACATATGTATATGTGTATTCCTTTTTCCAGGTGTGCAGATTGTTTATCCAGACCACTGATTTCTCATCATCTCCCAAATGTTTTTGTCAGATTCAGTTATATTAAGAGTCATTGAAATAATTTTTTGTTTGTAGGATGGCCATTTGATATACAATGCCTGGGGTTTTGGATTAAAAAATAAAGTAGTTAATAATATTATTATTTTTTGGTAATGTCTTTAAGGTTGTGAACAGCTAGAGCCTGCGTAATTAGAGTTCTTGTAATATAGCATGATCTTGAACAGTTTGCTCTTCAGTGCTGACCCTTAATCTTCTGGTAATGTAATAATTCAAGATTCTTTTTAAAATTTCAGTGGAGTTATTGAAAAGTAAGCAAAATATTTTAACATAAATTAACTTGTGACTTTTTTAGTACAGTTTTGAAAACCTTTTGGGGTAATTTTTTTTTTTAAGTAGAGTAAGGATTTGAGTTAGAGTATATAGGAATATATACCATAAATGTAATAAGTTTAAATATAGTAGTACTATCAAGTATAGTTATAGTAATAATGCTTGGGGACTGGGGAATCTTATCTGTGTCAGGGAACTATTGCTAAAATACTTACACAGTTTTGACCAAAGTATCTTATTTTTAAGTTTTTCTTAAATACTCTTATTGGAACTTTTTTTGGTAATTCTGTTGGTAGAAAGATAATACAAAATACTTAGAAGTTATAGATTGTATATCACTTAAAAATGTATGTGCTTTTTTCCCTAGGACATACTAGCATTAAAACAGTTGGTGTTATAAATTTTTTTGATAATAGAAGTAGTAGTTTAAGATCCATTGAAACATATTTTCTTAAATTTGGTTTGCTGGCATGTTTGGTGGGGGAAGTTATTAGGTCAGTTCTAGAGGTGGCTTTTTAAAACTGTAATATTTGGATGTTGGTTAAAAACATCCTCATTTATGTGTGTTTTTTGTTTGCTGATGCTTAAAGGGATACAGGTGGAGTATTCTTTATCCAAAATGCTTGGAACCAGATGTGTTTCGGATTTGAGATTTTTTTGGATTTCAGAATATTTGCAGAATACATACCAGTTGAGCATTCTCTAATCCGAAAATCTGAATTCCAAAATGCTCCAATGAGTGTTTCCTTTGAGTGTCATGTTGGTACTCAACAAGTTTTAGATTTTGGATTTTCAGATTGGGGATGCTCAACCTGTAAATTCGTTTCCAGTGCTAAAGATGGCTAGTGTTTTGGTTAGAAAAGTCATGAGACCCTGTCTCAAAAAAAAAAAAAAAAAAAAAAAACCAAAAAGAAAGTAACCATAGAAATAATGTCATGCTGTGTATTTGAAAATTAGGTCTTCAATTTAATATGTTTTAAAGAGTTTTCTAGTTTGGAAGATTGTCTTCTGAACACTTGTAGTCTTAATTTTTTACGTGGACGAAGTCTTATATATTGGTATTTCCTAAAGTTTTGATATGTCCCTGGTAATAAAGGTATACTAAGATTATAGAACATGTTTGCATATTTGGGCACAAATTAGAACTGTAGCAGTACATAAACAGGCACTTTTAAAGTTCTGGTTTTCTTTTTCAGTGAATAGTTCTTTCTGTTGAATCAATTACAAATTGAAATAGCTAGAGAGCATTTGACTGCCACCTCTAGATACTTCTTTTGTTTTGTTTTGTTTTGTTTTGAGATGGAGTCTCGCTCTGTCGCCCAGGCTGGAGTGCAGTGGCCGGATCTCGGCTCACTGCAAGCTCCGCCTCCCGGGTTTACGCCATTCTCCTGCCTCAGCCTCCCGAGTAGCTGGGACTACAGGCGCCCGCCACCTCGCCCGGCTAGTTTTTTTGTATTTTTTAGTAAAGACGGGGTTTCACCGTGTTAGCCGGGATGGTCTCGATCTCCTGATCTCGTGATCCGCCCGTCTCGGCCTCCCGAAGTGCTGGGATTACAGGCTTGAGCCACCGCGCCCGGCCACTTTTTTTTTTTTTTTTTTTATTTGAGACACAGTCTGGCACTATTCCCAGGCTGGAGTGCAGTAGAGTGATCTCGGCTCACTGCAACCTCGGCCTCCCAGGTTCAAGTGATTCTTAAGCCTCAGCCTCCCGAGTAGCTGGGATTACAGGTGCCTGCCACCACACCCGGCTAATTTTTGTGTTTTTAGTAAAGGTGGGGTTTCACCATGTTGGCCAGGCTGGTCTCAAACTCCTGACCTCATGTGATCCACCCGCCGTGGCCTCCTAAAGTGCTGGCATTACAGGTGTGAGCCACCACACCTGGCCAGTATCTTAAGTTGTTAAGGAAAACTGCCTGAGAGATGAATTTTTGTGACTTAGGTGAAGTGATGGGTCATGCACTTTAAACCAAAATGAAAGTTCGTTGCTTGGCTAGCTGCAGAGTAAGTCTTACTCCGACTTAAATTATGTAACAGTTTTTGTTTACATAGTACGAATATTCTGCATCTTTGAAAGGATTTCTGTTAAGTTTATTTTTACTTTGAAATTCATTGTGATACTTTGAACTCTTTGAAATTGTTAATGACTGATAACACTGCATTATTAATAATATTTTTGAAATGTGTTATCTAGAGAGCTAATTTATGTTAAGAAAACACCACCAGTTTGTCTAAGAACTGAAATAGTGGTTAGGCTGTTTAGGACTCACATGTATTATTTGTAGATTAGTTAATTAATGAAGTTTATTTAATGAGTGCATAATTGACAGTCTTAAGTACTCATATTGAAACTTCACATGTAATTTTATCAGTTTTCCACATTGGTTTGTAAATTATCATGACAGTAAATTAAAAGTGTATTAATGTGCACTAAGTGCACGTCTTCTATGCAGTTAGTATGAAGATAACAGATATTTCTTGCTCGTGTTGAACTTAAGTTCTTTGAGAGGGGTGAGATAAGTTTAAGGATGACTAACACAGGAACATCTTTGGGAGAAGAAAAATGTGAAATACTCTGAAAGTTTATGAGAAAGGTAAATTTAACAATTCACAAGTTAGAATGTCTTTTAAAGATGGGGATTGTTTGTTGATTGTGTTTCTTGGAGTTGGTATTTCTTGATTTAGATGTTAGCAAGACGTCTTATAATTTTGTTTAGGAAAATATGATTGAAAAATCACATTTTAAGGCTGGATGCTGTGGCTCATACCTGTAACCCCAGCACTTTGGGAGGCCAAGGCGGGCGAATCACTTGAGGTCAGGAGTTTGAGACCAGCCTGACCAATATGGTGAAACCATGTCTCTACTAAAAATATAAAAATTAGCTGGGCGTGGTGGCGGGCGCCTGTAGCCCCAGCTACTCGGGAGACTGAGACAGGAGAATTGCTTGAACCCGGGAGGCAGAGGTTGCAGTGAGCCAAGATGGTGCATCTGCACTCCAGCCTGGGTGACAGAGTGAGACTCCGTCTCAAAAAAAAAAAAAAAAAAAAATCACATTTTAGCTTTTAGCAGATGTTCAAAGGATGATCTGCTGTGTGTTCTGTCCTTCTTTGATTTCATTCTGTAGTAATGTTTACCTTGTTATGAGTTCTTGAGATTCTTAAATGAGTGTTCATGGGTCAATTTAAATTCTCTGACAGTTTGGAAGGACACTCAAGAAGTACTTAATGGTCATCTTGGAGTACAAGACACTTTTGGGGTGAGAAGGAGGGGAGATTTTAAACTGTTTTATAGATTTCTAGACTGTCTTTTTTTTTTTTTTTTAAGAACACCATAGACGTATATTACCTTAAAAATAATACAATAAGGCCAGGCGTGGTGGCTCATGCTTATAATCCCAGCACTTTGGGAGGCCAAGGCGGGTGGATTAACTGAGGTCAGGAGTTCAAGACCAGCCTGGCCAACATGGCAAAACCCCATCCCTACTAAAAACACAAAAAATTAGCCAGGCGTGGTGGTAGGCGCCTGTAATCCCAGCTACTCAGGAGGCTGAGGCAGGAGAATTGTTTGAACCCAGGAGGTGGAGGTTGTAGTGAACCGAGAACACACCACTGCACTCCAGCCTGGGCAACAGAGCATGACTCCGTCTCAAAAAAAAAAAAAAAAAAAAAAAAAACACTGATAAGTGAGTACACCACAGTGTTATATTTTGGTTGACTAAAAACGGGTTTAAACTACCATGACTACAGTTAGAAGAGATATTTGTAAAGGCCTTGTTTCATTTTATTACAGTCTCAAGTTGGGATACTTTTGAACTTGATGGTCCTTCAGTGAGGGTAGGAGTGAATGAAGTAGAGATGTAGCCAGTTAGGTCCTATTTCTTTGTGTTTTAGATGGCTTTGTGATAGTCACTGCACTCATTCTTCGTTTTGATCTTTAGCATTTCATTGCTGACTTTACTTTTGGGTCTGAATTGGCACAGGCTGATACTTGGGACCTGATTAAGAACTAAGTGGGCTGGGCGTGGTGGCAAATGCCTGTAATCCGGTACTTTGGGAGGCTGAGGTGGGCAGATCACGAGGTCAGGAGATCGAGACCAGCCTGGCCTACATGGTGAAACCCCGTCTCTACTAAAAATACAAAAATTAGCTGAGTGTGGTGGTGCGTGCCTGTAATCCCAGCTACTCAGGAGGCTGAGGCAGGAGAATATTGCTTGAACCCAGGAAGTGGAGATTGCAGTGAGCTGAGATCGCGCCACTGAACTCCAGCCTGAAGACAGAGTGAGACTCCATCTCAAAAAAAAAAAAAAAGACAAAAAACACACACAAAAATCTGTCACCTGGAAGGGTGGGAGTAATCCCTTGTTAGACAGTTTTAGGTTTCTGAGCCAATTTGTAGACTGCTTGCAACTTTCTTCTATAAGCTTTTATTGTTTTTTCTCTTACCTATTTCTTCCTTTTATTCCATCATTTGTTTACTTCTGTATATTATTAAAACTGTTGATATCATTCAATTGTGAATTGTATTCTTGTATGCTTTTTGTCATTTTCTCTGTGGTATTATTTTGTCTTTTTTTTGAGATGGAGTTTCACTCTTGTTGCCCAGGCTGCAGTGCAATGTCACAATCTTGACTCACTGCAACCTCTGCCTCCAGGGTTTGAGCGATTCTTGCCTCAGCCTCCCGAGTAGCTAAGATTACAGGTGTGCGCCACAACTCCCAGCTAATTTTTGTGTTATTAGTAGAGATGAGGTTTCACCTTGTTGGCCAGGCTGGTCTCCAATTCCTGACCTCAGTTGATTGCCCCGCCTCAGCCTCCCAAAGTGCTGGGATTACAAGCATGAGCCACCATGCCTGACTGAGTATTTTGTCTTTGTTAGAATAAATAGAAGATGCTTCTGCTAAGTTTATTCTCAGGAACAAAGTTGGGGTTACAGTTAAGGGTATATATAACGTCATCTATTTCATTTTAGTTTAGAACAGTGGAAGAAATTGTTTTAGACAAAGGGTTGTTTTCAGGCTATAAATTTAATACATGTTCATTAGATTTTTCTCTTTTTGAAAAAAGTTTATTAGGAAAAATTTTCAGTGTTTTCAGAAGTATTGAAAATCAACCATCACCCAGCTTCAATAGTTTGCAACTCATGACCAGTCCTGTTTCATCTATACATATCTTGCTCCTCACTCATGTTATTTTGAAGCACATCTCAGCAATCAGTCACGTCATGTAATCCATAGATACTTGTTTCTGAAACATAACCCTGATGCCCTTATTACATGTAAAATAATTTCTTAATCTCAAATATCTATGGACCTCGTTTTTTGCTATATGGAAGTTAAGAAATAGTTGCTTGGAAAATGAGTAGAAAACATTTAGCTGAGTATGTGATGTGAATTTTGTTTGTATTTTGATATTGTGATAGGGTTCTGTGATAGAATATTACATAATATGTGACACAAGAGGTAATTTTTCCTAAGAACTTTATGAATTGTAGTTGTGTGAGTCTGGATAGTTTTTATTTTTAGGGAAAATTTGTTTTCAGGATACAGTAGTTCAATAAATATTTTAGGTTTTTGAATTTCAAATATCAGAATGAGACTACAAAAGCTTTTGCTTTGCTTGATTGATTGATGAAACATTTGTTGAGCTGCTGTGGGTGAGGGATTGTGTCAGGTTCTGGGGCAACCAATAAGACCTGGCCTCTGCCCTGCTGCAGTCAGTCTGTTGGTAGAGGCTGACAGACTGAGTGATCATATGATGTAGTAAGTGTAATAATAAAGATACATGCAAAGTGCTATGAGCTCTGAAATGATGGAGTAATTAAAACATTTAAAACTTTTTATTATGGATCATTTAAAGTATGCACAGGTGTTGAAGATAGTTTAATGAACTCCTGTTTTCAACAGTTCTCCATATTTTGGAGCAGTTTAGTTTAGTTTTTTTTTTTTTTGAGACAGGATCTCACTCTGTCAGCTGTCACTCAGGCTGAGTGCAGCCATGCTATCTGGGCTCACTGCAACCTCTGCCTCCCAGACTCAAGCGATTCTCCTGTCTCAGCCTCTTGAGTAGCTGGGACTATAAGCATGAACCACTAAGCCTGGCTACTTTTTGTATTTTTTTTGTAGAGACAGGGTTTCACTATGTTGCCCAGGCTGGTCTCTAACTCCTGGGCTTAAGGTATCTGCCCACCTCAGCCTCCGTAAATCCTGGGGTTACAGGCGTGAGCCACTATGCCTGCTGGAGCGGTTAGTTTGTTTTTTGAGACAGAGTCTCACTCTGTTGTCCAGGCTGGAGTGCAGTGGTGCGATCTTGGCTCGCTGCAACCTCCACCTCCCAGGTTCAAGTGATCCTCGTGCCTCAGCTTCCCGAATAGCTAGGATTACAAGCATGCGCCACCATGCCCAGCTAATTTTTTTGATTTTTAGTAGAGATGGGGTTTCACCATGTTGGCCAGGCTGGTCTCGAACTCTTGGCCTCAGGTTATCCTCCTGTCTTTGCCTCCCAAAGTGCTGGGATTGCAGGCGTGAGCCACCACGTCTGGCCTGGAGCAGCTGGTTTTGACTGGAGAAGTGACTGAGGGAAACTGCACAAAGATTCAGCATTTAGCCTTGGTTATGAAACATGAGTAGAAATTTACCAGGCATGTAGATGTAACAAGAGGAAAAAGAGGGTAAAGAGTTAGAAGTATAAGCCGAGCGTGGAGGCTCCCACCTGTTGTAATCCCAGCACTCTGGGAGGCCGAGGCTGGCAAATCACCTGAGGTCGGGGGTTCGAGAACAGCCTGACCAACATGGAGAAACCCCCCTCTATTAAAAATACAAAATTAGCTGGGTGTGGTGGTGCATGCCTGTAATTCCAGCTACTTGGGAGGCTGAGGCAGGAGAATCGCTTGAACCTGGGAGGTGGAGGTTGTGGTGAGCCGAGATTGTGCCGTTGCACTCCAGGCTGGGCAACAAGAGTGAAACTCTGTCTCAAAAAAAAAAAAAAAAAAAAAAAAGAAAAACGAGTTAGAGGTATAAAGTTAAATGGTGTTTGAGGAATTGTGAATAGTTGGGTATGGGTAGAGGGTAGCGTGTTTCAGTGGGATTGGGAAAAGATAGCTGGGCATGTGAGGAGCCCCATCACTATAGGCCATAGGATGTTTTGGGGCATTGTTAAACTCAACTCTTTAATTAGGTGAAGTGACATGACCAGAAGTAGGTTTTATGGGAATAGTACTGGCCACTGTGAGAAGGATACTGTGTAAGGGAAAGGAACTTCAGTACCGATGGGTAGATAGCAATGCATGAATTTTAAGATAGAATTCTGTTCCTACCACTTACTAGATGTGTGATACTTGGGCAAGCAAGCATCTTTCATAGCCTCAGGTTTCTCATTGGTAAAGTAGAAGTAGTAATACATTTCCTGCCGACTATTGCATTTTGTGTTAGGGGAAAAAATGTAAAATGTGTGGCATTGGGCTTGGTGCATGGAAAGTGCTCAGTATAAGATAATATCTTGGGGCCGGGCGCGGTGGCTCAAGCCTGTAATCCCAGCACTTTGGGAGGCCGAGGCGGGCGGATCACGAGGTCAGGAGATCGAGACCATCCTGGCTAACACGGTGAAACCCCGTCTCTACTAAAAAAATACAAAAAACTAGCCTGGCGAGGTGGCGGGCGCCTGTAGTCCCAGCTACTCGGGAGGCTGAGGCAGGAGAATGGCGTAAACCCGGGAGGCGGAGTTTGCAGTGAGCTGAGATCTGGCCACTGCACTCCAGCCTGGGTGACAGAGCGAGACTCCTTCTCAAAAAAAAAAGATAGTATCTTGGATAATGATAACATCTTGGAAAAGACGAGTTTAAAGCTGTGGTTTAGGAATAGGGGTGAGATGGAGGCAGACTTAAGAGCTCTTGAAAAAGGCCTTTTCTTGGCTTTTGTAACATCCTTGCTACTTTGACTTTGTATCTGACCACATCTCAGTCTTTGCAAGGATGCTGTGTTTTAGGTCCTTTTTACTCAACCTGTTCCCAATTTACATATATGTTTGACTGCCTACTTGACTACCTTGGTATCTTGAAGGTGTCTCAGACTGAACATATGCAAACTGAATTTGTAATTGTCTTTAATATTAACTGTCTTAGTAAATGTCATTTGCCACTACCCATGCCAGAAACCTTGGGATTGTTGTTGACATCTCTTTTTCTCAATTCCCAATCACCAGACCTCATCATTTCCACTTTTTTTTTGACACAGAGTCTCACTTTTTTACCCAGGCTGAGTGCATTGGCATGATCACTGTTCACTACAGCCTGACCTCCCAGGCTCAAGTGGATCCTCCCACCTTAGCCTCCCACGTAACTAGGACTATAGGCATGTGCCAGCACGTGCGACTAAGTTTTTTGTTTTGTTTTGTTTTTGTTTTTGTTTTTTCTTTGTGGAGATGAGGTCCTGCTATGTTGCCCAGGCTGGTCTTGAATTCTGGAACACAAGTGATCGTCTGGCCTTGGCCTCCAAATGCTGGGATTACAGGCATGAGCCATTGTGCCTGGCCTACATTTCAGATCTCAAATCCGTTTCCCTCCATCCATCCCCACTGCCCCCATCCTAATTGCAGCCATCTTATTGTCTTTGACTTTTGAAATGCCTTCATGCAATTTTTTGAATATAGGTATACTTGCACATAGTACAGAACTGAAAAGTTATAGAAAGGATGGTACAGTGAAAATCGCCCTCTGTGCTTGCTTTGGCAGTACACATACTAAAATTGGAACGATACAGAGAAGAGTAGTATGGCCAAATATTAAAAAACAAATTCTGGCTGGGCGTGGTGGCTCACGCCTATGATCCCAGCACTTTGGGAGGCCGAGTTTGGGAGGCCGAGGCGGGCAGATCATGAGGTCAGGAGTTTGAGACCAGCCTGGCCAACATAGTGAAACCCCATCTCTACTAAAAATACAAAAAAAATTAACCAGGCATGGTGGCGGGTGCCTGTAGTTCTGGCTACTTGGGAGGCTGAGGCAGGAGAATCGCTTGAACCCGGGAGGCAGAGGTTGCAGTGAGCTGAGATCACACCATTGCATTCCAGCCTCGGTTGACAGAGTGAGACTCTGTCTCAAAAAAAAAAAAAAAAATTCCTACATCGTCTCTCACTTTAGTTCTTTTTTTCAGAGGCAGCCAGTGATAAAAGTTTATTGGGTAACTTTTCACTTTTCAAGCATATTCTGTTAGTTTGATCACACAAATGAGATCATACTGTATATTGTTAAAATGCTTTGTTAATTTTACCTCTTGCTATATGAAAATACTGGTCGTTTTTTTTTTGTTTGTTTTTTCTTTTTTTTTTTTTTTTAGATGGAGTCTCGCTCTGTTGCCCAGGCTGGAGTGCAGTGGTGTGATCTCTGCTCACTGCAGCCTTCATCTCCCGGGTTCAAGTGATTCTTCTGCCTTAGCCTCCTGAGTAGCTGAGATTGCAGGCATGTGCCACCATACCCTGCTAATTTTATGTATTTTTAGTAGACACAGGGTTTCACCATGTTGGCCAGGCTGGTCTTGAACTCCTGACCTCAGGTGATCCACCCGCCTCGGCCTCCCAAAGTGCTGAGATTACAGGCAGGAGTCACCGCGCCCGGCCTACTTACTGTCTTGTGTTTGTAAGATTCATTTATTTTCGTTATTTATTCTTGGTTTTTATTATAGAAGAGAGAAAATATGTAAATTTGCATTCTTGATTAGTTCAAAAAAGTACAGCCTTTGGTTTCTTAACTTATTTTATAGATGAATATCTTTTTTTTTTTTTTTTTTTTTTTTTTGTAGACAGGGTCTCACTGTCCCCCAGGCTGCAGTGCAGTGGTGCAACCATGGCTCACTGCAGCCTCTGCTTCCTGGGTTCAGGAGATTCTTCCACCTCAGCCTCCTGAGTAGCTGGGACTACAGGTGCATGCCACCACTCCCGGTTATTTTTTGTATTTTTTGGTAGAGATGGGGTTTTATCATGTTGGCCAGGCTAGTCTCAAATTCCTAGCCTCAAGTGATCCACTTGCCTTGGCCTCCGAAAGTTCTGGGATTACAGACGAGTCACCATGCCCAGCCCAGAATATGTTTATTTTTGTTATAAAGATGAAAAATTTGGTGATAGAGCTAGGACAGTAGTGCTTTTTTGGAGTCGTTTACCCCTTGAGTGTCAGTAACCCTTTAGCTACGTACATTTTATGTATGATTTCAGAGAGTAGAGGGAATCTTCCTTGAAGTTCAACTATGGCTATTAGTTCAATATTTTCAGTTAGTTTACTTTACTAATTCTTGGGTAGAGGTGTAAATGATGTGAGTATGTCAGGGAGAAAGAAAAGCTTTAGAACCACTGGCTTGGTTAGACTAAAATGGCATGAATTTTGCCACATAGTTTTGTGGTGTTCTGTGGCCACATCACATATTCTCTCAAAATCTCTATTAATAATAAGGATGCTAGGGGAAGACAATGTGGATTGATCCCTAGAGAACCTATGGCTTTAACTGGAAAAAGACCTGTAAGCATAGTTGTCATTAACATAGTTAATAGGCTTTAGTATTGTTTCTTCAGCTTGAGTGCTCAAAATGCTGGTTTGCTTGGGAGGGTAAGTGTTATACCTAGGAAGAACAATAGATTGGAAAACTGAAGACCTGAGGCCAAGAGTTCAGGACCAGACTGAGCAATGTAGAGAGACCCCTGGTCTCTAAAAATTTTTTAAAAAGATTAGCTGGGCATGGTGGCATTCTTTTGTAGTTTCAGCTACATGGGAGAATCTCTTGAGCCCAGGAATTTAAGGCTGTGGTGAGCTATGATTGTGCCAGTGCACTCCAGCCTGGGCAACACAGTGAGACTTCGTCTCTTTAAAAAACAAACAAAAAACTGGCTGGGCGCAGTGGCTCACCCCTGTAATCCCAGCACTTTGGGAGGCTGAGGCGGGTGGATCATGAGGTCGGGAGTTCAAGACCAGCCTGGCCAAGATGGTGAAACTTTGTCTCTACTAAAAATACAAAAATTAGCTGGGCATGATGGCGGGTGCCTGTAATCCCAGCTACTCGGGAGGCTGAGGCAGAGAATTGCTTGAACCTGGGAGGCAGAGGTTGCAGTGAGCTGAGATCGCGCCACTGTACTCCAGCCTGGGCTACAGAGCGAGACTCTATCTCAAAAAAGAAAAGAGAACTGGAGACCTGAGTTTTAGGACCTGCTGCGTACTTCAATCACTTAATTTTTATGGTTCAGCAGTTTTGCCATTTCTTAAAATGAAGGGCTAGGAATTAGGAATTTCCAAAATGACTATATAACACCAAAATCGTAGCTAGTTGTTTATTTGTATTTTTAGGGTTGACTCAATTCTTGAAGATTTTGACCTAGAAGGAGGGCACGATTAAACTTTGTTTTAGATTATAATTTTCTTTGATTTTAGCCTCAAGCTTTTAAGATCAGAAACTGAATGAATGCACATAATGAAATTGAGATTTGTATGCTTTTGTTAATCTAGGTTGCATGTTTTTGTTAATATAAGATTAACCATTTCGTTAGTTTTAGACTGGGTTGAAAGTATTTCTTTAGTGTTTTGACTTCCCCAAACCACTTCTTTCTTACAGTTGGGATTGTTATTTCTTAGGTCAGATCCGATATTTAAAATTCTAGGCATAATCACTGTATATTCCTGCTTGCTAGGAACTCATGTGATGGCAAGGTTAAGTGAATTCTCAGGTATGAATTGATAAGAAATAACACATTGATATCACATTGAATAAATATATATTAGGTCTTGGGCATGTGGATATTACAAAGATGAGTAAGGATCCTTAGTTTCCCTAAGAGTAGCAAGAGTCGCTTGGCATTAGCAGAGGCGCTTTCTGATCTGTTGAAAGTAAACTTTTATTTATTTATTTATTATTTATTTATTTTTTTGAGATGGAGTCTTGCTCTGTTGCCCAGGCTGAATTGCAGTGGCGCAATCTTGGCTCACTGCAACCTCTACCTCCCGGATTCAAGCAATTCTTTCACCTCAGCCTCCCAAGTAGCTGGAATTCCACGTGCTTGCCACCATGCCCGGCTAATTTTTGTAATTTTAGTGGAGACAGGGTTTCGCCATGTTGGCCAGGCTGGCCTTGAACTCCTGACCTCAGGTGATCCACTTGCCTTGGCCTCCCAAAGTACTGGAATTACAGGCGTGAGCTACTGCACCCAGCCGAAAGTAAGCTTTTATTGTTGGGTTTTGCTGTATGAGTGTGTCTGTGTGTATATGATTATACTTTTATTATAAGTCTATCAGTTAAAAAGATAGATTCGGAGTTTGTAAGTTAGATTCACAGTATAACTCATAACTCCTAAGGAAACACTTTTTTTAAAAGTTTTTTTTTTTTTTTTAAATCAGCTTTTCAAAGATGACAAATGGATAGATAAAATTAAGTGAGTCTTCTGTCCTTGAGGTTGCCCAGGTTTGTGCATTGACACTCTTGGCCAGGATGTTGTAAACAGCATTCAGACATTCAGAGGATGACTTTTAATAGGTTATATAGATGATCTAATCCTTAAATAGTCATGATTCTATGAAAAGCGGTAAGTGGGTCCTGACTATCTGAAGGAAAGCTGGAGTCCTTAATAATCTAATGTAAGGTTTTTGGCTCTTTGTCTTGTTGGACTTGGTTGTCCTTACTTACAGATGTGGACATCACATGACAGATTGGATATCATGCATATATTTCTGTAAATGACAACACTTATCTATTATTTTAAAAATCTGACTTTTTATTTTGAGAGAATTGTAGATTTATATGCATTTGTAAGAAATAATAGAGCGAGTGTGTGCTTTACCCAGTTTCCCCCAACTGTGGCATCTTGCAAAACTGTGGTACAATATTACAACCAGGATGCTGATATTGAAATATAGTCAAGGGACAGAGAAGTTCCACACCAAAAATATATGTCTTGTTCCCCTTTTATAGCCGTATCTACTTCCTTCCTTCATCTCTTCCCACCCGCTGGCAACCACTAACCCATTTATCCACAAATTCATTTGTATAATTCTGTTATTTCAGGAATGTTATATAAGTGGGATCATATGTATATATCCTTTTGGAATTCCCTTTGATCATTGAGCAGATATCCTTGGAGAGTTATCTAAATTGTATTGTGTATCAACAGTTCCTTTTTGATGCATCACGGTTTCTTTAATCATTTACCCTTTGAAAGACATCTGAGTTATTTCCGGTTTTTGGCTGTTGTGAATAAAACTGCTATGAACATTTGTGTACAGGTTTTTGTGTGAACATAAGTTTTCTCTGGGCTACATGCCCAAGAGTACAATTGCTGGTAGTTGCATATTTAGTTTTATAAAAACCATCAAACTGTTTTCCAGAGCTGTTCTACCTACATTTCCACCAGCAATGGATCAGTGTTCCAGTTTCACTGTATCCTTGCCAGCATTTGGTGTTCATGCTGTTTTTATTTTTGATATTCTTGATAGGTGTGTAGTGATAGGTCATTACGGTTTTAATGTGTATTTCCCTAATGGCTAGTGATGTTGAACATTTTTTATTTTTATTTTTATTTTTTTTTTGAGACAGAGTTTTGCTCTTGTTGCCCAGGCCTAGAGTGCAGTGGCGCAATCTTGGCTCACTGCAACCTCCGGCTCTCAGGATTAGGTGATTTTCCTGCCTCCGCCTCCCGAGTAGGGATTACAGGCACCCGCCACTACGCCTACCTAGTATTTGTATTTTTAGTAGAGAGGAGGTTTCGCCATGTTGGCCAGGCTGGCTAGAACTCCTGACCTCAGGTGATCCGCCTGCCTCGGCCTTCCAAAGTGCTGGGATTACAGGCGTGAGCCACTGCGCCCAGCCTGAACATCTTTCATGTTCTTGTTTTCCATCTGTATATCATCTTTGGTAAAATGCCTGTTTGTGTCTTTTGCACATTTTCTAGTTGGAATTTTTTTTTTTTTTTTTTTTTACTGTTTTGAGATTTCTTTATATTTTCTAGATTTAAGTCCTTGTTAGGTATGTGGTTGGAAATATTTTCTCCCGCTCTATAATTTTCAATGATTTTAACAGCCTTTTGCAGAGCAAAGGTTTTTAATTTATTGTGGTCCAATGTATTAATTTTTATTTTATGGATCTTGATGTGAAGTATAAAAACATGTTGCCTGGCCCTAGATCCCTAAGGTTTATTTATTTTTTTTTCTAAAAGTTTTATAGTTTTATATTTATGTTTTATATCTGGTGTGAGGTTGAAATTGAACTTTGTTTTTGCCATAGATGTTCAACTGCTCCACCATTATTTGTTGTAAAGGTCATTTTTTCTCCACTGAATTGCTTTTGAATCTTTGTTAAAAAATAGTTGCGTATGTATTTGTAGGGGTTTGTTTCTGGGTTCTCTATTCTGTTTGATTTGTCTACATGCTTAATCCTCCACTAATATCACACTATCTTGATTACTGTCATTGTATAGTAGGTGTTGTTTGAAATGCTTGTTTCCGGGTGCTATAAAGAAATAGCACTTGAACATAAATTTAATTTCCTTAGCAAGGCCATTTTTATACTTTCTGCAGAAAGGGTACACTCGCTAGCAGTTTTGCCACGAGAGTACACCCACCGAACAAAGGAGATAGAGTCATTTATAACCTGACACGTCGACCCTACTACTGTGTCCAGTTTCCATTGGCTGGAACGGGACTTCACATTTTGTATTTGTCCCAATTGGCTAGTAGCTTAGAACTTTTTAAAAGAGGCAAAGGCAGAGGAGAACAAAGGAAGGAGGAAGTAACTTGTGGAATGTTGAGAAAGGTAAAAACACCTTTAAATAAGGAAGAGGAACAGGCTATGTCTTAATGCTTGCTTGGACCAGTATAAGCATGTCAGGGCAAATAGGCTAACTTGTGGGAGCTAAGAACATAAATCACATTGATTTCTTTATTACGGCCAGCAGATATTTAAGAATGTTAGCGCAGGTCTTTGAATAAATTTTGCTTCTAAGAGAAGTTACTATTTGTTCTTAATTAGATGGGGAGGAAAGTCTTTGAAGAGGAACCTCTACTTTACTTTTTACAGCTTTAATACCATGTGTAGTGATTCTCACCACTTTATTCCTCTTTGTTAAGGTCGATTTAGCTATTCTGAGGTCTCTGCCTTCTCATATAGATTTTAGAGTAGTAAGTTTGTCTATGTCTACATAAAAGCTTGCTGGGATTTTGAGGCTGGGTACGGTGGCTCACGCCTTTAATCCCAGCACTTTGGGAGGCTGAGGCAGGTGGATTACTTAGGGTCAGGAGTTTGAGACCAACCTGGCTAACATAGGGAAACCCTATCTCTACTAAAAACATACAAAAATTGGCCAGGCATGGTGGCTCACGCCTGTAATCCCAGCACTTTGGGAGGCCGAGGAGGGTGGATCAACTGAGGTCAGGAGTTTGAGAGCAGCCTGGACAATATGGTGAAACTCCATCTCTACTAAAAATACAAAAATTAGCTGGGCGTGGTGGCACGCACCTGTAGTCCTGGCTACTTGGGAGGCTGAGGCAGGAGAATCGCTTGGATCTGGGAGGCAGAGGTTGCAGTGAGCTGAGATTGTGCCACTGCACTCCAGCCTGGGTGACAGAGCGAGACTCTGTCTCAAAAAAACAAACAAAAACAAAAAACAAAAAGTAGCCGGACGTGGTGGTGCACGCCTGTAGTCCTAGCTACTTGGGAGGCTGAGGCAGGAGAATTGGTTGAACCTGGGAATCGGAGGTTGCAGTGAGCCGAGATCGCGCCATTGCACTCCTTCAGCCTGGGTGACAGAGCGAGACTCTGTCTCAAAAATCAAAAACAAAAACAAAAAAAAAACCTTACTGAGCTTTTGATAGGAATTGCATTACATCAACCTGGACATAATTTATATATATATATATATATATATATATTTTTTTTTTTTTTGCTATACTGAGCCTTCCAATTCATGAACATGAGTTGTCTCTTTGTTTACTTAGGTCTTCTTTGATTTGTTGCATGAGCATTTGTTTATACCTGTGTGTTTTCATTTTATTTTGAGCAATTGCAAATGATGATGCATTTTAAATGTAAATTTCCAGGTCTTTATTGTTAGTATGTAAATTTTCGTGTGTTGATTTTGTATCCCGCAACCTTAGTGAATTGATTTGTTGTGGGAGTTTTTTTTTTTTTTGAGATGCAGTCTTGCTCTGTTGCCCAGGCTGGAGTGCAGTGGCGCAACCTTGGCTCACTGCAAGCTAAGCCTTCCAGGTTCACGGCGTTCTCCTGCCTCAGCCTCCCGAGTAGCTGGGACTACAGGTGCCCACCATCACGCCCGGCTAATTTTTTTTATTTTTAGTAGAGACAGGGTTTCACCATGTTAGCCAGGATGGTCTCCTGGGAAAGCAGTCAATATTTTGTCCTAAAATTGTAGATTTTTTTGTAGATGCTATTTATTCAGTTGAGGAAGTCCATCTCCACCCCACTCCTTCCTAAGATGCTGAGATTTTTAATCTTGAATAGAAGTTGAGTTTTGTTAAATGTTTTTTTCTGGGTCAACTGATGTGATTATGTGATTTTTTTGCTTCAACCTGTTGATATAACATTGATTTCTGAATGCTAAACCAGCTTTGCATACCTAGAGTAAAACCCAGTTGGTCATGGCATATACTTCTTTGTGTACATTGTTGGATTACATTTGCTAATATTTTGTTGAGAATTTTTGTATATAAGATCACGACAAGAATACGGATGAGTATATTCTCGTGTATAATAATAGAGTATGAGTATGCTAATATTTTGTTGAGAATTTCTGTGTCTAAGTATCATGAGAGATACTTGTTTGTAGGTAACAATTTTTGTACAGTATCTGGTTTTGGTATCAGGATAATACCAGCCTCCATAAAATGAGTTCCCTTCTATTTCTGGATGAGAATGTGTAAAATTAGTTTAAATCCATCTTTAAATGTTTGTTAGAATTGTTCAGTGAAACCATTTGAGCTTTATCTTTTTGGAGCTTTTGATTAGAAAATCAATTTCTGTAGTAGTGATAGGACTCTTTAGATTGTCGTTTTCACTGAGTTTTGGTAGTTTGTAGTTTTTAGGAGTTGATCTGTTTCTTCTGAGTTGAATTTATGAACGCAGAATTGTTCATAGTATTATTCCCATGTTGTTCTTTTAATGGCAGCAAAATCTGTATTGTTCTCTTTGTTTTCATTCCTGACACGATGATTTGTGTTTTCCTGTCTGTGAGTCTTAGGTTTGTCAATTTATTAATTTCCTTATTTTTTTTTTTTTTTTTTTTTTGAGACGGAGTCTCGCTTTGTCGCCCAGGCTGTAGTGCAATGGCGCAATCTTGGCTCACTGCAACCTCCGCCTCCCAGGTTCAAGTGATTCTCCCGCCTCAGCCCATGAGTAGCTGGGATTACAGGCACCTGCCATCATGCCCGGTTAGTTTTTGTATTTTTAGTTGAGACGGGGTTTCACCATGTTGACCAGGCTGGTCTCGAACTCCTGACCTCTGGTGATCCGCTTACCTTGGCCTCCCAAAGTGCTGGAATGAGCCACCCAGCCCAGCAATTTTTATTTTTTTAGGAACCAACTTTTTGTTTTATTGATTTCTTTTTTTTAATTCTACTGTTCTCCTGGTTTCAATTTTGTTGATTTCTTCTCTGATCTTTACTATTTCCTTCTTTCTGCTTGCTTTGGGTTTATTTGCTCTTTATGTTTTCTAGTTTCTTGAGCTTGGAACTTGGATTATTAATTTGAATCATTTCCTTTTCTCTGATGTAACAATTTGGTGTTTTAAATTTACGTTTCAGCACTACTTTAGCTGTGTCTCACATACTTTTGTATTTGTATTTTCATTTTGATTCAGTTCTATACTTTTTAACATTTCTTCTTTGATCCATGGAGTAGTAGTGTGGTGTTAAGTTTCTAAGTATTTGGAGGGTTTTCTGTTGTCTTTCTATTATTACTTGCATTTTTTTTTTCTGTGTTTCTCATTCATCTGCTTTTTCTTACCTTCTTACGGGTTATCTTAATATATTTTAGGATTCCATCTTGATTTTTAATGTTTTTGAATATATTTATCTATAGATTTCTTAGTGGTTGCTCTGGATATTGCAGTATTCATGTGTAACTTACCACTGTCTACTGGTATTGGTGTTTTACCATTTTCAGTTAAGCACAGAAACTTTGTTTCCATTTAGGTCCTTTTGCCCTCTTTACTTTAAAATAAATTTTCTTAAGTGTACTTACATTCTCTACATACATTGAACAACACATCAGATGGTGTGATAAATTTTGCTTCAACCAGCAAATATGATTTAAGAACTCTTCCTTAGTAAGCAGAACTAAAAAAAGATAAAAAGAAAAAGAAACTCATGCGTAGTATGATAGTCTGTTATATTTACCCCTATTTTACCTATTCCAAAGTTCTTTTTTTCCCTGAAGTTTCAGCATTCTTTCATTATCATTTCTTTTTCTTTTTCTTTTTTTTTTTTCAGAGACCTTCTTTAGCCGTTCTTTCAGGGTAGGTTTGCTAGCAAGAAATTCTTAGTTTTTCTGAGACTGTCTTACTTTCCTTCATTCCTTAAGTATATTTTTGCTGTATATAGAATTCACAGTGGGCAGTTATTTTCTTTCAGTACTTGACAAGTGTTGTGCTGTTTTTTTCTGTTCTTTACGGTTTGAGATGAGAAATTTGCTGTCATTTGAATGGGTGTTCCCCTATAAAATAATGTATCATTTCTCTCTGGCTGCTTTCAAGATTTTTTTGTCTTTAGTTTTCAGAAGTTTAATTGTGATGTATTGGTGTGGATGTCTTTTTTATTTGGGATTTGCTCACCTTTTTGTATCTTTGTTTAGCATGTTTCACCAAATTTGGCAAGTTTTCAGCCATTATGTCTTTGAATACTTTACAGTCCTATTTTCTCTCATCTTCTCGGACTCTAAGAGGAATCTTAGCTTTTTCGATTTTTGTCCGTAGGTCTCAGAGGGTTTGTTCTTTTTTTTTTTTTTTTTTTCCGGTCTGTTTTCTCTCTTGTTTAGATTGACTTAATTCTACTGATCTGTTCACTGACTCTATCATCTATCATTTCCACTCTTTTGTTGAGCTCATTCAAAGAGTTTTTATTTTAGGTTTTTTTTTTGTTTTGTTTTATAATTTCCATTTGGTTCTTTTAAAATAACATTTGCTGAGATTTGCTTATTTGTTTTAAGAGCAGTTGCAATTGCTTGTTGAAGCATTTTGTTGACTGCTTTAAAATCTTTATTTTTGTCGGGTAATTAAAAAATCTGATTTACTTCAGTATTGTGTCTGTTGATTGTTTCTCCTCATTCATAGTATGCTTTCCTGGTTTTTGGTATGGCATGTGATTTTCAGTTGTACCCTGGACAATTTGGATATCATACATATTTTTAGAAGTGTGCATCTTATTCTTTTTATTTTTTAAGAGACAAGGTCTTGCTCAGTCATCCGGACTGGAGTGCAGTGATGTGATCATAGCTTGCTGTAACCTCGAACTCCTGAGCTCAAGTGATTCTCCCACCTTGGCCTCCTGAGTAGCTAGGACAATAGGTGTGTACCGCCATGCCTGGCTAATTTTGTTTTCTTATTTTTGAGATAGGGTCTTGCTCTGTTGCTCAGGTTGGTCTTGAACTCTAGGACTCAAGTAATCCTCTTGCTTCAGCCTCTTGAGTAGCTGGAGGCACAGGTGTGCACCACGGCACCTGGCCTATTATTTTTTATAGTAGGCAGTCCCCCTGTTGAGGTGTAGTGCAAGGGCTAGGTGGGTGTGTTCATTCAGCTTCTTGCTGGGTCCTGCTGACAATTACTGTGGAAAAAGTGGGGCACTAAGTTATATTGCTTTAATGCAGACTGGTGGGATGAAAGTTCAATTCTTTCCTTACTCTCACATCTTCCTGACAAAAGTTGGGCACCATTTTATGCCACCTTGTTGCTTCTGAGTAGGGGGTATAAGATGAACTTTCTGATGGGCCATGCTGCCTTAGCAAGAGAGAAGTAGGGAGGCTAACTCACACTGCATTGATGCTGCAGGGTGAAGAAAAAGCTCCTTACCTCATACCACTTCCCCTGAGTTGATGCCAGGTGGGGAATGGAAGCTCAGCCCCCTCTGGGTACCACTGGCATTTGAGAATAGCTGAAATGGTTGTCAGCTACTCAGTTTTACATTGCTTCATTTAGCCTTGATACTGGGTGAATGTGGAGGTTCAGCTCTTCACTGGTTACCACTGACACCAGGGGTTGGGGCGGGGAGTAGAAAGCTGACTGACTGTAACTCACATCTCGTTGTTCAGTCTTGTTGATGGATGGGTTCAGGTTCTTGCTGGGTCCTGTCAACACCAGGCCTATGTGTGCAGGAGGGAGGTGTAAGTGGAGTGATGGTGAAAGGTAGTGGTGACTAGCTGCCTCACACACCTTTATTAAGCCTCCTTGCTAATGGGTGGTGGTGGAAGCCTAACTTGCCCATAGACCCCACTGGCACTATCTTAAATGGGTGAGTCTGAACACCACTTGCTTTACTGGGTGGAGTATGGAAGATCAGCTCCTCTTTTAGCCTTGCCACTAACCCAGCAGGGGAAATGGAAGATCAATTCCCTGTTTTGTCTTGCCAACATAACCCTGATAGGGGCTCCAGTCCCACAGCCTGCTTTTGCTGGATGGAGGGTGTAAGAGCACTTATCCATTCTGCTCTTCCAGTACCACCTGGTGCAAAGCACCACCTGCTTCTTCTGCTTGGTGGTGGGGGGTGTATGTTAGATTAGCTGTATGCTTGGCTCCACTGAAACTGTGGAGGGAGGGGGAGGGAGGGTGTGTGTGTGTGTTTGTTTTCCGTTGGTATTTAGCTTGAGTAAGATGGGTTTTGCCAGAAAGGTTTCTTTGGTAAGCTTACCCTTTTACCTGCTTCTTCTGCTTTGTGGTGGGGGGTGCGTGTGTTTAGATTAGTTGTATGCTTGGCTCCGCTGAAACTGTGTAGGGAGGGGGAGGAAGGGAGGGTGTGTGTGTGTGTGTATGTGTGTGTGTGTGTTTTCCATTGGTGTTTAGCTTGAGTAAGATGGATTTTGCCAGAAAGGTTTCTTTTGGTAAGCTTACTCTTTTACCTGCTTCTGCTTTGTGGTGGGGTGTGTGTGTGTTAGATTAGCTATATGCCCGGCTCCACTGAAACTGTGGAGGGTGTATGTGTGTTTTCTTTTGGTACTTACCTGGAATAGGATGGGTTTTGCCAGAAGGGTTTCCTTTGTTAAGCTTACCCTTTTCACAGCCCTTTGACTAGGAGGAACAGGCTTTTCTTGGAATTTTTTTTTTCCTCTGTGACAGTTGGTGATACTGTATTGGGGTCTTCGGAAGCAGCATCCTGTCTTGGAAATATGGGTGGCAATACAAAAACCCAGGGATCTCATTGCCTTATTACTCCTCAAATTATGAAGTCTTTAGGAAATCTGCTCCTTTCTTTCCACTTTTCAGATACTTTCTATGCTTGTTTGTTGTATTATGTTCAGGTTTTTTAGTTGTAAGAGGGAGGACCTGGGAAGAATAAAGCTATGGTACTCCATTTTGGTGGAACTGGAAGTCTTATAGTAATTCCAGTTTGAATTATGAAAGTTTTGTCTAAAGATATTATGTCATGTGAACAAAGTAAGTCTTAAAAATCAAATTTAGGAGAATCTTAACTTGTGACAAAATCACAACATATGATCCTCATCTTAAAGCTGTTTCCATTAGGGCTTGACCCATAACTGTTATTTTGGGGATATGGTTTAAATAACTACAAGGCTTACTTTTGAATATCAAATGCTTCCTGTTATATTCTTTAAAGGAAGTACATATTTACATGCAAAGAAAGAAACTGAAAGATAAACTGGATTATAGCAGAATGTCACTGTTATGGTTTGCCATCAAACAGCAGTTACTCTTTAGTTTCCTATGCCAAATGTACCAGTATAACGTAACATTCTGCTCCTTTCTACATATTAAGGCCAGCCAAACAAAATTTTTTCCCCCAAAATTCTTAAAACACTTAAAATAGACAAAGTGATTCAGAAGTTTTTAGGAGTCTGAAGGAGAGGTGGTACATACAGATATGTGTCTGTATGAATTTCAGATAATAAGCAAGGGAAAACTTAATGGGTAGGAGGCATTAGTCTTCCTTAGGCAGGGAATAATAATTATTTCAGCAATGTACATGTAGTAAAGTTCTACAATTTTAATTCATTCTAGCTCTAAAAATTCTATGATTTTATTTTTTCTGTTCTTTTAAACTTGTTACTGTACAATTTATAAATTGTACAGAGACTTTTTTTATAAATTGTACAGAGACTTTTAAAATTGTACAGAGACTTTTATAAATTGTACAGAGACTTTTTTTTCTGAGAAAAATCTTCCTGGAAAAAAGATTGTTAGACTCTTTAATAATAGGGAGTTTCTCTTAAAATAAGTTTAGTCGTTCTGTTATTTAAGAAATGAGTTGGCCGGGCGTGGTGGCTCACACTTGTAATCCTAGCACTTTGGGAATTCGAGGCGGTCAGATCACGAGGTCAGGAGTTTGAGACCAGCCTGGCCAACACAGTGAAACCCCATCTCTACTAAAAATACAAAAATTAGCTGGGCGTGGTGGCAGGCGCCTGTAATCCCAGCTACTTGGGAGGCTTAGGCAGGAGAATCACCTGAACTTGGGAGGTGGAGATCGCGCCACTGCATTCCAGCCTGGGTGACAGAGCTAGACTCCGTCTCAAAAAGAAAAAAAGAAATGAGTTAGTTTATTTATTTTCTGTGTAATATGTTGTATCATATTGTGGAATGGTTTAGTATTGTGCATTTTTCTTTGATCCATTAGTTATTTTGGAGTGTTTAAAGTTTTTCATATATTTGTGAATTTCCCCAATTTGTTCCTGTTACTGATTTCTAATTTCACTACATTTTGGTCAGAGAGCATAGCTTTTAAAATTTTAATTCTTTTAAAATTATGGGGACGGCCGGGTGTAGTGGCTCACGCCTGTAATCCCAGCTCTTTGGGAGGCCATGGCGGGCAGATCACTTGAGGGTCAGGAGTTTGAGACCAGCTTGGCCAACATGGTGAAACCCCATTTCTACTAAAATACAAAAATTAGCCAGACATAGTGGCAGGCACTGTAATCCCGGCTACTCGGGAGGCTGAGGCAGGAGAATTGCTTGAACCTGGGAGGCAGAGGTTGCAGTGAGCTGAGGTGACAGAGTGAGACTCCATCTCAAAAAAAAAAAAAACAAAAAAATTATGGGGACTTGTTTTAGTGACCTAACATGGTTTGTCCCGGAGTGTGTTCCATGTACACTTGAGTAGAATGTGTATTCTGCTATTGTTGCAGGGAGTGTTCTATAGGTGGCTATTAAGTCTTGTTTTATAAAGCTCTTGGAGTCTTCTATTTTCTTGTGATCTGCTGTCTGATTATTGAAAGTTAAGTGTTGAAGTCTCCAACTAATGTTGAATTGTCTGTTTTTCCTCAATTCAGCTTTTACTTGTATTTTGAGTTCTGTTATGTTTATGTTTTTACCTGTTAACATATTCTTGATAAATTGATCCTTTCATCATTATAGAATATTCTGTTTCCCTAGTAACAATTTTTTTCTCAAAGTGTATTTTAAAAGTTAATAATTTCTGTGACTACATAGTATGTGTATATTCAAAGTTCATTTTGTATGATATTAGTATAGCTACCCAGCTCTATTTTGGTTATTGTTTGCATGGTACATATGTTCTACATCCTTTTTGTTTCAACGTGTTTTTGTCCTTGAATCTAAAGTATGTCCTTTTTAGAAAGCAAGTAGTTGTGTTATGCCTTTAAAAAAATTCAGGCCGGGTGTGGTGGCTCACGCCTGTAATCCCAGCACTTTGGGAGGCCGAGGCGGGCGGATCACCTGAGGTCGGGAGTTCAAGACCAGCCTGGCCAACGTGGCGAAACCCCCTTCTCTACTAAAAATACAAAAATTAGTCGGGTGTGGTGGTGCACACCTGTAGTCCCAGCTACTACTTGGGAGGCTGAGGCAGGAGAATTGCTTGAACCTGGGAGGCGGAGATTGCAGTGGCCAAAATTGCGTCACTGCACTCCAGCCTGGGCAACGGAGTGAGACTCCACCTCAAAAAAACAAAAAAAATTTCATCTGTCAATCTTTTGTCTTTTAATTGTAAGAGTGTTTAATTCATTTGCATTTTATGTGATGACTGATAAAGTAGGATTTACATCTGCCATTTTACTGTTTGTTTTCATCATATCATCATCTGTTGTTCTTGTTCTGTATTCTTCCATTTCTACCTTTTTTATTGAGACGAAGTCTTGCTCTGTTGCGCAGGCTGGAGTGCAGTCGCATGATATCAGCTCACTGCAACCTCTGCCTTCTAGGTTCAAGTGATTCTCTTGCCTCAGTCTCCAGAGTAGCTGGGATTACAGGTGCACGCCACCACACCCTGCTAATTTTTGTATTTTTAGTAGAGATGGGGTTTCACCACGTTGGTCAGGCTGGTCTCGAACTCCTGACCTCAGGTGATTCACCCGCCTTGGCCTCCCGAAGTGCTGGGTTTACAGGCGTGAGCCACCAGGCCTGGCCTCCATTTCTACCTTTTTTTGTGTTGTTTTTCAGTGTACCATTTTAATTCTGCTTTTGCTTAGTTCATTAAATGTTTTTTCTTTTTTGAGTGGTTGCTCTGGAAATTACAGTTGGCAACCTAAAACAATCCTGTTGTGATTAATGGCAACTTTCTTTCATTAGTATACAAAAACTTTGCCCCTGTATAGCTCTCTTCACTTTCCCCTGCTTTGCAAGGGTATTGTCATATAAATTACATCTTTATGCATTATGTTCCCATCAACACAGGCACATAATGACTGCCTTAGAGAGTTTCTTTTAAATCACATAGTAGATAAGTTCAACAAACAAAAAATGCATTTACACTGTCTTTTTTTTTGAGAGGTAGTCTCGCTGTGTCTCCCAGACTGGAGTGTAGTGACACGATCACGGCTCACTGCAGCCTTCACCTCCTGGGTTCAAGCAGTTCTCCTGCCTCAGTCTCCCAAGTAGCTGGGATTACAGGTGTGTGCCACCATGCCTGGTTAATTTTTGTATGTTTAGTGCAGATTGGATTTCACCATGTTGGCCAGGCTGGTCTCAAACTCCTGACCTGTGGTGATCCGCCTGTCAACCTCCCAAAGTGCTGGGATTATAGGCGTGAGCCACCATGCCTGGCCCATTTACACTATCTTTTATGTTTACCTGGTGTCTCAGTCAATTTGTTCTGCTATGACAGAATACCACAGATAGGATAATTTATAAATAATAGAATTTTATTTCTCACCGTTCTGGAGATTGGGAAGTCCAAGATCAACTGGAGATTGGGAAGTCCAAGATCAAGGCACTCCCAGATTTAATGTCTAGTGAAGGCTAGCTTTCTGTCTCCAAGATTGCTGCATCTTTATGTGACAAAAAGCAGAAGGGGAAAGAAAGGGATGAGTAGCTTTCTCAGACCTCTTTTAGGTTATTAATCCCATTCATGAGGGCTTTGCTTTCATAACTTAATCTCTTCATAAAGGCCTTACCTCTTAATACTATCACATTGGCGATTAAGTTTCAATATGTGAATCTTGTAGGGACACAGTAAAATCATTGCACCTGAAAATTACTTTTACTGGTACTCTTTTTTTTTTTCTTGTGAATTTTAGTTATTGTCTAGTGCCCTTTCAACCTGAATGACTGCCTTTTGTATTTTCCTAGTGATAAATTCAGTTTTTGTTTATATAGTAATGTCTTAATTCCCCCTCCATAATTAAGGATAGTTTTGCTGAATCTAGAATTCTTGGTTGACTGTTTTTTCCTTTTAACACTTATACCACGTCGTCCCATTGCCTTCTGGTCTCCGTGGTGTTTGATGAGGATCCCTTGTATGTGATGAGTCACTTCTTTCTTGTTTTCAAGATTCTGTCTTTGTCTTTTGACAGTTTGACTATAATGTGTCTCAGTGTAGAAGTCTGAGTTTAATCTATTTGGAATTCATTGAGCTTTTTGAACATGAGATTTTTTTTTTTTTATTACATTTGGAAAGCTTTCAGCATTATTTCTTTAAATGTTCTTTCCCCTCTCCTTTTTCTGTGACTTCAATTTTGCATGTTTTGGTAAACTTCATGGTGTTGCACAGGTTTCTGAGGCTCTGTTCATTTTTCTTTCTTATTTTCCTTTCTGTTCCTCGACTGGATAATCCCACTTATCTCTCTTCAAGTTCCCTGATACTTCCTGCCTGCTTAAATATTCACTAGAATATTTGAGGCTGTCGAGCCTCTTTAGTGAATTCTTTATTTCAGCTATATTTTCTATTTTGTCCTATTAAAATATAATTTCTCTTTGTTGATATTCTCTATTCTTTGATATAGAATTCTTTGATACATTGACCTTATGCTTTAGTTCTTGAGATGTATTTTACTTTTTGTAAAGATGTTTTTCATATTTTTGTTTACTTGAGGTCATGTTTATAATAGCTGACTTTTAAAGTTTTGTCTAGTAAGCTCATCTGAGCTTTCCCTGGGATGGTTTCTGTTGATTGCTTTTTGTTCTATGACTGGATTGTTGCATGTCTCACAATTTTTGGTTGAAAACTGGATGTTTTATTGTAATGTAGAAACTGAGAGCAGAAGGTTCCCCTTATGCAGCATTGGCTTTTGTTTGTTGTAGTTGTTACTTTGTTTAGTGACTTCTCTGAATTAATTTTGTAAAGTCTGTATTCTTTGTTATGTATTACCACTGAATTCTCTCCTTGTTTATTTTAGTGAGTGACTTCCTCAACTGTCTAGGACCAATAAGACTCCCAGTCTTTGCTGAAGGGTGTTCTGTGCAGTCAGTTGACAGCATTGCCATAGCCATTATTTTGATTGTGCAGATCCTCAGGGTAAAGCAGAGGTGAGCACCTGGGGACTTCTCAGATCTTTCCAGGCATGCACACAGCCCCTTATCTGTGCGTGGCTTTCTTGATTCTTTTGTTGGAGCTTTTAAAACCCTTACAGACATCTCAGTCTCCTGCTTTTCCTTCTGAAGTTTTTGGTTAGTCTATTGTTTGCCTCTATTGTTATCCACTGCTTCAGCCAGCCTCTAAGCTAAACAATTGCTTGGAATTCTTTTCAACAAATGGCCTTCAAGTAAAGGGATTTCACACTGGTGAACTCTATTTGTGTGAAATACCTAGCTTTGCAAGAGGGATCTTCCAGGGAACCATTATGCAGGTGAATTTTCTGGGAATGAGGGTTTGAAGGAGCGTCAGCCTCATTGTACTCCCTCTGCTGGCTTTTCAGGCTGCTGGATTTTACCAGAAATCTATCATGCTGTTTGTTTTCAAGTCTACTGCAGAGCTGTATGGAGAAAATGGGACTAGGGCAAATTAAAAAGCCACAAAGCTTTCTGTTTTTACTAAGATTTGGCTATTTTTCTTCACTAAACACTTCCAAGATTGCTGCAAGCCTTTGATTCGTTTCCAGAGTTATTATAAAGTTAATTCTGAAATATTTGCTCATTTTCTCATGGGAGAGGAATTGTTAGAGGTTCTTAAGCCAACATTTTTGCTGATGTCGTGTTTCATTTCTTTCTAAAGGTTTTAAAATTATGATTTCACACAGATCTTTCAGTTCAAATTCAGGACTACAATGTTTTGTTATCAATTTTAAATATGTCTTTTCTTCTATGTTGAAAATTTTGATTCTCAAAGACAACATAATGACTCAGTGGCTTTATCACATACTACATACATTAACAGTGTTGGAATAACAATACCAACACTATCATGAACTACAGTCATCTGCCATATAACAGTATTTTGGTCAATGATGGTAAGGTTGGTTCCGTAAGATTATAATACCATATTTTTACTGTACCTTTTCTATGTTTAGATACGTGTAGACACAAATATTTACCACTATGTTACATTGGTCTGTTGTATTCAGTACAGTAACGTGCTGTGCCAGATTTGTAGCCTAGGTGTGTAGTAGGATATGCCATCTAGGTTTGTGTAAGTATACTCTACTGTGTTTGCAGAGGGACGAAATTGCCTAACGTTGCATTTATTAGGATATATCCTGGTCTTAAGAGATGCATGACTGTACGTGGTTTCGAATTGTAGTTTGAGGATTTTTTGTAGTTCTTTTATTTTTGTCCCTAAGATATTTTCCACTGGGACTATTTGGTTAAATGGCTGTTTTAAAGTTCTTTGAAATAATTGTTCTATGTCTGGTTATGTTATCAGCTGGCTACATAGTAAGGCTTGTTTCATTTTGTTTTAAATGGCTTTATGAAGATTGCTTTTTTTAAACTGTAATTTTATTTATAGTGTAACATTTAAAATACATACATGGTTGTAAACTATTTACATTGTTCCAGGACCAAATCTACCATCATATTCCCTCCTCAACCGTTTAAAAATAAGTTTATAACTTTTTGTTTTAAAAATTAAAGGCAAATACATATATGCACACTTGTGCCTGTATATGTGGCTATAATTTTTTTCCCTTTCTCTTTTGCTTTGCTCAGGTAGTACAGTAGCTAACGCTTCTTGGGTTTGGTCTCTACAGAGAGTCATTATTTGTACTTCCCTCAGTGATAAATTTTTACTCAAAAATCTTTCTTCCCAAAGAAAAGTAAAATTTGATGTCCCTCAACATTTGGGCCTCCATGTAACTTTTAAACCCCATCCTCAATACTTCTCCATCGTTCTTTTTTTTTTTTTTTTTTTGGACATGATCTCTCTCTGTAGCCCAGGCTGGAGTGGTGCAGTGGTGCGGTCATGGCTGACTGCAGCCACACTCTCCCCAGATTAAGCTATCTTCCTGCCTCAGCCTCCTGAGTAGCTGAGACTACAGGCACGCACCACGCCTGGCTAATTTTTAAAAAATTTTCAGTAAAAATGAGGTCTCAGTGTGTTGCCCAAGCTGGTCTTGAACTCCTGAGCTCAAGCAATGCTCCCACCTCAGCCTCCCACATTTCTGAGATTATAGGTATGAGATACTGTGTATGGCCCTTCATCTTTTCTTATTTTTATTTGAAGACCTTTAAATGGCTTCCTGTCTCTTTATGAAGCTTTCCCTTAATCGTGTAGAGGTGGAACCAATTATTCTTTGTACTTCCAGAATAATAATAATAAAAAAATTCATCTTTTCCTTTTTAATTTTATTTTTAAATATTGTGCACGTGTATATATATGTAGAGAGAGAGAGACTGTGTGTGTGTGTATATATATATATATATACACACACAGAGAGAGAGGGAGAGAGAGATGGGGTTTTGCTATGTTGCTCAGGCTGGTCTTCAACTCCTGGCCTCAAGTGAGCCCACCTCGGCCTCCCAGTGTTGGGATTACCGGCGCGAGCTGCTGTGGTGCTGGGCCCATCTTTTCTTGTTAGGGGCAGCATTATTGATACATACTTTGCATAAAGTACGCAGTTCTAGTTTTACTTTTTCTCTTTCCACTTCCCATTCTTTAACGCTTTCTTCTCTTATCATCACATTTCACATTGCCAATGCTGACATTTCTTCATTTTTCTATTTTAGACATTTTTCTATTATGGAAGGTAACTTTTCCCCACCCATTCTCTTCTCCATATGTCCCTGCATTTCCCTCCTTGTCCATAGTGTTTTATCTTTGTGTTAAATCAACATTTAGATTATTAAGACTACGTAAATAAGTGCTGTTCACTGTGGTTACTTTTCCTTTTTATGTACTTTTTTTGAGGCATTAATTGGCTTTTTGTTACTGTTTTAATTTTCTGTGTTTTCTCTCATATGTATGTAGCCCCAGTATGGTCAGACACATCAGGTAATTTATCAGTTTCTTTTTTTTTTTTTTTTGAGACAGAGCTTCGCTCTTATTGCCCAGGCTGGAGTACAGTGGCACCATCTCGGCTCACTGCAACCTTCGCCTCCCGGGTTCAAGCAATTCTCCTGCCTCAGCCTCCCAAGTAGCTGGGATTACAGATGTGTGCCACCATGCCCGGCTAATTGTGTGTGTCTGTGTGTGTGTGTGTGTGTGTGTGTGTGTGTATATATATATATATATATTTTTTTTTTTTTTTTTTTTTTTTTTTGAGACTGGTTCTGTCGCCCAGGCTGGAGTGCAGTGGCGCGATCCCGGCTCACTGCAACCTCCTCTTCTTGCGTTCAAATGATTCTCCTACCTCAGCTTCTTGAGTAGCATGTATTGTTTTAGTAGAGATGAGGTTTTACCATGTTAATCAGGCTGGTCTTGAACTCCTGACTTCAAGTGATCACCCGCCTTGGCCTCCCAAAGTGCTGGGATTACAGGTGTGGGCCACTGATCCCGGCCTCCATTTATTATTATTATTATTATTTTTAAAAATTACCTGTATCCTTCAAAGGTTACTGTTGTTGTATAGGTCACTGGACCTGTTGGACAGCTGGCATTCTGGGACTTTCACTCTCATCCTGGGACTGCAAGAAGCATAAGCCTGGCAGCTAGTGTTTTGATAGCCAAACTGCAGAAGTAGACTTGGGCCATTTTGCACCCTGCTCAGTGTTTCTGTTTTAATTTAACATCTCTCTAGAGTTAAATGTTTAATTTTTTATTGGGGTAGGGGAAAAAGTAATAGAGGAGGGACAGTTCCTTGGTAGTGTTTTCTGGAGGAGCAGGTCTAGAGGTCTAATTAGTTCTTACTCAGTTTTTTTTCCATCAGTCTTCACTTCCTGCCATCATTTCTTTCCAGGATTCTGCTGCTTGAAAGGGCTTTTGACTTGGTGGCTGAAATCTGAGACACTTGGCATTTCATGCACTTTTTGTCTTTCATAATTTATGGACCTGCTTTGTCTGTTGTTGTCTTCTCTCCCTTTCTGGTCTGGTTATCTTGTTGCATAACAAACCACCACCAATGCCACCATTTTATTATGTTCACAGGATTTGTGGGTCAGGAATTTGGAGAGGATACAGCCGGGATGTCTTCTTTTTACTCTACATGTTTGGGGCCTCAGCTATGATGACTCGTGGCAGAGAGAGACTGAAGGATAGTTTCATCACATGTGTGGCACCTTGACAAGGATGTCTAGAAGGGTAGTCTCAGTCAGCTGTGTTGTCAACCCAAGGGCCTGCATATGGCCTTCCCATCATGGCTCGTTTAAGGTAGTTATATAGAAGCTCAGGGATCCAAGAGTGAGTGTGTAAGAGGACTGAGTAGAAAGCTACATTTTCTTTTAAGTGACCCATCCTCAGAAGTCACACAGTGTCATTTTTGCCTTAACCTGTTGGTCAAAGCCTACCCAGATTCTAGGAGAGGGGACAGAAACCCCATCTCTTGATGTGGAAGAGATAAGACCACTCTGCAGAAAAGGATGTGGCATGGGGGATATTGTGGCCATTTTTGGGAAGTATTGGCTATACTTTTAGGGTTGCTGTCTTTTAATTCCTTCACTTTCATTTCAGAGATGTTGGAAGGGAACAGAGATAAACTCCATTGTTCAAATTGTCATGTTTAACCAGAAGTCCTTTGCGTGATGATTTTTGTTTTTAAGGAAACTTGTTGAAGTGTAACATGAACACAGTTGAGTTCATATATCACGAGTGTGCTGTTCAGTGAATTATCACATAGTAAACACATTTTGTAAATGCTACCTCAAATCAGGAAGTGGAACAGTAGTAGCACTTTGAAGCACCTCTTGCCCTTTCATAGTTATTACCTTTATCTTCCTCCTCAAGGGTAACCATTATATCAACTTCTATCATCATAGATTAATGTTGCTTATTTTTGAATTTTATATAATGGAACCATATAATAGGTACTCTTGTGTTTGGTTGCATTTGCTCAGCAATACATTTGAGATTCATCCTTCTTATTCATCCTTGTGTTTGCAAAAATAGAAACATCATTTATTTTTATTGCTAAATAGTATTCCATCGTGCAAATACATGAATTTATCCCTTTTGCTGTTGATGTCTCCTCTAGTGGTTAAAGGTCTCTGTAGATGTTCACTCTTATTTGTATTGTTTACTTGCATGGTGGGCACTTCAATAACTTTCATTTAGTAGCTTGTCTTTGACTTTGCTGCCACCCTTCACCCCCCCCACCCAAATGATTATATTTTGATTATGTCATCTATACTATATGGAGGATTATAGAGGACCTTTATTTACCTTTCTCTATTTTGAAATATATAGTCACCTATAGATGACTATACATTTCAAAATACTAATACTGTATAGTATTAGTTATCTATACATTTCTGTAAGGTACTGTGAAATAAGAAGACAAAAAGGAAAGGTCTTTAAGCCAAAATGTATCTCACAGTCCAGTTACTGAGTTTATTTTCATTTCAGATGCTAGTGTAATAAAGGTGGCTGCTTATTTGGTTTCCTTTCCCATAGAAGATTAGAACATGGGGATTAGGAGAGAAGTTGTTGCATGATAGTATACTGATGTCAGGTAGTGTAGTAGTGAAAAAAATTAGGTGATTGTGTGAAAAGAATAAAGGAGATAAAAGCATGGCAATTTGTGGCTGTTAGGATAAATTCTTAATGGTCTTGTTTTTATTAAAATAACACAGTATAACAACCTTTTTTTCTTAATGATTATTTCGTTAAATTACACTTAATTTAACCAAAGAAATGGTTCAGTTGTGTTTTCTATACTCTGTTTAAGAAGACAAGGAAATCGTCAGGAGGTCATATTCGTGATGGTTTAAAGTAGCTATAATGGAAGCTTTCAGTCATCTTTTAAGTCTACCTAATTAGAATGTCTCATTCTCTGATATAGGAATGAAGGTTACTCTTATTTTTTTCATAAGCCTTTTTTTTTTTTTTTTTGAGACGGAGTCTCGCTTCTGTTGCCCAGGCTGGAGTGCATTGGCGTGATCTTGGCTCACTGCAACCTCTGCCTCCTGGGTTCAAGCAATTCTCCTGCCTCAGCCTCCGAGTAGCTGGGACTGCAGGCGTGTGCCACCACACCTGGCTAATTTTTTTGTATTTTTAGTGGAGGCAGGGTTTTGCCACGTTGGCCAGGCTGGTCTGGAACTCCTGACCTCAAATAATCCACCCGACTTGGCCTCATTTTTTTTATAAACTTTTTTTTTGTTTTTGTTTTGTTTTGTTTTGTTTTGTTTTGAGATGGAGCCTCGCTCTTGTTGCCCAGGCTGGAGTCCAATGGCAAGATCTCAGCTCACTGCAACCTTCGCCTCCCGGGTTGAAGTGATTCTGCTGCCTCAGCCTCCTGAGTAGCTGGGACTACAGGCTGTGCCACCACGCCCAGTCAGTTTTTTTGTATTTTTAGTAGAGACAGGGTTTCTCCATGTTGGTCAGACTGGTCTCAAACTCCCGACCTCAGGTGATCTGCCCACCTCAGCCTCCCAAAGTGCTGGGACTACAGGCATGAGCCACTGCTCCTGGCCTTTTCATAAACTTTTAAACAGTGTTTATTAGAATTTTCTTTTCCAATCATGACAGTGGGAAGAAATGCATTTTACATCATGATCAACTACACAATATATGTATGTTTTATAGTTGGAAATCCTTTTTCCATAAAACACTACTTGGGAAAAACAGTGCCTCAGAGGGCCAAGGCAAATCTCTGTTCACTTGGATTATCTAGAATTGCATATCATTGGAATCTAAATTAATGACCTACTGAACAGAGAGGGTTGAGCAAGACATTTGTGGAAAGGACTGTTCAGTAGAATATTTATATTAGGTCCAGAGGCCCTCAGTGAACCTGAGAGAGAATCAGCTTATTTTCCTTTTAAAATAGGTACTAAAATTTCAAGAGCAGTTGTCTTTCCTAATAGCTTCGTCTGCTTCTGATTGTCACACTGTCTCTGCACCCCTGCATATTGATTATTATATTGTAACATTTTTGCCACCTGGAGGTGAATTAATACATGATTGTGGTAAGAATAAATATACCATGTGTTACACCCAAAGCTTGCAATGTTATCTGCCGTCATTGCTTTTAAGTAAGCCTTTTAACGTTCTACACCTTACTTTTCTCATCTGTAAAGTACAGTTGATCTTTGGACAACAAGGGTTTGAACTGCGTGGGCCCACTTATATGTAGATTTTTTTCCACATATGCCACCCCTGTAAACAGGAAAAGTAACTTCTCTTCCTGCTCCTCCTCCTCCTTCTCTTCAAAATGAAGGTGATGATGATGATGAAGACCTTTATGATGATCCACTTCTACTTAAGAATAGAAAATGTATTTTATCTTGCTTACCATTTTCTTAATAGTTTTTTATTTTCTCTAGCTTATTGTAAGAATACATACAGTATATAATACATATACCAAATATGTGTTAACTGTTTTGTTTTTGTTTTTTTTTTTGAGATGGAGTTTTGCTGTTTGTTGCCCAGGCTGGAGTGCAGTGGTGTGATCTTGGCTCACTGCAACCTTCGCCTCCCGGGTTCAAGCGATTCTCCTGTCTCAGCCTCCCGAGTAGCTGGGATTATAGGCAGCTGCTACCACGCCTGGCCAATTTTTTGTATTTTTAGTAGAGACAGGGTTTCACCATGTTGGCCAGGCTGGTCTTGGAACTCCTGACCTCAGGTGATCCGCCCGCCTTGGCCTCCAAAAGTGCTGGGATTACAGGCGTGAGTCACCGTACCCGGCTATGTTAACCGTTTATATTATTGGTAAGACTTCTGGTCAACAGTAGGCTATTAGTAGTGTGAGAAATGGGAAAGTTCTTCAAAGATTATAAAAAGTCACAATTTCTTACTATAAGATTGCTAGCCACTATTTGTGTGTGTGTGTGTGTGTGTGTGTGTGTGTGTGTGTGTGTGTGTGTATATATGTGTGTATATATATATATTCATTCCATATCAGCTGTCCTAGCTTGCTCTGGCATGCCTGGACAGAACTAGGCAAGCCCCAGCCCATAGTGCATGCCATTCCTTATTTGAAGATGCTTCCTTAACTATCCCTGGGTAACTTCCTTTTCTTTCTTTGTACTGTTCCCCTTACCCAATTAAAAAAGTTTTAAACTGGTACCCGATCGGGTAAAGTGTAAAATGTGAGGTCCTATTTCAGCTAGTGGAAACTGGCCACAGCAGTAGGGTAGATGCGTCAGGTTATAAATAACTCAGTCTCCTTTGTTCGGTGTACTCTCGTGGCTCGTGGCTGGACAGCTATTGAGTAGCACCCTTTCTGCAGAAAGTAAAGCTCACCTTTCTGAGAGATCATTTGTTCCCGCGTTAATTCTTTTTTTTGCGACACCAAAAACTTTATTCCTAACAGTAGTTATGTTTTGGGGGAGTCAGAAGTTACATGTGAATTTTCAGCTGTGCTGGGGGGGGTCAGCACCCCATCCGTCTCGTCATTTAAGGGTCATCTGTACTTACCTCATAGGTTTGTGTGAATTAAATGAGCTAAGGCATGTAAAGTGCACCATACTTAGCGGTCAGTAAATGTTAATGATTAACAATTCTGATAATCTACTTGGTGAACAAGAATAGGATATGTTAGAATGTTAATGCAGAAGTTTTTTATGTCTCAGATAAGTTTTTTAGTAGATAAAGGAAATTAAGGATATGATTCCAGGAAGAGCACTGTGTCAGGAGTGAATCATAAGAAAGATATTACTATTAGGTTGTGGATTCTAGGTGTTCTTTGGGATGTTTCTTTTTCCTATGTTCCCCAACCCTATCCCTAGACTTTGCCACTTACTAGCTGTGAGACTGTAGATAGGCTAAACTACTCACCAAAGTACCAGTTTTTGTAAGTTATTTACTTTTAGAAAAGAACCAGATGTAATTCAAAGTTTTCTCTGTAATACCACCCTTCTTAGTTTACATGTAGTATACTTTCTTGGGTGGTTGGACGAAGTGGGTGGCATTAGTAAAGCTAGCTTGGAATTGAACATAATACTGGATACTCTTGTGAGAGTATGTCTGAAGTGACAGCATTCTGTGGCCAAAAAATCATACAGACACTGTCTTACACTATTTTCTTGGGTTAATTTTTGACCCAAAAAAATCATACAGACACTGTCTTACACTATTTTCTTGGGTTAATTTTTGACCCAGAGTGGTAAACCTAGTTATGATAGTCTGTTCTGCTACATTTACATTCTGTGTTGATAGAAACATTTGGAACTGGCTAGGCTTTTCTAGAATCTAGACAACTGCTTTAGTCAGTTGTACATTGTGGATGTTCCCTAAGCATTGACCCTAGCTCTAAGGTTTTTTTCCTTGCAATTAGTCATCTGCTTAGTAGGAAAATTCTGTGAGTGGTGATAATACGGTGGATATGTAGAAAAATGGCTATTTAACCTTTTTTAATGTTGCTGGTCATAAGTTTATGTTGCCACTTCTCTTTAAATGAACAAGAACAGCACAAACTTTAGTTTTGGAAAATGTAGGTATTGTAGCTAAAAATGACATCCCTCTGTTCCAATGCTAGAAAAAGTGACATTTCTCCAATTCTGAGGCCTAGCCCAATTTATTGCTTGTGTTCATCACCCTCTGGTATTGTACACCAGTGGCTGGCCATGGATCTGTATTCTCACTGTTGGAGATAAGAAATATCTGCTGTCATGAAAAAACCTTTTATCGTAGAAGAGCAGTATAGCTAATCTGCTTTGTTATAGAGTAGTACCCTTTTATCCACGGTTTCACTTTGTGTGGTTTCAGTTGACCTGTTGTTAACTGCAGTCAGAAAATATTAAATGGAAAGTTCCAGAAACTCATAAGTTTTAGATTGCACTCTTTTCCGAGTAGCATGATGAAATCTCGCACCGTCCTGTCTAGGAGGTGAATTATCCCTTTATTCAGCATATCTACACTGTTTACACTGCCCACCGTTAGTCCACTTAGTAGCCGTCTGAGTTACCAGATTGACCGTGGTGGTATCAAAGTGCTTGTGTTCAAGTAACCCTTATTTGACTTAATAATGACCCCAAAACACAAGAGAAGTGATGCTGTCAATTTGGATATGACAAAGAGAAGCCATAAAGTGCTTCCTTTAAATGAACAGGAGAAAGTTCTTAATAAGGAAAGAAAAAAATCATATACTGAAGTTCATCACAAGAAGAAGGGTGAGTACAGTGCAATGCAATATTTAGAGAGAAAGACCATATTGACATAACTTTTATCATAGTTTATTATTATAATCATTCTATTTTATTAGTTATTGTTAATCTGTTGTGCCTAGTTTGTAAGTTAAATGTTACAGGCATGTCTGTATAGGAAAAAACATAATATATATAGGGTTCTGTGCTATCTAAGGCTTTAAGCATTCACTGAGGTCTTGGAACATTTCCTCTGTGAATAGGGGGGACTACTGTATTTTTTGATGCCCTTTTTCCTATAAAGTACTGGGGCATCTTTCATAAACATATACTTAATGTTCATTGTTGACCAGGCAGGCTAGAAATACTAAGTATTCTTCTGTAGGGAGGAATACTTGTGCCCTTATGACTGTACTCTGTCAAAAGGATAGATTTCATAGTAATGTTTGAGGGAAGAAAGAAAGGAAGGAAGGAAAGAAGGATCTGTAGCAATTTACTTATCAACACTGAACTAACTTTTTGAATTAAATTTTCCCCAATGCTTTGGCTGCCTTTAGTGTTTAAAAGAGGAAAGAATGAGAAAGTTAAAGAAAAATACAACTTTTTTCTTGCTAATGTGTGTTTCCTTAGACTGCCCATCCCTCACTGCTGTATACTTTAGTAGTATACCATATTTTCTCTGTAGTGTCATGCATTTTTCTATTTTTTAAAAAATTATTTATTCTTTTATTTAGAGACAGGGTCTCACTGTCACCCAGGCTGCAGTGCAGTGGCGTGATCATGGCTCACTGCAGGCTCGACCTCCTAGGCTCAAGCAATCTTCCCACCTCAGCCTTCCTAGTAGCTGAGACTACAGGTGCACACCACCACACCTGACTAATTTTTATATTTTTTGTAGGGGCGGGGTCCCACTGTGTTGCCCAGACTGATCTTGAACTCCTGAGCTCAAGCGATCCTCCTGCCTCAGCCTCCCCAAAGTGTTGGGATTACAGGCTCATGAGCTATAGTGCTCAGCCCATGTTTCCATTTTAAAATTTTGTCTTTCCTGTATGATTGCTCTTTCTGTGAGGACACGGTCTGTCTATATACTCACTTTTTTTTTTTTTTTTAGACAGAGTCATGCTCTGTTGCTAGGCTAGAGTGCAGTGGCCCGATCGTGGCTCGCTACAACCTCCGTCTCCCAGGTTCAAGCGATTCTTCTGCCTCAGCCTCCTAAGTAGCTGGGACTACAGGTGTGTGCTACCACGCCAAGCTAATTTTTGGATTTTTAGTAGAGATGGGTTTCACCATGTTGTCCAGGATGGTCTCGATCTCTTGACCTCGTGATCCGTGCACCTCGGCCTCCCAAAGTGCTGGGATTACAGGCGTGAGCACTGCACCCGGCCTATACTCACTTTTGAATCTGACATACCTACCTTGCACAATGTCTTCCACAAAATAGGTACCCAGCAAGGAACTATTGTATTGCTTGTAACTTATATTTGAATTGTACTTTACATCTTTAAAGGAATTTGACTCCCTAATTGGTTAGGTATTTATGGTTTTTATGGTACTATACATTTTCTTGATCTTTTTTTTTTTTTTTTGAGAGACGGAGTCTTGCTCTGTTGCACCCAGGCTGGAGTACAGTGGCACAATCTCAGCTCACTGCAATGACCGCCTCCCAGGTTCAAGCAGTTCTCCTGCCTCAGCCTCCCTAGTAGCTGGAATTACAGGCGCACGCCACCATGCCCGGTGAATATTTGTATTTTTAGTAGAGAAAGGGTTTCATCATATTTGCCAGGCTGGTGTCGAACTCCTGACCTCCAGTGATCCGCCTGCCTTGGCCTCGCAAAGTGCTGGGACTACAGGCGTGAGCCACTGAGCCCAGCCATATTTTCTTGAGCATATTTGTGCTTTAGCACAGTAGAATTGTCTCTTTGAGTGTCCCCACCCCGCAACACACACACAGTTAAGAGAGCATGAATCTTTTATCCCTTTCTGTATTTCCTCAGTCTGTCGTAATATCAGATGTGTTATATCTGTGTAGTAAATGTTCAAACATAGGTTAAATTCTTTTTCATTTAAAAATGATGACAAGATTGTTATATTTTGGTCTTTTTCTGATGTGAGCTGTTTATATGAGTTGACCTTTTCTGTCCAGAAGGAATAGAAAACATTCTGGCAATGTGGGTAGGTTTTATTCCTCCTGCGCTTCCTTATGTGAGATAGGCAGAAGAAATAGTATAGTATTCTTGTTTTACGTATGAGGAAACTAAGGTTCAGAGAGTTTTAAGTGGCTTTACTAAGATCTCACAGTTATCAGATGGTGGAGCTGGAACTTTTACCGAGGTTTGTTACATTTTATTTTTAATCTGAGTTTTAAAGCTTTTAGTTTAGTTAATGTCTAGTTAAGTAAAAGTATTGTATTCTTGCAATTCTTAAAATTAAAGTTTGTCTTTAAAATTACATGTAAAGTTACATTTAAAGTTAAAGATCTTAAAATGTGAAACCTGAAGCACAGCTGGTGAATGTAATGGCTTTTCTTTGTGACTTTACAGTGTCTTATACCAAGAGAAATGTAATGGTAAAAAGATTTCTTCCAGAAACTATGTTGGCTTGTTCAAACATCTCTGAATAAATTCCTTATGTATATTTTTTCTACTACTAGAAAACAGATTTATAAATGTAATTTATAAATTAAATATAAACTGAACTAAAGTCAGTACAAAAATTGAAAGTAACATTAATATGATGGATGATATTTCGTCATAATAAATCACTTGATTAATGTTAGAGTTATGACAGCTCAGGTTTCTTTTGGCATGCCTTTACTACTATGTGCTACTTGACTTCATTCACCTATAGATTTTTTTCCATTATAACTTGTATGAAACACTCTTCTATTTTGCATATTATCTCTTTTGGGGAATGAACAATTTGCTACTAAAAGTGGCTTTGCTCAGGATCAGTATGGTTGTGAAGGTAAATATGGGCGTTAGCGTTGCTTGTCAGTATTTGGATATAGGGTTATCAAAATATGAGGAGAATGAGAATGCTTTATCAGGCATTTCTGAATTATAGAAATTTTAAAATTAAAAAATTTTCTGAAAATTAAAAAATTCTAGGAGAATACATGTGGACTCCAGTTTGAAAGACACTGCTTTATATAAATCAAATCTCATTTTGAGTATATTAGTATAACAATACAGTTTTTGTGTAGTTGAAGAATTATCAGTTTGAACTAATAAACCAGAATAATTTGTAAGGAAATCAGTTGAAAGGTATCTCAGATTCCTGATTTAGTCATTTAAATGTTATTTGCATACTAGGAAACAGGCTGTATATTTAGGTGAAAGTGGGAGAGGAAATGGCAGTTTACATGTTTATATTTTTCATGTTGACAAGTTTTACATGTTTACAAGTTTACAGTTTACATGTGTGGTTCATGATCTTTGCCATGTTGTAACTCTTATAAAAACGTTAAAGAGGTATGTCATGAACAGTACAAATACATGTTCTGACAGATCATAAAAAGGAAGGGAGGATTGAAGTTTTCCTAGGTGTAGTATAATTTTTAAAATAGACTTCACTTTTGCAACAGTTTCAGATTTATAGAAAAATTGAAGACAGAGCGTTCCTGCACCCAGTTTACCTTATTATTAGCATCTTATATTAGTATGATCTATTTGTTACTATTAATGAACCAATATAGATACTTTATTATTAGCTTAAAGTCCATAGTTTATTTAGGTTTCCTTTGTTTTTACTGTTCCAAGATCTCATCCAGGATACTACATTACATTGAATTGTCATATCTCTAGGCTCTTCTTGGCTGACATTTTCTCAGACTTTACTTGTTTTCCTTAGTTTTAAGGAATACTGGTCAGGTGTATTAGATGCTCCTCTATTGGTATAGATCTGATGTTCTGATGATGATTAGACTGGGGTTGCGTGTTTTTTGAAGGAAGATCACAGAAGTCAGGTAACAGTTTCATGTCATCAAAAATTATACTCACCCTCCTTGAGGGCTAGAATAATATATACATTATTTGAGAGTCTTCTGAACGGTAGATTTGTCTTTTTTCCATTTATTAAAGCACTCCTTTAGCTTCATTCACAGAGTTTGCTATGTTGTGTTTTCATTTACATTCATTTCAATATGTATCTTTTTTTTTTTTTTTTGAGATGGGGTCCCGCTCTGTCGCCCAGGTTGGAGTGCAGTGGTACAATCTTGGCTCACTGCAACCTCTACCTCCCAGGTTCAAGCAGTTCTCCTGCTTGTGCACCACCACACCCAACTCATTTATGTATTTTCAGTAGAGATGGGGTTTCACTATGTTGGCCAGGCCGATCTCGAACTCCTGACCTCAAGTGATCCACCCGCCTGGGCCTCCCAAAGTGCTGGGATTACAAGCATGAGCCACCATGCCTGGCCTAATTTGCCTTTTGATTTCTGCGTTGACTGGTGGGTTTTTTTGGAAGTACGTTAGGGGATTAGTATCCAGATATTTGAGGGGATTTCCAAAATAATATTGTTCAGGGAACATACTTTGTATGATTTGAATCTTTTCAAAAACTTTAAAAAAAAAGTTGCTTTATGGTCTAGCATATGGTCTACGTTGGTGAGTATTTTCTGTGCACCTGAAAAGAATGTATATTGTCCTGCAAAAATAGCAGTTAGTTCAACTTTGGTTGATTGTATTTCTCAAGTCTTCTCTAACCTACCGATTGTATATCTGCTTCTAGTCTTTCAGTGCTGTCAGTTTTTGCTTAATGTATTTTCAAAATCGTTTGTTAGGTAGATTGGTGTTTAGGATTTTTATATCCTCTTGATGGATTGATTCGTTTATAATTATAAAATGACCCTCTTTATCCCTGGTTATATTTTTTGCTCTGAAATTCACTGTAATATTAATACAGCTTCTCTAGTTTTCATTAATGCTAGCATAATGTATCTTTTTACTTTTAACATTTTTGTGTCTTTAAAGAGAATTTCTTGTAGGGAGCAAGCATATAGTTAGGTCTTGCTTTAATGTCAAAACTGATGAACTGTGCCTTTTGCTTTTTAATTTTTTTTTTCTCTTTTTTCTTTTTCTTTTTTGTTTTGAGACAGAGCCTCACTCTGTCGCCAGGCTGGAGTGCAGTGGTGTGATTTTGGCTCACTGCAACCTCCGCCTCCAGGTTCAAGCAATTCTTTTGCCTCAGCCTCCCCAGTAGCTGGGACTACAGGCGCCCACCACCATGCTCAGCTAATTTTTGTGTTTTTAGTAGAGACAGGGTTTTGCCATGTTGGCCAGGCTGTTGTCGAACTCCTGACCTTGTGATCCGACCGCCTCGACTTCCCAAAATGCTAGGATTACTTACAGCGTGAGCCACTGCGCCCGGCTGCTTTTTAATTTTTTCTAAAACTCTTTTATTTTGAAATAGTTGTAGCTTCATAGGAAGATGTGAAGAAATGGACAGGGAGGTCTTGTGCGCTCTTTACCCAACCTTTCCCAATGTTAGCATCTTGCTTAACTACCGTACAGTATCAAGATAAGGATATTGACATTGGTAAACTTATTTAGATTTCACCCGGTATGTATGTACTTATTTGTGCGTGTTTGTATGGCTCTGTGCAATTTTATCAGGTGTAGTAGTTTTGTGTAACTACAACTACAATCAAGATATTTAACTGTACCATCACAAGATTCCTTTGTACTGTCCCTTTATAGCTATAGCAACCCCCACCATCATCTCCCCCGCGCCATACCTAACCTCTGGGAACCACCAATCTGATGGAATCATGTAGCATGTATTTTCTGATATGGCATAATCTCCTTGTTGTTCATCCACATTACCTTGTGTATTAGTAGTCTGCTCTTATTGCTGAGTTATAGTCTGTGGTTTTGGATATACCACATTTTGTTTAACTCCTCATCCATTGACGGACATTGGATAGCTTCCAATATTTGGCTCTTATAAATAAACTGCTCTGAATGTTCACATGGAAGTTTCTGCTTGAAAATTTTTATTTCTCTGGAATGAAGGTTAACCCAGAATCTAATTGCTGGGTTGTATGGTGAGTCTATTTTTAGTTTTGGAAGGAACCACCAAACGATCTTCCCCATTTTATATTCCTACCAGCAATGTATGAGTGACCCAGTTTCCTTGTATACTTACTGGCATTTGTTATTATCACTGTTTTTTTAATTTTAGTCATTCTGATAAGTGTATGATGATAATTCATTGTGATTTTTTTTTGAGACAGAGCCTGTTGCCCAGGCTGGAGTGCAGTGGCACAATATTGGCTCACTGCACCTCTGCCTCCCAGGCTTAAGCAATTCTCCTGCCTCAGCCTCCTCCCCTAGTAGCTGGGATTACAAGTGTGCACCACCATGCTCGGCTAATTTTTGTGTTTTTAGTAGAGACGGGATTTCGCCATGTTGGCCAGGCTGGTCTCGAACTCCTGACCTCAGGTGATCTACCTGCTTCAGCCTCCCAAAGTACTGGGATTATAGATGTGAACCACTGCACCTGGCCTCATTGTGATTTTAATTTGCGCTTCTCTAATAGTGGATGAAGTTGAACGTCTTTTCTTGTGCTTGTTTGGCATCTGTATATTTTCTTCAGTAAAATGTCTGTTGATGTCTTTTGTCCATTTTCTAATTTGAATTTTTTTTTTGTTTGAAACAGAGTGTTACTCTGTTTCAAACAGGCTGGAGTGCAGTGGCGTGATCTCGGCTCACTGCAACCTGTGCCTCCTGGGTTCAAGCAATTCTAATGCCTTAGCCTCCCGAGTAGCTGAGATTACAGGCACCTGCCACCTCCTTGCCTGGCTAATTTTTGTATTTTTAGTGGAGACAGGGCTTCGCCATGTTGGACAGGCTGGTCTCAAATTCCTGGCCTCAGGTGATCCACCTGCCTCAGCCTCCCAAAGTGCTGGGATTACAGGCGTGAGCCACCGTGCCCAGCCTAATCTGCTCTTTATTTCATCAGTATGTTTTTTACCTCAAGACATTGTAATTTTTGTTTAGGCTGTTTTATATTTTCCCTGTCTTTAACATGTTTATGTTTTTCTTTATTTTCTTGAGCATATGAAATACAGTTTGACTAATGCTGCTATTTGTATCATTTGTGATTAATTTTCTATTGGTTGATTTTTCTCATTGTGGGTTATAGTTTCTTGATTGTTCTCATGCCTGGTAACTTTTGTCTTTGATTCCTGGTACACACTCCTATTAATCGCACCTATGTTCAGTATTCATTATTCTGGCCGCATGCAGTGAATTTTACCTCATTGCTTTCTGTATACAATTATTTCGTTTTAAGTATTTTTGAACTCTGTTCTGGGATGCAATTAAGTCACTTGGAAATAGTTTGATGCTTTTGAGGCTTGCTTTTAATTATACAAGACTCTGGGAATAGAGCAGCCTTTAGTCTTGGGCTAATGTTGCCCAGTATGGAGGCAATATCCTTGTTAGGATTGTTTGGGATGCTACTTGTATTATAAGATTTTCCACTTTGACTTGTGGGAGCACAACTATCTTTGGTACTGTTTGAGCCATATGGATACTTCCAGTGTTTGTTTCAGGTGGTCCTGGGTGTGTGTGTGTGTGTGTGTGTGTGTGTATGTATGTATGTATGTATATATTTATTTATTTATTGAAACAGGGTCTTTCCCTGTTGTCTGGGCTGGAGTGCAGTGGCACGATCATGTCTCATTATAGCCTTTACCTTCCAAGCTCAAGCTATCCTCCCACTTTGGCCTCCCGAATGACTGGGACCACAGGTGTGTACCACCACGCCTAGCTGAATTCCCTACCTTTGTCTTTGTGTCGGAACTCTCTCCAGGGAGTAAGCTGGAATAGTAGTAGAGGTAACCTCATTTGTTTCTCCTCTCTCAGAGATCAGTGCCTTGTATTACCTGTATCTACTGTCTGAAAATGTTGTTTCACATATTTTGCTTGGTTTATTGGTTAATGTGGCTAGGTAAATCTGGTTCCCTTTTGGCCAGAAGCAGAAAGCCTGGATACATTTTTAGTTTTGATTTTGTGTTTATTTAAAATCTGCTTATACAGAGTACTTCTTACAAAATAACAGTTCGTAATTTATCTTTACCGTAAGAATGTCCTTTTTGCTTAAATTTGGATAGTATGTGACATAAAGTGTAATATACCATGAAAGGGAGTAAGGGATGGTATAGGAGTGAAAGGATCAAGTGCCACATAGAATAAGTGTCCTAATGCAAACACACATATTTCTAGTTTTGAGGCCACAGATTTAATTGTGGTTAATGCCTGCTTTCATTCTGGCTTTCCACCTACATTCCGTGGAACACTGTTGTCCCACTATATTTTAATTGGGTTTTACAATAAACAGGGTTTCGTGGACCATATGTATTTAGGACATTTCAGAGTAAAGAAAATTAACTTTGAATTGCAGCGCTTTTCAAAATTAGTGATGTAGTAATAATGAATTCTGTGAATCACCAGTGAAACAATGTAGACTTATCCAATCACTGGACTTCAGTGATCCTTTTCTGAAAATTCTTTAGAGGTAGGTTGTTATTAAGTGTTTAAGAATCTCCTTCCTTCCTTCCTTCCTTCCTTCCTTCCTTCCTTCCTTCCTTCCTTCCTTCCTTCCTTCCTCCCTCCCTCCCTCCCTCCCTCCCTCCCTCCCTCCCTCCCTCCCTCCCTCCCTTCCTTCCTTCGTAGGTTATTAAGTGTTTAAGGATCTTTCTTTTCTTTCTTTAGAGGTAGGTTGTTATTAAATGTTTAAGGATTTTCTTCCTGCCGTCCTTCCTTCCTTCCTTCCTTCCTCCTTCCTGTCCTTCCTTCCTTCCTTCCTTCCTTCCTTCCGTCCTTCCTTCCTTCCGTCCTTCCTTCCTTCCTTCCTTCCTTCCTTCCTTCCTTCCTTGCCTTCCTTCCTTCCTTCCTTCCTTCCTTCTTCCTCCTTCCTCCTTCCTTCCTTCCGTCCTTCCTTCCCTTCCTTCCTTCCGTCCTTCTTCCTTCCTTCCTTCCTTCCTTCCTTCCTTCCTTCCTTCCTTCCTGGCCTTCCTTCCTTCCTTCCTTCCTTCCTTCCTTCCTTCCTTCCTTCATTTCCTTCCTTCCTTCCTTCCTTCCTTCCGTCCTTCCTTCCCTTCGTTTAGTTCTTCCTTTTCTTTCCTTTTTCTTTCTTTCGAGGTAGGTTATTAAGTGTTTAAGGATCTTTCTTTTCTTTCTTTCTTTAGAGGTAGGTTGTTATTAAGTGTTTAAGGATTTTTCTTTCTTCTTTCTTTCTTCCCTCCCTCCCTCCCTCCCTCCCCTCCCCCCCCTCCCTCCCTCCCTCCCTCCCTCCCTCCCTCCCTCCCTCCCTCCTTCCTTCCTTCCTTCCTTCCTTCCTTCCTTCCTTCCTTCCTTCCTTCCTTCCTCCCTCCCTCCCTCCCTCCCTCCCTCTCTCCCTCTCTCTCTCTCTCTCTCTCTCTCTCTCTCTTTCTTCCTTTCTTTTCCTTTCTTGCGACAGAGTCTCCCTCTGTTGCCCAGGCTGGAGTGCAGTGGCATGATCCCAGCTCACTGCAGCCTCCACCTCCCAGATTCAAGTGATTCTTGTGCCTCAGTCTCCCAGGTAGCTGGGACTACAGGCTCGCATGCTGCCATGCCTGGCTAATTTTTGTGTTTTTAGTAGAGACAGGGTTTGGTCATGTTGGCCAAGCTGGTCTTGAACTGCTGGCCTCAAGTGATATGTTCTTCTCGACTTCTAGTATTAGTGCAGGTGTGAGCCACCACTCCCGGCCAAGGATGTTTTAATACTGTTTAAATAAGATGTATTTAATTATCATGGGTTACTTACCTAAGCAGATTCAAGAGTTCATATATTTAGTAAACCTGCTGATTCCTCTTGATGGCTGTTTAGGCTCCTTTCAATCTTCTGTTAGTATAATCTTACATGTTATTTTATAGAATGCATACATTTATATGTAGGATGAATTCTTAGAATTGCTTGATTAAAGGAGGATGATACATGTATCATATATATGCATGCATTTGTATTTTTGATATTGACATTTTTTTCTCCATTGAAATGATGTCAGTTTGTAGTTACACCCCTTTGAAAGCCTCTGTTTAGAGACATATTCTCTAGTTGCCTTCTAGTATTATTCATTTATTCTCCTACCACCTGTGTTTGAGTGTCTGCTTACTGTTCCTACCAAACTGTTTATTTCCACTTCTACCTGATAAGTTTTGAGGCAGTTTAGAATAGTAATGAAACATGCGGACTCTGGAGTTGGTCTTTTTCCAATCCTTACTTGGCCAGTAATTGTGTCTCAGTTTCCCAATCTGTAAAACGAGAGAATAAATAGTTATGTTGGGCAAGGGCTGTTGTAATTAAATGAATTAATACCTATGTAGCACTTAGTGTCTAGCTTATAATAGATGACATGTAAGTATTGTCTATTATCATTGCATTTTAAAATTCATTTACAGGGCTGCCTTCCCCACCGCCCCATATTTACTGGCCAGTAATGTTTCTTTTTCTGTGAGTTGCAGTTAGTCTTTTCTTTAAATGTTAGCAAAGTAGTACATGTCTATAGTTTAGAGTCAAAACAATCCCATAAAGCTTATAAAAAGGGAGCCCTTATCTCCCTTCAGTAGAGACGCAACCTTCCTTTTTTATTTCCTGAATATTTTCAATATGCAGTTGGTTGAGTCCTTGGATGCAAAACCCATTGATACGGAGGGACAACTATATGTTAAACAATAGCAATCTGAACATCAAATGACTGAATAACAATATAGCTGCCTGAAGCTGCAATGTTGGCAGGGGCAATCATAAAACTAGCTGGAGATTTTACTGGGTAATCTGGGGAATGGAACAGCCATAGTAGACCTTGATAAGCTCCCACATATTCATGGGTGTCTTGAGAGCTGCACATGCTCAGGAGAGAGCAGAGAGGCTTCCAGCTGTCTATTCACCTGGCTCAATGTGCGGCCTTTCTCAAGCAGAAAGTAGGAGTTAGAACTGGTTCATAAGCCCCCTGAACTTTGAATGGGGTCCCAGCCAACACAGAGGGAGATGCTTTGGTAAAGGACAGAAGCCTTACTGGCTCAATATGTTTAAACATAACCTCTTATTTATCATTAACCGGTCACCAAACTATACTGACCTAGGAGTGACTTCTAGAAAGTCAAGCTTAAAAATAAAAATTGGGGAAAAAATAAAAAACAGAAGACAACTAACCAGAGACATCAGTAGTCATACACTATTGAGAAGACTATAGAAATAGTCCAGGCAAGTCTGTAAACAAACAGCAACCACAATAGTCTGGGAGGTGTCAGGGGTCAGAATCTTGAGTTGTTATATTATTGAAAATGTACAATTTAAACAAAAGTTTTCGAGCCATGCAAAGAAACAGACTTGAAAAAAAGGCTAGGGGACTATAAAGGAGACTAAAGTGAGAAGACAATACAATGCAAAACATAATTCCTAAAATGATTCTGTATTTAAAATACAACAGTTATAAAGAACACTATGGGAGGCTGGGCGCGGTGGCTCACGTCTGTAATCCCAGCACTTTGGGAGGCCGAGGCAGGCGGATCACGAGGTCAGGAGATCGAGACCATCTTGGCAAACACGGTGAAACCTCGTCTCTACTAAAAATACAAAAAATTAGCCAGGCGTGGTGGTGGGTGCCTGTAGTCCCAGCTACTCGGGAGGCTGAGGCAGGAGAATGGCATGAACCCAGGAGGCGGAGCTTGCAGTGAGCCCAGATCGAGATCCCTCCACTGCACTCCAGCCTGGGCGACAGAGCCGAGACTCTCTGTCTCAAAAAAACAAAAAACAAAAAACAAAAACAAAAAACCTAAAGAACACTATGGGAGAGTGAAGAAATTTTAATATAGGCTACATATTAGATAACAGTATAGTCAATGTTAAATTTCTGAAAAGTGATAACTACATTGTGGTTATTTTGGACAGTGCCCTTGTTCTTAGGAAATGCATGCTGGAGTATGTAGGTAACTTTCAAGTAAATTAGTAAAATGAGAGAGAGAGGGAGTGTATGTACACATGTGGCAAAATGTTAACAATTGGTGAATCTAGTGTATTACAGTTCCTTGTACTATCTTTTCAACTTTTCTGATGACTTGATATTTTTCAAAATACAAAATTGAACTTAACAGAAATTGATAATAATGAGACGGGGGAAAGCTTTTGTTTTTTTGTTTCACATTATAGCTTTCTTCACTATTTGAATTTTCGACGCATATGCTACCTATTTTTTTTTTTTTTTTATGTCAGCAGCAGTTATATATATGGGGGCATTTTTTGTTTACTTCTTTATACTTAGGGGAATAAAAGAGAAAATTAAGAAAAAGGAAGAGTGGTTAAAGGAAATTCAGCAAACCTCAAATGCACTTCTTAGTGAATACTTTCGAATACTTGTTCTATGCTTTCAGTACTATAACCTTCAAAGTCATTTTACTATTATTATTGTTATTTGAAACGGAGTGTCACTCTGTCACCAGGCTGGAGTACAGTGGCGTGAACTCGGCTCATTACAATGTCCGCCTCCCAGGTTCGAGTGATTCTCCTGCCTCAGCCTCCCTAGTAGCTGGGACTACAGGCACGTGCCACCACATCCAGCTAATTTTTTGTATTTTTAGTAGAGACAGGGTTTTACCGTGTTAGCCAGGATGGTCTCAATCTCTTGACCTTGTGATCTACCCGCCTCGGCCTCCCAAAGTGCTGGGATAAGTCATTTTACTATGTTTTAAAAAGAAATGTCTAAGGGACTTTTTTTTTCTTTGAAAGGGGGTTGGGGAGATATTATCATGTTTTTAGTTCCTCTGTTTTGGAATTTGCTTCTCTCTGGGATTCTCAAGCAACCACTGATTGGCTTTCTATCACGTTAGATTAGTTTGCGTTTTCTAAAGTTTTATTTAAATGGCATCATACAGTATGTATTCTTTTTGTCTGGCTTATTTCAGCATAATTTATGAGATTCAGGCATGTTGTGTGCATCAATAATTTATTCCCCTTTATTGCTAAGTAGTAATTGAGCATATGGATATACCACAGATTATTCAGTTATTGATAGGTTGTTTTCAGTTTTTGGCTATTAAAAGAAAGCTGCTATGAACATTCTTGTATAAATCTTTGTATGGACACGTATTTGCTTTTCTTTGGGTAAATACCTAGGAGTGGAGTGGTTGGATTGTATGGTGGGTGTATGTTTAACTGAATAAACTCCCAAACTACTTTCTAAAGTGGTTATACCATTTTAAATGCATTTCTACCAGCAGTGTATGAGAGTTCCAATTCTTCTATATTCTTGCCAACATTTGGTATGATTACTTTTTTTTAGACACTTTTTTTTTTTTTAACCTTTTAAGCTCAGGGGTACATGTACAGGATGTGTAGGTTTGTTACATGTGTCATTGGGGCTGGTTGTACAGATTATTTCATTACCCAGGTATTATGCTTAGTATCCATTAGTTATTTTTTCTGCTTCCCTCCCTCCAATTTTAGACATCCTAATGTGTGGCGTAGTAGTATCTCATCCTCATTTTGGTTTTAATTTGCATTTCCCCATGATGATGAGTGGTTTTTCATGTGTTTACCTGTCATTTGTATATCTTCTTTGGTGAGTGCCTATTCAAATATTTTGCTTACTTTATCCCCTATTTTGAGAGTTCTTTATACATTCTGGATACAAGTACTTGATCAGATAGATGCTTTGCAAATACTTTCTTCAGTTTGTGGCTTCGCTTTCATTCTCTTAACAGTATATATAACTTTTTAATTTTGATAAAGTCTAATTTATCATTTTTTCTCTGATGTATTATGCTTTTGTGTTGAAACAGAATATTAGTTTCTGTTTAGAATTCTATTTTTATAAATGTAATACTTTATTCTAAACCTCCGGTAGATGAAATGTACCATTTCACAAGTGAGACAGGTAATAGGCTTCTCTAAGTAGCTATATTCAGGATTTCACTATAGGAGCTCTACCTTTTTACGTGTTCTATAAATTTTGGTTCATTGTCTGAAAAGGGTTGCTCTATTCAAGATATACTCCTATTAAAATGTATTGGTTCTGTATTTGTCACAGTGCAGTTTACTACATGGTATTTTATAATTTAATCTTATTTGGAATTACATAAAATGATTTTCAGGGGTATGAAATAGTGTTAATTAAAGCGATTTTTAAAGTATCTTGGTTAAGTTGAAAGATACACACTTTTAAAAATACATATGGCTGTAGGTGTTCATCTTTTGAAGTAATCTGAAAAATTATGGATCATTATCTCTTATGTACCTGGAATTAAAACAAATGCCACAGATAAGCATGTTTAACAGATGTAATACTAAACAGAAAAGTTTCTCTCCCCATACCCCCATCTGAATAATACATGCCACCTTTACATTTGAATTTTTAATACTTTATTTTCTTATCTGAGGACTGCCCCCTCACCCCCCAACCCCTTTCATGTTTTGGCCCTTTGCCTTATAAGCAGAAGACATTTAAAAAATTCATCTTATCCAACAACTCCACTTCTGTGTATATGTTCAAAAGAATTCAAAGCAGGATCTCTATTCTACCTTTTTTTCCTTTTTTTTGGAGACAGAGTCTCACTCACTCTGTCACCCAGGCTGCTGGAGTGCAAGGCTCACTGCAACTTCCGTCTCCCGGATCAAAGAGATTCTCCTGCCTCAGCCTTCTGAGTAGCCCGGCTACTTTTTTGTATCTTTTTTTAGTAGAGACGGGATTTCACCATGTTGGCCAGGCTGGTCTCGAACTTCTGACTTCAGGTGATCTGCCTGCCTCGGCCTCCCAAAGTGAGGCGCTGGAATTACTGGCGTGAACCACACACCCGGCCTCCAAAGCAGGATCTCAAAGAGGTATTAATGTACCTGTGTTCATTGTGACATTATTCAACCAAGAGATGGAAACATCTCAAATGAGCATCAGCAGATGTGAAGGGATAAAGAAAACGTGGCATATATATGCAATGAAATATTATGCAGCCCTTATAAGGAAATCCTGTCACATGCTACAGCATGGATGAACCTTGAGGACATTATCCTAGATGAAATATGCCAGTCATAAAAGGATAAATGCTCTATGGTTCTACTCATATGAAGTATCTAAAGTAGTCAAAATCATAGAAACAAGAAGTAGAAAGGTAGTTGTCAAGGGCTGTTGGGAGTTGTAAGAGAGGATTGGTGTTTAATGTGTATAGAATTTTACTTTTTCAAGTTGAAGTTCTAGAGATCTGTTGCATAACAATGAATATACTTACACTGCTGAATTGCACACTTAAAAATGGTTAAGATTGTAAATTTAATGGTTACGGGTTTTAAAAAGTCACAATTAAATGATACAATGTGTCTGAGAATCCTATTTTTAAAAAATCATCTTACGTGGTGTTCTTTTAGTTGGGGAACCTTGTAAATGAGAAATGGATGCCTACTTGAACCTGCTGATTTGTCTTGAACTGAAGAACTTGCTTGAGTATTCCTGTGATCTTTTAGATCATTGTGTTTTAGCTAGATTGCTGGTCCTGGTTGCTCTAGGTAGCTTTTTTGTTTTTTTAAGATGGAGTCTCGCTCTGTCTTCCAGGCTAGCGTGCAGTGGTGCGATCTTGGCTCACTGTGACCTCCACCTCCCGGGTTCAAGCGATCCTCTTGCCTCAATCTCCCAAGTAGCTAAGAATACAGGAGTGTCCCACCACACCTGGCTAATTTTTGTATTTTTAGTAGATATGGTGGGGGATTGGTCTCACCATGTTGGCCAGGCCGGTCTTCAACTCCTGACCTCAGGTGATCTGCCCGCCTGGGGTTCCCAGAATGCTGGGATCACAGGTTTGAGCCACCACGCCTGGCCATCTACGTAGCCTTTTGTTATTATTATTTGTGTTCCAATGATATTTAGGCATGTGGCAGGTTGCTTATATTTTTCTTATATCTTACTTGACTTTTAAGCAACATAATTCATGATAGATTATGCTTGCATTCTTTAAAAACTTTTTTCTCTTTTCAGTTTCTTTGACATACCAAGGTCTCTTGATTTTTCACTTATTTAACTGCCATTTCTTTTTCTACCTACTTATTTCATTTAGTCCCACAGCTCTCCCCCCATTTAATTGTGAATATTTATTAAGCCCCTTATTTACATGTCTTATCTATGTATTGTTTTTCCTAATTTTTTTTTAAATTAAGAAAATGCAGGTACAGAATTTAAAAAACAAACCTGGAGTGGTTCTATGAGACTTATCGTGAAAAACAACAGTTTTTCATAGTCTCGGAGGTGCTACCTTCAGTGCATAGCTGTTACTTTTGGTATTTGCCTCCATATTTTTTATTTTTATCTTTTGGAGATGGAGTTTTGCTCTTGTTGCCCAGGCCGGAGTGTAATGGTGCGATCTCAGCTCACTGCAACCTCTGCCTCCCAGGTTCAAGTGATTCTCCTGCCTCAGCCTTCCGAGTAGCTGGGATTACAGACATGCACCACCACGCCCGGCTAATTTTTGTATTTTTAGTAGAGATGGGGCTTCACCATGTTGGCCAGGCTGGTCTTGAAATCCTGACCTCGTGATCTGCCCACCTCTGCCTCCCAAAGTGCTGGGATTACAGGTGTGAGCCACTGCACCCTGCCTTGCCTCCATATATCTAGATAATGTGCTTATAATGCTGTTTCTGTGTCCTTCTCTTCCCTCGCAGTTTATGTTGCTTTTTTTGTTTGTTTGTTTTTTTTGGAGACGGAGTCCGCTCTGTCGCCCGAGCTGGAGTGCAGTGGCGCGATCTCGGCTCACTGCAACCTCCGCCTCCCGGGTTTAAGCGATTCTCCTTCCTCAGCCTCCCAAGTAGCTGGGACTGACTACAGACGCCTGCCACCACACCCGGCTGATTTTTTTTTATATTTTTAGTGAAGACAGGATTATGCTATGTTGGGCAGATTGGTTTTGAACTGCTGACCTCATGATCTGCTCGCCTTAGCCTCCCAAAGTGCTGGATTTACAGGCGTGAGCCACTGTGCCTAGCCGATGTTTTTGTTTGTTTGTTTTTGAGACGAAGTATTGCTCTGTTGCCCAGGCTGGAGTCTAATGATGGCAATCTCGGCTCACTGCAACCTCTGCCTTCCGGATTCAAGTGATTCTTGTGCCTCAGCCTCCCAAGTAGTTGGTACTACAGGTGCACATCACCATGCCTGGCTAATTTTGGTAGTTTTAGTAGAGATGGGGTTTCACCATCTCTACTAAAACTACCAAAATGAAAAATCGTGGTAATGTGCCTTGGTCTGTCTGGAAACTTTCGTTCCTCCAGTCTGGGAAATGCATGTTGGATTAAGCTTTTCATTATTTGGTGTTAACTTCATGGGGAAAAAATTAGATTCTACTCTTTATTACCTATATCTGTTTGGTGAAATTACCAGTAGATAGTCTATGCCCATTAGAGGAATTTCTGATGATTTAGAATGGCATCCCGGCATGTGACTTGGGGATAGATATATGAATGAGAATTAGAGAGAGAGGGAGGTGATAGAGGCACACATGTTAGGGGTGGTGGTGTGATATGAAGCAAGTGATTATGTATATGTTAGAGTTCTAGACAAGAGTAGATCCTATATAGATGAGTCAGGAAAAGAGAATCATTTTGGCCTACTAGGCTTTATAAACGTGGAGCTAAGAAAAAATGGTATGTCTAGGGAACTGTTAAAGGGAAAGCAAGGATTTTGTAAGGGTGTTTGGTAGTGTTATATCATGGAGGTCCTTGGCATTTTCTATTATTGTGGTGCAGGCCAGTAGTTTTCCATTGTTCCCCCCCCCCCCCCCATTAGAATATATGCAGTACTTACTTGGCTTTTTCTGGGATTATGCGCAATCCTGGAAAGCCAGGTCTTTCATTTAATAAAACATTCAAGAGGGTGATGTTATAGTGAATACATACATACGTACACCTTAGTCTAAGTGATTTGTGGTACAGCATTTAAAATGTGTTCGTAAAGAAATCCGAAAATTGGTTTTGGAAAGAGCTAAATACACATACTTCTAGTAAGGCTTAGGGAGCGGGCAAAAGGGGAGCATAAATGTAAAATACCAAGAATGAGAAAGGAATATATACACAGTTATAAATAGAATATGATGTACAGCCAAACTGTAATTAACTTCAGAGTCTTGATGAAACAGGTGGGTTGTGACAACAATACAAACTGTGAATTGTGATTCATAAAATTCACAGTGGCTATGGGTACAAGTTTTCAAAAATTCTGATTTTTCTTTAAAATCTTAAATTGTGGTATTTATTCCTTTAATTCTTCAAATAATCCTTTGGGGTAGTTGCTATAAAATCTTCCTGTTTTATAGAGCACAAAGAGATTAAGTGACTTGCCCAAGGCCAAACAACACGAAGCTAAAATTCAAACCCTAGCCAGTCAGGTTTCAGAGTCTATCCACTACACTTAGCTCTCATGGCATTAAAAAAGGCAAAGCATTTGGATACTTTGGCACTATAAATATCATTAGTAACTGCAGTTGTCCACTGGGGAACTCAGGGCTCAATAGTCATTCAGACAGGTAAGACCTGATCAGGTCGCGTTTGGCATCAGATTGACATAGAAGAATATTGCATAGGAAACAGCATGCCAGCAGAGCAATGCCTTGCTCTTGCAGGATTCCTGGGGCTTGTGTTTGGTCCATGAGTGACAGCTCAGGTATGTGAGAATGAGACTCACAAAGGTGGTTGCAGAGCTACTCTGGTGTATTAGTTTCCTGTGGCTTCTGTAACAGATAACTATAAACTGGGTGATTGAAAACACAGAAATTTATTCTTTCACAGTTGTAAAGGCTAGAAGTTCGAAATAAATGTGTTGGCAGGGCCATATTCCGGAAGACTCAAGTGGAGAATCAGTTCCTTGCCTTTTTCCACCTTCTAGTGGCTGGTCTTAACATCACTGTCTACTTTGTGTGCCTGAAAACTCCTGCTATCTTATAAAAGGACACATACGATTGCCTTTGGGGCCCACCCAGATAATGCAGGGCAAGAGCCTCCTTTCAGGATCCTTATCTCAATCCCATCTTTTTACCAGATAAGGTAATATTTTTTTTTTCAGCCTATCATACTTGGTTTAGAAACACCCTCCCTTGCCCCATCACCTCCAAATAGGAACCAGTATCTTTTTTAACAGTATTGTGGTCATACTTTCCATGTTTTCTCTATAGAGATGTGCTCAGTTAAATAGTATTCTGAGGAAATCCCAAAGATGTGGCATCGTAGCAGATATTTATAGTTCATTTGCAGTTCTCTGACTCTAGATTTATTTCATTAATCAGGGATAATTTTCACCATAATCAGTGTTACTACTACAGGTTGAGTATCCCTTATTAGAAATGCTTGGGACCAGAAGTGTTTTGGATTTTGGAATATTTGCATATGCACAAAGAGAGATCTTGGGGATGGAACGTTAAGTCTAAACATGAAATTCATTTATGTTTTACATGCACTTTATATACATAGCCTGCAGGTAATAAGATTTTAAATAATTTTGTTAAACGAAATTTTGGCAGTGACCCATCATGAGGCAAGGTGTGGAATTTTCCACTTGTGGCATCATGTCATTGCTCAAAACATTTTGGACTTAGCAGCATTTTGGATTTAGGATTAGGGATGCTCAGCCTGTAACACAACTGACATACAGCCTTTATCAGGCTTTAGAAGTAAAGGATGTCAAGGACAAATTTGTCCATAGAAGAGAAGGGTTTTGTTAACCCTTCACAAATTATTTAGGATACACCATGATTACTATAGATTGTGTTAGAACTTTTCATGATAGGCGTTGGGAGTAGTAGTGAGTTTGATGATATACTTTTTTTTTTTTTTTTAAGTGAGAGTGTGGCATTATAAGATTTATGTTTTAGATTTTGTAGATACTGAAATGATACTATAACCCTGAATAGTAGGGAGGAGATGTTTTCAATGGATTGGAGAAACATGAATTTTAATATTTTTGGTTTGGAGCAAGTGGATTAACATGAAAGAAGGAACAGGAGAGTTATGGGCATATCTTGCTTTATTGTGCTTTGCATATATGTATATATGTAAACAAATGGAAGGTATGTGGCAGTCCTGTGTATCGCAAATCTGTTGGAACCATTTTTCCAACATCATGTGCTCACCCTGACTCTGAGTCACATTTTGGTAATTCTCACACTATTTCAAGCTTTTTCATTATTGTTATATCTATTATGATGATCTTTGATCAGTGACCTTTGATGTTACTATTGTAATTGTTTTGGGGCACCATGAACGGTGCCCATGTGCAACAGTAAACTTAATTAATAAACATGTATATGTTCTGACTGCTCTACTGACTGGCCATTCCCTGGTCTCTCTCCCTCTCCTCTCCTGTTCCCTGAGACACAGTATTGAAATTAGGCCAATGAATAACCCTGTGGTGGCCTCTGAGTATTCAAGTGAAAGAAAGAGTTGGACATTTCTCACTTTGAGATCAAAGCTAGAAATGATTAAGCTTAGTGAGGAAGGCCAAGATAGAAGCCAAGATAGGCTGAAAGCTAGGCCTCTTACACCAAACAGCCAAGTTGTGAATGCAGAGGAAACTTGTTTTTAAAGAGACAGGGTCTCACTTTGTTGCCCAGGCTGGAGTGCAGTGGTATGATACGGTGTAAGCTAGGCCTCTTACACCAAACAGTCAAGTTTTGAATGCAGAGGAAACTTTGTTTGTTTGTTTTTAAAGAGACAGGGTCTCACTTTGTTGCCCAGGCTGGAGTACAGTGGCATGATATGGTATAAGCTGGGCCTCTTATACCAAACAGCCAAGTTGTGAATGCAAAGGAAACTTTGTTTTTGAAGAGACAGGGTCTCACTTTGTTGCCCAGACTGGAGTACAGTGGCATGATCTTGGCTCACTGCAGTGCAGCCTCAAACTCCTGGGCTCAAGCCATCTTCCTACCTCAGTCTCTCAAGTAGCTGGGATGACAGGTACCCAGCTAATTTCATTTTTGTGGAGATGGGGTCTTGCAACGTTGTCTAGGCTGGTTTCAAACTCCTGACCTCAAGCCATCCCTTTGCCTTGGCCTCACAAAGTGTTGGCATTACAGGCATGAGCCACCGCACCTGACCGAAAACGTTCTTGAAGGGAATTAAAAGTGCTACTCCAGTGAACACATGAAAGATAAGGAAGCAGAATAGCCTCACTGCTGACATAGTGAAGTTTGAGTGGTTTGGTGGAAAATCGAACCAGCCACAGCATTCCCTTAAGCCAAAGCCAAACCCAGAGCAAGGCTCTTAGTTCTCTTTAATTCTGTGAAGTCTGAGAGAGGTGAGGAAGCTGCAGAAAAAAAGATTGAAACTAGCAGAGGTTGGTTCATGAGGTTTAAGGAAAGAAGCTATCTCCATAATACAAAAGTGCAAGGTGAGGTAGCAAGTGCTAATGGAGAAGTGTAGCAAGTTATCCAGACGATCTAGCTAAGATCATTCATCAGTGATCTACACTGCACTAAACAGATTTTCCATCTATATGAAACAGCCTTCTATTGGAAGAAGATGCCATGTAGGACTTTGATAGCTAGAGGAAAAGTCAAGGCTTAGCTTCAAAACTTCAAGGGACAGCCTGACTCTTTTGTTAGGGGCTAATGCAGCTGGTGATTTTAGGTTGAAGCAATTGCTCATTTACCATTCAGAAAATCCTAGGGACCTTTTTGAATTATGCTGAATCTACTCTACCTATACTTTATAAGTGAAACAGCAAAGCCTAGCTTACAGCACATCTGTTTCTAGCATAGTTTACTGAATATTAGTCCACTGTTGATACCTACTGCTCAGAAAAATTCTTTTCAAAATATTACTGCTTATTGACAATGCACTTGTTTCCCAAGAGTTCTGGTGGAGTTACATGAGGAGATGAATGTTGTTTTCATGCCTGCTAACACACACATCCATTATGCAACCCATAGATTAAGGACTAATTTTGACTTTCAAGTCTTATTATTTAAGTGATACATTTTGTAAGGCTATATGACTGCCATAGATAGTGATTCCGCTCATGGATCTGGGCAAAATAAATAAAAAACCTTCTGGGAAGGATTCACCATTCTCAATGCCATTGAGAACACTTGTGATTCATGGGATGAGGTTAAAATAACCACAGTAGCAGGAGTTTGGGAGAAGTTGATTTCAACCCTCATGGATGACTTTGAAGAGTTCTAGACTTGAGTAGAAGTAGTAAATGCAGATGTGGTAGAAATAGCAAAAGAATCAAAATTATAAGTGAAGCCTGAAGATGTGATTGAATTGCTGCCATCTCATGATAAAACTTGAATGGAGGAGTTGCTTCTTATGGATGAGCAAAGAAGGTGGTTTCTTGAGATGGAACTCACTCCTGGTGAAGATGCTGTGAACATTGTGGAAATGACAACAAAGGGTTTAGGATATTATGTAAACTTAGTTAACAGATTAGTGGCAGAGTTTGAGAGAACTGACTCCAGTTTTGAAAGAAGTTCTACCTTGAGTAATATGCTTTCAAACAGCATCACATGCTACCAAGAAACCTTTCATGAAAGGAAAGAGTCAATCCATGAGGCACACTTCATTGTTGTCCTAAGAAACTGCCACAGCCACCCTGACCTTCAGCAACCATGATCAGTTAGCAGCCACCGACATTGAGTCAGGACCCTCCACCAGCAAAAAAGATTACAACTTGCTGAAGGCTCAGATGATTTTTAAATTAGGTATGTGCGTTTTCTTTGACTAAATGCTATTGCATGTGTAAGAGACTGTTGAGTATTGTTAACATAACTTTTATATGCACTGGGAAACCAAAAAATTCATGTGACTCGCTTTGTTGTGATAATTCTATTGGGGTGGTCTCCAGTTATCCCCAAAGTATGCCTATACTATCTGATGTCAACAAAATTTTTGTTTGTTTTGAGATGGAGTCTCACTTTGTTGCCTAGGCTGGAGGGCAGTGGCATGATCTCAGCTCACTGCAAGCTCTGCTTCCTGGGTTCAAGCAATTCTAGTGCCTCAGCCTCCCTGGTAGCTGGGATTACAGGTGTGCGCCACCATGCCCGGCCAATTTTTGTATTTTAAGTAGAGACGAGGTTTTCACCATGTTGGCCAGGCTGATCTTGAACTCCTGACCTCAAGTGATTTGTCCGCCTCAGCCTCCCAAAGTGCTGAGATTACAGGCATGAGCCACCATGCCTGGCTGATGTCAACACAATTATACATTATCAAAAAATTACATTCATTGATATCACCACCAATCTCATCAGAAAACACTTTAAGTTTTGGGAAGCTGTCAAGCTCACAGTAGTGGTTGGTTGAAGTTTTCCAAAATTCTGATTTTTGCTTCATATTTCTAATTTGATCATTGGCAGTAAATATTGTTATTTGCTTTTCTTTAAATGATAGGCTCATTACGCCCATTTTTGAGAATATATCTTCTAACTACCCAAATTTGGATAGACATATTTTGTCATTCTTTCGAGTCAAAATGATGCTCCATGAAAAAAGAGGCCAGCTCATTTAATTAACTAATCATTGTACAAAAATGCTTTTAAGTTCCCATTCTGTTACACAGCTTATTAATACAACATGTACTCGACAAGGTATGGTGGCTCACGCCTGTAATCCCAGCACTTTGGGAGGCCGAGGTGGGCGGATCACCTGAGGTCGGGAGTTGGAGACCAGCCTGACCAACATGGAGAAACCCCGTCTCTACTAAAAATACAAAAATTAGCCAGGGGCGTGGTGGCATATGCCTGTAATCCCAGCTACTCGGGAGGCTGGGGGAGGAGAATCGCTTGAATCCGGGAGGCGGAGGTTGCGGTGAGCTGAGATCATGCCGCTGCACTCCAGCCTAGGCAATAATAGCGAAATTCTGTCTCAAATAAAAAAAAAAAAAAAATAAACAACATGTACTCAAGGGTACTCAACATGTACTCAAGACTTCATTTAATAAAATAACTTTTTTACTGTTTTGTTGAGGATATTCTTAAATGAAACTGGCATTTTCTTTAAAAAAAAAAATGAGTGGTGGTGAAGAATATTATGATTACTGTAGTGTTTAGCTCTGTTTGATTTTTGCTAAGATGCTAGCAGTTTTGCTCACCATTGCTTTTGTATCAGTTCAAATAACATCTTAATATTAATGAAAATAATTTTGACCTAGCAGACCTCTTGAAAGGGTTTTGGAGACCCCAGTTGTCTGTGAATCATACTTTGAGAACAGCTGCCTTAGGGATTACAACATGTATTTTTGACTTATCAAAGTCTAGTTGGTACTTCTGCCCTTTTCCTAGGCAATGCAAGATTCTTAGAGCCATTACCCATCCCCTCTTCCATCACTGTTGTATATATGAATTCTGTACCAGCCTTTTTTTTTTTTTTTTTTAAATAGACAGAGTCTCACTCTGTTGCCCAGGCTGGAGTGCAGTGGCATGATCTCGGCTCACTGCAAGCTCCGCCTCCTGGGTTCACGCCATTCTCCTGCCCCAGCCTCCTGAGTAGCTGGGACTACAGGTGCCTGCCACCATGCCCGGCTCATTGTTTTTGTATTTTTAGTAGAGACGGGGTTTCACTGTGTTAGCCAGGATGATCGCCACCTCCTTACCTCGTGATCCGCCCGCCTCGGCCTCAAGTGCTGGGATTACAGGTGTGAGCCACTGCGCCTGGCAATTCTGTACCAGTTTTAAACACAAATTATCTTTAATGTTGTTACCCATGTATTTAACACACCCCCCCACCCCCGCTTTTTGCTTGCCATTTCTTCCTGCATCACTGACCTTTTGAGATATGTCTTTTCTGCATGTGAGTCTGCTGTGTTTATATATCTGAAAATATATTCTTTTTGAGACAGAGCCTCGCTCTGTTGCCTAGGCTGGAGTGCAGTGGCGCGATCTCGGCTCCCTGCAAGCTCCGCCTCCCGGGTTCACGCCATTTTCCTGCCTCAGCCTCCCGAGTAGCTGGGATTACAGGCGCCCGCCACCATGCCCGGCTGTTTTTTTGTATTTTTAGTAGAGACGGGATTTCACTGTGTTAGCTAGGATGGTCTCGATCTCCTGACCTCGTGATCCACCCGCCTTGACCTCCCAAAGTGCTGGGATTACAGGCGTGAGCCACCGCGTCCGGCCTGAAAATATTTTTATCACACTTTCATGAGGTATGTGTTGAGAGGTTCTTTTTTGTGGGGGGATGGAATTCGAGCATATGAACTTCCAGTTCTACCACCATTTGTTGAAAGACTGCCTTTTTTTTTTTTTTTTGAAATGGAGTCTTACTCTGTCACCCAGGCTGGAGTGCAGTGGCTGTGATCTTGGCTCACTGCAACCTCTGCCTCCTGGGTTCAAGCGATTCTCCTGCCTCAGCCTCTCGAGTAGCTGGGATTACAGGCGTGCGACACCACGCCCGGCTAATTTTTGTATTTTTAGTAGAGACGGGGTTTCACCATGTTGGCCAGGATGGTGTCCATCTCTTGACCTCGTGATGCACCTGCATTGGCCTCCCAAAGTGCTGGGATTTCAGATGTGAGCCACCGAGCCTGGCCTCTTTTTTTTTTTTTTTTTTTTTTTTTTTTAAAAGAAATTGTCTTTGCACATTATCAAAAACCAGTTGGCTATATTTGTGAGGGTCAGTTTCTGGGTTCTCTGTCTTCTGTTGATCTGTATCGTCTGTTGATCTGTATGTTTGTCTTTTCACGAATACCATACTGCCTTGATTGTTGTAGCTTACTGTATTAAGTCTTGAAATTGGGTAATATATATCCTCTGGCTTTGTTCTTTTTCATAATTGTTTTGGCTATTCTAGTTCCTTTGCCTTTCTGCTTGCTGATATATACAAAAAGGCTCACTGAGATTTTGATTATGATAGCCTTTATATGTCTCTATAAGAACATATACATAAAAATTAGGGGGGATTGATATTAACAATGAGTTTTCCACATGTAGATCCTGCACATATTTTGCTAGATTTATACCTAAGTACTCCTTTCTTCCGAGGGTCGGGGCAGATGTTACTGTAAATGTTTTTTTTTTATTTCAAATTCCAGTTGTTCATTACTAGTATATTGGAATGTAATTGACTGTTGTATATTCACCTTGAATATTACACTTATCGGTTCTAGTATTTTCTTTAATTTCAACTTTTAACTTGCCACAGTCTATCTTCAAATAATATTTATACTATGTCATGTGTGGAATGGACCTTACAAGAGTATACTTCATTTCTCTCATTGTGGTCTTTTGTGTTGTCATACGTTTTACATCGGTGTGTGTTGTAAACCTCACAACACGTTGTTACTATTTTTTTTACTTTAAACAGTCTCCTTTTAAAAAATAAACTCTTTCTGATGTATAATTTACATATACCGGCATACCTTGGAGATATTGGGAGTTTGGTTTGGTTCCAGACCACTGTAAGAAAGCAAATATTGCAGTAAAGTGAGTCACACAATTTTTTTGATCTCCTGGTGCATATAAAAGTTATGTTTACACTATACTGTAGTCTCTTAAGTGTGTAATAACATTATATCTAAAAAAAGTGTATACCTTAATTGAAAAATAGTATTTTGTTGCTTAAAAATGCTGACACGTTTTTTAGCAATAAAATATTGTTAAGCACATGATGTTGGAAAACTGGTGCTGATAGACTTGCCACAAACCTTCAATTTGCAAAAATTTGCAGTAAAGTGAAATGCAATAAAAGGAGGGATGCCTGTGTGTAATTTCACTCATTTTATGTATTTGATGTGTTTGGACAAATGCATATACTATTGTGATCTTTTGAGACTGGCTTCATTCACTCAGCATAATGTGTTGGAGATTGACCCACGTGTTATGTCAGTAGTTCATTCCTTTTTGTTGTTAAATAGTATTCCATCGTATGGATGTACCACAGTTTGTTTATCCATTTATTCATTGAAGGAGTATTTGGGTTGTTTCCAGTTTTCAGTGATTATGAATAAAGCTGCTATAAATATTCATTTATAGGTTTTGGTATGAGTATAACTTTTAACTTCTCTAGGTTATATATTTAGGAGTGGGATTGCTGAGTCATGTGGTAAATGTATGTTTAACTTTCTATTTAACTGCCAATCTGTGTTCTGGAGTGATTGTAATATTTTGCATTCTCACCAGCAGTGTATGAGAGTTCCATTTGTTCTGCATCCTCATTAACACTTGGTATTGTCACTTTTTGAAAATTTTAACTATTCATATAGTTAATGTAGTGGTACCTCTTTATGGTTTTAATTGATTTTTGTAGCTTTACAATAGGTCTTAAAGTTAGGACATGTGGGCCAGGCACAGTGACTCACACCTGTACTCCCAGCACTTTGAGAGACAGAGACAGGTGCATCACTTGAGGTCAGGAGTTCGAGACCAGCCTGGCCAACATGGTGAAACCCCATTTCTACTAAAAATACAAAAATTAGCCAGGCGTGGTGGTGGGCGCCTGTAATTCCAGCTACTCGGGAGGCTAAGGCAGGAGGATCGGTTGAACCCCAGAGGCGGAGGTTGCAGTGAGCCGAAGTTGTACCACTGCATTCCAGCCTGGGCAACAGAGCGAAACTCTGTTAGGACATGTGAATTCTCTAACCTTATCATTTTTCAAAATTGTTTTGCTTATTCTAGTTTCTTTGCCTTTCCATATACATTTTACAGTCATCTGTATCTACAAAAAAATCCTGCTGGAATTTTGATTGATATTTCATTAAATCTGTACATCACTTGGGATACTTCTCATCTTAATGCTATTGGGTCTCTCAGTTTCATGAACCACAGTATCTCTCTGCACTTATTTAGGACTATTTAGGACTTCTTTGACTTTTCACCAGGGCTTTGTAGTTATTCTAGCATATACAGATTCTGCTGCACATATTTTGTTATATATTTCATATTTTTGGGGCTATTTTAAGTGATAAAAAATTTTGCTTCCAGTTGTTCATTGTTAGTTTATAGAAATGTAATTTATCTTTGTATGTTGACTTTGTAGCATGTGTCCTTGCTAAACTTAGTTACTAGTTACAGGAAGGTATTTGGGGATAGATTTCTTGGGTCAGTTGTGTTTTAAGGAGACATTAAAAATTGAGAAAAATGTCTTATAATTAATTACCCATAAGCTACTATTTCAGGTACTCTTTATTTTGTTGTGTAGATCAAGATTTCCATTTGGTATAATTTTCCTTCTGCCTGAGAATTTCTTTTAACGTTTCTTAGACTGTAGGTTTTCTGGTGATTAATTCTTTAAGCTTTTGTATATCTGAAAAAGTATACTTTCATGATCATTTATGGAAGATATTTTTGCTGGGTATAGAATTGTAGGTTGTATGGTGCCAGTTGACATTTAGAAAAAAAAAAAAATAGGATTGTAGGTTGACAGAGCCGCCTTCTCCCTCCCATTTATTAACTATAAGGGTATTGTTCCATTTTATTTCAGCTTGTATTGATTTCTCCAAGAAGTTTTCCCATACATGTGCTATATAGCCTGAAAAGTTTCTTTAGGCAGTAAGCTTGGGGTAATTTTAGAGCTCACATTCATTATTTTCCGTTTACTGTCATGTGTTCTGATATTCAGTGTCTAAAATTCTTTGTTTAGTTATTTAATTGTTATATTCAGGAGTAAATTTGGTCCCTTTTACTGCATCTTGGCCTGAAGCAGAAGTCCAAAGACTTAAGAATTTTTGATCTCATAATGCCTTATAGAGTGGAAGATTGAGATGCCAAGAATATCACTTCAGTAATTCAAATGAATGCCTTGTGTGGAGAATGTTGGGTTTAAGGTTTCTTCTGACGCTAGTGGTTTGGTATTTATTTCACTGGTTTAAAATAAAAAATTTGAATACAAGCTTAGAGATTCCAGCTAAGTTGAAATGGTATTTTGGATGGTCAAATTTCATATTTTATATGAAAGTATTTGAGTAGTGTTATAAATTATGAGTAGTTATGACAGTTTTCCTTTAAATTCGGATTTTTGGCAAAATATGATTTTAGGACTGGTTTTTCAGATGAGCTTTTTCAAGTTAGTGGAGCACGTTGTTAAAACAGCCACTAATAATGAGAGATACTTAAATTTGCCCACTACTTTATTACCTTTACCCTTTCACTTCCTAAATGAAAAACCTTCCTAGTCATATTGGAAAAATTTATAGCTATGATAGACTGGAGCAGGGCTACCACCTAGTGGTTTAAATAGACACGGGCCCTTATGGAGTATCTGAATGTGTAATGCAACTGTTTGTCCTTTGATCTTTTATTAATCAGTGAAGCATTTGTGTTTTGCTTTGTTATTCATTCTTGCTATTTGTGGATCACAGTGGCAGATCACATTTTCTTTTCTTTCTTTTGAGATGAAGTCTTGCTCTGTTGCCCAGGCTGGAGTGCAGTGGCACGATCTTGGCTCACTGCAACCTCTGCCTCCCAAGTGATTATCCTGCCTCAGTCTCCCGAGTGGCTGGGATTACAGGTGCACGCCACCATGCCTGGCTTGAATTTTTAGTAGAGATAGGGTTTCACCATGTTGGCCACGCTGGTCTTGAATTCCTGACCTCAAGTGAACTGCCCGCCTCAGCCTCCCGGAGTGTTGGGATTACAGGTTTGAGCCACTGCACCTGGCCCAGATTTTCCTCATTACTATTTTTAGAAACAAATTTGATTTTTAGGAGTTCCTTGTATATTCTAAATATGAATCCTTTGTTGCTACATGTGTTGAAAGTGTATTTTCTCAGTCGTGGCTTGCCTTTATACTTATTTTTTGTTTTATAAACATAAGTTCTGAGCATTGACGTAGTTGAATTAATCTATCAGCCTTTTTTAATGACTTGTACTTTTTGTCTAATTTTAAAGAAATCCTATGCTATCCTGATGTCAGAGCCATTTTTCCGTGTTTTCTTCTTAAGGATTTATATAGTTTCACGTTAGGGCCTTTAATAGGTTTTTTTATATGTAGATACAGGAGTCCACTTTATTTTTTGTTATTTTTTTTTTTCTCCCGTTAGAAATAACTTGCAGGCTTGCCACCGCTTTTTTGTTAGGTTATTGTTTGCCAGTTGCGTTACGGTTTTCCACACATACAAGTTCTGTTTCTAAGCTCTTCATTGCTAAATATATGTATTCATGCACCAGCTCTCTTGATTTCTGTATCTTTATTGTGACTCATGGTATCTGGTACAATGCTAACTTTCTTTTATGTTTGTAGTATTTTTGTCTTTTTTCTTTAAATCTTTCTATGTTATATTTTAGGTGTGTCTAAATTGCATAGATCTGGATTTAAAAATTTTATTGCAAGTCTTTTTCTTAGCATATTTGTTGTGATTAAAATATTGCATTAAATAATAAATATTCATTTAAATATATCTACATATGGATTACCTTCTTTGCTCTGCCCTTACCCTCCATCTCCCCACCAGGTATAGTGAGCTTTTGAATATAAAGACTTTATTTGGGGGGCAGGGGGAGCTGTAGGATTTCTTTTAGGCCAGGAATGTGATAGTACTGTGTTTGATTTTGGCCTATACTTTGGATTGTTATTAGTTGAAGACCATCTGTAGTTAAATTGTCATCTGAAGTTTGTGTTCTACCCAGTTCAGATGAATTCAGGCTTATGGTTGTAAATACTCAGATCTCTCTCTCTCTCTCTCTCTCTCTCTCTCTCTCTCTCTCTCTCTCTCTCTCTTTTTTTTTGATGAGTCTCGCTCTGTCGCCCAGGCTGGAGTGCAGTGGCGCGATGTCGGCTCACTGCAAGCTCTGCCTCCAGGGTTCACGCCAGGTTCATGCCATTCTCCTGCCTCAGCCACCTGAGTAGCTGGGGTTACAGGCGCAGGCCACCATGTCCGGCTAAATTTTTGTATTTTTAGTAGAGACGGGGTTTCACCGTGTTAACCAGGATGGTCTCGATCTCCTAACCTCATGATCCGCCTGCCTCGGCCTCCTAAAGTGCTGGGATTACAGGCGGGAGCCACCGCGCCCGGCCAATACTCAGATTTTCTTTTCCACTGATTGCCGTCATGGATTGGCAGTTTTCTTTGTCCTTCAAGAACAGTTTTAAAATAACATTTAAAAATTGTTTTATTATTACATTTTAGTTTTTACTTAGATTGAATGTGTTCGCTCATTGAGGCTCAGTGTTCTGAGGGGGTGTCTTATTTGACTCTTAGGTGGCTTTCAGGCCTTGTGTTCTGTCCCCCAAATAAGACCCCTAAACCCAACACTAAGATTCAACAGGCTTTCAGAATGTCATACAAAAAGTCACTTTGATATTCTATCTCCAGTTCTCTTAGTTCTGGTTCCCCTGACCGCCCCCAAAGTCCATTCTTTGTAGGACTTAAGAACTTTGAACTTAAGAACTTTGTGTTGGTTGCCTGCCATTGTGTTTTATCTGACATCTTTAGTTTTCAGCACAAGGTTTCAGTGGTTGTCCTGAAGTGGAAACCCTTTCCGACTCTTCATTTTGTGGCTTACATGGAAAATTGGTAGTACCAATTACTGAGAAAATTTCTTGAGGGCTCTTAAGATTGGTACATATACAAGGGCTCTGTTTGAAAGACTTTGGCTGCCCTGGCATCCTGGCTGTTTTATGCCAGCCAATGCTCTAGCAGTTAAAAGCTCTCCCTGTCTTGCCACTCCTATTACCAATTACCAGTATATTTGTTGGAGAACTTTGGTTGTAGAATATAAATTCCAGAAACAGAGCTGTGTGTGTGCATGGTTAAGTTTTTTACTTCATGAGAGAAGGGGGAAATTAAAGATCTTGACTCATACCTGGCCAGTACAACATTGCACAGGGAAGAAAAATGCAATTAGGTGCTTGCTTTACAGTAGAAGAAAATACTGGTAAGTGTTTACATTGGGTCAGGTTCTGGGGATTTTCTAATTCTGAACTGAATCTATGTACTGTAAAGGAAATGGTGGGTGATTTTGAGAAAATAGGGAAACTTTTACATCAAAAATTCTGTAAAGAAGTCAAAGGTAAATGCAATCTGGGAAAAAATATTCTGTAACATTATATATAGAAATCCTTTATATATAAATAGCACCTGACAGATCATTTAGGAAAAGAACTATGATGTAGTATACCGAGAACTGTGCACAATGTATGGACAGGCTGATAATTCATTAAAGAAGTAATAAACTTAGCTGGTAAATATTAGGGGAAAAGTAGTGAAAAAAACTTGAAATAAGCACTGCTAGTGGAAGGTTATATTCAGCTTTGCTGGTTGGCTTATCAGAAGCTTAAATTGTGCTTTTAATTTGACTGCGAGGAACTTACCCTAATAATAGCAAAAACTTGGTTAACAGTCAGATACTCTTCAATAGAAACAAATTATAGATTAACTGTTCAGTAAAATGCTATGCAGATGTTAATTTTGAGATCTATATGTTTTGACATGATAAACAATATATTGAATCAAATACAAATTTTATAAAACTTTATAAAATTGCATGTAAAGATTTGTACTAGGCTGGGTGCGGTGGCTCACTTCTGTAATCCTAGCACTGTGGGAGGCCGAGGCAGCTAGTTCACTTGAGTTCAGGAGTTCGGGAGACCAGCTTGTTCAACGTGGCGAAACCTTGTCTCTACAAAAAAATACAAAAATTAGCCGGGCGTGGTGGTGCGCACCTATAGTTCCAGCTACTTGGGTGGCTGAGGCAGTAGGATCGCTTGAGCCTGGGAGGTCCAGGCTGCAGTGAACATGATGGCGCACCTCTGCACCCTAGCCTCAGTGACAAAGTGAGACCTTTCAAAAGAGATTTTTACTCTTTGCATACATGCATAGTGAAAAGTCTGAAAGGGTATATTTGGGCCTATTAAAAAGCTTTTTTAAATTTTTTATTTTAAGGCACTTATTTTGGGGCAGGATCCTTTATCATGTTGCAGTTTCTCTAGATTTAAGGTTTTTCGTATGTTCAAGAAATAAATCTAAGTGCCTACATATTAGAAGTTGTGGAATTCAAGGCATATTTTCAGTGGAGCTAATGCTCATAAAGTCTATCTCTTCTACCTTTTCATGCAATCTGAGGTACTTGCTTCTTCCTTTCTATGTGCATTTATTTAAAAATGTGCATAAGGCAAAGGAATGCATACTTTGCTACCAAAGATATTAATTTGAACTACATATTTGACCAGGGTACAGCAAACAGAATAATGTAGTCTTTTACTTTCATAAAGATATGGTCTACATAATTTTGCTCCAGGCAGGCTTTCTTTATACATGTATCTTTGGAATTCTGAGTTAAATGTGTACAGCTTAAATGACAGGCATAATGATTGCTGTAAGACTGTTTCTGTCAACCTCTAGGTAAATAATAGACCAAACCTCTAGGTAAATAATAGACCCCGTGGGAGTAGCACAAGCAAATTAAATTTAAAAATAAAGGGTTATAATGCCAACCTTTTTTTTTTTTTTTGAGATGGAGTCTCGCTCTGTCGCCTAGGCTGGAGTGCAGTGGCGCGATCTCGTCTCACTGCAAGCTCCATCTCCCAGGTTCAAGCGATTCTTCTGCCTCTGCCTTCGAGTAGCTGGGACTACAGGCGTGCGCCACCATGCCCTGCTAATTTTTGTATTTTTGGTAGAGACGGGGTTTCACCATATTGGCCAGGCTGGTCTCGAACTCCTGACATAGTGATCCACCTGCCTCGGCCTCCCAAAGTGCCGGGATTACAGGCGTGAGCCACCACGCCCGACCTTGCCAACTTTTTTTATATGGAAAATCACAGGATCATTCTGAACTGAAATTATCTCTCATACTGTCCTTGGCCCCCAATTTTAAAATATACAGTTTTTGAAAGATCATTTAAGGCTTAATTTGTATGCTTAATTTGAGTAAGGAGACTTTATAATGTACTTGAATATATTCCATCTTTACAATGTTACATTTAGGATGCTACAAAAATACTTGGAAAATAACTTAGCTGTTGTGTCAATACAGCTCCTTTCTATTTAATGTATACCCTGGGTGTGAGTGTGTTGTTTGTGTGTGTGTGTCTGTGTGTGTGTGAATGTAGAATCCATTAATTCATGTGGTTGCATGCAACTAAGATAAAAGTTTTGGAGTTAGTAGTAAACCAGCAACTTGTTGACTGTTGAGACAGTACAGCTTAGTTTGCTTTGTTGCAGCTGTATTTGTCATTTCTTTGCTGTGGAATATGATGAAGTTTCTCTTCAAATAATCTGATCAGTCTTTTATTCTTTAATTCATAGTACCCTCCCTTCCCCCTTTTTCCTTTTTCTCCTTTTTTTTCCTTTTTTCCTTTGTTAGATGCCCAGGCACGCCACAGTACCAGGCGTTATCAGTACCAGCTCACATTCCTTTCCTTATTTGGAAAGAGGACTAACTTTCTAGCTCATTACAGACACCCCTTCCCCTTTCCTCTCTACTTTCTTTTACTTGCCGACCGTATCTAAAAAAATTCAAATGTTTAGCTAACCAGGATTAATTTAGATTGTATGACCTGACCCCGGCCAATGAGGAAAGGGTACAGGGGCAGGACTTGCATCAGGAATAAAGACTCTCGTGCCCCTTTGTTCAGGTGTGCTCTCATGGCGACTGGCCAAGGAGGCACCCCTCTGTGCAGAAGTAAAATTGCTTTGCTAAGAATCCTTTGTTCGAGTGTTCAATTTCCTTAGGATTTTGAGCGTTATTCCTAACATTTGCCAAAAAGATTAAAGAGAGAAAAATCAACAACATAAGGTAAACTAAGGAGTTGTCATTCCGAAGCTGCAAAAAAGTAGGATAAAGCTGTTTATCATTTTCCAGATACATACCACACTTAGTCTGAACTGGTATATTATTTTATACATATACATATGTATATCTGTAGTAGTGTTTTATTTTTCTGTCACAGGTGTCTTTTGAATATGGGAACTTAGTTTTTTTTTTGGTTGGGTTACTTTTGGATGTGTTTATGTCTGTTTATTTTTTATTTTTTGTAATAGTGATTATTGCTTTTTATAATGATTTAAAATAAAGAGGGGTGAGAACTGAGGCTAAGTCTTGGAATGGTTTCTGAGAGCTGGGAGTTGAAATTTTACGTGTTGCTTTTCTGCTTGGTGTGGAGTTGGTGGGGAGGAGCTAGTGTGTAGGAGAGAAAACTGATTATGGAGAGGGTCGTTTTTGCACTTGACTTTAGGTCCCTGGGCATGACCTGCGTCTACTACCTTGCTGCTCAGAGGCTGTGAAGCCATACTGTTTGAATCCACCCTTTGCTAATTTGTAGCTTTGTGACCATGAGCACAGGATTTACTTAGGCCTCAGTTTTCCTGTCAGTGAAGTAGGGATAATTACTGTAATAGACCCCATTTCATAGTGATTGTGAGGATTAAAGAATAAGTATATATAAGTTGCTTAGAATAGTGCTTGGTACATATCAAGAGCTCAAATATTAGCTATCAGCACTTTACTAAGTTGTCTAGTTTGATTTCAGTAGTGTAATTCTTTGAGAGTATTTTGCGATAGCAAAGTGTTTTAAATAGTTTATTTGAAAAGAATGATTCTTCAGGTGCCAGTGAGTGATGGTTTCTTGAATGTGGAATGATGCTTGTTTACTCATTAGCATTCACCACATCCTGTGATGAGTAGGTCCAAAGAGACGGAAAAATCTAGGATTGAGACTGGCATCTTTAACTTTTATTCTACTGACTCTTTTTTTTCTGAGACGGAGTTTCACTCTCATTGCCCAGGCTGGAGTGCAGTGGCGCGATCTTGGCTCACTGCAACCTCCGCCTCCCAGGTTCAAGCGAGTCTCCTGCCTCAGCCTCCTGAGTAGCTGGAATTACAGGCACCCACCACCACGCCCAGCTAATTTTTTGTATTTTTAGTAGAGGCAGGTTTTCATCATGTTGGCCTGGTTGGTCTCACCTCAGTCCCCCAAAGTGCTGGGATTATAGGCGCGAGCCACCATGCCTGGCCCCTTTACTGACTCTTGACAAAAAATGTGTATTAATTGAAAGTAGGAAAGAGAGAGACAGCGTAGAGTGACAAATGTATAAGTTCCTTTATCATCTCTAAAATGTTAGATATGGGTGACGATTAACTGGTTTTCTTTTTTTCCTTCCCTCTATCCTTTTTGTGTGTGTTAATGATTATTTCATTAGGCAGTTGTTTTGTTGTTGTTGTTGTTGGTTTTGTTTTGAGACAGGGTCTCACTGTGTTGCCCAGGCTGCAGTGGCATGATCACAGCTCACCGCAGCCACCACCTCCTGGGCTCAAGTGATCCTACCACTTCAGCCTTCTGAGTAGCTGGGACCACAGGTGTGTACCATCATGCCAGCATAATTTTTAAAAATGTTTTTGTAGAGATGGGAGTCTCCCTATGTTGCCCAGGCTGGTCTCCAGTAATCCCCCCACCTCAGCCTCCCAAAGTGCTGGGATTACAGGTGTGAGCCATTGCAGCCAGCTTTGTTTTTTTTTGTTTTTGTTTTTGTTCTTAAGCGAGGAAAGAGGGTTACACACACATCTGTCTCTTAAAGAATTCTCAACAGTCAGTCAGTTCTGGGCTGCACTGGAACTCTACTGTTCCAAGAACATGGGCTTCCATTTCCTACTTTGCCGTTCTCGGCTATGGCATCTGCCTCGTAGCCCAGGAGAGTTACTGAAGTTCTTGCCATCTGGGTGATTCTACCCAAGTAGGCAGAGGAGGGGTTGAAGTGGAGCCTGTCTTTCCCTTATATTCCATTGGTCAGAATTTAATCACCAAGCCACACCTGCAGGGATGGCTGGGAATCTCAGCCTTCAGTCTGTGTAAAAATGTGCCTAATTAAATTTAGGGGTTCTATTAACAAAGGGAGGAGAAAGGATATCTGAGACACCTAGAATCTGAAGCAAGTTACAAAACAGTGTTTATAAAAATATTAATAAGGTAGGGAATCTCTACATCTGCACGATATAATCTCTTTTTTCTTTTTCTTTACAATATAATCTTGAATATGTTAGAAATTTTAAACATTTGTTGCTCCTGGGAAAGGGAACTGGGTGGCTGGGGTCAGGACTAGGAGAGAGACTTTTTGCTGTATGTGCCTTTTTGAAGTGGTGATAAATAAATTTTCAAAAATAGTAAATGAAATTAAAAAGTCTGCGTTTGATATGTAAGTTCAGGAGTAGATATGTCATTAAGAATCAGTAATACTTTATGCCTGTAATCCCAGCACTTTGGGAGGCCAAGGCAGGTGGATCATTTGAGACCAGCATGGTGAAACCCCATCTCTACAAAAAGTACAAAAATTAGCCAGGCATGGTGGCATGTGCCTGTAGTCCCAGCCACCTGAGGGGGTTGAAGTGGGGGGATCACCTGAGCCTGGGAGATCAAGGCTGCAGTGAGCTGTGATTGTGCCACTACACTCCAGCCTGGGTGACAGAGTGAGACCTTGCCTTAAAAAACAAAAACAAAAACAAAAAAACCCAAAAACAACAACAACAACTACTTAAGATTATTTTAATGGTAACTCTTCTCTCATTAAAAAAAAATACATATATATATAACGTGTTGACGTTTCAAAAATGGTTTAGGTTCAGGTAGTTTCAATCCTTTTAAATTCCTAAGCATATTTATGGTGTTTTAAAAGCAGCTAGGCAAAGGCATTGCCCAATACCCACAAACAGGAAGAATTCCCTTCTGATTTACAACACATCTTTCTGGAAAGGCTATCAAGTTTAATGATGCATACACTTTTAGGGATTTGTTGGGAACAGGTCAGAAGAATAGTAATATTATACATTAGATATTATGTCTCTTTATACATAATGTAGAGTAAGAAAACACTCTAGTAACTAAGCGGGTGGTGGTGATAGTACTGGTGCAGTAGAGAAACACCTTTTCTTGATACTGTCTGGATTGCTGCAACAAATTCTTTTACTGATCTGTGTCAGAGGGAGCAGGGGTGATCTGCTGTAGTTACATAGTTTGCCACCTCTTTAGGATGGCTGAATAACAAGCTGTTAAAAATGTAGGAAGTTAGTGGGATGAGAGTTTGATGTGGGGTTGGAGTAGAGTGGGCTTTGTGTTGGGGAACAGGGAAAGAAAAAATATGGATGTGTAGGCTGGGACTGGAGCCAAGTACTCACTGTTATAGGCAGTAGGAAATAATTGGAAGTTTAAAAGCTGGGAAGCATGACAATAAATAGCGTTGCTGTAAGAGTGGGTTTTGTTTGTTTAGGGTATGAGTTGGGCTGGAGAAACAGACCAGTAAAGGAGCAACAAGTGGCAGTAATGGTATAGTACGGGCATTCATTGGAATTTGGGGAAATAATAGGTAAAAAGAAAAAGGGGAATGGTTATGGGAGAAGTGTTAGGGAAGACTTAGCAGTAATCAATTAGATGTGTAGGCATAAAGAAGTGGTTTGACTAGGTGCTGTTAATGAAAAGGAAACTTAAAGAGAGAATTTTTGAACAGTGCAAGAAACTTAATTTTTATTTGGCAAATTTAAGATGATGTTGGGATGTCCAAGTGGAAAAAGTCTGGTATGTTGTTTAGAGTTAAAAGATTGCTTCTTCCATGTCTTTCTTCTTATTCCCTTCCCCGCCACCCCTTTCTCTTGTGTAAACAGAAGTTTATAGGGCACAAAGGTGACTCTTGGGAAAGAAGTATCTTTAGTTAAGGATCAAGATAGTAAGGTGGAGCCAAGGAAGAAAGGAGTGAGGAAGGCAGATGGGTTAGAAAAGAGGATTGAGGAGAAAAAAATGATATAGAGGAAAATAAAGGAGACAGAAACCAGTTTGCCTTCACTTTGGATACCTAGCAGCCAATAAAAGTGACCAGGATGGAGTAGGTGCTCATTGATGAGTGACTGGTATAATACTAAGTATTTTAAATTATCCACAGGTATTATCTAGTTTAGTACCTTAAAAAAAAAAAAAAAAAACTAGTACAAAATATACATAACATGCAATTTACCATTGTAAGTAACCTTTTCAAATGTACTGTTAAGTAGTGTTAGTCTCCGGAACTCTTTTTATCTTGTAAAACTGAAACTATACCCATTAAACAACTGGTAATATTTCAGTGATTTTAATAAAAATGTTTGAAATATTTTTTTCCCATTAGGTTAATATAGGGGTTTTTCTTTTTCCCTAAAATAGTCTTATTTTAAAGCTGTGTTGTATTGAGTGGTCTTTTATTGAGAAAGTTGTAAGCTTCTAAAAACCATAATTCTTTTTTAATTTTTAATTTTCTTATTTTTTATTGTATAAATTTTACAGGGTTATACTTAGATTTATAGAGTCCAAGGATTTAAAAAAAAATGCAAATCAGAATTGTATCCAAAATATGGCATCTCCTTTCTAACTCCCACTAAAATAGCTTAGTAATATATGCTTTAATTCTTTGCATTGATATGAGCCAGTGATGGCCCATTTAGTTTTTGGTGTGTTTAATTTTTCCTAGTTTCTGAATGAACTTGCTTATAAGTTATACTCATTCATTGACACTACCCAGAGTGCAATTAATCTTCTCTTCTAAGTGACTGCTTTTTAAATAGTTAAGTAAAACTTCAATCCCGTTTGATTCTCCTCAGTTAAACTTAGTTAAGATAGTTTTCTTATGACAGTTTCCACATCTTTTATCAAACTTGTAGCCCTCTTTACGTTATCACCTGTTGAAATGTGGTATTCAGAACTGATAATGCTGGAGATCTGATCAGACTAGACCTTGGTGAGCTGATTATTCCTGTTGATGTGTATAATATACTTTATTAATTTGGGCCATGAATACTTTTAAAATTTCCTTCTTTTTCCTTTTCCTTTTCCTCTTCTTTTCCTTTTCCTTCGACAGGGTCTTGCTCTGTCGTCCAGGCTGGAATGTAGTGGTGCAATCATGGCTCACTGTAGCCTCAACTTCCCAGACCCAAGTCATCCTCCCGCCTCAAGCTTCCCATGTAGCTGGAATCACAGGCATGCACCACATCACGCCTGGCTAATTTTTTAAAATTTTTGTAGACACGAGCCCTCCCTATGTTGCCCAGGCTGGTCTCAAACTCCTGGGCTCATGGACTCCTCCTGCCTTGTGCTGGGATTATAGGCGTGCTGGGATTATAGGCGTGAGCCATCATGCCTGGCCAAATAGCCATATTTCACGGATGATACATTGACCTGTTGTCTGCTTAAATCCCTTAATCTGTTTTAAGGAGTCTGCTGGTTGCTGGATGCTCAACCATTGTGTATGTGTATGGTTGGCTTTTAAAAATTATGGGCAGGGTCGGGCGTGGTGGCTCACACCTGTAATCCCACTACTTAAGGAAGCCAAGGTGGGCGGATCACCTGAGGTCAGGAGTTCGAGACCAGCCTGGCCAATATGGTGAAACCCCATCTCTACTAAAAATACGAAAATTAGCCAGGCATGGTGGTGGGTGCCTATAATTCCAGCTACCTGGGAGGCTGAGGCAGGAGAATTGCTTGAACGCAGGAGGCCGAGGTTGCAGTGAGCTGAGACCATGCCATTGCATTCTAGTCTGGGCAACAAGAGCGAAACTCCATCTCAAAAAATAAAAAATAAAAAATTAAAATTATGGGCAGGACTGCATATTTGTTTTTATTATATTCAGCCTAAAAATTTCACTTCATTTAAAACCATTGGGGTATTAAAATCTATATTTTCTCTACCATTTGTAGTCATCAGCTACTGTAGTTAATCTTTTAAATTGGAAAAAAAAAGTTTAAATGTTGCATATATTTAACAATTCTAAAATATTGACAGTGTCCTATTTTAGCAAGGTACTGACCAAGTTCATCATAAAAGATTAATACTACACATTAAAAAAGTTAAATTAGTTACATGTCTGTGTTCACAAGCTCAAAACTTCATCTGTCAAGGTTTAGAAATACAGGGTAATGGTAGCGTTACTTTTCTGGGATAGCTGGTTTTTAAAATAATAACAGTGCAGCAGATACCAAGCACAAGTTATATTGAATGTTGTGGAATATGGCACTATGATGGAAATAAAAAACACACCCAAGCTTTCTACGTAGCTGGGAGGATCTTAGTTTATTTATTTACCTTTTCAGTGTTTTTTTTTTTTTTTTTTTTTTCCTAGTAAGGTGGTAGGGATTATGGATGTGCAGTCCACCAGCTATAAACAATTAGAGGATGTAACAGTGATTTTTGTGGAGGGTATTGCTTTTATCCTCCTTGCTGCAAGATATTTTATTATTTTTATAGGCTTTTCATTTATAAACATAAGAAATTTTGCTTTCCTAATATTTAGTATATGGATTGAATATTAAGTTGTTTTTAGGCTTTAAGAATTATCTAGGTCTATACTGTCCAGTATGGTAGCCATTGGCCGCATGTTTATTTAAATTTAAATATTAAAATGAAACAATTTAAAAATTGACTTGTCCACTTGCCCTAACCATGTTTCAAAGTGCTCAGTAACCACATGTGTCTAATGAAAAATGACTACTGTATTGGACAGCACAGATCATAGGGTATTTGTATCATTGCAGAAATTGCTCTGTTGATTGTTGATGCAACCACAAATGATTTTCTTTCAAATTTCTGACTATCCTTACACTAAAGGTATGGGATGAGTCCCAGGGGGAAAGTGTAATCATTCTTTAATGATTTTTGTTTGTTTGTTTGTTTGTTTTGAGACTGAGTCTAGCTCTTTCGCCCATGGTTGGAGTTCAGTGGCGCGATCCCACCTCACTGCAACCTCTGCCTCCCAGATTCAAGCAGTTCTCTTGCCTCAGCCTCCCGAGTAGCTGGGACTACAGACGCCCACCACCATGCCCGGCTCATTTTTTTGTGTTTTTAGTAGAGACAGGGTTTCACCATGATAGCCAGGATGGTCTCGATCTCCTGATCTCGTGATCCACCTGCCTCAGCCTCCCAAAGTGCTGGGATTACAGGCGTGAGCCACTGCGCCCGGTCCTTTTAATGATTTTTATAAGGATAGAAATGATATAGGTTAATTATGAAAAAAATCTCAAAAATATAGAAAAGTAAAATGAACAAAATACAAGGAAGATTCTGTGTGGAACAACTATATAGACTTTTTTTTTTCTGTGACACAGCCCTCAGGAGATCCTGAGAACATGTGTCCCTAGACTTTCTTTTTTTAGCACCTGTTTTATATTCCAGTCCTTCTTCTCTGCAGTTGTGTATGAAGATACTGTATAGGGATGATTTTACTTGTGTACATTTAAAATTTATAAAGCAAGAAATAAAAATAATCCTATTGACTGGAGACATTTTTGCTTTATGGAAGTTTATCTGAACATCGTTCTGAATCTAAACAGTAATTATATATCTTCTGTTATCGTTAGCCTTTTGAGTAAAAATATAAAAATTCTGTGTTTTATTCTAGATTATTGTATGAGTTAAGAGTATTGGAAATTATCTCAAGTTATTTATTTTCCTTTAAATGTTCTTTAAAAAGTGTGTTAGATATTTGGCTGTATCTGATATTAGAATTACCTCAGATACTTCGAATAAATTCATAAAGTTTCACTATGAAGTGGTAATGCAGAGTTCTTGGCAACTTTCTGCTGCTTTTTTGCTCATTTTCATCTCATTTGATGTTTGGCTCTGTCAGGATCGTTGACCACCAACGTTAGTTTGGTAGGTGCATGGCAGCTTTATGGGAAAATTAAGAATTTGTGATTAGCCTGAGTGTATGAGTACCTGAATTTAAAATCAACCATTCTGGTTTTTACCTGATTTTATATTTCATGATGATCAGCATTATGTATAATATTAATTTTGATGTGTTCCTTAGTTTTATGACAAGTAGAAGATAGGCAATTGATGAACAAGGCAGTAGCATGAAGGGTGATAAGAGGATGTAAGCAGTGTTGGCATCTTTTTTGTTTATATCATTAAAGAAAATTTGTGTTTATATCTTGAATCCTTTTTACCATGAAAACACAGTTGCTTATAAATTTAATGTTAATCAGCCATGTGAAGCTCTCAGAGGAGTAGGAAAGGTTTATAAATAACCTAAGAGTTTTTAAAAAAAAATGCTCACTATTATCATGAGAACTTTATTTACAATATTCTTATTCATTTAATGTAAAATTAAGAATTCTGTTGTATCCCAGTAATGTTATGAATTTCTCTGATATTATAAAGCACTGTAATAAATTGTATTTTTATACTCTAACCATCTGCCAGATAAGAATTATATATGACTTAAGTAAAAGGGATTTTGAAATTTCATACCTTCAGATTATAGTAATTTCTGAGACTTCAGTGTAGCATTCAGACTTTTTTAATTATAGGGAAGCAGAAAGATTAGTTTTCAGTGATTATGATTTGGGACATATAGCTAAGAGTAGAATAGGAATTGAAGACAAATTCTTTTATAAACCCTTAGGCTTTAAGGATAGTAGACTCAGCCTAGAATTCGCCTTGTTTAGAATGGATTATCCAAACTTGTTGAATATTTATTTATGTGCTTAGGATAGGTAAATGTTAGGATATAAATTTTTAAACTCTATATTAAAGGCTCTGTATTTTACAGGAGAGGAAAAATGAAGGCATTCGAAGTGAGTACTCTGTCCCACATCACATTTTCTTATCTCAACAAAGTTCTTGAAGTGGTAGTGAAAGTTTTTTATTGTGATAGAAACTAACCAAGTTTCTTTCTTTGTGGGTACCAAACTTGAAAGTGTTCATGGGAGTATATCAGAGATTTGAGAATTGACACACATTCCTTACTTAAATGACTCTGGGACACATTATTTTTTTTTTTTTTTTTTTGAGACGGAGTCTCGCTCTGTCGCCCAGGCTGGAGTGCAGTGGCCGGATCTCAGCTCACTGCAAGCTCCGCCTCCCGGGTTTACGCCATTCTCCTGCCTCAGCCTCCCGAGTAGCTGGGACTACAGGCGCCCGCCACCTCGCCCGGCTAGTTTTTTGTATTTTTTAGTAGAGACGGGGTTTCACCCTGTTAGCCAGGATGGTCTCGATCTCCTGACCTCGTGATCCGCCCGTCTCGGCCTCCCAAAGTGCTGGGATTACAGGCTTGAGCCACCGCGCCCGGCCTGGGACACATTATTAACAGAGCAATGTTACGGAGCACTGAATTGTTAATGGGAGAAATTTTGACAAAAGTATTGGGAACCTTGAGAGAATTAGAGCTTTGTTATTATTACCTGTGATGGTAAAGAAACAATTAAGTACCTATTGTGTGCCGAACACTGAGATAAAGCCTTACAGAAGTTTTCTACTTTTAACCCTTTTATCAACTCTTTGAGTGTTACTAAAATAGAGAGGATAAATTCCCCAGAATCTCCTGTAGCAAATGACAACTGGAATTTGTAGTCAGGCTCTAGAACTGGGTTCTTTCTGTTGTTCATTTTCTCCTGCAGTTGTCCTGTGTTATAAAAACTAATTGATACTGTTAAAATAATGTTATTTTTTTCTTTGGGGGAGGAAATGTGAGAGTGAGAGCATATGCTTGTATTGGAGTTAGGAAGTAAGATCAGAAATAGAGTTGGTGTGTTTGAAGTATATCATGTGGAGAAGACAATTGAAAGGCAGTATGTGGTAGTTTAAAACTGGTAGACGTTCTGGCAAAAAGTCAGTAAAAAGCAGTTCAGTGTAAATTTTAGGTATTTTTATTACTGTAGAGTTTCTATGAGATCTCACATAATTCAATAAAGTTCTTCCCACCTGTGGGAAAGATGTATATTATTTATATTTGAGAGCATTTTTGTTTATATCAACAGGGACCACAGTAATAATTTAGACTTTCAACTTATGAATAAAATTATCAAAGTGCTCCTACATTATCTTATTTGGCAAGTATTGTTTCCATGTATAAATGGGAAAAGTACTTATGCCATAACTAGTGGCTCTTTTAATAAATACATAGGGAAGCTGTTCCTTCTATAGAATGCTGTATTGAATATGTCTAAGATAGAAGTGAAATTTTCAATATTGACTTCTTAGGTGATTGAGTGGAGACTATATGCATTATCTTGGGGAGGAAAGGTATTTTAGGGCTTTATTTTTTGCTTACATGTTTGTATTTTTTTATTTCTAGGCTGTTCGCTGCTATGAATCTCTAATTTTAAAAGCTGAAGGAAAAGTGGAGTCTGATTTCTTTTGTCAATTAGGTCACTTCAACCTCTTATTGGAAGATTATCCAAAAGGTAATTTTTTTTTCTTGTTCATTATTGTTTGATTTATACACGTGTTGGATTGTAATTATTTGTGCTTTATCAAGAGGACTTCCTAAGAAATTGTAAGTGCATGAGCACACTAAACAATGAGAAAGAAAAGTAGAGTAGATGAAAATGGAAAAATGTCATATAACTCCATCTAAATCATCAATAAGTTGGCTATTCGGTAAAAGTGAAAACCACCTGCACGTGCAGTGCAGTTTTGTTCTGCCTTGTGAAAATCCTTGCCCTTGAAAGGCCTTGCCATAGTAGAAAGTGACCCAGTTTGAAATAGACATTTGTACATTGATGGATACTTTGGAAAGGTAAGAAAAATTCAGCATTTTTCTTCATCCTATTTAAAACATTTCCATTTTAGCTAAAAAATATTTGAACGAAAATCTGATCGTTAAGTAGCCATGTTATTATAAACATAAGTAATACAGAGAGATGATCACAGATGAGCCTTGGATAAAACTAGTTTTTAAAATTTACTTGAAATGTTTTTCCTTTAAGAAATAAGTGAGTTAAATAACTGAAAGTAGTCAGCCCCCCAAGATTTGCCCTTTTTATGGTACCAAGCTGCCAACTCAGACCATTACTCAGGAAGTTAAAAGCACCCCCAAACCCCGCCCTTCCAATACCAAAGAAAAAATCCACATTAAAAGAAAATTATTATTATAGCCAAGAACATTTTAACCTTTTGATGATAGTAAACATTTTGATGTGGAGTGGATGAATGTGTTACTCTTGTTTTCAACAAGTGTGTTTAGAGGGCAAAACACCTGGCAGCTAGTTTCAGGGCTAAAGTGAAGGATTGTTAGTATTTCATATTGATGTTTTATTATGCGACTTTTATGTTAGGTCGAGTGAATGTTTTCCTAATGAAAATGCAATTTTAGTCTGAGACAGGCATATTCTGTGAGGTTTGAAATTAGGCTTATTTCTCAGCTCAGCCCTGTTGTATACAGCTGCATTACCTTTAAAAGATTATATATAAACATCGCTGAGTATCTGTTGTCTAATCTGTAAAAGGGGGACGAAGTGATGGATGACACCTCATGGATTTTCAGATTATGTGACGTTGGTTAGTACTTAGCGAAATGGTTTCAGTCCAATAGGGTAATGGGTGTTAATAATTACTTAATACTCTGTTAGATATTTTATCTTTAATTAAAACTGGAAACTTATTTAAAGGAAACTATTGTACCAAAAAATAGATAGAGGCATACATACCTGGGAGATATTGCAGGTTTGGCTTCAGACCACTGCAGTTTGTTGCGAATATTGTAATAAAACCAGTCAAACAAAATTTTTTTTGTTTCCTATTATGTATAAAAGTTATGTTTGCACTGTAAGTGTGCAGTAGCATTATGTCTAAAAAATGTACATACTTTAGTTAAAAAATACTTCCTTGCTAAAAAGTGCTAACAATCAACTGAACTTTCAGCAAGTTGTCATCTTTTTGCTGATGGAGGGTCTTGCATCGTTGTTGATATCTGCTGAATGATCAGGGTGGTGGTTGCTGCAGGTTGGGGTGGCTGTGGCAGTTTGTTAAAATAAGAAAACATTGAACTTCGTTGCATCAGTGGACTCTTCCTTTTATGAAAGGTTTCTCTGTAGCATGTGATGCTGTTTGAAAGCATTTTACTCACAGTAGAGCTTCTTTCAAAACTGGAGTCAGTCCTCTCAAACCCTGCCACTACTCTGTTAACTAAGTTTACGTAGTATTCTAAATTCGTTGTTATCATTTCCACAATGTTCACAGCACCTTTATTAGGAGTAGATTCCATTTCAAGAAACTCCTTTTGGCCAGGCACAGTGGCTCACGCCTGTAATTCCAGCATTTTGGGAGGCCAAGGCAGGAAGATTACTTGAGCCCAGGAGTTCAAGACCAGCCTGGACAACATAGTGAGACCCCGTATCTAAAAAAAAAAAAAAAATTAGCGGCATATGGCGGCATGCACCTAACCTGGAGGCTGAAGTGGGAGGAACACTTGAACCTGGGAGGTCGAGGCTATGGTGAGCTGGGATCATATCACTGCACTCCAGCCAGGGTGACAGAGTGTCTGCCTCTCTCTCTCTCTCTCTCTCTCTCTCTCTCTCTCTCTCTTTCTCTTTTTTAAAGAAACTACTTTCTTTGCTCATCTATAAGAAGCAGTTCCTTATCCATTCAGGCTGCACTTCTAATTCTATTTCTTTTGCTGTTTCCAGCACATCTGTAGTTACTTTCTCCATTGAAATCTTGAACCCCTCAAAGTCATCTATGGGGAGGGATGGGAATCAGCTTCTTCCAAACTCCTGTTAATGTCGGTATCTTGACCTCAAATGTTCTTTTTTTTCTATTCTTTTTTTTGAGACGGAGTTTCACTCTTCTTGCCCAGGCTGGAGTGCAATGGCGTGATCTCAGCTCACTGCAACCTCCACCTCCTGGGTTCAAGCAATTCTCCTGCCTCAGCCTCCCAAGTAGCTGGGATTACAGGCATGCGCCACCACGCCCGGCTAATTTTATATTTTTAGTAGAGACAAGGTTTCATCATGTTGGTCAGGCTGGTCACAAACTCCTGACCTCAGGTGATCCACCCGCTTCAGCCTCCCAAAGTGCTGAGATTACAGGCATGAGCCACTGTGCCCGGCCTTTTGACCTCAGATGTTCTTAATGGCATCAAGAATGATGAATCTTTTTCAGAAGGCTTTGGATTTACTCTCCCTAGATCCATGAGATTAGTCACTATTTATGGCAGCTATACAGCCTTACAAAATGTATTACTTTAATAAGACTTGAGGCCGAGTGTGGTGGCTCACGCCTGTAATCCCAGCTCTTTGGGAGGCCTAGGTAGGTGGATTACCTGAGGTCAAGAGTCGAGACCCACCTGGCTAACATGGCGAAACCCTGTCTCTACTAAAAATACAAAAATTGGCCGGGTGCGGTGACGCGCACCTGTAGTCCCAGCTACTCAGGAGGCTGAGGCAGGAGAATGGCTTGAACCCAGGAAGGGGAGGTTGCAGTGAGCTGAGATCGCGCCATTGCACTCCAGCCTGGGTGACAGAGTGAGACTCCGTTTCAAAAAATAAATAAATTTAAAAAAAAGACTTGAAAGTCAAAATTACTCCTTGATGTAGGCTGCAGAATGGATGTTGTGTTAGCAGGCATGAAAACAACATTAATCTGCTTGTACCTCTCCATTAGAGCTTTTGGGTAACCAGGTGCATTGTCAATGAGCAGTAATATTTTGAAAGGAATCCTTTTTTTCTGAACAATAGTTCTCAACAATGGGCTGAAAATATTCAGTCAACTGTGCTGTGAACAGATGTGGTGTCATTCAGACTTTGTTATTCTATTTATAGAGCATAGACAGTAGATTTAGCATAATTCTTGAGGTCCCTAGGATTTTCTGAATGGTAAATAAGCAATTGCTTCAACTTAAAGGCACCACCAGCATTAGTTCCTAACAAGAGGAGAGTCAGCCTGTCCTTTAAAACTTTGAAGCCAGATGTTGATATCTCTCTCCTCTCTATGAAAGTCCCACATGGCATCTTCCTCAATAGAAGGCTGTTTCATGGAGATTGAAAATCTATTGTTTAGTGTAGCTGCCTTTATCAATGATCTTAGCTAGATCTTCTGGATAATTTGCTACACTTCTCCATCAGCACTTGCTGCCTCACCTTGCGCTTTTATGTTATGGAGATGGCTTCTTTCCTTAAACCTCACGAACCAACCTCTGCTAGCTTTACACTTTTCTTCTGCAGCTTCCTCACTTCTCTTGGCCTTCATAGAACTGAGGAGAGAGTTAGGGCCTTTCACTGGAGTAGGGTTTGGCTTAAGGGAATGTTGTGGCTGGTTTGATCTTTTATCCAGACCACTCAGACCATGTTCATATCAGCAGTAAGGCTGTTTTTGCTTTCTTGTCTTTTGTGCATTCACTGGAGTAGCACTTCAAATTTCCTTCAAGACTGTTTCCTTTGCATTCGTAACTTGGCTGTTTGGCACAAGAGGCCTAGCTTTTGGTCTGTCTCAGCTTTCAAAGTGCCTTCCTCACTAAGCTTAATGGTTTCTAGCTTTGGATTTAAAGTAAGAGATGAGTAACTCTTTCTTTTACTTGTACACTAAGAGGTCATCGTAGGGTTATTAATATGCGTACTTTCAATATTGTTGTGTATCAGGGAATATGGAAGCCCAAGGAGAGGGAGAGAGACCAGGGAATGGCCTGTTGGTGGAGCAGTCAGAACACATGCAATAGTTATCGATTGTTTATTGCCTTTCGTGGGCACGGTTAGTGATTCCCCAAAACAGTTACAGTAGTAACATCAAAGATCGGTGATCACAGGTCATCATAACAGATAACAATAATAATTAAAATGTATGGAATATTGATTTGCCAAAATGTGACACAGAGCCATTAAGTGAGCACATGGCTGTTGGAAAAATGACACCGATAGACTTGCTCTACACAGGGTTGCTGTGAACCTTTAATTTGTAAAGAATGCACTATCTGTGAAGCACAGTAAAGCAAAGTGCAATAAAACGAGGTATGCCTGTAGAATTCTATGCAATCTGCTACTTTTTTATTGCTGCACCTTTATGTAGTTGGAGGACATGCTAATTTGAGAGCATGTAAAGAGAGACCTAGACTTGAAAATTAGGTTTACGTATGGGACTATATGTACTTGCTACTTAGTGGTTATTAAACAATAAATCTTTTAACTTTTAACACTATGTTAGACTATGACTATAGCTTTATTTCTCATATATATATTATATATATTTATATTTATTTTATTTTATTTTATTTTTTGAGACAGGGTCTTGCTTTGTCGCCCAGGCTGGAATGCAGTGGCAGAAACATGGTTCACTGCAGCCCCAAACTCCTGGGCTCAAGTGATTCTCCTACCTCAGCCTCCTGAGTAGCTGGAACTAGAGGTGTGCGCCACCACACCTAGCTAATTTTTGTACTTTTTGTAGAGACAGAGATCTTGCTTTGTTGCCCAGGCTAGTCTTGAACTCCTGGGCTCCAGCGATCCTCCTGCCTCAGCCTCCCAAAGTGTTGAGATTACAGGTGTGAGCCACCATGTGTGGCTACTTATAAAAATTTTGGTTATGAAGGTAATGAATCCAGGGAGATTCATCTTGGATATGTGTTTTCTTTTTTGAAGGGAGGGCATGTGGCAACTAGACTGTGTTAGCAAACTAGCTGGTGAGAGTAATCTAGTAAGGTGAGAGAAGGATAATCTAAGGATTTAATTCCTTGAAAACATGTGCTTCGTTTTGTGTTGTGTAAATGACCTGGACATTGATAGGTAGTCAACAGCTTGATTAATGTGTAGGAGAAAATGGATGCAGGGGTATGCAAATGTATTCAGTATATTTTAGCATTTCAAGCTGGTGGTTTCTGTTTCCTAGATGTGTTTTGGTATTTTTTAAAATCCTCTTTGAGGCTTTTTAAGGCACGTTTCCACTTAAAATGAATTCTTTATCTGTTTTCTTCATCGTCTTTCTGCAAGTCCAATACTAGAGTCAGTCTCTAATAGCCCTCTCCCTTCCTCTCCAACACAGACTCATACCCTCAAGATTACCTGTTTATAGAGACATTTGTTACCTTTGGCTACTTCCTCCTCCTCTCTTTGGAACTAGTACAGGATTAGAGAACTACTAACCCTGGGCAAATAGACATTTCTTTTTAGAGAACACGTTATAAACCATAACTTCCTGGGAGTAAACCATATAGTAAACATGTAATTCTGTGAGTGAACTGCTCAGGTATATGTACATAGGAGACTTACTGGCCTTGTTTTTCTGAAGACAGCCCTGTAATTCTCTGCCCTGATTCATAGTCATCTTTTCTGTGTAAAGTTTTCTGAGCTTGTCATTTCTCTTGAGTTTAGTTCCTTTAAAAAAAAAAAAAAAAGGCTTCTGTTTCTATAGTAGAAAATGGTAGAACCTCTTTTGTGTGTGTTTTGGGCCGTGGTTTTTCTTACCCTTAGTTGTCATTTTGCTCTCATCTACTTTCTGTCTTACAAGAATTCCAAAAAAAAATTTTGGTCTGAAGATGGTATAATTTGGTAATCATTTATCTTTTCTGTCATTCCAGATGAACTTGATGCAGAAGGAAAAAAGGCTTTGTAAAATATTTTCTTAGCCTTTCTGGCTGGTGATATGAATGAAGAGTTTAAAAAAATATCCTGTTACTTTATTTGGTCATTTTGCTTGTAGGAATTTATTTTAAGTCTTAAAATAGTAATTAGATAGGGGATTGTGGGAAAATGGAGGCTCAGTGCAGTCAGCCTATTGTTGTTATATTCCTCAGTAAGGAGTTTCCTTTATGTTCAACAGCTTGGAAAGGTGGAGGATAGAACCGGTATTGGACAGAAGGAGAAATTAAGCTGTGACAACCTTTACTAACTTCCTGGGAAGCTCTGGAGCCAGAATGGCGCTTGAGAGCTATACCAAGTTGGGCCAAGATAGCCAGGCCTTTATACTCCAATTATTCCATATTGAACATGGGCCAGCCTGAGAAGAATTGTGACCAGGGACAAGTTGGCTCTCTGCAACTCAGGCAGCTTCTGTAGAATCTCACAGATAGAGGCTTTCAGCAAGCAGGATTCCCAGCAGTTCTTTCTTGAAATGGGATGTGAGTGCTTCTTTACAGTGTCTACTATACCTCCTTTCTACTCCTAACTCTAAAACTAACCTATGAACCTCCTAAGCCAAATGGCTGATGGGGCTCTCAGACAGCTTATAAGCCTTAAACCATGGAGATGATGCAGTGATTTCACTTCTTCAGGTTGGAGGACAGCCTGAGAGATACAGAACCCTGGGCTGAAGCACAAGCGTATATATTTAGATGAATATATGTGGTGGATCTTAGGAGCAGTTAATAGAAAATATGTGTAAATGTCTATAAATATGTGGTAAATTGTAGGCGAAGAGAGTCACTGAGTTAAATGAGTTGATTAAAAAATCAGGTAGCAGCTGGGCACAGTGGCGCACGCCTGTAATCCCAGCACTTTGGGAGGCCAGGGTGGGCAGATCACCTGAGGTCGGGAACTCTAGACCAGCCTGACCAGCATGGAGAAATACCATCTCTACTAAAAATACAAAATTAGCAGGGCGTAGTGGTGCATGCCTGTAATCCCTGCTACTCGGGAGGCTAAGGCAGGAGAATCGCTTGAACACGGTAGGCAGAGGTTGTGGTGAACTGAGATCGCGCCATTGCACTCCAGCCTGGATAGTAAGAGCGAAACTCCGTCTCAAAAAATCAGGTAGCAGATTACTTCAAAGTACACGGCAAAATTATAAACAGATAGAAATTATGAGGCGAGAGACTTAAAGGATAGACAGTAAGAACTTCAGAAGTAAAAAATTAGAGGAGTGTAATAATCATTCCTGACATGAATATGAAAACCTTGAAACTCTTAAAAATTGTTTCTTTGTATTTTTTAGCTGGAAGTTTTCCCAATTATAAGTTCCCTGAAATTCTAGCCATTAGTAGATTTTTCTTCCATTCTTCCTTCCCTCAAGTAATTGGTCATTTGTTGCATTTCTGTCACTTTTGGACAAAATATGCTTTGGTTGTTTCAATTCTTAAGCAGTTACAAATGGCCAGGGCAAGTTACATGCCAAGAGCTGCCAATGTGGAGAAGCCTTAAGTTAGAGCTTGAAGAGTTTTCTTTCTCTTTTTGTCTTTTGTGGGTCGAATGACAGTACTCTATCCTGGAATATTTATAGTATAACAACATGAAACATGTGTTTTCCAATCATAGATTTTGTTTGGCTTCTCCAAAATTGTCAAATTTTTAATCCATTTTCTGTAATCATTCTAAAACAGGTTTTAAGCATTATATGAGGATGTCCAAATAAATGATTTCCCTCATTCTGTATTAAGGACTTCAGAAAATTCTAGTTACAGTAGACTACGAATTTTTTTTATGGATAACCACGTTAAAAATTTCTAATCTTTAACGTTAGATTAGATTAGAAATCTTTAACGTGGTTGTGCTTTGGTCAAAAGGATTTTACTAGAGAGTAAAATTTTACTAGAGAGTAGGATTGTGCTTTGGTCGAAAGGATTTTACTAGAGAGACTCTGTTGAGGTGATGGGTACTTGTATACTGCATCTTTAGAGTTTTAATGATTTTTTTTCTGATTAAGAAACAGCGTGTTAAGATCTGTCTTAAAACAAGATGCTAAGCATAATGAGGGTAGAGTATAATTGTTGATAAAATGTGTACACGAGTAGAAAGATCGCTCATGGAAAAAATGGAACAAATGCTCATGGAAGAAATGGCTGAGTTACAAATCTGTTCCTGCCATTTAGAGTATTAACTTTGTGACTTTGAATTTGAGCATTCATATTTATTTCTCAGTTCACCATGTTTTTGTATGGATGCCATGTTTCTCCCAACTGATAATTACATGGACTTCTTTTTAAATTTTTTTTATTTTTTCTCTTTAATTTTTTATTTCTTTGGGTTTTTTTTGTAACATCTTTTCACATCACGTGAACTTCTTATGCTTCAGTTTTATTTGCTTCAAAAGACATCATACTACCTTTTTAAAGGTTCCCCAATCCTGAAAGATAATTTTATGAAGCCAGATGATATATATAATTAATCAAATTATTGAAAGTATGCCCTCCAAAATTGTGGAAATTCTATAATATCATTAAAAGGGCAATCTCCAGGTTTGATATGGTGACTGCACAAAATTGTCAGGGACCAAGTCTTCTGTTCAGAATGTTTTTAGGCACAAGTATTAAATACATGATTCTAGCATAAACAGAGGACATTTATTACCTCACATAATAGGAAGTTCATAGGTGAATTTTTCTCCAGGCATGGTTTGAAGTCTAGAAGGATCCAGTTACTTTTCAGTCTGTTCTTCTGTGGGCTTCATCCCAAGATAGTTCCCTTGTGGTGGCAGTTGGTAATATATGCTTCCTTGTTCACATGCATTAGTAGACAGAGAACCTTTTTCACGTCTGCCATCTATAAATCAGTGGTGATTGGGCTGCCTGAACTCATGTGCCCATTTCTGGACTAAAACAATCACTGAGATTGCCAGGAAACCAATAACCTTTTCGAATCAATAATGGGGATTGAGAGTGTGGTTAGAAATGAATGTGAGAATATCAGCCACACCATTGACTACACAAACTCTTGCTTGACTATTTTTTTTTTTTCTACAGCTAGTTTGATAATTTGGTTTGTTTTTCTTTTTAGAAGACCATTAATTAATGACCTCATGCATGAAGAACTAGGAAATGGGGGATGGCTTAAAACCAGTTCTTCACCACAACTGGCAAAATTTCTCATAGCCTAACGTCCTTCCAATGATAGGTTGGTTGGCATCATCTTTATGCAAAAAAGATGAGCATTATTCATATGTAAAAGTTACTTTTTCAAATACGTGATGATGTTTTTGGGTAATGTTTCTGTAATTTGAACATATTCAGAATGTTCTTTATATGATATTTATATATATTTTGGCGATTTACAATAACATGAAAACGTTTCATATAGAATTTTAGAAAACATTAACTTCCATTTTTGGTATATCTTCTTTTATTCAGCATCTCATGTACTGTAAGGCCAGCCAAGAGAAAGGAAGAATAGACCCAAAGTCAGGCGAGTAAGTTTATTGAACCTGCCGGCTGCTCCAGCACAGACAGAGGAGGCAGCCCTGAGCTTACAAAATGAGGGGTTTATATGGGGGAGAGAAACCCTGGGGTCATTAGTTGGTTAACTTTGCCATATATCAGCTTGTGACGTTTATGGAAACAGCTAGATGAAGGAACTTAGAGGAGGGTATAGGTAAAGTTTGTTTTATGCTTCTCATGACCTCCCCCTGTGTGGTCCTGGATGGTTTGTAATTGGGGTTTGCTTATCGCAGCAAGGTTTGATAAGTGAAGTCTGCTGCCTCCACTGCGGCACCTGGATAAGGGCTTAGAAATGTAAAGAGGCTTGGGGGAAGGGTGAATGGCACAGAGAAGAGTTGCATTAAGGGGAGGGGTGGGCAGTACGGAGGGGTTTGGGGGGAGTGTCGACAGTACCAAGAAGCTTTTTTGGGGCGGTTTGTCCCCAACGTATATAATCAGAAGATAATGTTTTATTTACTGCTTTGTTGAAGAAACAACTTTGTCACTAGTGAAGGGTAACATGCAGTATGTTGCAAAATGTTTTTTTTGCTAGTTTCCGATCCTTAAATTGAGCAGTGTATTATACTTAAGTAGAATGTCTAAAAACCTATATATGGTTTAAAGACTATTGAAATTGACACCTGTCTTCCTACTCTACAAGTTAAGAAATAGAATGGTACTGCTACCACCAGCCTGTGTTCTCTCCAATTACATCCTCCTCCCTTCCTCTGTAGGTGTAACCTATGCCTGGCTGTGATGTTCAGTGTTCTCTTGCTTTTCTTTTCTTTTTAAAGTTTTTTTGTCTCTCTTTGTCTCTCTTTGTCTCTGTCTCTCTCTCTCCCCTTTCTCTCTCTTTCTCTCTCTTTCCTTTCTTTCTTTCCCTTCCTTCCTTCCTTCCTTCCTTCCTTCCTTCCTTCCTTCCTTCCTTCCTTCCTTCCTTCCTTCCTTCCTTCCTTCCTTCCTTCCTTCCCTCCCTCCCTCCCTCCCTCCCTCCCTCCCTCCCTCCCTCCCCCCTCCTCTCTCTCTCTCTCTCTCTCTCTCTCTCTCTCTCTCTCTCTTTCTTTCTTTCTTTCTTTCTTTCTTTCTTTCTTTCTTTCTTTCTTTCTTTTTCTTTCTCTCCCTCCCTCCCTCCCTCCCTCCCTCCCTCCCTCCCTCCTTCCTTCCTTCCTTCTTCACTGATGAAAGTATCCCTGAATAAGATATTGTTTATCTTTGGAAAGCTGAATAGCAGGCACGCATTTAGCTATGTAAGGAAGGGGCCATATTGTCACTATTAGAGGAGGCTCTTAGGAGAAGTAAAACTACACAAGAGACTCTAGTGTTAATAGTGTGGCTTCTGGTTCCTCAACAGTTTACCAGAGCCACTTTTGGGGAAGGCAATGTGCTGGGGCATGTGTGACTCTTGGCAAACATAATACCCATAATTAGGACATGTGACATGACCAATATGAACCAGGAAAATCTGGTCAGAAATGTAATCAGAGAGAGTGGGTTATTCAGAAGTAAGTCAAATCAGGCCGGGCCTGGTGGCTCACGCCTGTAATCCCAACACTTTGGGATGCTGAGGCGGGCGGATCACTTGAGGTCAGGAGTTCAAGACCAGCCTGGCCAACATGGGGAAACCTCGCCTCTACTAAAATACAAAAATTAGCCGGGCATGGTGGCAAGCACCTGTAATCCCAGCTACTCAGGAGGCTGAGGCAGGAGAATTGCTTGAACCTGGGAGGCAGAGGTTGCAGTGAGCCAAGATCACCCCACTGCACGCCAGCCTGGGCAACACAGTGAGACCCCATCTCAAAAAAAAAAAAAAAAAGTAAATCAAAGCAGAACACTTAACACTTCTGGGAACCTTCTTCACATCATCTATTTTGTAGAATATAGAGGGGAGAATATAAACTTTATCAGAACATGGTCAAGAAAAAGCCAAACCCAGTTAAGAATCTGGGCCAGGTTTATCTGGATACTTGGTCCTCAGGTTGAGAAGAGGTTACAAGAATTTTAATGATAAGTCTCAGTGAGTTGGATCTGGGGCATAGCTGCTGTCCTGGGATCACCCTTTTTCTTCATCTTGGGTATTCCCATGGCCTCTTGTATCTGTTGTGTCTCCTGCTTTCAGTAGACCATATCTTCTTCTTTCTTGGTATATACTCTCCTTTAAGGGGAGCATATTTATCACATTTTTCTTCAGGAAAGGTATTTGGGAGATAATTTTCTTTGGAGACTTTGCATATCTGAAAATACCTTTATTTTGTCCTCTTAATAGATCGTTTGACTGGATATATGATTTTAGGTTGGAAATAATTTTCCTTCAGAATTTTGAAAACATTGTTCTATTGCCTTATTTTTAGAATTATACATCTGTTGTAGGACCCTTCAAACTACCAACTCATAGCCTTCTTTTCTGGGAATTTTTTTGGAATTATTTCCTGAATTTTTTTTTTCCTTTTATTCTTTCTTTTTGGGACTCTATTATTGATATGTTAGACCTCCAGGACACAGTTTTTCTAATTTTCTGTTTTTGTCCTTTTTGTTTATTTTTTTGAGAAATTTCTTCAAATTTCATTTTAATCTTTTTATTGAATTATGCATTTCTCCTATTATACTTTAATTTACCAAATTTAATTTTTTTCTATAGCATCCTGTTTGTTCTCCTGCACACATCCCCTTTCCACCTCCCTCAATGAAAACAATATTTTCCCTTATCTAAGACTAGTAAGAATTTTTTGAATTATATTTTCTCCTGCATAGTAGTCATTATTTTTTGTTTTAGGTTGTCTTTTTTTGTGTTTGTGTTAGTTTCTTCTTGGTTAGAGGCTTTCTTTAGATGTCTGATAATTCTTAGCTTTCCATATTTCATGATTGGAATAATTGAGAACTGGAGGCTCTGAGCATGTGATTGCGGGTCTCTGAATATGATTTCCATGGCCTTTTGATGGAGAATCTCTGTATTTATTTCGGTCAGATTGCCTAAACAACATCAAGTGTTGAGTGAGAGAGTTGAGGGAGCCAATTGCTTCTCAAATAGTTTTTATCCTGGTCTTCCGTATCTTAGATTATGAATTGTAAACCACAAGTTAAAAAATCCTTTTGTAGCTGATCAGAAAAATATTATTCCCCCATGTTTTCATCTGGTAGTTTTATGGGCTTCTTTTTTTATCTAACTCTTTAACGTATTATTTGAATTATTTTAGTATATGATTTGAGTTACAAATTTTACTTTTTTGCTTACTTATAAATACTTGGGTGCTGGTTACATTATTAACGCCCCACTGATTGGAAATGTGCTATTATTTACTGTGCTAATTCCTACATATATCAAGTTCTCATTTGGGGCTTTCAGTTCTTTTCTGTTCCATTTCTTACAACTTTATGATAATTCCAATACCCAATTGAGCAAGTTCTCTTCATTATGTCTAATTGTTTTCTGAACTCTCTTTGCCTGTTTAATTTTATGAAAGCTTTTCTCATAATGTTTGCAGTTTACTTCTATTGTACCATGTCTAAAATTCATAAATTGGTTCATCTCTAAATATCCCCAGCATATTAGAATGTATCTGAGCTGCTGTCACTTTTTAATCCTGCTTCAGTGTCCATTTTACTGCCTTTGTCTTTCGGGTGTCCCTCAGTCATACCTGTACTTGTGGGATCAAATAAGTGCTTAGCTTCCTGCCCTAAGAGATTCTGATTTAATTGGTATGGGATGGGGTTTATTCATCAGTGTTTTGTTTTTTAAGAAGGGCACTCTCTACCAATTATAATGTATGTATGTATGTAATTTTCACTTTACTTTTTTATGTTCACTTCACTGAATTTTGAGGTTGACAAGAAACTACTTTTAAGTTTTTCAGAACCTTTTATGCCTAAAGATGGTTTTGGTGGATGGGTTGTCCTATTTTGTAATTGAGGTTGAGAAAGGTAATTAGGGGGTAAGTTTTTTGTTGATTGCAGGAAAGGAAGCATCACAGAAGAAATAGTTCTTTTGCTCTTTGAGGTGGTCGAGTTGTTAGCCATTCTTGGAAGTGAGGTCTCTTGTGAGAACAAATGATCTAGCACATTCTGGAGTTGCCTTGGAAAATGTTAATCCTCTACCATTTGATCTTTGAGGAAAGTCAAGTTGATCTAAGGGGTTAGCCTAGATGCTGTTCAACTGCAGATCTGAGATTTGACCATGGTTTTATGTTCTTGAACTCCTGGGGGGGGGGGGGGCCAGAATTTTAAGTTGTTTGGTTTGAACTATCACTGTTTACTGGGAGGTGGGTGTGGTGGGAATCTTGTTATAATGCTTGTTAAGTATATTATTGACTTTAAAGTGAGAAATAATTATGACTCAAAATTATTTTCCTTCTTTCAGCATTATCTGCATACCAGAGGTACTACAGTTTACAGTCTGACTACTGGAAGGTTAGTGCACATTTGCATGCTGATTTCATGTTTGTGTTTTGGGCAGATTATTGCCAGTTATATTCAAAATGAATTGAACTCTTGCCTTTTTTTGTTAATTACTTAAAATATTGCTTCTAGGGGAAAGGTATTGGAAAAGGGTTGAGAGTATTATTTATGCTTGTGCTGTCTTATGTGAATCTCCTTGTATTTTATTAAGAATTAGAGGCCGGGTGCAGTGGCTCACGCCTGTAATCCCAGCACTTTGGGAGGCTGAGGCGGGTGGATCACGAGGTCAGGAGATCGAGATCATCCTGGCTGACATGGTGAAACCCCGTCTCTACTAAAAATACAAAAAATTAGCCGGGCGTGGTGGCTGGCGCCTGTAGTCCCAGCTACTCGGGAGGCTAAGGCAGGCGAATGGCATGAACCCGGGAGGCGGAGCTTGCAGTGAGCCGAGATTGCGCCACTGCACTCCAGCCTGGGCGACAGAGCAAGACTCCGTCTCAAAAAAAAAAGATACCTCTGACACATTTTACTGGTCAAATATAATGGAATTGTGATAAGTAAAAATCAAGCAAAACTAAACAAATAACAATAACAAAATGATTCCTTGATTTTCTTTTCTAAAGTTGGTACCTGGGAGTAAAAGAAGGCTGAAGATGTGTATATCAGGCTAAAATGGGAAGGTGTAATGGGAAAATTATGATAAACTCTTTCTTGGTGTACTCTGTTTATAATTGGAGTTTTGAGGAGAGCTAAACTTAACTATTTTTTAGAAGACCTACCTAAATGAAAGACTGTGCATAGCAGTGAAACAATGAATCATACACTTACGTATCTTAATTTAAGCAGTGATTAAATTAAGCATGATCTTCTACATCATGTTTACTTTTAAGTTTATTGAACAGTGAGTTTTTTTTTTTAGTCTGAATTGCCATTTCAGATTTTTTTGTGGATTTTATTTTTCTGTTGGTTAATTTATCTTTCTTTTTGAAGTAGGTACTTATTCCAGTCTTATATAGACTGGCTTTGTCTGTCAATAGTCAGCCTATGCAGAGATTTTGAGAACACTGTGTAGAGATTTTAGATACCTATATCTATATCTATAATTTTTTTTCTAAGTCTTTTGAAAATATCTTCTCTAATCTCTGGCTTTTTTTTTTGAAGCTTTATCAAAGTATAATTCACATGCTATAAAATTTGGCTGTTTTAACTATACAAATCAGTGATTTTTGGTAAATTTTCAGAGCTGTGCAGCTGATAGAGGGAGGAGGCAGACAAAGGTCTCGACAGATAGGGAAGGGTCCCTGGAGAATCACTGATCCACCCAGCCCACAAGTGTTTACACCAGATGTTTTCTGCAGATAAGGGAACCTGCACAGGGGGCTTTCCTGGGCATGCCTGCAGTGGACTGGAGGTCCCCATACACTGGGGGAACAGGGTGGAGCCACCAAGAATTTGCACCTTATACAGGGGAGGATCCTGGCCTCTTCAGCTCACGTGCTGGGGCCCTGGTATTCAGTTTGTGAGGTGGAAACCTACTGGCAGGACCCCCTTTCTTTGCTGATAGCTTTCCTTTTGCTTAATAAATTTTGTCTTCCTCACCCTTCAATGTGTCTACATGCCTCATTCTTCCTGGTTGTGAGACAAAAACCCAGATTAGCTCAGCTAAGGGGCAAAAAATCCTGCATCACAGCCATCATCACAGTCTTATTTATCTCCCTGGAATGGAACCTCATGTGTATCCCCAGCCTTGGCAACCATCAATCTACTTTCTGTCTTTTATATATTTGTCTTTTCTGGATATTTCATATAAATGGAATCATATAATATATGGTCTTTTGTGGCTGGCTTCTTTAACTTAGCATATGTTGTCAAGGTTCATATATGTTGTAGCATGAATATTTTATTCTTTATTTCCTGATAATATAGTCACCACTCAGTATCTGTGGGGGATTGGTTTCAGGACCCCTCATGGATACCAACATCCATGGATGCTCAAGTTCCTTATATTAAATGATAAAGTATTTGTATATCACCTCTATGCATCCTCCCATATACTTTAAATCATTTCTAGATTACTTATAATACCTAATAAAATGTGAATGCTGTGTAATTGATTGCTATACTGTATTGCTTTTTAGTTTGTATTATTTTTTATTATTGTATTGTTATATTTTTCCTGAATACTTTTGATCCGCAGATGCGGAACCCATGGATACAAAGGGCTCACTGTATTCCGTTGAATCAGTATAACACAGTTTGTTTATCCTTTCATCAGTTGATGGGCATTTGGGTTGTTTCCACTTTTTGGCTATTGTGAATAATACTGTTGTGAACATTTGTGTACAGGTTTTTGTGTGACATAATATTTTCAGTTTTCTTGGGTAGGTACTCAGAAATGGAATTGTTGGATTATAGGGTAAATCTATGTTTAGCATTTTGAGAAATTGCCAGAACTTTTTTTCCCTATGTCTGTACCATTTTACATTCCTGTCAGTAATGGTGTGAGGGTTCCAGTTTCTCTATATCCTACTCAACACTTGTAATTATCTACTTTTTGAGTGTACAGTTTTTTTAGTGTGCCTAGTGGGGTAGAAAATAAAGTTTTAAACTTTGATGAAGTCCAATTTATCAACTTTATAACAACTTTTTATTGCTTGTGTTTTTACTGTTGTATGTAAGAAATCTTTGCCTAACTCAAGGTCATGAAGACTTACTCCATAGTTTATTTATTCAGGTGCTTCAGTGCTTTGCTTTTACAGAGTGCTGCAGTAAATAGTCTAGTAAAAGTGTCTCTTTCTCCATATATAGTTTTTTAGAGATAAGGTCTTGCTCTGTTGCACAGGGTGGAGTGCAGTGGTGCAATCAGAGCTCACTGCGACCTTGAATTCCTGGGCTCAAATGAATCCTCCTGCCTCAGCCTCTCGAGGAGCTGGGACTGCAGGTGCACACCACCATGCTCAGCTAATTTTTAAATTTTTTTTCCAGAGATAGAATCTCACTAGATTACCCAGGCTGGTCTCAAACTCAATTACTGGCCTCAAGTAATTCTCCCACCTCAGCCTCCCAAAGTGTTGGGATTACAGGTGTGAGCCACTGCACCTGGCCTGTCTTTTAATAGTTTTGTTAGTGATTCTTTAGTATAGATTCCTTTAAAAGTGGGATCATTGTGTTGAAGGGTATTTGCTCCTTTGGGATTGAACCATTTGCATTTATTTCAACAACGTATGCAAGTGTTTGTTTCTTCTTGGTCTTAATCAAGAACCTTTTTGTCAGCAGACTTGCCAGTTTGATAGGTGAGAAGTGGTATTTTATTATAATTTAAATTTACATTTTCTTAGTTGTTAGTGATATTGAACTTTTTAAAAATTGAAGTGTAAAGACTATTTGAATTTCTTTTTCTTTGAAATATTTGTTCATGTCTGTCGCCCATTTTTTTTAGGTCATTGTTTTCTTTTACTGTTTTATGTAGCTATATTATATATATTAGGCATATTTATCCTTTATCTGTGATATTAGTTGAAGCTACTATTGCCCAGTTTGAGATTTGTTGTTTTGCTTTGCTTTTGTGTGTTTGTTTTTGCCTGTGCAGAAGTTTTCTATTTCTGTGTAGTCAGATTGATCAGTTTTCTACATTGCCCTTATGTTTTGAATCATAGGATGGGTTTTTTCCTCATTCCCAGGTGTTAGAGAAATTCACCCACATTTTCTTTCAGTATTTGAATGGTTTAATATTTGACATTTAAATTTCTGATCCATTTGGGTTTTATCCTTGACTTATAGTTTGAACAATATTTAAGATTATCTTTTATCTTATGGCTAGTTATCCCAAAAATATATTTTTTAAAAATTCATTTTTTCCTCTACTGATTTGAGGTGTTGCCTTAATTGTATACTAAATATTCGTATGCAGTTTTGTCTGTGCATTTTGTGGCATGTTTTGTTCATGAACTAATACAAAAGTATTTTACTTAGAGAGATTTTATAATATGTTTTAATGTATGGTAGTGCTAGGGCACCCTTTCCCTACTGTTCTTGCTTCTAGGATTTTCCTGGCTGTCCTTGGTGGCTTGTTTTTTCAAATAAACTTTCTAATTAACTTGTCTAGCTTCACAAAAAATACCTGATAATTTATTTTCTGTAGCTTTTTTGAGATATATTTAACATTATTTTAAGCATTTTTTGAGATATGATTTACATTATTTGAGATTTGACAACTTAAATAGTTGTATAACCATTACCATAATCAAGATACAAAACATTTCCATTACCCAAAGTGTTTCCTTGTGCCATTTTCCTACTCTTGATCTCTGGTCCCAGGCAACCACTTACCTGCTTTCATCCCTCTAGTTTTGTCTGTTCTGGAATATCATGTAATGGGGTTTAAACAGCATATATTCTTTTTGTTTTTTTATAACTTTCATTTGGCATGCTTTTATTGAGATTCATCCATGTTGTTGTATCAGTAGTGTGTTGTTTTTCATTGTTAAGTAGGATTTTGTAGAATGGATATGCCACAGTTTTTCTGTTTATCAGTTGATCAGATTGTTTTCAGCTTTTGGTTATTATGAATAAAGTTCTGTGAATATTATTTGTCTTTGTGTGGACACAGGTTTTCATTTATCTTGGTATATATGATTTGGGAATGCTGAATTGCTTTGCAGTTTTAGGTGTAACTGTCAATCCTTTTCAAAGTGGTTATACCATTTCATATTCCAACCAGCAATGAATGAGATTTCAAATGTTCCATATCTTCATTAGCACTTGGTATTGTCAGTCTTTTTAACTTTAGCCCATCTGCCCCTTCTTGTTTTTTCTTCTTCTTTCTTATTTTCTTTCTTTCCTCCTCAGTCTTTTTAACTTTACTGTCTACCTATTCTCCTTCCCTCCCTCCCTTCCTTCCTCCCTTCTTCCTTCCTTCTTTCTTTCTTTTCTTTCTTTCTCTTCTTCCTTTCCTTCCTGTTGTTCTTCCTCATCTTCTTCTTCATTGAGTTTTATGGGTTCTTTATACACTCTGAATAAATGCCCTTTGTCTGATACTTGTTTTGGAATTGTTAGTCTCTGGTTCATCTTTTCATTTTCTTACTAGTGTCTTTTGAAGAGCAAATGTTTATTGTTTCAATGAGGTCCATTTAATTACTTTTTTTTTTCTTTTACAGCTTGTGCTTTTTGTGCTAGGAAATCTTTGTGTATCCCAAGATCATAAAAGATTTCCTCACCTTTTAAATTCTGTTTCCGCCTGCGATACATTTCAAGCTGTTTATGATGTGAGATAGCATCAGTGGTCCCCCCCTTCCCCCAAATAGCTACCCAGTTTTTCCAGCGTTATTTGTTGAAAAGACTACACTTTCAAAATCTACCATTTCCTCTTTCCTTTCCTTTTTTTTTTTTTTTTTTTTTTTTTTTGAGACAGTCTCTCTCTGTCACCCAGGCTGGAGTGCAGTGGCACGATCTTGGCTCACTGCAACCTCAGCCTCCCCAGTAGCTGGAACTACAGGCCTGCGCCACCACGCCTGGCTAATTTTTTGTATTTTAGTAGAGACAGGGTTTCACCATGTTGGCCAGGATGGTCTCGATCTCCTGACCTCGTGATCCACCTGCCTCGGCCTCCCAAAGTGTTGGGATTATAGGCATGAACCACCGCTCACGCCTGGCCCCAAATTCCCTGTATTCTTTTTTCAAAATTGCTTTGGTTTTTCTAGGTCTTTTGCCTTTCCATATAAAGTGCAGAAACAGTATAATCCAGTGTAATTCTGCTAGGATTATATTGGAACTACATGTGCTAAGTTAGGAAGAATTTGTCTTCAGTAATACTGTATTTGCTTGTTCGTGAACATGGCGTATTTCGCCCTCTATTTAGCCTTCTTTAAGACTCTACAGCAGTACTTCATGGTGCTTATCACATATGTTTTAAGTTTTTTTTTTTTGATGCTATTGTGATTGGAGTGGTTGTAAAATTTTATTTCCAATTGTTTTATTGCGATTATGTAGGAACATTTTTATTATTGCATACTGATCTAGTATCCTACTGTCTTACTAAATTATATTGTTGTAGTCGTGTTGCTCTAGATAGGATTTTCTAGATGCATTATGCTGTCTGCAAATAAAGAAAATTTTATTTTTTGTTTTCTTATTTGTGGATGCCAGTTAGTCTTTTTCTTGCCTTGTTGTACTGGCAAGGAATGGAAGGGGACATCCTTGTTTTGTTTCTTTGGGGGGAAAACATTAAATTTTTACTGTTGAATGTGATATTAGCTGTAGGGTTTTTGTAGACTAATATCGAAGATGTTCCCTTCTGTTGCTAGTTTACTTCGAGAGCTCTTCCCTCTTCCCCCTACTTCATGTTTTAATGAATGGTCTGAGGATATAGGAAAAAACTCAGTTCCTCCTATACTCTCACAACACAGAACATTTCTGTAACAAAATATGTGTGGCTTTTCCCCTGCATACCTGGCAAGCAATCAGTTCTGCAGTGGCTGCTAGTGTCCTCTAATTCAGTTCAATTCTGACATTATCTACCTGGAGATAGTTTCAGATCCCACAGATTGAGTGCTAAGTCCCACAAGACTATCCCCACTTCAGATGCCAGTGTAGGCCTCCGGAACTTTTGACTAACTGGCTATATAAATCGGGGTTCCCATGACCCACTCCTTGTTTCCATTAATTTACCATAGTGGCACAGACCTCAGCAAACAGTTGGGTTTACTGTTTTATTGTAACGGGTACAGATGAAGAGATGCATAAGATGAGGTCATGTGGGAAGTGGCATGGAGCCTCCATGCCCTCTCTGGGCATGCCACCCTCTAGGGGCTTCTGCTTGTGCAGCTATCCAGAAGCTCTCCAAACCCTGTCCTTTTGGGTTTTTATGGAGGCATTATTACGTAGGCATGACTGATTAAATCATTGGCCACTGGTGATCAGCTTAACCTTCAATCCGTTTTCTCTACCCAGAGATTGGAGAATGGGGCTGAAAAGTCCCAACGCTCTAAACATGCTTTGCTCTTTGCTGTGACCAGCCCTCATCCTAAAGCTACGTAGGGGGCTGCCTGCCCTGAGTTATCTCATTACATCCCCCATCCTAAAGCTACAAAGGAGGCTGCCTGCCTTGAGTTATCTTGTTAGCATACAAGAGACACTCAGGGCTGGGCGTGGTAGCTCACCCAGTAATAATCCCAGCACTTTGGGAGGTATCCCAGCACTTTGGGAGTGTAATCCCCGCACTTTGGGAGGCCAAGGTGGGCAGATCACCTGAGGTCAGGAGTTTGAGACCAGCCTGGCCAACATGGTGAAACCCCATCTCTACTAAAAAAGCAAAAATTAGCTGGGCATGGTAGTTCTTGCTTGTAATCCCAGCTACTGGGGAGGCTGAGGCAGAGAATCGCTTGAACCCGGGAGGCAGAGGTTGCAGTGAGCTGAGATCATGCCACTGCACTCCAGCCTGGGCAACAGAGTCTAAAGTAAATAAAGAAACCAAACTGACCTTTTTCTTATTTTTTTTTTTTTTTCTACTTTAAGAAAAGAAAGAAAAGGTTTTGAATTCTGGAAGCAATGCTTATCTGAATAGAACTATTGATTAAACGTTATGGTAACGTGGAAGGATGGAGAACAGTGTTTCACTTTGAAAAACTAATTGGTCTGTTGTAAGATATGCAGGATGTGTTTTATTTTGTGTATTGATTGATTAAAGTATTTGTGGGTACAGTTTTTAAAAATAGTGACCAATTCATTATTTTTTTATAACCCTAATTTTATAAAGGGTTTGATAGAGTTGTGCTAAAATTTAGTTTGGGACACCGAAAGAAATTGATTATTAAATTTAACATACATATTACCTATATGAATGTAAATATCAGAGGGCTTTATAATACTGCTGAAGAACATCACATAGTATTAGGTTGACGCAAAAGTGATTATGGTTTTTGCCATTACTGCAGTTAGTTTTGCACCTAATATTTCAGCTTGTTGAAGAGATTAATTCACATTTTTTTGAATGCTAATTATAGATAATTCTTATCCTTAAAACAGTTTCACTAAAAAGGTCTAAATAATACTATTTTACTGCCTGATTCAGCATATGCTTGAAAATTGTATTGTATTTCTTACCAGCCCTGAATTTGTGCTGGCCTTATTTTCCTAATTGGGCCTGATTGGTAAGTTTTTCTTCTGTATGGTCTTACTTTTTTCATCAGTATTGTACTGGTGTGGGATTATGCATTCATGTCAGGTAGGAGAGATATGTTGAAGAGAGAATTTTTGTAATGGGAGAACTCAAGGTTCTAATTCCGATTGGTTTTTTGGATTCAGAAATATATTCAGTATTTAAATATATCAGTCTGGAAGTGCTTCATAGTATGAAAATATTTAAAACCTGTAGGGAAGACAGAACTCTAATTAATATTTCAACAAGTTTATTGCTTAACCTGAATTTTTTTTTAAAAAGCCTAAAAAACGTTTTTGCTTAGAGGAGACCCAGAGAGTGAGATCTTTTAAAGAAAAGTTAAAAATCAGTATATTTTGGAATAAGGATTAGATTCTTTGGAAATTTTACAAGTTTAGAAGCAGGACACATCTTAGAAATTATTATCTAATTCCTTTACTTTGTGGACTATACATCGTGCATCCCGGTGATTAAGGAAGCCCCCAAGTCAGCACAAATAGGTGGTGGATAAACTAGTGGAATCTGGGCTCATTTTCTGACTTTCCAGTGGCTTTTTCTGTTACACAGTTTAGGGTAGTCCGGCTTTTACATTTGTTGACAGGGCCTCTTGACAATACAGAGATGAGTAAGCGAGCTCCTGCTCTCCCATGTTTCTGTGAGGAGGATACACGTAAACATAATAAGTTTTTGGTAAGTGATATATTGGAGGTGTTGAGGGCTGTGCCGGAGGCAGAAGTGCACATGCTTTGTTTAAGGGGTATGGGAAAGTCTGAGTGGGAATTAGGAAAGACTTCACAGAAAAGTTGAAGCTTCAGGGAAGGATTAATGGGAGTTTTCAAGATACAAGACCTGGTCAAGTTTTCCAAGAAGAGAAATGAGAGAGCAGTACATAGCAGTACAATAGGTGTTTTGGAAACTCCCACGTTCTTGGTCGAGAGCAGAGGTCCACAAACTTTTTCTTACAGGGCAAAATAGTAAATATTTTAGGTTTTGTGGACCAAGAGGCAAAATCAGGTAATATATAGGTACTTAGATAATCTTTTATATAAAAATCATTTTTAGCTCCCAGGCCTTTAAAAAAGGATTTGGCTGGCAATAGTTTATAGAGCACTGTCTTAGAGCCTGCCATGATTGTTGGGCGTTATAGGACTCAAACTGGGGGCAAAGGCCAGATCATAAATGCGTTTGCAACAGTTATCACTGTTTTGAAATCTTAGATTTGTCAGTATCTTGTAAAACTGTAGTACTGGAGATCAGATAAAATTAAATAAAACACAATTATTTTTTAGGGGTTGGATTGGGATTGCATTGACTTTGTATTTTAAAAACAAACTGTTGCCAGGTGCAGTGGCTCATGCCCGTAATCCCAATGCTTTGGGATACCGAGGTGGGTGGCTCACCTGAGGTCAGGAGTTCAAGACCCGCCCGGTTAACATGGTGAAACCCCGTTTCTACTAAAAATACAAAAAATTAGCCCGGCGTGGTGGTGCGCTTGTAATCCCAGCTACTCAGGAGACTGAGGGAGGCTGAGGCAGGAGAATCGCTTGAACCCTGGAGGCGGATGTTGCAGTGGGCCGAGATTGTGCCATTGCACTCTAGCTTGGGCAACAAGAGCGAAACTCTGCCCCAAAAAATATATATAAAATAAAAATAAAAGCAAACTGTCATCTTTCCTTAGTAAAGTTTTATAACTTCCTCACAAAGTTCTTGTGCATCTTATAAATAATGTATTTTACATCTTACATTTATATTGCTATTATGCATGCCATTTTAATTTTATGTTTTATCTCTACTGGTATATAGAACTGCAGTTGACTTTTATGTGTTAAACTTACCAAACAACTTCACTAACTTTCACTAACTTGGGTAATTTGACTGTGTAACTTTGGATTTTCTCTGTAGACTATCCTCCCTTTGTAATTAATGACAATTTTGTAATGACAATTTTGTTTCTTCTGTTATCAATATTGTAAACATTTCAATAAAAGTATTTGGAATGTTCTCATCTTGTATTTTCTGAAATAGCTAGATATAATCTTGTAAAAGTGGTTTCCTGCATATTTGATAAAACCAACCTGTTAAACTCTTTGGGATTAGTATATGTCTTTGTGGGAGGATTTTATACTACTGGTTTTATTATTTACCAGTTACTTTTTTAGGTTGCAAATTTCTGCTACATTTGTGTATGGTCACATATACCTATAGTTAGGTCCTTAACTAATTTCTGGAACTTAGTTGTGCCTTCTGTTTTCTTCCTTGCTTCAATCAAAGGTTTGTAAATTTTAATAGTGATTTCAAATAATACAATTTTGACATTATTGATCATCTCTAGTTTTTTTCCTTCTTTCTTTGGGCTTATTCTCTTTTTTCTTTACACACGTACACACACACACACACACACACTCTTTGGGCTTATTCTCTTTTCTTTACACACACACACACACTCTTTGGGCTTATACTTTTTCTTTACACACACACACGTGCGCGCGCTCTCACTCTCACTCTCTCTCTCTGTCTCTCTCACCTAATTTACTCTGTAATGCCTCCTACAGTCTTTTTGTCCAGACCACTGTCTAGTCCAGGACCATAGGTTAAAACTGAGTATGTCCCTTAGCTGTCTTTTTTAGCATTGTCTTCCCTCCACTCTCATCCCTTTTGTGTTTTTGTTTTTCTTTCTGGCTTAAAGAGACCAGCTCAGTTGTCTTATAGTGTCCCATTTTCTGGCTTTGTTTTATTGCTTTCTTTTGGTATTGTTTAGCTCATTTCACTATCTTCTGTATTTCTTTTAATTAAGTTGATAGTTAACCACTAACTATTTGCTTTGTTGTTGTTGTTGTTGTTGTTTTGAGACGGAGTTTCGCTCTTGTTGCCAAGGCTGGAGTGCAATGGCGCGATCTCCACTCACCACAATGTCCGCCTCCTGGGTTGAAGCGATTCGCCTGCCTCAGCCTCCCAGGTCGCTGGGATTCAGCCTCCCAAGTTGCTGGGATTACAGGCATGCACCACCACGCCTGGCTAATTTTGTATTTTTAGTAGAGATGGGGTTTCTCCATGTTGGTGAGACTGGTCCCGAACTCCCGACCTCAGGTGATCTGCCTGCCTTGGCCTCCCAAAATGCTGAGGTTACAGGCATGAGCCAGCGCGCCTGGCCAGCAATACTGCTTTTTATTCCTTCAAAGATGCACTTTTTCTTTTTTTTTTTAAATTTAATTTATGGAATCTCGCTCTGTTTCCCAGGCTGGAGTACAGTGGCTTGATCTTGGCTCACTACAACCTCTGCCTCCCGGGTTCAAGCGATTCTCCTGCTTCAGCCTCCTGAGTAGCTGGGATTACAGGCACATGGCACCACGCCCGGCTCTTTTTTTTTTTGTAGAGATGGGGTTTCACCATGTTGGCCAGAATGGTGTCAATCTCTTGACCTTCTGATCCACCCACCTTGGCCTTCCAAAGTGCTGGGATTACAGGCATGAAGCACTGTGCCCAGCCCACCCTTTTTGTTTAAATCTTTGGAGCCAGGTATCTAATAATATTTTAAGTCTTCATTGGCTGAGTGGTAGTCATGATACATAGTTGTCAATGCCTATGCATACTCATCTTTGTTGTTTTTCCTCCTGGCGTGATTAGATAGCTGTAGCATATTGTTTCAGTAGAAAAGTCATTTATGGACCATCTGAGGAAAGAATGTGAGTTTTGATTGCTGACTAAAAACTTTTCATTGACAACTTCTGGTAAGGTCAAAAAAGTGATGTCTTAACTTGCAGAAATGGGGTTTGTAGATAACAGTGGAAGAATCTTCTAAGAAATGCTGTATCACCACCATTTTTGATGTCCCAGTAGTTGATATTGTGTGGAAAAATGTGGATGAGAGTATGGTTAACAGAATTATAAAATGATTCAGAATTGGACACTAAGAATATCTTAATGAAATTTTTTTTTCACTTAAATTTTCCTTTATGTGTGAAAAAAATGTGATAAAAATTTATCTTTACCATTAAAAATAAATGAAAATAATTTTAATTGCTTTTTTTTCTTTTTTTTGAGACGAGGTCTTACTATATTGCTCAGGCTGGTCTCGAACTCCTGGGCTCAAGTGGTCTACCCACTTCTGCCTGCCAAAGTGCTGGGATTACAGGTGTGAGACACTGCACCCAGCTTCTTACTGATTTTTCACTGACTCCTAGTTCTCCTGGTTAGTTTTAAAAAGTTGTTAGTGTTGTTGTAGCTCTTTTGATGCTGTTTTGAAGCTGTTTTATAGCTCTTTTAATGTCTTAAAAGCTCTCCTTGCAGATCACGAGGTCAAGAGATCGAGACCGTCCTGACCAACATGGTGAAACCTTGTCTCTACTAGAAATGCAAAAAATAGCTGGGCATGGTGGCGCTCGCCTGTAGTCCCAGCTATTTAGGAGGCTGAGGCAGGAGAATCACTTGAACCCAGGAGGCAGAGGTTTCAGTGAGCTGAGATCACGCCACTGCACTCCAGCCTGGCGACAGAGCGAGACTCCGTCTTGAAAAAAAAAAAAAAAGAGCTCTCCTCTTTTTCTTTTGCACCTTCCCTTTGTGCATAGGATTTTTCTTCCTTTATTCATCTTTCTGTGTCTGGGGATTATTGCCTTCAGCACTAGAACATTTTCAGCCACTATATCTTCAAATATTGCCTGTGTCCCATTTTATTTTTTGACTCCTCTACAACCGATTTTAGAGATATAATAGATTTTCCCACATACCCATAACCTCACTTACTTGTTCTTGGTGAATATTTGAAATATACTCTCATCAATTTGAAATATATGTGATTATTAACTATGGTTACCATGCTCTGCAATTGATCACTAGAACTTATTCTTGTCTCGGTGAAACTTTGTACCCTTTGAATAGCATCTCTCCAATTCCCTTTCCCCACCCTCCCCCAGCCTCTGGTAACTACTGTTGTTCTCTTTACTTCTATGAGATAGATATTCTTTGAGTTTGACTTTTTTAGATTCCACATGTAAGTGAGATCATGCCGTTTTGTCTTTCTGTGTCTGGCATATTTTGCTTAGCACAAGGTCCTCCAGGTTCATCTATGTTGTCACAAATGGCAGAATTTCCTTCTTTTAAAGACTGAATAGTGTTTCAAGGTGTATATATACCACGTTTTATTATCAATGTATCCTTCGATGGATACTTAGGTTGATTCTGTATCTTATCTATTATGAATAAGGCTGAAATGAATATGGGAGTATAGATGTCATAAATAAAGTTTCAGTGCCACAAAAGAAATAGCACTCGAGTATAAAGTTTTCTTTTTAATTCTCAACAAGGCAAGGTACTTCTATAGAAGGGTGCGCCCTTACAGATGGAGCAATGGTGAGGGCACACTTGGACAAGGGAGGGGAAAGGGTTCTTCCCTGACACACCTGGCCCCTGCTGCTGTGTCGTTCTCCTATTGGCTAGGGTTAGACTGCACAGGCTAAACTAATTCTGATTGGCTAATTTAAAGAGAGTGACGGGGTGAGTGGTTTGGCAGGAAAAATGGTTATGACAGAGCAGGCAATTGGAATGAGTCAGGGTGGAACAGATAATGGAGAAATGTTGCTTTACGAGGAATTAAAGTTTAAAAGTAGAAGGCAAAGAATTGAACATACTGACATACTAATTCTTTGAAAAGAAATTTAGAACTCATATATAATAGATATCTCTTTGAAATATTGATTTCAGTTTCTATGATTTATAGCTAGTAGTGGGACTGTTGAATCAAATGGTAGTTCTATTGTTAGTTTTTTGAGGAAATTCCAACATTTTACTAAGAAAGAATATCCAGGGGTTCAGTTTTATGTGGGAAATCTTGGGTGCAACTCTGTGTGGTACCTAATTTGTTTCCTAAGTCTTGGGGTATTTTATTGGCTTTCAGTGTTTGCTTACCTTTCTGTATTCTCCTTTTTTTTCAGCCTTTTTCCTTTTGCCCCAAGCTCAGCCATTCATTTATAAAAATCCTTTTAAAATATGTCATCTAATATTTTAAATAATTAATTTTGTATTAGGAGGATTTTTCAATATGTATACTGCTTGCCATTGGCCTTATTTTTGGAAATTGTACTATAATTTAAGGAAATGTAAATGAAATTGTTGGGATAGTAGTTAGTTATCTATTTATTTGAGACGAAGTCTTGCTCAGTCTCGCCCAGGCTGGAATGCAGTGGTGCGATCTTGGCTTACTGCATCCTTTGCCTCCCATGTTCAAGCGATTTTCCTGTCTCAGCCTCCCGAGTGGCTGGTACCAAGGCCACCACACCCGGCTAATTTTGTATTTATTTTTTAATAGCGACTGAGTTTCACCACGTTGGCCAGGGTGGTCTCGAGCTCCTGACCTCAGGTGATCCACCTGTCTCAGCCTCCCAAAGTGTTGGGATTACAGCCGCGAGCCACCAGGCCTGGCCTGTTGGGATACTTTTAAATAATCCTTGGTGCTTTATTTATAATTGCTTCTATTTTTGAACCAGTCATGTATCATCTCATTTAATTCCTCAGACAACCCTTTGAAATAGGTACTGCTTTCACCATTTTACAAAGATGAAGACATTGAGGTCAGCTAACTTGTTTCATGAGTCTTTCTGAAATTTTGTTTTATTTTTATTTTTTATTTTTATTTAAGAGATAGAGTCTTGCTCTGTAGCTCAGGCTGGTATGCAGTGGTACAATCGTAGCTCACTGCAGCTTTGAACTCCTGGACTCAAGCAGTCCTTTTTAGCCTCCCAAGTAGGTAGGACTACAGGCATGCCCCACCATGCTCAACTAAGTTTTAAGTTTTTTGTAGAGAATGAGAGTCTCACTATGTTGCCCAGGCTGGTCTCAAACTCCTGGTCTCAAGCAATCCTCTCACATTGGCCTCCCAAAGCAGCGGGATTACAGGTGTGAGCCACTGTGCTCGGCCTTTCATGAATCTCATAACTAGTAAGTGACAAGGCTGTGATTCTGACTTAGGTCTCTATAGTCTTGGATCAGAATCACAGCCTTGTCACTTACTAGTTTTGAAATGACTTCTATAGTCTGATTTCATTATTGCTGTACAATACTACACATACACTTTGGAAGCAGAACTTCTGCTTCAGTGTGGTGACTTTGGGCATGATGCATATAATAAACTTTGGCCAACCTCTTCTGCTATATTATCTTAGCTGTTAACGTTCTTTTAATTGTCCAGAAGGTAATTCAGATTATAATAAGGAAATGATTCTGGATAAATTGAATCAGCAAAGTATCATTCTTCTATGAAAAATGTGTAACAGGTTATTAAAGACTGTAAGATACTGATTTACTCAGCGGCAAGACTTTCTTAACTTACATATGCTGGTTACTTTGCTATAGGGATCAAAGCACGACGTGGGTTCATTCTCTACCATGTATAGGCTCATATTCTAGTGGAGCAGATAAATGTCATAATAGGTGTGAGTATTCATTTGGAAGTGAAATGGGAGAGGTTCCCTTGCCCCCTGGCAGGGCATGTGATGGAGGTGTGGCTCACTTCTTCAGTGCCCCACTGCTCAAACCTCTAGGGGAGCATACAGACTGGCAGGCTGTGGGGCTCCCACCCCACGGCAATGTCTAGGGGTGAATGTTTACAGCTGAAGCGCCAGTGGGCATGTGTTACAGGGTGCTCTTTTAGTTTGCTGTCTGTAGGCAGCTTGTGTTAACCAGCTCAGTTAGACCCTATACCTTGTTGCAAGGACAGAGGGCTTCCTGTATCCCAGGTTCTTGCCTCGGTGTACTGGAAGAATTGGATCACACGTGGGCTTGGAGAATGAGTGTAAAGTTTTATTGAGTGGAAGTAGCTTTCAGCCTATGGGGTAGCCAGAGGGAGATGGCCGCTTGGCGGTCCCAGCTCTCCTCCAACTGCCCTGGCCAAACTCTGCCTAGTCCCGCTGGTCAATGGCCTGCCGGTGTTCCAGCGTCTGTGTGCTCTTCCACCTGCAGGCTCTTCTCGATGTCTTCCACCGATGTGTTCATGTCTCCATCTAGCAGTTTCTGTCTCTGCCTTGCTAGGGTCTTGGGTTTTTATAGGCCCAGGATGGGGCCGTGGTGGGAAGGCAGAGTGCCTGTCCTTACCTAGGTCTGAGGGGGTAGAGCCCTAGCCAGGGACCACACCCTCCTCTACCCAGCACTTCCCTTCCCCCATTCTGTATCATTTAAAGGGACCACACTCTTCCCTTCCCAGTACTCCCATATCAGAAGCATGTATTAGAAACTATAACTCACTGTAGGTTTTTGGGAATATGTCAAATAATACTTCTGGAAGGAAGAGGTGAATGTTGCTTTTTAAAGGATAGATAGGAATTTGCCCGATTAAGGAGTGAGTTGAGGGGAAGATGGCAATGGCTTTTTTAGGCAGAGGAAGCAAACATTGTTAAAATCATAGAAATGTATAAGGTTGTATTTTATTCACAGATCTGCATGTTATTTGTCCTGACTAAAGTGGTGGTTATGAGATTGGGAACATTTCAGCAAGAGTCATAAAATGAAGGCCCTTATAAATCAAGCTAGATTGTGGGGACTTTTCGGAGGAGTTTAAAATAGAAAGTGCATGTTTTGCACTTCCATGTTTGAGTTTTTGAAAGCTCATTGGCAGTGGTGTGGAGGTTTGAAAGAGATTGAAAGAGGAGGAAGTGGAGAGAGAGCCTACAGTTTGGGGGACAAGTTAGAAAACTGTTGAAATAGGCCAAGTATGTAAAGTTGAGGTCCTAACTAACCTGGAGAAATATAGTAGGAATGGAGAAGGGGTGGATTCAAAGGCTTTTAGATTGTAAAATGAACTCTGTGAATAGAAGGAACATGGTTTATTGGTGGGAAGGAGGTGAGAGAGGAAGTGTAGGACTACTTTTTGGCTTGGTCAACTTGCGAGATTGTTACCAGTATCTAAAATATGCAGTACCATTAGAATTTCTTGTTCAGTGTTAAGATTCATGTACTTTCAGATATTCATGGTATATGTAATGATGGGGGTAATTATAAAGAAAGTATTTGGAAATTCATGCCTTTATAACCTTCATTTCTATACCCACCTTCCCCCTTTTTTTATTCCCCAGTAGGTTTTGTATTTTATTTTATTTATTTTATTTTATTTTATTGCATTGTATTTTTCTTTCCCAGATCCGGTAGACAGAGGTACCCAGAGGGTTAACAGCAGATTTTTTCCCCAACTGTGTATCACTGGGTTTGTGAATTCGAGTCATAATACAGTAAGATTAAGGCATTTGATGTTTTTGTAATATTTTGGCATGGTTTTATTTGTTAATATCCTAGCATAAAAATATAATAGTCTTCAAAGATGATTACTGGGGTATGGGATGCTTGGTGGTGGCTACAATCAAATTCTTATTCCAACCCCAAATTGGCAACATTATAACAACATAGAATGTTATTATTACTGTTGTTCCCCTTACCTATGAGGGATACGTTCTAAGACACGCAGTGGATGCCTGAAACTGCAGGTAGAACTGAACCTTATTATATACATGTTTTTGTCAACAAAAAGAGTCAAATTCTGTAAAATATTTTAGCTGGGAGTGGTGGCTCATGCCTGTAATTCCAGTACTTTGGGAGGCTGAGGCGGGTAGATCACATGAAGCCAGGAGTTCGAGGCCAGTCTGGCCAACATGATGAAACCCCATGTCTATTAAAAATACAAAAATTAGCCGGGCATTGTTATATATAAAGTTTCGGTGCCGCAAAAGAAATAGCACTTGAATATAAAATTTTCTTTTTAATTCTCAGCAAGGCAAAGTACTTCTCTAGAAGGGTGCACCCTTACAGATAGAGCAATGGTGAGCGCACACTTGGAAAAGGGAGAGGAAGGGGTTCTTATCCCTGATGTACGTGGCCGCTGCTGCTGCTGTGTCATTCCCCTATTGACTAGGGTTAGACCACACAGGCTGAATTAATTCCGATTGGCTAAAGACAGTGATGGGGTGAGTGGTTTGGCGGGAAAAATGGTTATGACAGAGCAGGCAATGAGTCAGGGTGGAGTAGGTAATCAGAATGAGTCAGGGTAGAGCAGGTAATCGAAAAAGACTGCTTTATGAGGAAGTTTAAAAGTAGAAGGTAAAGAATTGAACAGAAATTTAGAACTCATATCTAACAACCCCTCCCCTTGTATTTCCTTACAGCTTTCTTTTCAAACTTTTTTATTATTCTTATTTTTTTTTAACATGTCTTGGCTTAGTTGTTTGGCTTGATTTTCCAAAAGAAGATGCTTCTCTGGATAAGGTGGAGGATAGTTAAGGGAGATTTTAATAAGTGCCGTTTTTATGAGCCTCTGCATCAACCCACAGATGCATGGTATGACACGACATCTGACAAAAATAAGTACACCCATTATGGCTGCAAGGGAAGTAAGAATTGAGGCTATTATTCCTTTCCATTTACTGAACTACTTTTCTAGCCATCCTGTAAAGGGGTCATTTACCCCTGAGTTGTTGGCTAACTCATTGGACAGAGCAGTCAAGACCTTGCAGTACCTTTGTTATACTTCCATCAGGGGTGGTGGTGTTTGTGATGAAGATACAACGTTGAGTTTTAATCATGACACAAACTCCTCCTTTCTGCTAATATCATGTCTAAGGCTTTCCTGTTTTCCCAAGCCATCTGGCTAGTTGCCCCTAATTGTTCAGCTATTCCTTTAGCAACATCTCTAATGTAGTTAATCACTGTTGGTTGTAGTAGATGTAGTTTATCCAGTCTACATTTTTATTAATTGTCATCTACCAAAATATTGACTTAAATCCTGCAGCTATTTGATTTCGGCTTTTAAATTGATCTGGTATTCCCCGTGGGACTCCAACTGCATCTAAATAGACGTGAGAGTCCAAAGACCCATAAGGTCCACCACAATCCCACCACACATCCGCTCGGGGATGAACAAGGACTGACTGATAAGCTCTTGAAAATTGATAAACTCTTGAAGGGATTCACTGCATCCCTTCAGGTCTCCAAGGAACGCTAAATTTCTTCCTTGTCGTGAGAGACATGAAGTGAACTTAGTGTTGGGTGACAGAAGCTGGATGACCCTCGGGGGCTGACCCGCAGGGTGCTGGACTTCGGGATGTAGCGGAGAGAGCTTGGCACGACTTACTACTCCAGGCTATAGAATCCTGGAAAAGAGCTACCATGCATCCCACACCCGGTCGACTGGAGGACCACTTTAGTGGAAAGGGGACAACCTGGGCCTCTGGCCTGTCGTGCGCACAAGCACAACAATTGCTTTTGTTTAACGTTTGGATTGAATGTTTGATCCATTACAACCAGGCATTTGCATCTTGATATCCTGTCTTAATTGCCAAAGTTCGTTTTAAGTCTTTAACTTTTACGATAGCCATCTTGGTCTGTCTAGATGGAGGAGGAGCAATTGTTCCGTTGTGAGAGGTTTTGCAAGAAGGCTTAGAGGAAGGTGCAGGCAGTGGGGTGCTGAGACCAGCTCAGTTGGGGAGACCCTAACCCAGCGGCGCTGGAGGAATTAAAGACACACACAGAAATATAGAGGTGTGAAGTGGGAAATCAGGGGTCTCACAGCCTTCAGAGCTGAGAGTCCCGAACAGAGATTTATCCACATATTTATTAACAGCAAACCAGTCATTAGCATTGTTTCTATAGATATTAAATTAACTAAAAGTATCCCTTATGGGAAACGAAGAGATGGGCCGAATTAAAGGAATGGGTTGGGCTAGTTAACTGCAGCAGAAGCATGTCCTTAAGGCACAGATCGCTCATGCTATTGTTTGTAAGGCATAAGAATGCCTTTAAGCGGGTTTCTGCCCTGGGCAGGCCAGGTGTTCCTTGCCCTCGTTCTGGTAAACCCACAACCTTCCAGCGTGGGCCTTAGAGCCATTATGAACATGTTACAGTGCTGCAGAGATTTTGTTTATGGCCAGTTTTGGGGCTAGTTTATGGGCAGATGTTGGGGGGCTTGCTCCCAACAGTGGGGGATCAAAGAAATGCATTTTAAAGAATCTAATAGGGTTTGTCCCTGAAACTTCAGCCCCCTTACCATAAAACCGGCTTAAAGAAGGGAACCAGCTTAGAAAAGGGGAAGAACTTTGAGGGTTTGAGATAATAACCTGTATAGAATTACACTGGTTTAGCTGACAGTTAGGGGGGAGGGCTGTCCTTCTAGTAAAATGTATGGTTTTAGGAAGTTACAGAAACCTGTTGGGGCAGTCCATTCTTGTTCTTTAGTGGTCCACAGAAAGTTGGATTAACTACAGCATAAAAGCTCTACATCGGGGAACAAGACTCCTGGTTGACACTGGGGTCTTTATCGAAATCTCCCTGGATTAAATGGTCCCAATTTACTAAGGCCCAGTCTGAGGAAAGTCAGGAGGGACAGAGGTACTTTTCAGTACAGTACAGTACAGTAGAGAGCTGTTTTTGACTTGGCAAGCCCCCACAGGGTGTAACAAGGCAAACATCAAATGCAGTAGTTTGAGGGGAAATTGACTTGGTTATGTTACAACTGGATGATCAGCAATGGAGCAAGGAAAAAAGAAAGAGTAGTAGAATAGATGAAAGAGAGTTAAATTTTTCTTAGCTTTAGTTCGATAGGGTTTTCCCCTGAGACTATGGCCCATGACTCTGGAGGGGGTGGTGCTTTCTTGCCTCAGGTGTGATGAGTCCATCCCCTTTCCGCTGTATGAACAGCAGTCTCGATGGTTAGCAGCACAAGGTAGGGTCCTTCGCAGGCTGGCTTGAGTTTTCCTTCTTTCCACCCTTTGATGAGAACGTGATCCTAAGGCTGGTGCTGCTTTACCGGAAATTCTAGGGGTGGTACCTGTGCAAAAAGACTTCTAGTTTTGAAGGAAAGTGGAAGATAAACCAAGTATATAATTTCTAAGAAATTGATCTTTTGTTTTAAATGGGGACATCAGCAGTGGACTTTATAGTCCTTGGTACCTTCTTACTGAGAAATTTCCCTTAGCACCTATTTTTATTAGTTTTTAGACCAAAGAAAGCCAAACACTTTTATATTTGACAGTGCTTCCTGTATGATTTTTATACCAGATAGGCTAAATTTCACCTTTATATTAGTGTGTTATTAGTGTTAAACTCAATTTTAATAAAACCTTGTAGACATATTTATCCAGTTTTAACGTCTGACCATAAGGTAAGATTTTTATAGACTCTTTTTAACCTTTTACAATTTTTGTTAAAGAGTAGGTTAGTGCTTTAAGAAAAACCTGTTGTGCTTTTATTTTAATGTCTGGTTCACAGAAAGACTGGATGATACCCCTTTAACTTTAGCCAATATGTTTACACACAGAATTTCCTTTACAATTAATGTTTTAAAAATTACTCAGACCTTTAAAACAAACTATATTTTCTTAACCTTTTAATGTAGGTAAAAATCCACATTCTTATGCCTCCTTTTAATCCTTTTACCAAAGGTATATTTTACTTTCCTTACACACCTTGCACATAAACTGTTTCTTCGATAGTTTTACATTCAGGGGTCCTAATTACTTTTAAATTATATAACATTTCTTGCATAAATTCCCTTTTATAACCTTTTTTTTCCACGACTTTCACAGACAATTCTTCGACATGCCTCAACTTTCTGACTTGTTGCAAACATCCCTTTCTTTAAACAACCAGTTAATTTGTTTTAGGACAAGAATTTACCATATAACATTCTTTTTATGTACCTTCTTGCCCTCCCCCGCCCCCCCTTTTTTTTCATTTTTCTGCAAAGTGAACTGGCTTTATGTCTGTGGACTAAACTGCCTAAGGCCACAAGATTAGAAGTTAGGATAATACATGTTACACTGTTAACTTTTAGCAAACTTGACTTTTGTTGAAAACCTTGTTAAGTTTGGGATTTCAGTTATCCTTTGCTATTAATAAGACCTTGTTTAGTTCAAATTAACTTAGAATTGGCATAGATGGTTCCTTCCTGGTTCTGTAAGTATTGTAAGGCTTGGCTGAGTGCAAACAGCTCCCACGTTTGAGCAGACTAGTTATTAGGCAATTTTCCTAATTTTGCTTCTACAAGAGTTGCCCTTTGCTTCTACAAGAGTTGCCCTATCAGTTACTGAATACCCATTGTGTCTTTTTCCCACAATCACCTAGGAGGAGGGAGGAGCCATCTGTCATCTGTCCTGAAGGGAGTTCCTCCAACGTCTGGTCGGACCTTTGTATAGTAATTAAGATTTAGATCCCCTGTTAGGAAACCTGCTGGGTTAAGGGAATTAGTAGTGGTTAATGTTGAATTATCCTTTCTTTCTTTCTTTCTTTTTTTTTTTTTTAACAGAATAGCCTCATACTTTCTTGTGTTAGCAAAGCAGTTGTCGCTACAGATTGAATGTATTTGGGCCATCCGCGGGTTACTGGGTTAAGGATTTTTGATAGGAAGGCTACAAGTTGTCTGTGGCCCCAGTGCTTTCTGGCTACACCCTTGTTTACACTGACAGCAAGGTGGTATTGGAGTGTTACAGTGTCACGAAGAAGAAGAAGACCTTCAGTGATCAATTATAGGTTTTAAATTTACCCTGGCTTTTAAAGGAATAGGGTACACTGTTTTTTCCTTTACTACTTTTATCTCTCTCTTTCTCTGTTTTTCTCTTTGACTTTCTGTCGCTTTGACTCCCTCTTTGTCTGTCTCTTCCTCTCTCTCTTTGACTCCCTCTTTGTCTCTCTGTCTCTTCCTTTCTCTCCCTGCCTCTCTTTTTTCTCTCTTTCCTGTCTTTCTCTTTCCTCTCTCTGTCTCCCCACCCCCCTTTCCTCTCTGCTGGTCTTTCCCTGCCTCTGCCAGCTGCTTATGCTGCTGTTCTCCCCCTCTCCTTCCCCTTTTACCCCGGAGACTAAAAGTTCCTCTGAAGAGAAGACAACATTAGACTGGGGGAACAAACAGAGGAGCTAGCAGCTTCTGAATAGACTAAAAAGGTGATAAGCTCATGTTTAGGTCCCACCTCCATATTTATTGAGGGCTCCTGGTGGGACTCAAGATAAAAGAGACAGAGCCCCTGACCTCCCTATCCTTCCTCGAAAGTCATGAGCGGAAGGGCTTCTTTCTCCTTTCTTAGTTCAGGACATCTTGTCTTGAAATGGCCTGTTCTTCCACATCTGTAGCACCTGTCTTGTCCTTCCTCCTTCTTAGTTCTGGGATTCTTTAATCCTGCTCCACTATACTCTTTAGGGGGCCTGGTAGATGAGGACCTTGGTCCTCCAGATGGAGGCTGGGGTCCTTTAAAAGAGGGTTCAGACCCTTTATAGTTTCTGGTTCCCTGGAAACTGTCTAGAAGTACCTGGGTTTGGAGCCATCTGTTGGAAGGTGGAAAACGTAAATTTTATCTTTTGTTTCTGTTTTTCTTCGTCTCTTTTCACTTACACTTTCTGAGCTTCCCTGAGAAGCTCACTTAGGGGACTGTCTTCTCAATTGTCTATGTTTTGTAAGTTTTTGAAATGTCTGACCAACTTGTAGTGACAAATTGGAGTTTCAACATTCCTTGCCCAAGGGGATCATCCAAATTGAGGCCTGCATAATTCCTCATTTGCTCCCTTAGTCTGTCTAGGAATCTCATAGGCCTTTCATCTTTTTCCTGTTGTATATCAAATGCTTTAGAAAGATTTCGGGCTCGGGGTACTGACTCCCGAATTCCTTTTATTATTATCTCTCTTAGGTCCTGCATATTTTCCCAGTGATCTGCGTTGTTATTGTCCCACGGGGGGTCTCAGGCGGGGAATTTCTGGTCTGTGGTAGGAACGTTTTCACTGGGAGGGTGCTCACGTTCCCAAACTACCATAGCAGCCCTACGAATCATACTCCTTTCTTCCCCTGAAAAGAGGATGCCCAAGATGAACATTAACTCTACCCAAGTGTATAACTGAGGTCCTAAGAATTGGTCAATTTGGTCTGCCACTCCATAAGGGTTATCTAGTAGTGGTTTAAGCTCCTTTTTAAAATTCTGGACTTGTGAACTGGTTAAGGGAGCATTTACAAAGCCAATGGCCCCCCTCCTTATGGTACTTCTTTCAAAGGGAAGAGGGTTGGGGCTGACCTCTTAGGTATGGAGGGAAATGGGAAATTCTGAATATCTTTTTTACATTGTTCTACCTCACGCTGGAGTCCTTTTAGAGAAGAGGGGTCTTTAGGTTGGGAGGGAACGGGCTGGTGGGACGGTAATTCCCAAGAGTCACGGTTATAAGGAGGAGGGATAAAGTGAGTAGAGAGGGAATTTGGAATGGGGTCTGAGGCGGCAGTGGCTGTCTGAGGGGAAAGATTGGGGACACTGAGTGGGGGAAGATAGTCTAGGGGATCCCATGTGCTAGAGTCTTTAGGCATGAGAGCTGGCTCCTCTGACTTTTCATTTTGAGGTGCCAGATTGGGTTCTTCCCTATTTGTTTGTAAGGGAAAAAGGAGGGCAGGTCCATGCCTCCAACAAAGGGCATTCCTAGTTCTTCTGAGACACTGGACTTTTATCATTAACATATTGAATTAGAAACTGACACGTTACATACTCATTCGACCTAAACTTTGGCCAGAAGATTGAGGGTTTGAGGATGGGTCTTTGAGTCTAAATAAAACAGCAATATTTCATCATTTGTTGCTTTTTCCTATCTTTAGTCCTTTCATTATCCTTCCAGTGTTTTAGCACGAGACCTAGGGGGCTATCTGGGGAGATATCTTTATTACCATCTTTATCCCCCTTGCTCCCTGTCTTGCTTGGGGTGTTACTTATCTTGATGGTTTTGGGGTAAGGTTCAAGGTTCAGTTCCCTTACTGGAAATTTATCACCTTTTAGGGTGAGGCTCAATTTTCCCCACTGGAAATTTCTTGCCTTTTGGGGTGAGGGTTAATTTCCCCCAGTGGAAATTTCTCACCTTTTCTACTACTGGAGGTTCGTGTGAGGTTCAGTCCCCTCCAATGGGGATGTCTCACCTCTTTTTAACCTCTAAGCCACCCCAACCAAGGAGTACTTCACCACCCCCAAGGAAATACTTTATCAGCTTCCATGACTTCTCCTTCCTTGGTCTGTGCACAGTCATCACTGTGGTATGTGAGGATCCTTTAAGCTAGGTTACTGGCCAGTCATGTCGACCCCCCGCCCCCGCCCGGGTTGCCGAGAGCTTGGATTATTCCTTGCACTGGGTGGGTTCTGATTTCTCACCCCTGAGGCCACCACAAGGGGCAGGGCGTGTCTCCTCTTGAGAGAGAACCAGAGACTGTTCGGAGGGGAATGTAAGGGAATGTAATCACAGGCGAGCCCCCAAATTGTTATACATAAAGTTTCGGTGCCACAAAAGAAATAGCACTCGAATGTAAAATGTTCTTTTTAATTCTCAGCAAGGCAAGGTACTTCTATAGAAGGGTGCGCCCTTACAGATGGAGCAATGGTGAGTGCACACTTGGACCAGGGAGGGGAAGGGGTTCTTATCCCTGAGGCAGGTAGCCCCTACTGCTGTGTCGTTCTCCTATTGGCAAGGGTTAGACTGCCCAGGCTAAACTAATTCTGATTGGCTAATTTGAAGAGTGTCAGGGTGAGTGGTTTGGCGGGGGAAAATGGTTATGACAGAGCCGGTAATGAGTCGGGGTGCAGTCAGTAATCGGAATGAGTCAGGGTGGAGCAGGTGATTGGAATGAGCCAGAGTGGAACAGGTGATTGAAATGAGTCAGGGTGGAGCAGGTAATCGAAAAAGGTTGCTTTATGAGGAAGTTAAGTTTAAAAGTAGAAGGTAAAGAATTGAACATACTGACGTTGATTCTTTGAAAAGAAATTTAGAACTCGTATCTAACAGCATGGTGGCAAGCACCTGTAGTCCCAGCTACTTGGGAGACTGAGGCAGGAGAATTGATTGAACCCCGGAGGCGAAGGTTACAGTGAGCCGAGATGCACCACTGCACTCCAGCCTGGGTGACAAAGCAAGACACCCCCCCCCAAAAAAAAATGATCCTGAGCATTTCTTCAAAGGATTGTAACAGGAGGTGAAACTTGGCCTTGCCAGTATGATCTTAATGGCAAAGCACAATCAAAGCAATGGCTACCAAGAGGTAGAGATTGATCCAGTCATAGTGAAAGTGGACCAGTCAAGAGCACAGATCATGACAACAGTTTTTTGGGATTCTCAAGGCATTTTGCTTGTTGACTTTCTGGAGAGTCAAAGAATGATAATAATCTCTGCTTATTATGCCTATGTTTGAAGAACGCCAAAGCTTTAGCGGAAAAATGCCCAGGAAAACCTCACCATGGCCGTGCCTCTGCTCAGTCCTCTCATCAAACAAGGGCAATATTTTGAGAGTTTTCATGGGAAATGATTAGGCAGGCACCCACCTTACAGTCCTGATTTGGCTCCTTCTGGCTTCTTTTTGTTTCCTATTTTAAAAAATCTTTAAAGGGCACCTTTTTTCTTCGGTAAATAATGTAAAAAAGACTGCATTGACATGGCTACATTCCCAGGACCCCTCAGTTGTTTAGGAATGGACTAAATGGCTGGTATCATTGCTTACAAACGTGTCTTGAACTTGATGGAGCTTATGTTGATAAATAATGTTTATATTTTTATTTTTTAATTTCTGTTTGTTTTTTTCATGAACTTTTTGAAGTCCCCTTGTACTGGGTGATTCAATTAGTAAATCTTTGGGCATCTACTCTATGGAAGTGCACCCTGTGCTAGGTGATAACAAGGAATACAGGCAGTGATCACTCCTGCCTTTATGGCATTTTTGTTTGATCGGATGGAGTTTAGTCAACACATAAATAACAAATATATGGTATAATAGTTAAGAGTGAGCTCTGGAGACTGACTTAGCTTCAGTTCCTATGTCTGTTACTTAGTACCTGTTTCCTTGAGTAAATTGCTTGGTCTCTGATTCAGTTTCTTCATTCTATAAATGAAGCCCTCTACCACCTCACAGGGTTTTTTAGAACCTTTTGAAAGAGTTGATGTTAGATATTGCATAAAACTAAGTTTTTACTGTTACATAATAATGTCAGATGATAGAGACGTTGCAGTAAGACCAAATTTAGAGGTTGGAAGAATCACCTCTAGTTTGAGGTGGGACAGGAAGCAAAGCTTTCATGGGGAAGGTGGCATTTAAATGGATCTTGAATGATTGACAGAATTTATAGGGTGGTGGGGATTGAATAAAATTTCCTAGAGGGAGAAGAATGAAGTTGGAAGAATGTACGGTGTGTCCTGAAATCAGAAATGCTCCTTAATAAACTCATATTTCCATTCTACCCTCACCCCACCCTCTCCAGGCGGTTGCCTAAATAGATGTGAAGATGTTGCTCCCTTTCCTTTCACAACCACCCCCACCCCCACACCCCCATTGTCTTTCAAATGCCAACTTTTTAGGTAGAACACTAAAAGACTCTGGATTAACTATTACCACATTTACCACATTCTGAATATCCATGCCTCCTCTCCCCTACCCTCTAGATTGCATACTTCTTGAGAGCAGGGGAAGTATATTTTATTCAGATTTGTTTGTTTAACCCTTAAGTATTGTCCCTGGCACCTAGTAAATGCTCAGATTATTTCAGGGGGTGGGATAGTAGATGAATTATCCTGATTAAAAACAGTCTCAACTAAATTTAAAATTTAAAATTTAAACAGGAACTTTAAAAATGGATGCTGTCTGAGACCTTTGTGACTCCTGAAATTGGTGAATACTTCTTTTTTTTTTTTCTTTTTATTTTGAGACAGAGTCTTGCTCAGTCGCCCAGGCTGGAGTGCAGTGGTGCGATCTCGGCTCACTGCAAGCTCCGCCTTCCGGGTTCCCGCCATTCTCCTGCCTCAGCCTCCCAAGTACCTGGGACTACAGGTGCCCGCCGCCACGCCCGGCTAATTTTTTGCATTTTTAGTAGAGACCGGGTTTCACCGTGTTAGCCAGGATGGTCTCGATCTCCTGACCTCGTGATCCGCCCGCCTCAGCCTCCCAAAGTGCTGGGATTACAGGCGTGAGCCACCGCGCCCGGCCCAGTGAATACTTCTGTAACATAATTTCCTCATTCAGAAAATTGGGGGTAATGAGGACTTAATGAAATTACCATGTTTTTACATTTGACAATGTATTTAAGAAACAGTGTTTCTAGAAAGATACTTAGAATTCAAAGGAAATGCACAATATAATTTTAGGACAAACTTTAGCATTTTTAAAAAGCAAAAAAAAGTCACTCAGCTTGTTACTGGAATAGGCTCCTGATCCAAACCCCAGGTTGGATCTCACGCAAGAAAGAATTTGAGGATAATCCAGAGTGAAGTGAAAGCAAGTTTATTAAGAAAGTAAGGGAATACCTGCTCAACTGACAATACTTACAGTTATTTCTTGATTATATGCTAAACAGGGGGTGAATTATTTATGAGTTTTCCAGGAAAGCAGTGGGCAATTCCGGGAACTGAGGGTTCCTCCCCTTTTTAGACCTTATAGGGTTCTGAGGTTGTCATGGCGCTGCTAGGAGTGTCTTTTAGCATACTAATGCATTATAACTAGTGTATAATGAGCAGTGAGGATGACCAGAGATCACTTTTGTTGCCATCTTGGTTTCGGTGGCTTTTGGCTGGCTTCTTTACTGCAACCTGTTTTTATCAGCAAGGTCTTTGTGACCTGTATCTTGTGCCAACCTCCAGTTTCATCCTGTGACTAAGAATGCCTGACTCCTGGAAATGCAGCTCAGTAGGTCACAGCCTTACTTTACCCAGCCCCTATTCAAGATGGAATTCTTCTGGTTCAAATGCCTCTGACAAGTTGTTTACATTTTGGGCTTTAAACATCATTGATTCTTTTTCTCAAATAATGAATCACAGAAGTTGTGGTATAATTACCCTAGTTCCTTCATACTTAGGGCAAGATGACTCTGAGAAATGTTCCGTACTGTCTCCCAGAGATCTCCAGCAGGCTTGAGTCCCAGTTACCTAGAGTCATAATTGGCTCCATAATGCATCCTTTATCGGCATACTTTCCTTTCCTGACTCACTTCTTTACTTCATTAAAGGTATTTCCTCGGATACTTCTCAAATAAACTACTTGTACAAAAAGCTTTATCTCACAGTCTTTCTTGGGAGATGCAACGCAAGGCAGCATGACAAGCATTGTAATAATAGTTTAAAAATTTTGAAGTTTTAGAATTCAGAGACATTTGTAATTTGATACTGTCATGCGCGTCCGTGTGAAGAGACCACCAAACAGGCTTTGTGTGAGCAACATGGCTGTTTATTTCACCTGGGTGCAGGCGGGCTGAGTCCGAAAAGAGAGTCAGCGAAGGGAGATAAGTGTGGGGCCGTTTTATCGGATTTGGGTAGGTAAAGGAAAATTCCAGTCAAAGGGGGGTTCTCTGGTAGGCAGGAGTGGGGGGTCACAAGGTGCTCAGTGGGGGAGCTTTTTGAGCCAGGATGAGCCAGGAAAAGGAATTTCACAAGATAATGTCATCGCTTAAGGCAAGGACCAGCCATTTTCACTTCTTTTGTGGTGGAATGTCATCAGTTAGGGCACGGCAGGGCTTTTGCACTTCTTTTGTGATTCTTCAGTTACTTTAGGCCATCTGGGCATATACGTCCAAGTCGCAGGAGATGGGGTGGCTTGGCTTGGGCTCAGAGGCCTGACATTCCTGCCTTCTTATATTAATAAGAAAAATAAAACAAAATAGTGTTGAAGTGTTTGGGGCAGCGAAAAATTTTTCTGCGGGGTGGTATGGAGAGAGAATGGGCGATGTTTCTCAGGGCTGCTTCAAGCGCGATTAGGGGCAGCGTGGGAACCTAGATTGGGAGAGATTAAGCTGAAGGAAGATTTTGTGGTAAAGGGTGATATTGTGGGGTCGTTAGAAGAAACCTTTGTCGTATTGAATGATTGGTGATGGCCTGGATGCGGTTTTGTATGAATTGAAAAACTAAACAGAAGACACAAGGTAAGAGGAGGAGAAAAAACAGGTATTGAAGGACTAAGAACTGGGAGGACCTAGGACATCTAATTAGAAAGTACCCAAGGAGTTTCAGCATAGCCTTGCCAGCGAAGATTATTTACTTTAAGAGGGAATTTAGAGTGGCGGTTGGGGATAGCACTAGGAGATATCAGCTGTGATGGCTTGGAGAAACAGTGTAAACCGTCAGTGTAAACACGAGCAGGGCATTTATGAGTAGTTGAGAACGGTGAATAGGAGTATGACTAGACAGAAGACAGTAGAGATGAAAGTTTTTTGGGGTGCAGTCTAAGTTGGTCTGGTGTCTGGAATGAGACTGGGACCTAATAAAAAGGAGCATCCACACAGGAGCTCAAATGGGCTGGAACCTGTAGCATTCCGAGGACAGGCCTGAATTCTGAGAAAGGAAAGTGGTAAAAGTATTGTCTAGTCCTTTTTAAGTTGGTGACTGAGCTTGGTGAGGTGTGTTTTTAAAAGACTGTTAGTCTGTTCTACCTTTCCTGAAAATTGAGGACGGTAAAGGATATAAAGGTTTCACTGAATACTAAGAGCCTGAGAAACTGCCTGGGTGATTTGACTAGTAAAGGCTGGTCTGTTATCAGACTGTATAGAGTTAGGAAGGCCAAATCGAGGAATTATGTCTGACAGAAGGGAAGAAATGACCGCGGTGGCCTTCTCAGACCGTGTGGGAAAGGCCTCTACTTATCCAGTGGAAGTGTCTACCTAGACCAAGAGGTATTTTAGTTTTCTGACTCGGGGCATGTGAGTAAAGTCAATTTGCCAGTCCTGGGCAGGGGCAAATCCCCGAGCTTGATGTGTAGGAAAGGGAGGGGGCCTGAACAATCCCTGAGGGATAGTAGAATAGCAGATGGAACACTGAGAAGTGATCTCCTTGAGGACAGATTTCCAGGATGGAAAGGAAATGAGAGGTTCTAAGAGATAGGCTAGCGGTTTGTAACCTAGATGGAAGAAGTTATGAAATGACGACAGAATAGAATGGGCCTCTGAGGCTGGAAGGAGATATTTTCCTTGGTCTAAGAACCATTTGCCTAGTGTGGGAAGAGATTGATAGGTGGAAGTTTCAGCGGGGGAGTAGGTGGGAGTGGTCGATGTGAAGGAGGAAAACTGCCGTGAGGGATAGAAGTTGGAACGCTAGCTGCTTTTTTTAGCTAACTTATCAGCATAAGCATTGTCCTGAGTGATGGTTGGGGGAAGAAAATAGATTTTGGGAGTTATGAGAACTGTAGAGAGTTGAGCGTAGTTTGTGATTTCTAGGGCCTCTAACAGTATTAAAGCAGTGGCAGCTGCTGCGCGCAGACATAGACATGAGGGCTAGGCTAAAACAGTAAGGTCATGTTTTTTGGACAGAAAGGCTACAGGACGCAGTCCCGGCTCTTGTGTAAGAATTCTGTCCGTACTAACCATGCCTAGGAAGGAAAGGAGTTGTTGTTTTGTAGAAGGGATTGGGGTTTGGGAGATTAACCGGACATGATCAGCAGGGAGAGCACATGTATTTTTATGAGAATTATGCCAAGATAGGTAACAGATGAGGAAAAAATTTGGGCTTGACTGAAGTAATGGGGGCTGTCTGTGAGGCCTTGCAGCAGTACAGCCCAGGTAATTTGCTGAGCCTACTATGTGTGAGGGTCAGTCTAAGTGAAAGCAAAGAGAGGCTGGGATGAAGGGTGCAGGGGAATAGTGAAAAAAGCATCTTTAAGATCAAGAACGGAATAGTGAGTTGTGGAGGAAGATATTGAGGACAAAACAGTGTACGGGTTGGGCACCACAGGATGGATAGGCAAAACAATTTGGTTGATAAGGTGCAGATCTTGAACTAATCTGTAAGACTTGTCTGGTTTTTGGACAGGTAAAATGGGGAAATTGTAAGGAGAGTTTATAGGTTTTAAAAGGCCATGCTGTAGCAGGCGAGTGATAATAGGCTTTAATCCTTTTAAAGCATGCTGTGGGATGGGATATTGGCATTGAGCGGGGTAAGGGTGATTGAGTTTTAATGGGATAGTAATGGGCATGTGATTGGTTGCCAGGGAAGGAGTAGAGATGTCCCATACTTGTGGGTTAAGGTGGGGGGATACGAGGGGAGGATGTGAAGGAGGCTTTGAACTGGGGAAAGAGGCGGCAATGAGGTGTGGCTGTAGCCTAGGAGTAGTCAGGGAAGCAGATAATTTAGTTAAAATGTCTTGACCTAATAGGGGAGCTGGGCAGGTGGGGATAACTAAAAAAGAATGTTGTCCAAATTGGCACCAGAGTTGGGGAGTTTTAAGAGGTTTAGGAGCCTGGCCATCAATAAGCACAACAGTTATGGAGGCAAGGGAAACAGGCCCTTGAAAAGAAGGTAATGTGGAGTGGGTAGCCTCCGTATTGATTAAGAAGGGGACAGACTTACCCTCCACTGTAAGAGTTACCCAAAGTGTCTGTGATGGTCCAGGAGGCTTCCGAGGCGATGGGGCAGTGTCGGTCTTCAGCCGCTAAGCGGAGAAGATCTGGGAAGGAGTCAGTCAGAGAGCCTTGGGCCAGAGCTCCAGGGGCTCTGGGAGGGCTGCCGGGCGAGTTGGACTGTCCGATTTCCAGTGGGGTCCTGCACAGATGGGACATAGCTTAGGAGGAATCCCGGGCTGTGAGCATTCCTTGGCCCAGTGGCCAGATTTCCGGCACTTGTATCAAGCGCCTGGGGGATGAGGTTCTGGAGGAACCCCTGGCAGCTGCGGTTGAGGTGTTTGGAGTTGTGTGCTGGAGATGTGACTGGGGTTTGTCTCACAGTGGAGGCAAGGAATTGCAACTCAGAAATAAATTGCTACTTGGCTGCCTCTACTCTATTATTGTACACCTTGAAGGTGAGGTTCATTAAGTCCTGTTGTGGGGTTTGAGGGCCGGAATTTATTTTTGGAGCTTTATTTAATGTCAGGAGCAGATTAGGCAATAAAATAAAATGCATATTAAGAATAAGACAGCCTTCTGACCTTTCAGGGTGTAGGGCTGAAAAGCGTCTCAGGGTTGCTGCCATGAACTGGGCTGGGTTTTTCTTATTTGATGAAAAAGAGCCTAAACGCTAACTGATTTGGGAGAAGTCGGATAAAAAAAAAGGAACATTAACCTTGACTATGCCTTTAGCTCTAGCCACTTTTTTAAGAGGAAATTGCTGGGCAGGTGGGGGAAGGCTAGTCGCGGAACGAAACTGTAAGCCAGACCGGGTGTGAGGAGGGGAGTGATAAAAGGATTACAGGGTAGGGGAGCGGAGTCTGAGGAAAAATTGGGACCTAGCTTGGCCTGGCGAAGAGAAGAGAGGTCAGATGGGTCTGTAGAAAGGAAGATTAGAAAGACTCAGTGACGCTTGGGGTTGGGACTGAGGGGACAGACGGGAGGGAAAGAAGGAAGATTTGGGATGAGTTGCATTGGGAACAGAGACTAAGGAGGGACCAATGTGTAAAAGAATGCCTGGACGTCAGGCACCTCAGACCAATTGCCTATTTTACGACAAGAATTATTTAGATCTTGTAGGATGGAAAAATCAAAAGTGCCGTTTTCTGGCTATTTGGAACTACTGTCGAGTTTGTATTGGGGTTAAGTGGCATTGTAGAAGAAAATAAGGCATTTAGGTTTTAGGTCAGGTGTGAGTTGAAGAGGTTTTAAGTTCTTGAGAACACAGGGTAAGGGAGAAGAAGGAGGAATGGAGGGTGGAAGGTTGCCCATAGTGAAGGAGGCAAGCCCAGAGAAAAGAGAGTAGAGACACAGAGAGAAGGAGTTCGGGGGTTCTTGCCCTCCAGAAAAGCGGGAAAGGGGTCAGGGCGCGGAAATAAGGGATTGAGGCGCAAAAATAAGAGGTCGGGGTGCAAAAATAAGACGTCAGGGTTCTTGCTCCTCCCCTAGAAAAGCAGAGAAGGGGTAGAAACAAGGAGAGAAGGGGTCGGGGTGCTTGCCCCTTCCCCAGAAAAGCAGAGAAGGGGTAGAGACAGGGAGAGAAGGGGTCAGGGTGCTTGCCCCTCCCCCCAGAAAAGCAGAGAAGGGGTAGAGAGAGGGAGAGAAGGGGTTCGGGGTGCTTTCCCCTCCCCCAGAAAAGTGGGGCTTGCCGCTAAGGGTGAAGGACCAAGGCAGGCGTCCCTGCAACGTGGTCAGACACCTCTGAAACGTGGGTGAGTAATCAGAGAGGTGTCCCTGCAATGATTAAACACCAAGGGAAGGCTGCCTTCCCCAGTCCGTGACCGGTGCTGGCGTTTTGGGTCCACGGACAAAACGTGTCTCCTTTGTCTACCAGAAAATGAAAGGAATTGAAATTAAGAGAAGGGAGAGATTGAAGGGTGGTGCCAAGATTGAAAGGAGAAAGAGGTTGAGGGATAGTGAGAGAGGTTGGAGAAGACAGTAAAAAAGGGGCCACTTACCCGATTTAAAATTGGTGAGATGTTCCTTGGGCTGGTTGGTCTGAGGACTAGAGGTCATAGGTGGATCTTTCTCACGGAGCAAAGAGCAGGAGGACAGGGGATTGATCTCCCAAGGGAGGTCCCCTGATCTGAGTCAAGAATTTAGAAGATGAAATTTGTTCACACAGATCAGTATGAAAGCTTTACCTTCTTTTTTAATAGGGAAGGTTTACTAAATAGATTTGCTTGGTTATTGATAAAACATATACTAGGTACTCAAACATTTGCTGTTTTTGAAAATGAGTAGGAGCTGGGCATGGTGTCACATTTCCTTTAGTCCCAGCTACTTGGGAGGCTGAGGTGGGAGGATTGCTTGAGCTCAGAAGGTTGAGGCTACAGTGAGCTGTGATCGCGTTGGTGTGACAGAGCGAGACCTTGTCTCTTTAAAAAAAAAAAAGAGAGAGAGAAAGAGAAAAAAACAGGGAGTTATATAAATATAAATTATATAAATAGCCGGTTCCTATTTGGAGTTCGGAGGTCAAAGTTAGTCAGGATAAGTGTTGACGCATGTCTCTTTCCTACTGCAAAAGGAGTCAATGATATTTAAAGCACAAGATGTTAATGCCTAGGTGATGATTGGCATGATACTATTTTTCTTAAATACTAAAATTTGTTTTAGGTTTATATTGTGCATTTACTTTGAATTATAGCTACCTTCCTGGCAGTACTAAATATAAAATTAAATCCAGTTCAAGAAGCAGAAAGAACCAGAGAAAGAATGTAGATACAAGCAAGAGAGAATAGGATAACGTAAGCTGAGCATTTTCATATTCCTGAAGAATAGATTTTTAATCTTAGATTTGACCATAGAATTTCTGCTAGTAAATATTCTTATTTCAGGGCTGGAATACCTCTCTAAGTTGATTGGAATTTGTACCATCTGATCACTGTTATTTTGGTATTTTAAAAATATATTGTAAATATATTGTAATGCATGATAGAGTTTTAGGACTTAAAACATCTCGGATACCATATTTTACAGTAATAACATCATATATGTTAGATACAAGTATTTTTCCTAAAAATCTTTTTCCCTTCCTTTACAGAATGCTGCCTTTTTATATGGTCTTGGTTTGGTCTACTTCCATTATAATGCATTTCAGTGGTAAGTTGACATAAAGCCGGTAATTCAGTTGTTTTCAGTAAATGGCTTGTTTTGTTTGTGCTTGATTTTTGTGTGTGTGTGTAATAAATACAAAATTTGCTGTCATTAAACCTACACTTTTCAGTAATCTCTTGAAATGATTAGATTGTTCCTTGAAGGGTATTGACTCACCTTAGATTTTTAGAGTTGTATGTTTTCCTGAAAGAATCTAGTATAAGATTCTGTTGAAGAAGGCTTAGATTAGAAAGCTTTTTGGAATTTCTCAGTCATTCATTATGGACTGGTGTTCCCCAAGTTATTTGAACTGGCAAATCACTATGATCTCAGAAGTCAAGATATGTGGGTAAATGGTCGATGATGGCTAGTTTTCAGATTTCTAGACAAGATTGACCGCTTCTCTCTGCCACATACCAGATAGCACTTTCCGATATCCAGTAACTAGGCACCAACTCATAAACTCTTAGTTCTCTAGAATAGTACCACTTCAGAGTTGGAGATTAAATGTAATAGTAACAATATGTAAAATTTTCTAAACTGTAAAGTGTAGTACCCTGTTAAATTATGGCCTTTGCCCCATTGTTGTTTTTCTGTTTACCAGACAATAGTATGCGGTAATGGGGGGGAAAAAAAAATATATATATATATAGTTTTAGCTGAAAGATTGGTATTGTGGTCACAGCATTGACACTTAGTTTGATCTAGAGTTAAATAACTTCTCTAGGTCTGTTTCCTCATTAGTTTATTTATTTTTTATTTTATTTTATTTATTTTTTGAGACAGGGTCTCACTCTGTTGCCCAGGCTGGAGTACAGTGGTGCGATTGCTGCTCACTGGAGTCTCAATCTACTGTGTTCAAGCAATCCTTCCACCTTAGCCTCCCAAGTAGCTGGGACCACAGGCACATGCCACCATGCCCAGCGAATTTGTTTTTATTGGTAGAGATGGGGCCTCCGCCTATGTTGCCCAGTCTGATCTTGAACTCCTGGTCTGAGGGCATGCTCCCACCTCCGCCTCCCAAAGTGCTGAGATTTACAGGCATGAGCCCCCATGCCCGGCCTCCTCATTTGTTTAAAAAGCAAAACTACATAGTAGTCACATGGCTTTTCTATAGCGTTTTGATGATCAAATGAGATACAGCACATTTTATGAAATGTAAACCCAATGTAGTTTTTTTTTTTTTTTTGGTGGGGAGAGGGTCAGAGTCTTGCTCTGTCACTGGAGTGTAGTGGCACGATCTTGGCTCACTGCAACCTCTACCTCCCGTGTTCAAGCGATTCTCCTGCCTCAGCCTCCCAAGTAGCTGGGATTACAGGTGCCCGCCACCATGCCTGGCTAATGTTTTTATATTTTTAGTAGAGATGGAGTTTTACCATGTTGGCCAGGCTGGTGTCGAACTCCTGACCTCAAGTGATCTGCCCGCCTCAGCCTCCCAAAATGCTAGGATTTACAGGTGTGAACCACCACACCTGGCGGCATTTTTTATTGTTAGCATATCTTACCTTTTCAGAGTCCCTTCTGTGCTCCAGAATTTTAAGCTCCTGGGTGAATTCTGTGGGAGTCCAAAGGAAGGTGATTGAGTGTTTGGCAAAATGTTACAACTCTGTCATATATCTGTTGGGCACCCTGAATACTTATTACAGAACGTTTACATATGCATTGACAATGATTTTATATGGTTTCCCTAAAGAGGAGACTTTATACATGGATGGTTTTTCCTAGTATCTTTTTTCTTCCCTCTTAGCTTTTGGTCTTGTTGACTTTTGATCATGTGTGGAAGCACTGCTTTGTTAGAGAATACCTGTGTGTATATAGTGTATTATAATGATTGAGATCACTGGTTTTCTTTGTAAATCTTACAAAGGTATAATTGATTTTTATGAAGAAACTTTGTAATTTTATTCTTTCTTAAACTATCCTAAATAAAGCCTCCTAACTTCATGTTCAGTGTATTGTATTTAAAACCAAAAATAGATTAAGACTTTTAAAATCTTTCCGTTTCTTTAATAGCCTACTTGTAGAATTCAGAATTCTAAACTTTTAGAATTAGAAGTGGTCTTAGAGATTTAGTTTTTCCCCCTTAATTTTGTAGATGGAGAAAGCAGGGGTGTGTGTGTGAGTGTGTGTGTCAGTCAGTCAATATTACGTAACTGTTGAGTGGCAGAAGCAAGTTTATGCCCATATTCTCCAATCAAATATTTTATTGTACTCTGTCCCCAGGTTTTAAGATTCATAGGTGGTTATTATTTAATCAGTATTTGTCATTGTTCACTTGAGCACATTGATATAATCTTTATGGCCAACTAGAAATAATTTAGGTGAAACCTGAGGGGAGGAACTCTTCAGTTCTCCTCATACCAGCCAGTTTTTGCATACCTGTGGCAATTTGTAAGCCTTTCTATGTACTGGGGTTAAGAACATAAAATTAGTAGTGAGGTGAACCTGTCAATAGTTCAAATGTTGATTGCTTTAATAAGCATATGGCCATGTTAAGTTAGCAAGCTTGTAGTTGTGATTCCTTATCTACATATGATTTCTATATTTTTCAGTTGACCTAGGAAATGAAACCGAATGATACAAGGACAATGCAATGTCTGTATTAATAATTGCCCCCTGCTCTGTTGATCCTGTCCTGGTTACCATCATTTTCTCATGTCTTGAGTTTCAATTCTGATAGCTGCTTCCTAAAATGATACATCTCACACCCTATCTTATGAATTCACTCTGGCTGTGTTTTTCTCTTGCTAATCAAATGTTCTTTCACAAATTGTGCCTCACATTTTTGCTTTAAATTGCTATTTCTTTAACAGCTATAAAATTAGAAAGTATGGAGTAGGTGCTTGGGGATAGTTTTAGAGTACAGCCTTAATTGGAGCTTATTTAGGTTTAAACTATGTTTATGTTTTATTTGTAGATACTTGCTGATTACTGGGATCAGGAATTTTTTGTCACATATCAGGTTCTTTGGGATTTGTTGAGAAATGTTTCTAGGGATGAGTATGGGTTTTTGTTTTGTATTGTCAGTATGAAGAATCTGCCTATGATGTTTCAGAGTGTTATATCTCTGGTACATTTATAATTTAAGTAAAATGTGATATTTGCTAATTGTGTCTGTTGGCATTTGATGAGGTTAAGCATTTTATGATAGTGTGTGTGACCAACGTGTGTCTCGGTGACTTAAAATATTATTGAGAGCAATTTTATCAACTATAGTGTTATTGTTAACCTATTGTAATGTTATGCTACCTATTTTTTCTTTCAGAGTTGATTTTATTGGTTAGCCTCTAGATATACAATTATTTGGTCAGTTTTTCCAGTATCAGTTGCAGCCTCTTCTTAGACAGAGGAGCCCATGCAACCGTTCCATCCTCACTGGATTTACGGTAACAGCTACTTTTACTCAGTAATCTGGGACCAAACTTAAAAGATGTCGAGAAGGATAAAGGAAGACATAGAAGCAGAGTGTAAAATATATGCAGCAGAGTGCTAGAAACCAGTCTCTAAAAAGCCATTCCTTTACATGTGCGTGCATGCAAGCCCCTGTGTTCACTTGTTCTTATTCATTAAGGTGGCTAATTGCTCGGGGATACCTTGAACTGAGCTTCTTGCCTTTGGAAGGAAACCTATATCCTAGGGTGAGAGTAAGTGAAATACAAAGCAAGGAAAAGTTAGACTAAAAAAAGATAGTTGGGGGAAAAAATAAAGTCAGTACAATAGAAACCATTCTTCCTAATACAGCTTATAGCCATCTCTCTCAATATATCTTCCTAAGAATCTTTATTAACTGTCTCTGTCCTGTAACCTTTTTCCTTCTTCCTATTGATCAATATCAGAATGGTCTTATGGCAGCAAATGTAAGAGATACTGTGCTAGAGGCATAGGATTTTGGAAATTAAGCCCCCAAATATAATTGACAGGCTTAATAAGGAAATGTGATAATTATTACTTTGACATCAAAAAGGATTAGGAGAATGAGGTAGAAATGAATTCAGAAAGACAGAAATATTAACAAATTACTAAAGTTTTCTTTTTTCCTTTCTCTTCTCTTCTTTTCTCTTTTCTTTCTTTTCTTTCCTTTTTTTTCTGAGAGTCTCAGTCTGTTACCCAGGCTGGAGTGTAGTGGCACAATCACGGCCCACTGAAGTCTCAACCTCCCGGGGTTCTAGTGATCCTTCTACCTCAGCCTCCTGAGTAGCTTGGACTACAGGCTTGAGCCACTATGCCTGGCTAATTTTTTTGTATTTTTTGTAGAGATGAGGTCTCATTGTGTTGCCCAGACTGGTCTCGAACCCCTGGGCTCAAGCAATCCTCCTGCCTTGGCCTCCCAAAGTGCTGGGATTATAGGTGTGAGCCACGGAGCCTGGTGTAAAGTTTCTGTAGGATTCATTTTCATAGCACTGTACTAGTCACAAGTGTTCTTAGGGGTGTAGGAATTTCTCCTCTCCAGTATAGCCACTGCTTTGGGTTCAGGAAAGAAAAAGAATAGTGGTTTTAATGATGTTCTTACAGCTTTTTGATGGAATGAAAGAATAATGCAACATAGACCTAATGCATGGTGATACCATTGATTCTGAGGCTTGTCTAGCATGGAGCCTGGCAAACATCTAATTGTATTTTTGAGCTATCATGATACAAACATGCTGTTATATTTCCATTGAAATTAAGCAGTTGATGTTAACATGTTTTGAGTTTATTATATATACTTCCATTTTGGGAAATAAGTAGCAGATTTAAGACAGTTCTGATAAAGTTACACTTAAACAGTGATACATAGATTGCCAGATAAATTTTGGAAGGGCTTTGATTAATTAGGCTTCTGGGAAATTGTGGATAAAAACATAAATCTTGCAATAGGGTAGGGGAAAGAAAATAATCCCACTCCTGAAGTGATGAAGAGTGGCTAGAGAGGGGAAAAGAACCAGGACAGGTGATATATTAGCAACTGTGTCAGTGTGAATAATCCAGGGTATGATATTTCTAATTTAGCCTCACATTTAAGGTCATTTCTGATTGAACCTCAAACAATCCTTCTAGCCTACTGGTCCCCTAAATATTAATATATTCTTTGTGCCAGTCACACTGTGTTAACGTTTCCCTGAAAACATCTGAAGCTTTTTTTTTTTTTTAACCTGTGTGACTTCTGCCTTCTTCCATCTCAGCCTTTTAAAATCTTACCTGTCTCTTGCTTCATCAAATGTTTCTAATTATTTAGAGACAACTTCTAAATTTCCTAATATATATGTATATCTGTGTTGTGTATGTATGTGTTATAACTAAATTACAGCTAAAATATTCTTTCGATAGTATGAAAATTTGTGGTTTTAGTTGATTTATCCCTTCATACATCTCTGTGAGAAATCTCCGGTTAAGCTTTTTAGCCTCAGAGAACTTAAAGTTTTAATTAATTAATTAATTAATTAGAGACGGAGTCTCACTCTATCACCAGGCTGCAGTTCAGTGGTGCAGTCACAGCTCACTGCAACCTCTGCCTCCTGGGTTCAAGCTATTCTTCCGCCTCAACCTCCCGAGTAGCTGGGACTACAGGCACGTGCCACCACACCCAGCTAATTTTTGTATTTTTAGTAGAGATGGGGTTTTACCATGTTGGCCAGGATGGTCTTGATTTCTTGACCTTGTGATCCACCCACCTCTGCTTCCCAAAGTGCTGGGATTACGGGTGTGAGCCACCATGCCCAGCCAACTTAAAGTTTTATTATGTGTCCTTCCAAATGTACTGGAACTGTGCTAAGAATATTAATACTATTATTTTTACTGTAGTTTTAGAGGAGGCTTTAAAAAATGACTTTGTAGAAATCTTATTAAAAATGACCGTTGTGAAATATATTCAGCACATGTGTATGTTTTTTGTAAGTAGTGTTATTGAGGTTTTAGCTTTATATCATTTTCTTTTTAAAATGGTTGACAGTGGCAAACATTAAATGAAAAAGACCTTGAAACTGAAAATCTATAGAAATTATTTTGATGATATAAAACTGTATTTTTTCAGATTTTAAGAAAAATACCAATGATACCATGCAGAGCAATGTGCATTTCTTTTGTTTCATTAGAGAATATGCTTTAAGGATTTGAAAACTGTAAACCTTTCCAGGGATTGTATCATAAAAGTATTTATGGTTTCTGGTAGCTATTTCTCATGTTCTAAAATTCTCTGTCAGAATTCTGAGGTTAGCATAAATTGAATGTGTTGATGATTTAGTCTAGTTTGTGCCATAGAGATCATGTTCTGGCCACCTGCATTTTGGTGAAATATGAATGCGGTAAGCTGATGACCAAAATTAGAATGTAGTCTGAGTGTTACTTATTTTCTCTACTCCCCCACTCCCTCAACTCTAACTCTAAACTCTTAACTCCAAATCCACCTTCCCTTCGACTTCCTTCTCCCCCTCCCGCAGTATTTTTATTTCTTATTTATTTACTTATTTGGTTTTCTTGGGATGGAGAAACCTGAAGATGCACAGAGGAGAGGAGCATGGGTAAAAGTGTAGAAAAGGAAATGAATTCACATGTTCGAATAATGTGTTTTGTATTAGATGAGAAGAACTGATCAGTAAAGAAGTCCCATCAATTAACTGTAAACATGATGGTACCAGTAAACATCTATTACATTTGAACCCTTTGCTGTATTATTTGAGGATATTAAACATAGAAGAGAAATACAGGCCTCAAGGAATACACTTGGAAAAACTGGAGACAGCACACTGATAGGTAGTGAATGAAATGATTTGATTGTAAAGTGGACCTAACTGCTGCTTTACCCTAAGCAAAAATCGTTGTTGACCGGTTTGGGTAGTGTGTCTTGACGATAATAGTGGGTTTAGAGGGGAGCAGAAGAATCAAAATATTATAGATCAGGAGAATTAGTAAGGAAAAGCAGTGAAGTCAAGAGAACCAGTATTTAAGAATTGCTGAGATAAGCCAGTTCATATCTAAGGAGGAGCAATAATAGGGCATAAGAGGAAATGGAGTTGAATAGGTGCTGCTCACACATCTTGAGTGCAACATGGAGATTTTATTTATAGTATCATAATTGTTATGCAATCACAGGAGCCACATGTTTGAGGGAATATGTACAAGCCAGACCAGAGCAAGGAAAGTTCTTAAGGAGACTAGTTCAGTAATCTAATAATGAGATACAGAAGCAGAAGATTGGGTCTATAAGGTTTTCGATTAGAGAGAAACTTTGAAAGGTCAACGAGGAGAACTTTGATTTTATATTTATAGGTTGCACCTTGTCCTGGGCACTTAATAGTCCCTAAAGAGTAAACGTAGACCCAGACGACTGTTATTTGGAACATGTGTTTTTGCTTATAGATTAATAGTGTGTGTTTTTTTAACCTCAGTTTGTTAACAGACATAGAGAACATGTTAAACTCATGTTTCTTTGCACCTGTGTGACATTGTGAACTAAGTGGAAAAGATGTCTGTGCTAAAGGCACTGATGGAGTAAGACACATCCACAAATACTATGTTTAGGGAAAAGGCTAGAAATAGAAACTGAGAGTAGTAAATATTGCACCTGAGGGGCTGTTTTTGTACTGTGTTCCTTCTCCTTCTCTTGCTCACATACCCTGTTATACCTTTTTCCTTTCCTGAATTCTTTATTATTTCTTTCTTCTTTTCCACTTGCATTCTTTTTCTTTCATATCTTTGACTCAGGCCTGCCTGGGTTTTTTATTGGCATGTGTGGACATTGTTTAGTTCTGACCCATTCCATTAGATAGTTTTCTGGTCATATCATAAGGTAAGGTTAAGAAGCATTATCCATAATTTTATTATTATAAAATATAACACACCTATGGAAAAATGCATAAATCATCAGTGTATATCTTAACATGTTGTTATAAAATAAACATTCATGTAATCACCACCTGGGTCAAGAAATAAAATACTGCTGTCACCCCAGAAGCTTCTAAAAGCCTTTGTATACCCTTTCCCAATCACACCATATGTTTTAATTGGCACCATTTATTGCTGCAGTTGTTCTCGTCCTAACCCTTTTGATGCCTTTTCCAAACATGTGACTTGCCTCAACCCCTAAGTGTACATTGATTGAGATAAGTAGGAAGCTGCCTTTAAATGAGAATGGTGATTTACCAGTTTTTGCCTGTCAGTCTTTTAACTCTCCTCTCCTGCCTCAAAGCCTATATACATCAGATAATAAAACACACACATACCCCACCTACTTAAAAAAAATCCACTTAACAGATGGATACCCAGCTCCCCTTCAGAAGAAAGTTAAGTACTGTCATAATCAGGGTAAAGGTGTCTGATGCCAGACCCGTGTTCCACCCCTCACTGCCATCTGCAATAAACACAACCTTTTAGGACTCTTAATTTTATAGTAAACATGTACATAACCATTCACATATTTTTTGGGAAGTAAATAATGTATGAATCCATCAAAGTAAAGTTACTAAAGACATGAAGTATTATTTTGCTCTATTTTGTGGCTATGATGTTTTGATCTATTTTATACAAAAGATTGTTTTTGTTTTGAAAGCATCTAAGATTCTAAATAGCCAGTTTAAGGTCTGTAGGGCTAGAGATTATTGATTAAAAGTTTTGCAAAGAATATATTAGCTTGTGCTTGGAAGAAGCTTTAAATCATGTAGAAGAACCTAAAATGATACTGAATATACTATTATATCTGATATAAAGTTCAAAATTAAAAGTAGACATTTTTCTTTGTCATTATTTTAATATTTATTTTTGAGTCGGTAATACATTCACATGGTCAAATTAAACAATATAAAAATGTATTCAGTGAAAAGTGTTTCTTTCCCCAATCCCTGAACTTGTTCTATTAGTAATCAAAACCTTTTATAAAAGATACACTGTGAATTTGGGGCAAAGATATGAAACTGATAGATAAAGAAAAGTGGAATGGAATAGAGAAGTAGACCTACACAAATATGGATATTTGATTTAGGACAAAGTAGCAAAATAGAGTTTTGGAGTAAGGATGGTCATTTCTACAAATGGTGCAGGTACTATTGGATATCAGTTTGGAAAATATGAAGACTGTCTCTTAACCTCACATAGTATAAAAGATAAGGTACAGGTGGTTTGTATGCCTAAATATGAAAGACAAAAATGTAAAATTTTAGAAAGAAGACTTACTTTTACAGAGTAGACTAGAAACAAGATTAATCCATATCCTTAAAAACTTTCCTGTCTGCCCCACCCTGTCTTCCCCTAGGAAATTTCAGAAACAGTGAAATCAGTTATTTATACTGATAATTTGATTAAACCATGAAATACTGTCTGTTTGAATAATTTGGAGTAAATTCAACTGATCTTCCTTCCCCTTTATATCAAATTAGATTATATACATTTAGTTATAAAAAGGTCCATATGCCCCTTTTCAATTTTACTTTTTTAGTATTTATTAACATCATTTTTATAAAACCAACATGTCCTTTAAAACAATATTGCATAAAACAGAAGTTTCAATGTACTACCAAGCAAGAATTCATGCACGTGTTAAAAAGTTAAGATATCTTATGTCTATATTCTTTCAGGGCAATTAAAGCATTTCAGGAGGTGCTTTATGTTGATCCCAGCTTTTGTCGAGCCAAGGAAATTCATTTACGACTTGGGCTTATGTTCAAAGTGAACACAGACTATGAGTCTAGTTTAAAGGTAGGTTGTTGGGTTTTTTCAAGATACAATGTTTAATTTTGTGGGTTTTTTTTTGTTTTTGTTGTTCTTAAATATTAGAGCATTGAGAAATGTTGGAATTTATATTGGCACTTTAAAAGAAAATTTGAAAATTCAGGTGACAGAACTGTTTATCAACTGTGAAGTAAAGTTTCAAGGTACAAAGTAGTTATGCTAAGACTTCCATGGTAACATTATACAATTATACTTTTAAAAAAATAGTTTTAACTAAGATCTGTAATCAGAAAAAGGTGAAGGTTTCAATCTGTTTGGATATGTAAATAACTCCTCTAGAAATGATTTGCCACTGTAGAGTTCAGAACCAGCTGAATGGTTCTGAATGGATGTTTATCTGTGACCCAATCATTGACTATCTGTTTCCATGGGTCTCAGTGCTTCTACCAGCAGAAGCACATCTTATATTTAAATTAGAAAAAAGAATGTTCTCTGTAAGGGGTTTAGACTGTTGGTTTGTGAACATAAAAATTGTTGGGAAAAGATGATATGTTGTTGATTAACTTCCTATCCATGGAAATTTGATATTTCTCCAGTTTTTCATTTTTCACTGAGTTTTTTGTGCTATCTGAACCATCAATTCAGGTGTTGCTGGGCTTTTTCTGAAAATAGTGCTTTCCTGCCCAACAGAGGAATTACGTTTTGAAAGGAGTAGCAGTTCTAGGAAAAAGTTTAAGTTTTTGTGAATTTATGATTATTGTTTATAATGGTGGTTGTATTCTGAATCTCCATTGCAGACTATCTTGATTCTAATGGAGGGGTGGTTGGGGAGATAAAGAATGACATTCAAGTAGATTGTAATTTCAGCTCACTAATCAGGAACTACTGAAGGTTAAAAATAAAAAAAACTGTACTCGAGTGTCTAATTGTTCTAGATTTTTAAAGTAGAAAACTATGCAAGTACTGTTTTTACCTTACATGAGTTAAAAGACAATGCTGGTGATGTGAAAGAGAGAGGGAGATACAACCAAAAACACTAAAAACAGTAGATTGCGAAGAATTTAGATCACACAGTGGTTGAAGGTAAGTGCAGTCTAGGAATAGGTTCCAGGGTAAGTGCAAGTAGTGTGGAAAAAGAGGGATGCCTGGAAGTTACCACTTTTCCTCAAGCTTAGAGTAGTAGCATTTTTGACACCATACTGTCGGACATCAGTGAATATGAACTGGAAAATAAGTTTATAAAGCTGTCTCACATTTTTTTGCAGTTTCTATTAGCTATCAAAGACTCTTAAAATGTCTTATAGTACAGTATAAACACTTAAGTATTTCACAGTATTGTTCCAACATGCTTATTATGTTGCACAAGTGTTTTTGGTAGCAGTTTGGTAAATGTTGCTTAGGAAATACATTTGAAGGGAAAAGCAATCAGATGTGTCCCAAATTATGGAGTGTGACTATCCGTGTATTAGTACAGTGATACCTTAAGTAATTCTTAAGATGCAAAATTCCATTTAAATGAAGGTGGCGATATTTAAAATCTCCTTTAATCAAAGGAAACAGTGTTTCATGGCTGATTGAAAGTGTTCTACTTATGCTTGGTGGGAACATTCCTGCATACCACTTTTATTTGTCCAGGTAGAAAGTCTTAAAAAGTCAAGTCATGGTGTTTTTAGCAAAATTGCCTTAAGTGAGGGCAGCCTTCTTTTGGGGGGACTTTTACTTTTAACGAGTCCATGATATTTCTCATCCCTAGAGTGTGAAGGTTTCATTTGATTTTTATCTCATCCTGACGTTGACTTTTTCAGCCCTCTCTCTAGTATTCCTTATCTATTTTAAGAAGAATTTGGGCATGAACATTTTTAGTCAAAGAGGAAGAGGTATTTTAGTTTATTACTAAAGCGCTTAGCATTCAGAATAAGTGAAGGTAGGAATAGAAGGAATGATATCCCCCTTTAGGTGGTTTTTCATTTTTCTAATACTTCACCTTCATCTGGATAAATGTGGAACCTCTGATGATTTTTTCACAACATTAAGCTGTTTTCTAGCACAATGTGTTGCTGTAGATGCTTTTTAGGCTGTAACCTCAGGAACTCCAACTCAAATTTGTTAAAATAATTAAAAATATGCTCGTATGTGAAGTCTAGCCTTCAGGATTGGTTGATTCAACTGATAACAAGGTTTCATCAGGGATTCATTTTCTTCTCAGTTTTGTATTGGCTTTTTCTAAAGGCTGGTTGCTCTCTTTCATATAAGATGGTTGCCAGGTGCAATCAAAATGAAATGCATCCGTTTTCATATCTCATATAAAAAGATGTTATAGAGCAGTGGCTTAGGTGCTTAGTGTAATGCTGGCATGTAAGTGCATAGTAAACGATGATCATTTCATGTAGGAGAAAGATCCTGGTTGCCTATTGATCTCTCCAAAAATACTTCACCTTGCATCTTATTGCCCAGAAATAGGCCACATGGCCATTCCTAATTGATTTCTTATCAAAGGAGATGTGGTTGCTCTTAGACCAGTTATGCCCAGTCTTTGAGCAGTGTTCAAATCTGTAAGTAGTTGTTATCCAGTGGAGGGCTAGGTTGGGTAAAAAGGATATTTTGGTATGGGGAGTGGTGTGAACAATCTGTCCGTTACAGATCAGATCTTCTCTACCCCATTTCCTTTCCCTCTGCCCAAGTATGTATAATACTTTTTGAATGGTAAACTATTTAAATACAGCGTATTTTCATAATAGATTCCTTTTTTTTCACCCACACATGAAATAAATTGTAGGGCCTCCTGTTTTGTTTCTGTCACTGGTGATAACTTTCTCACAAAATGTGTCTCTGAAATTCTGTGTTGGTGCTGTGTAAACAGTTCTCAGAGCAAACAAACTTGGTTTTCAAAACTTTGACCCTGCCACATATCTTTGTGACCTTGGGTAAGATTTCTGACTCTTGATTTTCTCTGTGTTTGAAGAACTAGAATAATTATAGCCACCCACATGATTGATATAAAAATGAATATATGTGTGTGTTTGTTTTTATTTTCATATCACTAGTTTTGGGGGAACAGGTGATGTTTGGTTGCGTGGTGAAGTTCTTTAGTGGTGATTTCTGTGACTTTGGTGCACCCATCACCTGAGCAGTGTGTACTGTACCCAATGTGCAGTCTTTTATCCCTCACCCTCTTGCCCCTCTTCCCCCTGAGTCCCCAAAGTCCATTATCTCATTCCACACCTTTGCATTGTCATAGTTTAGCTCCCACTTCTAAGTGAGAACATGTGATGTTTGGTTTTCCATTCCTGAGTTACTTCACTTAGAATAATGGTCTCCAACTTCATCCAGATTGCTGCGAATGCCATTATTTCCTTCCTTTTTGGCTGAGTAGTATTCCATGGTGTATAGACCACATTTTCTTTATCCCCTCAGTGGTTGATGGATATTTAGGCTGGTTCCATATTTTTGCAATTGCAAATTGTGCTGCTATAAACGTGTGTGCAAGTGTCTTCTTTATATAATGACTTATTTTCCTCTGGATAGATATCCAGTAGTGGGATTGCTGGGTCAAATGGTAGTTCTGCTTTTAGTTCTTTAAGGAACCGCCACACTGTTTTCCATAGTGGTTGTACTAGTTTACATTCCCACCAGCAGTGTAAAAGTGTTCCCTTTTCACCACATCCACGCCAACATCTGTTATTTTTTGATTTTTAAATCATGGCCATTCTTGCAGGAGTAAGGTGGTATTGCATTGTGGTTTTGATTTGCATTTCCCTGATCATTAGGGCTGTTGAGCATTTTTTCCTATGTTTGTTGGCCATTTGTTTATCTTCTTTTGAGAATTCTCAATTCATGTCCTTTGCCCACTTTTTGATGGGATTTTTTTTTTTTTTTTCTTTCTGATTTGTTTGAGTTCCTTGTAGATTCTGGATATTAGTCCTTTGTCGGATGCCTAGTTTGCGAACATTTTCTGCCACTCTATTGGTTATCTGATTACTCTGCTGATTATTTCTTTTTCGTGCAGAAGCTCTTTAGTTTAATTAGGTCCCATCTACTTACCTTTGTTTTTGTTGCATTTGCTTTTGGATTCTTGGTCATGAGCTCTTTGCCAAATGTCTAGAAGAGTTTTTCTGATGTTATTTTCTAGAATTTATATCTTACAAATGAATTGTTTCAGCCCTTCTTTAGTCTTAGTTATCTATCATGTAAAACAACCATAATTTGGGGCCAGCAGAGATACTGTTGGAGAAATAAATTTTCCTCTCTTAGAACTTAATCCTTATATTTTTGTCCCTCTGCCCATCCTCAGAAATGCAAAGCTAATGCTCAGCAAACTTTATACTCATATGGCGTTATTTTTACATTAAATTGACCAATAAAGATTTTATGTGTTTAGTGAGCAGTAGAGATACCAATTCTTAATTTGTGAACTAGTTTAATATTATCTGAACCAGAGTCCATTTCAGGGTGACAGGTATTTTGTTTTTCTTCTCTGCTTCAGCTAATATCCCCCCAAGGTGGGTTTGGTTGCCTAGTTATTGCCATACAGTTAATTCAGGGTTTGTTTTGTTTTTGTTTTTGTTTTGTTTTTGAGACGGAGTCTCACTCTGTTGCCCAGGCTGGAGTACTGTGGTGTGATCTCGGCTCACTGCAACCTCCGCCTCCCAGATTCAAGCAATTCTCCAGTCTCGGCCTCCCGAGTAGCTGGTACTACCGGCAGGCACCACCATGCCCAGCTAATTTTTGTATTTTTAATAGAGACGGGATTTCATCATACTGGTCAGGCTGGTCTCGAACCTCTGACCCCAGGTGATCCACCCGTCTCAGCCTCCCAAAAGTGCTGGGATTACAGGTGCAAGCCACCATGCCCAGCCTAATTCAGGATTTTTATTTCATTATCCTTTAATGATATTATTGACAGTTACTTATTTTCAGTATATATTTGAAGCAGTGTGCTACCATAACTTCAACAAAAGGATATTACTGTTGACAAATAGTTTTATATAATGCCCCTAATTTTCACATCCTGGCAGACTATTAAAATTATTTCCTTCATGTGAAGAGTAAGATACAATGACACCCTTATTCTTCAGTCAGTTAATGCCTATACATCTATTTAATGAAGCTTATATAGGAAATTTCCGTAATGTTTGCATATTTAAATATTCCTAAAATATGTCAACTTAGAACTCTTGGGATTTTAAAGGTAGGTAACTAAAGAGGGTGCCTTTTTTATGGAAACCTGTAGATCATTGGCTGAGATGCCAATATAAGTCCCCATATAAAAAATTTGGTATTTGGCTATGGTAAGTGCTGATTGAAGGAGTTAATATGAACGGAATGGGAAGATGAGAATCATGAAAACAGTAAATGTTTCAAAGGAAATGGGTTGAACTCAAATGAGACTTGTGTGTTAGCTTGCCATTTTACCGGGTGTTGGTGTTTGTTAAATGAGTAGATAAATAAAATGGAAGAGGCTATAAAATGAGAAAATGCCTACTTATAGAACAGGCTGGAAAATTTGAAGAAAAGAAAAAAAGCTGGTTTTATTCATCATCACTTAACATAATTTTTTTCTATACAGACACTGCAGTTGTTTTTTCCAGATGGCTCAGTTCACCAATTCATTCAGTATGTTTCCCATCTTATTATACTTGATATGAAACTTCTGAGTGAAGTAGCAGTTCCACTGTCTTTGTACCATACTCTTCTTTAGGAACTACTTCATTTCCAGGTGTCTCATTTGATCTTCTACCCTGTATAAACTCAGGAATTTTATTGTAATTTTTTTGATGCCAAGATATTTAGGCAGAAGGAATACATGAAGACATGATCATCTATATGTACCTCCTTTTAGAAACCACTTTTGAAATCTGAAATGCCTCCTGTCTTTTATTATTTTATTCATGTAGAATGCACAGATCATTTGTTTCATATAATTAAAATATTGTGGGCTGGACGCAGTGGCTCACGTCTGTAATCCCAGCACTTTGAGAGGCCGAGGCGGGTGGGTCACCTGAGGTCAGGAGTTCGTGAACAGCCTGGCCAATATGGAGAAACCCTGTCTCTACTGGAAAAAATAAAAAATTTAGCCGGGCGTGGTGGGGTGCCTGTAGTCTATGGGCAACATAGTGAGACACACACACACACACACACACGCAACATAGTGTGAGACACACACACACACACCTGCACCATCTCTTAAAGACAAAAGAAAGTTGCTATTATTTCTCCGTACTTGCTCTGCCCTATTTCCTTTATGATGCTCAATAGCTCTCACCTCTTTCAGCTGGCATTTTGAAAATTTTAATCTTGAGTGGTTTGATTTGAGAGAAAGAATGGAGGAAGGCATCTCACTCATATGACTCAGTTTTCTTAGGGGATTAGAAAAGTCCTATCCTCTCCCCACCCCCAACAGCTTGGAATAATTGGTGGTAGTTATAAAACTATAAGATTTGGTGTTTATCCTGAGATTTGGCTTAGAACATGGGACCAGGAAGGGAAAGAAATTCTTCAAGAAAGGATCTGCGTAGTGTTGGCTTATCATGGAAGCTGCATTTGTAGAATCTTCATAGACTTCATAGGAATTGGTTGGGATGTAAAAATGGTGAGGCCTAATTGTTATTTTTTGGTACTTTTTTGGTACTTTTTTTTTTTTTTGAGATGGAGTTCACTCTTGTTGCCCAGGCTGGAGTGCAATGGTACGATCTCAGCTTACTGCAACCTCTGCCTCCTGGGTTCAAGCGATTTTCCTCTCTCAGCCTCCTGAGTAGCTGGGATTACAGGAGCATGCCACCACAGCCGGCTGATTTTTGTATTTTTAGTAGAGATGGGGTTTCATCGTATTGGTCAGGCTGGTCTTGAACTCCTGATCTCAGGTGATCTCAGGCCTTGGCCTCCCAAAGTACTGATTGGCCCCCCAAAGTGCTGGGATTACAGGCGTGAGCCACCACGCCTGGCCTGTACTTTTTATTTAATGGTTTTCTTAGTGGAGTAACAGCAACAGCAACATCACTAAGTTTAGGGCCAAATCCACAAATTAATATCATTTTTCGTTGCTACCATATTTAACATTTAAAATGCTTCACTGAAGCAATTCTTAATACATACTGTTTTTGGATAAACCACCAGGCAGATACCCAAAAATATTAGCACACTATTCTGGTTGTCTTAAGAAAAGAAGAACATTCTTTTTTAGTATTAGTTACACTGTGTATTTCTTCCTCCGGTGTAACTGTTGGTTCTTTATACATAAAATTCATATAGTCAGATTTTGCTTGGCTTTTTATGGTTAGCAGTAGATTGGATTATGATTGAGGAAACTGCAAGCCAGTTTATTTTCTTTGATTTATATCTTCCTTTTCGTTTCAGTCATTGACAGTACAACTCAGTTTCACCTGAGTGTAACATCACTGTTCCTTTTGGCAGAGGATGGTCATTGCTGTTTATTTTGTTTTCTATTTTTTCTCACTTGTAGAAAAAAATCATCCTTTCCCTGTTCTTTTCTCTTTCTACTACTCATCAGCTTGTACTTTACCAATTTCCTAGATAATAGTTTCTGATATGAGGCAACCTCCTAATTTATTTATCTGGCCACTTAATAATGCTTTCTCTATTTCTCTCTGCCTGCCCAATTTTGTTTTTCTGTTTGATACTGTTTCTGCACTGAGTTCTATAGCATGCCTTCAAGTGTGAATTAGTAAAAGCGGCCGAAATACTTCAATACTTGCAAAATACGTGTTTGAAAAGTACGTGGCTGCTCATATATGTGCAGTAGCACCGTTCTTTCTCTTTGAAACTGAGGAGTTAAGGTGATTCCAGGTTCCCTGTGTTACAGTTTTCTCTCTTCTAGTATATTTTTGTCTTTTTTTTTTTTTTTTTTTTCCTTTTTGTGGAGAATGGGGTCTTGCTATATTACCCAGGCAGGTCTCGAACTCCTGAGCTCAAGCTATCCCCACGCCTCTGCCTCCCTGAGAGCTGGGATTACAGGTGTGAGCCACTGCGCCCGGCCTCTTCTAGTATGTTTTTAACTACAGAAGTCATTTCTAATTAAAAAGCGATTTCTGGTGCTACCTTATAACAACTTAAGGGCGTTACAGATATTTGGTCTTCAAAGGCAGCTTTATGTAGCAGTCACTGTATTGTCACATTTAAAAAAAGGTTGTTTGGCTGGGCGCAGTGGCTCATGCCTGTAATCCCAGCACTTTGGGAGGCCGAGGCGGGTGGATCGCCTGAGTTCAGCAGTTTGAGACTTGCTTGGCCAACATGATGACACCCCATCTCTACTGAAAATATAAAAAATTAGCCAGCATGGTGACGGGTGTCTGTAATCCCAGCTACTTGGGAGGCTGAGGCAGGAGAAATCGCTTGATTTGGGAGGCGGAGGTTAAAGTGAGCCGAGATCGAGCCATTGCCCTCAGCCTGGGCAACAAGAGCGAAACCTCATCTAATAAATACATACATACATACATATAAAATTTAGCCGAGCATGCTGACGTGTGTCGGTAATCCCAGCTACTCTGGAGGCGGAGACATGAGTCACTTGAACTGGGGAGGTCGAGGTTGCAGTGAGCCGAGATTGCGCCACTGCACTCCAGCCTGGGCGACAGAGTGAGATTGTCTCAAAAAAAAAAAAAAAAAAAAAAAAAGGTTACGTTTTAAAAGGATATTCTACAGTGCAAATTTTTGCAGTATCCCCCTTTATAAACTATGTATCATCTTCACCTTGTATTAATTATTTGTGTACATATCAGTCTCACTCTAATATGAATGCAAATTGCTTACTAGATAGAAATACCTTGGAAATTAAGTTGACTCATATTCTGATAATTTTGTGTACATAGATTAGATGCAAACTAGGACCAGTTTTTAAAAATTTCTAGTCAGTTGCATACCTATACTTTTATAAAGTATGATAGAAATGAAGAGTTGGAAGACTAGGTAGGATACAGCTGCAGGAAGAAAGATGAGCAAGAGCTGTAAGATAAATGGTTGCTCATAGGATGGATGGGGGCAAGGTAATGAATGTATCCTAGAGATCTTAAAGAAATTTATTAACTGACTTGATGTGGGAAGAGATTCCCCATTTACGGGCTCAGACCACTTTACTATGTTAAAAAGTAGGGGATAAATAAAGTAGCAGCCGGTTTTGGGTTTAGGAGGTGAAAAGGCTCTGAATGGAGATAAGTCATTTGGGAGTAAATTGATTTGGAGGTACCTGAGGGATATCAGATATTCATGTACACAGATAGAAATCTGGAGCCAAAAAGAAGAGCTGGAACTAAGATTTTTAACGTCTTCAGTATACAGTGTGTTTTGTCTTGCCTTTTTTTTTTTTGTTAAAGAAATTTTTAGAAGAGACCGGCTGGTAAACTTCAAAAAAGAAGCCTCTTTTTTGAGTGAAGATCGTTAGGATTTGTTAGCTATTAGCAAGTTATTGGTATGCAGTAGATTCCCTCCTGGAAAGAGTTGTAATAACCTTGTATTACAAAGAGAATCAGAACTGAGTTTTGAGGGCTTTGGGAGAACCTCAGTCAGATCATCTTGACCAGGAACATGGCTTACAAGCCCCACCAAAACTTAACCATTTTCAGTTCTGTATCTTATTTTCGAGACCACATTTTTAAAGTAAGTACCATGACACCCTAAGGCATTTCCCTATTCTTACCCATAGACTATTCATTTTAGGAATCAAGTTTGTTGGTTTCAAATTATACTTTTATTTTTTAATATTAATTTTTTTTTTTTTTTTTGAGACAAAATCTCACTGTGTTGCCCATGCTGGAGTGCAGTGGCGCGATCTTGGGTCACTGCAACCTTGGCTTCCTGGGTTCAAGCGATTCTTATGCCTCAGCCACCTGAGGCGTGTGCTACCACACCCTGCTAATTTTTGTATTTTTAGTAGAGACTGGGTTTTGCCATGTTGGCCTGGCTGGTCTCAAACTTTTGGCCTCAAGTGATCTGCCCGCCTTGGCCTCCCGAAGTGCTGAGATTATATGTGTGAGCCACCATGCCCCACCCTAAATTCATAATTTTAGAAATGTGGCAATCTGTAACAATGAATAAGAAAAAAATGATTTATCTTTGACACGCAACAGTACCTGGCACACCTTTCCTTTTCTCACTTAAATGGTCATTATAACCCTGTTTCATAATGCTCTGTAAAAATAACTTCAGTGGTTTCCTCAGCCTGAAGCAACTCATTTCTTACTTTCCTCCTCTATATCTTTTTGGATTCTCTTATGGAGTTGTCTTTTCTGTGTATTCTCAGAGCAGGTTAAAATTTTAAAAATCCTATTAAGGCATTAATTTCAGTGAACATTGTATTCTGTAGGTGAATAGCCATAGAGGCATGCCTGGCATAGATAAAAGCTGGTAAAAGCTGGTTGCCAGCGTGTCAGTCCTAAAATGCCATGTGTCTACCTTAATTGGAAATATCAGTATCAACTACACATAACCTTGTTTATGTAGTCTGAAATAAAGGTTTCTGGGGCAAGCACATAATTTAAAAACTTCAAAGTAGAATAGTGTGGTTTAACTCTGTATATTAGAATAACTTGTATAAGCTTTTTTCTGGTTTGCAGGTTGTTGCCTACAACCCACTGAATCAGAACATTCTAGATTGGTACTGGAATCGAAACATTGCTCCAAATTAATTACTTATAACTAAATACATAATTTGTCAATTGCAAAAAATTATCCCATTGCTTGTTTTCGGGATTGGGAATACAGTTGAAGGGTTCTACAAGTGAAAAGATTCATGAGATAATCAGACTATATACACCTAGAAATAAAACAATTTAAAGGGAAATAAAGTCTTGAAACTCAAGTTTTATGTGTTAATTACATGAATATAGATTTCTCCTCCCCAATAGAAATAAAGTTCGTTGGCTGTATTAGGCAAAATACTATAACATTATTTTGAAATATTGAACACGTTGAAGGCTTTTAAAACAAAAGGTGGCTTTGGTGATAAAGATGTCAACAGAAATAGTAATGAATCAAATCTTGCGTTAAATTGGACCAGAAGTGCTCCATGAAAAGAAAATCTCTATAACATTAAAAAAAAAAAAAGTCATAAGTAAATCTTCTTGCTTGGAAACTAATTTTCTGTAGACTGCTTTCCGCCTTCAGGTTTGTATATAGTCTTTGAACTGCAGAGGCCTCTTCTGCATAATAATTATTTCACACAGCAGTAGCCAGTTTCAGCACTGCAGTGTTTCAGTGAGAGGCACAGATGTTTCCTAGCTGCCTCTGTTGGTTGCAGGGAAGGGTGCTGGATATTTTACCATGGTATTTTCAGGTTTGTGGGCTGGTTATCATAATTGATAGTCCTTTATACTGGTGTATATGTTAATAGGTACATCTATTTTGCATCTGGTTTAGGTCCTGGAAATGAGGCTTTGTGGTCATGTTATCCCCACCCTGGTTCTTCATCTCTCTTGAGAGTGCTGAATGGCGTATCAGTGTTTTTCTTTATGTAGAATGGTGTTAGTTTCTTATGAACACTTAGTAATCATTCTGTAAGTTCTTTCATTCTCATAGTGGATGTTTTTGAATGTGTATTCATTTGTGGTTTTTTTGTTTTTATTTTTTGAAACAGATTCTCGTTTTTTCCCCCACAGGCGCCCGCCACCATGCCGGCTAATTTTTGTATTTTTAGTAGAGATGGGGTTTCACCATGCTGGCCAGGCTGGTCTCGAACTCCTAACCTTAGGTGATCTGCCTGCCTCGGCCTCCCAAAGTGCTGGGATTGCAAGCGTGAGCTACTGTGCCCAACTAATCTGTATTCTCTTGCTGAGTAATTTTCCTATGCTTGGAAATGTTTGGTATTTCATAGTGTTGTGGGTTTGAAATAGTGCATCAGTAACTTAATTGCTGCTTTTAAGATTGCTTAATAATTACACAAAACATGGTCAAGAAATACTCCTGCCAGGTTTCATTGCAGAATCTTGAATTACTGATAGATGAAATGTAGGCTAGGCTATTTGGATTCTACGTCTCTATTCTTCCTTGTGGGGTTTCAGCGAAATAGTAAAACTAAAATATTGCCATATTGAAGGCTCTTTCTTCTCATTTCAGTTTGTATCCTTTGATGGCTCAGTTAAGAATCTCTAAATAGGCCGGGCGCGGTGGCTCAAGCCTGTAATCCCAGCACTTTGGGAGGCCGAGACGGGCGGATCACGAGGTCAGGAGATCGAGACCATCCTGGCTAACCCGGTGAAACCCCATCTCTACTAAAAAATACAAAAAGTAGCCAGGCGAGGTGGCGGGTGCCTGTAGTCCCAGCTACTCGGGAGGCTGAGGCAGGAGAATGGCGTAAACCCGGGAGGCGGAGCTTGCAGTGAGCTGAGATCTGGCCACTGCACTCCAGCCTGGGCGACAGAGTGAAACTCCATCTAAAAAAAAAAAAAAAAAAAAAAAAAAAAACTATCTAAATATTAATTTATGCTTACAGGACAAATTAGACTTAGAGATGTAGTACAATCTGAATGTGTGACTACTCTTCTGCTCTTTTTGTCTAGAGGAAAGCAATTGATTATAAAGCATGCTTTGCTTTCATAGTACTCAAACGTTTTAAAATAGTCTGTTTTCTATTGCTGTGGTAGCACACTAAACGGATGTGTGAAGACGTAGTCTGCTTAGTAGGCCAAGGGAAAATAAAAACAGTTTTCAAAGTGTTCAAATGTTAGATTTTTTTCATTCAGTCAACCATGGCAAATGATTTTTCACTTTTGTTTTGTTGACCATTGCATCCCTAGTGTCTGCATTGTCCTTAGGGCATTATAGGCTCTTGATAAATACTTGTTGGATAAATTAAACATTTAACATTTAAGGGTCACAGTCATTTGTTAGTAATTTACCCATTCAGAAGATGTAATCAGCTTTAAGTTTTAAGAATACTACAAGTGTTGGCTGGCCTAATTATGCATGCACATCAGAGACTTTTTTTTTTTTTTTTTTTGAGATGGAGTCTCTGTTGCCCAGGTTGGAGTGGAGTAGCACGCTCTCGGCTCACTGCAATCTCCGCCTCCTGGGTTCAAGGAATTCTCCTGCCTCAGCCTCCTGAGCAGCTGGGACTACAGGCGCTCACCACCATGAACGGCTAATTTTTTATTTTTAGTAGAGATGGGGTTTCAGCATATTGGTCAGGCTGGTCTTGAACTCCTGACCTCAGGTGATCCACCCACCTCGGCCTCCCAAAGTGCTGGGATTACAGGTGTGAGCCACCGTGCCTGGCCAAGAGACATTCTTGAATGAATACATTAATAATAGCCAGTGCTCATACCAAATGATGTTTTCTAATTTTTCCTTCCTTGTGACTTTTGGGTAGCCAACATCGGTAACTCTTTAGATTTTTGGATTGTGGATAGGAATGAATTTATTGTGGTCATTTTTTTAATGCTTTCCACTTTGTTAATTACTTTTAATGCTAAAAATTTGTAGAGGCTCAGAAAATTTGAATATACATTCGTAGGAATGTTATTTAGAAGAGTTTAAAGAGATTTAGTCACCTTTTTTAACTTAGATTTTATACCAACTCTGTTACTTGTTTGTCTTAATTTATCTACTTTGTTTAATGTTGATAAACTAGATATTAAATGTCACCCAGTGTTCTTGATAATATGCATTCCTAAAAATTAGTGTTATGCATTGATGTTAATGTGCTTATATGATACTGTTACAAGTGGATACTATATTAGTGGTTTATTGTTGACTGGGAAATTTCACAAATTCTATACATATATTGTCACATTGTAAAAGGACGGTTATATTTGGTAGATGAAATTGGACACAGGCTATTTTAAAAGGCACTTAAGTACAGTGATTATTGAAAGATCAGTAAAGATGGAAAGTTTTACCCTCTATGACAATTCTCATAGTGATTTTTTTGTTTCAGAAGTCCATGTCTCATTTTGAGATAAGCAGTGGTGTTCTGACAATACCATCAGACTTCGACTTGGATTTTTAAAAATAATGATATGTTCTCTATTTAAACTGTTGTATAACACTTCCTGTTTACTTGACTTAAAAATCGTCACCTTTTTCATATAAATAAAAGTATACATAGGATAACTTGATAAAATTAATTCTTCTTCATATTCTCTATTCTCAGCTTTCTCAAGAAAATAACCCCACAGCATGTCAGTTGTCAGCAGTAAATGTTCAAAGTATTTCTAGTTAGTAGGCTAGTGTATTTTATTTGCGCAGCATGTATTTATTATTATTTTAGACCTTACATACCTGAAAAGTATCTTAAGATGCTTTTATGTGACTCTAAATTGAGTGCATTAATTTTCTCACTCTCCTCTTGCAGCATTTTCAGTTAGCTTTGGTTGACTGTAATCCCTGCACTTTGTCCAATGCTGAAAGTAAGTATTATTAAGTACTGTAGTTTTCTACATGTATTCAGATCACTTCATGGCAAATAAAAATAATGTTAGTGATAAATTCTGTGCAGTTTTTTCTTTTAGAATTGTTTAATATAACTGTATTGGTTGCCGTGGCTACTTACACAAATGGAACCTGCAAGACCAGATATTGTGAACAGCCTGTGTCTAAAATAGATAGGCCAGTGAAGTGAGTTGTTGAATTAAAAGTATCTTCACTAATGAACAAGATTGATTTTTTTCTGTTGTGTATTATATTGTAGATGACTTGGTAGGATTAAAAACAGATTTTGCTGGTCTTTTGGGAAACATGAGTATATAAAGATTCTTATCTGATAGCTTACTGATTCCGACTGTGTGGGATAAAAATTACTGGTAATTATGAAGACATTTGTGACTTTTATGATAGTTTTATGTATCATTTAGAAAGTTTGAGTTGACATTTTTCAATTAATTAGAAAAGAATGCATTTATGAAGCATGTTCTAACGAAGTATTTTTTTCCAAACAATTATTTTCTACTTCTATGTAGGTGTCTTTTCAAAAGCAGACTGGGTTGATTATATGTTTATCGATATGTATTTAGGTGTATTTACTTAATATATGCTAAAGTATCCAGTAAAAAGGTTTAACAATATTCACTGATGCTGAATTTCTCAAAAACCTTCTTACTTGAAAAATAAATTATTATTATTATTGTTATTTTGAGACAGAGTCTCGCTCTGTCGCCCAGGCTGGAGTGCAGTGGCGCGATTTCAACTCACTGCAAGGTCCAACTCCCCGGGGTTCACACCATTCTCCTGCCTCAGCCTCCCGCATAGCTGGACTACGGGTGCTTGCCACCACACCCAGCAAATTGTTTGTATTTTTAGTAGACACGGGGTTTCACCGTGTTAGCCAGGATAGTCTCGGTCTCCTGACCTCGTGATCCACCCACCTTGACCTCCCAAAGTGCTGGCCTCGACCTCCCAAAGTGCTGGGATTACAGGCGTGAGCCACCGCACCCAGCCGAAAAATAAAATTTTTAATTGGTATAAGAAAAATCGAGCAATTAATGACAGTTTCAGTCCTACAAAGGATTCGTGTTTTAAAAAGTCAGTATTTTGCTTTAAGTTACTTTTTTGTTTTTGTTTTTTGTTTCATTTTGAGACGGGGTCTTTCTCTGCCACTTAGGCTGGAATGCAGTGGTGCCAGAGTAGCTCAACTGCAACCTCGAACTCCTGCACTCAAGTGATCTTCCTGCCTTAGCCTCCTGTAAATCACTTAAAAGAGTATAGAGAGATATTAGTGAAAAGTAGTCTTAGTCTTTAGAAATGCCCTAGGAATTTGTTGAATCAGCGAAAACCCTGTAGAATTTTTAGTATAACATGGATTTAGAAATAGTATGGATTAAATCATCATTTAAGCCAGATGAATTACGTCATACTTTTACTAAAGGTAATTTCCTGTGAAAATTCAAAGGATTTTTATTTTCTTAAATGAAATTCAGGATCCAGTACTGATTAGGGTGTTTGTAGAATAAATGGTAGAAAAATAACATGCAGCAATACTTTATAGTTTCTAAGATAAGGTTCGATTTGAACAAATTGAGTCATTGGTTTAGTAATTTATAAAGTTTCAATTTATACGTTTTTCTTAATTATATATCCAGGTTATATAAACCATCTACAATATATAGATGGTTAAAATTCTTTTCAAATTAGTTTATAAGAAAACAACTGATTATCCTTTAATTCATTATGGTCTAGTACCTAAAAGGTAACTTTGGTAAGTCAGTTGAATGATAATTTTTTAGGGATGTCACATAAATGTCAAACTAAATATTTTGGTAAATCCTCGTTTTATTCTACTCTGTTTGAATCTCAGTTGTAGATCATTACTCTTGAGAGAAAAATGTCTGCATAGGTAGGATGAGTGCCACATGGCAGAAAACTGTTGAATTTGAAACATTTGAACCATCATGAGTGCTACAAGGTGGTTGGTCACTCAAATGGGAGAGCATGTTTTCTATTTAGCGACTTTAGGCTATTACAGTTTAGTTGATTTGGATAGTTTAGACAGTCTACTTGATTACTTGATAACTATGATAATGCCTGATGTCACAACAAATGTAGAGTACCTACTTTGAGCCAGTGTTACTCTTTTCAACACCAGGCTCCTTATTGTCTTTGTAAAACTTACTTCTCTTTGAATTTTTTATGTCATCACTGGTTTGTAGTTTGGTTTTAATATTTTTAAATTAAATATTGATTTTACTCTTGTTTGACTTGGGATTCAGTTTTTAAATACTGTGTTTTGCAGTGTATGGATTATAAAGGTTTTCTCTATTTGCTTAACGTTGCCGTTTTGAACTTTGTAAAACATATATTCACTTGCTATAGATTTAATGCTAATTTTAATAATTACATTGACAGAAATTTCATTTGATAATGACCAACAATGAATACATGTGATTTCTTATCATGATTATATTCTTTCGTGTGTTTGTTTGTATGGTCTATTTTAGTAAAAGCAAATAAAAGTTGTGATTTTCTATTACTTAAATCTATATAGTGTAGACTGATAATGTTTGATATTTTGTTATTCTTACTTAATTTGCCCCAAATTCTGCTGTACTATTACTGATTTTTTATTTTGCCTCATCCTTTGCAGTTCAATTTCACATTGCCCACTTATATGAAACCCAGGTAAGTATTTTAACTTACTCTATTTAAAACAAAAGCAAACAAAAATCATCACTCCTATCATGCTTTACTGAAATCAGAAATGTACAGATAATTTAATGGAGTTCTGGGCATTACTTCTTAGGTAAATTTTGTATTTTATACTCATTAAATGTGATCAAGATGCTGCTTAGTAAAACAGTTATTCCAAGGAGTGTTTGCTGTGTACAAATAAATTCCATTTAATATTTTCCTTTAAACTTGATCCATTTGCGGCTGGGCGCGGTAGCTCACGCCTGTAATCTCACTGCTTCAGGAGGCCGAGGCGGGCAGATCACTTGAGGCCGGGAGTTTGAGACCAGCCTGGGCCAACATGATGAAACCTCATCTTTACTAAAAATATAAAAAATTAGCCGGGCATGGTGGCAAGCGCCTGTAATCCCAGCTACTTGGGAGGCTGAGACACAAGAATTGCTTGAACCTGGGAGATGGAGGTTGCAGCGAGCTGAGATCTTGCCACTGCACTCCAGCCTGGGCAACAGAGTGAGACTCTGTCTCAAGAAAAAAAGAAACAGCTGAACTTGATATAGATCATTTGCAAGCTCAAATGGCTATATTTAAGATTTATCTTATTCTTGATGCCAAATGCCTTGCTTTTCAGAATGTTTATAGATGGTTGTTGTAATGCATTGTTTTTTTAAAAAATTCTTTTGCTTTTTCTTAAGACTGAAATAACTCTTCTATGTGTCATTATTGGAAAAGCATCAAGAATCACCTCCTGATATCCTTGCCATTAATTTCATGGCTCCTTTACTTTAAAAAACTTTCAAATTTTAGAACATCTTGGTTTTGTGTGTGTTGGTTAATACAGTCAAGATTGATACATCTTGATTTTGCTTAGTTGTATGATAAAAGTACAACACATTCGGTGGGGGGTGTTGCAGGCAAGGGGAGGGAGAGCATTAGGACAAACATCTAATGCATGTGGGAAAAACCTAGATGATGGGGTTGATAGGTGCAGTAAACCACCATGGTACATGTGTTTATACCTATGTAATAAAGCTGCACAGTCTGCACATGTATCCCAGAGCTTAAAGTAAAATAAAAGTATAACACGTTCATTTTAGGCAGTGGTATGGAAAATCAGAAATAAATTTGTATGAGACTCAAAATTAGGTCATCATAGTTTACATATTTTTTTTTTTTTTTTTTTTTTTTGAGATGGAGTCTTGCTCTGTCACCCAGCCTGGAGTGCAGTGGCGTGATCTTGGCTCACTGCAACCTCCACCTCCCAGGTCCAAGCAATTCTCCTGCCTCAGCCTCCCAAGTATCTGGGATTACAGGCGCCCACCACCACGCCCAGCTAATTTTGTGTAGTTTTAGTAGAGACGGGGTTTCACCATGTTGGCCAGGCTGGTCTCGAACTCCCGACCTCCGGTGATCCACCTGCCTCGGCCTCCCAAAGTGCTGGGATTACAGGCGTGAGCCACCGCGCCCGGCCGACATAAATTTTTTACAGCTTTTTAGGAAACAAATACTGTTGTTGTTTTTTTTAATGCCTACATAATTTATAAGGTCTGTTTTGATGTTTTGGCCCAAGTATTACAATAAGGCATATATGTGCCATGCAGAGTTCATACCCACCAGATACAAGATCCTGCTACATCCCATTATTTATATTGTTACAGGACGTAATCCAATAGTTTGAGATCATTTATGTTGGTGGTTCCCAGACCCAGCTCTGTGGCAGAATTATCTGGGAAGCTTTATAAATCAGAGCTGTCATGGGGAGCTTTAAAAAATTAGCATCAGATTTCTGGGTACCTCAACCCCCCAACCCCCCTTTGCCTCCCCATCCCCCCCACCCCATACTCTAGTTTTTCTAGTTCTCTCCGAGATCACTGGTCTGTCATTAGCTAAAGAAGCAGAAGTTTTTTTAACCTTTATTTTTAACGAGCATTTTTGCTGGAGATGGAATTCTGTTTATCTGACTGCTTTGAAATTCACAATACATTGTCTTTTGGCTCTCATTGTTTGTGATGTGAAGTTGTCTGTTGGTCTTACTGTTTAATCCTGTGAAGGTAATGTGGGCACAGGGCCCTCCTCCCATTGATTCATTTGATAAATTTTAATACTGATTCAGATTAAACAAAAGAATAAACTCATGGCAAACAGTACATAATTGTTAGGTGACAGGAGGATGACACTGTAAGCATATGAAAGGATTAGAAAAACCCTACTATAGAATTTTCATTTTCAAGTGAAAAATTAAGAGAAGCAAGATGGCCTGCTTACCTACCTATTAAAAGTTTTTATATAGTTCCACCAATTTTTACCAATGGACCCTATTTATGAATATGGATCTAGGAAATTTAAGTGACATGTATTTAATGGCTACTGCTGGGCAAAAAATAGTTCAAGGGAAGTTTCTCTACTTCTCTACATAGGAAGAAGTCTTCCCCACTAATAAATGAAGAAGTATCGTTTCATAATCCCCGAGGGCCCTCTCCCCACATTACCTTCACAGGATTAAATCCTAAGATCATAATTAAAACTAAAGTTGTGGAATACCACTTTACCTAGAATGGTGTTAAAGAAATGTTAGCAAGTACAATGGGTTTGTGGTATTGAGCTTATAATGTTTGAAAGCAAAAAGGTCTTGGCCGAGTGCGGTGGCTCATGCCTGTAATCCCAGCACTTTGGGAGGCTAAGGTGGGTGGATCACTTGAGCTCAAGAGGTTGAGACCAGTCTGGGCAACATGGTGAAACCCCATCTCTACCAAAAATACGACACTTAGTGGGATGTGGTGGTGCACGCCTGTAGTCCCAGCTGCTTGGGAGACTGAGGTGGAAGGATCTCTTGAGCCTGGGAGGTGGAGGTTGCAGTGATCCGAGATCTCGCCGCTGTGCTCCAGCCTGGGTGACAAAGCGATACTCCATCTCAAACAAAAAGGAAAAACAAGAGAGGTCTTTTGTAGAGATATGAGTACAGGATTAAAAAAATATTGTTAAATTTAGTAATAGGCATTTGGGTTTAATTTTAATGAGCTCTCATCCCCTAACCCTGTATTTTTATCTTTTGTGATCTTAGAGACAAGCTGTTAATATTTTATTAGATTAAAAAATAGATTGGCCGGGTGTGGTGGCTCACACCTGTAATCCCAGCGCTTTGGGAGGCCGAGGCAGGTGGATCACTTGAAGCCCAGAGTTCAAGACTAGTCTGGGGAACATGACGAAACCCTGTTTATACTAAAAATAAAAAAATTAGCTGAGTGTGGTAGCATGTGTCTGTAATCCCAGCTACTTGGGTGGCTGAGGCAGGAGAATCGCTGGAACCTGGGGAGGCGGAGGTTGCAGTGAACCGAGGTGGCACCACTGCACGCCAGCCTGGATGACAGAGTGAGACTGTTTAAAGGAAGGGAAAAAAAATGATTCTCATAGGTTTCTATGTATATTGTCATACCATCTATACATAAAGATAACTTTGCTTCTCTGTACATGTGCCTCACAATGATGTTTTGATTAACAAAGGATCACATATATGATGGTGGTCCCATAGGATTATAATAAATATTTTTACTGTACTTTTTCTATGTTTTTTTTAACTGTACCTTTTCTATGTTTACATACTTACCATTGTATTGTAATTGTCTTTAGTATTCTGTATTGTAACATGCTGTACAGGTTTGTAGCCAGAAGCAAGAGGCTATACCGTATAGCTTAGATGTGTAGTAGGCAATGCCATCTAGGTTTGTGTAAGTATACTCTGATGTTTGCACAATGATGAAATTGTTAAGTGATGCATGACTGTGTAATGTCATATCTCCAAATATATTGTCAATTATTCTTGAACATTTATATTGATGAATTAATTTACCTTCCCTGTTTTATTAGCTGGGACCTTCAGATCATTTTTTTCTACAGTAATAATAGTATTAACTGGGCTGCTTTTCTTTTTCTTGAGTTTAGTGAAATAATTTGAGCAGTTTACCATCTTAATTCTTATAGCCTTTAAAGTTTCAAGATAGAGGATTTCTCCCTTTCCATTCTGTTACTAAAATGTTAGTTATTTTTGAATAGACAATCCAAAATGAAAAGTTTTGAAAGAATACACAGTGAAGTATCCTCTTCCTTCCACTTCCCCAGGCATCTACTCCCCTCCCTAAAGCCATCAGTGTTACCAGTGGTTTTTAAATCCTTCCAGAGAAACTCAGTATATATATAACCAAGTCCACATATGTTTGCATGTATATTTCTTGTATTTAATTTTATTCAAATGATAGCCAATAATGTATGTTCTCTTCTGACCTTGCTTTAAATTTTAACTTAATTGTGTCTTGGAAATCATTCTGTATCAGTATGTGTAGAGCTGCATCATATCCCTTTACATATAGATGTACTGTTAACTAATTTACTCCTCTTTGAGGAATAATTACAAATAATGTTGTTTTGAATAACAGTTTATAATGTTTCATTTTTAACACTTTTCTGTCAAGCATTAATATATTAACAAGGCCGGGCGCGGTGGCTCAAGCCTGTAATCCCAGCACTTTGGGAGGCCGAGACGGGCGGATCATGAGGTCAGGAGATCGAGACCATCCTGGCTAACACGGTGAAACCCCGTCTCTACCAAAAAAATACAAAAAAATCTAGCCGGGCGCAGTGGCGGGCGCCTGTAGTCCCAGCTACTCGGGAGGCTGAGGCAGGAGAATGGCGGGAACCCGGGAGGCGGAGCTTGCAGTGAGCTGAGATCCGGCCACTGCACTCCAGCCCTGGCGACAGAGCCAGACTCCGTCTCCAAAAAAAAAAAAAAAAAAAAAAATATTAACAAAACACTGTAGACTTATCTTTGTTATTATACTATATAGCAAGATAATATATAGATAAGTGCTATAATACTTATCTATATTAGACGTCTATAATATAGATAAGTACTTTACACGAATCCAAGAACTCTAAATAAAGAAAAAAATTCCAGCTGATACATAGGTATGTGATAAATATGTAGGGTTTATTTCATGAGTACATAGGATTTTACCATTTTAACCAATTTTAAGTGTACAACTCACTGACATTAAGTAAATTTGTATTGTTGTGCAGCTGTCACCACCATTCATCACTAAAACTATTTCATCATCTCAAAAGTATCCATTAGGTAATAATTCCCCGTTACCACCTTCACTGGGCTCCTAGCAACCACTATTCTACTTTCTGTCTTTGTGAGTTGACCACTCTAGGTATCTCATAAAAGTGGAATCTGCCAGGTGCGGTGGCTCATGCCTGTAATCCCAACACTTTGTGAGGCCGCGGGGTGGATCATTTGAGGCCACGAGTTCGAGACCAGGCTGGCCAACATGGTGAAACTCCACTTGTACTAAAAATACAAAAATTAGCTGGGCATGGTGGCAAGTGACTGTAGTCCCAGCTACTCGGGATACTGAGGAGGAGAATCGCTTGAACCCAGGAGTTGGAGGTTGCAGTGAGCCAAGATCCCGCCACTGCATTTCAGCCTGGGTGACAGAGCAAGACTGTGTCTCAAGAAAAAAAAAAAAAAAAAAAAAGTGGAATCATACAATATTTGTGCTTCTGCATTTGACTTATTTCACTTAGCATAATGTCTGTATGGTTTGCATATGTTGTAGCCTGTGTCAGAATTCCATTCCTTTTTAAGACTAAATAATATTCCATTGTACGGATACACCACATTTTGTTTATCCATTTCATCTGTTGATGGACACTTGGTTTGCCTCCAGCTTTTGTCTGTTGTGGATAGTGCTGCTTGACCATAGGTGTGTATGTAAGTTGTTAGAGTTCTTGCTTTCAGTTCTTTTTGCAATATACCCAGAAGTGGAATTGCTGGATCATGTGGTAATTCTGTGTTTAATTTTTTGAGAAACAGTCATACTGTTTTTCCTTTGTGTTTTGAAGCGAGTATTATATCCGAACCTAATAAAAGACAATATAATAAGAGAATCAATATACAGACTGGTATCATGATGAATATTGGTATAAAAATGCTAATAAAATATTAACAAACAATACTTTATCTCATTAAAAAAACACAACAATATACTATGACCAAGTGTCATTCATTTCAGGAATGCAAGGTTGACTGAATCTTAGGAAATCTATTGATATTGTAATAATAGAGCTAAAGGTGAAGTCAAATCATTATCACCATAGATTCTGAAAAAATCTTTGATAAATTCCATACCCATTTCTAATAAAAACACTCTTATACATAGGAATTGAGGGTTACCTTCTTATCGTGATAAAATACATATGCTTTAGTTTCAAAGTCAGAATTTTACTTAAGGCAAAATTCTAGAGACCTTTTTACTAGAATCAGGAGCAAGGTGAAGATGCCTACTATTTCCATTAGTCCTCGGTATTATACTATAGATATTAGCCAGTATAGTTAGATAAGAGAGAGCAGTAAGTTATAGGCACAAATTTACATACAGAATTAATAAGCTTCAACAACAGTAGTCAGAACATAACAGGAAAAAATTATATTTAGAGTGTTCAGCAAAGTATATTAAATACTTAGGAATAAACTTAAGAGAGGGACAGTGACTCAGCGGTATAAAGATGTTGATTCTCCTTAGTGTAACAGAAACATCAAAAATACCAACAAACTTTTGTTAGGAGTTAGCTAAGTTGATATGGAAAAACATGCAAAAATTGCTAGGATAAAACGGGTGGGAGGATTGTATGGGATATACTAACCCAATAAAACCTGTATAATTAAAAATGTGGTACTGGCATGTGAATAGACAGATCAGCGAAATATCCTAGAAAGCCCAGGAATAAACCCAAGTACATGTAGAAACTGAGTATATGATAAAGGTATTGTTCTAAAATTCTTGGGGCCTGTAATGTCCATCCCATAAATATAATGTTCTTGACTCTTCCTTTTGTAAATCTATTCTGGCAGTCTCTTTTATTGGTGGTGGTGGTGGTGGTGGTGGTGGTGGTGGTGGTGGTGGTGGTGGTGGTGGTGGTTTGGAGTGTCTAGTTCATTTATACTTAATTTGATTATTGATATGGTTGGATAAAGTTAGCTGTCATTCCTATTGTATCCTTTGTATTGTATTGTTTTGCTCTGGTTGCTTTTAAAAGGTCTTTCTCTTTATATTTGTTTTTCAAAAATTTGACTTCACTGTGCTCAGATTTTTTTTTTCTTTATAATTATACTAATAGTATTTTAAGTCTGGGGTTTGATATACTTTTATCAGTTTTGGAAAATTCTCAGCCATTGATTTGTCAAATATTTTTTCTGCTCCACCGTTTTTCTCTTCTTGGACTCCAATTACATGTATGGTAGACTGTATGCTATTGCCTCAAACATCTTAGATGCTTTCTTCTTTTTTTTTTTTTAACTTTTAACTTTTGTATGTATGTGTGTGTGTGTTTTTTCCGCTTCAATCTGTATGCTTTCTAGTGACATGTTTTCAAATGCACTGATTTTTTTTTTTTTTTTGATATACTTTCCAATCTGCTATTCAATCCATATAGTGATTTTCTTTTTTAAATTTCAGATTAACATTTTTTAGTTCTGGAATTTCCTTTTGTTATCTGGCTTTTCCTTTTTTGTTATCTGGAATTTCCTTTTGTTACAGTATCTGGCTCTGTTGCCCAGGCTGGAGTGCAGTGGTATAATTTCGACTCAACACAACCTCTGCCTCCCAGGTTCAAGCGATTCTTGTGCCTCAGCCTTCCAAGTAGCTGGGACTACAGGCATGTGCCACCACACCCAGCCTAAATATCTGCTTTAAAATTATCTACAGGGCTAGTTGCGGTGGCTGTTGCCTGTAATTCCAGCACTTTGAGAGGCCAAGGCTGGCGGATCATCTAAGGTCAGGAGTTCGAGACCAGCCTGAACAACATGGCGAGACCCCCCCCCCCCCCATCTCTACTAAAAATACAAAAAATTAGCCGGACGTGGTGGCGTGCCTGTAATCCTAGCTGCTTGGGAGACAGAGGCAGGAGAATTGCTTGAACCCAGGAGGCAGAGGTTGCGGTGACCCAAGATCGCGCCACTGCACTCCAGCCTGGGCGACACAGTGAGAGTGCGTCTCAAAAAAATAAAAATAAAAAACTACAAATTTCACCATCTGAGTAATTTCACAGTTGGTTTTCATTTTCTTTTCTTTTGAATATAGGTAAAATTTTCCTGATCTTCATAAATTTAATAATTTTTATCCTGCATATCATGAATAATACATTGTAGAGATTGACTGTATTTTTCTGAAGATTGATATATTTTTGCTTTATTAGCCGGTCAGTTCATACTCTAAACTTTGTCACCCTTGTAATGGCAGCAACTGAAATCTCTTTCTAGTTCTTTTAGGCTGCTCATTATCTGTTCTGTTCATGCATAATTCACAGTTAGAGCTTTGGGCAGAGTTTTATGTGTGGAATTTGGTGTTTCCACTCTGTCTCCTGACTGGGATTTCTCCCCTCACTTCCAACTCTTATAGTAGCCTCAAAATCTGTCCTATGGTTCTTCAGGGTAGTAAGACTGCCATTTCTATTTGAGTTCTAGCCAGCCAAGTACCAGTTGAAGCCTGCCTTCAGGTGAAAATCCAAGAAAAAGGGGGTTACTTATCTAGTGCCATTTCCTTCCTTTAAGTGTGAGCTTTTCCTTTGGTTTTGCCTGATTTTCGTTTCTCTCCAGTGCCATCTGGTAGTTGACTTTTATATTTTATCCAGAATGTGAAGCTGTGTGTGGAATGCCACTCCAAATATTGTCAGAGGCAAAACTTCTACTCAACACTATTAAAGATAAATTCATGTTACTTTTTTACACATCATTTATAATTCCTATTTAATGTTCTATAAGCATCCATCATATTTTGTTTCCACTTGTCTAATGGCATAAACTTAGATTGCCCACCAACTTCTCCATATTACAAGCAGTACTGTTTAGAACATTACCTGTGGAAAGGTTTCCTTGGCATACATATTCCAAGAGTAAGATTGCTGAATTGTAGGATATTTGTATTCCTAATTTTTTGAGTAAATCCCCTTCCACCAGGACATGAGTGTTCTCCTTTACTCACATCCCTACAATACTTGGAATTACTCAAATTTATGTTTTCCAGTCTTAAAGGTAGAAGGGTTATGTCATTTAAGCTTGTATGTTCTGATTTCTAGAGGAGTATAGTTTTTTACATTTTTTTTCACCTTTTATGTGTTGGGTTACTTATGTCCATTGCCTGTTTTTCTGCCTATGCTTTTTGAGTCAGATCTTTACTCTTCTTTATGATTTGTGTTTTTTTGATCATGTCCAATAAATTCTCTCCCATCTCAAGGAAATGTTCTCCTACATTTTCTTCTCTTAACTTTATACTTTTACCTTTCATATTCAGGTCTTTAATGCAGTTGCTGGTTTTGTTTTATATGGTATGAGGTAGAAATCTAACTTCATATTTCCAAATATGATGCTACCATTTTTTCAAGTATGTCATTGTTTTTATTACAGTGCTGGGGGATATATTTTAACATTTGTTAAGATAATTCCTGAAGGTGGTTTTACTAAAATTTACATCTGATCACATTACTTGAAATCATTCAGTGGTTCTCCATTGTTTTAGGATACAGTCAGTAGTCTTTAAATGGATTAGGGAGGTCTTTGTGAAGTAATCTTTGCATTTTCTGTCCAGCCTGCTAGTACTCTAAACTTAATATGCGCTCGTTTTTCCTCTGGGAAGTATTACAATGTTATACACAGCACAATATGCTTAATTTGTTTTTTCTGTATATATTTTTCACTACTGTGTAGTCTTAGCAGTTCCTGTTATGTATTAGGTGTTTAACAAATATTTATCAGTTGAAGGAATTGAATAACTTGACCCTTATCCTTGGCCTAACTATTTAATTAACTTTTTTAGACCAGATGAGTGTTTGGGGGGAACTAGTTTAGCTGATAAGTAAAAGTTGATTTAATAACTCTGGATTGCTTGGCGCGCTGACTCACACCTGTAATCCCAACACTATGGGAAGCCAAGGCGGGCGGATCACCTGAGGTTGGGAATTCGAGACCAGCCTGACCAACATGGAGAAACCCCGTCTCTACTAAAAATACAAAAGTAGCCGGGCGTGGTGGCGCATGCCTGTAATCCCAGCTACTCGGGAGGCTGAAGCAGGAGAATTCACTTGAACCTGGGAGGCGGAGGTTGCAGTGAGCTCAGATTGTGCCATTGCACTCCAACTTGGGCAGCAAGAGCGACATTCTGTCTCAAAAAAACAAACGGAGAAACCCCTGATCATCTCAATGGACAGTTCTCTCAAATCTTCCTTAAGTTAGTGGTGTGTGTGTGTGTGTATGTAGCTCCTTAATTGTTTCCATCATTAGGATAACCCTGTAGGTAGCAAGATTGGATGTTAGCTCCTGTTTTATTGCTTCAGTTGTTTATTGATGTTGAATCATAGTTTAAGTGACTTGCCTGAGGTTCATACAGCTAGTTTTGTATTTCTACCTACTTTTTTTTAAAAAAATAATTTGTTTGCTCAGGCAGTTATATACTGGTAATGATATGAATAAAAGCCACTTCAATCCATTGTTCTGCCAAGTATGTTTTACAGGTAATATTTATGAGCCTTTCTTTTGTTAGTTTTTTCCTTTTGTTTTGGGGGAGTTGTCTTAAGGTTTATAACTGTAGCAATAAAGAGTTTCAGTTATATCAGTACTCTTGAGAACTGTGGCTAAATGGTTTCATTTAGACATTTGCCTGTGAAATCCTAAGTCTTGCAACCATTGTTAGTCTGTAACTGTCAGAGTTTTGATGTCTTTAAAATTATATTCGTTATAAATATTTTTAAAGGGTATTTTATATACACCAGAAACTGTATCTTTAAAACTTAGATTTTTAACTACTTTTGTACTTCTTTAGATTTTGTCTTCAGCATTTTTTATATGTGTTTTATTTATTTATTTATTTATTTATTTATTTATTTATTTAGAGACAGAGTCTCGCTCTGTTGCCCAGGCCGGAGTGCAGTGGTGCAATCTCTGCTCACCACAACCTCCTCCTCCCGGGTTCAAGCGATTCTCCTGCCTCAGCCTCCCGAGTAGCTGGGACTACAGGTGCGTGCCACCATGCCTGGGTAATTTTTGTATTTTTAGTAGAGACGTGGTTTCACTATGTTGGCCAGGCTGGTCTTGAACTCCTGACCTCGTGATTCGCCTGCCTCGGCTTCCCAAAGTGTTGGGATTACAGGCATGAGCCACCGCGCCCGGCCTGACATGTGCTCTATTTATTGAGTTGCTTGGGAGCTCAGTGTTTCTAAGTGGACAGATTATGCACTTGGAGGTAGAATAAATTGAGACCACTTATGTTATTAAATTTGAGATGATGTTATTGGCATTTGGAAAATTCTTAAAAGTCATATTTTAATGATACTTTGTTATAGTGAATATCAGTTTTACTGGTGTTAGGTACTCTGGAACAAGGCTTATTACTCAGCTGTCTAATGTTAAACATTTAATAATGAAATCAGCACTTTTTTAGTTTTTAAAAATAATGCTAAAACATCAGTATTTTATAATTCTTAATATATGAAGTAGTTCTTTAAAGATTATGTTAATTTTTCTCCAAATCTCTTTTTCTGCTCTTTAGAGGAAATATCATTCTGCAAAAGAAGCTTATGAACAACTTTTGCAGATGGAGAATCTTTCTGCACAAGTAAAAGCAACTGTCTTACAACAGTTAGGTATGTAATAGTATACATTTAGTGTATTATAAATGCTTCTCTTTATGTTTTTTACATGTTGAGTATGGCAAATATGTGGCTCATATATTCTATTCCTTTGCTCAGAGTTGATAAAATTATTCTGAACCCAGCATATTTCTATTCTCTGCCTAGCGTTGTCCTTCCCACAGTCTGTCTCAGTATAATTCTTTAGTACAGCTGGTCCTTTTCAATTATCAAAATTACTCCCTAGTATTTAACCCAAGGAGGATTCAATACTTCCTTTGTGCCAGATATATGCTTAAGCACTTAATGAAGTTGTGATTTATCTAATGTCACTCAGTGGTTGGTGAGCTTGCTTTCATAGCTTTATCAGTTATAATGACTATAAAACAATTTATCTAAAAACTGTAGAACGTCTAACACTGTGAGCATGCAGTTCTATTCTAATGTGTAACATGAGGGAATCTTTTCGTTTGGATGTCATGTGTAGCTATCACCAAAAAGATAGTGAAAGAACTCCCCAGCCTTTAATTTTGTTGTTTAATTATTGAGTCATGTTTCTTATTTGTATTTGATATTTGGGTTGTTTTTACAGTTTTGTTTTTGGTCTGGGAAAATCATTTATTCTTAATTTTTAGCCAACATTGTAGCAATATGAATGTTTTCATAATGCAACTGTTTTTTATATAGTTTTAAAGTCACTTAAGCTTAGATTTTATCATTTATCTTTAGATAATATATATAAAAATTTAATAATTATAAATCACTGAATAAAAACAAATATTTTGACACTTTTATAACTCTTAAAAGTATAGACAACTCGAGTAAAATCCTAATGGATAAAATTACAGACAAAACTCAGGCTTTATTATGAAGGCAATGTTTGTTTTTTCATTCATCAAATACTTTATAGTTTGTTTGCTTATTTATTTTAGACAGAGTCTCGCTCTGTCCCCCAGGCTGGAATATAGTGTCGTGATCATAACTCACTGCAGCCTGACAGTCCTCGGGTCAGGTGATCCTCCCACCTCAGCCTCCTGAGTAGCTAGGGCTACAGGCACATGCCACCACGCCTGGCTGATTTAAAAAATTTCTTTTGTAAAGACAAGGTCTCTCTCTATGTTGCCCAGGGTGGTCTCAAACTCCTGGCATCAAGTGGTCCTTCTGCCTCAGCCTCCCCAAATTCTAGGATTACAGGTGTGAGCCACTGTGCCTGGCTTATAGTTCTTATCTTATATAGGGTGTGAATATATGTAGCCAGGGCCAGTGAGGTAGGATTGTGTGTATATTTTTTAATCTGAACTATCGTTGATTCTATAGCCTTGTATTTATTCCTTGGAAATAAACATTTTGTTAATGGAATGTCTTGAAGATTCTTAATTGGCGCGGTGCTGTGGCTCACGCCTGTTATCCCAGCACTTTGGGAGGCCGTGGCGGGGTGAATCACATGGTCAGGAGATCAAGACCATCCTGGCCAACATGGTGAAACCCTGTCTCTACTAAAACTACAAAAATTAGCTTGGTGTGGTGGCATGCGCCTATAGTCCCAGCTACTCAGGAGGCTGAGGCAGGAGAATTGCTTGAACCCGGGAGGCGGAGGTTGCAGTGAGCCAAGATCATGCCACTGTACTCCAGCCTGGCAAAAGAGTGAGACTCAGTCTCAAAAAAAAAAAAAAAAAAAAAAAAAAAAAAGCCCATTAATTTATTTTTATATGGAATAGTAAATAAGACTTAACATCTTTATATTCTTTGTTTCATAACTTGAAATTTTTTCAGATATCAAAATTAGAAAAGTCTGATTTATAATCTGTTATATCAGTACTAAAAATTGTTTTTATTTCTCTTGAATGAAAGCTCTTTATAGCCTTTACTACCTTACTGTGAGAAACTGACTTTCTTAACGGCCGGAATTGGCAGTTCTAAATTTTGGAAATATGTACTACAAACTAAATTAATAAATTGACAGAAAAAGAGTACTTTTTTGGTTTGTTTTCTACTTGGTATTCTTAAACATAGAAGAACAATTAAGTCATTTATGTAAATATTTTTAAATCATTTACTGTAGGTTGGATGCATCACACTGTAGATCTCCTGGGAGATAAAGCCACCAAGGAAAGCTATGCTATTCAGTATCTCCAAAAGTCCTTGGAAGCAGATCCTAATTCTGGCCAGTCCTGGTATTTCCTCGGAAGGTGAGACTTACAAGACATTTATGTTTGCTTTTGTCTATTCCAGCTAAGAGATTTTAATTACAATCTAAAGTGTTAGTTTACATATCTAACCTGATCAGTGTATTTTCTCTTCTGAATACATTGTTACCAAGATTCCTGGAAGTTAAACAATAAAATAAAGTTTCCAAATGTGGTTTTTTCATAGCATAATTTTTGGTCTAGCAGGACATTTCTTATTTTGGTTATTGGATTTTTATTTGATTTGAGTTATTGCTAGTTTTAAAAGTCTTATCCGATAGTAACTTTTAATGAAGTATTTAAATGCCTTTCCCTCAGACTTCCAGTATTTTTTCTATATGTCTGTTTTATAAAACAGAGGATTAATTTCTCATCTGCCTGTTGACTACTGGTAGTCAGTGGAACCTTAATAATTTATAATTTTGATTAATATTTACCTTAGAATTGACATAATTAATATTAAATCTCAAATCACAGTTATACTTGAAATCTTACAGTGAGAAAGTGTATCAGATTTGTTGGAATGGAGAAGTGTCATGTAACGAAAATCGTTTTCTGCAAGTCTATAACCATTTCTCCATACTGTTTATCCATTGAATGTCTGAATTATGCTTAGTGATGATCTGAACTATACCTCATGCATGAGTATCTGATAGATTATAGTTTTAGACTATCATCAGATTGTATTTTGATTCCTAATCACTTTTCGCTTTCATGACATGGTGAAAAGATCATACTAGGAGCCAAGACGCTTGGATTCAAGTCCTGATTCAGCTACTGTTTGTGGAATTGTGGATGGTTTAGTTAAACCTCTTAAAGCCTCAATTTTTGTTTAACATATTAGAGAATTGTATTAGATCAGTGGTCCTCAGGGGCAGGCTGTTTTGCCACCCCTACCCCAGCCAAGGACTTTTCACAATGTTTAGAGGCATTTATTTCTTTCATCACAGCTGTGGGGTGTGCTACTTTCGTATAGTGGGTAGAGACTAGGGATGCTGCTCAACATCCTACAATGCACAGGACAGTCCTCTACAGCAAAGAACTGGGTGGCTCCAAATGTCAGTAATGCTGTAGTTGAGAAACCCTGGGTTAGATGATCTGTTAGGTAACTTCCTGCTTTAAAGGTTCCAATTTTATGACTTCTTTTGAAATTACCGTGTTTTAACTTTAAGTTTTCTATTATTTTCTACATAGAATACCTAATTGTAAGTAAATTTGCCATATAATCACATTAAATTTTCATTGTATGGCTTCAGTTTTCCTTTAAGGAAAGTATGCTTGTATGAGACAAAATAATATTAATATGGTTCCTTCTCTAAAAATATTTGATTACTCATACTATGCTTAGAAGAAGGTTAAGGAAAATTTTTTTAAAAAACATTTCATTAATTCATTATTAACATACAATAAGAGTTGACTGGAAAGGTACCTATTTTTTGGTGAGGATTTCCTAATCCCTCCCCAGGCTTGTAAAAGAGCCTAATTTGGGTTGCTTCTAAATAAAGCTGGAGGATCCAAACTTTTGTGTTTCTCTTCTACAGGAGCAGAAACTGGATTTTATTATTTTTGTATCTTTTTACCTGACAAAGTGGCTATTCGATAAATGGATGAAATGAACTAACTAAACTCCATTTGCTTTTGGAGCTAGCACTATTACTATTAGTGTTGTGGAGTGTGAGGCTTCATATAGTGATTGTAAAGGAGGTCTGAAACTGGGAAATAGTGGGTGCCTGTCTCTTGTTTTCAGGTTTATGTATGAAAATTTCTTTTAGCGTAGATTAAAAGGAATGTATACTGGAAACTATGTTCCTTCTGACCTAAGATAGTTTAATACAGTAGTGTAGATGTCTTTTTAGTTTAGGTTTTTAAATTTAAATTCTAGTTGTATAAAATTATAATGAGCCATGTGTAGAATTAACTGTCATAGTCATGCTGTAATTTTTAGCTTCAATGAGCAGTATTTCATCATCAGTATTTCAGTGGGCAGTATTTTATCATTTTTTTTCCCAGTTAACTAATTTTACATTGTAAAACATTACGATGCTTTTAATTTAATCTTTTTGTGTAATTTTTTGGGTAAAATTTTCCAAATATACAATATACTTTTCCTGACTAATTAAATAAAGGATACTTATCATAATTTAGCTTGGTTTTGGGTTCAAGGTTATCATTTTAGACATATTATTTTCCATCTGTAATAATAAAATTCTAAATCTTTTAGACTTTTCTTATTCTCTTTCACTGCCTTCTAATGTGTTGTTTCTAATCTGTTTCTTATGAGAAAAATATTATGAATGAATTATGTTTTAGATGTTTTTAAAGCTCCAAATGAAGACCTCAGTTGTCAGTAAGAAATTTTGGGGTTTGATGACCCTAATATTTTTGAGGCTTTCTGTTACTTAACCTCTGCATTCAGGTCTGTGTTGAAGATGGACTTTGCTTGTCATTTGGCACTTGTATATCGAAGTAAAATTGTAATGTGATATTCTGTTATGCTAGCACCAATCATTGACTGTGTTATCATAGAACTGTAGAATATTACAACTGGGAAGGACCAGGGAGGTCACGTGGTTAACCTTGTAAATCCTGTCACTTCAAAGATTTAGAAAGTGGGTTCATAATCACAGATAATTAGTATGAGAGCAGGGATTAGATCCTAGATTCACCCTGGGCTTTTTTAATTACACAAGACTGTCTCAGAGGAACCTACTTTTATTAGAGGAAAAGTGGTTGATGGTTGGACATCTGTATCTGGGCACATTGGTTTCCTACTTTGACTTTGTAGGAATGGAATGTTAAAACATTGGATTTGGGAAGAACTGCTTATTTCTCCCAGCAGTTAGGCAAATTTGTCTATAAATCTGAGATGGCTTTGATTTCACAACAACTACAAAACAGCATGTTTTCTACTATCTGTTAAGCATTCCCTTTCACGCTGGTGTCTGTTCCTGTTTGGCATTATTGCTGATCTCTTATGAATTTTTCCTTCATAAAACAGTTTGTAGATGCTCTCTGAAACTGCCTTCTCTGTCTCAATCATGGACATTTCTTAAATCTTTCAAACCACAAGATTAGTGATTCCTTAGGCTTTTACATCTCCCTTGTAGGTGTCCTGTGTTTTTACAGCCTCTCTCCCATATGGATGAATTCCAAATCTAGATTTCAACACTTAAAGGTATCTTAAACTCTAGGACCACATCTCCTATTCTTTACTTATGATTTCCCATTTTAATGTCCTCACATCATGTCAAAGTCAGCATATTTCAAACTATATTCACCGTATTCTTCCCCAAACCAGCTCCTTCTTTAACTTTTGCCAAAAGATCACCATTTTTTAAAATCAAGGTTAACTACTAAGTTACAACCCCCACCCTGTGAACATCTAATCAATTAATCACAAAGTCTTTACCAATCTGTTGGTTTCTTGTTTCTCTCATCTTTTTTTCTTGCCGCTTTTCAGTACTTTAACTCCAATTTTGGCCTGTTCCCAACCAGTGAATGTAGCCACCCTCTATTTTTACTGTCTATAACTTATTTTCCTTTCAGTCTGCCCTACATGTTGTTAGAAAATTAATATTCCTATAAAGTGCTTTCAATGTGCTGCTCTCCTTGTTAGAAAAGCAAACTTTAGGGTAATCTTTGGCTGGATTTAAAATTCTCTGCTGTTTTGTGTCCGTGCTTTCTTGTGTATACCTTAGGTTTTGCTCATGCTGTTCAAACCCATTTAAAATGCCTTTTCTCATCTTCTCTGCTTGAATCAGTGGTTCCCAGAATTTTAGGTTACATAAATCAGTAAAATTTCAAAGAATAATTATGAGAATAGAAATATGATGTTTGGGCAAGTAAAGACATTGACTTTTTTTTGCAATTTACTGTCAGCCAATAATATCCAAAATAAGAGCATTACAGCATAAATATTAATTCGTTTATTGGAAAAACTTTATGTGTGTGTTGTCTTTCCAATTTAATTGGTTTATTGGAAAAACTTTATGTATGTATGTGTGTGTGTTGTCTTTCCAATTTGTTTGCTTGGCAAACGTGCCATATACTGGTTGGCAATTAGGAATCACTACATAATATGCATCTTTACATATTCAAATCCCTTACTCTTACTCTTCCCTTTTTTGGGGGTGCCTTTCCTAAATCTTGCAGTATATGATGGTCTCTTCTTATCCTAAATTCTCAGGCCAATTATTGCCTATACTGGCCATTTGATATGGTATCATGACATTTTTAATGTATCTTCAGTCCTCAACTAAATTGTAAGCTTCACGAAAATAGGGACTGGGTTTTTGTTTTTTTCTTTTTCCTTTCGTGCCAAGAATAAGAAGATAATTTCAGTATTTATAATTTCAGCTGTTATCTGTGTATTCATGTATATTCACATTAAGAAAATGACAGTCCTTGAATCATTAATCTTACCTTGCTTACTTTACTAGTCATAAAATATTATACTTTATATATTATTTTTACTTTTTACTTTATACTATTTTTGATACTCAGTTTGAGATTAACTGTGTCTTACATATGCATTTTTTTTTATGAATTCAAGAATTATTGCCCTCAGTGTTGTTACTTGGGAAAGGAAAATTGAAATCTGATACAGCAAATCTTACCAACGTATAGTGTTTTTGTTTTTAACTCTGTATTTTGACGGTATAGGGAACTAGAGGTCAGCTATATAAGAAGAGTGGCTTGTGTGTGTGTGTGTGTGCACGCATGCATGCAGCCCTCAGTATTATAATATTGAAGTGATATGTCCCCTAATCATTGTAATAGAGTTCATTAATGCAGCATGCTTTTTAGCACCTATAAGACAGACTATAATATGGTTGGTTGGAGGGCTAATTATAATATTCATTATAGTTACCAAGTATATACACACACATACACATAAATATATTAGCTTATTAGGGTTTTTAAAAAATTTGCTGTGATATATAGTCCATCCTTTCAGCCGATTAATTTGTTTCAGTATTAATGGAATTCTTTTGATTTTTTTCCCCCCCCTCCCTTCTCAGGTGCTATTCAAGTATTGGGAAAGTTCAGGATGCCTTTATATCTTACAGGCAGTCTATTGATAAATCAGAAGCAAGTGCAGATACATGGTGTTCAATAGGGTAAGACTTTGTATAAAAATAGTAGTAATTTAATTGATATACAAAGATGGTTACATCACATATATTATACTTCATAGTTTAAATCATTATAAAATCAAGCAGTTTTCTGAGTTGACTTATTTTTTCTTAATTTCTCTTTCCAGTGTGCTGTATCAGCAGCAAAATCAGCCCATGGATGCTTTACAGGCCTATATTTGTGCTGTACAATTGGACCATGGCCATGCTGCAGCCTGGATGGACCTAGGCACTCTGTATGAATCCTGCAACCAGCCTCAGGATGCCATTAAATGCTACTTAAATGCAACTAGAAGCAAAAGTTGTAGTAATACCTCTGCACTTGCAGCACGAATTAAGTATTTACAGGTAAAATTTTTAAATAGCACTTTTTTAAAGCCACATATTTCCCCAGAACACTCAGGCAGAAGGAGGGTGGCTGGAAAGTTTGTCTAGTTGTGTTTTGATGTCTATAATCTGTTTCCATATTTTGTAAACATACCATAGCTTGTAATATTATTTTACTTTTCATTTTAAGTAAGATATGCAGTATTTTAAAAGATGCTCTTTTGCACATTTACTCTGTTGATGCATATTAATTTACATAATTTTTTTCTATGTACTGTCTACATTTTTAAGTTGTCATAGCATTTTAGAGAAAACACAAACAGTCTTTCACTCTTGCTTGGAGTTTCTTGAGAAGATAGCTATGAGAACTCTGAAAACAGAGCTCAAGCTTTGTTTTGATTCTCACAAAGGTTTATATTCCGGTTACCCTCTTTATATTTAGTGTCTTCTAAAGCCCCAAATTTAGAATCTATTTTCTTTTAAAACCAATTAGCTATAGCATTTAGGAAGATTTAGTGGACTTGCTCTTACTCAAGTAGGCTTGTGTTAAATTTGCTTTTTACATAATTTTTCCTAGGCTCAGTTGTGTAACCTTCCACAAGGTAGTCTACAGAATAAAACTAAATTACTTCCTAGTATTGAGGAGGCGTGGAGCCTACCAATTCCCGCAGAGCTTACCTCCAGGCAGGGTGCCATGAACACAGCACAGCAGGTGAGAAGTTGGGTTATGTTCTGCAGGTGCCCAGCTTTAAGGGTTCTTTTCAATTCTCTAGTGGTCAAGCTTAATTTACTAAGCACAGGAGGCTTTTAGTAATGAAAAGCCTTTTGATTTAATTGCAAAGGGAATCTAGATCAAAATAAAATTCCCTCTAATATGGGAAGAGATTTTGGGGTACCAACTTAGAACCTTTGTGCATTTTCATGATTTTGAAGGAGATTTCTTAAAACAATGCTACAGTGGTTTATTTAATTTTTAAGGCAAGTTTTTGAAAGGAAGGTACACATTATTCCATTGATGAATCATTTAATTTTGATTTTCAATCATTGCAATCAGCGATGTCCACATAGCTTTGAAAAGTATGCAGCTTGTAAAGTTTTATAATTTGAAGGAATGAATTAAGAATATATAGAACCCTATTTTTGTCTTCCTTCTGTGATTCTTAGGCATGTAAACCTCATCATCCAAATACTGAACCTGTATTAGGCCTCAGTCAAACACCAATTTCACAGCAATCCTTGCCACTACACATGATTCCTTCTAGCCAAGTAGATGACCTGTCCAGTCCTGCCAAGCGGAAAAGAACATCTAGTCCAACAAAGGTATATGTTTTAGAGAAATAGAAAATCCCAGTCAAAAAAGAAGCTTCAGCTGCCCTGAAATTGTGCAGTTTGAACATTTCCTGTCCTTTATTTTAAATTTGTGGACATCAAAGAGTGAAAGGTTTGAGTTTTTCCATCCCAAACCCTTAGTATCATATTAAATATAGAAAGTAGGGATAAATTTGCATTCATCAAATCATTTTATTCATCTCCCTGCCGTTAAGATCTCAGCACACTTTTCATCATCACTTTTTACTGACATTGAAATAAATTTAATGTTGAATCTAGTGGACAGTGTGGTATTTAGGCTAGCTGTTTGGGCCATAGTTTGAGGGTGGGCCTTTTTGGGTGGCTTATTAAATAGTCAGTAATTTTTAAATGTATGATTTCTAAGTGTAATATGCATGTAAAATTATTTTTTAAAGAATTTAATGTTATAACATCTTTTTAACATGTAAATATTCCAATTCATAGTCATTTGGCCTCCTCTAACCATTATTATTAACTGTGGATTTAACCAAATATTCTTTAATTTTTTTTAAATCGATTTTCCTCAGAATACTTCTGACAATTGGAGTGGTGGACATGCTGTGTCACATCCTCCAGTACAGCAACAAGCTCATTCATGGTGTTTGACACCACAGAAATTACAGGTATGTAAGATGATTTTGACAAATTGTTTTTTCTATTAAAAAGGAGTTGAGGTAGCAAGCTTTAAGTTCTTAAAGTATTATTTTTATTTTTATTTTTTATTTTTTTTGAGATAGAGTCTTGCTCTGTTACCCAGACTGGAGTACAGTGGCACGATCTCAGCTCACTGCAACCTCCGCGTCCTGTGTTAAAGTCATTCTCGTGCCTCAGCCTCCAGAGTAGCTGGGATTGCAGGCACGCGACATCACACCCAGCTAATTTTTGTATTTTTGGTAGAGACTGGGTTTCGCCATGTTGGCCAAACTGGTCTTAAACTCCTGACCTCAAGTGATCCACCTACCTCAGCCTCCCAAAGTGCTGGGATTACAGATGTGAGCTACTGTACCCAGCCCTAAGTATTAATTCTTATAAGTTAAATGGCAGTACATTCAATTAATATGCACAAATGTAAAATGAACCTGAATTTACCAGAATAATGGAGATCATTCATTCTTGTTTTTAATTTCTTTTTTTTTTTTTTTTTTTAAAAAAAACAGGACATGGTTTACACTGCATAAAATATAAATATAGGGTATATAGGGTAAAGTTTTCTTCTAACTCTGGCCCCTACCCACTCAAAATGTAGCTGGTATTACTAATTTCTTATCTGTCATTCCAGAGGTATGTTATTTATGTACAAGCAAATATACATCCCCCTCTTTCTCACATGTATTATTATTTGTCTTCTTTTTTACACAAACGATAGGATTCTTATTTGCTGTTAACAATGTATTTTACAGACTTTTCCATGTAAATATGTGAAGAGCTTCCTTGTTCTTTTATGGTTACATCATATTTCTTTATATAGATGTAACACCTTTATTTAAGCAGATCACTAATTTTGGACATTCAGATTGTCTTCAGACTTTGCTTATTCCAGACAGCGCTGCTTTTAGCATACTTGTCAATATATTTTTAAAGCTTCAAGAGCTTTCTGTGTGAATACCTAAGAATACTATATGGATGAGTAAAATTTCATGCCCCTCTAGTACAAAGAACTCATAGTAAATCTTGTTCAGATGAATGCTTAGTTCATTCTTACATTTCTCAAGCTTATTAAAGGACTTCATCTTGGAGTGTATGACTGTTGGTCAGAAGACAGTATGTTTGACCAGATAGTGGTTCTGAGTTTAGTCACTTCAGGGATAGGTTGCTTAGAATAGTATTCTTATTTCCTAAATATATCTTTGACTATATTCTCTTTTTGTTCTTCTTCTAGCACTTGGAACAGCTCCGCGCAAATAGAAATAATTTAAATCCAGCACAGAAACTGATGCTGGAACAGCTGGAAAGTCAGTTTGTCTTAATGCAACAACACCAAGTGTGTATAGCATATTTTTCCCTAAAATTTGTTAGCATTTTGAGCATTTTTATTGACTCTAATGTCATTTTAGAGCATGTTTATGTTCACTTTTACTTTCTACTAGTGTTTGACAGAATTTAGTAATCTCTGTATCTTAAAATACTGGTAACTGACAGAGATTTTTAGACAAGCAACTGTAAGTTTAATTTTGAACACAATACTTTGTATTGTATTTATTTACATGATATTTCACATGTATTCTAAGGATTTGTTTACATTATTTAGTACTGAGGCAAGGTTTTTAGGGCTTATTTAGTTTACAGGATCTGGCATGGATGTAACAGAATGAAATTTTGAGATGTCCCCACTTTTGTGATTGAGAGAAGGACCTATAAGTTCTGGGTCGTTTTCTATAATTTTCAGCTGCTTCCTTTTGTCATTACTAATGGGATTTTTTATTTTTTATTTTTTTGAAACAGATTTCTGCTTTTTCAAGGAAGTTTATTTTAAAATGAACAAATATAATTTCTTGTTTTTAAAGTATGTGTTTCTCAACTTAGAGAAATTAAGCATTTGGGTAAAATCACACGTTCCCTAATTATACATCTTCATATTCTGTCCCCTATAGATTCTCTCCCCTATGGATTACACAACCAGCATTTACTTTTCCTTTGTTTTTTGACAGATGAGACCAACAGGAGTTGCACAGGTACGATCTACTGGAATTCCTAACGGGCCAACAGCTGACTCATCACTGCCTACAAACTCAGTCTCTGGCCAGCAGCCACAGCTTGCTCTGACCAGAGTGCCTAGCGTCTCTCAGCCTGGAGTTCGTCCTGCCTGCCCTGGGCAGCCTTTAGCCAATGGACCCTTTTCTGCAGGCCATGTTCCCTGTAGCACATCAAGAACGCTGGGAAGTACAGACACTATTTTGATAGGCAATAATCATATAACAGGAAGTGGAAGTAATGGAAACGTGCCTTACCTGCAGCGAAACGCACTCACTCTACCTCATAACCGCACAAACCTGACCAGCAGCGCAGAGGAGCCGTGGAAAAACCAACTATCTAACTCCACTCAGGTAATAGGAGAACTAGCTTCCTTGTTGGCTTTTCACATAATTGTTTTTACTGGGGTTTGAGAGAAGAAGAAAGAAGTGTTTGGGGAACTGGTTTTTTTTTTTTTTTTGAGACGGAGGCTTGCTCTATCGCCCAGGCTGGAGTGCAGTGGCCGGATCTCAGCTCACTGCAAGCTCCGCCTCCCGGGTTTACGCCATTCTCCTGCCTCAGCCTCCCAAGTAGCTGGGACTACAGGCGCCCGCCACCTCGCCCGGCTAGTTTTTTGTATTTTTCAATAGAGACCGGGTTTCACGGTGTTAGCCAGGATGGTCTCGATCTCCTGACCTCGTGATCCACCCGTCTCAGCCTCCCAAAGTGCTGGGATTACAGGCTTCAGCCACCGCGCCCGGCCTGGGGAACTGGTTTTAGAAGAATTTCGTGGCACTACGGTGTTATTACTACATTGTGATTCATTATGTACATACATGAGTATATCTTCGTTCCCTTTGTACCGTCTCTACTGACATAGATATCCTAGCAAATTTACAAAGGAAGAAAATAGATCATATAAATCACCCAAAATGCACCATTAATTTACAGTGGCATCATAAGCACAGTTATGTAATATTACTTAGTTCATTTCTGCATAAATTGCCTACTTAAGATCAGGCACTACACTAGGTGTTAGGTATTTGCTTTAGTGGGAGAAAAAGACCAGTGAAGAAGTATTTACCATAATGACTGTGAAGTTTGACTTTGGTGGGAAAGTTCTATCAGAGTACCTAGGAGAGCGTATAACCAAGATGTTAGAGTCTTCCAGAAACTAGAGTTTAGGGGAGGAGAGGGCTGGTCAAGTGTGCCTAGAAGATAGGTTATGAAGAGGGGAGGGTGAAATAAGAGGCTGAAGGAGAGGCCAAATTTATCTTGAAGGCAAAGTTGATCCACTAAAGTTTTTGAAACAGAATAATGAATTGCATGAACATTATTTTTGTCAAGGAAATGGATCATACTTTATTCAACATTAGCACATTCGTTAGACATTTAATTTCTAAGGTTTTACTTCTGAATGTTTATGTGCATAGTATTTCCCATATTTTGGATTGTTTCCATGATATGGGTACTTGCTGAGGTGAAACTGAAGGGCAAAAGAGTAAGCTTTAAGAAAATGCTCTCAATACATACAGCCAAATTGCTTGTACTTTTATTAATCTATGAGAAATATTTGACTTAAAAAGGGAAATATTTGGCTGATTGTTGGTTAGTCTTATATTATTGATAAAACTGAAATAAGTTCTCTAAGATTTTTAAGTTTATTCTTGAAGTAATATCCTTGGTGGGACCCTGATCTAAAGTGATTAGTACTTTATTCATTCTTAGAGAAATACTGAGTACGTACTAGGTTCATGTCATACTCAAGGCTCTGGGAATACATCAGTAAAGAAAATATACTGAGATGTCTTACTTGGTGTAGGTAAATCGACAATAAACAAATAAGCAATACATATATAATGTTAGATGATGGTTGTGATTAGTGCTATGGAAAAAAGCACTAATAGAAAGGGAACAGCAGAATACTAGAGATTGCTGGTAGGAGAGTTGCAGTTAGAAGGACAGGGAAGGCTTCTCTGAAAGATAACAAACATTTGGATGAGAGTTACAGGAGTGAGCCTTGAAGCTATTTGTGATAAGATTGTTCCAGGTTTAGGGAGCAGCATGGATCAATGGACCGTAAGATAGGATTGTGCTGTACACATTTGAAGAGAATCAAGGTGGCAAGCATGGCAAAACAGGACAGGCAAGGGGTGAGAAGAGAGAGAAATGTGCTCCAGCTGGAAACAGGATGGCTAAATCATGATCAGCCTTGTAAGGATACTGGATTTTATTCTGAGTATCCAGGAAACTGTGGGGGGATTTTGAGCAGAGGAGTGATGTAATCTAACTTTGTTTTTGATTAGGTCCTCTTTGGTACTCTATGGATAGGCTGAAAGAGGCAAAAATAGAAATGGTGTGACCAATTTAGAGATTATAGCTGTAATCCAGGTTAAAAGTTGATGATGGCTCCCAGAGTGGTAGTAGTAGATTGTGGTCAGCTTCTGGGTATATTTGGAAGGTACAGCAACAGGATTAGCTGATACAGAGTGATGTGTGAGAAAGGAGTCCCAGCTGGCCTGACCAACTAGAAGGAGGGATGAAACTGGATGGTATCACCAATCAGTGAGAACAGATTGAGAAAAGAACTCAAGATTGAGCCTTAGGGCATTCCAGTGTGTTAGGCTAGGAAATTGAAGAACTAGCATAGAAGAATAGAAGAGATTGACCTGTGATGTAGTAGGAGATCAAAGACAATGCGAGTGATACCCTGGAAGCCAAATGAAGAAAGTCTTTCAAGGAGGAGGACATGATCAAATAATGCTCATAGGTCATATAAAGTGAGGACTGAAAATTGACCATCTGAGATATTTGCTGACATTATTGAAGTAAGGAAACTACAGGTTACAGGCAAAATTTACCCCACAACCTGTGTTTTTTATAACCTGTGAGCTAAGAATGATTTTTATATTTTTGAAGGGTTGTAAAAAAAAGGATAATATATGATACTGGATGACCCACAAAGCCTAAAATGTTTGCTATCTGATCCTTTACAGAAAAGATATGCTGACCTTTGGATAAGGGCAATTTCAGTGGATTGTTGGGGTGCAGAAGCCTAATTGTAGTTCGCTTCAAGATAATATAAAATCGGCGGAGAAAAACTGAAGTATAGACAGTTCCAGCACACATGCTTATAGTTGTTTGGGCTACACACTGCACAGTGCCAAGGCTTCCATTTCCATATACTGTGACATAAAAGGGAAGAATAACAACCGGGTATAGCTGACAGGGAAAGTGGGATTAGGAGTTGTTGTCTTGTTACTGTTTTAAATTTAAAATGAGAGAATAACAGTAAAAGTCAATGGGAAAGATTCAGTAGAGAGGGAGAAAATGGCAAAGGAGAAAGGGGAATTGTTAGAATAGGTGAAAGGATGGGATTTTGGGAGTTCATTGTCTTTAAACATTAAACAGTTGTTAAAAGGATAACATGAGATTTTTGTTAAAATGCCTATCATAGTTCTAAGGTGTAACTGGCAGTTAATAAATGAAAGCCTTTGTTAGGATTGTAAAGTATAGTTCTATTTTCTTTTCTCTCACATCTACTTCTTTGGCTCACTTAGTTGCTGAAGTTTTCAATAAATACTCTTTTAACCCTATTTTGGAAATGTGATATTCTTTAAAAACGTAATTTGTAATTCTAATAAAAAGAAACTCCTCAGTTGGCAGGCCACGAGCCCTCTGTAAGTTACCATAAAGTAGCAGGGAGCCCCAGCCTTTGCTTCACACGCCCTTCAAAGCCATTATCTGTAGGAACTTTACAATTTAAGTAATGAGGTTGAGAAAGTTGTCTAGAAAATGGTGTTGAACTGATTCCAGGTCAAAAGTTTCCCAAATGAAGTTTCTGCATATCACTGTAGCTGGGGAGCCTCTGTCTCTGCTATTGATATATGGAATTGATATCATAGACTCTGAATGAAGAGGCCTTTTTGATAACTGTCTTATACAAACCTATTTGAATAATTTTTTGAAATTGTAATGAAAACTAGACAATTGATAGACCTATATGGTATATCTACCTTTTAGCTTTTGATAAGGGAGGAATTTACATTACAGTTTGGAATGGGTTTATTCAGATTGCTTTTGGTAACAAGGGTATAATTTAAGATATGAAAGTAAAATTATATTAATTGTAGGTGATTATTCAGCAAGTACTCTAAAGAATTTGTAGCTTAAAATACCTTGATTTGCAGATAGAGAAGATGTAATAAAATAGTTACTTTGTCACATGTCTGCATATTGTAATCAGTGTATTTGTTAAATAATTAGCCTCTGAATTAAATATTTTACATTTGATGAAATTTTAACTCACCTACCCAGACTTTGTTGGATAATATTTTAAATATTGATATGATTATAATGTGCAGTATTTTTACTTTATGAGAAATTGTCATGTAACTTACAAATTTCAACCTTCCTTTATTATGATTGAACTTTGTTACTTATTAAATCATTTACAACTAATTGCACCCCTTTACACACTCATTGGTGTGTATCAACTTTTTTTTCTTTTTTGAGTTGGAGCCTGGCTCTGTCGCCCAGTCTGGAGTGCAGTGGTGCGATCTTGGCTCACTGCAACCTCTGCCTCCTAGGTTCAAGTGATTCTCCTGCCTCAGCCTCCTGAGTAGCTGGGATTGCAGGAGCCCACCACCATGCCCGGCTGATTTTTGTACTTTGGTAGAGACACAGCTTCACCATTTTGACCAGGCTGGTCTTGAACTCCTGACTTCAGGTGATCTGCCCGCCTTGGCCTCCCAGTGTGCTGGGATTACAGGTGTGAGCCACTGCACCCGGCCAGTGTGTGTTAACTTTTAATATATCTAGTTTTTTTAGGTAGATAAGCCTGTTGAGTAAAAGCATTAGTTTACAATTTTCAGCTTCAGAAACTGATTTTGGGAGCATGCTAGCTGATTTTAACTATATGATTAAATGCACCTTTTAGTATATAAATATCTTGTCATCAGCTATAGTTTTATTCCTTTATAGCTTATTACTGACAAAATTCTCTAACCTTGTTGCTGAAGTAATCTCAACTCCAAATGTAAACTCTTGTTTTATGATTCCAATGTTACTTTAATCAGTGTTGCTGAAAAATTGGCTGTCTTATTTAATCATTTTGTCAGTAAAATGAAATGAAAATATTCTTCTTAAAGAGGTTTCTCTGTGACACCAGAGGCAAATTTCAGGTAAAAATTATACATCTTAGTTCCAGTTATCATATTTTCTTTTTTTTTTTGAGACAGAGTCTCGCTCTGTCGCCCAGGCTGGAGTGTAGTGGCTGGATCTCAGCTCACTGCAAGCTCCGCCTCCCAGGTTTACGCCATTCTCCTGCCTCAGCCTCCCGAGTAGCTGGGACTACAGGCGCCCGCCACCTCGCCCGGCTAGTTTTTTGTATTTTTTAGTAGAGACGGGGTTTCACCCTGTTAGCCAGGATGGTCTCGATCTCCTGACCTCGTGATCCGCCCGTCTCGGCCTCCCAAAGTGCTGGGATTACAGGCTTGAGCCACAGCGCCTGGCCCAATTATCATATTTTCATTCTATTAAATGCCCTAAGTGATCTTCCTCTAGTCTTAAAACTTCTGTTAACTGTTACTATACTGCCCCCTCAGATTGCTTTAACAGTAGCAGTGTATTTTTCTAAGTTTTCAAATTAATGAAAATGAAAATTAATGATAAAAATGAAGTTTATCTCAAAGTCATTAGTGGAGACTTAAAATATCTTTTTCCCCCCTTTTTTAAAAAGAAAAAAAGAATGACAAGGTCCTGCTGTGTCACCCAGGCTGGAGTGCAGTGGTACCATCTTAGCTCACTGCTGGCTCAAACTCCTGGGCTCAAGAGATCCTCCCACCTTGGCCTCATGTGTAGCTGGACTACAGGCACACTTGTCAACATACCTAGTTTGTCTGCCTGCTTTCCTTCCCCTCTCTCTCTCCTCTCTCCTCTTTTTCTTTTTCTTTTTCTTTTTCTTTTTCTTTTTCTTTTGTGGAGACGGAGACTCATTGTGTTGCCCAGCCTGGTCTTGAACTCCTGGCCTCAAGCCATCCTCCTGCCTCGGCCTTCCAAAGTGCTGGGATTACAGACATAAGCCACTGCACCAAGCCTATCTAGTCTTCTAAATATGTGTGAATGGATAGATGGGGAAACTTTAGGTGTTTTTTGAAATATTTTCATAGATTCAATAGTTCTCCCTTAATTTTGAGGATAGCTACTTTAACAGTAGGATTTGAATTACAGAAGATTATTTTTTTAATGATAATTTTAAAGGCTTCATGAACTCACTTTCTATATTAATCTTTTAACAGATCACAGACCAGTGAGAATTAGTTTATGTTGATCCATGGTCATGGCTTTTTGTTATTAATAATGATATATGTCTATCCATGTCTGATTTAGATGAAAATATGTATATTGGAACTTAAAATTTGTAATGCTTCATCTGAAGTAGTTTATTCTACACTAATAATGGAGTCATTTTAGATAGGAAGGAAAATTTCTCTAAAGATGTTAAATACTGACTAAGTTACAGATACTTTTTGGTAACTTTAGGACTTGGGTCAAATTATCTTATATAGTTAGATATTTATTTTTAGTGGCTTTTCTCTTTAATGTTTTAAATTCTGTACATTCTCAGTTTGCTTAATATTAGATTTAAACTATTTTTCTTTCTTTTTAGGGGCTTCACAAAGGTCAGAGTTCACATTCGGCAGGTCCTAATGGTGAACGACCTCTCTCTTCCACTGGGCCTTCCCAGCATCTCCAGGCAACTGGCTCTGGTATTCAGAATCAGAATGGACATCCCACCCTGCCTAGCAATTCAGTAACACAGGGGGCTGCTCTCAATCACCTCTCCTCTCACACTGCTACCTCAGGTGGACAACAAGGCATTACCTTAACCAAAGAGAGCAAGCCTTCAGGAAACATATTGACAGTGCCTGAAACAAGCAGGCACGCTGGAGAGACACCTAACAGCACTGCCAGTGTTGAGGGACTTCCTAATCATGTCCATCAGATGACGGCAGATGCTGTTTGCAGTCCTAGCCATGGAGATTCTAAGTCACCAGGTTTACTAAGTTCAGACAATCCTCAGCTCTCTGCCTTGTTGATGGGAAAAGCCAATAACAATGTGGGTACTGGAACCTGTGACAAAGTCAATAACATCCACCCAGCTGTTCATACAAAGACTGATAACTCTGTTGCCTCTTCACCATCTTCAGCCATTTCCACAGCAACACCTTCTCCAAAATCCACTGAGCAGACAACCACAAATAGTGTTACCAGCCTTAACAGCCCTCACAGTGGGCTACACACAATTAATGGAGAAGGGATGGAAGAATCTCAGAGCCCCATGAAAACAGATCTGCTTCTGGTTAACCACAAACCTAGTCCACAGATCATACCATCAATGTCTGTGTCCATATACCCCAGCTCAGCAGAAGTTCTGAAGGCATGCAGGTTAGTGTGGGAAAGTTCATCAAAGTGGAAATGTTTGACTACTAGCATGATCAGAATGCTGAAATTTGGATCTTTTAAGATATAGGAAGTAAGCAAAAGATGGGGTAGTCATTCATCTGAAATAAGAGTTCGACAGAAGCTTTGTTATGCTTAGATGTTGTGGTCAAATCAGATGGGAGAAGTATTCCTGTAAATTGCTTATTTTGAGTGGGTGTGTCTGGTTGTGCTATTACTGCCCTCTACCGGTTACTAGGGTTGTCAGCTTCAGGGTGATTGACTTCACTTTGGGGATTTAAACAAGAGAATGGGTTAAATCTTATTTGGCCAAATACAGCAAGGCTGGAAAATCCTGTTTTTTTTTTTTTTTTTTTTGATCAGAGCCTATTAAATGTTAGGCTAGGAATGGACCCCGTCAATTATCAAGGCTAGTCTTTGCTTACAATTGAGAAAACTGGACTGTTTTATTTGAACCTAGAAGAGGTTATAAAACAGGCAGAAGAGGAAGAAAGAGGTCAAGGGCAATGGGCAATGGAGAGACACGACAGACCGTCAGCCATTCTGGAAGGAGCCAGACATATTCTGCTAGTCTAGGGAGGGCAGGGCCTCAGAAATTTACGAAGAAATGAACCTCTTCTGTCCCACAAAAGAAGAATCAAAGGATCAGGCAGCACCATCTTTCTCTGATATTTGGAGGACATATAGATTCTTACTGGCTTTTTCATTGTATATGGCACATACATAATTTTTCTCATTTACTTGTAATTGTTGTCCTCTATAAGTGACTAAATCTTGAATGAAACTTAGTTAACATACCTGGAACAAACAAGAAATAATTCTGTAATATTTTCTGATACATTAAATTTTAAATTTGAGCAGACATATGGTAGATTTTAAAAAGATCTTTTTTTGGTTCTGGATTGTCATGATATATAGAAAATAACCATTCTATAAATAGAAAATATAAACATTAGCTCTAGTTTGGCTGCATTGACCATTTAATATAGCTTTTACATTTTAAAGTTCAAAACAATTCTTATTTATAGCCATATAAACCTCTTCCTGCAGGTGCTAGTGCTTATATGTCTTATTTATTGTTATCTAAAAGTGTGATTATCTTTTCTGTTGTTCAGATTATTTTATTAGAAGGTATCCTGGGTCTACCGTTAAATGTTTGTCACTGACAAGTGATTGAGGTGAAATTAAATTTTATTATTTATATGTAAGTTTGCTGCTTGGGAGGGATATGGGGTAGGAGCAGTGGAGTATGGGGAAAAAATTTCAATTAATTAATTTAAATTTATCACTTTAATTGTGACACTAGAACTTTACTGTGAATTACACTATAGTTATTTTTCTTTAAAGAGTTCGAGCATTTAAAATACCTTTTGGTCTGTGTTTTCTTTTCTTCCCTTTTTTTTTTTTTTTTTTTTAAGACAGGGTTTTGCTCTTGTTGCCCAGGCTGGAGTGCAGTGGCGCGATTTCGACTTACCGCACCCTCTGCCTTCCAGGTTCAAGCGATTCTCCGGCCTTAACCTCCTGAGTAACTGGGTCGGATTATAGGCATGCACCATGACACCTGGCTAATTTTGTATTTTTTAGTAGAGACGGGGTTTCTTCATGTTGGTCAGGCTGGTCTCGAACTCCTGACCTCAGGTGACCACCTGCCTCTGCCTCCCAGAGTTGCTGGGATTACAGGTGTGAGCCACCACGCCCAGCTGGTCTGTGTTTTATTTTCCATTAGTTTCTATTTCTGTTAGTTTCTATTTCATTATTTCCTGTCAAATTTTAACTATTTAGCTGTTATTCTGACATAGACTAGAGCAGAAATTACATCCTTTTTTATATATATATTTTTTCTTTATTGGGTCCACATTATTGGCAGCATTTTCCTTAGTGACCTACAACATGGTGATTACTGTAATTAATCTTAACTGTGTTACACGATTTTTTAATGTCAGTAACTTAAAAGTGCATTGGATGATCTCTAAATGAAATTATTCTAAAGCATGTAGTGAGGTTCTTGAGTTCCTAAAATTTGTTCCTTTAGAAATTTTTATATTATGTTTTTATATTAGTGTTTTTTAGAAGTTACACTATCATTCACTTCAACTCTGGGCCTACACAAAATAGGGAGTGTTCAGATTAAATGCTACACTTGGCTCTCCTTAGACACAGTGCCTTGATTCACTGCCAGTTTGACTGTCTTCTACCTGCTCCTCACTCATCTGCTGGGGCCTCTGTCCTGTTTCCTAGGTACTGCTGCTCTCACTGCTGGAGCAGGGCCTTTCTCTCTCATCCACTCTCTGTAGACTCAGGACAGTTGCTAGAAAATGGGGAAGATTTGGAGGTTCAAAACTAACATCATGAACTGTATGGGACCTAAGGAGGAATATTGTCAGAAAGAGTTCCACGGAGCTATGTTCTGTTCCCCAAGTTACAAACTGTGTATAGTAGCAGTTTTCATAAGTTTTGTATTAATAAAGCTTTATGCTATAGGTACTTAGTTGATTGTGTTTCTTTTTTTTTTTTTTCTCACTCTGTCACCCAGGCTGGAGTGCAGTGGTACAATCTCGGCTCACTGCAAGCTCCTCCTCCCGGTTTCATGCCATTCTCCTCCCTCAGCCTCCCAAGTAGCTGGGACTACAGGCGTGTGCCACCACACCCAGCTAATTTTTTTGAATATTTTTAGTAGAGACGGGGTTTCACCGTGTTAGCCGTGGTCTTCATCTCCTGACCTCGTGATCCACCTGCCTCAAAGTGCAGGGATTACAGGCGTGAGCCACTGCACCCAGCCGATTGTGTTTCTTAATGTATTAAAGATTATAATCTTCCATCTCATTTTCCAGGCATATACGAACATTTATTTCAGGGTATTTAAGTACTTTTTTAAGTTTTATTTTCAGCTTTTAACTTGAAAAGGCAATTTTGCCTTATTATGGAGACTTAATTTTATATATATATAATCTTATAAACAGCTAGATTCATCAAAACACTGTAGATCCCTGAGGTTACTGGGTTATTCCGGTAAATCCAGGACTCAATTACTGAAGAGACAAAAAAGTGCTCTGATAAGTTGGAGATAAAAATCTTTTGAGGCATAGAGAAAAAGGTAAGATGGCAAATGATAGGTGTCATGTTGTTTGCCATTTCTGTGTTCTCTTGATGGTGGCCTGTGCTGGGCAGGAGTCCAGAACTCAAGGGGAAAATAACACAGGTACAAGAGACTTGACGTCTCTGGTCTAGGAGCTTCCTAACAAAGGATAACTAAAGTGTAGATGGGTTTATCACAGAGCACATTTTCACCATTTCTCTACCTACCAAATGATATGAGTAAATTTGGTAAGTTTAAGCCAATATTTTAAATAATTGGGCAACAATTAATATCCCCCTACTCTGACTTTTCTCAGAGAGATTTTAAAAACTGAGAGAAAAGGATTTAAGATGGGATAATCTCTAAATCCATTGCAAAACCTGCTTATTATTATTAGTATTATTTTTTATTATTATTATTATACTTTAAGTTCTAGGGTACATGTGCACAGCGTGCAGGCTCATTACATAGGTATACATGTGCCATGTTGGTTTGCTGCACCCATCAACCTGTCATTTGCATTAGGTATTTCTCCCAATGCTTTCCCTCCCCCCGCCCCCCACCCCACAACAGGCTCCAATGTGTGGTGTTCCCCACCCTGTGTCCAAGTGTTCTCATTGTTCAGTTCCCACCTATGAGTGAGAACATGCAGTATTTGGTTTTCTGTACTTGTGATAGTTTGCTCAGAATGATGGTTTCCAGCTTCATCCACGTCCTTGCAAAGGATATGAACTTATCCTTTTTTATGGGTGCATAGTATTCCATGGTGTATATGTGCCACATTTTCTTAATCCAGTCTATCATTGATGGACATTTGGGTTGGTTCCAAGTCTTGCTATTGTGAATAGTGCTGCAATAAGCATACGTGTGCGTGTGTCTTTATAATAGCATGATTTATAATCCTTTGGGTATATACCCAGTAATGGGATCACTGTGTCAAATGGTACTTCTAGCTCTAGATCCTGGAGGAATTGCCACACTGTCTTCCACAATGGTTGAGCTAGTTTATACTTCCACCAACAGTGTAGAAGTGTTCCTATTCCTCCACATCCTCTCTAGCATCTGTTGTTTCCTGACTTTTTAATGATCGCCATTCTAACCGGTGTGAGATGGTATCTCATTGTGGTTTTGATTTGCATTTCTCTGATGACCTGTGATGATGAGCATTTTTTCATGTGTCTGTTGGCTGCATAAATGTCTTCTTTTGAGAAGTGTCTGTTCATATCCTTTGCCCACTTTTTGATAGGGTTGTTTTTTTCTTGTAAATTTGTTTAAGTTCTTTGTAGATTCTGGATATTAGCCCTTTGTCAGAATGGGTAGATTGCAAAAATTTTCTCCCATTCTGTAAGTTGCCTGTTCACTCTGATGGTAGTTTCTTTTGCTGTGCAGAAGCTCTTTAGTTTAATTAGATCCCATTTGTCTATTTTGGCTTTTGTTGCCATTGCTTTTGGTGTTTCAGTCATGAAGTCCTTGCCCATGCCTATTTCCTGAATGGTATTGCCTAGGTTTTCTTCTAGGGTTTTTATGGTTTTAGGTCTAACATTTAAGTCTTTAATCCATCTTGAATTGATTTTTGTATAAGGTGTAAGGAAGGGATCCAGTTTCAGCTTTCTACATATGACTAGCCAGTTTTCCCAGCACCATTTATTAAATAGGGAATCCTTTCCCCATTTCTTGTTTTTGTCAGGTTTGTCAAAGATCAGATGGTTATAGATGTGTGGTATTATTTCTGAGGACTCTGTTCTGTTCCATTGGTCTATATCTCTGTTTTGGTACCAGTACCATGCTGTTTTGGTCCAAAATCTGCTTCTTTCTTCAACTCCTTTCACCACTTTGGATTTTTATATGGAATTTTTATTACTTGGCTTGAGGTGTTCTAAACAGTGTTGGACATTTACACATTCAGAAGATAAAGTCTATTCCTGTTATCCACAGCCCTGCCCTTTGCATTGGGATTAGTCAATATATTTTAAGTGGAAATAGCTTATATTTGCTATGCAGAGCACTATATATGTCATCAGTTCCTTCAGGGAAATTCCTTTGTGTTTGAAACTTGACCTTAATAGGCAGGTAGTCAGCGTTTCAAACACAATAAGAAACTTCTAGGTATGACTTGTATGCACTATTGGGTACCCCTTTATTTCCGTATATGTAGTTCGTTTTTAAAGTGCTGGTTATTTTTTAATCTGATTCTTGTTTAGTTTATCTTAATGTTGCAGTGGTCAGTAGTATACATTAAAAGGCAGTTATAATACTTTTTCTTCTTTTTCTTCTTGCATGTCTAAAATTGTAATTGCAACATTCAATTGATTGAATTATCAGCTTCCTGAAAGTTACTAGTCATGCCCCGCCTTTTTCTTTTCTATTTTAAAATATTGGCAACAACATTTTCCATTGTTTTACTTTCTCGTTTCTCTTTTTTAATTGTTACGGAACTATAGAAATGGTAGAGACAGAATTCTACTAATCTGTCAAACCTTGTTTTCTAGTCTCGTCTCTCAGTGTCCAGTATGTTGTAGAAGCTTACATTTTGGTGCCACATTTAATTAGTTTGAGATGCTCTTTTATAGCACAGTTTTAATACATGGTTCATATATTTCAGTTTCTTCAAAATACTAACCATTTACTATACAGTAGTATATCCATCTCCTTTCCTAAAAGACAGATTTTCTGTATTCTGAGTCATATTTGCTTATATTCGATAGAGTGGCAGATATACAATTCAGCATGAAAACTATTATTTATGTAGATATTGTAACTGTTTTATCTTGCATTGGTTTAATAATAATACTTGAATTGTTTCTTTCCCAGTCTCACCAAAAATTCTCTACATGTTAAAAGCAAAAATTTGATGGAGTTCATAAATTGGTAGCAATTTTATACCCAAATCTAAAGGCTTAAGTGTATATCTGTCTTTAAATGTACAAGGCACATGTGCTTTGTGGAGAGAGATTGAAAACTAGTTTTGGACAGAAAATTTATTCAACCTTTAACCTTAATTGTTAGCTGAACTTAAAATTTCAGTTTAATAATATTTTCATGTAATTTCATTTAAAAGTCAATTATTTTAAACGTAAATCATTCCTTTGAGGCCTGCCATGAACTTTTTTCTGTTTTTACTTGGAGTTGTAGTTGAAAAAATTAAGAAAGTAACACCTATGGTGCTATTTAGTATAACATCTTAAAAATCTATGGCAGTGAAAGTTTAAGGCCTAGTTTTCATTAGTACCAACCAAAACAGGCTAATTGGTAACACTTTGTTCAGTGTAGCAAGATAAGGAAAATAAATTCAACCTGTTTTATTCTGCAATTTGTGATGAAAGTAGCTAATTCCTTCTTAAGTAAAGTTTGTGATGAAAGTAGCTAATTCCTCCTTTTGACTTCCCAGAATAATTGAAAATTTCAAATTATTACCTGAAATTTAATATGTTAAGAGTACTTGATATTGTAATGCATTTATTGCTTTCGAATTTGTAATAATTCGGTGATGAAAGTTAGTTAACCTGGAGTGGTTTGAAAGCTCAAATTTATTTCTTGTTGATTTTCTAAGTTTGGTAGAAACGTTGGAAATGTCTTTCTTGCTTGCACTAAAAGAATTACTATTGTTAGGGAATTCTACCCTATCTTAAGAATTTATAATTTTAACAGAGTGATACCTTCATCAACCTAAATACCAGTAAGTAATAATTATATACAGTGTCAGAGAGTAGATAGCAATTATATCCCTTGTTTAAAAAGAAATACTGTAATTTGCTGTATAAGTTACTAGATTGGCATCTTGCTGAATTTTATTAGTCAAGGAGTTGCACAGGAAATTTTTTTCTGATTTGAGTAAAAGGAAAAAAATCTCAGGTTTGAGAGTTGTTACAAAGATATTCTGATTATAATTGCTAAGATGAGACATAGGAAAAGAGACATTCTGGTTTTTACTATTATCTAGAACTTTTTTGGTCACGTTAATATTTTAACATTGATGGAAAAGAATGTGATGGTAGAGAGGAAATTATAGCTCATGTTTGTTGTTTAGGTGAAGAAAATAAATTGGAAAATTACGAACAAAATAAGGAATGTCATCAATAATTTATATGTTGTGATATCTTATTTTCCTTCAGTGGAGGATATATAGGCATCAAGTCTTTGCTGAAATTAACAATCGTTCTTAGTGTTTTTCCTGATGGATCTATATCCCACATCTCATGGACTTGTGCAAATGCCTAGTAATTTAATTAGGACTTAATTCAGGATTCTTTTTTTTTTTTTTTTTCTGTTTTCCAAATAAACGTACAACTGATTTATTTATCCCTTCTTCTTCTTCTTCTTCTTCTTCTTCTTCTTCTTCTTCTTTTTTTAAGGAATCTAGGTAAAAATGGCTTATCTAACAGTAGCATTTTGTTGGATAAATGTCCACCTCCAAGACCACCATCTTCACCATACCCTCCCTTGCCAAAGGACAAGTTGAATCCACCTACACCTAGTATTTACGTGAGTCTGAATTGACTGACTGGAAATAAAACAGTGTTTGCAACTACCTGTCTTTCATAAAATCTTTCTTTAAATTTATATGGATGCCCTTTAGGAAACATTACAATTATTGGCAGAAGATTAAGTATTTTTTTTGGGGGGGGGAAGATATATTCAAAAAGATTTTGTAATAGCATTTTTAAAAGACCTTCTCAGCTATTAACTGTGATATTAGAATCATGAGAAATATTTTTTATTGCTCTAATTTTGAGCAGTATTAGGAAAAAGCTACCTAAGAGTGTAACGTTTTTTGGGTAAACTGGGTTTTAAATCTGCATTCTACTTAGTTATGTGGACCTTAAATTCATTCTGTTTTATACATCTGCCCCCCAAAAAAGATACTACCTTCAAAATAAGTGAGAATGTAAGTGTGATAGTAGATATATGTCACTAAAAAACTTAATAGGCTATTTAAAAGTAGATACTAGTTTTACTTTACAGAAATATAGGAATCTGATATACGAAGTTGTTAAGAGTTCAGTCAAAGCAATTCCTATTTCTGTTTCTTCCAAATAGATCTTCCTACCCTATTTCCTTTCATTTTCCTGCTTCTATCCCAAATCAAAATTTTTTGTAAGTATAAAGTTAGGGTAGTATGTGTATAGTGATCTTGCATCTGTAAAATGGTACTGGAGTTTGTTTTATAGATTTAACCCCTTTGCCCTCTAGAGGCCAAATATTATCATATTAATTCTTCCTCCAACCAGTCGTTGTTTATCCCTTACTATGTAAGGGAAGCACTGGGATAGACATGTAAAAAAAACTTGTAACGTGAGCTCTGAGGAGAAAAAAAAATGCAAAATTAAGTTTTTATCTTTCATGGGTCCTCTTCAGTCTGCTTTCTTTGATAATATTTGTTTAGGCACAATTTTTTCTTCTTCTTTTCCTCTCTTTTATTGTGATTTTTAAAAAACACATAGCATAAAATTTACCATCTTACCCATTTCTGAGTCTGCAGTTCAGTACTGTTAAGCATATTCACATTGTTGTCCAACCAATCTCCAGAACTTTCTCATCTTGACAAACTGGAACTACACACTGAACAACTCCCCATTTCTCCCTCCTCCAAGCCCCTGGCAACTACCATTCTACTTTCTGTTTCTATAAATCTGACTATTCTAGATACCTCATGTAAGTGGAACCATACAATATTTGTCTTTTTGTGACTGGCTTATTTCACTTAACATAATGTCCTCAAGGTTCATCCGTGTTGCAGCATGTATCAGGATTGTCTTTTCATTTTAAGACTGAATAATGTTTGAAACACTTTGATTTTGAAGTTTAATTTCAGTTTCATTTCTCCTACACAGTTTTGTCATGATAAAATGGACAGGAGAAATGTATGTGGTTACTATCTAATTAAAACTAGAATCAAAAGTCATAGTGATAACATACTGTCAAATAGAAATAGCACCCCATAAAATGCATTATTTAAATTGTGAAAAATAATATTAATTTGGAGCATAATATTTAAATAAAAGCTCTGTTTTCCTGAGATCTAACCACATATTTTAATTTTACAGTTGGAAAATAAACGTGATGCTTTCTTTCCTCCATTACATCAATTTTGTACAAATCCGAACAACCCTGTTACAGTAATACGTGGCCTTGCTGGAGCTCTTAAGTTAGGTAAGCCTTAAATAAAAAAAGGAAAAAGTTTGTCTATTTCTTTCGCTATCTTTTAACTTTTCAAGCACTGGCAGAAACTTTTTTTTTTTTTTTTTTTGTATTTTAATTTTTTTTAGTACTAAGAATGAGAGAGAGTATGTGTGTATATCACTTCTTTAATCCATGATGTGAATATATTGTTGGTGATACTGGTTACTGGCAATTCTGTGGTGGTTTTTAAATTTAGCTATTATTTGGGTCCATTTACATAATTGTGATTTAGGTTAATAGAAAAAAATTGATTATAAAATGTAGGTGAAATTTGATGCTACTAATAAATACTGTAGTCCCATAAGTATTTCCTGGCATCTGCAGAAATTAAATAAATAAATGAAATTTCAGTCCTTGCACACTTAATTCTTTCTCGGATGGGATAACATAGCAGTTATATTCAAGGCTTCAGCTAATGGTTCTGCAAACTTGGCACGTAGCTCAGGTTGTGCAGAGGCCCTAGTTTTTTATGGGAACTGGATACAGTACCATAAAATGCTTTACCTTCTTCCTTTAAAAAAAATACAAGCACTTAAAATATTATCCCAAATATAATTTTCATTTTTTAACTACATTTATGTATTCATGAAGACCTGGGACTTTTCTCTACTAAAACTTTGGTGGAAGCTAACAATGAACATATGGTAGAAGTGAGGACACAGTTGTTGCAGCCAGCAGATGAAAACTGGGATCCCACTGGAACAAAGAAAATCTGGCATTGTGAAAGTAATAGATCTCATACTACAATTGCTAAATATGCACAGTACCAGGCCTCCTCATTCCAGGAATCATTGAGAGTAAGTATTTGTATCCTAAAGATTATTTTAGGACTTTAAAGATGATTTTACTTTGGAGTTTTGAAAGGACACATTACTTTTATATGCATCTCATCATTTTATGTTACATAAAATACTTTGTAAGTGCTATCCAGTTTTCTTGTAGGTATGTATGTATGTATGTATGTATGTATTTTGAGACGGAGTCTCCCTCTGTCGCCCAGGCTAGAGTGCAGTGGCACGATCTTGGCTCACTGCAACCTCTACCTCCCAGATTCAAGCGATTCTCCTGCCTCAGACTCCCGAGTAGCTGGGATTATAGGCACGTGCCACCACGCCCAGCTAACTTTTTTGCATTTTCAGTAGAAACTGGGTTTCACCATGTTGGCCAGGCTGCTGTAGAACTCCTGACCTCAAGTGATTCGCCTACCTCCGCCTCTCCCAAACTGCTGGGATTACAGGCGTGAGCCACCATGCCCACCCTCAGTTTGCTTTTAGTAAAGTCTAAACAAACCCATGGGTTCATGAAGTAAATATCATCATGGGGAAATAGAATTACTATCTAGTGAAATATCTCCTTCATTTCTGGGATACTTTTTTTAGAGCAGGGTTTCTTAACTTCCGTAGTATTGACATTTTGGACTGGATAATTCTTTATTGTGGGGGGACTGTCTTGCACCTTGCAGGGTATTTATTAGCATCTCTGGCTTCTCAAAAATATCTCCAGATATGTCAAATATCCTCTGAAGGGCACATTCACTCCTGATTGAGAACCACTAATTTAGAGGATAAACTAAGTCTCAGGTTTATTTTATGCTTGCAAAATCCCGTCTTGTCTTCCCTTTTTTTTCTTCTGCCAGATTAGTGTTATCTCATAGACAACTCCTGCAGGAAACATTAGTGTTCTTCTTACCAATCCTAGGCTATAAGAGAAAACTGAAGGAGGAAATTAAAAAAACAAAAATATAAAAATCAGAGGATTATTATTATTAAAAGACCCATATAGCCCTTTCAGCACTGAAGCATTACAAAAATCCTCTAGCACTATAATGAGAACTTTGTGAATTCTGCTACAAAGTGAACATAATACATCCAAATAAATGAGTTTATTAAATGTATTACTCAAATACTTGTCTGCACTAAGTTGTTTGTTCTTCACATATCCTACCACTGATAGTATGTGGCTGAAAGTCTTTAATTTGTGATTCATTAGATTTGCTTGTTGTCTCTGTTTAAAATTCTGCCAACTCATATTTTCAATCAAGACAGCATTTCTACCTGTAAATTGTGTATTTGTCTTCCTTTCCCACTTGCCACTCCCTATATACTACAAAGAAATTCATCCAGTAAAAACTATCCTGTGACTTTACTGAGTTCCAGTGAATTCGTTGTCCATATAAATCTGTAGTTCAAACTTTCAAGAGACTTCAAGTACCTGCTAATATTATAGTCAGGATAGAGTAAGTAGTAAGAAGGAGTCAAAGATCATCAAAGGAAAATGTGGAGGAAGAGTTGAAAAGCAAAGATAGTAAGAGGCAGTCTATTTAAATGGGGAGGGTTCCATAACCAAAGAAAGCATGGGGGTTTTTTGTTATTTTTTTGAGACGAAGTTTCGCTCTTGTTGCCCAGACGGGAGTGCAATAGCATGATCTCGGTTCACTGCAACCTCTGCCTCCCGGGTTCAAGCAATTCTCCTGCCTCAGCCTCCCGAGTAGCTGGGATTACAGGCATGTGCCACCACATGCAGCTAATTTTGTATTTTTAGTAGAGACGGTGTTTCTCCATGTTGGTCAGGGTGGTTTCGAACTCCCAACCTCAGGTGATCTGCCCACCTCGGCTTCCCAAAGTGCTGGGATTGCAGGCGTGAGCCACTGCGCCTGGCCAGCATGGGGTTTTTTAGTATGCTTTAAGACATGGACCATTACATATGAAAAGTTTGACAAATGTTCAGACACTATACATTTAAAGGAATGGAAGCCAAAGGTCAGAAGTACTGCTAACTTAGAAATCATAAAACAGTGTTAACAGATACCATGTCCGTGACTCAGGAGTTGTAAATAAAAGTAATATTTGCATTGAAAAATACCCATATTTATCCAGCACTTGAATTACCAATGTCAGAAACATTTTGTCATTTGTGTATAATTCTTTGTGGAATAAAGACCCCCTGGAAGAACTTTTCCTTTGTTTATAATCAAGAATAAAAAGTATCTTACCTTCTACTCTTACACATATATAGTTGTGTACACATGCACACACCTCTGCTAGCTTATATCATTTATAATCAAGATTGGGATGTCCTAGGCCTTTCAGCTTTACTCAAGTTTTCTCTCCTCTTGAAAATGGGGCAAGTATGAGAATCTGTAATAAAACGTTGTGGCTAGTGGAGGAAGTTGGATACCATGCCGGTGAGATTCGACTTTTCTTGGGTATTTATTTATTTAATGTGGTGTTTGAAGAAATTTTCATGTGTAAGAGGCCTATAGAAACTTAGTTTCAAGGCCAGGCGTGATGATTCACGCCTGTAATCCCAGCACTTTGGGAGGCTGGGGCCGGTAGACAGCTTGAGCGCAGGAGTTTGATACTAGCCTGGGCAACATGGCAAAACCCCGTCTCTACCAAAAATACAAAAATTAGCTGGGCATGGTCATACGCACCTATAGTCCCAGCTACTCAGGAGGCTGAGGCAGGAGAATCGTTTGAGCCCAGGAGGAGGAGGTTGCAGTGAGCCGGGATCACACCACTGCACTCCAGCCTGGGCAACAGGAGTCAAACCCTGTCTCAAAATATTAAAAACATGAAACTTAGTTTCAAAACACAAGTAATACTATTCAATCTAGATATGAATTTTTTTTTTCAGTTGTATGGTGGAAAGGATTGCCAGTTGTACAACACTAAACTAGAATGCTTTTTGCTTAATCTATAGGAAGAAAATGAAAAAAGAAGTCATCATAAAGACCACTCAGATAGTGAATCTACATCGTCAGATAAGTAAGTCATTTTTAATGTCCACTTAGTATTTCTTTTTAAAAGGCATGTTTCTAATCCTGTGTCTCTTTTTTAAGTTCTGGGAGGAGGAGGAAAGGACCCTTTAAAACCATAAAGTTTGGGACCAATATTGACCTATCTGATGACAAAAAGTAAGTCCTTGTAGTAATATTTCTGTGAACTGATGCAAAGAGTTATCCTGTGCTAGATTGGGAATTCTGTACAATTTCCTCTTCTGTTTCATTTATTTTCTTTTCTTTTTTTTAAGTTGACATGAATTTAAGCTAAACTTTTTCTGCTATATTTTACAATTGAAATTTAAAATTTTTTTTTTTTTCAAAAATAGAGATGGAGTCTCACTGTGTTGCCCAGGCTTGTGTTGAACTCCTGGGCTCAAGGGATCCTCCCACCTCAGCCTTCCAAAGTGTTGGGGTTACAGTTGTGAGCCACTGCACCTTGCCAGATTTTTTTTTTTTTTTTTTTTTTTTTTTTTTTTTTGAGACGAAGTCTCGCTCTGTCAGCCAGGCTGGAGTGCAGTGGCCAGATCTCAGCTCACTGCAAGCTCCGCCTCCTGGGTTCACACCATTCTCCTGCCTCAGCCTCTCGAGTAGCTGGGACTACAGGCGCCGCCACCTCGCCCGGCTAGTTTTTTTTTTTGTATTTTTAGTAGAGACGGGGTTTCACCGTGTTAGCCAGGATGGTCTCGATCTCCTGACCTCGTGATCCGCCCGTCTTGGCCTCCCAAAGTGCTGGGATTACAGGCTTGAGCCACCGCGCCCGGCCCAGATTTTTTTTTTACCTAAAACTTTTCTACAGTTTTTCATCAAGACTCTGACTATATGCTAATTATGTAATCACAAAATTATATTTTTAATTATATGAAATAGTTACATGAAAATGTATTTATAAAATATAATTGTACAACTGTTAGTATTTTTTCTTTTATTTACTTGGTCAATAATTTTTATGCCTATTTTTGTTGGAAAGTATTCTTTGGAAAAATTTAAAAATTTAAGCTTTTTCCTATGGAAAAGTAAAATATTTATAGACCTAATTGTTTTTCTGATTGGAACCCAAGAGTTTTGAAGAAATGGTAAACTTCCACAGATACTTGTAGCAGAGTTTCACTTTCGATGTGTTATTTTATTGCAGGTGGAAGTTGCAGCTACATGAGCTGACTAAACTTCCTGCTTTTGTGCGTGTCGTATCAGCAGGAAATCTTCTAAGCCATGTTGGTCATACCATACTGGGCATGAACACAGTTCAACTATATATGAAAGTTCCAGGGAGCAGAACACCAGGTAATTTGTATGAACTCACATACCTTGTTAAAATTGAAAACAAAATCAAAATATGAAACATGCAAAGACAGCCAGGATCTTGTCATTTATAATGAATAAAACTGAAAGAGTTGTTCCTGTTATAATGTTAGACTTTTTAACTGGGCTCAGATTAAGATTTTTCCCCTTTTCATTATCTTTTTTTAGTGTAATAGCCCAGAAACATTATAACAATTTAATCTGGAAAGGGGTCATTGGAGCACCACTGGGAAATAAGTTCTTTTGGCCTGAAGACTCTGTTGTCATTCCCATCTGTTGCAGAGAGTGATGGGGTGCAGTGTTTTTTAATTTTTCTTTTAACCCAAGTGACAATAAAAAGTATGTTTTATATGTAACCGAATGCACATGTATGTATACAACAGCAGTTTTATCGAACAGTATGTTTTCCAGTCTATTCCATTCTGTTTCATTTAAAAAATAAAGTGTAGGTTGCAGTTTTCCAAGTGGATCACAACTCACAGTTTAAAAATAACTTCATGATGTGGAGACATTACTAGACTCATTCTAATAACTAGTCTAGACTTTGCCACTAATTAGGCTTGTCACTTTTGACAAGTTACATTTCTTCTTTAGGTCTTTTTCTTCATTTGTAAAGTGAATTACATTGTTTTTAGACTTAAATTTTCTATCCAATACTGAAGTACTATCTTCTTTGTGCTCCTTTGCATTAACATGAAATTTCACAGGGTGATATTCAAAATATTTAACAGTTGCTACAATCCCAGCACTGATCAGTTAGAAGATATACTGTTGATAACCAGTTCAACTGTACCAATATACTGTGAGCTGCAGGTCTCCCTCAGGTGCTTCTCTTTGCTACTTGATGCAGCCATGGTTTGAAAACCAGACTGCTTCCTTCTTTGTTCACATTCTTACTGAGTCGTGCTTAAGAATTGTTTGAAAATAGGGCTGTGCTTGCTTCTGGGTAAAATGGGTCAGTGGTTCCCCATCCCGGCTGCTGATTTGATTCTCCTGGTCCTTTGTTTCTTTTTCTTTTTCTTTTTCTTTTTTTTTTTTTTTTTAAGAGACAGGGTCTTGGTATGTCACCCAGGCTGGAGTGCAGTGATGTGATCATAGCTCACTGTAATCTTGTTTGACTCCTGGGCTCAAGTAATTCTCCTGCCTCAGCCTCCCAAGTAGCTAGGACTACAAGTGCATGCCACCATGCCTGGCTAATTGATTTGAGGTTCACATAATGACTTCAAGTTATCCTTCCCTCTGGACCTCCCAAAGTGCTGGGATTATAGGCTTGAGTCACCACACCTGGTAGCTTTTAAAAAAATATGTAATTAATTAATCTCTAGGATTCAGATCCATGCATGTGGGTGGGTGGGTTGGTTTTTAACTGAGGTCCCCAGAGGATTGTAATACACAGCCAGGATTAGAACTATTGGTTATAATTGTTATCCTCAGACCGTTAGAAGCCAGTTCTGTCCTATTTTATCCATAGTCAGGTAAAGTGCAAAGAGTTCTGGAATAAATGATGGAAGAACTATATTCTGCTCTGTACTCTATCATTGGACACTGATATAAATGTTGGGGCAAAAAACATTTTGAGTACCTTGTTATGGGGTAAGCACTGTTCCTGGAGATTAGTTCATAAGGAAAGAAATGGTAATGATATCTATAATAGCTAATATTTATTGTTTACTGTATACAGATGGTCCCTGAGTTGAAATGGTGTAACTTATCACTTTTGGACTTTATGGTGGGTTTATCAGAGTATTAAATGCATTTTGAACTTAAGGTATTTTTCAGCTTACTATGGGTTTATCAGGATGTAGTCCCATCTGTAAGTCGAGGAGCATCTGTATTAGGCACTGTTTTATGCATTCATTAGTTTATCAATCTTCAAAACAGCCCAACAATTTATAGAGATTATTATTATCTGTTCTTACATACAGGGAAACTGAGTCAGAATGGTTTACCAACTTGCCCAGGTTCATGTAATGACTAAGCCAAGGAGCCTGGCTCCAGAGCCTAATCTCTTAACCATGATTATACTGCCTATCATAGAAGCTCTTACTGAGTATGTTAGGAGTTGACACAAAAATGCTACAGTGATGAAGAACTAAATACTACTACAGTGTTCTCTGTTGAGCATTTGTAAGGTTTTGTTTCCAAAGATCCATTTTTCTATAAACTTACAGTGTGAAGATTAATTTTTTTTCTGTATAAGTACCGTGTGCTAACCGATTGCGCCACTGGAGCTCCAATTTTTTTTCTTTTCACATTTCAGGTCATCAAGAAAATAACAACTTCTGTTCAGTTAACATAAATATTGGCCCAGGTGACTGTGAATGGTTTGTTGTTCCTGAAGGTTACTGGGGTGTTCTGAATGACTTCTGTGAAAAGTAGGTTTCCAAAGTAAATTTTCTTAAAACACATACTAGAAAGCAGTAATTGTAAAGGACAACTTACCAAGCTGGTTATCCTAATGGATACATTGCCAGTATTCACTTACCATTCAGCAGAGAATTCATTTTAAATTATTTGATTCCAAACCTCATATTTTGTGTTATTGGAAATACTTTTAAGAAAGATGCCATGAAACAACTTCATGCAATAGTAGTACCCATGAATTTAAGAAGATAGAAAAGTTGAGTTATTAGTTAATTTTTAAAATGATGCATACTTATTCATTTGAAAGGTGTGTATTCCAAGAAAAATTGTTTTGTTATAAATGGTTTTAGGAAGTAGAAGGAATTCTTTATTGAGCACCTGTACAGGCTGTGAATAACTCAAGCTTGACCATAATACCCTTTGCCATATCATGATATAAATTCTTTTTAAACTGACAACTTTTTCTAGGAAGAAATTTTATAAAATGTATTATTACTTTATTTTTTATTTTTAAATAGAAATGGGGTTTCACCATGTTGCCTAGGCTGCTCTTGAACTCCTGAGCTCAGGCGATCCACCTGCCTGGGCCTCCTACAGTGCTGGATTACAGGCGTGATCCACCACATCAGCCCAGATTTTGTTTTCTCTAGTTGAAAGAATTGGATAGTTCCTTTCCTTAAGATCTCAGAAATAGCTTTTATTTATTTCTGTGTCTTGCGTTAAAAAGTACTTTGGAATTTTTTTTTTTTAGTTGGTTTCAATTTGATCATTTGTCTAGATAGAACCTTATTCTCTTTCTTCTTTTCTAGAAAGTACTTTATTATATAAGGACCTGATATTTTCATTTAGTAATAACATTAGAAAATTAGTATAGGATGAAAATACACATTATATACACATTTGGTGTTATGCCCCCACCCCAATTAAAGGGGGGAAAAAAACCCACAGGAAACATTTACATATGAGATTACTTTGAAAACTAATTATACACGTATTCCACATACTAACTTCTTTATGTTTATTTTTTCCTTTTTTGAGACGGAGTCTTGCTGTGTTGCCCAGGCTGTAGTGCAATGGCACAGTCTCAGCTTACTGCAACCTCCGCCTCCCAGATTCAAGCAATTCTCCTGCCTCAGCCTCCTGAGGAGCTGGGATTACAGGGGTGTGCCACCATGCCCTGCTAATTTGTGTATTTTTACTAGAGACAGGGTTTCACCATATTGGCCAGGCTGGTCTTGAACTCCTGACCTAGTGATCCACCCACCTTGGCCTCCCAAAGTGCTGGGATTACAGGCGTGAGCCACCATGCCCAGCCCCATACTAACTTCTAATTTCTTACTTTGGTTTAAGAATCTTTGCTTAAATATTTGGATTTAGTAAGAAGTGCATTGTAGTTAAAAAACAAAAAAAGATACTAATCCACAGTTTCCTTATATAAAAGCAAGAGATAATTACCTTATATTGTCTTCACTATTCATATACTGGTTTCCTTCAGTGTAAGAAAGCCAAAGATAGGGAGTTTTAAAGCTTCTAATGTACTGATGAAATAACCTGATCTACTTTAATCTGTACTTTTTTTATGGACCAGCAGTCCAGTAGCAGCAGAGAAAGAACATTGTTATATGGGAAATCTCCATTGTGCTATAGAAAGATTTTTATTTCTTGAACTTTGAGTTAATACTATATTGTTGCAGCTATAATACAGGAATCCTTATTCATTGTTTCTGAGTAGGGACTGGCTATTTTTAGGGTGTAGTTTTTTTTCCTATCTAAATGGAGAGGTGTCTTGGGAAAAAAAGATAATTAGAATAAGCAGATGACATCCAAAAAGCTTGAGCTTAGGGATAATAATAAAAATATCAAGTTAGTAGGAAGGGTTAGGTAAATTTAATAACTCAGTTGTGAAAGTAGTACTTGCTTCTTCAGCGTTTCACTGTAATTTTGTTTCACATAAAGATTGTTGCTTTTGATAGTGACTGTATACTGTATCTGTAGTTTATTTTATGGCTTTAAATAATACCTGTCTTGAAATAACCATTCTTTTGAATATATGATTAAAATGATGCATGCTTTTTGGTAAGTTTGATTTTTTGGGTGAGGGGGTTCTATTTGGGATTACTTGCTTGCTTTTGGATAAAAAATTTTCTCTAATTTTGTAATGACAATACATGGGTGAAATAAGGCTAGGATTTGTGTTTATAGCCATTTTTTGCTTTATAGGCAACTTTTTCTGGACTGTATCTACTTGGCCTTGTCACACACAATAAGCCCATCCTTATCTCTTCGCAGTTAGGCTACCATTTTCACTCTAGTCTAAACTTTCGAGAGTAGCCTTGCATTTTTCAAGAGAGAAAAAGAGAGACTAAGGTTCTTTCTAGATCATAGTTTGGCAATTTATTTTCCATAAAGGACCAGATAATATTTTCGGCTTTGCAGATCATACGCTGTCTGTCACAACTGTGTCATTGTAACAGACACAGTCAGAGATAGTACGTAAGTGAACGGGCATAGCTGTATTCTAATAAGTTTTATTTATAGAAGCAGGCAGTGGTCTGAATTTGGCTCATGGACCATAGTTTGCCAACCCTTGATCTAGATAAAAAATTAAATTTAAACCAGTAAAAACAATTGTATACTTTCTCATGTGCTATAGCACAAGACAAATAAAGTAAGATTATTTCTTAGATCTTACGAAAAGGAACATTTTTCCTGTGTAAGTTTTTCTTTCCCCAAAATATGAAATTTGAAGTAGTTAATTCAATTTTATAAAGTTCTTTTATGGGAAAAGTGGCTATGTGGTTTAAAAAGAACTTCATATCATGATGGAGAATAAGAAGCCAGATATTAAAATAAAAGCTTAATAATATGATCTATGGAATGTTTCCAAAGTATATTGGTAGTAGTAGTCATGATTATTTGTGCATGTGCATGATTGTTTGTTTTTGATAGTTGTTTTGAACTGCATAGTTTTAATCAGCTAATCATCAAAACTATGTGGAGTCTGACGTCCAGTCTCCTTTTCCTCAGAAATTAAGGGAAGTTCCTGGTACTTGTACTGCCACAGTGTTCCTGTTTATGGATTTAAATGACTTGATGTCAACTCTACCTTCCATTTACCTTTTAGGGATTTCTAGGTGCTCCAGGCAGAAGGCTTCAGTCAAAAATAGTCTTTGTTGATATGAAATTAAAAGTTAACTTATGTGTTACTTGAAAGTAGCTTTGGATTTCATTTGGATCTTTGAAAAATCAATTTAAGATGGTAATACTGGGCCAGTTCACTTACTACAGGTATTATAATGCCTGTAATCCCAGCACTTTGGGAGGCCAAAGCAGGCGGATCTCCTGAGGTCAGGAGTTCGAGACCAGCTTGGCCAACCTGGTGAAACCCCGTCTCTACTGAAAATACAAAATTAGCCAGGCGTGGTGGCAGGCGCCTGTAATCCCAGTTACTCCGGAGGCTGAGGCAGGAGAATTGCTTGAGCCCGGGAGGCGGAGGTTGCAGTGAGCCTAGATGGAGCCACTGCACTCCCACCCAAGTAACAGAGCAAGACTTGGTCTCAAAAAAAAAAAAAAAAAAAAAAATATGGTAACACTGATCTTTAGTAATTTAGTACTCAACCATAATTACACACTCTTTATATACATACAGCAAATCTTTTGGCACAAGCAATTACGTTTCAATAAAATGAACAAATGTTCATTAAAAAAATTTTTGATGTTTTCTTCCAGTCTTACTAGGAGCTTCTTAATATAGTTGATCCATTTACATTATTTTCTTCTTATTTCAGAAATAATTTGAATTTCCTAATGGGTTCTTGGTGGCCCAACCTAGAAGATCTTTATGAAGCAAATGTTCCAGTGTATAGGTTTATTCAGCGACCTGGAGATTTGGTCTGGATAAATGCAGGCACTGTTCATTGGGTTCAGGCTATTGGCTGGTGCAACAACATTGCTTGGAATGTTGGTCCACTTACAGGTATTATAAAGAATATGTTTTAAAAAAAGTTAATTTATAGAGGATTATATCCAATAGGTCTGTTCCTTTTTTCTTGAAATATAACTTACTAAAAGGTGTAAGAAGAATGTCTCCTTGCATAGAATTGCAATTTGTAATACAATAAATTAAATTCAGGTTAACAAATGGAAATCTAAGAGCGTAGATATTAGCAAAAAACAGGTTTATGGCTTTAATATACATGAAGGGTATAATAATAATTTTTAGAGTGCTTGGTTTTATTTTATTTAAAAAAAAAACCCTTATGAGAGAAAACAAAGTAGAAAATTTATTCTTTCACATTAAAAAAAAGTATAGTATTTCATATGAATAGCTCTGTAATGTCAAAATCTGTTTGAATTACGTCTGCCTTCAGGCAGTACTCACTTAAGGTTAAGAATGTGGAGTTTAGAGCCAAAAAGACCTGGATTAGGACCAGGATCTGGCTCTTGTAACTTTGGGCAAGTTATTTAACCTCTCTGGTCCTCGATTTCTTCATCTGTATAATGGAAGTAATGAAATTAATAAGGTGATGGTGAAGAGTAAATGAGATAATGGGTAAAACTAAAAATAACACAATGCTTGGCATATAGTCATAGGAAGTGCTCTTTCTATGATTGCTAATATTATTACTACTGTAATTATCATAAAGCATAAAAATTATTTTTTAGTGTTTTGAGGTTTTTCAGAATTGATGTTGAAGATATCACCTGAGCAGGTGATAATGGTTATCTTCATATCTTTTGGTACTTTGGGTTGCTTTATAACTGTTTTTTTTTTCCTAGCCTGCCAGTATAAATTGGCAGTGGAACGGTACGAATGGAACAAATTGCAAAGTGTGAAGTCAATAGTACCCATGGTTCATCTTTCCTGGAATATGGCACGAAATATCAAGGTCTCAGATCCAAAGCTTTTTGAAATGATTAAGTAAGTCTTTTCTAAAACTGCTGTAGTCCCTCTCTTTTCGGGGAGTGTTAACTATTAAGTTTTTTTTCTCCCTTAGAATTATGTTGACATCAAAGCACAGTGGTCCAGAAGTCTAGCAGAATGTAATATGAGAATCCACATGTTAAAAACATTTTTCCCTTGCAACTAGCCCACTATGGTACAGAAAGGAAAAAAAGAAACATGATTATAAATCAGTAGAGTCACACAAACCTGTGCTTCTTTCCCATTTCCCTCTGAACCACCTGATATCCCAGGATAACTTTAGTTTTAATATTGAAAATCTACCATTAGTAACTTGAGGGGAAAATGGCATCACAGAATATTTGTTGTCACAGACAAATTAGCAGTTAATATAGGGATTTGACTAAAATGCTAATTTTTAAATTTTTAATTAAATCATCTATCTTTTAAAGTATCTCTTTTCTGAGCTACTTAAAAAAATTTAGTATAAGTTATGTAAATTCTTATCTAGGACCCTAGTTTGAATACATATGTACCAGTAAGCTTCACATTTGTTTTCACAGTTTCTATCTTAGCCATTTTGTAAATCTATTTAGAGGTACTATTTTCAAACAGTGCTATATAGCAGTGTTTCCCTAAACTGTGTTTTCCACTACTAGCTCTGTCCCCAAAAGATGGGAAATTCTGGCTAAGGAAATATGGGAAATGATAGATTAAAGTTCAGCAAGTGGACAAGTCCTTTATTTGTATTTATTTTTTGTAAAGTATTTTAGATACTGTACGTGTTAATGTAATTTGTGAATGAGGGAGAAGAGTTACAGTGTACAGTATTTCCCAAACTTATTTGACCAGTATCTTTTGAAGAATTAGTTTTCTCAAAAGCTCATTTTGGGATACACTGCTTTATATTCATTGATTAAATAAGTTTGTCTTAGTCTTTGTTAAAATAGTGTTTACATTAAGTATTTCTCCTGGAGATAATTTGGTCAGCATGTGTTGTTTTCAAAATGCTGTCTTTTGAAAGTAGTCCTGGTTTGTTAAAATGATTTCAAATCTAGATCCAAACTTTTATTTAAACAAAAGTGTGTGGCCAAGGCAACATGCCTATGAATTATTTTATGACAGTCTTTTCTCAGTTGCACCATTTTATCTAGTTATAGGTAAAAGGGTAGGGGAGACAAAAAGGACCAAAAACCAAATTACAGCGAGTAATATACAAATTCTTTAGAACATTGGATATTACATACCATACTTTCCATAAATATAATTTATAGTGGGATGGGGAATTGTCTCTCCATTTATCCTGTTATACGTCAGAATGGTACTTTACCCTGAATAGCAAGTTCAGTGTTATTTTTTGAAACAAAAGTGACCTAAAGTCACTAAAGGTGTTTAGTAAGTTGGAGGTAGTCATAAACTAGATGCTAAGTCAGATCACTTAAAAGTAGTTCAATATAGAAGCCATTTATCTAACAGCTATATAGACTGAAAGTAACTCATTACATTATGAGTAGATTAGGATTTTATAATTGGAAAGGATTTTCATGTCACTTAATCAGCTCCTACTTAATATAGTAATCTTATCTGTATTCATAATTTGTGATCATCCAGTGACTTCTTAAACATTACTTTCACCTCACTATAATTCTTGCAAGTTGTTTACAGAATAACCTAAAGTCTACCTGTCATTTGGTCCCGATTTCCTGAGTATATTTAGGATTTATGCAGAATAAATCCCATTCAACAAATGTTTGAAAACTAACTCTATGCCAGACACTGTTGATAGACATACCAATGTTTAAGATGAAATTCCTGTCCTCTGGAGACTTAAATTCTAGTAGGACAAGAAAGAAACCCCCAGTATAATTTATTTATATGAATAAGATAAAATATAATAATATTTGGGAGGAGGGAAGGTCAGAGTGCTCCTTTTGTTTAACGGGTCTGAGAATGTGAGTTTTCTGCTTAGCCCTGAATAATGAGGTGAAATCAACTACACAGAGATGTATGGGTAGAACCTTCCATATACAGAGAACAGGTGAAGGCTAAATTGGGAATAACTTTGGCATGTTTATGGGACAAAAAGGTCAGGGTGACTATAGCTGAATGAGAGGAAGAGTGATGGCGATAAACTTAACTAAGCAAGCAGGAACGAGATCGTACATGGGCTTTCTGGACATGGTAAGAAGTTTATATATTAATTATAGGTGTTACAGCTTGCCATAGAGGATTTTAAGCAGGAAAGGAATAGGTTTCACTTTAAATTTAGAAAATGGATCTGGTGGCTGGGCGCAGTGGCTCATGCCTATAATCCTAGCACTTCGGGAGGCCGAGGTAAGCCAGATCACTTGAGATCGGGAGTTTGAGACTAGCCTGGCCAACTTGGTGAAACCCTATCTCTACTAAAAATACAAAAATTAGTCAGGCATGGTGACGGGTGCCTGTAATCCCAGCTACCCTGGAGGCTGAGGCAGCGGGGGTGGTGGGGAAGGGGTTGCAGTGAGCCAAGATGGCCCCACTTCACTCCAGTCTGGGTGAAAGAGCGAGACTTGTCTCAAAAAAAAAAAGAAAAAAAGAAAATGGATCTAGTTGCTTTGGTGTGGACTGGGTTCCAAGGGGTAAGCTTAGAAGTAGGGAGGACAAATTAGGAGGCAATTGTAACAGTACAGACCAACCTGGACAGATTTCCCTGTGAAAATAGAGAGAGGGGTCAAACTAGGGAGTCTTGTGGAGCTAAAGCTCATAGAACTTGTTCATAAATTAGGTGGTTGGGTGAGAGGGAGAAAGGAACCAAGGAAAACTTACCCATAGTCTTTTCTTCTTGTTGTCTGATTGTCATTAATTTAAACATTAGTCACCTCTATCATCTTTTCCATTCCCTACCCCACCCTCAATATTCTCGTTATCCTTTGAGACTCCTTCCAGTTTATCATTGTTCCTCTCAATATTTAAAATGTTGAGGTATCGACATTTATGTTGTTATAAAGTTGTCTTGTGTTGAGGTCAGACATACAAAATTTGGTTGTTTTTCATAATTTATAGTGATACTGTTTATTTCTTTTTTTTTTAACCTAGATGCACTTATATTCTTATCTATACTCCATTTTGCCCTATACTACAAAATGTCTAATCATTTAAATCTTGATTGTATTCCTCGTGATATTAACAGTTCTCCTCCCAGCTTGAGTACCTATTGACGCACCAATTGAAAATGTTAACCACAAGTCTAGACCCCTAGGCCTTGCTTTATAAGCCTCCCTTTTTGAAATAATTGTCATTGAGCCATTGCCAAAAATGTACTTTTCAGCAGCCAACATGGCTCCCTTTCTTTGTTTTTTATTTATTTATTTATTTTTTTGAGACGGAGTCTCGCTCTATCACCCAGGCTGGAGTGCAGTGGCGCCATCTCGGCTCACTCCAAACTCCGCCCCCTGGATTCACGCCATTCTCCTGTCTCAGCCTCCTGAGTAGCTGGGACTACAGGTGCCCGCCGCTACACCCGGCTAATTGTTTGTATTTTTAGTAGAGACGGGGTTTCATCGTGTTGGCCAGGATGGTCTTGATCTCCTGACCTCGTGATCCGCCCGCCTTGGCCTCCCAAAGTGCTGGGATTACAGGCGTGAGCCACCGCGCCCGGCCCCCTTTCTTTGATTTAATGAGTCTTTGCTTATTGTATACAAGGCTCTAGGCTAGGCTCTTAGGGTTTATAAATACATGGTATAGGTCCTTTCTTAGTGCAGTTAAATAAAATAGATTGAAAGAAATTCGGTGATAGATCCACTGAAGTTTCCAGCCCAAGGAGTCAGAGAGGTTTTTTTTTAAAAAAAACTGTGTATTCTGGGGAAGAATGTATTTTGTGTGATGGGTGAAAATGAGGAGGCAGGGAGAAGAGAAAGGAATAGCACTTAAGCCAGCTTAAAACCAGACTCTTGCACCATCAGAAAGATGCCCCAGTTCATCCATAAAATAGCCTACATAGCATATCTCCTTAAGTCCAGCACAGTTACATTTTCGTCCAGTGAAGGAGTAAAATCCCTTTTCTTCACTTGAGCGCCAGGCAAATAGTTGGCTTATGTAGAGAGGCCATGTTGTATGAATAACTCTAGTCTTCAACCACTAAAGTCATGCTCAACATGGTAATTCTGAAAGGCTCAGAGGAACTCTGGAGAAGAATAGCAAATGTATACTCCAACTCATGTTCTCTTCCTCCTGCTGTCATTCTATCCCCCATACCTCCCTTTTTTTTTGACCTCCCTCCTGATTACACTCCCTGCTGTGCATTTGCGTGAGCTTAAATGTATATACGATACAACTGCTATATGTTTATTGACAATAATTGGTGGTATGTTTTGGCTTGAGCGCAATGTGTGATGAGTAGTAGAATAAGATATAGTTGTAAAAGTTGGTTAGAAGCCGATTATGCTTTGTGTACCAAACTTAAGACTTTCTTCTGTTGGAGAGCTCTTGGTGGGTTTTTAATTAATATGATCTAATTTAGGTTTCATAAAGGTGTTTCTGGCTATTAAATAGAGCAAACTTTTGGCTAGTAAGAGGAAGGAGTGAATCAAAGATTCTTTGGCTTTTAAGTCTAGATACTTAGATGGTTTAGTAATATTGCTAGTTAATAAATTGGGCTTAGTACTTAGCCAAGCACTGAGCAAAGTGCTTCCCAGACTGTACTCACTTATTTCTCACAGCATCCCAAGGTCATTCAGTTGACTAGAGAGGTAGAGCCAAGATTTAAACCCCTATCTGTCTGTGAAAGTGCTTGAGTGAATCTGTGGCACATGACTTCATTTGGGGACAAGTTTGGGGAGCCAGTAAAAGAGTTGGATAGAGCTATTTAGAAGAAGCTGACTAGGGAGTCATCTACCTAGGAGTTTGTGACTGTCTTGAGAGGAAAAGGAAAGAAAAAGTTGGGGGTAGCACTTTGTGGGGGATATGCCTGTTGAAGAAAAAGAAATAGGTGAGCTAGATAACAGGAGAGCATGGAGACTGAATTGTTGCAGAAAGAGAGGACGAGGTCTTTTTCCACAAGCACAGTTTTGCCGTGTATTTGTTATATCCACATCATTGCTCTGGTCTTCAAATCTAGTAGTTCCTGCCAAAAAATGAAGTGGTGTTGGTTTTTTCTGGTTTGTGAGCTGTGCCAGTTCTTAATAAATGGTTCTCCCTTGCCATTCCTTCCCTTTGCTTTATTTTCTTCATCTCCTGTTCACTCTGCCACCCACAGCAGTTTGGCTTTCTACCCTTGGTAAGCCCAACACTTCTCTTGTTGAGGTCACCAGTGACCAACTGTTGTATATCTGCAAAGGCACTAATGTACACTTTCTTCAGAAATCTACCTTTTTAAGCCTGGCATGTGAATGCCTCAAATCTGATTCCCACTTGCCTTGTCAGCCATTTCTCCCACTGCTGCCTTTAAATGTGTGCTTGAATTGTTTTCTATTTATTAATATTTTTACCACTCCATTTGCTATTTTAAACCATCTTTAATATGAACTGCAATTTTTACATCTCCCCCTTTTTTTCCTTTGAATCATCTTTTAATAAAGCATTAATTCTGTATATGTTGAGCATACGAATTATAGGCTATATTAAAAGAAAAAATATCAGCTAAATGTAAGAAATGAAATGGAGAGGATATACAAACATAGTCTTCTTCCTTAACTCTCCCCCTGAATTGTTATTTTTAATTCTTAAATACTGTGAATCTACAGTGTGTAATTTTTAGGCTTTCATAGTTAAGTGGTAAGCCCGCTCAACCAAAAAGAATGTAAGCAAAATTCTCCTTGTGCCTTCTCATCTGCTCGCTCCCTCAGCTCTACCCAGTTCTTTTTATTCAGTAAATGTTTATTGTGTACTGCATTGTTACCCAGGTTTGTGCTAGGTGAAAAGGATTTGATCACTTCTCAGACTGCTCAAAGTGAATTGAGAAACCGTCAAACCATTAAAACATGTGATCTTTAATGATAGAGATATTGGTAAGAAACCATGGTGGGGCAGCATAGAGGAAGGCTCTTCTGAAAGAGTGGAAGGTTCAGTAAAGGCTTCACCGGAAGTACTACAGCTTCGCAGTCTCTTATTGTAAATCCTTTAGGCCAAATGTGTTTTGGAGCTAAGCAAAACCACAATGAGATACCATCTCACACCAGTCAGAATTACTATTATTAAAAAGTTAAAAAATAACAGGTGCTGGCAAGGATGTGGAGAAAAAGGAACACTTACACTGTTGGTGGGATTGTAAATTAGTTCAACCATTGGGGAAAGCCATTGTGGTGATTCCTCAAAGAGCCAAAAGCAGAACTACCATTCAACTCAGCAATCCCATTACTGAGTATATAACCAAAGGAATATAAATTATTCTATCATAAAGACACATGCACACATATATTAATTGCAGCACTATTCACAATAGCAAAGACATGGAATCAACCTAAATGCTCATCAATGGTAGACTGCATAAAGAAAATGTGGTATATAAGTGGGAGCTAACTTATGAGACCACATGGACGCATAGAGGGGAACAGCAGACACTAGGACCAGTTGGAGTGTGGAGGGTGGGAGGAGAGAAAGGAAAAATAACTAATGGATACTAGACTTAATACCTGTGTGACAAAATAATCTGTACAACAAACCCCCATGACACAAGCTTACCTATAACAGACCACGTGTACCCCTGAACTTAAAGTTTAAAAGAAAATAATGTTTTTTAGATTTAGAAAAGGTTATTGAGTACATTTATAATATATTGTACCTTCCCAGCAGGGTCTGTTGCAGTATCCTGGGATCAAACATATTAATATTTCAGCACTGAAACATAGAAATAGTCACTCTAATGAGCTCAGTGAATACTATAAGTAGCCCCAGGTCAAATTTCAGTGCCACTTGAGTTTATGCAAGATTTATGAAAATTTTGTGGGATTATAATAAGGGATTATGAACCTGTATTTGCACTGGGTTATTTAATAGTGGGAAATGGTGTTTTCTTCTGTTGTCACCTCCTGACTCCTCATTATCATTTTGAGAATGAATCGCCTGTAGTTCTTTTAAGCAAGTCAATATCACTCTTGCTTTTTCTCTGTACTTTTCCATTCAAGTCTGGTCTTTAAGGACCCTGTGATTCCATAAAGTTCTGTTTATCTGAGTAAGTCATTTAGTAAATATCTTTGAATTTCTACAACGTAGCCATTTTGCTAAAATACATTAATCATATTCTGCTTCACATTCTTCCAGATATTTCCTATGTTGACATAAGTCCAAAGAATATATATTATCTTGATTACTTCTTTCATTTGATAATGCAGTGAACTCAACTTAAAAGTTCACAGCCTAACTCCTTAGGAAAATTTAAGTGGCAGCTCAATGCATAACTTTCTCTTTTGACTTCATTTAACTGTTAAATGAAATAACTTTTCTCTGCAAATGAACTTAATTTTAATTTCTCCTTTAGACCAAACTTTTAAGTGTCTTTCCCTGGTTTATGCCATACTTGTGTGTTCATGTTAGCTGAAGATAGATTTAAACTTTCGTTGCTAAAAATTTCAGGTAGACTTCACATTGGCAATGACTGCCAATGAGACGTCTTTATCATTTTTAATATTTTAAATAATGGTCAAATTTGCATGTTGGATCACTTGGTAGCAAGATGAAGCATTAAATGGAAAGCAGAAGATTTAGAGGCATAAATTAGAAGGTAATTGCTCCAGTTCAGACAAAAGGAGAGACAAAGATTAGAGGGTAAGATAGACTACACTTGGTGATTGATTGGTGGTAGAGTTGAGGGAGAAATCTGTATTGCTGGACTTTGGCTTGGGCCAGACAGTGGAACATTTGTGCTTGTTGATGAAGTTGGGGATAAAGAAGAAATGAGTTGGGTGTAGAGAATGATGGTTATCAACTTGACTAGCTTTAAACATGCAGAACTTGAATTGCTCCTACAAGATTTAAGTTGAAATTTCTATTAAATAGCAGCTAGATGGATGTATGGTTCTATTGGCTTAGAAAAGGAGTCTGAGATAATACATTTGTAGCCCTCAGCTGGGTGATAGGCAATCACTGCTAAGGTGTTAGCTGTTGAGTTTTCCGAACCATTAGCTATTTTTAAGTTAGAGCAGTGCCCATACAAAGAAATTAATAAAGGAAAACTTTAAGATCAAGGGTACTGATCTCCTTTAATTCATTCAACTATGACAGTTTTTCTAGGTTAATATATCTAGTCTCCTTTAAAATATATAAAATTTACATGTGTAACACATTGCTGTACTCCTCCCCAACTTGTTTATACTTTTTCCTCCAACTTTTACTTTGAAATTTCTTAAACCTACAAAAAAAAGTTGAAATACAGTACAACAAATACCTGTGTAACCTCATCTGGATTCATCAGTTAAGTTTTTGCCACATCTATTCAGCAGTCTCTGTATACGCATACATGCTTGCACGCACTTTTTCATATGAGCTATATGAAAAAGTAATTTGCAGACATCATGACATATCACTTCAAATACTTCATCCTGCGTCTTAAGAGTAAGGTTATTCTCCTATATACCTGTACCATGGTTTACCATATTTAGGAAACATGAAATTCTGTAGTATGAGTTAATACACAGTCCACATTTAGATTTCCCCAACTATCCAAAAATGTCTTTTTTTTTTTTTAAGCGCTTGCCTCTGCTCACTCTACCACCCTTATCCATATTGAATTAAGGTTCACATTTAATTGAGTATGTAGTCATTATGTCTTCTTTAGTCTCTTTTAAACCTGTGAAAGTCTTTTTTTAATGACATTTTCTTTTTGAAGACAGCATACCTTCGTGTTGTGCGGAGTTCTACATTCTGGATTTGTTTTCTCATGATTGTATTTGGGGTAAATTTTTGACAAAAACTACTAATGATGTTTACTTTTGTTTAACTCCTGCCTCACTCCAGCATAACTATGTCAGAGATATTTTCCTTAGTGGGTCCTGAGTAAATTAAGTTTTACTAAAAAGGCAATTTGAAAACTTAAAATTGGGGTGAGGAGATTATTGTTACTTTTTAACCCATCTTTGTCATAGTATATGATTTTTATCCTGTGGTTTTAATTTTACAACTGGTAGATTAAGATTTAAAAGAAACCCTCGCCAGGTGCAGTGGCTCACGCCTGTAATCCCAACACTTTGGGAGGCCAAGTCGGGCAGATCACAAGGTCAAGAGATTGAGACCCCAGCTAACATGGTGAAACCCATCTCTATTAAAACTATAAAAAATTAGCTGGGTGTGGTGGCACACACCTGGAGTCCCAGCTACTTGGGAGGCTGAGGCAGGAGAATCACTTGAACTCGGGAATTGGAGGTTGCAGTGAGCCAAGATTGAGCCACTGCACTCTAGTCTGGGTGATGGAGCGAGACTCTGTCTCAAAAAACAAAAAACAAAAAAACAAAAAAAACCCGTCACTCTGCAAATTCACGATTCCCATTTTAAGATATTTGAGATACAGTACTTTGGCCTATATTTTATTTTTCTCTTTGTACAATACTAAGACTCTTTATGTCATTTTCATAAGACTCTTACATTCCTTGTTTTGCCTTCTGAAGTGTTTTTTTTAACAGGACATTTGAAAGGAATCAAGTGTTAATGCAGGAGATGAGCTCTGCAGACTGTTGGTACTGATGAGATTTCCCTGTAGATAACAGGCTTTCAGAATAAATAGACTTATAGGTGCAGTTCATAAAGCCGACCCCCAACAAATATGCTATAAGTTGTTACAGTCATGTTGGACCGTTGTCAAGCTAGTGTAATGGTGGTATGTTTCCAATACATTGGAAACGTTGGTTTGTTCACCAGCAACTTTGTGAGTTCCACTTAAATCACCACGATAAGTAGTTTAGTAAATTTTCAAGTATGTCAAAAACAGAATGCCAAGGAGTGCATTTTCCTCTGAAAAGTGTAATGTTGGGAAGTCTTAGATTTAGGAGGAGCATATCAAATAGTATGCTGAGGAGTAGAAAGTTAATTTTCAAGATACACATTCATTTGTCTTACCCCCTGTAATCTGCCAGACAATAACACATTCTAAAAATACTAATAACATATAAGCCAATGGTTGAAAATAAGTTCTCTTAAATTTGAACAGTGCCGAGCTCATTGAAAACCACTCCCCACAAACTTAATTTCTTGTCATATTATTTTGTCATTCTTTTGACCATCTTATAAAGCACTGTTTTATATTTTTTCTTTTTCTGTTTCTTTTTTTTAATTAAAAAAATAAAGACAGGGTCACCCTATGTTGCCCAGGCTGGTCTCAGACTCCTGGGCTCAAGGGATCCTTCTGCCTCAGCCTCCCAGAGTTCTAGCATTAACAGGCATGAGCCACCATGCCTGGCCAATATTTCAGTTTTTAAATGTGCCATCTTATATGCACAATATTAATGTTTTATGTGCTTTATCTGTGCCTTTTGTGTATATATGATCACTATGTGTTCATTATTTGCCCATCCTTTTTTATTTTCCTAAGTCTTAGAGTCTACACTATTTAATATCCCAGTAAAATATTACAGGAAGGGCAGCATTGTGTAGTTTTCTGGAATCTAATCTGCCTTCATATCTTAGCTTCTTCATTTACTGGCTGGGGGATTGCGGACAAATTACTAAACCTATTAGTCTTTATTTCCTCTTTGGAAAAATGGGGATAATGCTGTCTTTCTAAAATAACTTTTATGACTGTTATGTGAGTCTTAGCATAGGGTAAGCATTCAGCAAATGGTAGTTGTTGTTGTAATTATTACTATTTTATAGAAACCCCAATTACCTTCTTTTTTTAGTTAATATTCTTGGACCTAGTGTAGTGGTTCTCAAATGTGGACAGTTTTTCCTCCCCCTTCTTTCCTTTCCCAGGGGACATATGCCAGTATCATGGCTTGAGTGGGAGAGATGCTACTAGGTTTTTTGAGTAGAGATTAGGAATGCTGCTGTTAAATATCCTGCAGTGCACAGGACAGCTCCCCATAACAGTGAATTACCCAGCTATAAATACCAATAGTGCTGAGATTGAAAAACCCTTATCTAATGGAATCCAGACTAAACACCTTTTGAATAACCTTGTTTCATTTTCTTTTTGGTGTGTTAACTATTATACTTTGAGTTGGCATTCATCATACAATTTTTTCAAATTAAATAACTTTAATTTAGTAATTATATGATTATTTTAATACAGTTTAGGAATTTGACATGTCATGTTCAAATAATTAACATTTATTGAGCATTAACTGCCAGGCACAAGTCTTTTATATAACATATGTAATCCTTATAACAGCACTGTAAGTTAAATATCCCCTTTTTTCAGCTGAGGAAACTGAGGCACAGAAAGAAGTGTGCAGCTGGAATTTGAACCCAGACAGTCTAGGTATAGAGTCTGCTCTTGCCCACTCTACAGCTCTCTTTATGGTCTCTTAAAGGCTCTAACCCTAAAAACGCAGTGATTTGTGAGGTTGATATTTTACCAGTGTCTATTGAAAAATACACTACAAATCTGAGACACTGGTTTTAATTTTGACACTTACGAAGTAAGAGATTTGTGCTGGTTCTCTTACTTGCTGATCACAAGAATCACCTGGAACTCTTATTAAAATAGGTTTTCAGAGCTCTATGCCAAGAACTCTGGGAACCTTTTTCATGGTGACCTAGTGAATCTTATCAGACAAGTTAGGTCTTTTTTAGAACTAAGAATTTTTTTGCTCCCTTTTCTTTCACATACATTATAAGTTATTACCTTACCTACCTAAATAAAATATACTTTATCACAAACACAGAATTCCAAAATGTAAATTAAAGCAAACTCATAAGTATTAATTCCCCTTTGATTCCCTTATTTAAATGGATAAATATGGTATTATAGTGTTATACAACTCTTTAGTCCACACCCATTTGACCTAATAATGGAACAAGATTTTTCCAGCAGTGTGCATAGATAATGGTATAGCCATAAAGACCAGTCCATAGTTAGCATTGATCCTACTGCTATAGTCCTGGCAGTATTCTAATACTCTGTTGGGTTTGATATATAATGCTTTTTGATAACACTGACCAAACAAAATCTAAAAATTCTAAAACTGCATTCTCATGGTTAATATATATCTGCTTTCATGCTTTTTTTTTCCATCTAAGAGCTTAAACGTTCTTAAGATACGCATTTTATCATTGACTGAGACCTTGATTTTCAGCCATGTGGTTGGTGTAAATAAAACTGTTAGATTCCTTATTGACATTCATATACCCACTGTTGTCCTAGGAGAACACAACCCTGGAGTGACAGGTGGCAAGAGAGTTTTCAGAGCTCATATGTGGGCTTGCTTTTCCTGCATGGTTCTTTCAGTAGCAGACTGGGCAGAACAAGGCACCTCTTGGTGTTTGTTAATTTGTTATCTACTTCTCAGTGGCTGAGACTGTTACCATAAAGCATTTCAAAGTGCAACACCAAGTTAACCCATGTTTCATCTATCTCCACATTGATACTTGTTTGGTAACTTACTTTGGAAACTGAGTCACATTGCCATTAGAATGTCAGAGTAACCCCCAGTGTTGTCTTAACTTCGATGTAATATAATATTACAGCTTCATTCCTATTATTTCCTGCCCCAGAAACTTCATGCGAAGATTAAAATCTTGTAAGAACAGTTGTTTGTTCCCTAAAGAAGCCCCCATACTACCTTATTGTGGCATTCTTTCTGTTCAGAATGTGCCTTCACCCATCTCTTTGTCCTGTTCATAAATAAATTGATTCAGAAATTTCAACTTCTGTATGAAAACTTCTGTTATTCTCTACCTCCCCTCACCTGAAGATGATCTCTCTCCTTTTAGTATCCATAGCATACTATGTTTATTTTTTGCCTAATGTCCTCATGTATTGATTTATGAATATACTGTGCATTAATTGCCCATAAATAAGGCTTTTGATAATTTGTCTACATATTATTTTATTCAGTTCTCTTGTTCTAATATTGCAAGTGTATTTTCATTCTATTCCCTGTGTGAAGTTCTCTAAAATTCTATCGCTCTTTAAGTTTTATCTTTGCAGATCACTTTTTGGTTGGATTAGATTCTAGTATATAACCTCAAATATGCCAGGCTCTCAATCAGCCTCTTCCTCATGGTTTTCTTCCGTTCTGGAACTTCCTTTGTCCCCTGCCTTTTTGTGTAGTCTTTCATCCAAACAGCTAAAAACAGAGATTGGGTCCTGAAGCCAATACTGATCCTTAAACGTCAAAGGATTTCCTGCTTTTCTAGCTGCTGAAATCATTTTTGATCTTGTTTCTAAAGTGCATGTATGCAAAATAGCATTTTCCATCTTCTATGTGTTTACAACTTTTGCAAATGATTTATTCTTTTGTTTGTAGCAAATTGAATGCTTTTTTTTTTTTTTTTTTTTTTTGAGACGGAGTTTCACTCTTGTTGCCCAGGCTGGAGCGCAATGGTGCGATCTCATCTCACCACAGCCTCCACCTCCCAGATTCAAGCAATTCTCCTGCCTCAGCCTCCCCAGTAGCTGGGATTACAGGCATATGCCACCATGCCTGGCTAATTTTGTATGTTTAGTAGAGACGGGGATTCTCCATGTTGGTCAGCCTGGTCTCAAACTCCCAACCTCAGGTGATCCACCCGCCTTGGCCTCCCAAAGTGCTGGGATTACAGGCACGAGCCACCACGCCCAGCCCACAAATTGAATTATTAATTACCATAAGGTAAACTTACAGAAATTTAGCAAAACTAAAATTAAGAGGAAATGAGAATCCTGATTGTTTAGCTTTTATTTTTTAGCTCTTTAATGTACTTAAATGTTGTCTTTGTATAAAATCAGTCTGGGGTTAATCAAAGCAGAACAGGTTATTGTTAAGTCTTAAATATTATATCTGCTTCTTTACTAGGATCCTTTCCCTAAATCACTTTACTTTCTATTTTTCCCTATCCTTCAGTTGAATCACATTCTTTCTTTTTAGGACTTGCTCATTACTGTGGACTCCATAAGAGCCTCTCTCTCTCTCTAAATTCTCCTTCTGTTCCAACTGCTGCCTTTTGAAAATGGGAAGGAACAAAAATTTTCAGTGTTAAAAAAGTAAAGGCAAGGAGAAATCACAATTTTGTTATTCATCCTCAGATAAGATTAATAGAACTGTCAGTTTTCTAAGTTTTTGGTATCACACAAAATATAAAATATAAGTTCTGGAGCAGAATTTATTCCAGAAGCAGACTGACTACTTAAGGCTTAGTATTTACTCTTAGCAACCTTATCTCAGACCCCTTGTTACTTGCAGGAAATCAATATAATGCCTTTTTTAAGATGAAACTGCCAAACTAACAATAGATTGTAAACTACAGTCTAAGTACCAGAGTAGTCAGTGGCATTGAAGATGAAAATTTATCTGCTGAGTAACAAGTAGCCTGATACTCTATAGAACCAAGGCTCTGTGTTTGGAAAAACTGTGCTTCCTGAGCCCAAGAATCTCATCTTCACAAGAAGCGGAGTGGGTGAGAATAAGATGTGAAAAGGGACCAAAAAGAAGGGTACAGTGTGAGATAGTAAGGGGAAGCTTGAAATTTTCTTTTAAAAACTCATAGCTCAACCACTTAAATAGCTTTATGACATTAGACAAACTTAACTTCCCTGCACTCCCTTTTCCCCATTTGCAAGATAGAGATAACCTTTCTCCACATGGTTGTTAGGAGGCTTACTTGGCATAATGTATATGAAATAGCAAATACATGGCTCCTCTCTGGTTCTTATTTTTTATTTACTTTTATTATATTATTTTTGGCCATGTGGAAGGACAGTTGAGTTTGAAGTCTTCCAATGGTATCTGCATTTTTCTGTAAGAGATCTTATTTTGAAGCCCTACTTGGAAAACTTGTTCAGTAAAATCTGTACCTTTAGAAGTGAATTGTATGGGACATGGGGAGGGAAGAAGAGAGGAGCAGGTGCTGTTCAAGAGCTAGAGACAGAGTCTGAATTATATTCTGTCTTTGCCATGATCTAAATTTTTACTTGCTACCTTCCCTGGTGCCCTGTACAGGCACGCATGTACACATCGATAGCTGTCCTAACCTTGACACAACCACAGGCTAAAAAGCAGGGGTCCTCAACCCCTGGACTGCAGACCAGTATCAGTCCATGGCCTGTTAGGAACTGAGCTGCACAGCAGGAGGTGAGCAGCAGGCAAGCTGGCGTTACTGCTTGAGCTCCACCTCCTTTCAGATCAGTGGTGTTACTAGATTCTCAAAGGAGCAGGAACACTATTGTGAACTGCACATGCAAGGGATCTGGGTTCCTTGCTCATTATGAGAAGCTAATGCCTGATGATCTGAGGTGGAACAGTTTGATGATCTGAGGTGGAACAGTTTCATCCCAAAACTATTCCCCCCGCCCCTCCCCCTAGGTCTGTGGAAAAACTAATCTTCCACGAAACCGATCTCTGGTGCCAGAAAGGTTGGGGACCACTGGTCTAAAGCAATGTTTAAGTTAAATATGCAAGAATTGTTGAAGCCAAGCTGAGAGTGCAGTCTTTAAATATGATACTTAAGGAACTGGCCTACAACTATGAAATCAATATTGTTTTATACTTATCAAATAACAGGTTTTACAAATGTTTTTAGTTATTCCCCGCCTCCCCAACCACTGCTGGGTTAATATACATGGGTTCGGATACATAACAATATTTTAACATAGTAACTTATAAAATAACAAAGAAATATAAAATAAAGTAAATGAAATATTTTAGTACATATAATTTGAATTTTAGTTGTATATTGATTAAGCTACTATATGCTAGGCACTGCCCTAGGTGGTGAGTAGATAAGTAGATAGCAGGAATGCAATAGATAAGACCTTTGCTTTCAAGACAACACTCAGTTGCTAAACCCTTTCCTTTTCTTTAGGATATTTTCATTGTCTCTGAATTTTAGAGCTGTAAAGTGCCTTAGAGATCATCTAGTTCAACCTCTCCATTCAAATGGAGAACCTGAGCCACTGAGATTCACAGGAGAGTAAGATAATTGAGCAAACAACTCACAATGACAGAAAACTATAGGAGAATCAGTACAAATTGTGAGAATTTACTATGTTGTTAGCTTCCTAAGTATGAGTTTAGAAAAGGTATAAGTTATAAGAAAAGTTAAATTGTGTTAATATGAATGGATTCCACTGTTACCTTCAAGATAAAATGAAGACATACTTTTTTCTTTAGTATTTATAGTTAAATGAATATCATATCCTGTAGTGACTAAATTCATAAATATTTTTTCTGCTTATAGACTTGAGTTTCAAAAGCAGCTGTACAGATGATGCTGTTAATGAGTGTTTAGGTAGTGTTGATTTAAAAAATATAATGTGCCCTCCTGCCTTATTAGAATCATAGAAGTTCATATCGGGAATTCACACCCCTTACTTCAAGGATGAGGAAATTGACTCCCAGAGAGGTTAACTGACTTGCCCAAATAAGAGCCAAAATTAGCAACTCACATTTAAGCAGGAAGTCAGTTTTTATGTACTAAGACCATTATATTTTGATATCCAGATGTCAATTTTCTCAACTTTAAATGTTTTAATATTGTCTTCATCAGGCCTGAGCATTGTCATTTTAAAACCTGAGAGTATTTGATAAATTGAAATAAAAGTTACGAAGTCATAGACATTAGAATCAAGTCTCTTGGCATTATTTCTAGTTGGTATATCTTTTATGCTAAAAATATTCAATATTCAGTTGCTGGTCACAAATAATTTCTCCCCCACAATAGGTATTGTCTTCTAAGGACTCTGAAGCAATGTCAGACATTGAGGGAAGCTCTTATTGCTGCAGGAAAAGAGATTATATGGCATGGGCGGACAAAAGAAGAACCAGCTCATTACTGTAGCATTTGTGAAGTAAGTAATTGTTCTTATCCACAGTTGTTGTATAAAGCCTCTTCCCTCTCCACTTTTGATTTCTCTTTATTTTTAAAAAACTTTTTATACTTTTGTGTAATCCAGTTTATAGTAATTAATATTGTATTCAATTTTGTTACTTAGCCATTATATTAAAATTCAGTGTGATGATAACAATATTTCACTGCGAATTAACCTTAAAAGTATCTACTACAGAGTCATTTTTGTGGTAGATCTTCAACAGATGATAATCAGCAAATTTAGTCTGAGATTTTAAACTGGGAACAATCTAGATGTACACAGATACCAATAAACTGAATGTTTGGTATAACTCTAGGCAGATCGATTATCAGTCCTCTCTGGTGCAATTCACAATACATTTGTCAAGATTGTGTGGCCAAGGCTTGCAAGAAGTGCAGGAACAAAGATGTGGCGCCTGCTATGAAGGAGCTTAAATTCTACTTGGAGCAGACAGATTATAAACAACTAATTGTAATGTACATGAGACTATGATGAATGTGAAGTTGGACTTACTGTTAATGATAACACTGAGGGGGAAAATGACCTGATTTTTTCTTCTAGTATTGGCATAAGAATTCACAAAAGTATTAGCATTTGAGTCCATCCTTGAAAAAAGAGTATGATATCAGTAGGCTAAAAAAGTGATGAGAATCGGAAGTAGACTGTCATGGGCTATAGGAACAAGAAGAGAACGGGGAAATGGAAAGGTTTTAGAAAAGGTTGAATGTGTTCCAATTTGGCTGGAACACAGACTGTGCAAATTCCACTCGTAAGTCTTGGTGGCATGTAATTTGTAGCACATCTTGAATGGTTTTAAGGAATTTGATATTCCACGGTCCCTGAATCCATTAAAAGGTTTTGAGCAGGAACTAAGGGTGAGATATGTGTTTCAGGGAGAAAAGTGGTTGGAAAGGACAGTGATATATAAGCTATTGCAGTGGTCTTAAGAGTTGTTATTTTAAGGCCTAGACTAGAACCTGGCAATGGGAATATTAAAGAAGGGAAAGAATTAAAAAATATTTAGAGGGTAAAATCAGTGAGACACCTCATTAAATGGCAGAAGTAGAAGGACAAATTGAAGAATGCTCACCAATTTTCTAGCTCAGGTCATTAGGTTTGTATTGCTGCCTGTTGACAGTAATGGATAACATGGTGAACTCTAGGATTGTCGTTTACTGTTAAAAGAAGACATGAGATCATAAGAGTTTTCTGTCATTGAATAAATTTAAGGATAAGCCAAAGACAGGATGTTGATGGTTCATTTCAAACCTTGAAATTCTGTAATTCTAACGTCAACCTGTATTTGAAATGATTGAATCCATTGATTTTTTTTTTTTTTTTTTTATGTTGTATGACCTGACCAAAGTAAGTCATTAGGAGATCAGATAGATTCCAGTTAGGTGTGATGTTCCTTATCCTACCTGAACCCTAGTAACTCATCAATCTTTCTGTATAAGACAGGTATTATTTCTAAAATCATGCTGTACTTATGAATACATAAAAATGATCACTTACATCTGATTGTATGCTAATGTTTTGGATTTAAAAATAGGTTGACCTTTATCAAACTTTTGAACTGGGCTTTGCCAGTGGTTGTCATGAGTGTGTCATTCCCTTTGATTATTCCCCTAAATATGCATTACTACCCATGTCTTTGGATTTGGTGCAAAATAAACCTGATCTGTTAAAGATTCTCAAACACAGCCATGTTTTTCTTACCACCTACTCTTAACCAGAGATCACTGTCCACAATTTCATTCAAGTGGAATTCCATGATTATACTAAAGCAGTACAGTAAATACCACCATCTCTATTGAATACGTTTTTCTCTTGTATAAAACAGGTGGAGGTTTTTGATTTGCTTTTTGTCACTAATGAGAGTAATTCACGAAAGACCTACATAGTACATTGCCAAGATTGTGCACGAAAAACAAGCGGAAACCTGGAAAACTTTGTGGTGCTAGAACAGTACAAAATGGAGGACCTGATGCAAGTCTATGACCAATTTACATTAGTAAGTCAAATCAACATGTGAGTACATAGTTAGCTGGGTTATGAAGCAGCAGTGTTTGTTCTGCCACCTGATAAGTAGGAGGTAATGAAATATTTTAAATTTCCCTTTGGCTCATTATATATTGCATGAGGGTATATTCATATCATTCCCCCCTCCATTTCCAAGTATTTATTCCTATAAAATTGGCATATATCATTTTCAGTTTTCTTCCTGGGTAAGACCAGCCTAAATAATTTTACAACAATTACATTTAAAAATCTTCACGTGCTTTAGATGGGACACTATCATATCCTTTATGTCATTTTATCTCAGTTGATAAGTTGATAAAATGTTTGTGTACATAGGTTATTAGAGCCCACAAAATGAATCAGTAAATGTGCTTTTAAATATACTTCTGCTTTTAGAGCTAATTGTATTTGTTTAAAATTTTGTCCTTGCCAGAAGTATTAACCTCATGGGAATATTTAATGGAGCTTAACTTCCTGGTATGTTATATAACCTTATGAAATTCAAGTATACTTATAAATTGCACACAGTTTTTAATTTCAGACAGCAGATGCTTGGGGGAAGCATTTTACTTTAGCAGATCAATAGCTTTATGAATAGAAACACAGAGATAATTTATGAATTGTTGATTTTCTCCAGTACTTGTCTCCCACACATATGTGATCAGAAACTAACTTTTTGAAATTTAGTTTCTGATATTTTCACTTGAATAGTCTTCAAGATTGCTTGAAGAAGAAAATTATCTGGAATATGTTGAAGAAAATATATTACCTAGCTGAGATAGATTCTGAAGACAGTCACTAGTGAAATTATAACTTGTTAAATTATTTTTCAAGAAGCCACCCCTTTTTTTAAGCAATCTTAAGAAACAGTAAACTAAGGCCGGGCGCGGTGGCTCAAGCCTGTAATCCCAGCACTTTGGGAGGCCGAGACGGGTGGATCACAAGGTCAGGAGATCGAGACCATCCTGGCTAACACGGTGAAACCCCGTCTCTACTAAAGAATGCAAAAAACTAGCCAGGCGAGGTGGCGGGCGCCTGTAGTCCCAGCTACTCGGGAGGCTGAGGCAGGAGAATGGCGTGAACCCAGGAGGCGGAGCTTGCAGTGAGCTGAGATGCGGCCACTGTACTCCAGCCTGGGCGACAGAGCGAGGCTCCGTCTCAAAAAAAAAGAAACGGTAAACTTAACATTCCAAGAGTTTTTGACTAATTGGTGAAGAAATATAGAAAATTGCAAGTACGCTGAGTAGGATAATGGTCTTAGACTCTTAGGAAAATTGGCTGAATGGGAAATAGTAAGGTAGGTTGTACTTTTATGTTGCGTAGCAGGCTGTTGAACTTTTTGAGAGTTATTTCCCCTAACTTCATAAGCAGACTATATGTTTGTAGCCATGAGCTATTAACAATTTACGTATCAAAATAACCTACCTTACTTTTATTTTCAGGCTCCTCCATTACCATCCGCCTCATCTTGATATTGTTCCATGGACATTAAATGAGACCTTTTCTGCTATTCAGGAAATAACCCAGTTCTGCACCACTGGTTTTTGTAGCTATCTCGTAAGGCTGCTGGCTGAAAACTGTGTCTATGCAACCTTCCAAGTGCGGAGTGTCAACCAACTGGACGGGAGAGAGTACTGCTCCTACTCCAGGACTCTCACAAAGCTGATCAGCTGTACTTCACAAAAAAATAATAATTTCCATGTTTTGTATATATCTGACAAAACTGGCAACATCTTACAGACTACTGACTTGAAGACAACCTCTTTTATATTTCTCTATTTCTGGGCTGATGAATTTGTTTTCATCTGTCTTTTCCCCCTTCAGAATTTTCCTTGGAAAAAAAATACTAGCCTAGCTGGTCATTTCTTTGTAAGGTAGTTAGCAATTTTAAGTCTTTCTTTGGTCAACTTTTTTTTAATGTGAAAAGTTAGGTAAGACACTTTTTTACTGCTTTTATGTTTTTCTGTCTTGTTTTGAGACCATAATGGTTACACTTTTGGTTCCTAAATAAAACATTAAAAAAATTAACAGCCAAGTCACAAAGGTAATGGATTGCACATAGACTAAGGAATAAACTTCAGATTTGTGATTTTTGTTTCTAATCTTGATGTAAATTTACACTATTTATAAATACATATTTATTGCTTGAAAATATTTGTGAATGGAATGCTGTTATTTTTTCCAGATTTACCTGCCATTGAAATTTTAAGGAGTTCTGTAATTTCAAACACTACTCCTATTACATTTTCTATGTGTAAATAAAACTGCTTAGCATTGTACAGAAACTTTTATTAAAATTGTTTAATGTTTAAAGAGTTTTCTATTGTTTGAGTTTTAAAAAGACTTTATGTACAGTGCCCAGTTTTTGTTCATTTTTGAAATCTGATTATATATATTTTATATATACTTATGTATGTATATATAATATATATAGAAATCTGGATATATATGTATAAATATTTAGAACTTAAATTTTTCTCGTTTTAAGTTTCACATCTATGGTAGATTTTTGAGGTGTCTACTGTAAAGTATTGCTTACAAAAAGTATGATTATTTTTAAAGAAATATATATGGTATGTATCCTCAAGACCTAAAATGTCAGACTGGTTTATTGTTAAGTTGCAATTACTGCAATGACAGACCAATAAACAATTGCTGCCAAAATGTAGTATAATAGTAGAAAACGAATAGTGATTGAACTTAAGACTTTAAAAGGAATGTTATATGGGCTTGACAAATCCTGTACATGACTTAGTAACATTTTATATGGAAAAGGGGATTCAGGATGAAGGGCTCTATTTTAGAATGAAAATAAATTAAGAGACTTATTTTTTAATGTTAGGCAATTTTGAAATCTCATGCTTTTTTGCTTGCATGACATGATTTGGGGGAGGAGTGCTGCAAATTCCCTATCACTAGTAAAATATAGCAATCTATATTAGCGTTCACAAGTCACTGCTAATTAATGATAGTATTTCATTTTGTAATAACAGCACCTTGCATTTGTACCTCCATTTTCTGAAGCATTTGACACATACTCTCATTTAATCATATTGTTCTTTGTATGAATTTTCCAGGAAGCATTAGTGAAGAAGCATAGAGAATAGAGAATGCTGTAAATCAAGATTATATATATGTGGCTAAAGAGAGCTTATTCTATTTCTAGTGAAATGCCCTGCTGATTGCATTAATCACATACTCTTTCAGATTTAGAGTATGTTATCCTCTTAGAAACAGTTTGAAGGTTGAAAGCATGGAGATACTTTTTTTGATTAGTTAATAATTTGGTAAATATTGGCTATCTACTAGAAGTAATCATCTCTTAATTATAATTTCAGAAGGAAAGAATTCCAAATCTGTTTTAATTATGGAGCAAGAATGCTTGTCTAAATGCTATTCAGGACATTTAATCACTAATATTTTTAAGTGGTTTTCTTGGAAAATCTCCTATCCAAAAGTTACTGAGAATAACTCAAGACGAACATTTTTGCAAACGAAAATTGCAAGCCAACCATCAAGAAGCAAAGATTATAAGAATGCTGAACCACTACCTGAATGTTTCTTAACCTGTTCTAGTTTATCTTACTGACACAGTTGTCTTATTTTCTATGATTTTAAGATAGTTTATTGCCAAGATTAATTTATCTGACATTTAAGAGAATAAGTTATCTGACATTTAGATAAATTATCTGGCATTTAAGAGAAATTTAGTATAATTTATATTTGGATTCTATGTCAAGAATAATACTTATTCAGGAACCTAGTCTTTGGGTAGAGGATTGGGAGTAAAAATCAAACACATCAACATTACTCTGAAATACAATTAGATAATTGAAATCACAAACTGCTTTTTTATCTTCAATTGAACATCCTTTATAATTGCATTTTTAAGATTTTAGAAGACAGAAAAATTATTAAGACACTCTAGGTGCCTTAATAATGAAACAAGTTTACATCCTAATACACACATTTTTAGAGAAAAAAGCTAATCACACAGTGCATAGAAAAAGTAGATGTGATCCAGAAAGTGGGAGCTAAATCATAACTCTTGTCCCATTGCCACCAGTTAAATAGGAATGCAAGAACTTAACAATCAGTATAGCAATTGAACTTAATAATCAGTATAGCAATTGAACTTAATAGGTTAAATCAGTTTAAAACATTTGACTTTTGTATTTTGTCTTTTTTGGGGGGAGGGGGAAGGGGAGGGTTGGGCAGGGTCTCACCCAGGCTGGAGTGCACTGGCACAAACACAACTCACTGCAGCCTCGACCTCCTGAGCTCAAGCCATTCTCCCACCTCAGCCGCCCGAGTAGCTGGGACCACAGATACATGCCACTGCGCCTGGCTAATTTTTGTGTTTTTTGTAGTGATTTTCGTTATGTTACCCAATCTGGTCTTGAATTCCTGAGCTCAAGTCTTCCTCTCGGCCTCCCAAAGTGCTGGGATTACAGAGGCTTTTGTATTTTGAAATAAGGTCTAAGTAACTTTCCCAAAGTAAATTGACAGGTTCTTCAAAATGCTAGTAATTGGTCAATTGAAATTTAAGATCACATAGTATTACGAGTTTAACTCAAATGAAGTGTCTGCTTCTCAAAGAGAACCTGGTTATGAAATTTTTAATTTATCGTTGTATGGATTTATATATATATATATATATATATATATATATATATATATGGAGTCTCACTCTGTCACCAGGCTGGTGTGCAGTGGTGCAGTCTCGGCTCACTGCAACCTCCGCCTCCCAGGTTCAAGTAATTCTCCTGCCCCAGCCTCCTGAGTAGCAGGGGCTACAGGCGCATGCCACCATGCCCAGCTAATTTTTGTATTTTTAGTAGAGATGGGGTTTCACCATATTGGCCAGGATGGTCTCAATCTCTTGACCTCCTGATCTGTCCCCCCTTGGCCTCCCAAAGTGCTGGGATTACAGGTGTGAACCACCATGCCTGGCTGTATGGATTTTTATTTAGCCAATATTCATTTAGCATTCCCTGAAAACCAAATGTGAATAAGATATTATCCCTGCTTTCCATACACACATCTAAGATGGAAGATTTAAGTATGTTATGCAGAACCTGGAAGAGGTAAAAGATGGGTAGTATTGGGGTTTGCTTTGCAGCAGGGGTTACATCATCACACCTTACAGAGCAAGATCTGAGAACTTCTAGTAGTTTGGCCTAAAGGGTGGTGTGTTAAAAGACAACTGGAAAGGTAGGAAGGACCCAAAGTTGGAAAGTTTCCTTGGCTGAGTGATGTTTAGACTTTACCCTGTAGTTAATATGGAACCAGCCACTGGATTTAAGCAAAAGAGGACCAATGAATTTGCAGTAGTATTCCTACCTGTTTCAACATTCCATCTACCTACATTGCTGCCAGGATAGTTCTAAAGCATAGAAATTCACGGGAACAGATGATTTGGGCTTGAACTTCGGATATGGTGAAGATTAAGGGCACAAATTTGAAAGAAGTAAAGTTCACAAACTCATCAGATGTCTTCCACATGGATGAGGGTGCTTCTAACTGGAATAGGAAATAGAGAAGTGGAGTTCTGGAGGCAGAAGATAATGAACTGCCTGTAGGACATCTAATTTGCTTAGAAAGTAGCAGTTGGATATGCTAGTCTGGAATTGGGATTGGCCTGGACCAGAAGTATGTATCTGGCTGTTCGTTGAGGTGGTGCTTAAAGCCCGTAAGATCATACAGGATCAAGTGAGGAGAAAAGTGGACCAAATACTTGCTAAGAAACAGCACATAAAGGGCAGACAGACTGCAAAGAAGGAAGCTTAAAAGGGCCATGGTGGTGGTAGACAAGCTAGATCTTTTGAAAAAACCACAGCATGCTGCAATGAGGACTAAAAGAGGATTCCATTGAATTTCCAACAGTTGGTGACATTTGCCAAAGATCCTTCAGTGGAGCAACAACCTGGTTGTCATGGATGGAAAAGGTACTGAATTTGAGAGTGATGGGTCAGTTTGGTCTTCCCAGGAGCCCCAGATACGAAATTATGTTGGTCTTTGGTGATCTCACCCATTTTAGACATTGTGTAGCATTATCCTAAAATGCTTTACAGAGTAATAGCTTTGTAAATATACCTTGAAGCAACCCATGTGATGTTTTACTTGAACAGGGAAATGAAAATGAGAGTGGCATTTTTTAGTGTCGCCTAAAGATACCTACCATTTACTGAGAATCTGCAAAGCACAGTGCTAAGTATTTTATTACATTCTATTTAATCCTTACAATGACTTAAGTACTGTTTTATTCCCATCATTACGGATTAAGTAAATTGAGGCAAAGAAAGATTGTGTAAGTTGCTCAAGGTTTCATGGTTATTAAGTGGTGAAGCCAGGATTCTAACTCTAGCAATCCAACTCCAGAGCAACTACTATTCTACCTCTGTAGAGAAATAGGAATTTCTGAGTGCTTACTCCACAGTCATGTTTGGAAGAAGCTTTTCATTTTGAGTCTTTCTTTAACAAGATTAAGATATCTTTAGACTTGTATAATTAAGATGACCATATCTTTTAGAGTTCAAACCAGGACCCCTTTGAGATTGAAAGGAGGCATTATTAATAGTTGGCCTGGGCAACAGCTATAAAACGGGGATCTTCTGGGCACATCATATGTGTAGCATAGTGTTTACGTTGTCTTCAGAAGCAGCATTTTGGGAGTCACATTTACCTCCTCCCAACATCGTTATCCTAGATTTTTGCACTCTTTGAATGGAAAGGACACATGAGTTTACGTGCATTAGGACCCACAATAGTGGTTGAAACAGGTGGTGAATTATCAGGGTAAAGTTGTATACAATGAATTACAAAATGGAAATGATAGAGGAAGAGAAAATTTCTGTTTTTAAGTCTTAATGATGTTTGTTGAGCTTTTCCCACCCTAAAATAAGTAATGGCAGGTGAAAAAAAAAAGCAAGAAAAAAGTGAGCAAGAATAGGATATTCCCAGTGTAAAGATTACGCATTTTTCTAAACTCTTGGTCCAATGGCAATTTACCAGTCTAAGATGGGAATCTGATTTAACATATGCAAAATAAGATTTTTAAATGTGTCATTTTGAAAAAAAAAAAAATGTACTCACCATTTTCTCAGGATTTTAAAACCATTCAGTGCCATGTACTTTACTTCCAAGTGATTAAACATGTTTTAATATGAACCAACAGAGGTTTCTAATGAACATAAAGACTATACTCATGGCTTTAAATTATAACTGTGTGTGAGAGAGAAAGATGACTTCAAATAGATTCAAGGTATGATTAACACAAAGCAATACTCTGAACCACACCCTCTTTCAAAAATGCACAGATACAACATCAACTAAAGAGAATGGAGAAAGAGGAGAAAGTGAATATGCTGATTTTGGAGGCTTATATAGTTTATTGTAGTTAAGCATTAACTTCAGCTCACTACTTTGTGGTAAAATAATACATTTGGCAGAGTGAAACTAGATAAGAATGTTATCTTTAGAAAACAGATACAAGTGATTTAAATGCGATTATCCTATGAAATGTGGTTGTTGGATGCAACTTTTGAGATGACTGCACGTAGAGAGGAATCTGTTTAATAAATGGGAATCAGTACCCAGATCTATGATCAGCAAGATTTTCTGGCCTAAGGTACATAAAACATTTGGGTGGGGGAGGGCAAGTTCCAAACTATATGAGATACTGATGCATCAAACGTTTCAGGAAAAAAAGAAAAACTACCAAAGATTTGAAAATACAACTGCTGTGTACAGAATCTGTATAGTTTAAAAATATTGGTCAACCTGCAAGTTATATAGCATTCTAGATCAGATGGAGTTTGTAGTCCATGCATTAGAATTTCTCTAAAACGGTCTCCATCTCCTTCAGAAAAGATCAGTCTGCTGAAAGTCTCATGAATAATAGCCCATCGAAGAGCTATGTGTCACAGTAGGTAATCTAGCTAACCTGGAAAGGCCACAAGATGCTAACATTCTGAAACTTGCCTTTTAGGCTTGCTTCCACCTCTATCTGGCTCCCTTCTTCTCACTACTTTCATCTTACCTTTTTATCATCCCCTGCTTCCCTCCCCATTCAACTCTCCAGTTATTCCTATTAAATAATCATGACAGAATATCTAAATTTTTATTTGAGCCTTTTATCTTAACTTTTATAAACTTTGTATTGAAATATGACATGCATAAAGTGCACAAATCATAAGAGTACAACTTCAGTTATTGCAAAGCCAACACCCATGTAACCAGCCATATAAAGAAAAAGAACATTACCAGTGTCCCACGGGCCCGCTTATTCATCCTTCCTATTACTATGCCTTCTACAAAGGTAATGTCAGCCTGGCCTCTAACACCATAAATTATTTTCACTGTTTTTGAACTTTACATATGATACATATTCATTTGTTTCTGGCTTCTTTTATATTTGCTTTCTCTTCACATTTTATAGATAAACACATTTTTATTATTATTTTCACTGAACAATTTAAAAGTTGGTTGCAGACTTCATGTTGCTTGCCCCTAAATATTCAACATGCATTTTGTAAAAACGCAGAAGCTAAAAATGTAATTACATATATGAGTAATTCCAATGTCAAATATTCAGTTCAAATGAAAAATCTCAATTGTCCCCAAAAATGTCTTTCTGTTTGGCTTATTTAGAGCTAAGATTCAATCAAGATAGATGCATTGTATTTTGTTTTTATTTCTGTTTAGTCTCTTTTAATCAACTTACCCCCTTTTTTTTTTAAGATATTGACTTAAAAGCCCAGGACGTTGTCTTTTAGAGACTATTCTGCATTCTGTATTTGTCTTATTGTTTCCTCATGGTATCATTTAACTTAGGTGAAGTTTCATATAGATGATGCTGTATACCTGATATTTGTGTCCCATCAGGAGGCACATTATGTCAGATTGTCTTATTCTTTGTGATGCTGTTTGATCATTTGGTTAAGGTACTGACTGCCAGATATTTCCACCATAGAAGTACATTTTTCATTTTCTGAATAGGTAATTATGAGGGTGATACTTTGGCACCATGCAAATATCCTGTCCTCAACAAGATTTTACTTAGTATTTTAAATTGATCATTTTTGGCTGAATTGGGGATTGAAAATGCTTATTTTCTAATTACATTGTTCTAGCTGTGTTAGCTAGTACTCTTCTCTAAAGAAGAGTATTATTATTATTATTATTATTATTATTATCACTATTATTTTTGACAGAGTCTCACTCTGTCGCCCAGGCTGGAGTGCAGTGGCGTGATGATCTCGGCTCACTGCAAGCTCCGCCTCCCGGGTTCACGCCATTCTCCTGCCTCATTCTCCTGCCTCAGTCTCCTGAGTAGCTGGGACTACAGGCGCCTGCCACCACGCCCGGCTAATTTTTTGTATTTTTAGTAGAGGCGGGGTTTCACCACGTTAGCCAGGATGGTCTTGATCTCCTGACCTTGTGATCCGCCCTCCTCGGCCTCCCAAAGTGCTGGGATTACAGGCGTGAGCCACTGCACCTGGCCGGTTTTTAAAAGTTTTACCATCAATTACAGTCATTACACTTTTTTTATTCTCAAATTGTCTCAAGCTGGTTTCTGTGTCAATTCTGACACACCCCTCATAAGTCTATCAGCTAGTTTTGCTGGAAAGCAAAACAAGATGTCCCAGGCTTTCTCACCTTCTATGTTCCATGCCTCAGCCCTGGGATCATTTTTCAAAGAATCTTGATTTGGTTTCTTTTTTCTTTTTTCTTTCTTTTTTTTTTCAGTGTAAAAAGGTATTTAGAAACCAAAGTCTGGGTGCTAAGTATGTGTATTGCTACCATGGTATCGTGGTTTTTTGTTTGTTTGTTTGTTTTTCTAGACAGCTTTTATTTTTAAAAATTGAAGCTGGGCACAGTGGCTCACGCCTGTAATCCTAGCACTTTGGGAAGCCTAGGCAGACGGATCACTTGAGCCCAGGAGTTCAAGACCAGCCTCAGAAACATGGTGAAACCTCATCTTTACAAAAAATTTAAAAAATAGAAAATTAGCTGGGCATGGTGGTATGTGCCTGTAGTCCCAGCTACTCAGGAGGCTGAGGCAGGAGGATTGCTTGAGCCCAGGAGGCAGAGGTTGCAGTGAGCTGAGATGGTATCACTGTACTCCAGCCTGCATGACAGAGTGAGACCCTATCTCAAAATAAATAAATAAATAAAATGAATCGAGTTTATATTGGTATTTTAAATTCACATTTAATATTACAGGATTTTTCTTTTGTATTTTTCCCTCTTATGTGCAAAGTTGTTCTATAATATAAATTTTGAAATTACAATGCCTAGTATTATTCCCAACCATAAACCTACTGACATTTGATATTTCTCTGCAATTGTTTGGTTGTTAGAATATATACCACTAAGGATGAAACACTGTGTTCAAAAGTTACTTATAATTTTCTTTTGTCTATGTGGTTATGTTACCAATTTGATATACAATTAGGTTTAAAATTTTTTTCTACCTTGTGTTTTGCTTTTTTCTTTTGTTTTAACTTTCTTTTAAAAATATATAACATTTGCATGGTTCAAAATGCAAAACTGTATTAAAAAGTACTTTTAGAGAAGATTTGCCCTTTCACCTTCAAATTGCATCCACCTCCCATCTATAGGTAACCATTTCCAACTCATTAGGAAAATTCCTTTCCATTTTCTTTTCCAAAAGTAAATTTGTACATATAGTCTTATTTCTCGTTTTTTTAACATAAGACGTAGCATACTATATATGTTGATACCTTGATTTTTTTCATTGCAATCTTTTGCTATTTCAGATAATGTTGCAGTGACCTTATACCTACATTGTTTTGTATTTGTGGAGGTATATCTTCCAGGTACAGTCCTAGAAGTTTGATTGGCAGGCCAGAAGGTAAGTGCAGATACAGTTTAGCTCAATACTGCCCTTCGTAGATGTATGATGTTGCACTCACTCCAGCAATGTGTGAACATGACTATTTTTCCCACAGCCTTGACAGCAGACTGTATTATGAAATATTTGGATTTTTGCAAATGTGATAGGTGAAAATGGAATCTTAGGATAGTTTTAATTTGCATTTCTCTTATTACTAAGGTTGAATATCTCTCAATATATTTAAAGATCTGTTTTTTAAACTTCATCTTTTTTTGATGAGGTATGGTTACATACAGTAAGCTGAACAGATCTTAAGTGTACAGTTTGATGAGTTTTGACAAATGAGTACACTTGTGTAATCTATACCCCAATAAAAAACAATGCATTGCCATCACCCTAGAAAGTTCCCTTGTGTCTTTTTTTATTCTGTCTCCTTCCTCCCCTGCCCCTGGAGGAAATCGCTTTTTGATTTCTATACCTATGGATTAATTTTGCTATTCTTAAAGCATTAAAATGGCAGCATGGAAAATGTACTTTTTTGTGTTTCACTTCTTTCACCAAGCATAATGTTTTTGAAATTCATCATCTATGATGATGTGTGCCTATTGAGTTAACCTTTTCTTGCACATGCCGCCTGCCACAAATTTGAATATATCTTTTCATCTTCATTTATTTCATAATACTTCGTAATTTCTTCTTTGATTTATTTTTTTACACATACATTTTTAAAAAGTGTGTTATTTAGCTTACAAATATTTAAGGACTTTAAATATATTTTTCTTACTGGTTTCTAATTTAATTCCATTGTAGTCAGAGAATATATTTTGTGTGTCTTGAATCCTGTCTTTGATTTCACTATTCTACTTCCACAATGTCTAATTTGCTCTTAATCCCATCCAGTATAATTTTTATATCTCAAGGACCATAAGTTTTATCTCTGTATGTTTGATTTAAATCATTTTAATATCTTGCATGCCTCCTCCTTTCCTCTCCTTTCTTGAGCATATGCAATAAAAGTTAATATCGCTTTCAAAGTCCTTGTATACTCATTCTATCATCAGAATCATTTCTAGACTTTTTTGAATGATTTTTCTTCTCATTATATGTCAGATTTTCCTGTTTCTTTACATGCCTGATAACTTAATGGCAAACAGTGCAAATTTCATCTTGTTGGGTTCTGGGTATCGTTTTATTTCCATAAATATCCTTGGGCATGTTTGTAGGATGCTAAGTTTCTTGAAAACAGTTTGAACCTTTCAGATCTTGCTTTTAAGCTTTGTGAGGTGAGACCAGAGCAGTATTTAATCAAGTTCTAATTTTGTCCCACTACTGGAGTAGAATCATTCAGAGTACTCCACCAGATACCATGTGATTTGTGAGGTTTTGCCATTTCAGTTGGAGGGAAGAGCAAGTATTATTGGCTAAGTTAGCTCCAGGTATTCATCCCTCTAATTTTGTTGAGTGGCTCCCCTCTCCTTTACCCATCCTGGCCCCAAGTAGTTTCTTCAAACCCCATACTAATCCTTTTAATTGAAGACTTGGAAGGAATCCTAGGCAAATCTCAAGAGCTACTGTTCTGTGTACCTCCATTTAGTACCCTGCCCTGTGAATTTGTAGCTGTCTTGTCCCCTTGAGTTCTCAGCTCTGTCTCTTAAACTCAAGGGAACCACAGGGCTCTATTTGGGTTCTCTCTCCCTGGCTGCAGCCTAGAAACTCTATACGAACAAAACCTGGGGCTTACTTCATTCTTTTCCCATTTCTCCGTGAGCATGGTCTTGTAATGCCTGTTTTCCAATGTCTGAAAAACATTGCTTTATATATTTTGTCCAGTTTTTTACTTGTTTAAGGCAAGAAGGTAAGTCCTGCTACTCCATATTTGCTGGAAGCAGAAGTCTGTTTTTAAATATAGAACTATCTGCCTCGATCTTTTTAAGTTTGTTGGATATTATTTTGTTTGTATTATTTAGTACCTCCATACAATGCTAAATATTCACACTCTTATGTTTCAAACATACTGTTGACACTAACCTCAACTTGCATCAGCTAGGTTTATTTTTAAGACTTCAGACTGCTGTTTCCTTAGGGGACAGTCATGGGGAGATGTTGCACAAAAGGTACAAAGTTTCAGTTAGGTAGGATGAATAAGTTCTGCAGGTCTAGTGTACAGCATGGTAACTGTATTGTATATTTGAAATTTGCTAATAGTAGATCTTAAATGTTCTCATCTCCCTTTCATTCACACACAATGTGAGGTTATAGATATGTTAATTAGCTTATGATAATCATTTCACGATGTACACATATATCAAAACATCTTCACAATAGCCAAGATTTGGAATCAACCTTCTATTCTCTATCTCCAAGGATTCAACTGTTTTGATTTTTAGATCCCACAAATGAGTGAGAACATGCAATGTCTGTCTTTCTGTGCCTGGCTTATTTCACTTAACATAATAACCTCCAGTTCCATCTATGTTGTTGCAAATGACAGGATGTCATTCTTTTTATGCCTGAATAGTACTTCAGGGTGTATATGTTCCAAATTTTTTTTATCTGTTCATCTGTTGACAGATACTTAGGTTGCTTCCAAATCTTAGCTATTGTAAACAGTGCTGCAACAAACATGGGAATGCAGGTATCTCTTTGATATACTGATTTCCTTTCTTTTGAGTATATACCAAGCAGTGGAATTGCTGGATCACGTGGTAGCTCTATTTTTAGCTTTTTGAGGAACCTCCAAACTATTCTCCATAGTGATTGTACAAGTTTACATTCCCACCTACGGTGTACAAAGGTTCACCTTTCTCCACATCCTCACCAGCATTTGTTATTGCTTGTCTTTTGGATATAAGCCATTTTAACTGAGGTGAGATGATATCTCCTTCTAGTTTTGATTTGCTTTTCTCTGATGATCAATGATGTTGAGCACCTTTTTATATACCTATTTTCCATTTGTATGTCTTCTTTTGAGAAATGTCTCTTCAGATCTTTTGCCCGCTTTTAATTGGATTATTGTACTTTTTTGTATAGAGTTGTTTGAGCTCCTTATGTATTCTGGTTATTAATCCCTTGTCACATGGATAGTTTGCAAATATTTTCTCCCATTCTGTGGGTTGTCTCTTCACTTCGTTGATTATATCCTTTGCTGTGCAGTAGCTTTTTTTTTTTTTTTTTTTAATACAGATAGGGTCTTGCTATGTTGCCCAGGCTTGTCTTGAAATCCTGGCCTCAAGCGATCCTTCCACCTCGGCCTCCCAAAGTGCTGGAATTACAGGCGTGAGCCACCACGCCTAGCCCCAATATGCAGAAGCTTTTTAATTTCCTGTGATCCCATTTGTCCATTTTTGCTTTGGTTGTCTGTGCTTGTGGGGTATTATGCAAGAAATGTTTGCTCAGTCCAATGTCCTGGAGAGTTTCTCCAATGTTTTCTTGTAGTAGTTCCAGAGTTTGAGGTCTCAGATTTCAGACTTCAATCCATTTTGATTTGATTTTTGCATATATCAAGAGACAGAGGTCTAGTTTCATTCTTCTGCATATGGATATCCTGTTTTCCCAGCACCATTTATTAAATCCTTTTCTCAATATATGTTCTTGGAATCTTTGTCAAAAAATGAGTTCACTGTAGATGTATGAATTGATTTCCGGGTTCTATATTCTGTTTCGTTAGTCTATGTGACTGTTTTTATGCCAATATCATGCTGTTTTGGTTACTATAGCTCTGTAGTATAATTTGAAGTCAGATAATGTGATTCCTTCAGTTTTGTTCTTTTTCCTTAGAATAGCTTTGGCTATTCTGGGTCTTTTTTGGTTCCATATAAATTTAAGGATTTTTTTTTTCTACTTCTGTGAAGAATACTATTGGTATTTTGATAGGGATTACACTGAATCTGTAGATTGCTTTGGGTAGCATGAACATTTTAACAATATTGATTCTTCTAATTCATGAACATGGAATATCTTTTCATTTTTTGGTGTCCTCTTCAATTTCTTTCATCTGTGTTTTATAGTTTTCATTTTAGAGATCTTTCACTTCTTTGATTAATTTCTGGGTATTTTGTTTTATTTGTAGCTATTTTAAATGGGATTACTTTTTCAGATTGTCTGCTGTTAGCATATAAAAATGCTACAGATTTTTCATTCTACTCTAAAGACACATGCACATGTAGGTTTATTGCATCACTGCTCACAATAGTGAAGTCTTGGAACCAACCCAAATGTCCATCAATGATAGACTGGATAAAGAAAATGTGGCACATATACACCATGGAATACTATGCAACCATAAAAAAGGATGAGTTCATGTCCTTTGCAGAGACATGGATGGAACTGGAAACCATCATTCTCAGCGAAGTAACACAAGAAGAGAAAACCAAACACCGCATTTTCTCACTCATAAGTGGGAACTGAACAATGAGAACACATGGACACAGGGAGGGGAACATCACACACCAGGGCCTGTCAGAAGTTGGGGGACCGGGGGAGGGATAGCAGTAGGAGAAATACCTAATGTAAATGACAAGTTGATGGGTGCAGCAAACCAACATGGCACATGTATACCTATGTAACAAAACCTGCATGTTGTGCACATGTACCCCAGAACTTAAAGTATAATAATAATAATAAAAAGCTACTGATTTTTATATGTTGATTTTTGTATTCTGCAACTTCACTGAATTTATCAGTTCTAATAGTTTTTTGGTGGAGTCTTTAGGTTTTCATAAATATAATATCGTATCATCTGTAAACAAGGATAATTCGACTTCTTCCTTTCCAATTTGGATGCCCTTTACTTCTTTCTCTTGTCTGATTGTTCTAGTTAGGACTTCCAGTAATGTGTTGAATTACAGTGGTGAAAGTGGGCAACCTTGTTGTGTTTCAGATCTTAGAGGAAAAGCTTTCAGTTTTTCTCCATTCAATATGATACTAGCTGTGGGTCTGTCATATGTGGCTTTTATTATGTTGAGGTATGTTCCTTCTATACCCAGTTTTTGAGAGTTTTTATCATGAACAGATGTTGAATTTTATCAATGCTTTTTCAGCCTCAATTGAAATGATCATGTGGTTTTTGACTTTCATTCTGTGGATATGATGTATCACATTGATGGATTTGCTTATCTTGAACCATCTTTGCATCGCTGGGCTAAATCCCACTTGGTCATGATGAATGATCTTTCTAATGTGTTGTTGAATTTGGTTTGCTAGTATTTTCTTGAGGATTTTTGTTTGTATTAATATTCATCAGTAATATTGGCCTGTAGTTTTCTTTTGTTTGATGTGTCTTGTCTGGTTTTGGTATCAGGCTGACACTGGCCTTGTACAACAAATTTGGAAGTATTCCCTCCTCCTCTATTTGTCAGAACAGTTTGAGTAGGATTGGTATTAGTTCTTTTTTAAATGTTTGGTAGAATTCAGCAGTTAAGCCATTGGGTCTGAGATTTTCCTTGCTGGAAGGCTTTTTATTATGACTTCAATCTTATTGCTTGCTATTGGTCTCTTCGAGTTTTGGATTTCTTCATGATTCAATTTTGGTAGGTTGTATGGTCTACGAAATGTATCCGATTATTCTAGATTTTTCAATTTATTGTCATATAGTTGCTCATAGTATCCACTAATGATCCTTTAAATTTCTATGGTATCAGTTGTAATGTCTCCTTTTTCATCTTTAATTTTATTTATTTGGGTCTTCTCTTTTTGTTGTCTTAGTTAACCTGGCTCAATTTTGTCACTTTTATTTAAAAAAAAAAAACAATTTTTTGTTTCATTGATCTTTTGTATTGTCTTCTTCTTTAATTTATTTCTGCTCTGATCTTTATTATTTCTTACCTTCTACTCATTTTGGGTTTGCTTTGCTCTTGCCTTTCTAGTTCTTTAAGATTCATTATTAGGTTTGCTCATTTGAAGTTTTTTTTCTTTTTGATATAGGCACTTATAGCTATACCTAGTATTGCTTTTGCTGTATCCCTTAGGCTTTAGTATGTTGTGTTTGTATTATTATTTGTCTCAAAAAATTTTGTAATTTCCTTTTTAATTTCTTCATTGACTCACTGGTCATTCAGTAGCATATTGTTTAATTTCTATGTGTTTGTATAATTTCCAAATTTCCACTCATTATTGTTTGCTAGTTTTATTCCATTGTGATCAGAGAAGATGCTTAATATTATTTCAATTTTTTTGAAAGAACACCTGGGAAATTCATCGCAAAAAGATCATCACCTGGGCACATTGTTATCAGGTTATCCAAAGTTAAGATGAAGGAAAGAATCTTAAGAGCTGTGAGACAGAAGCACCAGGTAACCTATAAAGGAAAACCTATCGTATTAACAGCAGATTTCTCAGCAGAAACTCTACAAGGCGGAAGGGATTGGGGCCCTATCTTCAGCCTCCATAAACAAAACAATTATCAGCCAGGAATTTTGTATCCAGTGAAACTAAACATCATGTGTGGTGCTTAGCTATTTATTTTGTTATCTATTGTTGTTGCTCAAACTATTCAAGCTTTGGCCATTGGGAACTCTTTCACATTGGCACTTGTGTACTTTTGGCATACCTTCATCCACTTTGTTTGGAGCACTTCCTCTTTCTGGCACCACAGGATGCTCCAGGCTCATCTTGTGTTTTCTTCTATACATTGGCCCTAGACTTAGTCATTTCTCCTAGGAGCCTTGGTTCTTTTTTTTTTTTTTCCTTTGATGAATAGCTTTAGAAACCAAGATCTTGGTGATAGGTGTGCTTATTGGTACTGTGATGACATTGCTTCTACACATTGTAAATGAACAGAACTAGGAAATATATGTATGTGTACTGTCACATGTGTATACATGTCCATAATTATGTTCCTATATGCATATATATTAAACTAAACATTAGTTCACTGACATTAAAAATGTATGAGGATATGGATGTAAAAAATTAAAATCATGCCTTATCTTCCCAATCTTCCATAATTGTTTTATTTGTAATGAAAACAAATGTAATGTCATTATTAAAAAATGAATAAAATAAATACAAGTTCATACTAATATTTCTAACTTGAATCCAGAACTACAGAATTTATTCTAGCCTTCTGCCTCACCACTTTGTTTATTTGTAACTACTTACTCTGGTACCATGACTTTTATTATCTATAATTTATTTACTTATTTCTTCAATCCTAGAATACATGTAAAATAGTTTCAGAATTGCTATCCTACAGCTCCATAAGAAAGGAAAACTTTACAAATTATAGTATTAATTCATAGTTCTTTTTGTCTTTAGTCTTGGAATAGCTAATTAAAGCACTGTTTTTCCAAAGTTACTTTGGTCATCTCCTTTTTTCCTCACCCTCTTGAATGAAGTTATGTCATATATTTGTAATACAGTTAGATTCATTTGTCACAGTCTGCATTCCATTCTGGGATCTCCTGACACCGTTATTGATTTTTAAAAATGTACACAAAATGTACTCTGTATGGGCAGAGTCATGTATCCACCATCCTCGTACCGCATAGGACAGTTCAGTCACCCTAAAAATTTCCCTTTGTCCCACCCCAAGGGCCATTTTTTTTTTTTTAAGATGGAGTTTCACTCTTGTCACCCAGGCTGGAGTGTAGTGGTGCGATCTTGGCTCACTGCAACCTCTGCCTCCCTGGTTCAAGCGATTCTCTTGCCTCAGCCTCCCGAGTATCTGGGATTACAGGCATGTGCCACCAAGCCTGGCTAATTTTTTTTTTTGTATTTTTAGTTGAGATGGGGTTTCACCACTGGAAATACTGGACTTGAACTCCTGACCTCAGGTGATCTGCCTGCCTCGGCCTCCTAAAGTACTGGGATTACAGGCATGAGCCACCATACCTGGCCCCAAGGGTCATTTTGAAAGGCTGATTTACAAGTATGTAGAAACCATAACCCTGACCTACTGAAACTGCTGAGATCAGAGACAGCTGGGAAACAACACAATAGAAGAATGTAATTTCTTCTTTCTGGATGCTTTCTAGAGGCTGAATGAGAAACCTGCAATAATTCCCTGAAGAAGCAGAAGAGATGGTGAATATAGGAGACCTGGGAAGTCTCTCAAATCTTCAGCTGGATGCTTATCTTTGTCATACACTGTATTTCACTTGTTTAAGTGGCAAATGGTTGGGATTGTACATCTTTCCTTCTGGGAAACCATAAAGATGAAAAGCCTATTCATATAGTCTGGTGGGGAAGAAATCTCTCAATATTAAGAACATGACCTCATGACCTAATCTTGAAGCAGCCCTATGGGAGACCAGTAAGGAGACCTATGTCTATGAATAGAGACCTTGCAATTGGCAATTAATGAAGTACGTGAAGCATTTTTTCTTATATGACACTAACTTCAATTGAAAATATTTCATTTGGTATTTTTGCATCTCTAAGCTATTAGTGAGATTGGTTTATAGGTTTCTTTCTTTTTTTTGCTATTATTGGCAGCCTTTGGTATAAAGATGTTGCTCCTTTTGAAAAATTCATTAGCCAGGTGTGGTGGCTCACGTCTGTAATTTCAGAACTTTGGGAGGCCAAGGCGGGTGGATCACCTGAGGTCAGGAGTTTGAGACCTGCCTGGCCAACATGGCGAAACCCTGTCTCTATTAAAAATACAAAAATTAGCCAGGCGTGGTGGCATGTGCCTGAAATTCCAGCTACTCAGGAGGCTGAGGTAGGAGAATCGCTTGAACCTGGGAGGCAGAGGTTGCAGTGAGCCGAGATTGCGCCACTACACTCCAGCCTGGGCAACAATAATGAAACTCCGTATCAGAAGAAGAAGAAAAAAAGAAAAAGCAAAAAAACAGAAAATTGTATTAGTTAGAATTCTGTAAAGATAACAAACTGGATATGAGTAGCAATCAAAATCTGATCCTCTTCTGGGACTGACAGTTGGGGGCAAATTAGGCTTTAACTTTCATGGGAATCCTAGCAGGGAGAACTTGGGTGGAGCTTTCTCATAGATAGACTGGTCAAACCTTGGAAACTGGAGTTAGAGAACCCCAGGGAGAGAATTAGAATGAGATAGATACTGAAAAAAGCTAAGGCTAACAAGACACGAATCTCAAGCGAGAGAGAGGTGAATTATGTTAGATCGCTTCAGGTAGGTTTGATTGTCTGGGCTTCCAAGAGGCATAAGGGAGCTGAAAGGGTGAACTGTGTCCTCTCCATATATATCTTATATCTCTGGATATAAGGAAGTATGAGGAGAGCTGGTGGCAGGACGTTTTCTCCTGAGGCCTTAGTGGGGTACTGGTATCCTGCCTGCTGCTATGGGGAGCTCATGACGGGTGAGGTCACCATGTCTTCCACCACTTTGGGGCCCACTTCCCCCATTCTTTAATAATTGGACCTCAGTAGTCCCAAGTAGAACTGACTCATCTGATGGGTCCCAGAAGCTAGAGAAAAAGGTCAATCAAAACAAGTATAACACATATCCAATAAAACTTGTTCAAGATAAGCACTTGAGTAAAAATATGTGAACACTTAGGAATATGTAATAGCATACAAAATATTTTCTGAGTCAGCATGACCTTCCAACTATTCAATGCAGTAGCTGGTTAGAAGAAAAATGTGATCATTACTAGGACACATCTTGGTGGCCTGCAAACTCACATGAAAAGAGCAAAAAGACAAAGATGAAAACCATGAGGAGCATGTACATAGTATTGGGGTAAATGTACATATGAGGTTCTGTAGTGTATACCCAAGAGTAGAACTACTGGGTCTTGAGTGTGTCTTCAACTTTGCCTAATATCCTAAACCATTCTCCAAAGACATGGTGCCAGTTTGCACACCCATCAGCAGTGTACAAGAGTTACCTTTGCTATACAACATCTCCAACACTGGGCATTATCAGTCTTTTAAGTATTTGCCAATATGATACGTGTCTAGTGGTATACCATGGTATTAATTTGTATTCCTTCTTTAACAATGAGGTTGAACAGTTTTTCATATGTTTATCATCTACTTAGATTTCCTTGTTTTTTGAAATGCATATTTTAGCGTTTTGCCTGCTTTTCTATTGAGTTATATTTTACCCTCACATTGATATGTAGGTATTCTTTATATATTCTGGATATGAGTACTTGGTCAGTAAGTATGTGGCAAATATATTCTCTCTGTGACATGTATCTCTTTTTCTTAATTTTTATTTTATTTTTAAATTTTTAAATTAAACAAATTTTTTGAGATGGGGTCTTGCTTTGCTGCTCAGGCTGGAGTGCAGTAGTGTGAGCATGGCTCACTACAGTGTGGTGTGTCTCTTGGTGAATGAGTCTTTTGATGAATAAAATTTCTTAATTTTAATGTAGTCAAATGTATAAATCTTTTGCTTTATAGTTACTACTTTTTGTGTCATAAGAAAACTCTTCCTGGTCCCACATCATGAAGATCATTTTCTTTATCGTATTCTAAAAAGCTTTAAAGTGTTGTCCACATTTAGTTTTATGACCCACCAGAGTGTTTATGTAAGGTGTGAGGTAGGGATCAGGTTGTTAGCCTCTGTCAGGCAGACAAATCTCTTATAAGGAGTGATCTTTTATTATTTCCCCTTACATCTAATGAAGGGCCTCAACTGAGCACTCTCTTGCACTTCTCCCCACTTCTATATTCTCATTAAATCAACATAGTTCAGATCTTATCTTTTTCTCACTTGGGATGGAGATTTATCTGCCTCACTCAAACACCCATCATACATAATACCTACACATAATATAATACTCATCACTTTCTAAAATTCAGAATTCATTGTATTATTCCTCTTACCAACCTTACATATGTTTCCCATGGCCGTAAGGATAGAATTTAACGCACTAGTTTGTCATCAAGTTTTAGGAAGGCTGTGGTCTTTCCGCATTTCTTGCCTTATATTCTCCTCTGTCCCTTTACAAACGCAGTGCTCTGGCCTTTCTATTTTATCCAATGGCTTTGATCTTTCTTTTCTCATATTCATTTTTGAATTCTTGGTGCTTAGCATTGAGTAGGTATTCAACATATTTCTGTTAAAATAGCAATTGAGTTCAACCTACACAAAGTATATGTTATGGTTAGTGGCACATCATAAATGCTTAATAAATGTTTGCTTGTTGAATGACCATCTCTGCACTTAGTACCTGTATCACTTATTTTGCTTACTAACATACCAAAATAAGGTGTCCTTTACTATAATTTACATACATATTTGTGAGATCCAGTCCTTGGGGCAATGAAACAATAAGTTACCGACAATCATAGATAACACAGCAAAATGTTTTGTAGAGACAGCAAACAAGATAGCAAACATGGGGCTGATTGTATAATATGAATAGTAAATATAAGAAGTGCTTAAAAAGAGAGAGTACTGAGAGGCAGTGTCTATAGGAAAAGCCTCCAAAAGGAGGTAGGTTTCAGCTGAATTTTGAAGGATGGTGAGGCCTAAGGAATCCTGAACAGGGAAAAGAACAAATGTAGGAGTGGGCTTTAGCATGGGATCTGGTGGGACATTCAGGTTAGTAGCCTTGGCCCCTGCAATCTGATCTTGTGGCTTGGCACATGAAGATTTTCTGTGCTTTTCTGGGATGGAGCCCATCCTGGGAGTTGATTGTGTGACATCAGCATGAACAAAGGTCCTGATAGCATTAAAGCAGTATAGCATGGACTCTAGAGTCAGACCTAGGCTCAAATCCAAGGTCTACTGCTGCCTGGGTATGTGTCCACAGGCAAGTTACTTACTGCTATGGACTAAATTGTGTCACCCCAAAATTCATATGTTGAATCACTATCCTCTAATGTGATGATATTTGGAGATGGGGCCTTTGGGAGGCAGTTAGGTTTGGGTGAGGTCATGAGAGTGGGGCCCTCATAATTGAGATTAGTGCCCATATATGAAGAGACACCAGAGATCTTGTTTCCTTTCTCTCTGTCTTCCATGTAAGGACACAGTGAGAAGGCAGTCCTCTGCAACCCAGGGAGAGGGCCCTCACCAGAACCCAACCATGTTGGTATCCTGATCTTGGACTTCCAGCCTCCAGGCCTGTGGGAAAATAAATTTCTGTTGTGTAAGTCAGCCAGTCTATGATATTTTGCTATGGCAGCCTGAGCAGACTAAGATATATACATTCTCTAAGCCTCAGTTTCCTCACCCATGAAAAGAATATATTTACCTTCAAGGGCTTATGTGGGGAGTAAATACAGGCAAAAAACAAACAAGCAAATAAACAAAGGTCAGAATGCTTCCTGGCACACAGTAAACACTCAACAAATCTGCTATGAGAGGTGAGGTGGAATTACTGTTAGGGACTAGAAATAGGGGGCAGGGTTAATCTCCAGGAATTATAGTGAATGCAGGGTACCCTCTTTAGCATCATAAATTCTGCAAAGGAGACTAAATCAGTCTCTTCAGTCTCCATGGCATTGGGAGTAATCGGTAGTTTTTATTCCATGGCCATGATTAATGATCCCTTCTTGAGTGCCATAGGACAGCAAAGAGACAAATGGATAAGACAGGGTCATCCATGAAGAGGTTCTGTCTTAGTCCCTTTGTATTGTTATAAAGGAATGCTTGAGGCTGGGTAATTTATAAAGGAAAGAGGTTTATTTGGCTCACAGTTCCATAGGCTGTACAAGAAGCATGGCACCAGCATCTGTATCTGATGAGGGCCTCAGCAAGCTTCCATTAATGGTGGAAGGTGAAGGGGAACAAGAATCACATGACAAAAGACAGGAAGGAAGAAGTGAGAGAAGAGGGGAGGAGGTGCCAGGCTCTTTTTAACAACCAGAGCGAGAATTCATTCATTACCACAAGGATGGCACCAAGGCTTTCCTGAGGGATCCACCCCTGTGGATCAAACACTTCCCACTGGTCCCTACCTCTAACACTAGCCATCAAATTTCGAGATCTGGAGGGGACAAATATCCAAACTATATTAGGTTGGTTGAAACTCCACCCATGGTGTCCACGTCATTGACACTAGACTTGTCAGGCTACAGGCTGAAGAAACTCAGCCAAGCACAAAATTTTAATTAAAAATAAAAAATTTGAGCCCAATCACAGCTCCCATTGCCATTGCATTTTACTGCTACCAGACCCAGATGCCTTTCGACTGTTAGAAGAACTGGACAGCTTACTTGATTGGGACAAATCAGGGCAGCTTCTTTGACACTCTGAATTTATCTATGAGCTGGGCCTCTGGACATGAGGCCATGCCCCCAATGTTCTGTTGCTTTTGATGCAGACCTTGAACCCAGACTTAACTGCCATGGTTTTCCCCCAGGAGAAGTGGATTCTTCAGTAAAACAGGGGTGTGCATAAGTCACTTTACAAAGACTTTTACAAGAACATTTGTAACAGCTTATTTTTAAAATTCTTTAAATAATTTTTTATTTTTAATTTTTGTGGGTAGATATGTATTTATGGAGTTCATGAGATATTTTGATACATGCATACAATTCATAATAATCACATCAGGGTAAATGGGGTATCCATCACCTCAAGCATTTATCCTTTCTTTGTGTTACGAACAATCCAATTACACCCTTTTAGTTATTTTAAAATGTACAATAAATTATTGTCAACTATAGCTATCCTGTTGTGTTATCAAATAGTAGGTCTTATTCATTCTAACTATATTTTGTACCCATTAAACATCCTCACTTCCCCTCCCCAAACCACTACCCTTCTCCACCTCTGGTAACATCCTTCTAGTCTCTATCTTCACGAGTTCAATTGTTTTAATTTTTAGATCCCACAACTAAGTGAGAACATGTGATGTTTGTCTTTCTGTGCCTGGCTTATTTGACCTAGCATAATGACCTCCAGTTCCACCCATGTTGTTGCAGATGACAGGATCTCATTCTTTTTGATGGCTGGATAGTACTCTGTTGTGTATCTATGTGCCACATTTTCTTTATCCATTTGTCTGTTGATTTATCAATAATAGGTCTAAACTGGGAACAATCCAAATGTTCTGCAATGGCTGAATAGATAAGCAATATCTGATATCTCCATACGACAGAATTCTCAGCAAGAAAAAGGAACAAAGTACAGATACTTTGTTTTGAGGATAAACCTCAAAAACATGCTAAGTGAAAGAAGCTAGATCCAAACAAGTACATACTGTATGATTCCATTTAAGTGAAGTTCAAGAACAGGCAAAACTAATCTATAGCATGAGAATCCAGAATTGCTGTTACCTTTTTTGGAGATGGGAGTGGACACAGTATTGATTGGGAAGTTGCATGGAAGACATTTCTTGAGGAATGGAAATGTTCTATATCTTAATTGTGTGTGTGTGTGTATGTACGTATGTGTGTGTATGAAAAATTTATCAGACTAAATACTGAAGAGGTACACGTGTTATGGTGTCTAATTTATACCTCAATTAAAAGAAGGAGAAGAAAAGAAAGAACAGGAGTAGGAAGTGGGAAATTAAGCCATCAATAAACCCAACAAAGCACAAAACAATGCTAGCAGGATCTGCCATGCAGGCTTATCCTCAGCAGTGGGGAGACAGGCAGCTGTGGCGTGGCACTTCTGTGAATGGAGCCAGTGTTCTGGGCTCAGAGGCCTTGCTTGGCCGCTTCCTGCTGGGGCCTGTTGCAGAGTTCGCCCAAGGTTGTGGGGAGAACGGCTTGACTTGATCTTGCGGCAGGATTGGCTCTAACAGGCCACAGGCTCCTCAGCCACCAGAAACGGTTATCAGATAGTCTTTCTGGGAAGACAGATAATTTTGTAAAAATTACAGGAGCTTTTGCCAACCGCATTTCGGCCTCTTAACTTTTTGGCAGCTGCTTCAGGAGCATCACAGAGCTGGCTGAAACAGTTTCCAGAGCACAACAGAGTGGGCATTAATCCCACAGATTTGCTGCCAAACAGGGAGGAAAAATGGCAACTTAAAAAAAGACAAAGAAATAGTAGTTGGAGGCTGAGATTGCTTTAATGAAGGGCCAGAATATCTCCCAAAACCACAGCTGAGTTCTGTATTGGGTGCAGTGTCCTATTCTCAGAGGACTTGGCTCTTCTGATTTTCTAAACCATAGATGAGGAAGAAATTATTGTGAACACAGCTCTCGATTTTTCTCCCCTCCCCTTTCCTCCATCCTGCCACATTCCTAGCTCCCACCAACAATGTTGTGTTGCTTGGTTGCTCTGTCTACACTGAGCTACATGTTCAATAAGCAGACATCATTTGTTCCCTTTCATTCAGCCTAGAGTTGTCCCTGCTTCTGTTTGATTCCTCCTGTTGGTCCTAATGGTGTGATGGCAAGTTGGATTTCTCTCTCCTTCTGTTTTTTCCTCGTTCTCTCCCATTTCATGCATTCAACATGTATTTTTCATGCATCTATCCATGAAAAGCTCTATTGTGGACATCTGTGTGGACAATTACTCTTAATAGAACAGTAAGCAAAAATTGTCCATATGCAACCTAAACAAAAATTACTTATGTATACCAGTCTTGCCCCCTCCTACTTTTCTATGAATATGCAAAGGTGATATAAACTCTAGTTCACCATACAAGTTGATATGGTTAGGCTGTGTCCCCACTCAAATCTCATCTTGAATTGTAGCTCCCATAATTTCCACATGTTGTGGGAGGGACCTGGTGGGAGATAATTGAATCATGGGGGCAATTTCCCCCATACTGTTCTCATGGTAGTGAATAAGTCTCATGAGAGCTGAGGATTTTATAAGGGGTTTCCCCTTTCATTTGGCTCTCATTCTCTTGTCTGCCACCGTGTAAGACATGCCTTTTGCCTTCAGCCATGACTGGGAGGCCTCTCCAGCCACGTGGAACTGTGAGTCCATTAAACCTCTGTTTCTTTGTAAATTACCCAGTCTCAGGTATGTCTTTATCAGCAGAGTGAAAATGGACTAATAATACATAAGTCATGACTCTAAGAAGCAGCACACTATCAAATGGAAATCCAGGAAAAGCAAGCTGCAGATTTAAGACTGAAGCAAATAAAACAAAAGGAATGATCAATGTGAAAATCATTTTTTCCAGCTTTCATGATAGTTACCCAGTTTCTGAAATTTTTCCGAAACTTTGTGTTGTTGGGTGTTTTTTTTAGTTCCTGGGACTTGAAAATTAATGTCAAAACTGGTTCAGATTTTTTTTTTTTCATATCTAGCTATTATGAAGGCATGCACAATAATTTTATCAGGTTTTATCTCAGTTTGAAAAAACAGTAATATTGCTGCCTCAGATGAAGTCTGTCTCAACGTCAAGGCTAAGGCCTTGGTCAAGTCTTCATTGGCCAAACTGTCACGGGTATGGCTGCTTTTTTCTCGCAAGGGAGAAATTCCCACGCTTCATAAATGTCTTTTTTATGTTTATATACATGCACACACACACAGACACACACATATATATAATATGCTCCAAAAGAATACTTGTTAAAGACAGATGAGTAAAAATAATTTTTAAAGAATCAAAAGCCACATGATCTAAATTCAACCACTGTTAATATTTTGATAACTTTACTTCCAGTCTTATCTCTGTGCAAAACTATTTATTGAAAAAAAAGAAGCCAAACACAAGAAACAAAAGCAGAAAGAGCTTGACATCTGTAGAACATTTTGTGACCTGTTGGTTTCACTTAGCATTTGGTCACAAGCATTTTCTTATTGCATTATAACTTCTCTATAAGAAGTATTTTAATTTAGTTGTATATATAATTGTGTGGATACCACTATAATTACTTAGCCATTTCTCCACTCTTGGGTATGTAAATTATATACAACTCTTTGTTATCTAAAATAATGATGTAATTATAATTTCAATGCATAAATCTCCTGTTTATTTTATTTGAAAAAATTTTAGTGTTGCATTTACAAATTTTTTTAGCAAAGTTATAGATAATATATAGTCTGGAGAGACATACGGATCTGCAGTGTTTGTTACAAAACCCAGCAATCTCTCATCTCTCCTTCACCATTTGCCTTGCCACACGGCATCTTTTAGCTAATTACATTGCATACTTACTGCCACTTTTCTAAATAATGGGTTTGAGTGGAAACTTCTCAATTTTTTTCCATTGTAGGCATTGTCTATTGAATCTCTCCATGGAAGATGATTTGTTTAGCTTTATTTTTCTTCTTCCTGGCCCCCTCTTCCCATGCATATCCTTCCCATACTCCCAATATCAATATATCATTATTTGGTTAAATCAGTATTTTGTGTTTAAATAACTATGGTTATGTTAACACCATTCAAAGCTGGGCCATGAGGTCTGCAAGGCCCACTTTTTCTTTCCTGCATATATTTTCGTTTCTCAGAAGTTCTTAATTGTGTTGTTAGTGCCTTACTTGGTTTTCTATGTATTTATCATGAATTCAAGTCCAAATTCTTCACCAGTTGTCTAAATCTTCTCTCAAAAAATTCAGACATAGGTCAGGCATAGTTCACACCTATAATCACAGCACTTTGGAAGGCTGATGTGGGAGGATTGCTTGAGGCTAGACTGGGCAACAGAGCAGGACCGCATCTCTACAAAAAATTAAAAAATTAGTTGGGCCTGTGCCCAGCTAATGGTGTGCGCCTGTGGTCCCAGCTACTCAGGAGGCTGAGGCGGGAGGATCCTTTGAGCCTAAGAGTTTGAGGTTACAGTGAGCTATGATCACACCACTGTACTCTAGCATGGGAGACAGAGCTAAACTGGACCCTGTCTCTATCACAAACAAACAAACAAACATTCAGATATATTGGGTTTTTAACGGTTTCATCTTTCTGAAGGAATGGCTCTTGAAGCATTCTGACCTGCTCCCCTGTGGACTGGGTGGGCCCATGCCTGGTACACAGCTGTCTCCTAGGTTCCCATTCTCCTGTCTCCTGTGTTGGAGCCCTTGTTTCCTACAACTCAGGTCTCCTTTATCTTGGTCTATTGCACACTTTTTTTTTTGAGACAGAGTTTCACTCCTGTTGCCTATGCTGGAGTGTAATGGCATGATCTCAGCCACCACACCCAGCAGTTTAGGTTTTGTCTAAAGGTTTCTCTGTACACAGTGAACTGTAACTGAACTGGATGTGTAAACAGACTGTAAAGTACTCTTGTAACAAGTAGCCCGAGTCTTCACCAATCACAGCAGCTGAGTTTCAGCCAATCACAGGTGGCCAACTGTTCAAGCCTATGCAAATAAGGCAAACACTGAGCTGTAACCAATCCAGTTGTTTCTGTATCTCACTTCCGTTTTCTCTACCACACTTTCCTTTTTCTGTCCATAAAAGTTATCCAACCATATGGCAACCCTGGAGTTGCTCTGAGCCTATTCTGGTTCTGGTGCTGCCTGATTCTCAAATTGTTGTTTGCTCAGTTAAACTCTATGAAATTTAATTTATCTAAAATTTTTCTTTTAACAGGCTGTAGTTAGATAATAGCATTGTATCAGTATTCATCTCCTGATCCCGATAATCATACTGTGGTTAGGTAAGATTATATTTGGTTTTTAGGATATATACTCTGAAGTATTTAGGGGCATGTCTGTCACTTCTGTAAAATGGCTCAGAAAAAAATGGGTGGGAGTTGGGCAGGGTGGTTGGGGGAGAGTATGAGGAGGAACATACAGGGAGGGAATGATAAAGCAAACACAAGAAAGAAGCAAACAATTGGGAATATGGATTTGTATTTGTCATTCAACTTTTCTAAAGGTCTGAAATTATTTCAAAATAATGTTGGGGGGGAAAAACTCAGGAAATAAAAGGAGTGGGAAATTAAAAAGATGACTGGGTGCTCTGGACAGCCAGTGGGGTTTGCTAGCTGTGGCCTTCCCTGTGAGGACCTGGCTGGGTAGGAGGGGTGGTTGAGGGGTTTCTGATGACAGGTCTTTTGCTCTTCACCCTGGGGGCTCCCTCTTCCGTTCTCCTGCCTGGAGGTGAAGGCCCTGCTGCCAGTGCAGGTGAGGATCGGGAGACAGCCAATGTGCGCACAAGTCCTTGATCCCCTGGTTTTCGGTGTGACTTGCTGCCCCAATATCTCCTTATTGTCCCTGAAGACCTTTGATTGCCTCTGTCTAGGGAAGGAGCCTCCAATCTTTTGTTGGTCTTGGAGGACCATTACCTGACTGTGAGGAGTAGGGAGATCGAACTGGATCCAACTGTTTAAAACAGCCTTTTAAATTTCATCCATATTTCAGCTACCTCTTCCCCCTCATTTCCTGAGGGATCTAGTGCCATCAATTCCTTAACCTTTTGAGGGATTTTGTGGTGTAAATCAGGTTGGTTCTCAGCATTCTTTGCTGCCAGTATAGGATTTAGTTTTTTTGGTCCTGCTAAGTTATTTGCTTTCCAGCTTTCAAAATTGTGTTTCTATTTTTCTCCTCTCTCATTTTCTCCTGTCTTGTACTTTATGCCTATTAAAAATTCCACTTACTTTCATTTTAGTAGGGGTTACAAGTGTTCAATCCATGATTTTTAACAGCCAGTCTGTGCATAAATCTCTCTGCATTCTTGATGACTTCCTTTGGAGAGCATCCCAGAAGTGGAATGACTGGGTAGAGTGTGCCATCCTTTTTGAGGCTCTTGATGAACTTTGCCAAATTGCTTTTCAATAGGATTATATTCTCACCAAGTTTCCATGACTTGCCTCTTTTCTTGAATTTTTGCCTGCCTTGCATAGGATCCCTTACACAAATGAAATATTAACATCTTTGTTATTTTGACAAGAGGAATATGAACTCACCTTGGCACAATTCTCTTTAAAGGGTGATTTTTTTAGAGAGAAGCTCCAGGTATGGGCAGGAGGCAGAAAGGTGGATTCAGCTAAATGGGCCGAGGTGGGGTGTGGGGTGAGTTTCAACTCATTCTCGGTGTCCTCTCTACAAGAGGCACTGTGGTCTGTGTGTAGAAGGGAAGGAATTGGAAGTGAGCATGTGGAAGACCCAGGTCTCTGCTGCTTTCCAGGGTGGTAGGGGCAGTCCTGGTTCTAGCATGGGCATAGTCACTTGGGCAAATTAAATAAAAGAAAGGGAGAAAAAGAGCAATAACAGTGAAAACGAGGCAGTGATGAATCTACCAAGGAGATTACCCTAGAGTAAGACCTAAATGGGAGCCCGGAATCTTCCTTTTAATCCTACTCAATTTCTATGTGTTGTTGGGACCATCTTGTCACACAGGTAATGCTTTAGTGTTTTGAGATATGCATTTGGTTTTATACAGCGTGGCCCGGATATACAAGTCAACCTCTTCCACTTCATACACTGAGTTTTTTTTTTTTTTTAATTTTTATTTTGGAATAATTTTAGACTTAAAAAAGTTCCAGAATAGTATATAGAGTTCCTTTATACCCTTCACCCAACTTCTCCTCTGTGTGTGTGTGTGTGTGTGTTTTTTTTTTTTTTTTTTTGATACAAATAGAGATGGGGTTTTGTTATGCTGTCCAGGCTGGTCTTGAATTTCTGGGCTCAAGGAATCCTCCTGCCTCGGCCTCTCAAAAAGTTGGGATTACAGGCATGAGCCACCGCTCCCGGCCAACTTCCCTTCATCTTAACCCCTTACATAATCATAGTACAATGACTGAAACTAAGAAATGAACACTGATAAAATGCTATTTACTAATCTATAGACTTTATTCAAATTTCACCAGTTGTCCCACCGAGAAAGAGAAAAGGAGCTCATGCCAGCTGGGAACTGGCTTGGCATTATCAGTTAGGCCTTACCCTTGGTGTCACTCAGAGCTGGCTTCGCCCTTGTAGCTTGGTCTTTGTGGTCTCTTTGAACATAAACAATTTCTCAGAATGCCATCAAACAAAGCTGCTCTGTGACCAAGATAGATCAAGACAAAACAAGGCCACTCTGTACTCATGTCTGAACACAAACAACAACGTGAACATTGTTCAAACAGAAATGACCGAAACATCCCCTTATCCTGCTTAGTATGAGAATAGGAGTGACTGCTGTGACTTTACTAATGACAGCTTTAGCCATGCTTCATTTCTCCTGTCCTATAGATAAGATTTATTGATATATTCAAGCATAGAATTACCCCCACTCACTGACAGCATCCAATCCAGAGCATTACAAATGAGCAGATATATAAATGATTTATTTATTTATTTATTTATTTATTTATTTATTGAGACAAGGTCTCACTGTCACCCAGGCTGGAGTGCAGTGGCACCATCTTGGCTCATTGCAACCTCTGCTTCCTGGGTTCAAGTGATTCTCCTGCCTCAGCCTCCCAAGTAGCTGGGATTACAGGCTCACGCCACCATGCCCCGATACTTTTTATATTTTTAGTAGAGATGGGATTTTATTTTATTGGGCAGCCTGGTCTCAAACTCCTGACCTCAAGTGATCCACCTGCCTCGACCTCCCAAAGTGCTGGGATTACAGGCGTGAGACACTGTGCCTGGCCTAAATGATTTCTTAAATCCCCTTCCTTTTTTATATGAAAGGTAACATCCTGTAAATATGCTTTCGTGTCCTGCTTTTCTCCTCCTCACTTAGCACTGTATCCTGCAATACATTCCCTATCAGGTCATAGAGCTTTTCCTCATTCATTTGTAGAGCTGCACAGCACTCCATTGTGTAGATGAACTGTAGTTTTTTCAAACACTCTCCTATGTACAGGCATATAGGTTGGTCCCAATATTTTGCAGTTATAATGAATAACTTTGCTTATTCATTGCAAATATTTGCTTATTCATTATTCAATTAAAATGAACATCATGGTAATAAACAACTTTGAAGCACTAACTTTTGAAGAGGGACTGGTGCGGGATCTGAAGGCACACATGTCTGTTTCCAGAGCCAATGCTCCCTCTGCAATGGCGCACTGCCTCTAGAGTCATTGTCCAGGACTGACACTATTCTCTAGTCACTTGATTGGGACAGGAGTGTTACTGTCTCCTTATTTGATTCTAAAAGAGCTATAGTGGGTGGGCCACTTGCACAGCTGCCTAGCCTACCTTTGCTGGTCGATTACTTTGTTACCTTTTTTTTTCATTTTTTATGTTTAGAGACAAGGTCTTGTTCTGTCACCCAGGCTCCAGGCTGGAGTGCAGTGGTGCAATCACAGCTCATTGCAGCGTCAACCTCCCAGGCTCAAGTGATCCTCCTGCTTCATCCTCCTGAGGAGCTGGGATTTCAGGCACATGCACCACCATGCCTTGCTATTATTATTATTTTTTTTTTGGTAGAGATAGAGTCTCACTATAGTACCCAGGCTTGTCTCGAGCTCTGGGCTCAAGTGATTCTCCTGCCATGGACTCCCAAAGTGCTAGGATTATGGGTGTGAGCCACCATGCCTGGCCTAAGTTGCCTTTTTTTTTTTTTTCTTTAATTATACTTTAAGTTCTGGGATACATGTGCAGAATGTGCAGGTTTGTTACATAGGTATACATGTGCCATGATGGTGTGCTGCACCGAAGTTGCCTTTTTGAAGGGTCATTGTATCTGCAAATGCCGTGGCCCCTTCCTGTGTGTTGACCCTCCCACACAGCCCACAACCATCTTTCAACAATGTCATCAAGAGAGGCAGACGTGGCCGGGTGCTACGGCTCACATCTGTAATTCCAATACTTAGGGAGGCCAAGGCAAGAAGATTGCTTTAACCCAAGAATTTGAGACCAGCCTGGGCAATAGAGTGAGACCCCGTTGCCTCTATAAAAAAAATTTTAAAGAATTAACCAGGCATGGTGCCACCACTGCACTCCAGACTGGACAAAGCCCTGTCTCAAAAAAAAAAAAAAAAAAAAAATAGTGTGGACAGAGCAGAGAGTATACTTATGTGCATGTGAGCATGTGAGCTCAGCTGTGCCAATATATGTGAGCAACAGGCCCCAAGGTGGGCAGAAAAGTCACATCATCATGAACTGGCAGTGAGGCTGGAGTTTTCAACAGGCCAAACTGCATTCCTCGTTTCTCTTCACGTACTGAGCATGGACGGACTTCTTCAGGCCCCCAACATTACCTGCTTAAAGAGGATCCCCTTCTGAGCCTTGCGGAGAGCCGGGCTGGGGAGCCAAGGTTAGTGGCTGCTCTGCTGCCATTCATGATCCACCCAGAATGTGGCTGAGGGAGGGAAGAAAAATAGCCCCAGTCAGACTGTGTAGCAGCCTGAGGCATCCTGGTGGCTCCTCTGAGCAGAAGTAGAGGCTTGGGGTAGGGACCAGAGTCCCTCCCAAGACGCTGCTGTGCTTGCCTTGGCTATGCCAGGAACCCTTTCTGCCGGGGGAGACCCTCTGCTCTTTCCCTACATTTGCCTTCAAATATCGACCTCCGTGTGTGCTGGGCTCTTGAGGGACGTTACATTATTTACACAGGATAATGACTCGGAAAGGATAAATCTTTTTCTCCAGGTTTTATGGATGGGTAAAGGGAAGCTCAGAAAGGCTAAGTAACCTGCCCAAGATTACACAGTAACCAGCAAAGTCATGATTTGATACTAGGTCTGTCTGATTCCAGAGCTCTAGATCTTTCCAAAAAAGAACATACATCCAACAAAGTATTTATTTTAACTCCAGAAGAAATGTTCAGGCTCATGGAATCACTTAGAGGCAGAAGTCAGATGCTACAGGGGAGGACTGGGAAAGCAGGAGACCTAAAAATTGTCATTTCGTGCAAATCACTGAAATCACTTTCCTTGTTTGAAAAGGAGATCTTGCCTGCAGGGCTGTGGTTTGGCTCTCCTGATGGCTGCAGCTGGTGGAGCCTGTCTTCATAGGTCAGTTCCTTTGCCCCATGGTGGTTGTTATTTTTATTTTATTTTAATTTTTTTTTTAGATGAAGTCTCACTCTGTCAGCCAGGTTGAAGTGCAGTGCTGCGATCTCACTGTAGCGTCTGCCTCCCGGGTTCCAGCAATTCTCATGTCTCAGCCTCCTGAGTAGCTGGGATTACAGGCAGGTGCCACCACACCTGGCTAATTTTTGTATTTTTAGTAGAGACAGGGCTTCACCATGTTGGCCAGGCTGGTCATGAACTCTGGACCTCAGGTGATCCTCCTGTCTCAGCCTCCCAAAATGCTGGGATTACAGGCGTGAGCCACCGTGCCCAGCCTAAATATTTTAAGTATTGCTGCTAGTCCCACACTTACTCCCCTGGGATGTGGAGGTCAAATGAGACCCCAGCAAATGCTGAGAACACTCTACGCCAAAAGTAGGGAGAATTAGTATTTACAGGCACCCAGGGTCAGCTTTGTGGACCTGCAACCAATGCAATCACAGGCGGCTTGAGTTTGGTTTAATATTCTGCTGTCTTGTCTTGAGATTCTTAATAATTGTTGGACAAGGGACCTCACGCTTTCATTTTGCACCAGGCGCCACAAATTATGTAGCGTGTCCTGCAGGCTTAAAGACAATGGCTGACATAATTCATAAAAATACCCTAACGCCTCAAATCAAATTCCGGGGTACTAAGAATACACAACACGTAATTTCTTTCCGCCTGAAGTCACTGGAGTGTTGACTCTCCTGTCTCCTGGCTATTGAAGGGAAGGCGCAGTTCCTGAGGAAGTGACTCTATCCCATGTAAGGCCAGTATGGTGTATGAAGTACTCCAAGTGAAAAGGGCTAAAGAACGCAGTCATTACCCTCAGCAAGAACATTTTCCCAGCATCTGCTCTGGTTGGTATGGGGAACACTTGAGGCCAGGAGTTTGAGACCAGCCTGGCCAACATGTTGAAACCCCATCTCTACTTAAAAACAAACAAACAAACAAACAAACAAACAAACAAACAAACAAACGAAAAACAAAAATTAGCTGGGAGTAACACCTGTAACCCCAGCTACTCAGGAGGCTGAGGCATGAGAATTGCTTGAACCCGGGAGGCAGAGGCTACCATGAGCCGAGGTCGTGCCGCTGCACTCCAGCCTTAGCAACAGAATGAGACCCTGTCTCACAAAAAAAAAAAAAAAAAAGAAAGAAAGAAAGAAAAAAAAAAAGAATGCAGAGGAAGCAGGATGGGCAGAGGGACGTTAAACTGTGAAGCAAGTCTTGATCAGGTTGGTGGGGAGTTGTGGAAGGAGAATTGCCTGTTAGAGTTGTTGCTCAATGGGCCAAAATTGCTGGGCCTTCGCACCTCTCCATGCCTAGTTACTGGGTCTAGATATGCCCTAGGAAGGGTGTGACCTCTAGTGAAGCCACTCTGTGTGGCTGAGGCAGAGCCCGAAGGGCCTGATGGCTTCATGCTGCGTGTCAACCATGCTCCCGCACTGGGAAGAGCATTGTTTCTTGAAGGGAGAGCTGGGTGGCCCAGCTCTGTGTCCACCACAGGGTGAGTGGGGGAGGGTTAGCAGGTGGCTGTGGGGAGGGGGGAAATGTTCCGTGAAGGCAGCTGAGTGGGACCTGTGGTCTTCAGGCATGTTGACAAGAACATTTGGTCTGTTGTGAAGGTGTATGAGAAAAGGACTCTGAGATCTCCTGAACCCAGGAAAAGCCACTAGCTGGGGAACTATTTCTAAGTCACCCCTAAGCATATGTAGGACCTGCCTGACATCTGCCCTGCTCTCCTTAGCACCCAGCTTGTATTAGGCCATTTTTGTATTACTATAAAGAAATACCTGAGGCTGGGTAATTGATAAAGAAAAGAGCTTTATTTTGGTTTATGGTTCTGCAGGCAGTACAGGAAGTGTGGGGCTGGCATCTGCTTCTGGTAAGGGCCTCAGGAAGCTTCCAATCATGGTGGAAGGCGAAGGGGGAGCAGGCGTGTCACGTGGTGAGAGCGGAAGTGAGAGAGAGGGAGAGGTGGGGGAGGGAGGTGCCACACTCTTTTAAACAACCGGATCTTGAGTGAGCTCAGAGAGAACTCACTCATCACCTCTGGGAGGTCACCAAGTCGTTCATGAGGCAACTTCTCTCATCACCCAATCACCTCCCACCAGGCCCCACCTCCAACGCTGGGGATCACATTTCAACCTGAGATTTGGAGGGGACAAACTTCCAAACCATATCACAGCTTACACTGTGGATGTGAACACAGCCGTACACATACACAGGATTTTATTGTAATTTATACTAAAAACCAATCTCCCAACAGCTCCTCAGGGGACAGCTCGCCAGTTTTCTCATTTACTCCGTCCTGGGACTCAGACAAGTGGGGCACAAGGTCTCTTTTTGCTGATACAGGTGGGTCCCAGGTCTGCATTTCCTGTCTGGACTCAGCAGCACCAAGGGTTACATTATGGTTTCGAAGGAATGTTGCTCCGAGTTTCAGGCGACTGGTCTGGAGGAGAGAAGGGGGCAAGTGCTCACCTTGAATCCATGCGGGTGGACAGATGTGTGGTGGAGGGATTCGAGGGTTACCTAAGACCCCGCACTGGCCCACACAGCGCCAAAGTCACTCATTGTGTGGAGGCATTTTGCAGTGGAAACACAGCTGGATGCAGGGAGAAGGGCTGGGGCCTGGCTCGTGCATCAGAGGGTCTCTCTGGTAAGCCTTCTTCCTCCATGGGACTCTGGAGGATCTGGAGGCTGTGGCCTCTCTCCTGGTCTCTGGTCAGGGGGCCAGCTGGGAGGACAGCTGCAGTCAGGCCAGCAGGAGAGGGACTGCGGCTGTGCAGGTGAAAAGGGTGGTCAGTCTTCATCCTCCAGACCAAGCCAGAAGGCAGCCATTTCAAAGCGTCTCAGGCAGCCTAAGCTTGCTGGCCAGTCCACAAGCTTGGCCAGTCATCTTCACTGTCATGGTTGCCCTGGGGCAGTGCCTGTAGCAGTCAAGAGACAAACCCAAACCTGGGAACCAGGTACTCCACAAAATAAAGCTTTTCTGGAGTCCATTTTTGAATGGGAGTGAAGGGACCAGAATTGGGTAGCACAGGTGAAAGTCGAAGGCCGAAGGGGAGGGCAACAGGAGCCTCCTAAGAGCAACAGGGCTCCTCTGATGGCTGCCTTTGCCTTGAGGACACCCTGACAGCCTTGCTGAACCTTTCTTCGATTTTGAGCTTAGTAAGCTCCTGCCGGACCTTCTCTCCTTCACTGGGGCTCAGCTTGCAGGGGTTCTGGAAATATCTCCGCAGATCACTCTTCCTCCCTGGGCCTCAGTTTCCTTATCTGCACAGTGAGGCCTGTTAAGCCAGGTCTTCTGACTTTATTTTTGTTTATTTATTTTGAGACAGAGTCTTGCTCTGTCATCCAGGCTGGAGTACAGTGGTGTGATCTTGGCTGACAGCAACCTCTGCCTCCTGGGTTCAAGCGATTATCCTGCCTCAGCCTCCCGAGTAGCTGAAATTACAGGCACACACCACCACACCTGGCTAATTTTTGTATTTTTTAGTAGAGATGGGGTTTCACCATGTTGGCCAGGCTGGTCTTGAACTCCTGACCTCAAGTGATCCACCTGCCTCAGCCTCCCAAAGTGCTGGGATTACAGGTGTGAGCCACCATGCCCAGCCTGTTTTGACTTTAAAGGAGGGGATTCAGATACCTGAATCTGAGGTAAAAGAGGAGGTAGACTGAGAGGTTCCTGGGGTTAAAGGCTGGCAGGGAGGCTGGGCAAAGGTACAGAAGAGCCCCCTGCTTATGTTTCAGGGGCCAGGGCAAGAGAGTACATGGAAGCCTACATACCATGTGGCTAAATATTTCAAAAGCAAACAAACAAACTGTTGAATAAAGTATGTTCTATTGATTGACCTTGAAAAAAATATGTTTCTGATGAGTGACCTGTAAGGTCAAGTTTGAAGGAAAATTCCTAGACTCCTTAGAGTCCCAACTTGGAGCATGTGGTGTGGAGAGAGCTGGTCCAGGGCCTCAGCTGTGGCTACAAAAAGAATGTTCTCCCACTCCAGATCTCCTGCTCTAGGGAGCGGGGCTGACCAGGGGCCCCTGCTGCTGTGCTCTGAAATCTATCTTTGCTGTTTCCACCAACCACTGAGTGCAGCAGGGATGCTAACGGGGTCTATTTGTGGGAGACACAGGGCTCCTCTGATGGTTGCCTTTGCCTTGAGGACACCCTGACAGTCTTACTGAACCTTTCTTCGATTTTGAGCTTAGCAAACTCCTGCCGGGCCTTCTCTCCTTCACTGGAGCTCAACTTGCAGCTCAACTTAACAGTCCTCCCAGTCTTCTCCCGCTCCCTCCTCCTTTCCTTTCACACAAGCATTTCCCCTAACAAATCTTTGTCCCGTTCACTCTATCTTGACACCTATTCTTGGAGGACTTGGGCTAACACATTGGTCCCCCACTGGCCCCCCTTATCTTCTTACCCCTGGCTTCTTCCCACACCACGAGAAGCTCCATGCACAGGTGTATGGAGCCTCAGGTACCAGGCTCTAGGCGGTGGCAGGCATGTCCCCTTGGCCTGCAGTCTCCTCATCCTGTGATGGTGTGGGGAGTGAGGCAGAGCCATAGGGAGCAGGAAGGGGGCCCCTCTTGTCTGAGTGTAAAGTGGTATCGGCAGGGAGCCTGTCTTTCCCTTGCCTTCCCTCCACTCCAGCCTCCTGATCTGCATGGTTCTTTCTCATGCTCCCCGCCTCTGTGCTTTTCCAGAACACACTTTGTAACCATCTGGGATGGAGGTGGTGAGCATGTGTCCCAAGACCCATGCTTGGGATATACGCTCAATGGTGGTTCCATCTCTGTCTTCTTTCACACTCAGGAGAGTCTGGTGGAGAATAGAGGAAACTGAGGCTCAAAGACATTGAGTGAGCGTCCATACCCAGTTCTTCCGATGCCCACCCTGGGCTTTGCCAGGATGTCCCAGCCAGCAGAGACAGCCACATGGTATCTCACAACTCCCCTCTCAGTCCCTGAGAAATAAATGTCCCTTTCTTCTCATCTTTAAAAAAGTGCTGCTTCTTTCAACCTTGCAGCAACCCGACTGGGGGAATGGAGAGCCAAGCGTGTTGTCCCCAAGGCCAGCTAGACACCAGCCCTTCAGAATTTATCGTTATATTTGCAATCTGGGTAACGATAGGCAAATCTAGAGTCACAGGTTCTCAGGGGCCTCAAGATGTCTTTCAGCCAGCTGGCGGCCCCAAGGACTTCTGGGTCTGGGCGGGTGCTGTCCCCACACTGAGCAAGAGCGGAGTCTATGTCGTCTTGCACTGGTGAGGGGAACCTCCCCTGGAGAAGTCGAGGCAGCAACTTCTGACACACCAGCACCAGGCTCTGCTTCTCAGAGACACTTTCACAGGAGGGCAGCTGGACTTGGCAGCCGGAAACCAGGCAGCTAAAAATGTCTTTATTCTCTCCTGCTCTGGTGGCTTCTTGGCTGCCTAGAAAAGAAATGGGAAATATTATACACCCTGCCACCTGTGCTCCTTGAGGGAGGGCAACACTAATTAGAATTGCTGGGTGAGGCTGGGCATGGTGGCTCACGCCTGTAATCCCAGCACTTTGGGAGGCCGAGGTGGGCAGATCACTTGAGGTCAGGAGTTCGAAACCAGCCTGGCTGATATGGTGCAACCTTGTCTCTACTAAAAATACAAAAATTAGTCGGATGTGGTGGCGCACATCTGTGATCCCAGCTACTCAGGAGGCTGAGGCTGGAGAAACATTGAACCCGGCAGGCGGAGGTCACAGGGAGCCGAGATTGCACCACTGCACTCCAGCCTGGGCAAAAGAGCGAGACGCCATATAAAAAAAAAAAAAATTACTGGGTGATCTAGTACAGTCTCCTAGCATTTCCCTGTCACCAGGAGATTTAGGACTCAGGGACATAGTGGCTCCTTTTGAGAACCACATGGAAGGAATCCACTTTGCTACAATAGTGAGGCCTGGGCACGGAAAACCCACTTACCCCCACCAGAAGTTAGGCTGGTAATTGTAGGGATCACATCCATATTGTTAGACTCTCATTATTATTACTAAATTAGGGAACTCAGGAAATTATTGGGACTGGTTTCATTTGCGCCTTTAAAATGCAAAGTGAGGGCCAAACGCGGTGGCTCACACCTGTAATCCCAGCACTTTGGGAAGCTGAGATGGGCAGATCACCTGAGGTCAGGAGTTCGAGAACAGCCTGGCCAACATGGCGAAACCCCACCTCTACTAAAAATACAAAAATTAACCGGGTGTGGTGACAGGCGCCTGTAATTCCAGCTACTGAGGAGGCTGAGGCAGGAGAATCGCTTGAACCCAGCAAGCGGAGGTTGCAGGGAGCCAAGATTGCACGACTGTACTCCAGCCTGGGCGACAGAGTGAGACTGTCTCAAAAACAAAAACAAAAACGAAAAACAAAATTAAATGCAAAGTTAGGAGAAAAAGCAAGTAATCCCAAATATGTATTCACTGAGTTGTAGTGTGAATGATGTTTCATGATTTACATATCTGGAATATTCTGGAATCAGCCTCATTTCTTCTGATTTGATTCTTCTTAATAAAGGCAAATCAGGAAATAAATAAGTGTGGTTTAATTTGTCTATTTTTGTAAGCTTTTGCATACAAACAAAATCAGAAATCAGAAAAAAATCCTTTGTCCTCTTATTGGGCTCAGAAAATTTGGTCAGCATTAGAGATTAGGGTGTTCGAAGGGTTCTAGAACCCTGAATGACACTTTATACATAGTGAGAAACACAATTCAGTCATCCGCCTCATTCGGTTCCATGCTTTTTTGCTTTGAAAACTTTATACAGAGCAATTGTGCCAAAATGGATTGCAAAATATACCAGTAAATCAACCTGATATTTAAGTTTTAGATATCGGGTAAAAGCATCTGATGAGAAAGACTCTGAGAGGGAGATGGACCCAAAAGTTGTGTGTGTGTGTGTGTGTGTGTGTGTGAGAGAGAGAGCGAGAGAGAGAAAGAGGAGAGAGAGAGTGAAAGAGAGAGAGAGAGAAAGAGAGAGAGAGAGAGAGAGAGAGGAGGGTCAAGGCAGGTCCCTGGGCCACATAGACCCAACTGCACAACAGCACTGCCCTGGGAGGGTGCAGCTGGGGGCTGTGCCACTATGCACAATGCTTCTCATGGACAAGGTCAAATCCACTTCCCCTTTGGAGATGGAGTTGGAGTAGAAATTCAAATAGGAGTGAGGGACATTTTACATGAAATCTAACATTCTCTGAACTTGAGTGGCTCTCACTGTGACACGCGGAGATGGGAAAGGCCCAATAGTGTGACACCTGACCCACCCTTCCCTAGCTCCTGTCACCCTGACTTCCCCTCTGACAGCTGTTCAGCCAGGCCCATGCTGAGTACCTTCCTGCTTGTCGATGACACCCACTGCACTGGCATCCCGGATGAACAGATGCCCGTTGTTAAAGACGCCGAACATGCCTGCATCAATATGGGTGAAGTAGAAGAAATAGTTCAAATCGTTGCTCCTCAGAGACTCCAGGACACCCAGGAGCTGGTAGGCAAGGTCGGCTGCCTGATCTGGGGGTGCACCATAGAATTCCTGCAGCGGTCTGGTGCTGGTGCTGACGAGGAATCTGCCACAGGAGCCCAGGTACTTGGGCAGAGGCCATCCCTCAGCCCCAGGGAAGATCTGCCAAGCCAGAAGGAGGAGGATTAGAGAGAAAAATCTGGTGACAGCTCTCTATCTATTTATTATCTACCCATCTATCTCTATCATCTATCTATCTACCTATCTATCTATCTATCTATCTATCTATCTATCTATCTATCTATCTATCATCTGTCTATCATCTATCATACCTCTAACTCTATCTACCTATCTCTATCTATTTATCATCTATCTATTTATCTATCATCTATATCTATCTATCTATCTATCTATCTATCTATCTATCTATCTATCTATCAATCATCTCTCTATCTCTGTCCCTCACTGGAAGTACAGAAAGATCAGCATCTCAAAACATGTCAGCGAAGAGTCTCTCAACCTTTTTTATACCTCTTGGAACATAGCAATGCCCCGGCCCTCCCCTTCCCCATGTTTTAATTCTATTACAGATGGGAAGATTCAGAAAAGGAGGCTGCTGTCATTTCTTTGTAGTAGACTGCATTTCGGTTTTTTTTTTGAGACGGAGTCTCGCTCTGTCGCCCAAGCTGGAGTGCAGTGGCCGAATCTCAGCTCACTGCAAGCTCCGCCTCCCGGGTTCACGCCATTCTCCTGCCTGAGCCTCCCGAGTAGCTGGGACTACAGGCTCCCACCACCTCGCCCGGCTAGTTTTTTGTACTTTTTAGTAGAGACGGGGTTTCACCATGTTAGCCAGGATGGTCTCGATTTCCTGACCTCGTGATCCGCCCGCCTCGGCATCCCAAAGTGCTGGGATTACAGGCTTGAGCCACCGCGCCCGGCCGTAACTGCATTTCAACAGAGTTCCTCCAAGCAGGGTATGAGAATTTTAATGGACTTGCCACAATTTTAGATAGTATCGGGGATTCAGGGAAATATGTTTAAGAGTTGTATAGTTGAAAAAAATAGGATTATTTGAGATTTCACAGATATCACTGCTTAGGAAGAGGCTATGGGAAAAATAATAGAGGATCAACTTAAGTCTGATTTAAAGCAAAACTTTTTTTTTAAAGTGACAAGGTTTTGCTCTGCCGCCCAAGCTGGAGTGCAGTGGCACGATCATAGTTCACTGCAGCCTCAAACTCCTGGGCTCAAGCAATTCTCTCACCTCAGTCTCCTGAGTAGCTAGGACTTCAGGCACCTGCCTCCATGCCTGGCTACTAAAGAAAAATATTTTTAAAAATACCAGCGACTGGGTACAGTGGCTCACGCCTATAATCCCAGCACTTTGGGAGGCCGACGTTGGGTGGATCACTTGAGGACAGGAGTTTGAAGCCAGCTTGGCCAACATGGCATAATCTTGTCTCTACTAAAAATACAAAAATCAGCCAGGAGTGGTGGTGCATGCCTGTAATCCCAGCTACTCTGGAGGTTGAGGCAGGAAAATCACTTGAACCCAGGAGGCAGAGGCTGCAGTGAGCCGAGATCACACCACTGCATTCCAGCCTGGGTGACAGAGTGAGACTATGTCTCCAAAAAAATAAATAAATAAATAAATAAAAATAAACAGTACAGGTACCTCGTTCTGGGACAGGGCAAAAATCATAAGGGTGGTCTGTGGGTGACTGAAGTTTTGGGAACTACTGTACTGGCCTTAAGCCTCTCTCCTGCCAGCCATGCATGAATCTGTCTGGCTGGGGTAGCTACATCCATCATACAGATGTTCCCCAATTAACTGGAACCTTTCAGACAGCCTAAAACTGGCCTAGGGAAGCATGAAGCCCTGACCTGTCTCCTCTGCCTCCTTGAAAGAGGTCCAAACCTGTGGATTTGTGAGATGAAAAGTGGGGAGGAATCCTGGCTAACCTTTTCTTGACTATTGAAGCAGCTATATCTAGAATGGCTACATCAGCACTTTATTGTTTGTTTTCCTTCTTTGAAAAATAGAGGCATCCCCTTTTCTGATGGTTTTCTGCAGTCCTCTGCCCATTTTAACCCACATAACTGCACTGTGAAGAACCCGTGCCCATTTGAGTTTCCCCTGCCTAGAGGGGACCTGTTTTTTTTTTTTTTTTTTTTTGACAGAGTCTCTTGCCCAGGCTGGAGTGCAGTGGTGTGATCTTGGCTCACTGCAACCTCCACCTCCCGGGTTCAAGCGATTCTCCTGCCTCAGCCTCTTGAGTAGCTGGGATTACAGGTGCACCTCACTGTGCCTGGCAAATTTTTTTTTGTAATTTTTAGTAGAGACTGGGTTTCATCTTGTTGGCCAGGCTGGTCTGGAACTCCTGACCTCAGGTGACCCACCCGCCTCGGCCTCCCAAAGTGTTGGGATTACAGGTGTGAGCCGCAGCACCTGGCCTGGAGGGGACCTTTCTTACTATGTACCGCAGAGGGAAGTCCTGGGCCTACTGTTGTCTACAGGTGCGGCCACATAGCCATTCCTGGGTTCCATGCCTTGCCCTTCCTGGGCAGGGCCCAGGGCTGAGTCCCAGCCCCATGCTCTCATCCCACGCCTCTCAGGAGCTAGGCCTAGAAGTAGCCAAGGTCTGGGAGAAAAGATCTGTGAGAGTGCAGGACAACTGGCAATTCCTTTTCCTTCTCTAGTATTTCAAAGGCCAATGTCGCCAGGCAGGTTTTAGCGGGAAGAGTGTGGCCTCTGAGGGCAGGCAGATGGCTCTGCATTTGGGTTCTATTGCTGATGTTGGCTAAAAGTGACTTGGGCCAAGTCACTTCACATCTCAGGACTCCACTGAATCTCATCTGGAAAAGGGGACAATAGTAATGTTCTCGGGGGGTGACTGTGAGCATTAAATGAGATGATGTCAAACCTTCAGCACAGTGCGGGTGACTGAGTAAGTGAGAGCTGTTATTATGTGTTCAGTCATCATCCCTTTGGCCAGTGTTTATTAACTGTCTTTGCTGTGGCTTCTTCCTCCTCTACCTGTGCCTTTTCCCCCCCTCTTCCTTCTCTTTCCTCCTTCCTTTCCCTCTCCTCCTCTCCTGCCTTCCTTCCTCTTCCTTTTCTTAGTCCTCTTCTTCCTCCTTCTCCTCCCCCCCTTCCTCTTCTTCCCTCTTTCTCTCTCTACTCCTCTTCCTTCTCCACCTCCTCTCCCCCACTTTCTAGTTCCCTTTGTGTCCATTATGTGACCCCTGCATCCTTACCCTTGGGGTCAGGGGTCAGTCAGAGTGATTGGGCTCCACATATTTTATGGGTGTTTGTTTCCATGTTAAGTGTCTGTCTCTACCACTGGACTGGAAGCTGCATGAAGGCAGGAGACACCATACTTGTCTTGTTGACCAGTGTATCTCCAGGCCCTTAATGCATCTTCATTTATTTGACCATTCCCCTGTGTATGGACATTTAGGAGTTACTTCCTTTTTTTCCCCTCCTTTCCAAGCATAGCTGCAAGGTACATCTCTGGGTGGGTCATTCCTTGGCTATTTCTCCACTTCCTGAGCTTGGTCCCATCTGACTGATCTTTGAGGCACAGGTCAAAGTTGGCCTTCTTCACAAAGTCCTTCAGGGCTGCTCAGGCAGTGAAGGTGGCTACTGTTCCCTCCTATCCCCATCCCTCTCTCAGCTCTGGGCTCCCACACCTGTTTCCTCTATAGCAGCCACAGCACTTTCACACTGCAGAAGCCAACACATGCCAGAAAGGTCCTAACATGGGCTAGTGGCCCCAAGACATGCAGTAAAAGGAGGGAGAGAGCTCAATCCAGGGTGGTTTCTGCGAGTCCAAGGTTGACCCCCAACCTAGAGGGCTTGCCAGGTCCTTGCGTACCTGTAGGAGGATGGGGTGTGAGTTGACAGCTAGCGTGTAGAGCAGGCGCAGCTTGTCGCGGTCGGTGAAATGGTCCATGAAGATGCTGCCAGCGTCAGCCACCTCTGCATAGCGCCTGACCACGCGATCCAGGAGTCGCTGCGAAGGGCAGCGCAGGAGCGGACTGGCCAGGCCCTACGCGCAAGTGGGAGAGAGGTGGGAGAAGACAGAGGGATGCTAAGCTCTTGTGGGGGATTAGCAGGAGGGGGAATGGGCAGACCCTGTGTTGGGGGTGAGGGAGACCTTGAGATTGGGGGGCCAGGTGAGGCGTGGGGGAAAGACCTACAGGAGTAGGAGTTGTGGGGTGGGAGGTGTTGGGTAGCTCCGCCCAGGGGGAAGAGGGGGCAGATCCCTGTGGCTGGGGAGAGTGGCCAGAGCACTTTTGCGGGGGCGGGATGGGAGGCCTCCTCCCCCACCACAGGCTACACTGGGGTGGGGCACAGAGACCCAGGGAACAGAGAAGAGAATGAGCTCTCTTGGGCAGCACGGCAGGAGGGCACTCGGCAGGCAGAGGACAGGGCGGGGGAGAGGAAGAATGGGAGAGCAGGTGGACCCCACCTTTCCCCAGCCCTCAGCTGGCCACCTGAGTTTTGCATTGCCTGTGTCTCTACCCACCATTGCACCCCCACCCTGCCCTTGGAAAGAAGGCTGATCCCAGGTTGAATTCATTCCCTGCCATGGGCTCTTTCGATTCCTTCTGCCATTTGACTTCGATATCACAACTATGAGGCTGCACTTGAGCGTCTTTGTATGTACCACTGTGTTCTTGGGATAAGACTTGGAGATACGAACCTAGGCTTTTTTTTCCATGAATGTTTCCAGTAGTTCTTTACAGACTAATACAGATGCCACTAACACCATGCAGGTGTGGTGGTTTGGATCTGTGTCCCTGCCCAAATCTCATGTGGAATTGTAATCCCCAGTGTTGGAGGAGGGGCCTGGTGAAAGATGATTGGATCATGGGAGCAGATTTCCCCCTTATTGTTCTTATGATAAGGAGTGAGTTTTCATCCTTCCTCTTTGCCTTCTGCCATGATTGTAAGTTTCCTGAGGCCTCCCCAGCCATGCTTCTTGTACAGACTGAAGAACTGTGAGCCAATTAAACCTCTTTTCTTTATAAATTACCCAGTCTCAGGTAGTTCTTTTTGTTCTTTTTTCTTTTTTGAGACAAAGTTTCACTCTTGTCACCCAGGCTGGAGTGTAATGGTGCAATCTCAGCTCACTGCAACTGCCAGCTCCCAGGTTCAAGCCATTTTCTTGCCTCAGCCTCCCAAGTAGCTGGGATTACAGGCATGCACCACCACACCTGGCTAATTTTTTTGTATTTGTAGTAGAGATTGGGTTTCACCATGTTGGCCAGGCTGGTTTCAAACTCCTGATCTCAGGTGAACCACCCACCTCGGCCTCCCAAAGTACTGGGATTACAGGCATGAGCCATGGTGCCTGGCCTCAGGTAGTTCTTTACAGCAGTGTAAGAATAGACTAATACAGACACTAGAAGATTTCTTGAAAGATAGTGAGTTTAAGCTGAAGCCTGAACCTGAGGGTGGAAGAGTATTTCATGCAGAGGGAACAGTATATGCAAAAATGTTGAGAGGAGAGAGAATGTGCTAGAAGCTACAGGTGGTTAGGGCTTTTTGAAGCTAGAGTATCACTAGTGAGAGTGACCAGAGAGGAATCCCAAAATGGAAGACAGATGAAGTCATTTTAAGGAATTTTGATTTTATCTAGAAGGGATAGGGGACCACTGAAGCCTTTAAGCAGATACACATTTTATGCTCAGCTATACATTTTAGGAAAGCGATTCTGGGTTGTTATGTGGACAATAGATTCAGAGGAGTGTGGCCAATACTGCTAGTTATTGGCCCTTGCATTTTAGCTAGGCATATGGCCACCCCAAATAAAGATTTCATTCCCAGCTTCCTTTGCAGCTAGGTGTGATAATGTGACTAGGTACCAGTCAATGAGATATAAGTAAAAATTTCTGAGAAGAGTCCTTAAAGGGAGAGGTTGTAGCTTTCTTCACTCTTTTCTTCTTGGCTGGAATGTGGAAGTGATGGGTGGTGCTCAGGCAGCCGTCTTGGATCAGGGCACACTAAGGGCTGTGAAGCAGCAGAATAAAAGTAACCTGGATCCCTGACAATCATGGAGCCACTATATTGGCCTTGGACAGCTATGTATCAGTTTCTTTTATGTTTTTTAAAAAGTGTATTTTGGCCAGGCATGGTTGCTCATGCCTGTAATCCCAGCACTTTAGGAGGTCGAGGTAGGCAGATCCCTTGACTCCAGGCATTTGAGACCAGGCTGGGTGACATGGTGAAAGCCTGCCTCTACAAAAAATACAAAAACTAGCCAGAAGTGGTGGTGCATGCCTGTAGACCCAGCTACTTAGGAGGCTGAGGTAGGAGGATCACTTGAGAACAGAAGGTGGAGGTTGCAGTGAGCCATGATTGTGCCACTGCACAGCCTGGGCAACAGAGTGAGACCCTGTTGCAATGAATAAAAGTGTATTTTGATCTTGTTTAAGCCACTGTTACTTGGATTTGTTGTTACATGCAACTGAACTTAATCCTAAATATCACAGGAGGAAAGAATGGAGGCAGGAAGGTCAGTTAGGAAGATGCAATGATTGAGATGTGAGATGAGAGAATGCAAAGACTTGAAGATATTTGTTGGTAGCAGAATATACTAGTCTTAGTGATAAGCTGAATGGTTGGGGGCTGTTGGTGAGAAGAAAGGAGGTGTCAGAGATAGTACTCAACGTGAGGGTGGACAACAAGAATATTGTTTGCTGAGGTGATTTTAAAACACGTTTGCAAACTCTTTGTCACTTCTCCCATCAAGAGATAGAGTCTCATTTCCCTCCCCTGGAATATGGACTGCCTTTGGTGACTCACTTTTGGTGGATAGGACGGTGCAAAAGTGAAGATGCAAAACACTGAGCCTAGGTCTTAAAAGGTGATACAGCTTCTCCTTGGTTCTCTCTTTGGATGCTTGCTTTTGTACCTAGCCACCATGCTGTAAGGAAGCCCAGGTCACATGGAGAGCCATACGTGGAGAGAAAAACCAAGATCTCCCACTCACTGCAGCTGGGCTGCTAACTGACAGCCAGCCCCAACTTGCCAGCCATGTGATTGAGCCATCTTGGAAGTGGAACCTCTATGCCCTATAGAACCACCCCAGCTGATGCCACGTGGAGCTTGGTGAGTCTTTCCCACCAAGCCCTGCTCAAGTTGCATATTCATGAGCAAAATAAATGATTGCTGTTTTAAGCCACTATGTGTTGAAATGGTTTAATACACAACAATAGATAACTGATATATTTGCTGAGAAGGTTCTGAACCACCTCTTTAACTACAGCAGGAACAGGCTTAAGAGACCATTTGTACTACCCCTTCCCTTTATGATGCAGGCAGCTCCTCCCCCAAGGTCCCACTTACAGAGTGAGACCTTTGTCTACTTCTGTTTGGCACGTGCTGGCCATGTGCAAACCCACAATTATATTGGCCAATGGCAAGCAGAATTGAGAAACCAGCCATTTCCGATAAAATAAGGTTTCATTTCAAACCAGATACACTTTGGGGATTTTGGGGATTACCAATTGCTTTGGAGTTTCTAAATCACTTCTCCCATCTGCATACATGGGCAACAGGGCTAACTTACCACCTCCCAGTGAAAAATAAAAAGATAACCAAACCTTGGACCTCTGTTGCCCCTCTCCCTGCCGTGCCTGGTTTCCTCATCCTTGCATTTCCTGTCTGGTGCTATCTCTTGGGAAGCCAGCCGACCAGTCAATGTCTCCATCGACTGGAATTTTGCTTGACTATGTTGTTACTTGATAAGGGCCTTTGGTTCAGGGTGATACTGAGAGTGGCTGTCACAGTTCTCTACCACAATCCTTAACAGTCTGTAAGACGGTCGATAAAATTTAGCAGACATGTTGCTGTGATGGTTAATTTTGTGTCAACTTGGCTAGGCTGTATTCCCCAGTTATTCAATCGAATGCTAGTCTAGGTGTTGCTGTGAAGGCATTTCATAGATATGATTAACACCTACAATCAGTTTACTTTAAGTAAAAGAGATTATCTAGATAATCTGGGTGGGCCTGATCCAATCATTCAAAGCCCTTAAGAACAAAACGGATTTTTTTAAGGAACAAGGAATTCCATCTGCAAACTACAGCATCAGCTTCTGCCCAAAGGTTTACAGATTGCTAGTCTACCATATGGATTTTGGACTTGCCAGTCCCTACAATCATGTAAATCAATTCTTTGAAATAAATCTGGACATGTATATGTATCTCCTACTGGTTCTGTTTCTCTGGTAGAACCCTGCCTGATAACACTAGCTAAAGGAAAAACACTTGTTCATTACAAAAACGGACAGCAACTAAGACCAAAACCTAGGTTTGCTTTCATCTTGGAAGCTTTTAGTGAAATCTGAATAGAGGAGAAGTAACTTCCCCAAAGGAGTCATTTGACCTGCGATTGGCTTTCATCCATACCCCGGAGTGTTTGCTCAAAACACATCACCAGCAGTCAGCAGTGTCCTCATTTAAAGGGTTCTTACCAGAATGGAAACATAAAAGATAAATAATCTTGACAGATGATTTCATGACTCTGATGGAGGTACTTAAAAAGTAAAAGAGATATGCTTTTGTTTCCCTCTAGAAGCTAGAGATAAGACAGTTCATCCATCACTAGCGCAAGAACAGGTTTTCCTTCAGACCAGACCAAAATTTAGAAGTTATGTGGACCTTCTGTAATGTTGTCAGAATTGCCCTAGCTCCTTATCAGGTTCTATCTCATGGGAAGACCTGTCCAGACTGAGAATCTCGCCAGAAATAGATGACAGTAGGATCACATCTGGATTGGGGTGGGCTGAGCAATGGTCCCATCTAGGGGACCACAGTGTGGTAGAAAGAGCTGGGGCTTTGGAGTTGCCATCAGATAATATTCTGCAAAGGTAGCCTGTTGCTGGTGGGCCTGTGTGTAGGTGAATTCTGGAGGGTGGCATGGGAGCTGCATGTGAAGGCTTAATGCAGAAGCCTCTTTAGTGACTACTATTTGAAAATGTGGTTGGTATAACACAGTTGGGAGAAGGCTAACACTTTCTGGAAGTTCTAAGTGCTGGGCCCTATGCCAGGCTTTTTCACTGGTGTTATCTCAGCACACACAGGAACTTTAGTTCTCTCTGGCCCTGGTGACAGTCCTGAAAATTTAAAATGATTGATTAAAAAAAGGCTTCAAAAGATTTGTGGAAAATGTGACATTAATTTTCGCAGCCCTGGCAGGTAAATGCAAATGGTAGACGGCATTATCCAGTGATCTAGTAAAATACTCCCATGTTCCAGATGGGAATAAGGACCAGGAAGGAAGTGGCTTGTTAAAGATCATGCTCCTGGCTGGGTGTGGTGGCTCACATGGATGAAGCTGGAAACCATCATTCTCAGCAAACTAACACAAGAACAGAAAACCAAACACCACATGTTCTCACTCATAAGTGGGAGTTGAACAATGAGAACACATGGACACAGGGAGGGGAACATCACACACAGGGGCCTGTCGGGGGTTGGGGGGCTAGGGGAGGGATAACATTAGGAGAAATACCGAATGTAGGTGACGGGTTGATAGGTGTAGCACATGCATACCTATGTAACAAACCTGCATGTTCTGTACATGTATTGCAGAACTTAAAGTATAATAATAATAGAAAAAAATTAAGTTAGCTGGGTGTAGTGGCACATGCCTGTAGCCCCAGCTACTCGGGAGACTGGGGCAAGAGGGTCACTTGAGCCCAGGAGTTCAAGACTGCAGTGAGCCGTGGTCGCTCCAATGCTCCTTATTGGTGTCCAAGTTTGCTTTCATACCCAGATTCCAATAGGGTATTACATGGATTTAATGGGGAGAAAGATGGGGGGGAAAGCCAGTGATTTCAGAATAGGGCACTGTGTCCCAAACTTGGCTGACAATCCCAGCCTTCAGAATGCTATAAACCTACAGATTCCTAGGTCCCCACCTAGAAATTCTGGAAAGGTAGGTCTGTTGGAGGCTTAGAACTCTGGATTTAGACAGATATCATGAGCTGTTCTTGTTATCAGCCAAGCCTAGGGAACAGAAGGGGAGCAAGGGAGATAAGAAACTGAGATGCAATTCAGCATTTCCATCTCAGGAGCTTTGGAAGAAGTCCCTGGGCAGACTTCTTTCTTTAGCTTAGACACAAATAAAAATGACTGTGCATTCTTGATGGTAAAGACAGCTGGTAATGGCTTCCCCATCACTCCTCAGATGGCTATCATCTGTCCCCAGAAAGGTCTGGCTGGTAAAAGCCGAAAGTTACCCTTTAAAAAGGGATGTGCGCACTATAATAGAGGTGCTCCAGAAAACCACACAATCTTCAAAACCACCCGAATGAATCTCTCAGGAGGAAATCATAGCTGCTTGAAGGAGAGATGGGGTTGCTGACCCCTCACATCACACTGCAGAGCCTACTCCAAGGAAGGATTGAGTGGAAAGAAGAATCAGGAGTGCCAGGTGGCAGTTGGAAAGGTGGCAGTCTAAGGGCCGTGTACTGACTCCAACTGGCCACTAGCCCCATGCTGCAACTTGGGGTGACAAGAACCAAAGGAGAGCTGGCATCCTAGACACCTCCATTTTCAGATGTCCTATATCGGGTCAGTGAAGATACTGTCACACTACCCGTCGTGTGACAATACATAGCTATTTACCATGCTAAAATAGTCCATTTTAGCATGGTAAAAAGAACCAGAGACACTGTTGGAATTCTCTGCTGCTGCTTGTCCAGCTCTTTCTTTGGAATTTCAGCACAAACTTGGTTTACAAACCTCACAGAACATGCACGCAAAAGGCTTGGCCTGGTGAGAGGCATATCCTCTGCATTCAGTACTTTAGTACCTATCATTGTCACCATCATGGTCATCAGCATCGACATTGTCACTGCCACGTGCTAGACGTGCCTTCCATACAGAGCCACGGTAGTCTCCATGCCGTACGTACCCTTACAGCTGAGGCTTCCCCTTCTACGGCCACTTGCTTAGGGCAGCAGGGCAAGGCCATCTTTGATGGATAGGGGGTACCTGGTGTGAAAGGCTCTACTTAATGAGCTGTTGGTAAAGAGTTACGCCAATTATTCTGATTCCCTTTTGGGATTTTGATTTGGGATCTATCTGAGAAAGAGAGGATGGGACAGTGCTATGGAAAGAAGCAGAGATGCCATGAGTGAGGGTGATTGGGGGCCCCCATGAAGCAGTGACCGAAGCACCAGATGCATGGTTGCTGGGTGCCAGCGCTGCTTCGGGTCTTAAAAGCTTCTGTGGGCTCAGGGAGTCTTTTTGTCTCCAGGAGAGCCAGGCAGCCCACCAGCCCAGAGAAACGGGCTTTTATTGAGGCATGAGGGAAAGGCAGCGGGTTAGGATTGGAAGTCCTGGGCCTACTGAGACTCAATTTCTGCCTCTGTAAGAGGAGGGATGACAGTGTCTTTTCTCAAACCTCATGGGAATGGCATGGAAGATAATGGCATTTAACCTCGTTAAAGCATTCACCATCCTGTGCCCCTGTATAGCCGTATTATCCTGAAGCCCATCTTCCATCCTAATTGTGCAACTTGCTTCTGCCTGATTTTTGGCAGTTTCCAAAAGCAAATGTTTCTCAAAAGACAAAGATTCACCACTACTGAACATATTTGAATATTTGCTCAGATAGAAATAAGTGTGTGAAAAAAAGAACATGAACTCCTCTTAGAAAGAAAATCTAAGACCAGAAATGTGGCTTTTCCCAGATTAAAAGTCAGCTTGTCTCAGAAAGAAGGTTTTCCTTGCCAGCTAGATTTGGAAGGCTGAGGGAAATCTTGAACAAATGAATTTTTACTTTGAGTGGACTTACTGTTCTCAAGCTCACCCAGGGAGAAGAAGAGAACGTGCTAACGCTAATAAACCTGTGAGTTTCCTTTCTGGTTACACACCCGAACACCATTCACATGATTTAGTTGTTAAATATGCATGTGAAATGGGACTTAGGTTAATCATGCATCATAAGTTAATCAATGCTCTATAATTAAAACAATGTTGATTCAATAACTGTCTCAGCTGTGGATAATTAAACCAAAAGTTACTGAACATTTCTCCAAGCTGTATTGTATTCAAAATAATGAAAACTCTTTTTTGGTTTGTGTCATTAAGAGAAACATCTTGGCTGGGTGCAGTGGCTCATGCCTATATTCCCAGCACTTTGGGAGGCTGAGGTGGGAGGATTGCCTGAGCCCGAGAGTTCCAAACCAGTCTGGGCAACATAGGGAGACCCTGTCTCCACAAAAAAATGAAAAATTAGTTGGGCATGGTGGTGCCACACCTGTAGTCCCAGCTACTTGGGAGGCTGAGGTGAGAGGATCGCTTGAGCCTGGGAGGTTGAGGCTGCGCTGAGCTGTGATTATGCCATGCATGGCACTCCAGCCTGGGCAACGAAACAAGACTGTCTCAAAAAAAAAAAAAAAAAAAAAAAGAAGGCAAGCATTTCACGATTCTTTTCCTACTACAGTAGATGAAATTTTTTCTTTTATTAAAGGTCTTTCTGATTATTTTCCACTGAAACCCAGACATAGCACAAAGCTTTTTGGTGTGTTAACTTTGGATTCTGTAAGTGTCTGGCCACCAAAGTGATTCTTTTTTTTCTTTTTTTTTTTAGATGGAGTCTTTTTTTTTCACACCCAGGCTGGAGTGCAGTGGCATGATCTTGGTTCACTGCAACCTCTGCCTCCCGGGTTCAAGCGATTTTCCTGCCTCAGTCGCCCGAGTAGCTAGGATTACAGGCATGCACCACCACGCCTGGCTAATTTTTGTATTTTTAGTAGAGTCAGGGTTTTGCCACTTTGGCCAGACTGGTCTTGAACTCCTGACCTCAGGTGATCCACCTGCCTTGGCCTCCCAAACTGCTGGGATTACAGGCGTGAGCCACTGCGCCCGTCCCAGAGTGATTATTTTTGAGAAACCACTTGGGTGATTTAAAAGTAGATACCTCATAACTCTCAGTCATGTTTATAGGCAAAGCTTACCCTCTTAGCTCACTGTCCCAGGTACCGAAGGAGGGAGGAAAATCTGTTAAGTAGATAGCTCCCAAATTGTTTCAATTTTGCTTTGAAATCCCTAAGATATGGCAGGTTTACGATAGGTCCCTTGCTCCTTTTAGAAGTTTCTCTCTGTTACCGTTGGCCTAGGCTGATCAGTTCAGATTCCCTGACACTCAGTCACTAAAGGAAGAAAGTCAGATGCAAAGGGTAGAAGCAGAGACAGGAATGAGCCAAGAGTGGGCATAGAATTTGGAGTTTTCTTTGGATCATCTCAGAATGAATAACATATCCAGGAGGGTTGAATAGAGTTAAAACCACATAAAACAGAGTTGATGGGGTGGGGTCAGGGATATGAAATGCTTCCCTTGCAGCAGAAAGCCTGTCTTACAGGCCTACAGTTTCTATGGAAGACAGGGTCTCCTAACTCCAGGTGACATCCTTTCCTTGGGCAGAGCTTCTTTTTGTTTAGATTCTTGGTATTCTGCAGAAGTTCTGTGTTGAGCCCTGATGGAATGTTCTCTCAGGAGCAGAAGGCTTGAGAGAAGTTCTGTTTCATTCCGTGGGGAGAGTCTCCAGGAGAGGAGTCCCATATGTGGCTTTATCCACTCTCCTGTCTCTCAGCGCCTCCTGGCATGTCTTCTCCCTGTCTCCCCTCTTCAGGCCAACAGTCTGCGTCCCTTCATTCCATCTTGTATTCCCATTGGCCTGTGGAGGGGTCTCTGCTGGATGGATGGACAGCCTTCACCCCAAACTTCAAAGGTGAAAAATTAGATTCAACATCCCCTTTGGGAGGCAGTACAATCAAGTAGTTACAACTATGTCATTGAAAGTCAAGCTGCCTGGGTTCAAATCCCAGCTCTGTCACTTAACAATTGCATGACCTGAGGTAAGTTTTTTAATTTAGCTATGCCTCAGTTTCCTCACCTATAACTGACAGATAATAATTAAGGGGACCCATAGGACTCATGTTCTGAGCCAGGATATTTTTGAGAGTGAATGGGGGTGGTTTTAAGAATTAAATCAGGACAGTAGGCATCCTGTGGGACTGTCTCAGGCAAACCTAAATAGATGGTTATCCTCATAATTACGGTACCCATCTCATGAGGGCGTTGAGAGGGTCAAGGTTGTGAGAACAGTGTCTGGTACATGGGAAGGGCTCTAGAAGCATTTTCTGTTATCATCTGTCCCAAAAGCAACACCCTTTTCTAATTTATCCATTTCTGTAAGTGACTCCACCATTCTCCCAGTCTTCTGGGTTAGAATAGCTGAAGCTATTTTTGACTTCCTTATCTTATTGGCTGATCTCTTGGATCTTTGGCTCCCCATATCAGTTTGCAGTGTCATCATTGTGACCTGTAACATATGCATCGTGTCATGTCCACTTGTGACCTTAGTCACCTCTCCTCCAGCTGGCCCAGGCTGGTTCCTTCCCTTCCTGAGCCCCTGTTCCCTCATCTCTTAGGTGGGGACGATGGTATTTGCCACCAAGGACACCCCCATTGCCAGGCTCTGGCATGGCCTCTGGACATCACAGACACTGTTACTTCCTTCTTGAATTCGCGATAAATATGTCACTGTGCTTTACAGACTGTGGAGTGCTTTGTAAACACAAAAGGTACTGTGGAGGGCCAAACAAACAACATCCACACCGTGACAATAACTGACACAGGACAGTCTTGAAATGTGGGAAAAATATTTGGGAAACACTAGTCAGGAAACCATTTCAGGCAGAAGGATTGGGGGGTGAGTGTTATCAACTTCTCAGCCATTTGAAGAGGCCAAATGGACACAAAGCGTTAAAGCGTTAATCAGACTGGACATTAAGACAGGATAACCCAAGGGTCAGAAGTTGGCCTTGGGAGGCCGGGCGTGGTGGCTCACGTCTGTAATCCCAGCATTTTGGGAGGCTGAGGTGGGCAGATCACTTGAGGTCAGGAGTTCGAAACCAACCTGGCCAACATGGCGAAACCCTGTCTCTACTAAAAATGCAAAAATCAGCCGGGCGTGGTGGTGGGCGCCTGTAATCCTAGCTACTCAGGAGGCTGAGGCAGGAGAATCACTTGAACCTGGGAGGCAGAGGTCACAGTGAGCTAAGATTGTGCCACTGCACTCCAGCCTGGGTGACAGAGCAAGACTTCGTCTCAAAAAAAAAAAAAAAAAAAAAAAAAGTGTTGACCTTGGCATCCAGAAAGAGGATGCCCCAGCCCATGGCCTCCAGCACTGTGGCCCAGGGACAGGTGGCCAGGCCACTGGCAATCACCCACTGACTCCCGTCTTAGATCAGCACCCACCCACCAGCCTTCTGACTACTCAGAAGCTTGCCTTCGTGCAGAGAGAGGTGCATTCCACTCTATGGGAGAGTGACACTTTGTAAATACCATTTCAATTGCTGGTTCTGTGACTTGGCCAGTGTGAATTGGCTTCTTTTAGGGTGTGCTGGGAAGACCACCAAATGTGAGCTCTAAGAGAGCAGGGACTTTGTCTGTCTTGCTCACCTCTGTGTCCCTAGCACCTTGTAGAAAGTTCATACTCAATACAGTGTTGTTAAATCAGAGGAGGAATTATTGAAACCCCAACTCTGGACTGTGGTGAATTTACCAGGGTAAATGCCAGCCTGAGACACCCAAAGGGAGCCAACAGAAAAGGTGGCTTTTCTGGAGACACACCCATGTGTTACTGCAGGGTACAGCCTTTGAAATGATGACAGTGAAAACCAGTTGCTAACATTATTGCGTGCTTGCCTGCTCTGTTTCAGGCCCGGTGCTCTGTGCCTTGCATGTGGTGCTTTGGTTAGTTCTCACACTTCCACGAGGGCAGGCACTGTGCTCACCTGCAATGAGAATTCTGTGTGTCTGGAAGCTGAGCAACACATCTAGAGCTTTGTACATAGAGGTGGAGCCAGGATTTGAACCCACGTCTGCCTGAGTCCCAGCCCAGGTCATACTGTCTTCTTGTGCATTGAACCTGCAGCCTCCTTGTTGAGTCTTCTCTCTCTGGCACCGTCAGGTGGTCTGTGCCTCCAGCGCAAGAAGCGGATCTCATGTGCTCTCATCTTTCCAGGAACCCTGGGCATCATCCGGCCTATGGCAGGTGTCACGAGTCTTGGATGTGCCCTCCCTTTCCCTCTTTCTCCAGTAGCCTGTGTGAGCGTGGCCCTGCCCTACTTTTGCCATGAAGGTTCAACACCATTTTCCTGACCCCGCTCTGAACCCTTGCCAGTCCCTGCGTACCATGTTTAGACCCATTTCTGAAAAGATCCACTGTCTTCGAGTCATTTTTCTTTAGAAATACAAATTCTCAGACCCTGCCCCAGACCTGCTGAATTAGAATCTCTAGGGCGAGTGTGCCAACAAACCTTTCTGGGAATTCTGGTGCCTGCTCAAGTTTGAGAACCACTGTCCTATAGAATGAAGTTTAGCTCCCCACCCCCAGCCCTTGCCCTACCCACTGCTCTCTGACACTCTAATGGAGGGCCGTGACACTTGCTCTTCCCACAGTCACGCTTTATTCTCACTTCCACGTCTTTGCCTGTGGAAGATCCGTCATTGACAGTTTCCCTGTCCCATCCTTCCTCTCCCAGTTTAGGCCACACCTCCTCCAGGCAGATTTCTTGGCCCTTCCAGCTCTCATTTTCTTCCTTCTTTTGCAGTCTGTGCTACACAGGCCTCGTGCTATGCACGTCGGGTCTCTCCTTAGCTGTTCAGTGCACAGGAACTTTGAATAATCATACCTTGGTAATCATACCTCTGCCTCAGCAAATAGTAGTGGGTGGGTACCTAAGAGGTCCTTAGTAAGCAAATCTTGTCCACACACTGATTGGTGTGCTGCAGTGCACTTACTCGGGGTGTGTGCCCCAACCCACAATTCCTGAGAGGCTGACTTAGGCAGCTGGTGGTTAGTCCAGGAGCAGTACAAGAGGTAATGTTGGAGGAGCAGGGAGCATGACTAACAGAGAGATCCAGTCTGCTGAGAGATAATGGAGCAGATACCCAGAAGGCAGCAGAGATGAGAAGCAATGCAGGGCTGGAGCCAGATAGGAACTTACAATTTCTTTCTTACCAGGAGGGCTGGATGGATGTACTTCCGACAGAATAAACCCCGTTTTCACTTTAATTTCTGAGAAGGTTTCTGATCCTTGCAACTACTAATCCCTGATTAAGATACAAGCAAATGGTTGCTTTGAGGGACATGTGTTGTCTTGGTTAAGTAGGCGACCATCTTAGCTGAATATCACACAGTGTCATGCATGGTATCTACATAGCAGTAGCCCTGGTCAAGGCTACTTCCCTTGCCTACCTGTGCCCCCTGCTGTCAAACCTTTGGCAGCCAGAGGCTCACTTAGTAGTGAGCGTGGCCTCCTCTTCCATTGGGTAGCCCACACCTTGGATGACTCCTCTGGTGGAGGTGGTAGCTAACTTTCCCTTCCTATTAAAGACTCTTTAAGACTCTTTCTTTCCTCTCACCTCCCACTTTGTCCACCATCTTCTTCCATTCCAGGGCCTCTGGAAACTTGTCACTGAAGCATTTGTGGGTTGCTCAAAGATTTTCACTGTGGCAGATGAAATAATCATCCTGGCAGGCAATTGAGCTAATAGCCGGGGTGAGCAGGGCAGCTGAGGCAGAGTAAAACACATTATTTCATGGTCTGTCATTTCGATTCAGGTGTGCTAAAGCTCATCATAATTCTCCACTGGGCCATTTCTTTTTATATGGGCTGTTGGTTTTCTTTTTTCTTCTTCTTTCTTAAATCAAAATACAGGAAACCAAGTGCTTCTGACAACTCATTCGTGCATCCAAAGCTTGCAGAAATATCCATAGAAGCCCAGTGGCTTCTGCTGTGCAAAGGTCCTGTTGGCCCAGGAGGCTCAGGCAGAATTCTGATTGTCAGGAAAACCCTCACACTTGCCTGAGAGCAGGCGCTGCCAGGCTTCTAGTTCCCCCCAGCCCTTCTGTTGAGATTGAATCACCTGTATGAGTCAGGATTCAGTCAGAGACAGGAGCACCAGGAGATTGTTTCAGTTTTATAGAGTTTTGACTTTATACAGTCATGGGAGCTGGCTAAGCAGTCTCTGTAGGGCTGCTGTCCTCCCATCTGATGTTGGAGCTTGAAGTCCACTGGGCAGACAGTTGGGAAGGGAAGATAGATGCAAAGTGGGGGAAGACCAAGGACAAGATTGAACCCATAAGTGCAAGCTGGAGCCCACGAGGACCGACTGAAACCATGTCAGTTCTTGTTGCCTTGACCTTGGTGGTGTGGTGGCCTGCAGAGGCTGGAGTCCTGTAGTATGGAGCTAAACCTGGCTTAGGAGTCGTTGAGACTAAAGAAGTGGACGGGGAAAGGTAGAGCAGCTGCAGGCCTGACCATGCTTTGCACCAGCAAGGTGAGCCAGCAGGCAAGTGGCAATGTGTGTGAGTTATCAAAGAACCACTGTTTCACTTCCACCCTCCAAGACTCCTGAGAGAATCTATCTGTGGTCCACTCTAATTCGAAGCATAGAGGGAAAGGAATTCTGGGAAATGTAGTTCAACCTAGCCAAGTTGACACATTACAAAGCGTCACATCACCTTTGGCTTTCTTTGCATATCCCATGGTGACTTTCTTCAGCTAGACTTAGCTAGCTCACTGGAGCCTAACTGCCTTGAGTCTGTATTTGGGGTATGGAGGTTTACTGTCCTGAGAAAAGGCTGGAAGGAGGAGCAGGCTTGGGTAGGCAGCTTCTGGGCCAGGTTTCAGGTGAGGAGCTCCCCAGTAGATGGACATAGTGCAGACAGAGCTCATGGAGGAGCCGATGAAGCCTTCTCTGGGTACCTGAGAGAAGCTCCTGGTGCACTGAACATCCTTCCTTCCTTCCTTCCTTCCTTCCTTCCTTCCTTCCTTCCTTCCTTCCTTCCTTCCTTCCTTCCTTCCTTCCTCCTCCTCCTCCTCCTCCTCCTCCTTCTTCTTCTTCTTCCTTTTCTTTCTTTCTTTCTTTCTTTCTTTCTTTCTTTCTTTCTTTCTTTCTTTCTTTCTTTCCTCCCTCCCTCCCTCCCTCCCTCCCTCCCCCCTCCCTCCCTCCCTCCCTCCCTCCTTCCTTCCTTCCTTCCTTCCTTCCTTCCTTCCTTCCTTCCTTCCTTCCTTTCGTGGGGTATGGGGAGAGACAGGGTCTCATCATCTTGTCACATGGGCTGGAATGCAGTGGTGTGGGATCAAGTGATCCTCTCCCTCAGCCTTCTCTAAGTAGCTGGGACTAAAGGCACACACTACCACACCCAGCTAAATTTTTGAAATTTTGTAGAGACAGTCTTGCTATGCTGCCCAGGCTGGTCTCGAACTCTTGAGCTCAAGCGATCTTCCCACCTTGGCCTCCTAAAGTGCTGGGGTAACAGGTGTGAGCCACTGTGCCCAGCCTGAACCTCCTTTCTATCTCCCATCCCAACCCCTATTTCCCTCTCTTCACTGCCCTCATTCCTCTGCACCCTGGATACCTTCACAAGGTACTGTCTACCAGGTCCTTTCTGTGGGAGAAAGAAAAGCAGGCAACTTCCTAGAGGCTGGGTGTGAGAAATTAGCCACAGAAGCACTAGAGAGAGAGGCCGCAAAGCCCGGAAGGGCCTGAGCTGAGAACGAAGTGCTGGCAGTTCCAACCCAGGTCTGTCACTAGGCTCAGTGGTCCTTTGGAACTGCATTGCAGGGAGACACAAAAAGAATCTGGGGACTCTTCCCTCAACCCAAATATACTGCTGCAACCATGCCTGTGTGTTAGGAAACTTGTAACAGCTCCCATCTGAGGTTGTTGTAAGTCATTTATTTAACAAAAGCTTATCAGTGGTCTGTTTTGTATAAGCTGTTGGGCCTTATATAAAGTAGGACTTACTGAGGTCACAAAGATAAATAAGAGAAGGCCCCTACACCCAAGGTACCCTCGTGGGGCAGAGTGACATATATACCACAAAGTTCAATACGGGGCGGAATATGACAAATGCTGTAAGAGATGTAAACAAGGTGCTATGGGAATACAGAAGAGAAAGCAGTAGGGAAATCCAGGTAGGCTTCACAGAAGAGGTGGTATGAGCACAGCCTTGAAGAATGAGTAGGATTTTGGCAGGTGGAGATCTAATGTCAATGCATTTTAACTGAAGAATCAGAATTGAGCAAAGGCAAGGAGCAGAGTTAAAGGCCATGTCTGGTCTATGGGACACAGACTTGGGTTCATCAGGGGAGAAGATTGGAAATGTATGTTGGGAGAAAACTGTGGGACTCTTGAATATCACATGTAGGAATTTAGATTTTATTTTATAATGTGCGCAATGTTGTAGGCAAAGATGATTGTTCATGAAGATGCCATGGGCACCCCCCAAAAAACTCTTTGGAGGGAGTTATATTCAGTTTGGGAATATGTATTCAAAGGTGTAAAACCTTTATACCCCTTGACCCAGTGGTTCCACTACGGGGAAGTAGGGAAGCCACAAAGCATGGTATTTAAGGGTGTGACTTCTGCAGTCAGGAGAGAGACCTGTGTTCAAATCTCAATTCCAAAATTTACTAGCTGGGTAACCTTCGACAACTTATGTAAATCTCTCTAAGCCTCAGATTCCCCATCTGTAAAATGGGAACAAGAATATCTTAGAGGGTTTGAAGATTAACTGTGACAAATGTATGTGAAGCATGCCTGGTCCATAGAAAGTAGCAGGTATGTGGTAGTTTTTAAAAGGAAATTTGTCTCAAAGACCTAACATGAAATTCAGACAAAGACTTTGCAAAAGGATGTTCATCAAAGCATTATTTATGACAATAAAAACAAAAAATGTAAATAGTCAACAATAATGAATAAAACTGCGGTCCATACATGTGAGGAAATGATGCTTATGAAGAGTTTTAATGATATTAAAACTCATTATTATGAGGTTATTATGAGATGTAATATTTAGCCATAGAAGAATATTCAATATTACATATACAACTTACCTTTAACCATGTTAAATATGACTAGAAAAAAGACTAGAAGAAAAAACACCACTGTGTCAACAGTGGTTGCCTCTGTGGCAACCCAGTGGTGAGTTATATGTGATTTTTCACCCTATTTTTTGTGTTTATATATATATACACACACACGCACATACATGTATATACATACACACACATATATATGTATATATACTTTATACATTTTTACAATGAGTCTATATCACTTTAATAATAACAAATAAAAGTAAAAAATTGAAGAAAAGAAAGTTTTTGAACTGAAAAGGGAAAGATCCATTTTTTGGGAGGGCAGCAGGTGGCCAGGTTAAGCATGTATTTGAGAAAGGGAAGGTGAGAAGCAGGGAGATGGGTCACATTGCTCTTTGAAGCAGGCCTGAAGTGGTACTTTTCCACCTCACAATGAATGGGGTGATTCTGAGGGTGCTGTAGGGGAGGAGCACTTTGTTGGAAGAATTCTCTGTGCACAGCCAGGAGGTCTATGCAGAAGGAAGGGGGTCTGTAATGGGGACCTTTTGCAGGAAAATATGCTTAGACAATCCGATGGCCCCCTGAGCTGTGAGAGATTGAAGTATTAAGGTAAAACAGACAATAAAAAGGTGGGGGGCACACATTTTTCACTACTGGGCCATGGACAGGACCTCAGGGAGGCCAGAGAGATCAGATGGATCCAAGAACAATGAACGTCAAGAATGAAGAGAGCCTCATGAGTTTCCACATGTTACTGCAGCCCTCCTGGCCCTACAGAGAATTCTTTAGATCCAGAACACTGAGGGAAGGACTATAGTTTTAGGATGAAAAGAAAGCATCAATCTCAAGAAGCTATAAGGTAGTTATATTTGTTTGTTAATTAGAGATTCATTTATATTCTAGAGTCCCTTCCCTAACCCTGGCATACATAGTGTCCACTGTCTTGTCCCTAGAATTGGCAAGTGCCACAGATAAATGGCTACCTGCTGAGTCTCAAAACATGATGGTGTGCAGAAAGTCTCCACCATAGTTAGCATATGTTGGGGCTCTAGATGCAGGGGAAGCCTTCTGAGAAGATTATTGGTGGGGAGACAGTTTTGATCCTAGAGAAACAATGTTGGAAGGGAAATCGGTATTTGCCCCTTGTCTTTCCTTTTGGTGTCTTACCTTGCCTTTGAAGCACAATCCTCAGAAGCACTTGGGTCAGCTTACTAGGCAACCCCCTGGAGAAATCACCCTTTGTCCTCCTGAGCAAGAGGCTCCCCATCAACTTCTTCTCCCGCCCTTTGTCAAAATACCTCAGTTGTCTCTTCTCCAAGTTAACTATGGAGAGATCAGTCTCTGAAGAATGCTAATGGATCATTGTGCCATCATCCCTTCTTGCCCAAATTGGGTAGACATTTCTGGTATCAAGAGTCATATTCTGTGGAGTATGAACTGTGGGACTGATATGGTTTGGATATCTGTCCCTCCAAATCTCACATTGAAATGTGATCCCTACCAGGTGCAGTAATCCCAATATTTTGGGAGGCCTAGGTGGGAGGATTGCTTGATCTCAGGAGTTTGAGAAGAGCCTGGGCAATATGGTGAGATCCTGTCTCTACAAAAAAATACAAAAGTTAGCCAGGCATGGTGGTGCACAACTGTAGTCCCAGCTACTTGGGAGGCTGAGGTGGGAGTATCTCTTGAGTCTAGGAGGTCGAAGGTGCAGTGAGTTGTGATTGTGCCACTGCACTTCATCCTGGGTGACAGAGCAAGACTCTGTCTCAAAAAAAAAAAAAAAAAAAAAAAAAAAAAAAAAAGAAAAGAAAAGAAATGTGATTCCCCCTGTTGGAAGTGGGGCCTTGTGGGAGGTGTTTGGGTCATGGAGGTGGATCCCTCATGAATAGATAAATGCTCTCCCTCAGTGGTGAGTGAATTCTCACTCTATTAGTTCCCATGAGAGCTGGTTATTAAAAAGAGCCTGGCACCTCCTCCCTCCCTCTCTCTTGCTCCTTCTCTCACCATGTGATCCCTGCTACTGCTTCCCCTTCCACCATGAGTGGAAGCTTCCCGAGGCCCCACCAGAAGCAGATGCTGGCACCATGCTTCTTGTACAGCTTGCAGAACTGTGAACCAAAATAAACCTCTTTTCTTTATAAAGTACCCAGCCTCACGTATTCCTTGGTAGCAATGCAAGGTGGACTAATACAGGGATTTTCTGCTTGTTAATGCCTAAGATAAGCCAGTAAAAATTCTCACTTGGGGAAAGACAAAAATTTCAGGGACTCTAAAATCGGAAGGTCTCCAGTGAAACTGTGTAGAGTTGGCTGTATCAGGAGTTAGCACAGGTATGGATCAAGGGTCACCTTTAAGTTGTGAATAGTGAATAGTGAATAGTGAATGATGTCATATCCATTCGTTTATTCTTTTCTTTATTTCCCAAACATTTATGAAGTGTTTACTTTATGTCAGACATGTGTGAGAAAAGACACTGATAAAAGATCCAATCGCTGCCCTCAAGGAGCTGCCTATATGATTGGAGAGAAAACAGAAAGAAAGCCACCATGTACTCTATATAAAGCGCTTTTCTCATCTGCTGTAAGTATTTTATTTAAGTCAGATTCTCCTCTGGAACTTATGCCCAGCTGGGTCCTGGCCAAAGCAAGGAAGGCCTCAGTTCCCTTAGTATATGCTAGGCTGAAAACCACAGGAGTTCCTCACACATTCTTTAGCCTTGAAATAGTATCCAAAATGCCAAAGTGTTTTAGAATAAAGCCGGATTCTCAAAATTAAGAAAGATGGCTTTAATAGCTATATTTAGGATTTTGATATATGCATGCAGTAGCATTTTTTTTTTTTCTTTCCTGGAGAGTAGATAATTCTGGGGTTTTTGGTTCTGGCCATGACAAAATATACCTGGTATCAGACTTACCCTTCTGCTGTAAATAGCTCTAAAATCTCAGCAAAATATATAAAACAACTCTTTGCAGGTATTGAACCATAACCAACACAGCACAATGATCCTTGTGAGAAAGGATACACACGAGGTGAGCCCCATATTCACACTATCTTTTTCCCTGAGAGCATTTTCCAAGCTGCATTGTAGGTTTGTGCTAGGTAAAGGAAACAGAGATCAGCATTTGGGGCTGCCAAAATGGCTGGGATTTGGGAGACACAGTCCTGTAAAGGAGAAATTCACAGAGAAGGAGGCCCCGTAACTTTGTAAGAATTTCCCTCAGGTCCTTGGCCAGCTCCTAAGCAGCATGTGAGTAGGGTAGGCCTCTAGAGACCTATCAGAGAACCATATTAGAAGAATGTATTGCTAAGCAGAGATTTCAGAGGCTGCATGGTGCTGGAGAGATGAAGGCTGAAGTTTGGCTAGACATCTTAGTGAATATCCTGAGCTTTCAACTGGACCTCAGAAAGTCCACATTCTAGTAGTAAGGATCACGCCTTATCAGCAGGGACCATGTCCTAGCAGTAAGGGCGAGACCAAGAAAGCTACACGAACCAAGTCTAAAATCCATTCTCAACAGAATTAAGGCAGTGACTCTCAACTGGAAGAAATTTTTCTCCCCAGGGGATATTTTTGACAACACCTGGAAACATTTTTGGTTGTCACAACTGGGGGTTGTAACGCTACTGACATCTAGTGGGTAGAGGCCAGGGATGCTGCTAAACATTCTACAAGGTATAAGCCAGCCTCCTTCCCCCAACAAAGAATGATCCAGCTCAAAGTGTCAATAGTCTTGAGATTGCAAAATCCTGGCTTTAAGTGATTTGAGAGCAATTTAATTGGCTACTAGAACAAAACTCAACAATTTTTAAAGGAAGATGACATAATTCAGAAACTTTATAAGGCATTACACTTAAAATTTGGCATACAATAAAAAAATTACTCCATTAAAAATTACCCCCAAAATGTGAAGAAGAAAGAATAACTAATAATCAAGAAAAAGGAAAACTATCAACACAGACAGAAGTGGAACCAGAGATAATCCAGATATTAGAGTAGAAACGAGGAATTAAAAGTAAGTCTGGTTAAGATTTTAAGAAAATAGAGGAAAAGAGACCAAATGAATGAAAAAGAGAGAATTTCAAGATGGTTGGAATCTATAAAAAATTAAATAGACATTCTAGAAATGCAAAATGCAATATCTGAAATTAAGAACTTCTTTACTGGCTTTAACAGAAAATTGGGCACAGTAGAACATATTAGTGAGCTAAAACAAAGCAAAACAAAATAAATCCAAAAACAGAGAATGTCTAAACTAAGAACACAAAGAGAAAAATAACTGAAAAAATACTAGAATTCAAGGTTGGTTTAATATTTGAAAATAAATCAATGTAATTTATCACATTGATAGAATAAAGGAGAGAAAATATATGGTCATCTTAATATATGCAGAAAAAGCATTTTATAAAATTTATGAAAAATTCTCAATAAACTAGAGTAGAAGTAGAAGGAAACATCTTTAGTCATACTGAGGGTATATTAAAAATCTTATAGCTAACATTCCTGTGATACCTGTGAATTTAATCACAGTGCTTGTTCATTGCCCAGCAAGAGTGTGTGAGCAAGCCCCCACACAGCTCATCTTTTTCCTTCAAACGATGGAGTAACTCGGTGTTGGAGCCACTGGAACATCACCTCATCAGCATTTGTGTTAAGGGGGTTGTTTTGAATGGGACAAAGAATAACCTATCAATTTCCAGGTCTTCATCATATTATAGGATTATTTAAAAAGGGGGGACCAACAAATCATTTGGTTTGTCTGCTAAAATAGATACCTAATTATAATTCATAGATCTCATTAGTGAAAAGGATTCCGGAAAAGGCTCACCCAGCCTTGAAGCAGATAAGTTGAGAATAAAAGATGAAGGCAAAAGAGGACTAGAGGAATACTAGACATGTGATAGGTCACCAGTGGATTCTTTCTTGATGAGTCTCAAATACAGAGTTCTTTTGCTCTAAAGTTTGGAACAAAATGGTTATGTTACTAGGACCACTGCTATTTATCAATGTATTGGAAGCTCTAACCAGTACAATAAGGCAAGAAATAGAACATATTTTAATGTGAGAAAAAAATAAATAAAACTACAATTATTTGAAGATGGAATGACATAATGGTATACATGGAAAAATAAAAAAAAATCTATAGGCAAGCTATTAGAAATAATAGGTAAATTTAACAAGATTGTTGGATATAGGGTAAATACACAAAAATCATTTGTACAGTAGTTCCCTCTTATCCATGAGGCATACATTGCAAGACCTCCAGTGGATGCCTGAAGCCACAGATAAGTACCAGGGCCTATATACACTGTTTTTTTCCTATTCTTACATATCTATGATAAAGCTTAATTTAAAAATTAAGCATAGTAGGAGCTTAACAATAGTAACTAATAATAAAACAAAGCAATTGTAACAATATACTGTAATAAAAGTTATGTGATTGTGGTGTCTGTCTCTCAAAATGTCTTATTGTATTGTACTCACCTATTTTCAGACCACAGTTGACCATGGGTGACTGAAACTGTGGAAAGCAAAACCAGGGATAAAGGAGGGACTACTGTATTTCTACGTATTAGCAACAGAGGCTAGGAGAATAAAATTTGAAGCCATACAAATTATAGTAACAGCAAAAATATCAAATATCCAGTGTATCTAACAATATCATTTACAGTAACATCAAAAAACATCAAATGTCCAAGATAGCTAGCAAAAGGTGTGCAAAATAGCTGTACTGAAAACCATGAAACAGTGAGATAAATTAAAGAAGACCTAAGGAAATAGAGACCTACTCCATGTTCATGGATTGGGAGTCTCAATGATGTTAAGGTGTCACTTTTCTTTGAATTGCTCTATATATTTAATGAATCAAAATTACAGCAGGTTTTGTGGAAACTGACAAAATGGTACTAAAATTTATTTGGAAATGCTAGAATTCCAGTGAAGAAGGATAAATCTGAGGGCCTTATGCTACAGGATATCAAGGCTTACTATACATCTACAGTAATTAATACAGTTTCATATTGACACAAAGCTAGATAATACACCAATGGAATACAACAGAGATTCCAGAAACAGATTCACTCATATATAGTCATCTGATTTCTCACATTCTATTGAAATTCAGTGAGGAAATAGTGGTTTTCTAAAAATATAATGTTTGGTCAATTGGATATTCATATGGGGAAAAAAACCCTTAACCCCTACTGTACATCACTCATAAAAAGTAATTTGGGATGTATTATAGACCTCTATATGAGAGATAAAATATTAAAGCTTCTAGAAGTAAACGAGAGAACATCTTCATGAACACAGGATAAACAGGACATTAAAAGTGCTAACCATAAAATAAAATATTAAAAAACTGGGCTTCATTAAAATTAAGAATTCCAATTCATCAAAACGAAGCAATTATGGCAGCCTGGACAATACAGTGAGACCCTGTCTCTACAAAAAAATAAAAGTAGCTGAGCATGGTGTACAACTGTACTCCCAGCTACTTGGGAGGCTGAAGGCAGGAGGATTGCTTGACCCCAGAAGTTTGAGGTTATAGTGAGCTATGATCATGCCACTGCACTCCAGCCTGGTGACAGAGACACCCTGTCTCAAAAAAACAAAAACAAAAACAAAAACAAAAACAAAAAAAAACCATTAAGAGGGGGAAAAGTCAAGCCTTAGCCTGGATGAAGATATTTGTAATACATAGCTGACAAAGAGCTTGTATCTAGAATATAAATACAACTTGTATAACTTGTACTAATTAATAAGAAAGACAATCCTATAAAAATGGACAAACTAACCCAGTACTTTACCAAAGATGAGATCAAAGAAGCCAGTAAATATATGAAAAAGGATTCTATATAATCAGTTATTAGAAAAATGCAAATTCAAACCATACAATGATATACTGCCAGACTCCCACCAAAATAACAAAAATTAAAAACTAACAGTAGTAAGTGTCGATGAAGATATGAAACAATGCAATTCTTTCTCCCATTGCTAATAGGAGGAAATCAGCATAGCAACTTTGGAAAACTACTTAGCAGAGTCAACTAAATCTGTCCATATGTACATGCTCTGACTCAACAATTCCACCTCTGTGTGCTTATGTTCACCAATAGATATGTACAATAATGTTTGTAGCAACTTTAATTCACAATAGTGCAAGCTAAATACAGCCCAAATGTTCATCAACAGCAGAATACATCAGTGTGAAACCATCACAGAGTGGAATATTACACTGTGGTGAAAGAAAACCAACCACTGATTCATGCAACAACACAGATAAATAGCATGATGTGTTGTGTACATATTGTATGACTCCATTTAAATGAACTTCAAAAACAGGTAAAACTAATCCATGGTGAGTTAGGTCAGAATAGTGGCTACCTCTGGGAAGGGGCAGGGTAACCAACTGTTCAGGTTGTCCTGCAACCGAGAGGTTTCAGTGTGAAAACTGGGATAGTCCCAAGCAAACTGGGATGCTTGGTCACCCTAGGATGTGGTCTTTTTTGGAAAGGTACATGAAGGAGCCTTTTGAGGGGCCAGAAATGTTCGATATCTTGATATGGATGGTGGCCATGAGTGAATACACGAGTGAAAATTTATCCAGCTGTGTACTTAAGATTTATGTATTTATGTATGCAGTTTATACTTTAATTGAAAATCCTTAAACATAGCTATATGTTACAAAGCTCAGAGTATGAAGAAAACAAAGACAATAGGGCCATTAGGAGAATTTTGGTGGATAACAAAATGAAGGCCCGATTTTCATTTCTAAGGTTTGCTTGTTTTCTCTTTCAGGTGTTGGGACTTTGATGTGAAAAAGGTGAAGCAAAATGTGGTAAACAGGAACGAAAAGCCAGAATGAATAAAGGAAGGCTTCATTGTTCTGAGTGAGTTTCACAGCCTGGGAGATTCACAAAGACCTGACAAATGATATTGTTGAAACATGGGCGGTGAATGTAGAGAACAGAAAAGGCATGAAAATCCATTTCTGATATTTAAAAGGAGCAAGAGGGTAGGTTTCACAAATTAGTGATTAGTGGGCTGATCCTGGATCACAGGAAATATTCTAAAACAGGTTATTCATAGGATAATTTCTGAGCCTCCAGAAGGGGAAATGATGATCTTAAGGAGTCATTGAGGATTCTTTTAATCAAATCATTCCAGACTAACGACTTTTTTTCTCTTTGACCTGGTTATTTGATTTTTAATCAGAGAAATGCAATAGACGTAGAATATATGAACTTTAGTGAGGCATTCAACAGTGATTCTCATGAGACCCCTATAAAAGAAAAGGGGAAACAAGATTTGGGCTGCATAGAAAAATTAAGATGATTCGTAATTGGTTAACTGAGTTTACCTAACAACTAATGGATTAACCCCTCTAGAGAAAGAAAGCTTTTTATTTGGCCCTGTTCTGTTTAACATTTTTATTGAGGACTAAGACATAGATAAAAGTAGTGTTCATCAAAACTGAGAATAATATGTACTTGAGGTGACAGTGGGTATGATAAGTATCAGAATCAAGTTGACAGGCTAGAATAATGGATTTAATATAAGAAGATCATATATAACAGGATAAACAACAGGTTCTGTCCTTGTAAACTAAAATCTAGCTACAGAAGGGATTTCAGTTGACATAACATTTAAGAAGCTTCAATATGAGGGGAATACCGAGATGAAAAAGAGAATTGGGGATGTTTACAATGGGGAAGCCAGGATTTAGGAGCTGCGTGTATGGGAGGGCATACGTCATGTATAATCTGTACGACTCCAAGGCGTAGAAATAATTTACACAAGTGAGAGCTACAAGAAGACAGATTTGAGATGAACTTTCCAAGTATCTGTTCTGTCCAAAGAAGGCATAAGCTGAAGGTAGTGAGTTTCCTGTCACTGTATGATAAGATAGATGACCCTTTGCCTTACAGAAAGGATGCAAATATGTTAGAGTTCAAATTGCTGAGCTTTCAAATTTATTTCAACCCCAGGAATCTATGACATATGTGTAATTCAGTAAGTAGAGATAGATTTTGATCTTTAACATATTGATATATTTCTCTGTGGTTTGCTCTCATATATAAACTAGGAATAAATATACTTATTCCCTGCTTAACCCACACAAAAGCTTTCCAAATTATGCCTTCCATCGACCTCTTGATAATCTTAAGAGAGAAGCGCTAACGCAATTGTAAAAACTATTACTGCCATAAGTGGCCTTGAGTTAGGAACAAATTAATATACATTTTTAATATCTTTTTGTATTATTTCTCCACATTAATGACCAAACTTGTGTCGACAGCAGCCTAACAGAACCCTAGATTGATTTTCAACTTTCCTCTGAGCAGAGATTTGGCAAAGACTAAATCATAGATCGCGGAAATACAGAGTTTTCATCATTGTTATTATCCTGATATTGTTACAATTTCAATTATTTGCTCTGTGGCTCAAAAGATAATGTTTTTACATTTCTGGTTTGGTAGGTTTTTCCCCCCCTTTTTATTATTGTTAATGTCTGATGTGATTCCTTTTTGATTAGATAAAATGATCTTTAATATTTCTACTTTAAAAAATGTGTTGAGGGGTTTTGTGGCTTAATAAACAGAACACAATCACCATATCACAATCAATTGATATAGTGATTATGTTCTGTTTATTAGGCCACAAATATTGTGTTAGAACACAATCACTGTATTAATTGATGTCTTCCAAGTGACTTTCTTTATAGGTATATACTATATATTATATAGTTTAACCTTTGCTTACTTCATAGTATGTGGACATGCATAGAGGGACAGCCAATCCGGAGACCTCTGGGCCAAGTCACACTTAATGGCAAAAGCGTTTTTTTCTGAGTACATCAGGATAGGGATAATGAGATATCAAAGGAAGAATTGTATAGAACAAAGATGCCTTGATTTTTTAAAAAAGAGGCTTGATTGGTAACATCTAAGTTTAGGGAAAGCTTAAAGCCCTGTAAAGGCAAAGCTTGCTTTGTGTCGTCTGTTCTGATGATTATTCAGGCTTTGGTTACGTTTTGGCTGGGGGCTGCCTGTATTCTGTATTTGAGCATCATCTGGAAGGAGCCACTGGTGACTTGTCTCATGTCTATCTTTCCCCTAGTCTTCTCTTGCCTCCTTTTTCTTTCTCAACTTGTCTGTGTCAGGACTGGGGAAGCCTTTCACTGTCTCATTTTCTTTTCTTTTTTTCTTTTCTTTTTTTTTTTTGAGATGGAGTCTCACTCTGTTGCACAGGCTGGAGTGCAGTGGCGCGATCTTGGCTCACTGCAAGCTCCACCTACCAGTTCACACCATTCTCCTGCCTCAGCCTCCCAAGTAGCTGGGACTACAGGCGCCCACCACCATGCCTGGCTAATTTTTTGTATTTTTAGTAGAGACGGAGTTTCACCGTGTTAGCCAGGATGGTCTCGATCTCCTGACCTCGTGATCCGCCCGCCTCAGCCTCCCAAAGTGCTGGGATTACAGGTGTGAGCCACCACGCCCAGCCAACTGTCTCATTTTCATTCATGAGCTCCATCAAGAATAATGTAGGGGTCATTTGAGTGGGCACACTGGGTGATTATTAGGCCCTTTTCTATGAGTCTATGACACAATGGAAGTTTGGAAATGAGTAGGTTAGTCTCTGACCCGTTCCAAATAACCTCTTTGCCACAAATGTTGAGATGGCAAAGTCTTCATGGTTGTAATCTTAAATAAATTAGATGATTCAAAATCTTAGTTGTTTTAACTCTGAACATTTCCAATTCCAGGACTGGATGGAGAAAATGGGCTGAGAGGGGACTTGTATCTATTCCATAATATCTCTCCAATTGGTTCCCCAAACTCCCATGGGTGAGAAACACAGCACTCTGAATACCTCCCAAGGGTCACAGGAACGGGGTCTCGTGATTTCATAGTGAGGATGTACCTCTGAAAGGGCTCTGTTCCTCCAAGAGCATTCCGCCAGAAGATGTGCACTGACATCCAGGGAATATTGCCCTGTGTGGTACTGTGGAGGCATTCTTAGTTGCTTAAATTTCCTTTTCCACTAATAGTCATTTCATCTTTGACTCCAGTGATAGATGTGTGTGAAAATAATACAGCCACTAGTCAGCCTATTTTTTCTTTTTCAGCACCAATATAGTCATGTTCTCTTTTAAAACAAACAAACAAACAAATGGAACTTTTTTGAAGCATCCTTGACCTAGTAGCCTGTGAGGCATTAAAATATTTACAGTCTGAAAACCAGCTGTGAATCCAATATAAAATTTTCATCTTCGTTAAAGCACTTTATCACAGGGTGTCTTGTATCAGAACGAATCGAATATGGTCTGTCTCCCTCACTGGGGTGTCATCTCCCAGAGTGCAACGACCTTCTCTTGATACCCGTATGCCCTCCTAGCGCCTAGCACAGGTCCTATAACCATCTCTTACATATTTTTGAGTTACATTTAAACAAAAGTGAATTTCACTTGTTTATTAGTTACATCTGAACCCACATTTAGATTATATAATGCACACGCATTTTGGTTAATTTGCTGATTTCCCTTATTCTATGCATTTAAAAAAATAATGGAGACGTGGGAAGTAAAATAGTCAACCATCCTTGTTTAAACAAAGCTGACTGAACACTCTGTACTGCCATCTAGTGGGAGAAAAGGCTCTGCGGCCATCTGGTGTATTCCTGTTTGGAGGGAGTAACACTGTTTAGAACAATGTCAGATCGGATCGTAGTTGAGGGGATGGGAGCCGGACACAGTGGAGGATATGTGTTTTCCCCTGATTAGCCACGTGCTGCTTAGGGTGGTTGCCTCTTGGCATAAAAGCAGAGGAAGCCTTCTTTGTGGTTTTGTGAACAAGCACCTCATGGTAAACTCTGAGCGGTGTTCTTGGCTGTGGTTCTGTTTGTGGGGTAGTAATTTAGGCTGTGGGATATTCCCATCAGAACAATGCAGCTTTTAGAGGAGAAAAGTCACGATGTTATTAGCATAAGTGCTACACATGCTCGAGCGCGTGCCTGCGCGCGCGCGCGCGCACACACACACACACACACACACACACACACACACTGCATCGTTTCACTTTCTTCCTAATTCTTGGTCCTGTCATCTTCCTTAGCAGCCCTGCGGTAGCTGTACTGCACTGTGGCTCAAGATGCAGTGTCCTTAAATACAAAACTGCATTTGGCCCTGCAGGAGGGGAGCCCGGGACTCCCTGGCTCAGCCTCTGATGATGACTACTGGGGCTTTTCATCCAACTTGACTTTATTTATTCATAAGCAGGGCTGACAGTCAAAGTTCTGAGGTCCCTGAACCGGCCAGATCCCTCCTCCCTTTCGTTTACTTTTATTTCTTTGATTTTTTTTTTCTCCTCTCATCTCTGCCTTGTCAGTTCTCTGAGCAGAGCCTGTGAGCTCCTTGTGGCATCTTTTTCTTCCCCTAAACACACAGCAACACACACACAAGCAGATAGGCACAATTGAAGGCTCTGGCTTAGATCCCAGTTGGAAAATGGCTCTTGAGGGAATCAGAGAAAACCCACTTAAGTCACACACAGAGAGAGTCCCAGGGGGCTGGCCTGACAGGTAGGCTGAACTGACACTGGGCCATTTGGTGTGAGTTGAAGGATGAGGCAAATCTCCCAATCACGTATCCTATAATAGCTCCCCAGTTGGCTCTTGAAACTCCCACATAAATACAGAAAGATCATGATTTCCAAACAAGAAATTAGGACTTATGTCTGATGGGTTATCAGAAAAACAGGGCAGAGCTGTTTGGCCAAATCTGGGATGAATGATCACTCAGAGGGCTCATCTCTTATTCCAGCTGAGATCAAAGACAGAGGCTGCTAACTTAGAACACTATTGAGAAGAATTCTGGGCCACATCTGGGTTTAGTAGAGGAAGAATGCAGGAATATATTAGGAAGGCCTGAGATAGTCATGCATGAACTAGTGAAAGCATCGCAATATTGGCTTTTCATGCAAATGGCTTCTTAGAGGGCTAACAGTGAAATGCCATTAGCTGTTAACTTCCCGGCACAAATTAAATTATGACATTAGCTGCCCATCACAAGAGAATGGGTCACAGAATAGGAGAAGTTGTTTCTATGGCTTATTCTTCCTTTTTAAAATTGAGGCAAAATTCACATAACAATAACATTCACCATTTAAACCATTTCAAATTATACAATTAAGTGGCTTTTAATGCATTCAGAAGACTGTGCGACCATCACCACTACCTAATTCCAGAATCATTTCATCACTCCAGAAAGAAATCCTGAACCCATTAAACAGTCACTCCTAATTCTCGCCTCCCCTCAGCCCTTGGCAACCACTGATTTCCTCTCTGTCTCTGCGGATTTGCCTGTTCTGGACATTGCCTATAAATTAAATCATAGAATATGTGGCTTTTTGTGTTTTACTTCTTTTTATTCACTAAGCACAATGTTTTCAAGGTTTACCCATGTTGTAGCATGTATCAGCACTTAATTCCTTTTCATGGCTGAATAATATTCCACTGTATGGATAGAATATATTTTTTATCCATTCATTGGTTGATGAACAACATTTGGGTTGTTTCTACCTTTTGGCTATTATGAATAGTGCTGCTATAAGCATTCACATACAAGTTTTTTTTTTTTTTTTTTTTTTTTTTTAATAGATTTGGTCTCACCATGGTCCCCAGGCTGGTCTTGAACCGCTGGCCTCAAGCAATCCTCCTGCCTCAACCTCCCAAAGTGCTTGGATTACAGGCATGAGCCATTATGTCCAGCCCACATACAAGTTTTTGTTTGAACACTTGTTTTCAATTCTCTTGGGTGAATAGGTGAAGGTAGTTTTTGGCCACCTTTGGTGAAGACAGAACCATTTGAAACTGATAGGTGAGTTTTGCTACAAAGAAAAGAGCAGATGTGGCCGGGCACAGTGGCTCACGCATGTAATCCCAGCACTTTGGGAGGCAGAGGTGGATAGATCACCTGAGGTCAGGGGTTGGAGACCAGCCTGGCCAACATGGTGAAACCCTGTCTCTACTAAAAATACAAAAATTAGCCAGGCGTGATGGCGGCTCCTGTAATCCCAGCTACTCGGGAGGCTGAGACAGAAGAGTCACTTGAACCTGGGAGGCAGAGGTTGCAGTGAGCCGAGATGGTGCCACTGCACTCCAGCCTGGGTGACAAGAGTGAAACTCTTGTCTCAAAAAAACCAAACCAAAACAAACAAGCAAAAAAACAGAGCAGGTGTTTGAGTGCAGCCTGGATGAGACATGAAAGTGGGAAAGAGTGTGGCGGAACACCTTGGGCCCGCTGTGGAATCCTAAGGGCAAAGGGTCTCTGGAAAGGAGGTGAGGAGAGATAGAGAAGATGGTGTCAAAATAAGACAGTAATGACCTTGAGCTTAATGGATAGGAGAAGAATGGGTTTGTGCAGAATTTATAAAATGGCTGCTAATATTTCCTTTTTTATAAGGAAGGGAAAAATCTATGGTGGAGATGAAAAGGTGGGTTAGGGGAGGGCCAAAGTAAAGCAAAAATTGTTCTGCTTTTGGCCATGTATTACCAGCATGTTGTTAATAGATGCTGTTTTGGCAGAAAGAAGAAGAGCTTGTTTAGCTGCATGTAATGCAAGATGACAAAATTGGTAGAGTAAATTTTAGCATAACAAATTGGAGAAAGGGACTCACTTATTACAAGAATACTGCTGTGCATTTCTATAGTGATGGACTTCTAAAGTATATTCTTGTCTATAAGCTCATTAGGATAAATGAATCAGACAGAGCAGGTACTATTTTCTGTCATTTGAGAAATAAGAAAATCAAGGCACCCAGCATAGCTCTTGGTGATTAGAAGGTATTCAGTCAGTATTTGCTAAATAAATGAAGCAGAGTCATATCAAGTTAAAAAATATCAGAGCTTGGAGGGTCTTTGAGATCATCCAGAAGCCCTCTTCCCACCTCAATTTTGGAGAAGGAATGTCAGAGCAGATTGGGGAAATTTTGGGCTTAAATCCAAGGTCAATTGGTCAGGGAGTGAAGGACCCAAGTCAGTAGTGTGTCCTTTGTTTCAGTACAGAGTGTCAGCATATTAACTACAATGCTGGGTGGCAATTTGTGCTCTTGCCTGTCTCTACCACTGAGCCATATGCTTCTGGGGGCGGAGCTTGCGTCTGATTCATCTTTGAATACCCAGGATGCTGTAGCACAGTTGATGAAACTTGTTGGATGGATGAACAGGAATGGAAGCTCTGTGTTATTACTGCATCTCTGCTCCTTCTTCTCATTTTGCCACAGCTTTTAGTGGCAGATACAAAACTCAACCATAGTTTCCAGGCTCCAGGAATCTTTTCCCTAGACCCTAGTGTCTACATTCATCAAGGTGTACTCATAGAGTACAGACTGCAAAAGATGTACCTGGCAGGTTGCTTTGGACTTGTTAGGCCCCCTGGGATAATCTCTACTGTACTGTTATTATGGAAGTATCTAGAAGGTGAGAGAAAGAGGACATTTTCCTTAGTTCAAAGCCCCATGCCAGTCTAGCTACCTTAGGTAGAATCTCAAGTGTATCTTGCACACCAGAAAGTTCCTTCCTGGCTGGGCACGGTGGCTCACGCCTGTAATCCCAGCACTTTAGGAGGCTGAGGCAGGCGGATCACTTGAGGTCAGGAGTTTGAGACCAGCCTGGCTGACATGGTGAAAGTCCATCCTTACAAAAAATACAAAAATTGGTCAGGTGTGGTGGCACGCACCTGTAATCCCAGCTACTCGGGAGGCTGAGGCAGGAGAATTGCTTGAACCTGGGAGGCAGAGGTTGCAGTGAGCAGAGATCATGCCACTGCACTCCAACCTGGGTGATGGAGCAAGATTCTGTTTCAAAAAAAAAAAAAAAAAAAAAAAAATAGAAAAGGAAAATTCCTTCCTTTGGTATGTTGTCCAGGTCCCAGGTGGAGATAGGCTTGCCTTTTAGAAATTATGCTTTTCAGAATGGGACTCAACAATGATGGGGGCAGTAAGAGGTGATAGGATCTTCAAGGGGTTCTGAAACAATTCTTTGTCTACCCTGTTTTGCTCTTCTTGGGGACTTCTGTTTGTTCCTGAGCACATATTTGAGGCAAAATGGAGGAGGTCTCCTAGCGGTCTTTTCCATGCCTCATACTAGACAGTCACGCTGTCCCCAGCCTGTGAATGGCATATGGTGGGTACCAAAGCTAGTGAGTGAAGAGTCTGTCTGCAGGACAGAAAGAGAGGCACAGGGGGTTGCACGTTAACCATGGTGTGAGATTTGTTATATAACCTCTGTTCTGCTTCTGCCCTGTGTTGAGCATCCACCATGGGGTTCTTCTACCTAAGCCTCCACCTCCTGTCTCCTGCACAAACTCCAAGACCCTCATATTAGATCTTGCCAACACCTCCCCAGCCTGGGGACAGCGTGACTTCTTCCGTTTTTTTCTGTTCCCACTCAGTGTCAATAAATTCATAGAGTGCAGACTGCAAAAGCACCACATTGGAAAGCTCAGTTTTATTCAATGTTCCATGATGGCTATATTACCAGCAATCTGACTCCTCCTGATTTCAAAATAGTTTCCACATGTATTAGTCAGGGTTCTCCAGATAAACAGAACTAATAGGATGTATAGATAGATAGATGGAGAGAGATTTATTATAAGAAATTGGCTTATGTGACCATAGAGACTGACGGTTCCTAAGATCTGCAGTTGGCAAGCTGAAGACTCAGGAGAGCCAATGGTATAGCTCTACTTCAAGGGCTGGCAGCCTTGACACCCAAGAAGAGCTGATGTTTCAGTGTGAGTCTGAAGGTAGAAGAAAAGCCAATGTCCCAGCTCAGATGCAGCCAGTCAGGCAGGAGGAGTTCCCTCTTATTAGGAAGTGGGTCAGCGTTTATTTTATTGAGGCCTTCGGCCAACTGGATGAGTCCCACACACATAATCTGCTTGACTCAGTCTACTGATCTCAATGTTAATCTCATCCAGAGTCATCTTCACAGAAACACTCAGAATAATGTCTGACTAAATAGTTGGGCATCCCATGGCCCAATCAAGTTGACACATAAAATTAACCATCACACCACACAACCTAAGCACAAAGCCAGAAGGTCTTATTACATGGATGAGATAGCCAGGAACCAGTGATTCTTTTTTGCTCTATGTCTCTTATCTTGCAGAAGCCAACAGAGCGTTTGTTAGCGCTCAGAATTCACTTAGACAGCCTGAGGTACCCATGTAAAGGACCTAGTGGCCCAGGGAGTGTGAGAAGCAGCCTCAGCATCCCCATGAGAAGGTCGGCTCAAGCCCTCCCTCCTTGTCACGGCAGGGAGGTTGGGGTGAGCCTCTCTTTCCTCATCTTTGCTGAAGGTGAGCCACTCAGTCCTCAGAGGTGGCGTCTTCTGCACAAAGGGGCTCAGCTAGATGTGTGTGGAGGGTCATGGCTGTGCTGGTTCGAATGAAGAAGGCTGATACTTGAGATGATAGTACAGGAGGGAACCAATGCAGAATATGATGATGGCACCAGCAAGGTGCTGAAGTTCCCAGGGCAGCATGTCCATGGGAGTGGGTGGGAGGCTGTCAGGTGGGAAGAGGATGCTGTATTATCAAAGTTGGCTTCTGTAATGGCTGAGGTTTGGTTATTCTTTACAGTGGGAGATAGAAGAGGAACCTGACTTTCAACGTGATCTCTCTGTATTGTGAAACAGGATATATATGGGAGCTTCTAAGAGAGAATACTTAGCTAGCCCGGGAGCTGGCAAAGAGCTGTCAGAGAAGGATGCAGGTGAGTTGGGCCCTGGCAGGGGGTGGACTGGCAAGGGTCATTCTGTCAGATCTTTAGGCCAGAGGTCGCAGCTAGGAACTTTCCCGAATTGTCACTGAGGATCACATCAGAGAGAATGGGAAATGACAATGGGATGGAACCTTACAAGTAAACCTTGTTTAGTTCCTGTCTTACCATAAGCCACTGTGTTTTATGACAGTGTTTTGTCACACTTTAGACAGACCACAGCTTCTCCTTTTTCTCAAACTGAGATATGAGATGGGAATGAACTTCTCTCTCTCTCTCTGTCTCTGTCTCTGTCTTTCTTATCATCCCCTTCACATCCCCTTCCCATGGCCTTCACACTCACCTGCACCAGGTCTGGCGTGAGGCGCTTGGCCTGCAGCCATTTCTGGAACCTCTCTGTTTTCCGCAGTACACGCTCAATGCTGCAGGTCTTTGGGGCTGATGCAGAGGCACAGATTCTCCTGTCTGAGATCTCGTTTTGATATTTGCTGACCAGTCTAAAGATCTCCACAGGGCGCCAGATTTTGGAATCATCTGAGTAATTTGCAGGATAAGAAAGCAAGAAGTCGGGAGGCAGTCCGAGGTGGGAAGCCAGCCAGTTGTCAGACCTGTTGGAAGAATAGCCCTTTGAGGATTGGACTGTGAGCTGGAGGCTCGCAGAGCCCAGGGACAGGGAGACAGGGGACAATTGCCCAACTGATCCATTTCTCCTACTTAGACTGAGGTGTTCGAAATTCTTTCTGTGAGAGGACTATTTTTGCCTCTTCAAACTTATGGTAGTGTATATGTCATATCAGAAAAGGTGAGGGAGGTGTGAGTCACGCACAAACATTATCCTCTTCATACAACTGGCACAGAAAGTCTAGCCATAGCTCTCTGAACTTTTACTCCCTGTAAAGATAGTAACTTTACATACACTGACATTTTTGATTCCCCTAATTCCCAATTTCCACTTTACAAGGGTGGAAACTCAGGCTTATAGAGCTTAAGTACCTTGGCCAAGATCAGACAATATGTTGCTAGTCAGAGGTGTGGACCCCGGGCTGTCAGTCAGCAAACCCCAGTATCTCTCCCTTCCCCTACACTGGTTCCCCAAACTGCTTACCCTCTGACCAATGGCTGGGTCTTGGAACCACAGAGGTTCTTGAAGAGGCTCTTGGGTCTGCACTAGGGAGACCACTCTACCTCCATACCCAACCCCAAGCAGTCCAATTAATTTTGTTTTCAGTCTAAAAATTTAAGTCTTCAGCACCAACAAAGTCGCAGGCAAGAGTGACTACTAAATGGTCATCAAATTAGAAGCTACCTGGGCTGCAGGAGGTGGGTGATTCTACATGATGGCCTGGCCAGTCCTTAATCCTCCTGAGGGAGAGGCATTAGCTTATTTATTTATTTATTTTGAGATGCAGACTCACTCTGTTGCCCAGGCTGGAGTGCTAGGGCTCCATCTCAGCTCATTGCAACCTCTGTCTCCTGGATTCAAGCGATTCTCCTGCCTCAGCCTCCCCAGTAGCTGGGATTAGAGGTGCGTGCCACCACGCCCGGCTAATTTTTGTATTTTTAGTATAGACAGAGTTTTACCATGTTGGCCAGGCTGGTCTTGAATTCCTGGCCTCATGTGATCCGCCTGCCTCGGCCTCCCAAAGTGTTGGGATTACAGGCATGAGCCACTGTGCCTGGCAGGCATTGGCCTATTATCACCTGCCAGTTTCCTAGGTCCCACAGTTATATTTTCTCCATAGTCATTTCTCCAGCTGTGTGCTGATATTTCTGTTAGGGAAGAATGTTAAATCTCTTTTTGATTTATGTATGAAAAATTACTCAGAAAAAGTTTACCTTCATTATTATTAACAATTGAAGGTCACACTGCAAATGAAAATCAGGCAGCATATGACATGCTATGTACTTAATTTAAATAAGAATATTTAAATTCTTATTATTGGGCATTATTGGGTTACCCCATGATAATGAGTTTTGGATAATGCATTTTGGAAGAATTAGCATTTCCATTAGACTCAAACCCTAGATTGTGTTGTTTTTTTCTCTTACCTGACACGACTTTACCCTAAGAGATTGCAAGTTTTTCCTAATATTTTGATGGCAAAGAAAGTCACACAAAAAAATTACAAGGGCAAAGAGGTCAAGGGACTTGTTCAGAAAGCTGGACAGCCCAGGCCTCTGAATCCCTGAGTTATGCACTAGAGCTCCAGTCTCACATCTGGGAAGGTGCTCCAATGGAAACTGTCAGTGAGCAACTTCTGCAATGCAGGACAATGCAAATTGCATTGGAAGTAGGCACGAAGGATTCTGTACAAGAACATTGGCATCAATGTATTTAAAAAGATGAAACAGTGTAACCTTGTAATGAGTCCATTTTACTGGAAGTTTCAGGACAACTATGGGAAAAGATCCTTCCCTCTAGGTGGATAAGGAAGGCCCAGGACCCAGACACAGGCCTGTCTGCCTTTATCCTGCAGCTGCTCTTGCTCATGGAGTTTCAAACCCATCCCCACTCCCCACCCCCACCCCCCAGCCACCAAAGGGACTGGAGCTGGAAAGTTATCACTAGGTGGCTCTTTTAGATAATGATAATAGTAACACGCATTTGGGAAACACTTAAGTGTGTCAGTCACTTTACTAAACACTTTGTATGTACTGATTCATTTAATCCTTTCAATAAACCTACAAGGCTGATACTATTATTAACATATAGATGAGGAAATTGAGGCACAGAGTGATTATATCATTTGCCCAAGGTCACATGACCAAGAATTGCAGGAAGTGGCATTCAAGGCTCCAGAGCTTGCAGTGGGTACACCACTAGACTTCCATAGCCAACCCCAAGGAACCCCATTAATTTTTTTTTTTTTTTTTTTTTTTTTTTTGGAGACAGAGTCTTGCTCTGTCGCCCGGGCTAGAGTGCAACGGCATGATCTCAGCACTGCAACCTCCACCTCCTGGCTTTAAGTGATTCTCCTACCTCAGTCTCCTGAGTAGCTGGCATTACAGGCACCCGCCACCACACTCGGCTAATTTTGGTATTTTTAGTAGAGACAGGGTTTCACTTTGTTGACCAGGCTGGACTCAAACTCCTGTCCTCAAGTGATCCGCCCACCTCAGCCTCCCAAAGTGTTGGGATTACAGGCGTGAGCCACTGCGCCTGGTCCCATTAATTTTAATCTTGTTTCTTTCACCACTTTGTGCTTGCTTATTCCTCTATCACCCATTTTATGAATTAGCTCATAGAAACAGATTAGTAACATTATTAGGGGTTATAGGCGGCAGGATCCTTGAAGATTATTTTGTCCCTTCCCCATCTTGTTTTGAGGATGAGAAAATTGAAAAGAGAATTGAAAGGGATGAGAAAATTGAAAAGAGAAAATTGAAAGCAGAATACATATGTGACTTTTCTAAAGACTCACAGACAGTTCGTGGTAGAGGAGGGCAGGTCTCAGGGCTCCTGTTCTTCCAATTGGTGGAGGTGGTGTGGGAAGAGATTCCTTGCCCTGTGAGACAAGTTCATTGTCCTTTTTTTCTGTCCCTACCTCCTAAGGAGGCTCCACTGAGACAACAGTACTGCCTTGGCAGATGACCTGTAATGAGTGCCTGGGCAGGTTCAGTGATGTCTTGAGGCATTCCACAAGGACCAGTTGAGACAAACAGGATTGCAGGCTGCACTTCTACCCTCATTCAAAAATGGTAATAAATTTATTGCATTGAATGGGAAAAGTGTGTATTCTTACAGTGTTGACTACCTACTCTATTGAATAGAAGAATGTCAGTGAGAAAATGTCAGTGCTTTTTATTCACTAAAATGTTACTATCCTGGAATTTGGACAACCACAAAGCAGAGACAGCATTCTCATCTTCCTTCTAAATTGAGATCATGGGCCTGATTGAAGTGAGGCTGGCCAAGTTCCTGATTGTGTTGAAAGAGGGACAAGCAGAATTACAGTTTCTCAGAGCTGGAAAAAAGCATCAAGGCCATGTGGTCCAATCCCCCCACGTCCCTCAACATGGGGTGGGGGAGTGGGGGAGAGCGACAGTTTTGGAATTAGAATAAAATACCCTCTTCCCATGCATTCGTCTCATGCTTGAATCTGGTCAAACATGAAGTCTGTAGATATGCCTTTCTAAGTCGTTTTTCCTCCCCTCTTCTCATCCTATAGCTCTGCACTGAACCCTTAACCCATTTAGTGTCTTTCCAAAGCTCTTGGGCTACAGTTCATGCTCCTTAGTGCTTAGAGCTTAGTTCACAATGCTCTGCCTGCTGCATTGCCTGCTGCTCTTCTTACAAGTTTGCTTTGGTCTCACCAAACCACTGACTGTCCTTGGATAAGCCACATTCTTTCAGGCCTCTGAGGTTCCAGTCACCTGTCATATGCTGACACCTTTGTCTGAGACAGTTTCTTCCTCTTTCTCGTCTGGAAAATCCCAATGTAGCCCTTTAAAATCCAGAGGGATACCACCTCTTTGGAACTCACTCCCTCATCCCCAAGTTGGGACCTTCCCACAGACTCCCATGATACCCCATGTAAGACCTTTAAAAATATTTCCTATACTCTGTTTTAACCATTGATTTACTTCTTTGTCTTCCTAATAGGAAGTAAACTCCTTCAGAGCAAAGATTTGACCTCTTTTAACTTTGCAACTCAGTGTTCAGCGGAGTACCAAGTTACTGCTCAATACTCTACAGGTGGATGAATGGACAGGTATTTAGGTGTATAGATAGATAAGTGAGTAGAGAGATGCATGGAGGGCCGGATGGTGGGATGCACAGTGTGACGGTTGGGTGGAAGAATGCATGGAGGGCCACCTGGATGAATGGGTATATGGATGGTGGATGAATGGGTGCATGGATTCACATAAGGCTGACTGAACGTGCAGATGGATGCTTTTGCCATGAGCTCTTGAGCCCTGTATTTCCCAAGGCCCCTGAGTTGATGTGAAGGAGTGAGTTAAGATAATAATTATTATCAACTTCTGAGGGCAAAGAGACAGATGAGAGACAAGGGAGAAGGGAAGGCAAAATCAGGCCTGATGATTTAGTTATTTTACTGTGAGCCTTCCACTGCTCAGTTGGAAGTGTTTAAACATTTTTTTTAGACTTTGATAGTGGAGGTGGTATATAAGACCAAGTGTGCATAGTAAGGAAGGTGAGATTAAAGCATTAGCTCTGATAAGAGCCTAGGAACTACTAGGAATTATTGTGATTAGAGGTACCGCCACTATTTACTCCCCACCCCACACCCCACATGCACAATACTGACCAACCAGATCATGGGAGAATCTTAGCAATTGGTGTGACTTCTCAGGGTTTCATATACAGGTATATTGTCAGTAGGAAGAGTATGGCAATCAGACTTACTCATTTTCCTAGCTTCCCTTAACTTTTCCATTCAGGATTTAAAAGTCAACATGGAATGCATGGGCAAATTGATACTGAAAACATTCGTAATTTTAAAGGTCAGTGGTTGAGTATGGGAAGTATGTGATTCATCCTTAGCATACTTGCCAAAGGAAAGATAAAGGAAAAAAGGAGAGGTGATGCTCATCTGCTTATCATGTGTATTCAGCATACCCAGCCAGCCTGGGAAACCCATCTATGATTTGTTGCTGAACAGATGCAAACACTGTCCAATCCTTAGTGAGGACTAGGACCTGGCTATAGCATTTCAACCAAACAGCTGAGAGTTTTGGATGGGCTTTTTCCTAAGGTGTCATGGTAATCACTTTTTTTTTTTTTTTTTTTTTGAGACAGAGTCTTGGTCTGTCACCCAAGCTGGAGTGCAGTGGCGTGATCTTGGCTCACTGCAGCCTCTAGCTCCTGGGTTGAAGCAATTCTCCTGCCTCAGCCTCCCCGAGTAGCTGGGACTACAGACGTGCGCCACCACGCCTGGCTGATTTTTGTATTTTTAGTAGAGACGGGGTTTCACCATGTTGGCCAGGATGGTCTTGATCTCCTGACCTCGTGATTTGCCTGCCTCAGACTCCCAAAGTGCTGGGATTACAGGTGTGAGCCACTGCGCCCGGCCGGTAATCACTTTTTTGAAGTAGGAAAGTGTTTGGAGAGCAACAAGAACACAATAAACAAATACACCCTTAGAAAGAGAGGCAAAGGATGTGAACCTGTAGACAACTTAGCAAAGAAGAAATACAAATGGTCAATAAATCTGAAAAAAGGTTCAACTCAGAAGAAATTCAAACTAAAAAAAAAGTATTAAATATTTCTAAGTGTGCAAGAGGTGAGCTTTATAAGTAGAAGTCTCCATTTAGATATATATATCTCCTTCAATTTTGTGTTTTTGATCCAGAAATTTCACTTTTAGGAGTTTGTCATAAGGAATTCATCACTCATGTGCACAAAATATAGCTACAGGGATGTTTAACATAGAACTGTCTATAATACCAAAAAATGAAATAAAAAACTCTAGTTTCACAATGGTGGTTTTAATAAATTGTAGTTAAATAATTAAATAAGTTATGCTTAGTTAAATAAATTATGGCTGATTGATGCGATTGAATACCATGAAGCTGTTAAAAATCAAAGTGTGCAGAAGATCATTTAATAATGTGGAAAGATGTTCCTGATATATTGTTAAATAATACTTTCCGAAAAGTATACATAGCATGTTCACATTTTTGTCAAAATATTTCTTAATTCACACTTCGTAAAAGGGTGGCAAGGATATGCAACAAAATGTTGACTAAGGGGTAATCTCTTGGTGGAAGAATTATATGTGATTTTATTTTGTGCTTTCTTTAATCAATCTTTCCTGAAAATACTAAAATAAACAGGTATGACTTTCATAATAAGAAAAAGAGTATTTATATTGTAGAGAAAAGGATTCCAAACAGGACCACCTCCCCAGACCCACTGACTGCCTCTCTCTGCCTCTTTGTGCTGAGGATGACCATTCTCAACGTGCAGAGCTATAAACCCCAATCTGCCCTGCCTGGTGTTTTCCTGCTTGTATCTGCACACTTCCCTTTCACGGGCACATGGAAAATGAATTCTAAGGGAGATGAAGTAATATCCTGGACTCTAACGGAACACAAACCTATTTAGGGAAATGCTTTCTGATTTTGGCTAGCATATGCCAAATGCTAGTAAGAAAACCTTCATTTATTGCCCTTTGGTGAACATGCAGTCACCCTAGAGCTCTTCCTCAGTTGAATCCTTAAATTTCTCTCCCTCCTTTTTAAAAATATGCCTGTCTCCTCATTGCCTCTCTCCAAGGAATCAGCACCCCTTCACCTGTGTTCTTGGTCCTCTTTATCTCATTTCCTAGGTGGAGAACCTTGAATTCACATTCAACATCTGCATATTTATTTCCTCTCGCATGGTGTTGGTCAACAGAATGACTCTATAGCTGAATCGACTTGTATCCTTCCGGTTCTACTTTGTTCCCAATGACTTGTGTCCTGGACTATGGGAACGGGTCTCACAGCCCCTGCCAACACCACCAGTCCGTCCTGTCCACTTTGCACGAGCTCTTCCTAAATCACAGGTCTCACGTTGCTGCTCCCCAGCCTAACACTCTCACCATGGCCTGCAATAGAGGTTCCTTAATGGATGGTCTTTCAAAAATGCCTTTAAAACAGCTTAATAGGCCTTTAAAAAGGCTTAATATGCCTTTAAAAAGGCGTAATAGGAAAAGTCCACACCAACTCCATAAAATACCTCACAAAAGCAGTTTAACATTTCTGATTGGTATTTTCTATCTATTATTTCTATTTAGTAATCTGGTTGAGTAAGCAAAGATGTCTTTGATTAATACAGATTGCAAATAAAATAATTGTTAATTAATGCCTTTTGTTTGGTCACCAAATCTTACAAACATAAGTTAGGTCCTTTGAGGGAGATGGAGGAGAAAGGGCATATATATGACAAAGGGTTTTTGGTGCTAAAAAGACTGGAAACCATTGGTCCACAGGATTAAGGCCCCAATTCCTTGGCATGACAATTAAAGACCCCCTGCCCCACATATCCCTTCAACCTCCTCCTCTGTCATGCCTCCACATACACCCCATGCTCTAGCTAAGCACCTCTCACCTCTTCCCACACCTTTACTTAAGATGTTACTTCCACCTTCACCTCCTGCTACATTTCAGCTCATCCTTTAAAAGGCCTTGCTTAGAATACCTTCTCCTGCCTTCTCCTGGGGAAGCCCTTCCCCAGTTCCCATTTGGAATTAATGGAGCTCCTGTAGGTCCTTTACACTGCCCTGCATCAGACCAAGCTTTATTATTATTATTTATAACATGACCCCTCATCCTGACCGCCTAGAAGGCAATGACCGGAGTTATAGTTGCTGTCACCACAGTACCTGCTAGAGTTTGGCCATGGTAAAGGCTCATCGACTGTGTGTTGATAGGCGTAAATTCCAAGTGTGACACCATTCTTTGCTGAGAGCCATGTGCATTGCAATTTACTAAACTCCAGTTTTCCTCTGATCAAGGCAATCTCTCACAACAGAAAGCTCGTTCAGAAACTTTGGAGCAAACTGTCCTGGTTTGAATTCCACATCTGCCACTTAGGTGACCTTGTGCAAGTTACTTGGTCTTTTTTAAAAAATAAATTTTATTGTGTATATTTAAAGTATACAACACGATGTTATAAGATACACATATATGGTGAAATGGGTCCCATCATCTCACAGAGTTACCCATTTCTCCCTACTGAAGTCACTTTATCTGGCTATGTCTCAGTTTACCACCTCAATAATGGGTGCACATCATTATCTCTCACAATGGTTTAAAATAGGTGTCACATTGTAGGCTTTCTATACATTTTATTTCCCTCCCACTGTGAGAAATGAACTTGATAAACTCAACAGTTCCAGGCTACTCCATTCATAGGAAAGAGAACTTCAAACTTTCACTCCGAAAGGAAATGTTGGATTTAGCATTTAGGGATGGAATTTGGCTTCACATCTTGCCCTCCTACCCACCCCAACCTCAGACCATTACCACTCTAATTAAATGGATTTGTTTCAGCTCCCACCCATATTACATTCTGATTCCTTTTCAACAAATTCCTGGACATCTTCACAAGAAGGGAACAGAATTTTGTGATTCAGAGTTATTTGATTGATATTCTGACCTTATTTCTTCTTTAAAGAACTTCTTGCAAATAGATGTCCCGATGCAGGCATTGCATTTATCAAGACCGAGGAAAGTCCTTCCAAAATTGTAGCTGGTTCTGACTTGGGACACCAGAGAAGAAGGGGAAGAAGCTGGCAAGGAGAAAGAACAGCTCAGGGCTGAGACCCACAGCAGCAGGGCCAGCCAGCCGGGGCGTAGGGCGGCAGCCTCAGGCCCCAGCTGGGGCTCCATCTTGGGCTCTGGACTCCAGCTGCAGCCTCTGGCTGCCCACTCGGGGCTGTACAGAGGCAGGGCTTGGCCAAAGAGGAAGCTGTCAGAGGGGGCTGGCTTCTGGGTGCTGACCCCATCCCAGCCTCGCAGGTTTCTCTTTGAGGATGCTGAGGTGCTTGGGGCTAATGAGGCTGGGGAGGAGGTGAGGAAGTCAGTGGAGGATGCTGATAACGCTGTTTCCAGAGTTACTCTTCCTCTGCCGGGGGTGGCTGCTTCAGGCTGGGGAGGGGCTCACGGGCAGATTTCGGGAAGGACAATTGTCAGGGCTTCCCTGTGTGGTCCTTTTGACAAATACAGGATATCCCGGCGGGGCAGGAAAGGTTCATGCAGGATGTGTGTCCAACCTGCGTTCCACCTGGGAGTTTCAAAGGATCCTGAAAGCCTCCACCCTCCACTGTTTTAATCCCGGGTTTATCTGTCCCTATGGATTACACGTGCACCTCAATTTTTGACCCCTCTGTGCTAGGTCATTTGTCCTGCCCCTTAATCAGCCCTACTTCCCTCACTTTTACCATATTTGCCTGTGAAATAACTAGAGGTTAGTTTGCTTGCCATTAACTGGCACATTTAGCACTGATTTGAAAGGCAAAGGCTTTTTGCTGCTTAGGGAAGAGAAAATCTCAGGTTAGTCCATCTTCTCTTGCTGGTTTGAGAACAAGAGACCGGAAAGAAACCGGTGGCCTCCGTGGCATGATGAGGGGAGCATCAGAAAGAGCCCTCTAACTGCACCCAGCTGTGTTTATCCCTCTCCCACAGACCTGAAAGCTTCTCTTCCTTTACCAACTTGCTTCACTTCTCGGTGGCTTGGCCGGATTTGGTAGGATTTAACTGCCCCAGGATTGCCTTCCTCCGGATACCAAGATAAGCTCCACAGCATGGAGTAGATGGGAGTGCTAATTTGGGAATAGAGAGAACCTCTGAGAACCAAATCAGGGAAGTCAGGTTGCCTAACATTCTGTGAGAGGGTGGAGGTGGGGAGCAGGGCACAGTGTGAAAATATGAGAAAGTGCATAAGAAGATGGGGCTGGGGGTGAGGAAAAGGGAGGTAAGAAGGAGTGGGGATTGCCTCCAGACACTTGACAAGTTTTGCTAAACATTGGTGGGAAGAGCAGGTAAAGGCAGTTTTCTGAAGATAACGCACGTGCTTATTAGCATCTATGTAGCCTCCTCAGTAAAATGTCTGGTCATGTTTGCTGTTTATTGGTGAGTTTTGACACTTGTTTATATATTCTAGATCCGAGTCCCCTGTTGGATATGTGGCTTGCAAATATTTTCTCCTCGGGGCTAACTTGTCTTTTATTCTTTTAACAGAGTCTTTTGCAGGGTGAAAGTTTTGATTTTGAAGTCCAATTTGTTAATTTTTTCTTTTTGAATCATGCTTTTGGTGTCAGGTGTGATAAAAGAAAAACTTAAGCACATCTAAATTTTAAAGGGTTTATTTGAATATTCAGCGATTCATGAAACAGGACAGTATCAGACTGCAAACATTCTGCTGGGAGGGGCAAGAAAGGAAACTTTCATCGTGTTTGCAGAAGTAGGACAAAGAAAACAATTTGTATTGGTTAGAGTGGAAAGTCCCTAGTTAGAGATTAATTGATGATTTTTTTGATTGGTATATTTTCCAGTTTAAATTTACTGTTTACATTGGGCTTTGGTTTGTTCACACAGGAATTTAAAGTGCCAGAGCCACCTCAGTCTAATGGCCTCCCAATTAGAATTTTAAAGAATAATTCATCCTCTTTGATCAGCCTCTTGACTAAAACTTGGGCGTAAGCTCCACTCTCTGTGACCATCATGGCTAAGTTGTCCTTGTCTCGGTGTGAAACTCGTAAGTCACAACATCAAGCTCATTGAGGAGAGATTCCTTTTGTTGTTCATCTCATTTTTGTCGCTCTTATTGCAGTGAGACCATCTGGCATACCGTTGATGACTGTGAACACACATTTAAGACCCTCAAGTGAATATAGTTCACCAGGGAGATTATGATGACTACCAGGAGGATAATACCAAGAGATTGCAGTGTGTTCCTTAGCCAAGGTCCTCATAAACCAACCCAACTAACATTTCTAGAGAAACAAAAGAAAACCACAGGTCAATGACTAGAGCAAACTGTAAATTCAGTCTGAGTCCAGAGGAAATTTAGTTAACAAGATTTCTAGATTTGAGCTTGAAACATATTTTTCTGGTTTCCAGTTTGAATGTCTCTGGTTATGGCACTGAGGGTTTCAATGATCTCCCTGAGTGGTCCACATATCAGGCATAAGGGTTGTCCTCAGAAGTCACATCAAGTTGTCTATAACTGTCTGGCGGGGTTTCAGGAACAGAGCACGTCTTGTTCTGAATGATTTCAAGTCTGAAAAATGGGAAAAAATTGGATTGGAGGAATAAAGATGAATTCAAAATTCAGTCCAGTCTACAAACAGACAATAACACTCAAAAACAACAAATATGGCTACAGTCTACTATCAAAAATTACGCACAGATCTTTTCAGACACTACAGGGGTCCTCTGGCATGTCCCAAAGTTAGTTCTAGGTCAAAAAGAACTTAATTTAGAAGTTTATTTTGGGAAGTTTGTAAAAAATATCAAAAGGTCTAAAACATTTGATTAAATAGGATTGTTAGTCATTATGAAACAATGAGAGGCAAATACAGAAAGGTTATATAGCTGTAAAAAAAAAGCTTAGCTCTTTTAATATTGAGAAGACTCATTTATATATATACATATATAACAAAGACCTAGTAAAAGACAACATGAAGCACAAGAAATTATCTTGATAAAACACAAATCCTTGTAAGGTAGATCACTTAAAAGATAAGAAAAACCTTTCACCAGGAAAACTTTGTTCTTTCACCAGAAAAAAAAGCCAGTGTCTAGCTTTGTATCAATGTACTTTTGATATTAAAGCTAATTTTTAAAAACCTGTCTAATAAATTCATTCAATTTTAGTGAGCTTGACAACACATGAAATTCCTTTTTCAAATTTTAAACTGTCTATACCTTTCTTATATCAATTTAGCTTGTCCTATCCTCTTCCTCTCTCCCATTGTGAAACAATTAATCACGCTAATTTAGGACAAAAATTATTCTTTTTTCCCTTTAATGAAAATACACCCTTATACTTACAACTTCCTTGATAAAACACGCCTTACTTCCTTCACATACACAGTTGTTGCCCTTATTATTTCTAGAAGTTTTAATTACATACATTAATTAGAATTTTAAATTCTTAGTAACCTTAATTTCTAGTGAAAACTAGTAAGCATTATAAACAGTTTCGTATCAGCGTTTTGTAAATAAACACCATGTCATATATAATATTTCATGTTTATTAGCAGATTGAAATATATTTAGCTTCTCTATAGTGTATAAAAACAAGATGCCAAAGTATACATACTTTAATCTTATGTTCAGCAATTAATGTTTTAACTTACTCAGAAATGGCTTCAACATTTAATGAATATTTATTACTTAATTGAACATAACATAACTTTAAGATTTCAAGTTACCGGCCAGGGGTGGTGGCTCATGCCTGTAATCTCAGCACTTTGGGAAGCCGAGGCAGGTGGATCACTTGAAGTCAGGAGTTTGAGACCAGCCCAAAATGGTGAAACCCCGTCTCTACTAAAAATACAAAAATTAGCCAGGCGTGGTGGCGTGCGCCTGTTGTCCCATCTACTCAGGAGGCTGAGACAGGAGAATTGCTTGAACCCTGGAGGTGGCAGAGGTTGCAGTGAACTGAGGTTGTGCCACTGTACTCCAGCCTGGGAGACAGGGCAAGATTCTGCCTCAAAAAAAAAAAAAAAAAAAGATTTCAAGTTACAAAAAAAGATTTTTGAAACAATTTTTAGCAGACATGTTTTATAAAACATAATTATTTTTGAAGTTTATAGACTTTTATTTCATTTACATTTACCCAATTCACGTTTTTTTTAATTTTTAATTTTTGTGGGCACATAGTAGGTATATATATTTATGGGGTATATGGGATATTTTGATACAGGCATATAATGTGTAATAATCATATAAGGGTAAATGGGATATCCATCCCTTCAAGCATGTATCCTTTCTGTTGCAATCTAATTATACTTTTTTAGTTATTTAAAAATGTACAATCACATTATTATTGACTGTAGTCACCCTGTTGTGCTACCAAATACTAGATCTTATTTATTCTTTGTAACTATTTCTTGTACCCATTAACCATCCCCACTTCCCCTCCCCCGACACCCTCACTGCCCTTCCCATCCTCTGGTAACCATCCTTCTACTCTCTATCTCCATGAATTCAATTGATTTGATTTTTAGATTCCCACAAATAAGTGAGAGCAAGTGAATTTTGTCTTTCTATGCCTGGCTTATTTCACTTAACATAATATCTTCAGTTCCATCTGTGTTGATGCAAATAACAGGATCTCATTATTTTTAATGGCTAAATAGTACTCCACTGTGTGCATGTACTACATTTTCTTTATCCTTTTGTCTGTTGATGGACACTTAGGTTGCTTCCAAATCTCGGCTATTGTGAATAGTGCTACAGTAAACCTGAGAGTACAGATACCTCTCTGATATACTGATTTCCTTTCTTTTGAGCATATACCCTGTTAGGATATATAGTGCAATTGCTGAACCACATGGTAGCTCAATTTTTAGTTTTTTGAGGAACCTCCAAACTGTTCTTCACAGTGGTTGTACTAATTTACATTACCACCAACATTGTATGTGGGTTGCTTTTTCTCCACATTTTCTCTAGCATTTGTTATTGCCTGACTTTTGGATAAAAGCCATTTTAACTGGAGTGAGATAATATCTCACAGTAGTTTTGATTTGCATTTCTCTGATGATCAGTGGTGTTGAGCACCTTTTCATAAACCTGTTTTCCATCTCTACATCTTTTTTTTCTTTGAGAAATGTCTGCTTAAATCTTTTGCCCATTTAAATAATCGTATTATTAGAATTTTTTCCTATAGAGTTGTTTGAACTCCTTATATATTCTGGTTATTAATTCTTTGTCAGATAGTTTGCAAATATTTTCTCCCATTCTGTGGGTTGTCTCTTCACTTAGTTAATAGTTTCCTTTGCTGTGCAAAAGCTTTTTAACTTGATGTGATCTCATTTGCCCATTTTTTGCTTTGGTTGCCTGTGCTTGTGGGGTATTATACAAGAAATCTTTGCCCAGTCCAATGTCCTGGAGATTTTCCCAATGTTTTCTTGTAGTAGTTTAATGGTTTGAAGTCTTAGATTTAAGTCTTTAATCCATTTTGATTTGATTTTGGCATACAGCGAGAGATAGGGGTCTAGTTTCAGTCTTCTGCATATGGATATCCAATTTTCACAGCACCATTTATTGAAGAGACTGTCCTTTCCCCAATGTATGTTTTTGGCACCTTTGTCTAAAGTGAGTTTACTGTAGATGTATGAATTTGTTTCTGCATTCTCTATGGTGTTCCATTGTTCTATGTGTCTGTTTTTATGCCAGTACCATGCTGTTGTGGTTACTATAGTTCTGTACTATAATTTGAAGTCAGGTGATATGATTCCTCTGGTTTTATTCTTTTTGCCCAGGATAGCTTTGGCTATTATTTGCTTTCTATATGTGGGTGCTCTCTGAAAGAGATCAAATGAAAAAAACTAAAAGGCAGAAATGAAGTCCACAGGCAAACAGCCCGGGCGGCGCCCTGACAGCCCGGGCGGCGCCCTGAGCCTAGTTAAAGATCGACCCCGGACCTAACCAATTAGGTTATCTATAGACTCCAGACATTGTAAGGACAAACGTTGTGAAAGTCTCTGTCCTGCTCTAATTACTGGTGTCTGCCATACATCTTAGTCCTGGGCCCAGTACAAACACAATTCTCTATTTTGTCCCAACTTCCTGAGCCCAACACAAACACATCCCCCCCGCCACACATCTCAGAAACACCACCTAGAGAGCCCCTGATAAGGTCACAACCGTTTGTAGTTTTACTAAATGCGCGGGAACAAATAGAAAACTGTTAATTGTATAACTTAAAATATTAACCAATTACCAGTTGTGATGCTGCAACCAAAAGAATTCCTTTGTACTTCTGTAACCTTACATATCCTGTATGCATCGGGCTATAAAAAGCGGGCACATGCATCATTCGGGGCCCTCTTGTATGTTGTAGAATGGAGGGACCAAGTTCGAACTTGCATTAAAGATCCTTGCCGCTTGGCTTTGACTCTGGACTCTGGTGGTCTTCTTCGGGGAACAAACGGTCTGGGCATAACACTCTCGTGTTGGGTGCACATATATTTAAAATTGCTAAATTGACCCCTTTGTCATTATATAATGACCTTCTTTATATTTTCTCTTTGATTTAGTCTTGAAATCTATTTTGTCTGATATAAGTATAGGTACTCTTGCTCTTGCTTGTTTTCCATTTGCATGGAATATCTGTTTCCATCCCTTTATTTTCAGTCTATGTGTGTCTTTCTAGGTGAAGTGTGTTTCTTATGGGCAACAGATCGTTGGGTCTTGTTTTTCTATTCATTCAGCTGCTCTATAACTTTTGATTGGAGAGTTTATGCTGTTTACATTCAATGTTGTTATTGATAAGTAAGGACTTACTCCTGTCATTTTATTAATTTTTTTTCTGATTGTTTTGTGGTCTTCTCTTCCTTCTTTCTTTCCTCCCTGTCTTCCTTTTAGTGAAGGTAATTTTCTCTGGTAGTATGTTTTAATTTCTTGCTCTTTATTTTTTGTGTATTTGTTGTATGTCTTTTGGTTTGGGGTTACCATGAGGGTTGCAAATAGTGTCTTAAAACCCATTATTTTAAACCGATGACAACTTAACACTGATAGCATAAACAAACAAACAAAAACAACTAATAAAAACTCTACAACTTTTTTGCTTTTTAACTTTTTGTTGTTTCAATTTATATCTTATTGTACTACATCTTGAAAAATTGTTGTAGTTACTATTTTTGATCAGTTTATGTTTTTGCCTTTCTACTTAAAATATGAGTAGTTTACACACCACAATTACAGTGTTATAATATTCTGTGTTTTTCTATGTACTTATTATTACCAGTGAGTTTCATGCCTTCAGATGATTTCTTATTGCTCATTAATGTTCTTTTCTTTTGCTTGAAGAGCTCCCTTTAGCATTTCTTGTAGGACAGACCTGGTGTTGATGAAATCTTTTAGCTTTTGTTTGTCTGGGAAAATCTTTATTTCTCCTTTATGTTTGAAGGATATTTTCACTGGATATTACTATTCTAGGGTAAAAGTTTTTTTCCTTCAGCACTTTAAATATGTCATGCCACTCTCTCCTGGCCTGCAAGGTTTCCACTGAAAAGTCTGCTTCCAGATGGATTGGAGTTCCATTGTATGTCATTTGTTGCTTTTGCCTTGCTGCTTTTAGGATCCTTTCTTTATCCTTGACCTTTGAGAGTTTAATTATTGAGTGCCTTGAGGTAGTCTTCTTTGTATTAAGATTTCTTGGTGTTCTATAAGCTTCTTGTATTTGAATATTGATGTATTTCTCTAGGTTTGGGAAGTTCTCTGTTATTATCTGTTTGAATAAACTTTCTATTTCCATCTTTCTCTCTACTTGCCCTTTAAGGGCAATATCTCTTAGACGTGCTCTTTTGAGGCTAATTTCTATATTTGTAGTCATGCTTTTTTTAAATTCTTTTTTTCTGTTGTCTCCTCTGACTGTGTATCTTCAAATAGCCTGACTTCAGGCTCACTAATTCTTTGTTCTGCTTGATCAATTCTGCTGTTGAGAGACTCTGATGCATTCTTCAGCATGTCAATTTCACTTTTCAACTCTAGAATATCTGCATGATTCTTTTTAATTATTTCAGTTTGTTTGTTGAATTTATCTGATAAGATTCTGATTTCCTTCCCTGAAAAGAAATGTTCCCTCCCCCAGGCACACAGATTCTCTCTCCACACCATGTGGCTGCTGCCTCGGGGATGGGGGTGGTGGTGTCAGCAATTCAAGACTGGTTTTCCCACCCTCTTCAGTGCCTCTTTCAGCAATATGAAGTTAAAACCAGGTACTTTCAAAAGAAATATTCAAGAATGTTATCTTGAATTTCTTTGAGTTTTCTCAACACAGCTATTTTGAATTCTTTGTCTAAAAGGTCACATATCTCTGTCTCTCCCAAATTGGCCTCTGGCACTTAATTTAGTTCACTCTATGAGATCATGTTTTCCTGAATGGTACTGGTGCTTATAGATGTTCTTTGGTATCTGGGCATTGAAGAGTTAGGTATTTATTGTAGTCTTCACAGTCTGGGCTTATTTTTACCTGAAGTTCTTGGGAAGGTTTTCCAGGTTTTTGAAGGGACTTGGGTGTTGTGATCTAAGTTTTTGGTCATTGCAGCCATATCTGCATTGGGGGCACCCGAAGCCCAGTAATGCTGTAGTTCTTGTGGACTCATAGAGTTACGGCCTTGGTGGTCTTGGGTAAGATCTGGATGAATTCTCCAGATTACCAGAGACTCTTGTCCTTTTTCCTTACTTTCTCCCAAACAAACAGAGTTTCTCTCTCCGTGCTGAGCTGCCTGGAGCTGAGGGACGTGTAACACAAGCACTTCTGTGACTACACAACTGGAACAGTGCCGGGTCAGACCTGAAACCAGCTCAGCACTGGGTCTTACCCAAGGCCTGCCATAACCACTACCTGGCTACCATCTATATTTACTCAAGGTCCTAGGGTTCTACAATCAGCAGCTCATGAAGCCATTCAGTCTTGTGTCCTTTCCTTCACGGTGGCAAGTTTCCCAGGGCCCTAGGAAGATCCAGAGATGCTGTCCATGAACAAGGGCCTGGAGTCAGAAACCTTAAAAATCTACCTGGTGCTCTACTATACTGTAGCTAAACTGGCACCAAAAACCACAAGATGAAGTCCTCCCTGTCATGCGTGTCCGTGTGAAGAGACCACCAAACAGGCTTTGTGTGAGCAATAAAGCTTTTTAATCACCTGGGTGCAGGCGGGCTGAGTCGAAAAGAGAGTCAGCAAAGCGAGATAAGGGTGGGGCCATTTTATAGGATTTGGGTAGGTAAAGGAAAATTCCAGTCAAAGGGGGGTTGTTCTCTGGCGGGCAGGAGTGGGGGTCACAAGGTGCTCAGTGGGGAAGCTTTTTGAACCAGGATGAGCCAGGAAAAGGAATTTCACAAGGTAATGTCATCGCTTAAGGCAAGGACTGGCCATTTTCCCTTCTTTTGTGGTGGAATGTCATCACTTAAGGCTGCGAAGGGCATTTTCACTTTTTTGTGATTCTTCAGTTACTTCAGGCCATCTGGGTGTATATGTGCAAGTCACAGGGGATGCGATGGCTTGGCTTGGGCTCAGAGGCCTGACACTGCCCACTCTTTCTTCCCCTTTCCTAAGGCAGAGGAGTCTATCCCTATGTTTACCACTATCACAGGCCCACAGAAAGTACTGCCAGGGTACCACTGCTGTTCAATTAATGCCAAGGGCTCTTCAGTCAGCTTGTGCTGAATGCTGCCTGGCTTGGGACTCACCCTTCAGGGATTCTCTGTCATCCAGAGTCAGTCCAGACACACTATCTAAGAGCCAAGGCCTGGATTAGGGACCCTAAGAAGCCTGCTTGGTGCTCTACTTCTCTGTAGCTGAGCTGGTTCCTAAGATGCAAGACAAAGTCTCCTTACTCTTCTCTCCACTTTTCTCAAACAGAAGGAGTTTTGCCCCTTACCCACCTCAGCTGGGAATGTGCTAAGTCTCACCTGAAGCCAGCACGTCTCAGAGTCTCACCCACCCAAGAGCCTCGGCATATACTACCTGGTTACTACTACTGATTATTCCGAGCCTAAGGGCTCTTTAGTCATATGGTAATAAATCTTGCCTGGACTGAGTTCTTCCTCTCAAGGCAGTGGGTCCCTTCTGCCCCAGGGTGTGTATAGAAATATCTGGGAGCTAGGGTCTGGAATGAGTCTCACAACTCTGGTTGGTGCTCCATTCTGCTGTGGCTGAGGTGGTATCCAAGTTGCAAAGCAAAGTCTCATTTACTCTTCCTAGTGGAAGGAAGGGGTCTCTTTTGGAGCAACAAGCTGCATTGCCTTGAGGTGGAGGAGGAGTGATGCAAGCACTCCCTTAGCCACCTCAACCTGTGTCTCATTAGGTTGCATGTCCCCCACATTCACTGGCTTCGAGCCCAGCACAGCACTAGGATTTGCCTAGGATTCGCAGTTCTTGTGGCCTAGATAGCATTTCGAGTTTATTTAGGATCCCATAGCACTTTAGCCCATAGTGGTGAGGCTTGCCAAACTCATGTTTTGAACACTAGGATGGGTAGTTCCCTCTGCATACAGCTGGTCTAAATGTCTCCTCTGTGGGCATTGGCTGAGTTCTATCTGATGTTGGCAGGACTGAGTTCCAATGCAAAGTCCCACAGTCGCTGACTTTTCCCTCCCCTAAGCACACAGGTTCTCTCTCCACACCATGTGGCTGCTGCCACGGGGATGGGGGTGGTGGTGTCAGCAATTCAAGACAGGTTTTCCTACCCCCTTCAGTGCCTTTTTCAGCAATATGAAGTTAAAACCAGGTACTTTGATCATACACCTGATTTTTGGCTCTTATGAAGGTACTTTTTTTGTGTATATAGTTGTCAGATTTGGTGTTACTGTGGAGAGGACGATTGATGGAGGCTTCTATTTGGCCACCTTGCTCTACCTCCTCCTTATCACTTGTTCTTAACAATTATGCTTGAATTGCTCATGAAAAATTTCATGAGACATTAAACAAAGCTAGCCACTGAAGGACTTCAAGAAAGGTCACTGTGAAATATGCCACTTTGGTATATAATCACTTCAGGCTCAAGGTACTTAAAAAAGAGCAAATGCAGGGAGAGCCTTTCTCTGGATTCCCCTTATCTGCCTAAATAGAGATCCACCAACCGGAGAAGACCAACTCCTATCACAGGAGAGAAAACTAGAAGTTGACACTATAGCCAGACAAACTATTGCAAATCATCATCTATTCCTCTTGGGGCCTACTTATCTTTGCCTCAAATCATTTATCTCCCCTAAATTGTCTGCATTCTCCCTCCTCTCTTCCCTATGAAGAGGACACACAAGCTCCTAAATCTCACTGCTTTTTGGTGCGGGGTGGGTGGATTTGTTTTCTTTCCTTTGATAACTGCCACCATCATCCCAATAAATCTGTATACCTTTTTTTTCTGTTAATTTGCCTGCTGTCAGTTATCAAAGCCTCAGAGGGAAAAGTCTTCTCTTCTCTACACTATCATCTTATTTATTATATTTTTGTTGACAAATCAGGCAAGTATGAAAAATATCACAGAAGTGAAGAAACTTAAAATGTTAAACATCACTCTTCCCTCTTTTTTTTTTTTTTGAGACAGAGTCTCGCTCTGTCGCTGGGCTGGAGTGCAGTGGCTGGATCTCAGCTCACTGCAAGCTCCGCCTCCTGGGTTTACACCATTCTCCTGCCTCAGCCTCCGAGTAGCTGGGACTAAGGCGCCGCCACCATGCCCGGCTAGTTTTTTGCATTTTTTAGTAGAGACGGGGTTTCACCGTGTTAGCTAGGATGGTCTCGATCTCCTGACCTCATGATCCGCCCGCCTCGGCATCCCAAAGTGCTGGGATTACAGGCTTGAGCCACTGCGCCCGGCCCCCTCTTTTTTTTTTTTTAAAAAAAAACTTTTTATGTCTGTGATTGACGTGCATTCATTTTTACTGCATGTTTTGCTCTTAGTTTGGATTTATGGTTTTGTGGTCTTAAACATCTAGCAGACACAAACCTGTCTGACCAGCAACCCAGGAAAAACAAACAATTTTGAAAATATTCCTATTTTTATTTTATCAACAATTTTAAAACAAGCTTTATTTACCAATGATCTACCTAAATCATGTGAACTTAGAAAAAAATACGTTTGGGTTAGTTTTATATTTCTGAGATTTTTGAACTAGTTAATTTACATGAGCTCTCATTTATCCCCAGCCAATTTGAATGAAACTCCCTTAAAAGATTTTACAAAATGGTTTAGTAATACCATAAAATAGCACATATATGTAATGTTCAAACATACATACATTCATACAAAGACATATATAAACATATGAACAGAAGCAGATAAGCAACCAATTTAAAAGTCGCTTATTAGGAGAAGTCCAAAGGTCATTTTAGGCTGCTGGTTGACCTGGAGTTGTTATTGTTATTGCAAGGCAATTATTTGAAAGCCTTTTGTTTCATATCTTTTCTTTTGAAATGTTAAGCTAATTTAGCTAAACCTGTAGCTTCCTTCTCTATTATTTGTCATTGTTGTTTTTTTAAGCAAAGCATTTTCTATGTTGAACAGGGATACATTTCACTATTGTTCTGAGCTTAAGATTCTGTCCAAGGCATAAGAGTGGTTAAAAAGCGTATCTGGTTGTTCTAACTTTTGTAAATGCTTATCTAGCTTTTGTTTCTTTTTATGAAGGGTGTGTAGGTAACCAAGTAAAAAAATCAGAGGATTCAGAGTACACAGAGGAGAACAGAGAGGAAGACACCTTAGAAGCCTCTATGTGCTGATTAAAAATACATCCAGTTGTTTCTGAGGTATTCAGGATCTCTCCCCCTTTTTTTGTGCCCAGTAGATAAGCAATTTTGCTTAGGTTAAAACTTCCACACTGCAGCCATCAAAATTCTGAATTATTTTTGGTAATATTCACCCATTTCTCTAGAAAGGCACAGGTGCTGAGATGAAGTCTCAGGCTCTCTGTATTTAAATAAATTCCTTATTTTCTATCTTCTTGGAACCTTTCCTACCGGGGTCCTTTACTAAACCCAATTCAGTTTCTGTTTGACCAAATCAGACACCTGAAGCCTCTCTACAGGACACAGTCTAGTTTCTATCATGACTTCTGAAACCAATCTGGATAAAAAAATGCTCAGATAAACTCTGTGAACTTGACACAAGTTGTAGAGCTAGTGCATCTGAGAGATCTTACTGGTGATGACCTCCAAGTACAAAGCAAGAGGCAATGAGCACAAGGAGTTCAGCAGGGTACCTATATCTGTTCACTTGTTCCTCCTAGAGGTCATCATCAGGCAGTCTCCCTGGGATCCAACTTCTGACACCAGATCTAATAAAAGAAAAACTTTGGCACATTTCCATTTTAAGGAGTTTATTTGAGCATTCAGTGATTCATGAATTGGAGCAGCATCAGACTGCAAACAGCTAGCACTCTGCCAGAAGGGGCAAGAGGGGAAACTTCCACAAAGCTTGAGAATAGAGAGGAAGATAGGACTTTTAGAAGCCTCTATTGGCACATAGGTTATACAGTTTGAGAACAGAAAGATAGATCTTTCTGTTCCCCTGTGTGTACTCTGAATATTTGACTTTTTCACCTGCTTGTTTGCAGAAGCAAGACAAATAAATAATTTTGATTGGTTAGAGTGAAAATCCCTAGTTAGAGGTTAGTTGGTGATTTCTGATTGGTACAATTTCTAGTTTTAATTTACTGTGTACCTTGGGCCTTGGTTTGTTCATGTGAAAATTTAAAGTGCCAAAGCCACAGTCTAATAGTCTCCTAATTAGACCCAGTCTAACGGTGTCCCAATTAAAAATATTTAACAAATGTAAGAACTCTTCACCTGACCCTAGGTCCCAAAGATTTTCTCCTATGATTTCTTATGAAATTTTTATAGCTTAAAAATTTACGTTTAAATCTATGATCCATTTTGAGTCAATTTTTGTATCAGATATGAGGTTAAGTCAAGGTTTATATATTTGCTGATAGATGTCTAATTGCTCCAGCACCATTTGTTGAAAAGGATATTTATCCATGGAAACACTTTTGCATCTTTGCCAAAAATTACTTATCTGTACTTGTATGTTGCTATGTCTGGGTTCTCTAGGTTCTCTACTCTATTCCACTGATCTATGTGTCTACTCCTCTGTCAATGCCACACAATCTTGATTATAGTGGCTATATGAAATCTTAAATTTGGGTAGTGATTTCTTTCACTTTATTCTTCTTTTTCAAGATTATATTAGCTCTTCTAGTTTATTTGACTTTCCATATATACATTTTAAAATAATCTTGTATACATCTGTAGAAAATCTCCTGGAATTTTTATAGGAATTTAGATAATTCTGTGTATCAGTTTGGGGAGAATTGACATCTTTATTATGTTGAGTCTTCAAATCCATGAACACTTTTTGTCTCTCACCTTAGATCTTATTTTATTTTTTCCATCAGTTATTTGTAGCTTTCAGCATCCAAATCCTATAAATAATTGTACTGAAAAAATTATTTGGTGGGACTGGCCAAGATGGCTGACTAGAAACAGCTAGGGTGCCTGGCTGTCATGGAGAGGAATGAAAGGAGTGAGTAAATACAACACCTTTGACTAAAACATCCAGATACTCACATTGGGACTAATAAAGGAAACAATTTAACTCATGGAGAATGGAGAAAACTAAGCCAATACAACAGCCAACCCATCCCATCCTTGGCAACATGGAGCCAAGGGAACCTCTCCCACCCAGGGAAGCAGTGAGTGAATGTGCAACCTTGGGAAACCACACTTTTCCCACGGATCTTTGTAATCCTTAGGTCAGGAGATCCCCTTGTGAACCCACTCCACCAGGGCCATCAGTGTAACACACAGAGCTACATAAAGTCTTGGCAGAGCAGCTGCTCAGGCACACATAGAGATCCAGGAGCTTTACATACTCCAGTTCTGGGCTTCCCAGCAAAAGTAACTGCAACTCCAATGGAGCAGAAGGTTAGACCTCCACACATACCCCTAGGAAATAAGCTGAATCCAAAGGGCTGAGCAGCGATGGCCTGTGGGCCTCACTTCCATGGCACCTCACGGGATAAGACCCATTGGCTTGCAATTCCAGCCAGCAACCAGCAACAGTGTTATGCCTACCCGGGATGGAGTTCCTAGAGGGGAGGGGCAGGCCACCATCTTTGCTGCTTTGATGACTCAGCCATTCCAGCCTGTGGACTTCAGAGAGTCCAAACAGACTGAAGGCAGAAGGGGTCTCCCAGCACAGCACAGTTGCTCTACCAAAATATGGCCAGACTGCTTTGTTAAGTGGGTGCCCGATCTCTTCCTCCCAAATGGGGCCTCCAGTCACCCCCACTGGTGTTTTTTGGCTGACAGAGATTTGAAAACTTCCTGGGACAGAGCTCCCAGAGGGAGGCGCAGCCCACTATCTTTGCTATTTGAGTGACTTAGCTGTTTCAACCTCCAGGTTTTGGAAAGCCCAAGCCAACTTGGGGTGGAAGTGGTGCCCCAGCACAGCTGCTCAACAAAAGTGTGGCCAGATTACTTATTTATTGATTGATTTTGGAGGTGGAGTTTCACTCTTGTTGCCCAGGCTGGAGTGCAATGGTGTGATCTGGTTCACTGTGACCTCTACCTCCTGGATTCAAGTGATTCTCCTTCCTCAGCCTCCTGAGTAGCTGGGATTAGAGGTGTGCACCACCACACCTAGCTAATTTTTGTGTTAGTAGAGATGGGGTTTCACCATGTTGCCCAGGCTGGTCTCAAATTCCTGACCTCAGGTGATCCACCTGTCTTGGCCTCCCAAAGTGTGGGGATTACAGACATGAGCCACCGCACCCAGCACAGATTGGTTCTTTAAGTAGATACCTGATCCTGTTTCTCCTGCCTGGGTGAGAACTCTCAACTGGGGTCTCCAGCCACCTCATACAGGTGCATTCAGGCTGGCAACAAGTTCTTACCTTCCTGGGGCAGATCTCCCAGAGGAAGGAGCAGGCTGCCATCTTTGCTGTTTTGAAAACTTTACTGGTGGTACCTCCAGGTACTGGACAATCTGAGGTGACTAGGGACTGGAGCGGACCTCCAGCAAACTACAGCAGCCCCATGGAAAAGTGATGAGACTTAAAAAAAGAAATCCAAAGCACCCTCAAAGATTGAAGGTAGATAAGCCCACAAAGATGAGAAAGAATCAGCATAAGAACACTGAAAACTCTCTTTCCTCCAAATGACCACATCACCTCTCCAGCAAGGATGTGGACCTGGGCTGAAGCTGAGATGGCTGAAATGACAGAAGTAGAATTTAGCATACGGATAAAAACAAACTTCACTGAGCTAAAGGAGTACATTATAACCCAATGCAAGGAAGCTAACAACCATAATAAAACATTACAAGCACTGACAGACAAAATAGCCAGTACAGAGAAGTATGTAACCAACCTGATAGAGCTGAAAAACACACTGCAAGTATTGCATAGTGCAATCACAAGTATTAAAAGCGGAATAGACCAAGTGGAGGAAAGAATCTGAGATCTTGAAGACAAGCAGACAAGAATAGAGAAGAAATACTGAAAAGGAATGAACAAAACCTCTGAGAAATGTGGAATTATGTAAAGAGACTGATTATGACTGACTGGTGTACCGGAAAGAGATGGGGAGAATGGAACCAATTTAAAAACATATTTCAGGATATCATCCATGAGAACTTCCCCAACATACCAACATAGCTAGACAGGCCAACATTCAAATTCAGGAAATGTAGAGAACCTCAGTAAGATATTCCATGAGAAGATCATTCCCAAGACACATAATCATCAGTTTCACCAAGGCTGAAATGAAAGAAAAAATGTTAAGGGTAGGTAGGGAGAAAGGCCAGGTCACCTACAAAGGGAAATCCATCAGATTAACAGTAGACCTCTCAGTGGAAATCCTAAAAGCCAGAAGAGATTGAGGGCCAATATTCAACATTCTTAAAGGGAAGAAATTCCAATCCAGAATTTCATATCTGGCCAAACTAAGCTTCACAAGTGAAGGAGAAATAAGATCCTTTTTAGATAAGCAAATGCTGAGGGAATTCATTACCATCATACCTGCCTGGCAAGAGCTCCTGAAAGAAGCACTAAATATGGAAAGGAAAGACTGTTACCAGCCACTCCAAAAACACCCTGAAGTACACAGATAAGTGGCACTATAAAGTAATCACATATAGAAGTCTGCAAAATAGCCAGCTAACATCATGATGACAGGATCAAATCCACACATATCAATACTAACCTTAAATGTAAATGGGCTAAATGCCCCAATTAAAAGACACAAAGTGGAAAGCTGGATAAGGAACCAAGACCCGTTGGTATGCTGTCTCAAGAGACCCATCTCACATGCAATGACACACATAAACTAAAAATAAAGGGGTGGAGGAAAAGCTACCAAGCACTAGAAAACAAAAACAAACAAACAAACAAACAAAAAACAGGGGTTGCAATTGTAGGCTCTAAAGAAATAGACTTTAAACTAACAAAGGTCAAAAAAGACAAGGGCATTTTTACATAATGGTAAAGGGGTTCAATTCAACAAGAAGATCTAACTATCCTAAATATATATGCATGCAACACAGGAGCACCCAGATTCATAAAGCAAGTTCTTAGAGATCTTCAGAAAGACTTAGACCCCACACAATAGTAGCTGGAGACTTTAAAACCCCACTGACAATATTAGACAGATCATCAAGACAGAAAATTAACAAAGATATTCAGGATCTGAACTCAGCACTGTATCAAATGGACCTGATTGATAGCTACAAAACTCTCCACTCCAAAACAACAGAATATACATTCTTCTTATCACCACATGGCACTTATTCTGAAATTGATCGCATAATTGGAAGTAAAACACTCCTCAGAAAATGCAAAATAACTGAAATAATAACAAACAATCTCTTGGACCACAGCACAATCGAATTAGAAATCAAGACTAATAAATTCACCCAAAACCATACAATTACATGAAAATTGAATAACCTGCTCCTGAATGACTTTTGGGTAAATAATGAAATTAAGGCAAAAATCAAGAATTTTTTTGAAACTAATGAGAACAAACATATACCAGAATCTCTGGAACACAGCTAAGGTATTGTTAAGAGGGAAATTTATAACCAAATGCCCACATCAAAAAGTTAGAAAGACCTCAAGTTAACAACTTAACATCACAACTAAAAGAACTAGAGATCCAAGAACAAACAAATTCCAAAGTTAGCAGAAGACAAAAAATAATCAAAATCAGAGCTGAAATGAAGGAGATAGAGACACACACAAAAAAAACCATTCAAAAGATCAACAAATCCAGGAGCTGTTTCTTTTGTTTTTGGAAAACAAAACAAAACAAAAAACAGTAAAATAGACCATGAACTAATAAAGAAGAAAAAAGAGAAAATTCAAGTAAACACAGAAACAATAGGGGAGAGTTTACCACTGACCCCACAGAAATACAAACAACCATCAGAGAATACTATAAACATCTCTATGCACATAAACTAGAAAATCTAGAAGAAATGGATAGATTCCTGGACACATACACCCTCTCAAGACTAAACCAGGAAGAAATTAAATCCCTGAACAGACCAATAATGAGTCCTGAAATTGAGGTAGTAACAAATAGCCTACAAAGCAAAAAAAAGCTCAGGACCAGACAGATTCACAGCTGAATTCTACCAGATGGAGAAAGAAGAGTTGGTACCATTCCTAACAAAACTACTCCAAAAAAAAAAAAAAAAAAAAAAAAAAAAAAAAAAAAAAAAAAAAAAAAAAAAAATTGAAAAGGAAAGATTCCTCCCTAACTAATTCTATGAGGCCAGCATCATCCTGATACCAAAACCTGGCAGAGACACAACAAATAAAGAAAACTTCAGACCAACATTCTTGATGAACATCAATACAAAAATCCTCAAGGAAATACTGGCAAACTGAATTCAGTAGCACATCCAAAAGCTTATCCACTATAGTCAGGTAGGCTTCATCCCCAGGATGCAAGTTTGCTTCAACATATGCAAACCAATAAATGTGATTCATCACATAAACAGAACTAAAGACAAAAACCACATGATTATCTCAATAGATGCAGAAAAGGCTTTCAATAAAATTCAACACCCTTTATGTGAAAAACTTTCAATAAACTAGGTATTAAAGGAACATACCCCAAAATAAGGGGAGCCATATATGACAAACCCACAGCCAACATCATACTGAATGGGCAAAAGCTGGAAGCATTTTCCTTGAAATACTGGCACAAGAGAAGTGTGTTCTGTCTCACCACTGCTATTCAACATAGTATTGGAAGTTCTGGCCAGGACAGTCAGGCAAGAGAAAGAAACAAAGTACATTCAAATAGGAAGAGAGGAAGTCAAACTACCCACATGACCTACTCCTGTATCTAGGAAAACCCATAGTCTCAGCCCAAAAGCTTTTTAACCTGACAAGCAACTTCAGCAAAGTCCCAGGATACAAAATCAATGTGCAAAAATCACTAACATTCCTATACTTCAACAACAGTCAAGCCAAGAGCCAAATCATGAATGAACTACCATTCACAGTTGTCACAAAAAGAATAAAATACCTAGAAATACAACTAACTAGGGAGGTGAAAGATCTCTACAAGGAGAACTGCAAAACACTGCTTAAAGAAATCAGAGAGGACACAAGTAAATGGAAAAACATTCCATGCTCACGGACACGGAGAATCAACATCATTAAAATGGCCATATTGCCCAAAGCAATTTATAGATTCAATGCTATTCTCACTAAACTACCATTGACATTCTTCACAGAATTAGAAAAAAATATTTTAACATTCATATGGAAGCAAAAAGAGCCTGAATAGCCAAGGCGATCCTAAGCAAAAAGAATAAAGCTGGAGGCATCACCCTATTAGACTTCAAGCTGTACTATAAGGCTGCAGTAACCAAAGCATGGTACTGGTGCAAGAACAGACATACAGACTAATGGAATAGAATGGAGAACCCAGAAATAAGACTGCACACCTACAACTATCTGCTCTTCAACAAACCCGACAAAAACAAGTAACGGGGAAAGGATCCCCTATTCAATAAATGGTGCTGGAATAACTGGCTAGCCATATGATTGAAACTGGACCTCTTCCTTATACCATATACAAAAATTAACTTAAGATGGATTAAAGACTTAAATGTGAAACCCCAAAGTATAAAAACCCTGGAAGACAACCTAGGCAACACCATTCAGGAGTCTGGCACAGGCAAAGATTTCATGATGAAGATGCTGAAAGCAATTGCAAAAAAAAGAGCAAAAATTGACAAATGGGATTTAATTAAACCTAAGAGCTTCTGCACAGCAAAAGAAACTATCAACAGAATAAACAGACAACCTATAGAATGTGAAAACATTTTTTAAAACTATGCATCCAACAAAGGTCTGATATTCAGCATCTATAAGGAATTTAAACAAATTTACAAGAGAAAAACATCCCCATTAAAAAGTGGGCAAAAGACATGAACACTTTTCAAAAGCAGACACATGTGGCCAACAAGCATATGAAAAAAAAACTTAACATCATTGATTATTAGAGAAATGCAAATCAAAACCACAATGAGATACTCTTTAACACCAGTCAGGAATGGCTACTAATAAGAAGTAAAAAAAACAACAGATGCTGGCAAGATTGTGGAAAAAAAGAAATGTTTATACACTGTTGGTGGGAGTGTAAATTAGTTCAGCCATTGTGGGAAGACAGTGTGGTGATTCCTCAAACACCTAAAGACAGAAATATGAGTTGACACAGCAATTCCATTACTGGGCGGAATAGAAATCATTCTGTTATAAAGACACATGCACGTGTATGTTCATTGCAGCACTATTCACAATAGCAAAGACATAGAATTAACCTAAATGTCCATCAATGATAGAGCGGATAAAGAACATGTGATATATATGTACACCACAGAATACTATGCAGCCATAAGAAAGATTGAGATCATGTCCTTTGCAGGAACGTGGATGGAGTTGGAGGCCATTTTCCTTAGCAAACTAACAGAAGAACAGAAAACCAAATACCACATGTTTTCACTTGTAAGTGGGAGCTAAATGATGAGAACACATGAACACAAAGAGGGGAACAAGACACACGGGTGCCTTTCAGAGGGTGGAGTGCGGGAGGAGGGAGAGGATCAGGAAAAACATCTAATGGGCACTAGGCTTAATACCCGAGTGATGAAATGATCTGTACAACAAAGCTCCATAACACAAGTTTACCCGTGTAACAAACCTGCGCTTGTACCCCTAAACTTAAAATAAAAGTTAAAAAACTATTTACCTGTTTAAATTGACAAATAAAATTATACATATTTATCATATAAAACATGTTTTGAAATATATATACCTTGTGAAATGGCTAAGTAAACTAATTGTTATATGCATTATCTCATATACTTATCATTTTTTGCAGTGAGAAGACTTAAAATCTCTCTTAGCAATTTTCAAGAATATGTTTTTATTAACAATAGTTACTGTGTTGTGCAATAGATTCCTGGAACTTATTCCTTTTATTTAACTGAAATTTTTTATTCTTTATCTCTCCAATACCCTCACCACCACCCGCAACCCCTGGTAACTACCATTTTACTCTGCTTTTATGAGTTCAACTTTTTTAGATTCCACATGTAAGTGAGGTAATGTAGTATTTGTCTTTCTGTGCCTTGCTTATTTAGGTTAGCAGTGACATCAAGGTTCATCCATGTTGATGCAAGTGACAGAATTTCCTCTTTTTAAAGGCTATATAGTATTTCATTGTGTATATATACTAACTTTTCTTTATCCATTCATCTATTGATGGACAATTAGATTGCCACAAGGGAGTGCAGATATCTTTTTGACATACCGATTTCACTTCCTTTGCACATATACCCAGAAGTGAGATAACTGCCTCAAACAGTAATTCTCCTTTTAGATTTTTGAAGAACCACTATATGGTTTTTGAAATGGCCATGCCAGTCTACATTCCCACCAGCAGCGTACCAGGGTTCCATTTTCTCCACAATCTCACCAATACTTGTTATCTTTAGTTTTTTTGATAATAGCCATTCTAACAGGTGTAAGCTATTATCTCATCATAGGTTTTTTTTTTTTTAAATTTTAATTTTTACTTTTTCTGGATACATAGTAGGTGTATTTTTTATGGTTTACATAAGATGTATTGGAGTTGCACTAAATGTTATTTATTTATTTTTTCTTACTGCTTTTAGGATCCTTTCTTTATCCATGACTTTTGGGAGATTGATTATTGAATGCTTGAGGTAGTGCTTTTAGTGTTAAATCTGCTTGGTATTCTGTAATTTTTTGGTATTTTAATATTGATAAATTTCTCTAGGCTTGGGAAGTTCTCTGTTATTATCCCTTTGAATAATTTTTCTATCCCCATCTCTCTCTGTACTTTCTCTTTAAGGACAATATCTCTTAGATTTGCCCTTTGGAGGCTATCTTCTAGATTTGTAGGCTTAAAAAATTTGTTTTTTCTGTTGTCTCCTCTGACTGTGTATTTTCAAATAGCCTGTCTTCAAGATCACTAGTTCTTCATTCTGCTAGATCAATTCTGCTGTTGAGAGACTCTGATGCATTCTTCAATATGCCAATTGCATTTTTCAGCTCCAGAATTTCTGCTTGATTTTTAAAAATTATTTCAATCTTTTTGTTGAATTTGTCTGATAGAATTCTGACTTCCTTTTCTGTGTTCTCTTGAACTTCTTTGAGTTTCTTCAACACAGCTATTTCGAAATCTCCATCTGAAAGGTCACATATCTCTTTCTCCAGGATGGGTCTCTGGTGCTTTATTTATTTAGTTTGTTGAAGTCATGTTTTCCTGGATGGCAGTGGTGCTTGTAGATGTTCTTCAGTGTCTGGGCAGTGAAAATGTAAGTATTTACTGTAGTCTTCGCAGTCTGGGCTTGTTTGTACCTGTTCTTCTTGTGAAGTCTTTCCAGATATTCAAAAGGACTTGGATGTTGTGATCTATGGTGTATCTGCTTGAAGTTACCACCATGTACCGTGAGTGTTCATCTGATTTTTGGTTCTTATAAAGGTGCTTTTTTGTGTAGACAGTTGTTAAACTGGAGTCCTTTTGAGGGGGATGATTGCAGGAGTCTTCTATTGCTCCATCTTGTTCTGCCCCAAATCTTCATCGTAGTTTTAATTTACATTTCCCCCAATGATTAGAGATGTTGAACATTTTAACATGTACCTGTTGGCTACTCATATGCCTTCTTTTTTTTTTTTTTTTTTTTTTTTTTTTTTTTTTTTTTTATTGAGACGGAGTCTTACTCTGTCGCCCAGGCTGGAGTGCAGTGGCCGGATCTCAGCTCACTGCAAGCTCCGCCTCCCGGGTTCACGCCATTCTCCTGCCTCAGCCTCCCGAGTAGCTGGGACTACAGGCGCCCGCCATCTCACCCGGCTAGTTTTTTGTATTTTTAGTAGAGACGGGGTTTCACCGTATTAGCCAGGATGGTCTCGATCTCCTGACCTCGTGATCCGCCCGTCTCGGCCTCCCAAAGTGCTGGGATTACAGGCTTGAGCCACCGCGCCCGGCCATATGCCTTCTTTTAAGAAATGTTTTTTTCAGGTCCTTTGCCCACTTGTTAATTGAGTTATTTGATTTCTTGCTCTTGTTGTTTGAGTTCCTATATATTTTGGATATTAGCCCTTATCGGATGTATGGTTGCAAATATATTCTCCCATACCATAGGTTGTCTCTTTACTTTGCTGTGCAGAGGCTTTTCAGTTTGATGAAATCCCATTTGTCTATTTTTGCATTTGTTGCCTGTGCTTTTGGGGTCATATTAACAAAATATTGACCAGACCAATGTCATAGAGTTTTTCCCCATGTTTTCCTTTAGTAGTTTTATAGTTTCAGGTCTTACATTTAAGTCTCATTCTTCTGCATGTGGCTGTCCAGTTGCCTCAACACCATTTATCATAGAGACTGTCCTTTCTTGATTGTGTGCTCTTAGCACCTTTGTCAAAAATCAATTGACCATAAATGTGTTAATTTATTTCAGGACTCTCTATTGTGTTCCACTGATCTATGTGTCTGTTTTTATGCCAGGAGGGCTGAAGCCTGTATAACAAGGGCCAGTTTGGAGGCTGAGTCCATGAGTGGTGGCCTGATGACTAGAGCTGTGGGGACCAGCCTAGTTCTGGGGTTGGCCTGAAGCTTCAGGGCCACTGGTGTTAGCTTGGTGGTGGGGTGAGCTGGTGGCTCAGTCTATGGGTACTGGCATAGAGTGTGGGACCACTGGGGCCTGCCCAACACTGAGCTTTATTGAGGCAGACCAGTATTGGGGTCCAAGGCAAAGTCCAGTGCTCACTTCCCTCTCCTTTTTTCCCAAGTGGAGGGGATCCTTTTCCACCACACCCCTGGAGTATCAGCGGAGGTCACTGGTACTGCAGGGGGATGGTGATCTTGTTACCACTGGGCAGTAATGAAAGTTCTGACTCTTCACTAAGCCTAGCAGGGAGATAGAGTGAGCACTCCATTACCACTGGGTGGAGGCTGAAATCCAGGCTCCCTACATGGACTCCACTGATGATGCGGTTAGAGTGGTATTCCTTGCTACTGCCTTTGGGGCAAAGAAGATCTTAGCTCCCCAGTAACCTTCTCTGACACCACCCCAGTGGATAGGGGGTTGGGGGGAGGGTGGGGTGCTTCATTATGGCCTGGCAAAAATGGAAATCTGGGCTCTCCTCTTGGCCTTGCTGGTGTGAGTAAGGCCACAGTTTTTTCTGTCCTTCTAGGCTATCCCCTTTCCTAGTCCTTTGGCAAGAGAGATATGGCCTTTGTTGTGGTTTGAAAAAAACTCCATCCATTGGCATTTCCAAGTTGCCAGCTTCTCCAGCACTTATCCGAGACTCTCCAAGTCTTGGATATATGAGGCAAAAAGAAAATAAGGAACTCACAATTATGTCATTCCTTGGATCCCAAGGTCCCTAGCCCATCTGTCCTATTTTCACTTTTCAGTGTCTTCCCTTAAAAAAAAAAAAACTATTGATGCATAATATTTGTACATATTTATGGGGAACATGTGATATTTTGTTACATGCATAGACTGTGTAATGATCAAGTGAGGGTATTCGGGGTCCATTGCATTGAGTAATTATCATTTTGATGTGCTGGGACCATTTTAAGTCTCCCCCTCCCTTTTTTAAATTTGAGACAGGGTGTCACTCTATTGTCTAGGCTAAAGTGCAATGGCATGATTATAGCTCACTGCAGCCTCGAATTCCTGGGCTCGTGTGATCCTCTCACCTCAGCCTCCTGAGTAACTAGGACTATAGGCATGCTCCACCACTTCTGGCTAATGTTTTAATTTTTGTAGAGATGGGGTCTCACCATGTTGCCCAGGCTGGTCTTGAACTCCTGGACTCAAGCAATCTGCCTGCCTCAGTCTCCTAAAGGGATGGGATTATAGGCATGAGCCGCCATGCCTAGCCTTCAAGTCCTTTCTTCTAACTATTTTGACATATGCAATATATTGTTAACTGTAGTCATCCCACTCTACTATTGAACATTAGAACTCATTCTTTCTATTTAACTGTATGTTTGTACACACTAATCAACCTCCAGTATCTTCTTATGTTTGGTTTACATATACAGTCATCCCTCCATACCCATGAGTTCTGTATCCTCAGATTCAACCAACCTCAGATCAAAAATATTTGGAAAAAAAAATTAAGAATGAGTAAGAGGAATAAAAAAATTGAAAAATTAAACAAAGGAAAAAACCTAAAAACAATACAAAATAAAAAATAATACAAAATACAGTATAATAACCACTTATGTAGCATTTACCTTATATTAGGTATTATAAATAATCTAGAGATAATTTAAGGCATACTGCAGGATGTCTGTAGGTTTCATGCAAATACTATGACATTTTATATAGGGAACTTGAGCAGCTGCATATTTTGGTACCTGTGGGGGTCTTAGAACCAGCCTCCTGTAGATACTGAGGGTTGACTGTAATGTCCAGGATTTTTAGTTGTACTTAGCAGAAAGAATAGGAAACAGTACTTCTACTTCATCTTTAAAGTACTTCTACTTCATCTTTCTGCAAGCAGAAGTCCCTCACAGTCTTTTACAGCCCAATCTTAGTAGCAACATCCCATCACTTTTGTTGCATTTTATTTGCTAGAAGCAAGTCAATAGGTCCAACTCTCACACAAGAGAACAGGGTTGTATAACGGCATGAATACCAGGAGATGAGAATCACTGGGAGCCATTTTATAAATATGCCTACCACACCAGAGCTACTCAAATTGTGACCCCTGGATCAGCAGCTCAGCATCACTTGAAACTTGTTAGAAATGCAAATCCTTGGGTCTCACTTCAGACCCACTGAATCAGAAACTCTGGGGCTAGGACCAGCATTGTGTATTTTAAACAAGCCCTCCAGGGAATTCAAATGCACACTAAAGTTTGAGAACCACTTCTCTAAGCAATTTACTAAGCCTTTTTTCTGGCTTGTGTTTGATTACTTCAGGTGACAGGAAAAGCCCACCTATCCTACAAGGCAGCCTATTTCATTTTTTTACTCTCAGTATTTTATTGTATAAATAATCTATATTTATTTTAATAAAATCAGATAGTACAGAAAAAATCTGCCTTACCATCACCACCAAAAGATAACCACCACTGAACTTCTGGTAAATATTATGATTCTAGATTTTTTTTAAAATAGCCTTTTCTTTCTTTCTTTCTTTCTTTCTTTCTTTCTTTCTTTCTTTCTTTCTTTCTTTCTTTCTTTCTTTCTTTCTTTCTTTCTTTCTTTCTTTCTTTCTTTCTTTCTTTCTTTCTTCCTTCCTTCCTTCCTTCCTTCCTTCCTTCCTTCCTTCCTTCCTTCCTTCCTTCCTTCCTTCCTTCCTTCCTTCCTTCCTTCCTTCTCTCTCTCTCTCTCTCTCTCTCTCTCTCTCTCTCTCTCTTTCTTTCTCTTGTTCATTCTTAAGTTGAGTCTCTCTCGGTCACCCAGGCTGGAGTGTAGTTGTGTGATCATGGCTCACTGCAGCCTCAAACTCCTAGGCTCAAGTGATCCTTCTGCTTCAGCCTCATGACTATCTACGACTACAGGTACACACCATCACACTTGGTTAATTAAAAAAAATTTTTTTTGTAAGAATAGGATCTTATTATGTTGCTCAGGCTGATTTCAGACTCCTGGCTTCAAGCAATCCTCCTGCCTCAGCCTCCTAGAGGGCTGAGATTACAGGCGTGAATCACCATACCCGGCCAACATATCCTTTTAAAAAAGGGATTACACCATAAATACAAGTTTATAACTGACTTTTTTACATAACCTATTCTGTTTTTGAGTGGTTTAACAGAAAGCGTGTCCTTACGCTGAGTTCAATTTTGCCTCTTTGTAATTTCCAATCATTGGCTTTAATTCTGCCTCTAGCACTACAAAACCCATTTGTTTTGCCACAAAAGTCTTCAAATATGAGTGTGAAGTTACCATGTAACTCTTATTCAAGATAAATATATACAGATCTTTCAAAATTTCCTCCTGTCACGGCTTCTAGAACATTCACCATTGTATGGTGTTTTTTCTGACAACATTCTTAGTGGTTTTCAAAGTGTGGTCCCTGGGCCATTTTCATCTGAGAACTTGTTAGAAATACATACTCCTGGGCCTCACCTTGATCTACTGAATCAGAAACTCTGTGGTGGGGCCCAGCAATCTGTGATTTAACAAGCCTTCTGGATGATTATGATGCATAATGAGAACCAAGGACATAACTCATTGATTCCTAACTTAGGGAGTAAATGTGGTCTGGATTTTACTCCTAATTCAGGCATCATATTTCTATTGATATATTGAAAGATTGTATCTCCTTTTCTTGGCAGCTGCATATCATCTTGTTTCATATGAGCTTTCAGCAATCAAAATCCCAGGTTATTTTCAATATGAACGGCTTCATCAAGTGTCCTTAGCCTATACATGTATTATTGATTTTTTAAAGAAAGCCTTAACTTGTGATCTTGATATTTTCCCCCGTTTAATTATATCTTGTGTCTGGCTTTAGTTTCAACTATTGGAGATATTTTGGACTTTCGAGTCTGTTAATTCTAATTTCTGTCATCTGTGACTCTTACAGGCATGTCTTTTTTTTTATTTTTTATTTTTTTTTTTTGAGGCATTGATAAAAAGTACAAAAGTATTGAAGAGGTACAAGGCCAAGTACAGAGCCCCAAGCAAAGTCCTGGAAATGGTGCTCCAGGTTCAATGTGGTGTAATAAAATATGTATTGGTACTTACTGTGACTTTAATGTTTTGTTTTAGGCCCTGAAGGTCGACTCCACAGCACAGGAGCCAAGGACTCAGGGAAAGCAGCGAGGACTGACTCAGCATCTGAGACACTGGACAGGCCACCGGGTAGGAGGAATAACTGTCCCAATTTGCCCAGGACTATTCATGTTTTAAGCCTTGAAGATCTTGCATCCCAGGAAAGCTTGAATGGTTGATCACTGTAGCATTGGTGGACCTTCTGTATGAAGTGTATGAGATGGGACCTCAGGTGTGCCATTTTGCGATTAGATGAAAGAACAATCTTTGAGGGTAGATGGCTTGGGAGACACCTGGGAGGCAGAGCTGTAGATTACACACATGCACGTTTGCACATACACACACACACACACACACACACCACACTCACATTTTCTTTTAAATTTAGTTAACTTTAGCATTTTCTTATGTCATTAAACATTCTTCTATAGGACCATTTATAAGTACTGTACTCCATTATATAGATGTAACACAATTTATTAAATAAATCCCTTATTGTTGAACATTTGGTTGCTGATGGGTAAGATGTTGACAGCTGAAAATCCTGAAAATGATGAAAACCAGCATTTTTACTCAGTTCTAAAATGCTACCAATTGTAAGATGCACTATTAATTTAAAATAAAAGCTTTTAAGGAGAAAGTATAAGGAACTCTGTATCAAATATACATTTAAAAGTGACAGCATAAATTTATTCAAAAGATTTTAAATAGACTGCTTTCCCTTTTAGAATCAAAACCAAATTTTGAATTTTCTTCATAGAGTCTTTTAATATTTTCCTGAATTGCTTTTCTCCTCAAACATTCCAAGTGACTTGCTGCTTTTCATAATGTTCTCATTGTTACAGGATCGTTGGGGTGTGACTTTTCTGGCTGGAAACCTGTGGCAGTGGCGCCTTTGCCCAAGTTTGCTTGGACCCACTGGACTTCTTCTGCCCACTCAACCTGGCAGCTTGCTTGCACTCAGCTCATGTTACTGGCATAGATCCCACGCCTCCACAAGAGACTGTGATTCAGGTGTGGAGTGGCAAGGGGTGTGTGAGTGAGCATGGCGTCTGGTCACTGTGCAGTCAGACACAACCAGCTGTTGCAGCAGGGTGGGCAACTCCACATGCCGGCATGGGTGCCAGCTCTCTGCGAGGCTGTGGGTGGACCAGGCACACTGCAAGCAGCTTCCCTGGCTGGCGCCCAGGATTGCAGTGGTGCCTGGAAGCTTGGAGACACTGGAAACTGCAAGGCCCTAAAGAGGGAGTCACAGCCCTGGCTCAGGGAGCTCCCGGGTCTGGGCTCCCCGAAGGGCCACAGCTCTTCTCTCCTTCTCTTCACCTGCAACATGTCAAGCAAGGGGCATGTTTCAGCCCTGTTTGTGTTACAGCTCTTCTAGCCTCATCATTTGGCAGGTCCTGAGTTCTTGTCCTGTGACCATGAAGAATGAGGTATGCAGACAAGTGAACGGTGAGCAAAATGAAGTGGAGCTTTATTGCGTGATAGAACAGCTCAGTCTCCCACAAGGGGCAGCTCATTTCTGCAGCCAGGGTTTCCCATTGAGTGTTCAGCTCCTAGCAGAGAGGGTAGCTCCTCTCTGCAGCTGGTCATCCCATCATCTGCTCCAGCTTTCAGCAGAGAGGGTACCTCCTTTTTACAGCTTGTCATCCCATCATCTGTTCCAGCTCTCAGCAAGAGGGTAGCTCCTCTCTGCAGCTGGTTGCCCCATCATCTGTTCAGCTCTGGCTGAGCCCAGGGCTTTTAAGGCCTTAGAGGTGAAGAAGCGTGCGTGCCAGTTGGTTCAGAGGCAGCCATTGGGAGACCTGGAAAAGGCTCCACAAGTTACCACTTTGTCCATGAGACTGGCAGTTCCAGCCCCCAGCCTTCAGGCCCTCCCTGGCTTGAAGGTGGGGCCTCACTGGGGACCCACCCACTTCCACCCAGGAGCCTGTCTGCCTTCCACTGCAGTTCATGGCACCCAGGATGTTTGTGCCAAGGGGCGCCTTCAGGTCGGCACCAAGCTGCCCTCAACACTCTCTTGGCTTCCCTTCCATGCTTATCAGTGCCCAAAGTCCAGAAGGGGCCAAGGTGGCAGGGACCTGGCATGTCAGCACTGTCTTGAGCCTGCACACACCTGGCCAGGCTGTGACAGCACCTGGGCTCACTCCAACTGAGATTAGAGTGGGTGCCAGGAGCGGGAAGGGGCCAGGCAGCGGGAGTGGACACTTCTGAGCTTCTGGGGTCAGAGAGAGCCATCCTGGGTCCCCAAGAGTGTAGAGATGCCTGGCTCTGCAGCTGCGGCATGGGTGGCTGTAGCTGCACCCAGGAGGGCTGGACTCCTGCCTGCTCCATGGAGCAGGAGGCCCACATCTGCAGCTGTGACTTGGGTGGTTGCAGCTGCACTCAAGAGTGCGGGGATCCTGCCTACTCCCAGTACCCCAGGCTCCTGCCTGCCCTGTGGAGTCGGAGGCACAGATCTGCAGCCATGACTTGGGTGGCTGCAGCCCTGTTCAGGAAGGCAAAGCTCCTTAGTGGAGCAGGGGCCCAGGTTCTCAGCTATGACTTGGGTGGCTGCAGCTGTGCCTGGGAGGGGCAGGCTCCCACCCGCTCTCAGCCCATGAGCATAGGGATGCCCAGGTCCGCAGCTGTGGTTTGGGTGACTGCAGTGGCACTCTGGGAGCTCCCACCCCAACTTGGAAGGGGCAGGTTGCCCCCAGCTCCCACCAGCTCCATGGAGCATGCAGCCCTGGAAGGGTCTTCCTGCTGCAGTTGGTGTGATGGCAGAAGCCACTCCAGATGGCCTGCTGCTGCCCTAATCATGATTTTTGACCTCTTTGACACCTTTAATTTCATGACATGGCAAATACAGCAGATTTTCAGTGTATAAGTTCAGACATGTAAGACATACAACTTCCGGCTGGGCGCGGTGGCTCAAGCCTGAAATCCCAGCACTATGGGAGGCCGAGACGGGCGGATCACCAGGTCAGGAGATCGAGACCATCCTGGCTAACACGATGAAACCCCGTCTCTACTAAAAAAATACAAAAAACTAGCTGGGCGAGGTGGCAGGCGCCTGTAGTCCCAGCTACTCAGGAGGCTGAGGCAGGAGAATGGCGTAAACCCGGGAGGCGGAGCTTGAAGTGAGCTGAGGTCCGGCCACTGCACTCCAGCCTGGGCGACAGAGCAAGACTCTGTCTCAAAAAAAAAAAAAAAAAAAGACATACAACTTTACAGTTTATAACTTAATTTCCATTTTAAGCCTTCTATTTTGCGTTGGTCTGCAATACTAGCATGGCTTTTTCTTGAGTTCCTTCTCTGAAGGAATTTTATTGAGGTTCTGGGGGATTTACTCAACGTGCAGTCACTGGGTAGGGCTGTTTGATATCTGAGTCCTTGCTGCATAAAGGTGCTCAGGGAGGAAACCCTACTGTGCCCCTTCCACGTACCCTGTCATGTCCAGTTTCAAGTTTCTCCTAAATCCTTTTGAGCTCCACTTGGGGCTTTGGCTTTCCATGTCTTCAGATGTACCTAAGTACCTTTTCCTTTCTGGGGTGTCCTGTCACTTCCTTCCCCCTGTGTTCCTCTTATGGCCAAGACACAGGGCCTAGATCCCCTCTCTCTAAGGTTATAGCTATTTTCTGACTTGCCACATTCTTCCCCAGAGGAAGTGAGAAGGGAACAACTATGTGCTTGAATTGGTGGTGGGGTATGGGGTGGACGAAAGAAGAAATACAGGAGTAGCTAATGCATGGGTTATTGTCTCCAAATGTTTTTCTGCCACACAAAGTATAACAGGTTTTATCTGCATGTCTGTATGGTTGGAACCACAGTTTCATTTTTTTCCCCACTTATTGAATTACTTGTCACCAGAAGTTAAAGAGTTTCTCTTAACAGTCAACCAGATCTTGTGACAGATAGATTTTTCAGAACCTGGCAACAGTTCTTCATGATATACACTCCACCAGGGTAGGGATTTATGTCTGCTTTGCTTCAAGCATCCAGAGCAGTTTCTAGCATATGCTGCCTCATTTTAAGTAAAAATTAAGGATCCAAAGTTAATATACAGCTTTAACGACAATTAGATGAATGGATTCCTTCCAAACATTACAAAATTTTTATAGTCACAGACAGCAGGGAGCCTTTTATAACTTCTTCTTCAGTCCTGAGACTAACGGTTTTCTTCTGACCTTGATTATAAAGTACTTCCTAATTTCAGAAACATTGGAAGACTCTAAAAATATGTGGCTCAGCATGGAGGAAATCTGCAGTGCAGCCAAGAGCCAGGAAGAGGCACAGTGAGGGCAGCATTTTGATTTGTCGGATCCCAGGGGTGGAGCATCTGAGCAAGTGGTGGTCAGGGTGCATAAATGGAGGGCCCCATTGTGGGGCCCTTGGCTAGCAGGCTGATTATTTGGAGAGGCAGAGAAGGCCAATGTGAACAGAGTGTGGGATGGACTAATGTATTAAGGGCACTTGACAGACCATGGCCTAGGATCAGTTTGAAAGAATGGTGCCTAGTGCCAGAGACATGGCAGTGGGAATAAAAGTGAAGGAATGAACATGAGAGGTTAATAAGAAGCCTACTATGCCTGACTCGAGTCAACAAAGGGAATAAAGGAGAAACAAGAATCCATAAACCTTAGAGCTTTCAAATCTAGCTGTCTAGGAAAATATAGTACCATTGCCTGAAGCTAAGAACGAGGAAGAGGAGCTTGTAGTGGGAGAAGACTTTAGCTACTAATAATATAGATTTTATTAATTAATCTCCATAAATATGATTGCCCAAGAACATAAAAGTTTGCTCAATTGTTACCCGGGTCCAATGTTTTCATCTTGATGATAACGATTTTGATAAATATCTTAGTGAAATCCAATTACACTATATCATCTGCATTCTCTTGGTGTGTCAATTGGTAATGCTAAAAACAGGAATGGCATTTTCTTGGTGAACACTTCCTGGTCCCTGGTGATCTTCAGTGCCTATTGTAAGAGCTCACAAACAGTCCATTCAATAATCCAGTCTAGATTTTCTAGAGGCCACCTTAAAAAAATCCACAATATGTCTGAACATCTTCAGACTCCTGGCACCTCCCTTTTTCCACATTATGGCAGTCATGGAGGTGCACTCTATGTAGGTCAAGAAAGAACTGCAGGTCAACCATGAGAAGTGCAGTTAGCTGATGGTCTCCAACTGTTAGCACTTCAGAATCCATCATGGCTTTTGAACTGAGAATACACTCTTTCTGCGCATCCCCCAACAAATGACTTAGCATGATGGAGGTGTTAAGGTTTGGCCATGTCTCCCCAACATGGGATTCCTTTAATGGGTAATCTTTACTTCAGAGCTGCCTGGGTTGGTTGAGGCTTTGTCAGATCTGCATGCGGTTTGACGCTGTCCCCGCCCCAGACTGCTTCCTTCCCTTTTATCTTTCACAAGCATCTTCTACCAATAAACCTCTTGCACTTTTAACTGCATCATAGTATCTGCTTCCTGGAAGACCCAACAAACACAACCATTATTCTTTCATGCTCTCCTGACATTGGTTTCGGGATCAAACATCTAAGTGTTTCCAGGGACTCAAAAATAATTTGTTAAGCATGGAATCCCAAGGAAGAGGTCTCATATAGCTCTCTCAGATTGCTTAGGCTTTAATTCTTTCCCAACAATATTGGCCCTACTCTTTAATATTTGAAAATTATTCTCCTTAATGTAAAAGATGGCAATCCAATAGGATTCAACTTTCTCTCTGCCAGTACCATCTACTCCAAGGGGTTCTGGTGAAATTTGAATTCCCAGATGCGCAGAAGTGACACTGGGTTCTCAGAAGGCTTTCCGCATATTCTGGCAACACGTCCAAGAAGATGGCATGCTTCTGAATTGGCCACATGAGGTTGACCTGTGCCTTCTGTACTCTACCCAGCAGAGATCACTGTATGAGCTACTGGTGCCTACAAAGACTTCTATATTGCCATGTGTCAGAAACTTCAAGTGTCCAGCCTCACCCTTCAGAGGCAGCCAGAGATCTGGCTTCTTGGTACTATTTCTCCTCTTTCTTTTTAACTGTGGATTATTTTTTTCCATTAAACCCTCATGATCTTGGTTTTAATTTCTCTCTACTCTCTGATTCTGGTTTTACTTTTGGATATTTTTCTTCCATCCTGCAAAAAAATCTCTACTTTCTTTCCAGTAAGTTAGCTCACGTAAGATTCCTCAACCCTACTACCTCTCCTGAAACCAGGAGACCAGTTTGTATCTACAGCATTCCTAATGGTGAGTGTCTTGGGCAGGAAGACAAACATAGATATGCATGTTAGGTTGTTGGAAGCCTTCTCACATTGTCCATAACTCTTGAGTAGCAAGATAAATGGCTATCTTGACAATTCTGCCCTGAGTATTTGTCCCACTCAAATCTCATGTTGAATTGTAATCCCCAGTGTTAGAGTGGGACCTGCTGGGAGGTGATTGGATCATGGGAGTGGATCCCTCATCACTTGGTGCTATCCTCCTGATAGTGAGTGCATTCTCACGAGATCTGGTCATTTAAAAGTGGTGTGATACCCCTACCCGCTGACCACCTCTTGTTCCTGTTTCTACCATGTCAGACACTTGCTCCTCCTTTGCCTTCCGCCATGATTGTAAGCTTCCTGAGGCCTCCCCAGAAGCAGATGCAGGTGTTATGCTTCCTGTACAGCCCTCAGAACCATGAGCCATTTAAACCACCCTTCTTACAAACTACCCACTCTCAGTTATTTCTGTATGGCAATGCAAGAATGGCCTAACCCAATGAGTCACTTTTTCCTCTAAGATGGCTCCCGTAGGCACAAGTTAGTAGCTGCAGTTCTGAGCATTATATTGAGACATGTCAACTTCCAGTGGAAGAATAGGAGGTGTCTCTGTCTTTGTGTTTCTTATTTTGGAGGAAGGAACTATTTCCCAGAATTCTCCCTTCAGGTTTCATTGGCTAGAATTGGATTAAATCCTACCCCATCACTGGGAAGAGGAGTAAGATTACTGTGGTTGGCTTGGCTCCTTCCATAGAGTTAGGGATATAATTATGTTTTTTTTCCCGGGTGGGTAGCTAAACCAGAACAAGGTGTGGATACAGAGGAAGAAAGTGAAGAGGGTCAGGTGGAGGAATGAATACTGGCTAGTATGTTGGTTTGGGTTCTCTAGAAACAAAATCTAAAATAAGAATTTGAGTGCAAGTAGGTTATTTGGGCGATGATCCCAGAAATGCTGGTAGGAGAGAGGACAGCTGAGATAGGGTAGTAAAAGAAACCAATAAAGATGCATTATCAGGTCAACTACCACTGCAGACAACTGGGTTTCTATCTTTCTGGGGAATTTTGGGAGACAGTGTGGAGCACACACCTCAGAGTTATCCTGACTGAGGGGTAGAGAGCTGGGGTATTTAAAGACCAACTCTCACCAGTCATTGGTTGAGGGTTGTACTGAAGAATATGAACTCTGGGGCAGTTCCAGGCTGTTCCACCTAGGTTGAGTGAGCTCTGATGGTCAGAAGAAGACTTCAGACAAAGCATTGTAGTGTCTGAAGTTGGAAGCCATCAGTTAGGTGGAAAGTATGGGAATGAAGGAAGTGCCAAGGGTATGTGGGTGGGCATCCTCAGTGCCTACTTAGGTGAGAAGCCGACAGTGTGTACTACAGTCAGCACCTGGGAAATCCTCCAGTGTTATGTTGAAGACCAAGGACTAGTTAATACAACTAGTATTACACAAAACTTTGGAGGAATCACAAAACTTTAGAACTGGAAGTAATATCAATAACTATCTAGCCTAGTTTAATCTATGCCATTTTAACTGAGGCCAAAAAAAAAAAAGTGAATTGATAAGTTTAGGGTCAATGAATAGCAGATGCTGGGATAGAAATTCTGCCAATATTAGTAACGTAACACAGACTAAACATGTGCTTAGGGCACCAGCAAAGCAGGTGTATTAATTTTTTGGAAATAATTCGATATTTAAATGTTGAAGCTGTCATTATGGAACCACTCAGAATTCTGTTAAGCTTGCTTATATTTATTTTACAAATTACAGTTGAATTTATTTGGAATTATTATATATATATAGTGGAACATTTAATGTTTTTAGGGTTTTGGGCTTCTTGTGAAATTCCTAATCTGGACCTGGTGAGCATTGCATGACATCAGGCTGACTCTCCCCAGGGAAGAACTTTCATTGCTCTCCTCATGGCCAGTGTCAACACCAGGTTCATATGAGTGGGCCTGGAGCCACCTTGCTCTTTTGGGAGTATTGCCCTCCAGATTGACTCAGCATCTGGATCTACGCTATTTAGTGGGAAGATACATGTAGAGGAGTTTTAGTGTTTCTTAAAGTGTGTTCTGTGGAAAAACAAATCTGCAAGAATGTGCATAGGTTTTGTAATAAAGCCTTTCATGGTTGCATAAGTATGGTTTTTGTTGTTGTGTGTAACTGATGAGCCTTTTAGAATCCTTGGAATGTCAAAATGGTCTACAAAATTCCAAGAAGAGGAATAGTATGCAGTGTTTTCCACAATTTTTTGAACAAGGAACACTTTCTAGCAGAAACTCTCACAGGCTAGTATTCCTCATACCACCTCACCCTTTACAAATGTTAATGTGGTCTTTACCTGACCAGTTCTCATGGTCTGAATATGTCCTCCAAAATTCATATGCCTAACCTTAATGCCCAGTATGACAGTATTAAGAGGCAGGGCCTTTAGGAGGTGATTATGTTATCAGGAGGGCTTTGCCCTCATGGATGGGATTAGGTCCCTATAAAAAGGGCTCGAGGGATTGGATTTTCTCTCTTCTGTACTTCGGCCATGTGAGGACACAGCATTCATCCCCTCCATAGGATGCAGCAATAGGGTACCATCTTGAAGCAGAGAGCAGCCCTCACCAGACACTGTGCCTGCCAGCCCCTTCACAGTGGACTTCTCAGCCTCAAGGACTATAAGAAATAAATTTGTTGTTTATAAATTACTCAGTCTTGAGTATTTTGTCATAGCAGCACAACGAACCAATACAACAGTCTTCCTGTGAACATTTTAGGTTGCCTGATTTCGTCTTGTAATAGAAAAGGCCCTGAATAAGGAATTGAGGCTTGGGTTATGTCATCTTTCCCATAGGGGCATAATATTATTGATGCTATCATAGAGAACATTTTTGCTTAGTTTTCCAGGAATTGTTGAGGGTATGTGCCAATCCAGTTATAGTCACTCATTATGCTTACCTTGTGATCAGAACCAGTTGACTTGAACCAGGCAAAATGTGGAATCAGATGAGCTACAGAGGTTGTGTTTGAACCAGTAAAATACATGTCAATAGTCTCTGAGATCTGAATACTGGGGATGACTCTTCTAGCTTCTTTTAGTTATGTTTCCTAAGTGTCTTCCCTTGGAAAAGCTTCTGTGGTCTATGTGAGATCGATCAATCAATCCCTTCTATTTGCAAGGCTCTTTGCTGGCCATAGATGAGAGCCAACAGGCACACTCCCTGCAGAGTTGCCAAGGATGGCTGAAATGTAGTCCTTAGTGGCAGGTTGTCAGACTCAGATGAACACCCTCAGTGCTTGCTTTAGAAGCCTCCTCATTCCTAAAGCATTTTTTAAACTGCAGTTTCCTTTCCTTGCTTGTGAATTAGTCAAGGGAGGCACCTTTTTGTTGTGGAGGAGTAAAGCTGGCTTCTGTGCCTTGACCCTTTGTTGGAAGAGGAAGAGTTGAGTGAATTAGGCCACCTCAACCAGTTCCTCATAGGTCCAAACCATCAGATACACAAACAACATGAGGGTCTCCCGGCTAATGGTCACAAGTACACTTTCCCAATATGGCCTATTATCACCTGTGAATTTGACCAATATTTTAATTGGAGAAACTTTTCCACCTTATAGCATTTCCATTAGTCATGGTCCATGAATTTGTCAAGATTCTACTACGTGAGAGAGGGAAATGCAGCATTTCACAAGGCAGCCATCAGTTCTTGATGTAAAACATCAGATCCCATTGGTAACAAGCCCAAGTTCAGACATCCTTGGCTCACATTAAATCAATGTAGGATGAAGAAGAAGAACCAAATGGTTTTTTGAAAAGGAAGTACTTTGGGGGCCAGGAATGAATGGGCTCTTAAAGTTTTCCCCAAAGCAGCTGTGGTCAATGAGAGGGGAATATGTGTCTTTAGAAAGAAATAAGATATACTTCACACTTCTCCAAACTCTTTACCTGCAGGATTAAAAATGCAGGTAGGTTTCATCAAGGAGTAGTAATTTTTCAGATTTACAATTGCCTTGAGACTCATTGACTTGACCAATGAGACTTTGGAGGATAAACAGCAGTGATTTCAATGGCACCTGGAGATGGTCTGTGTTTTTTGTCTCTCTGACTCCTCTACCTACCTTTTAAAGGTGTTTATAAAACAGGATGAGTCTCAGACAACCTCCAATAGTCCTTTGAAAATGTGTTTTCTTTCTAATAAGTGCATTAAATGCAAATGTTTTATGCTGGTGAGAACCTAATGAAAAGCATACCAACTAAAGCAGAGTGTGGGATTGGCAGCAAATGAGAAAAGCAAGTAAAAATCCCTTCTGTCTAGTCCCTCTCGAAATTACAGGAACTTTTAACCCAAATTCTCCAAACTCAGCTGGCGAGTTTTAAGCAGACTCCTTCTGGGTGCAGTGGGGTGGGGAAATAGGGGTCTTCAGAGGCCCTATGAGGACATTTAATAAGCGGGGAATACATTTTCTTAAGTTCCGATATTCCCCTCAACTCCCAATCCAGTCAGCTCAGATTCTCCCTGAGGAGGTTTTCCCTCTTCCGGGGATCCTCTTGGGCAGGATTTAAATGATTCCAGGTCAATCGTATCTCCAACACCATCCTCTGTTCCCACAAACTCGGAGTGTGGACTACCTCAACACAGCAAGCTCTTCCAGCTAGCAAATGTCTCTCCTATGAAAATTCTTTGAAATGAATTGGACACTGGGCCATTGTTTTCTCCCCCAGGTTCCAGGGAACATACTCCAAGTGGACTTACTAAAAGCCTTTCATAGGCTTGAGGTGAGAAACAGGAAACCTTACCATCTCTTTTGGGGACGTGGCTCGGGGAGGGGCTATGCAGAACACAGTTATCTCTAGAATAATTCTGTATAAATTCCTTCTTCTCCTAGTCTCCAACAAGCCAACTGTTTTATGCACTCACTCAATGAAGGTGAGTCATCTAATTGGTTTTCAGAATCTATCTTGAAATCTCACAATTCACTTTGAGTGTGATATCTATCACCTTATGGTCTTGGAAGACATTTCCATGTAACATCCTGCTCTGGTAGATTATTTTGAACTTGGGGGAAATATTTTCTTCTCTAAAACTGTTGCAATTTGCTTTCTCCAGGAAGCAGATGCTGAGACAGAGGTAGGAGTGAAGAGGTTCCACTGAGGAGTAGCAACTGTGCCAGGAAAAGAGAGGAAACAGAACGAGGCAGGGGGAGCCATCAGACTGTGATGAGACCTCTACCAGTTCGAGGGGGAACTCTGGGGCAGAGATTGCACATTCAAGGAGTCCTGCATTGTGTGGAGATGGCCAGGCCCTTTTAGCACTGCTTTGCTCAGTCAGTTTCTGGAAGCTGCTCCAAGAAGAGTGTGTCCTCAGCTATCACCTCCTTACTCAGTCATTGGCCAGGCACAATGACTGTCATACCCTGAGAAAGATACGACCTCAGCTTGAAAGCTGAGTGAACCCTGACAAAGCTAATAGGTGGAAGCTCCCACTTAACCATACTGCTCATAGTTGGATAGCAAGTTCTTTCTAGAAGGAGGATCTGAAAGTCACATTCCTGTATCTGACACATAACCCAATCTATTTACTCGAAGAATGAATAGAGATCTTCTGGCTTTCTCTCTCTCTCTCTCTCTCTCTCTCTCTCTCTCTCTCTCTCTCTCTCTCTCTCTCTCTCTCTCTCTCCATGTGCTAGGATGCTTTCCTATGACCCTTACATGACTCCCTCCCTCACTTCATTCAGATTTCTCTCAAAGTCACCTCCTCAGAGAAGCTTCCTCTCACCATTCTGTTTTAAATATTACCCCTTCTTTACTCTGTTTTCCCTTTATTTTTTTTTCTACATTGGTATTTGATGACCTACAATTATACTATATATTAATTTCGTCATTGTCTCTCCCTTCTACTGCAGTGTAAGGCAGGGACCTTGTCTGTTTTGTTTCTTAAATGTCCCCATAACTGAGTACACTGTCTTACACATGACGGGTGTTCAATAAATATTTTTGACAAAACAAATACATGAATCTGGATCACTTGAACCCCTTCCTTTCTCATTTCCTTGCCGTGGCACATAGTGGGGAGGGGGATTGGGTTATGTGGCTGAGTGTGCTGCTTTGGCAGTCCTGCCTTTGCCTACTGTGGCTGTCAGCTCTTCCAAGGGAGGATCTCTACGTCCAACTGCTCTGTCCAAGCACTGGCTCTTCAACATGGTCTCCTTTATAATCTGCTACGTTTCTGCTACTCAGAGTCAGCAAAAGGGTAAATGTGATAAAAATCACACTTCTTTTTCTTTTTTTTCTTTTCTCTTCTTTTCTTCTTTTCTTTTTTTTGAAACAGACTCTCACTTTGTCACTGAGGCTGAAGTGTAGTGACACGATCTTGGCTAGCTGCAACCTCTGCCTCCTGAGTCGATTCTCCTGCCTCAGCCTCCTGCACAGCTGGGATTACAGGCATGTGCCACTATGCCTGGCTAATTTATTGTATTTTTAGTAGAGATGAGGTTTCACCATGTTGACCAGGCTGGTCTCGAACTCCTGACCTAAGGTGATCTGCCCACCTAGGCCTCCCAAGGTGCTAGGATTATAGGGATGAACCACCGCGCCCAGCCCACAGTTCTTTTTCAACAATACCGATGTTAATTAGACTTTTCTGAAGGCTCAGGGGTAAAGAAGAAAAATAAGAACAGAAATATTTCAAATATCTGTCCCTGTGCTTCAAAGAAGAATACATTAACTCTTTCGTTATGGGCTGAATTTTGTCCCTTCAAAATTCATATGTTGAAGCCGTAACCCTCAGTATCTGAGAATGTGACTGTATTTGGAGACAGGGCCTTTACAGAGGCTATTAAGGTAAAATGAGGTCATTATTGAGGGGTTCTAATTCAGTATGACTAGTGTCCATATAAGAAGAAGAGGTGAGGACATGGACAGGCACAGAGGGAAGAACACATGAGCACACAGGGAGAATATGGCCATTTACAAACCAAGGAGAGAGGCCTCAGACAAAGCCCTGTTAACACCTGGATCTCAAATTTCTGGCCTTCAGAACTGTGAGAAAACACATTTCTGTTGTTGAAGCCACTCTGTGGTATTCTGTTATGGCAGCTTTAGGAGATTAATATACCTTTCAAGTAGGGAGATACCCTGATTCCTGGCCTTGTACCCTCAGGGGCATATTCCACTGCCTGACCATGCTTCCCTATTCTCAGATCTGCCTTCTGAAAGGAAAGCTTTTTTTCAGAAGTACACTGTACGAATCTTCATCTCCTTCACAGAGGCCCTGCCAGAGGTTGATCTTGGCTTTAGATTCATCCTCTGGCCCCATCATGTGCTCTCTAGGACATGGTAGTATGCAATGGTACGTTTCTTTAAGTCAAGAAGTATTCTTCATACAACAGTTTGCAACATTGCAGGGTGCTCCAAATCCTATTTCCATTGGAACCTCCCAGTTTGTATGAGACACACAGTGAGGATTCTTCCAGGTCATGCAGAAGGATACTACAGAGTCAGTCACATTTACCCATACCCATGGCAAAAGGAATATCAAATGCAAAGACCCTGAGGTAGTAATAATCTTGATGCATTCAAGAAACAGCAAGAAAGCCAGTGTGGTTGGAGCATAGTGACCCTGGGTGGGGAGTTATAGAGAAGATGAACTCAGAGAGTTATCAGTGGTCAGAGGAGTTTGGGTTTTGTAAGAAATGTAGGAAGTCATAGGTCTACTCTGGCCTCAGAGTACATACATGTTTCTGAGACCACTCTGTTTGCTGGAGGAGGGCAGACTGTAGGAGGGCTAGAGTAGAGATTGGGAGATAGAAAGGAGGCAATCATAGCAGTCCAGATAAGAAGTGATCATGGCCTGAAACAGGATACAATGGAGAATTCAAAGGAAAGAAATATAGCAAGAATGTGTGCAAAAGAGAGGACTCAGGTTTTCCTGAGCAGCTGGATGAATGGCGATGCCATGTACTAAGATGGGAAAGCCTGGGGGAGGACTGGGCTTTGGAGGCAAATTAAGGCTTTGGCTCTGGACACGTTAACACATTGCACTATCAATTTGATATCCAATTAGTTATGTCAAATAAGCAGTTGGATATCCTAGTCAAGGTCACGAAGGGAGTCCAGGCAGGTGACTGGTGATGGTATTTAAAGCCAAGATTATTTATGAGATCAACTAGGGAACAGATGCAGAATGACTGCTAGGACACTCCAAAATGTAAAGACCAGGAAGAGGAGGAGAATCCAACAGTCAAGAGGAGCAGCTAGTGAGGTAAGAGGAAAGACAGGAGGTGGGCTATCTAGAAGTCAAGTAGGGAAAATGTTTCCAGAAAGAGGAAGTGATTGGTTGTGTCAAATGCTGCAACAGATGGTTTTCATTTTTCACTATTTCAAACCTTGATGCAGTGAACATTCTCATTTCTCTGTTTTCATGTACATGTGTGACAGTTTCTCTAGTGCAGCTATCTGCAAGAGAAATTATTGGGTGATGGGGTAGGAGCATCTTCAGTTTTAATAGGCAATGCCAGACTGTTTTCCAAAGTGATTGGTCCAATTTACCCTACCACCAGTACTGCGTTCTCCCTTCCCCGAGATCCTCACAACCCTTGGTGTTAACAGTCACTGATTTTTCCAATCTGATGAGTGCAAAACGCTGTCTCGTTATTCTTTTTAATTTTCATTGTCTTCAAGACCATTGTCTTGGGAATCTTTTAAAATGTTTTTTGGCCATTTGACCTTCTTCCTCTTAGAATTCTCTATTTATAGCCTACGTCCATTTTTCTATTTGACTGGTTGGTTGGTTTAGGAGTTCTTTATATATATTCTGGGTACCAATCCTTTGCTAGATATGTGAGCTGCAAATATCTTCTACCAAATGGGGCTTATATTTTCACTGTGTTTGTGGTGACTTTTATAATTTTTTTCTTTCTGGTTTCTCCTTTTTACATTATTATCAAGAATGCCTTCCTTGCTCCAAAGTTATAAACACATTCTCTTTCTTCTCAAAGTTAAAAGATTCATTTTTCATATTTAGGTATTTAATCTATTAGGAATTAATGCTTGTATTGGCATCTACTTCTGTCTTTTATAAGAATAACAGATTATCCCAGTATCATTTATTGGATCCTTGCTCCATATACCTATATAACCCTAACCCTTATTAAAATACAGAATATTACAACTCCAGAAAGCTTTCTCATGCCCCTTCCCAGTTAATCCCCATTCTCCAAAACCTCTTCTGATTGTTTTCTTCATGAATTAGTTTTTTTCTATTTTAGACTTAATTTACATGGAATCAAGCAATATATATTCTTTTGTATAAAATTAATTTTATTTAGCATGATGTTTTTAATACAATCACTTTAACTGTTTATCATCTTTTGTAAATTAAAAAAGCATAAGAAGATAGCAAGAGGAGAGATAAAAAATTATTAGCAGACCGGGTGCGGTGGCTCACGCCTGTAATCCCAGCACTTTGGGAGGCCGAGGCGGGCAGATCACGAGGTCAGGAGATCGAGACCATCCTGGCTAACATGGTGAAACCCCATCTCTACTAAAAATACAAAACAATTAGCCAGGTGTGATGGCAGGCGCCTGTAGTCCCAGCTACTTGGGAGGCTGAGGCAGGAGAATGGCGTGAACCCGGGAGACAGAGCTTGCAATGAGCCAAGATCACGTCACTGCACTCCAGCCTGGGCGACAGAGCAAGACTCCGTCTCAAAAAAAAAAAAAAAAAATTTATTAAGAAAAATTTCTGGGCCAAGATTAATGAAATTAAGATATACACTTTGGGTTTTGCATATTGTCATTTATTTTGTTTAATTGTTAATACATATTCTTTATTAAATTTAACTTTTAAGTTCAGGGGTACATGTGCAGGTTTGTTTTATAGGTAAACTCATGTCACAGGGGCTTGTTTTACAGATTGCTTCATCACCCATATATTAAGCCTAGTATCCATTAGTTATTTTTTCTGATCCTCTCCCTCCTCCCACCCTCCACCCTCCCAGGCCCCATTGTGTGTTGTTTCCCTCTATGTGTCCATGAATTCTCATTATTTAGCTGCTACATGTGTGAAGAGGCAGTATTTGGTTTTCTGTGCCTGTATTATCTTGCTAAGGATAATAGCTTCCAGTTTCATTCATGTTCCTGTAAAGGACATGAGCTATTTTTTATGGCTAGCATGATGTTTTTGAGATTCATCCATATCATTGTGTGCATCAGTTCATTCTGTTTTATTACTGGGTAGTATTCCATTAGATGGATATACCACAATTTTTAAAAATTGATTTCCAAGTGTTTTTCAGAATCTTTTAATTTTTTAATTTAATTTAATTTTACTTTAAGTTCTGGGATACATGTACAGAACGTGCAGGTTTGTTACATAGGTATACATGTGCCATGGTGGTTTGCTGCGCCTATCAACCCATCATGTAGATTTTAAGCCCCACATCCATTAGGTATTTGTCCTAATGCTCTTCCACCCCTTGTCCCCCACCACCCCCAACAGGCCCTGGTGTATGTTGTTCCCCTCCCTGTGTCCATGTGAGAACCTTTTTATTAAAAAAAATGTTGTGAGTACACAGTAGGTGTATATATTTATGGAGTACATGTAATGTTTTGATACAGGTATGCAATGAATAATAATCACATCATGAAGAATGGAGTATCCATTCCATCAAGCATTTATCCATTGAGTTGTGAACAACCCAATTACCTTCCTTAAGTTATTTTAAAATGTACAGTTAAATCACTATTGACTATAGTCTCCCTATTGTGATATCAAATAGTAGGTCTTATTCATTCTTTCTATTATTTTTGTACCCATTAACCATCTCCACTTCCTCCCAGCCCCCCACTACCCTTCCCAGGCTCTGATAAGCATCATTCTACTTTCTATCTCCATGAGTTCAATTGTTTTAATTTTTAGATCCCACAAATGAGTGAGAAAATGCAATGTTTGTCTTTCTGTGCCTGGCTTATTTCACTTAACATAATGATCTCCAGTTCCATCCATGTTGCTGCAAATGACTGGACCTCTTTCTTTTTAATGGCTGAATAGTACTCCATTTTTTGAATGTACCACATTTTCTTTATCCATTCCGATGTTGTTAGACATGTAGGTGGCTTCCAAATTTTAGCTATTGTAAACAGTGCTGCAACAAACGTAGGAGTACAGATATCTATTTGATATACTGATTTCCTTTCTATTGGATATATACCTTGCAATAGGATTGCTAGATAATATGGTAGCTCTACTTTTAGTTTTTGAGGAATCTTCAAACTCTTCTCCACAGTGGTTGTACTAATTTACTTTCCTATCAACAGTGTACAAGTGTTCCCTTTTCTCCACATCCTCACCAGCATTTATTGTCTGTCTTTTGGATATGAGCCATTTTAACTGGGGTCAGATGATATCCCATCGTAGTTTTTTGCATTTCTGCATTTCTCTGATGATCAATGATGTTGAGCACTTTTTTATATGCCTGTTTGCCATTTGTGTGTCTTCTTTTGAGAAATGCCTATTCAAATCTTTTGCCCATCTTTTTATTGGATTATTAGACTTTTTCCTATAGAATTGTTTGAGCTCCTTATATATTCTGGTTATTGATCCCTTGTCAGATAAGTAGTTTGCAAATATTTATTCCATTATGTGGGTTGTCATTTTACTTTGTTGATTGTATTCTTTGCTGTGCAGAAGTTTTTGAACCTGATGTGATCCCATTTATCAATTTCTGCCTTGCCTGTGCTTGTGGGGTATTGCTCAAGAAATTTTTACTCAGACCAATGTCCTGGAGATTTTCTCTAATGTTTTCTTGTCATAGTTTCATGGTTTGAGGTCTTAGATTTAAGTATTTAATCCATTTTGATTTGGTTTTTGTATATGGTGAGAGATAGAGGTCTAGTTCCATTCTTCTGCATATGGATATCCAGTTTTCCCGGCATCTACTGAAGAGATTGTCTTTTCCCCAATGTATGTTCTTGGCACCTCTGTCTAAAATGAGTTCACTGTAGATGTGTGGATTTGTTTCTGGATTCTCTGTTTTGTTCCATTGGACCATGTGTCTGTTTTTATGCCAGTACCATGCTGTTTTGGTTACAATAGCTGTGTGGCATAATTTTCAGTCAGGTAATGTGGTTCCTCTAGTTTTGTTCCTCTTGCTTAGGATAGCTTTGACTATTCTGGTTTTTTTCTGGTTCCATATAAATTTTATGATTTTTTTCTTTATTTCTGTGAAGAATGTCACTGGTATTTTGGTAGGGATTACAATGAATCTGAAGATTGCTTTGAGCAGTATGGACATTTTCACAATATTGATTCTTCTAATGCACAAACATAGAATATTCTTCCATTTTCTGGTGTCCTCTTCAATTTTGTTCATCAGTGTTTTATAGTTTTCATTACAGAGCTCTTTCACTTCTTTGGTTAATTCCTAGGTATTTAATTTTGTGTGTGGCTGTTGTAAATGGGCTTACTTTTTTATTACTTTTTCACATTGTTCACTATTGGCATATAGAAATGCTACTGATTTTGTATGTTGATTTTGTCCTATGACATTACTGAATTTGTTTATCAGTTCTGATAGTTTTCTTGTGGAGTCTTTAGGTTTTTCCAAGTATAAGATCATATAATCTATAAACAAGGATAATTTGACTTATTTCTTTTCATTTGGATGCCCTTTATATCTTTCTCTTATCTGACTGCTTTAGCTAGAACTTCCAGTACTATGTGGAATAACAGTAGTGACAGTGGGCATCCTTGTCATCTTCCAGATCTTAGAGGAAAGTCTTTCAGGTTTTCCCCATTCAGTATGATACTAGCTGTGGGTCTGTCATATATGGCTTTTATTATGTTGAGGTATGTTCCTTCAATATCCAGTTTTTTGAGGGTTTTTATCATGAAGGGATGTTGAATTTTATCAAATGCTTTTTCAGCACCAATTGAAATGACCATATGGTTTCTGGCCTTCTTTCTGTTGATATGATGAATCACACTGATTGATTTGCATATCTTGAACCATCCTTGCATCCCAGGGATAAATCTCACTTGGTCATGATGAATGGTCTTTCTAATGTATTATTGAATTCGGTTTGCTAGTATTTTGTTAAGGGTTTTTGCACCAGTATTCATTAGAGACGTTGATCTGTAGTTTTCTTTTTTTGATGCACCTTTTTCTGGATTTGGTATCAGGGTAATACTGGCCTTGTAGAAAGAATTTGGAAGTATTTCCTTTTCCTCTATTTCTTGGAATAGTTTGAGTAAAATTGGTATTAGTTCTTTTTAACCATTTGGTAGAATTCAGCAGTGAAGCCATCAAGTCCTGGGCTTTTCTTTACTGGGAGACTTTATTACAGCTTTGATCTCATTACTTATTTTTGGTCTGTTCAGGTTTTGGATCTCTTCTTGGTTCAATCTTGGTAGGTTGGATGTATCTAGGAATTTGTCCATTTCTTCTAGATTTTCCAATTTATTGGCATATTGTTGCCCATAGTAGCCACTACTGATCCTTTTAATTTCTGCAGTATCAGTTATAATGTCTCCTTCTTTATTTCTGATTTTTAAAATTTGGATCTTCTTTCCTTTTGTCTTAGTCTGGCTAAAGTTTTGTTTATTTCATTTAACTTTTCAAAAAAAACAACTTTTTGTTGTTTCATTGATCTTTTGTATTTTTGTATTTAAGTTTATTTATTTCTGCTTTGATCTTTATTATTTATTTTATTTTACTAGTATTGGATTTGGTTTGCTCTTGCTTTCCTGGTTCTTTAAGATGCATCATTAGATTGTTCATTTGAAATTGTTCTTTTTTGATGTAGGCACTTATAGCTATAAACTTCCCTCTTAGTACTACCTTTGCTGCCTTATTTAGATCACTTGGTGAATTCATGCTTTCCCAGATGGTGCTGATATTAGTAGATGTTCTTCAGTGTCTGGGCATTGAAGAATCAGGTATTTATTATAGTCTTCACTGTCCGGGCTTATTTGTATTTCTTGGAAAGACTTTTAAGATATTTTAAAGCATTTGGATGTTGTATTCTAAGCTATTTCTGCTTTAGAGGGCACTCCAAGCCCAGTAATGCTGTGGCTTTTGTAGACTCTTAGAGGTACCACCTTGATGGTCTTGGAGAAGATACAGGAGAATTCTTTGGATTTCCAGATGGAGACTCTTGTTCTCTTCCCTTGCTTTCTTTCAAACATACGGAGATTCTCTGTTCTGAGTCACCTAAAGCTGGGGGTGGAGTGACAAAAGCACTCCTGTGGCCATTACCATTATTACTGCACTGTGTCCAACCTGGAGCCAGCACAGTAGTGAGTCTCGCCTAAGGCTTGATGTAACCACTCCCTGGCTACTGCTGTGTTCGCTCAACGTTCTGGGGCTCTGCAATCAGAAGGTGGCAAAGTTAGCCAGGCCTATGTCCTTCCTGTCAGGGCAGTGAGGTTCTCTAGGCCCTGAGTGATTCCAGAAGTGCCACCTGGGAATCAGGGACTAGAGTCAAAAACCTTAGAAAGTCTACCTTGTATTCTACTGTATTGCGACTGAGCTGGCACTCAAACCACAAGATGCATTCCTTCCCACTCTTCCTTCCCCTTTCCAAAGGCAGGGAAGCCTCATCTCATAGCCACCACCACCCCTGGCCATGAGTAGTACTGCCAGAATACCACTGAGGTTCCCTTAAGGCACAAAGTCTCTTTTTTTTTGTTTTTTGTTTTTTTTTTGAGACGGAGTCTCGCTCTGTCGCCCAGGCTGGAGTGCAGTGGCCGGATCTCAGCTCACTGCAAGCTCCGCCTCCCGGGTTCACGTCATTCTCCTGCCTCAGCCTCCCGAGTAGCTGGGACTACAGGCGCCCGCCACCTTGCCCAGCTAGTTTTTTTTTTGTATTTTTTAGTAGAGACGGGGTTTCACCAGGTTAGCCAGGATGGTCTCGATCTCCTGACCTCGTGATCCTCCCGTCTCGGCCTCCCAAAGTGCTGGAATTACAGGCTTGAGCCACCACGCCCGGCCAAGGCACAAGGTCTCTTAAGTCAGCTTATGGTGAATGCTTTCTGGCCTGGGACTAACCCTTCAGGGCAGTGGGCTCCTCTTTGGCCTAGGGCAGGTCCAGAAATGCCATTCAAGAGTCAAGTCCTGGGATCAGGACCCTAAGAGCCCACTGGGTGCTCTACCCCCCTGTGGCAGTATTGGTACCTAAGGTGCAAGGCAGTGTCCCCTTTACTTTGCCCTCTGCTTTTCTCAATTATTATAGAAGGCGTGTTGCCCCATAGTCACCTCAGCTGGTAATGTGCTAAGTCTCACCTGAAGCCAGCAAGTCTCAGAGGCTCACCAAAGCCCTCAACATAGTACCTGGGTATTGCTGCTGGTAGGACTCTTCAGTTAACAGGAGATGAATGCTGGCAGGACTGGGTCCTTTCCTTCAAGGCAGCAGGTTCCCTCCTGGCCCAGGTTGTGTCTAGAAATGTCATCTAGGAGCTAGGGCCTGGAATGACAGCTTCACCATTCTGACTGGTGCCCTATCCTGCTGTGGCTGAGCTGATATCCAAGATCCAACGCAACGTCCTCCCCACTCTTCCCTCTCCTTTCCTCAAGCAAAAGAAAGGAGTCTCTTTTGGAGCCATGAGCTGTGCGGCCTAGGGTTAGGGGAGGGGTGATGCCAGCAATCCCCTTGTTTCCCCAGCTGGTGTCTCAGCATACCATGTGGCACCCGCCCCCGCCGCCCCCCCCCCCGGGACCTAGTCCACTATCTCTGGGCCTAGTTCAGCCCTAAGACTCTCCTAAGAGTTGTAGTCCTTGTGGCCTAGACTGCCTTTCAAGCTTACTTAAAGACCTAGGGCACTTTGGCCCTCAGTGACGAGTTTTTTAGACACTCGAGTTTGGACCACTGGGATTGGAGATTCTCCTCTGGCTAGGGCTGCTTTAAACGCTCCCTCTGTGGATGGGCATCAGTTGAATTTGGTCTGTTTTTCCTTTCTGCTCTAACAGGACAGCACTGAGTTCAGTGCCTCACAATCTCTATATTTTCCCTCCCCTAGCACCCAGAGATACTCTCTCCACCACGCCACCACTGCCAGGGATGGGAAAGGGATGGCATCAATGATTCATGACTGTTTTTTTCTATCTCTTCAGTGTCTCTTTCAGCAATATGAAGTTAAAATCAGATACTATGAGGGCTCACTCGATTTTTGGTTCTTATGGAAGTATTTTTGTGTGTGTGTTTATAGAAGTTGTTAACTTGGTGTCTTTGTTGGGGTGAGGGGATGATTGGTGGAGCTTTTTTTTTTCCCCCACTATCTTGCTCTACCTTCTTTATTTAGAACCTTTTTACACACTTTAAATTAATTATAGGCTCACAAGAAGTTACAAAGGGGGTATAGAGAGGTCCTGTGTACCCTTCACCCAGTTTCCCACAATAATTACATTTTCTATAACTATAGTACAATATCAAAACCAGGAAATTGGCATGGCACAAGCTATGTGTATAAATCTATGTGATTTCATTATATGTGTAGATTTGCCTTATTACCATCATAATCAAGATACAGAACTGTCCCATCACCAAAAATATCTCCCTCTTCCTACCCTTTTGTAGTTACACCACCATCCTTAAACCCTGGTAACTACTTATTTGTTTCTCCAGAAGTCTTTCATTTTGAGAATGTAATATAAATGAAATCACACAGTATTGGGCTTTTTGGGACTGACATTTTTCACACTCAGCACAAAGCTCTGATGTTTATTCAAGTTGTTGTGTGTATCAGTAGTTTGTTCCTTTTTATTGCTGAGGAGTGTTCCATGGTGTAGATGTACTACAGTTTGTTTAACCACTCCCTGTTGAAGGATATTTGGGTTATTTCCAGTTTTTGGCTTTGTGAACAAAATGGCTATAAACCTTTGTGTATAGGTTTTTGTGTGAATACAATTTTCATGTCATTCATCTCTAGGATAAGTGCCCTCGAGTGCAATTCCTGGGTTATACTGTAATTGCATATTCAGGATTTTTGTTTGTTTTAAGAAATTGCCAAACTGTTTTTCAGAGTGGCTGTACAATTTTGCATTCCCGTTAGCAATGTGTGAGAGATTCAGTTTCTCTATATTCTTGCCATCATTTGGTATTTTCATTATTTTTTATTTTAGATGTTCTAATTGGTGTGTAGTAACATCTCATTTTGGTATAAATTTGCATTTAGCAAATGGATAGTAATGCTGAACATCTTTTCACATGCCTATTTGCCATCTGTATATGCTCTTCAGTGAACTTTCCCTTCATGCCTTCTGCCCATTTTAAATAAGATTTGTTTTTCTTTTTGAGAGCTTTGAGAATTCCTTATATATTCTAGATGTGAGTTCTTTGTCAGATATGTGGTTTGCAAATATTTCCTTAGAGGCTGTATCTTGTCTTTTAATCTTCTTAACAAGGTTTTTCAAAGAGCAAACATTTTTAATTTTAATGAAATCTAACTTTTCAAATTTTTTCTTTTATGAATCATACTCTTGGTGTTATGTCTAAAAATTCTTCGTCAAGTTTCAGGTTCTGAAGATTTTCTCATGTTGTCTTTAAAAAATTTTATAGTTTATGGTTTACATTTAATGAGTTTACTATTGTATAAAATGTGGGGTTTAGGAAACATGTGTTTTTGCTTGTGAATATTCAATTGCTCCAGCATTATTTGTTGACAGGACTATCCTTCCTTCATTGAATTGCTTTGGCATCTCTGTCAAAAATCAGTTGTCTGTACTTGTGTTTGGCTGAGTTCTCTCTTTTGTTTCATTGATCTATATGTCTATCCCTCTGCCAATACCACACAAGCCTTTATTGTAGCTCTATAATGTGTATGGCAATTAGGTAGAGTAATTCCTTCCATTTTATTCTTCTTTTTCAAAGTTTTCTTAAGCTATTCTATATCCTTTGTATTTCCATATAAATTTTAGACTATTATCTATAGCTATAAAACCTTGTTGGGATTTTGACAGAAATTACATTAAATCTGCATTTTAATTTGGGGGAGAATTGACCTTTTTATTGTGTAATGTCTTCCAATCCATAAACACATGTCTTTCCATGTATTTTATCTTTGATTTATTTCAAAAGCATTTTGTAGTTTTCAGCAACCAAGTCCTGTACATGTTTTGTTAGATTTATACTGTCTTAGTGTGTTTAATGCTGTTATAAAGGAATACCTGAAGCTGAGTAGTTTATAAAAAAAAAAAAGAGGTTTATTTGGCTCATGGTTCTGCAGGCTGTACAAGAAGCATGCTGCCAGCATCTGCTTCTGATGAGGGCTTCAGGCTGCTTCCACTCGTGGTGGAAGGTGAAAGGGAGCTTGTCTGCAGAGATAACATGGTGATAGAGGAAGCAAGAGAGAGAGAGAGGAAGCAAAAGAAAGAGAGAGAAAGAGAGAAATCCAGAGAGAGGGGAAAGGTGCCAGGCTGTTTTTAACAACCAGGTTTCATGGGAATTAACAAAGTGATAATTCACTCCCTCCCTCCCCACCCAAGCATTAATCTATTTATGAGGGATCTGCCCCCGGTGTCCCAAACACCTTCCATGAGGCTCCACCTCCAACATTGGGGATAAAATTACAACATGAAATTTGGAGTGGACAAGCAGCCAAGCTATAGCATTCTGTCCATGACCCCTGAATCTTGTGTTTTTCCCACATTGCAAAATACAATCATCCCTTCTCAATAGTCTCCAAAAGTCTTAAACTTGTTCTAGCATCAATTCAAATCTCCAAAGTCCAAAGTCTCATCTGAGACTCAAAGCAAGTTCCTTGCAGCAATGAGCCTGTAAAATCAAAAACAAGTTATTTACTTTCAAGATACAATGGTTGTACAGGCATTTGGTAAACATTTCCATTCCAAAAGGGAGAAATTGGCCCAAAGAAAGGGGTAAGAGGCCCCATGCAAGCCTAAAACACAGCAGGAGTGACATTAAATCTTAAAGCTCCAAAGTAATCTCCCTTGACTCCATGTCTAACATCCTGGGCACAGTGGTGCAAGAGATGGGCTCTTGAGGTCTCAGGTGTTGCTGGGTGAAGCCCATGTGACTGCTCTCACGAGTTGGAGTCTGATGCCCTGTAGCTTTTCCAGGTTGAGTTGCATGCTGCCAGTGGCTCTATGATTCTGGAATCTGGAGGGAAGTGGTCCTGCTCCCACAGCTTCACTGGATACTTCCCTAGTAGAGGTTGTCTGTGGTGACTCAACTCTTGTGGCAAGCTTCTGCCTGGGCACACAAACTTTCCCATATTCTCTGAAATTTAAATGGAAGCTGCCAAACCTCCATTATTTTTGAGTTCTCAATGCTTACAGACTTAACACCACATGGAAGTCATCAAGGCTGATTTCTTGAGGTCTCTGGAGTGGGGGCCTGAGCAGTACCTGAGGCTGTTTGAGCCATGAATGGAGCCTGAACAACCAGAATGTGAGGAGCAGCATCTCCAGGAGTCTCAAGACAGTGGTGCCCTGGGCCAGTCCCTCAAGTCATTCTGTACTCCTAGGCCTCTGAGTCTGTGAGGGGAGGGGTGCCCTCAAAGATATCTAAAATGCCTTTGGGGACATTTTCCCATTGGCTTGGCTATTAGCACCTGGCTTCCTTTTAGTCTTGCTAATCTCCTTAGCAAGTGGTTTCTGTATAGCACCCCTAGATTCCTCTCCTGAAAATGCCCTTTCCTCCTCTACCACATGGTCAAGCTGCAAATTTTCTGAATTTTTATGCTCTGCTTCCCTTTTGATTATAAATTCCAGCTTTGTGTAATTCCTTTGCCACTGTATCTGATTGTAAGCTGTTAAAAACAGCCACACCTCTTCTCAAATGCTTTGTTGTCTAGAAATTTCTTCTGCCTGATACCCTAGGTTGTAACAAGGGGGAGGGCAGTGCCAGTGGGTGGAGAGTACATGCGCTACTTACGCCTCAGCCCCAGAGGTGGTATCCTGTGCCTTTCTCAGGCCTCAGATCCATAAGCAGCAGCAAGTGCTTCTCTTGTGCTTCAGCCTCAGTGCTGCTGGGCCCCAGGACAGTGCATTTTCTTTTGGGAGTGGGTCTCTAAAATGGTACCTTTCTGAACCTGTTTAGTTCTTAGGGACCAAGCATGAGCTCCCTTCTTGTATGATGGAGTAGCGCCAGTACACAGTCTCTTGTGGCACCTCCCTATGTTAGTCTCTGGTCCTGCAAGGGTCGAGAAGCTCTCCTGTTGTTAGGATTACAAGAGGCCACAGTGGAAATGTGGACCACTGGAGGTCTCTCACTTCCCTTTTCTCCACATTGGGAAGTCTCTCTTGGATCTCAGCCAATCCTGGCTGAGCAGGCTGCTTCATTTCCCTCTCCTTTGCTTTAGGCATTTCCTGTCACCTTTCTGTTGCATTCTCGTGTTCTTTCTTGGGTGATCTATTCAAAGTGTGATGATCTATTCACTATTTTGGTTCTTCTTAGTGGAGGAGGGGAGTATGAAATGCATCTATTCAGCCATCTTGAACTTCTTTTCAAAATGTATATCATGTCCAGGGGTTTTCAGTTTACATAGCAGGAAAATAGGGAAAAGGGTGTCTACTTCATTGTCCTGAAAATGGAAGTGCCTCTGGTTTTAAAGGTAATAATAAAAGTCTTTAATGCATATCAAATTTATTTGGACTTGCATTGGAGTTAGACCAACATGGATTTGAAACTTCACTTGACCATTGACTAGAGGTGTAACTTAGTCTAATATCTTAACCTTTATCTGCCTCAATTCATCAACGATAAAATGAGAATAGCAGTATTTACTTGATAAGAATTTTGTAAGGATTAAGTCATAAATGTATGTAAAATACTGATCACAGGGCCTAGCATAGTGTAAGCATTCCATAAGTAGTAACAAAATTGTTATTATTTCAAAATAACTGGATAATTTGTTGTGTTCTTCAATAAATAGTCCCTTCCTCACTGATATGTGATCTTACCCTCATCATGGATTTATTTTATTATTTTTTTTGAGACAGAATCTGGCCCTGTCATTTAGGCTGGAGTGCAATGGTGCAATCTTGGCTCATGCAACCTATGCCTCCAGGGTTCAAGCGATTCTCCTGCCCGAGCCTCCTGAGTAGCTGAGATTACAGGCACTCATTATCATGCCTGGCTAAGTTTTGTATTTTTAGTAGAGATGGGGTTTCACCATGTGTTGCCCAGGCTGGTCTCAAACTCCTGATCTCAAGTGATCCACCTGCCTTGGTCCCCCTCAAAATTCTAGGATTACAGGCATGAACCACCACACCCAGCCACATCATGGATTTTATACTAGGAAGTTTTTGGATCAGCTATACATTTTTGGTGATAAGCGTGTCTATACTTGCATCATTATAACACTGCTCTAATTATTAGAGTTTTATAGTATGTTTTAATATCTGGAAGTGTAAGTAACCCATCATTACTTTTCTCTATGTTTTTTATTAGCTTTTTAAAGTCTTTTTTACATTTTCCCCAGTGGTTTTTATATATTTTTCTTGGTGTTTATTCTTTTAGGTGTTCTTTAATAATCTTTTGGAAAAATTTGAAAGTAAATCCCATTGGGATTTTAATTGGAATTTTTTTTGACCTTTGAAATAATTGGGATAAAATTGTTATCTATATTCTATAAAAGCATTGTTGTATAAGAAAATAGTGTGTTTTCAAACACCACATGTTCTCACTCATAAGTGGCAGTTGAACAATGAGAACACATCGACACAGGGAGGGGAACATCAAACACTGGGGTCTGTTGGGGGTTGGGGGACAAGGGGAGAGAGAGCATTAGGACAAATACCTAACGCATGTGGGGCTTAAAACCTAGATGACGGGTTAATAGGTGCAGCAAACTACCATGGCACATGTATACCTTTGTAACAAACCTGCACATCCTGCACATGTATCCTAGAACTGAAAGTAAAATAAAAAAGGAAAGAAATTCTGGAGATAGGAACACATTGAAGGATTAAAATGGAGTAATAACTTTGCATTATGTTTCAAACTATCCAATCAAATTTTTTTCTTAAAAAAAGAGAAGAAAATAGTATGCTTTTCTGGCCATACAAACACTATTTCAGTAACGTTTTGAAATTTTTCAGAGAATTTTATGGATTTATGTTGTTTATTCCTAATTATTTTAAGTTTTAATGATTATTTTTGAATTTTCCCATTGTACTATGAAATTTATAACTATATATATTTTTTGTATTGGGTTACCCTGCATAATTTATTGATTAGTTTGAACAGTATGTTTTATTGATTTCTTACGGTTTCCAGCTATACCACCATATTGTGATAAACTGATCTGCTTTCTAGTAGTTATAGCTCTTTTTTTTTTTTTTTTTTTGTAATTGAGACAGGGTCTCACTCTGTTGCCCAGGCTGGAGTGCAGTGGTGCAATCACAGCTCACCATAACCTTGAATTTCTGGGCTCAAGTGATCCTCCTGCTTTAGCCTCTCAAGTAGCTGGGACTACAAAAGTTTTTTTCTTTTTAAAAACTATTTATTTATTTATTTTTGTAGAGACAAGGTCTTGCTATGTTGCCCAGGCTGGTCTTGAACTCCTGGCCTCAATCCGTCCTCCTGCCTCAGCCTTCAAGTTGCTGGGATTATAGGCATGAGCCACCACACGTGGCTATAGCTCTTATTTCTGTTTTACATATTATTGCCTTGGTCAGAACTTCTAGAGTCATGTTAAAGTTAACAATAGACAGGGACCATCATTGTCTTATTTCTCCTATTTATAGGAATGCTTCCTATTTTTTCAGTTGAGTATAAAGTTAATTAGGTTAAGGTAAAAAGATTTATCCTATAGAGTAAAGGCTATTAGATTTTTTGGATCATAGACTCCTTTGAGAATCTGATGATAGTTTTATTCATTTTATTTTTAGAAAACACTTGCTGACACACATACTCAATTTTTCATACAATTTCATGGGATCACAGCCCCCCTAACTATTATCCGTGGACTCCTAAAACCCTTAGTTAATAACTTTTAATATCAAGGAAATATCCTTTTATTCTTAATTTAAAAGAGTTTTGATATTTTAAATCATGAGTTAGGTTTGAATTTAATTAAAATGCTCTTAAAGCATTCTTAGTGGTGATGAGTTTTTTATTTAATCTATTGATGTGACATATGCTATTTATAGATTTCCTACTATAAATTAAATCTTGCAAGACTTGGAATCAACTCTGATTAGGTGTGGATGTGGTAGGTCATTATTGTACTATTCTGTTGCATTTGGTTTTATGTGTTTTTAATGCATTCTAGCTATTTTATTTTATAAGCTCTAATGGTCTATGTCTACAGAATTTTAGCTGTACTTGTCAGGTTTAGTGTCAAACTTATTTTAGTTAAATATGACAAACTTAGTAGTTTTCTGGTTTTTTTTTTTTTTTTTTTTTCTGGAGCAATTTATGGAACATTAGAAATTAGCTTACTGAAAGTTTGACAGGACTCACTCATAAGACTATTTGGTCCTCCAGCCTTCCTTTGAAGGTACTTCCTTGCAAATGCTTTTTTTTTTTTTTTTTATTGTTATTGATCTGCTTTTCTCCTTCTTCATTATATTTTCCAGAAAATTCTTTAGGTTATCAAGATGGTCAAACCCACACATCTGTTTGCTCTCTTTTACCCATTATGTCTATTTATCTGTATTTTTTCTCTCTTTAAAATTGTATTTGACAAAATTCTGTCTATTTTTAAAGAAAGGTTCTATTTTCCTTTTTAAAATTTATTTATGATTTTCCATTATTTCTATCATCCCAATCTTCCTTGAGTTATTTTATTATCTTCTGATGCACATCTTGAATAGACTCTTTAATTAATATTTTTAAATTTATGTTTTAAAACAATAAAATTTATTAAAGCTATCGTTTTTATCTGAGAGCAATTTTGACCCCATTTTGTAAAATCAAAGATACAGTGTTGTTGTTTTTACTCATTTAAAATATCCACATATCGGGGATGTATTTTCTCTTGACCCAATTAATACCTAGGAAGGATTATATGCTAACGCTTGATAAAGATTGGATAATCTATTTCTTTCTACTACAGGATTTCTCAGAGATAGTAATATGGTAATGTGCACTGTGAGTATCTACGAAGGTAATGTATATGCAGCATTTTCCACATTTATTCCCTGTGGAACCCTTTTGCATGATATTAGGGGCAGTGGTGGGGGAGCATTACTCCAGAAGACTGTATTTCAAATAATAGAAAGTGACCCATTAATCGGGTGTTGTGAAATCAGTTTAGGCTGTGATCAGCTTAAAAACAGGCTCAACAGTGTTCCAGCTATACATGTATCCTTGCTCTTTTATGATCTAGACTCTTGAGCTTCATCAAAAACATTTTCTCCCAAGTTTTGTTTTTTATATTATTTATTGAGAAGTTTTTAATATTGTATTTAAGTTTTCATAAAATCACATGTGCTATTAACTTTATGTTTTTACTTTATCATATGTTACAGTGGTATTATTTAGTGAAACAGTTGTTTAATTTATATGTAGGAGCCATGATGTAAAATATATTCATTACTCCAAGTCATGGTTGAAAAAGCTGAAAAACGTAATTCAAAGATATCAGTCCAAAAGCATGGGAAATAGTTGTGAGGATGAAATGAGATGATGCAGGGAACATGCCAAGAGCTCAACATATTCAGCTGTTGTCAGGGCTGGCTACAGAATTTTCGAGGCTCAAACAGAAAATGTGGGAGCCCCTTGTTCAAAAAGCAAGAAAAAGTGCCATTAAAGGTACCAAAATATAAAGCTTATCCTTGTCTTTCACAGAGAGTCTCTCTCTCCACCTGTCTGTCATGTTATTTTTACTTACTGTTTAATACTGTGTTTCGTTGGGCATGTATCCTGCGTGTTAAATGCAGACCCTCACAGGCACCTGGGGGCTCTGTCCTGACACTGGGTTCCCACCAGCTGCCAGACTGATATGCAATGTGACAGGGACAGGAAAGCCGTCAGGCATCTCTCCTTCCAGTGGGCCCACTGCCTCAAACCACAGCAGGTGAAAAACGGCCCCTACCTGCTCAAGGCACTGCAACCTCTGTACCTGGATCTGCTGAGTACATGGATGGAGGTGGACAAGACGCTTGGCCTCTGCCAAGTCACCCCAGTGTCTAATCTTTCTAATCTACACAATATGTTATTGACTCACTGGACCCCCATTATAAGAAATAAAAATCAATAGCAACTGGTATAACTTTTAAATTGGATTCTAATCCATTGTAGGGTTGGGTGTTCATTTATTCCTTTATGAAAAGTTAGTCTTTTTTTTTGAGACGGAGTCTCATTCTGTCGCCCAGGCTGGAGTGCAGTGGCATGATCTTGGCTCACTACAACCTCCACCTCCCGGGTTCAAGCAATTCTCCTGCCTCAGCTTCCTGAGTAGCTGGGACTACAGATGCATGCCACCATAGCCAGCTAATTGTTTGTATTTTAGTAGAGATGGGGTTTCACTGTGTTGCCTAGGCTGGTCGCGAACTCCTGAGCTCAGGCAATCAGCCTGCCACGGCCTCCCAAAGTGCTGGGATTACAGGCGTGAGCCACCGTGTCCGACCCAACTTAGTCATTTTAAGGAAGACTGAATTGAATGTAAGAATGCACAATGGAGCTGCTAGCCTTGGCAAGGGCCGTGGCCACCATGCCCCACCCAGAGACCCTCAGGGCAGACGTGCTCAACCCCATTTTTTTGCCTAGGGACATGCTGGTGGCAGAGTACAGCAGCGATCCTGGGGGCGGTGAGGTGGTATGGGGGCGGGAATCATTCCTGGGAGATGGGGAGAGGTGAGGGTGAAAGACTTAAAGTCTCTGGAGCAAGCTCTGTTGTTCATAATACTAATATCCCATTGGCCAAAGGAAGTTACATGGCCAACCCAGATTCAACAGATGACTTCACTTAGGAAGCACAAATTCAAAGATAAAAATGAAGAATGTCAAAATGGTGACTGCAGAGCATTAAACTCCAAATGTGGATCTGGGTCTGGGTCTGGGATCCCCAAGACCATCCCTGGGTTTGGTGATTCACTACGAGGGCTCACAGGACTCAGCATATAGTCACACCCACGGCTATTACAACGAAAGGATACAAAGCAAAGTCAGCAGAGGCAAAAGGCTCACGGGAAAAAGTCCAGGGGAGGCCAGGTGCAGTTTTCTAAGAGTCCTCTCCCAGTGAAGTCACAATCAAGTTGTGACAACACATGTGAAATGTTGCCAACTGTGGAATACTCATTACAGATTCAGTGCCTGGGGTTTTGATTGGGGGCTGGTCACATAGGCACCCCTTGCTTGGCATGTACCCAAATTCCAGATTCCCAGGAGGAAAGCTGCTGTTCAGCATAAACCTCATTATTTGTATAAACAATATAGGGGCAATGAACCATCTTATCAGTTAGGGAAGGGTGGAAACCCTCCTAAAATCCAACTTCCCAGACATCAGCCAACGGCCAACCTTGTAAGCAGATCTCTTCAAGGCTAAGCAGTCAGGCCTGCTGTGTTAACTCTTTCCACCACAGGGGCGTTTCTGTCTAAATGTGAGGCCCTGTACAACTGCACTGATTGCACGGCAATTGGCTGTTGTCCTTCTGTTCCTGTATTAAACCCTTAATATGGAAAGAGGCCCATGGGGGCAGGGAGTGCAAGTTGCACCCTGAGGACTGAGGACACAGAAAGGAGCCTTGAAGTCTTCAGGGTCAATGGCTGAGGGCAGGGAGCTTTGGCCACTTGGCTGCTGTGCCCTCCAGTGTTGGGTCAAAAACAGAGGCTGAAAGTACCCAGCTTCACGTTCCGCCCTTCAACTGTCGGCCACACTCTTAATTTAACCTAAACCCTACCAACTCACACTGTTGCCATGGGGAGAGGCAAGAGGAAATATGTTTTAAAAATCAAAAATTCTCTTTCCAGAGGGAGGAAAATAAAGAAAAAAATTTAAAATGATAGCAATTCCAAATATCATGAGATTAAATGGACAGTGATATTTGATACATGTGCCCTTTGTTACCCCTTTTATTAAGAAATTCGTCAGGGAAATAAACACCTGTGAGTCCACGTGTGTTAGTTAACCACTGCTGCATAACAAACCACTCTAAAATATAATGGCTTAACATATCGACCATTTACTTAGTTCACCAGCCTGTGGGTTGGGAATTTTGGCTGGGCTCAATTGAGTAGCTCTTCTGTTGGTCTCAGCTTGGGTCACTCATTCATCTGCAGTTGGCTTCTCATCAGTTAGTGGCTCTGCTTCTAAGGGTTGGCTGGTGCTGGTGGTGGCTGTGATGACAGGCGTGATTGAGTCACATGTCTCTCAGGCCTGGGATTGTTCAACACAGTTGCAAGTAAGTTTTCAAGAGAAGCTCCAGTGTGCAAATATTTTGGAAATCTCTCCTTGTGTTGTAATACTAATGTCTCATTGGCCAAAAGAAGTTACATGGCTAACTCAGATTCAACAGATGAAAAAATAAACCCCATCTCTGGATACAAAATCTGCAATGCACCTTTCAGCAGCATAGATACCGAGAGGGGAAAAATATGTAGTCCTCTTTCTCATCTACACATATGTTATTGACTCACTGGACTCCATTATAGGAAACAAAAATTAATAGCAACTGGTATAACCTTTAAATTGGATTCTAATCCATTGTAGGGTTGGGTGTTCATTTATTTCTTTATGAAAACTTAGTCATTTTAAGGAAGTCTGAATCAAATATAAGAAGAGCAAACAGCTCATTATTAGGAGGCCTAAACAGATAGCCTGATGACAGCAACAATAACAAAATGCATGCACACCACTATTGATTTAGTTTTGAATATAGGAAAAAACATGAAAATAAAAATTTTGCTTGAAAATTGACTGGCAGATGCACCCGCAAACCACACTGGAACTCTTTTAACTTTTTCTGACTTGCCTACTTTGTGGAAACCATTAATAAGGCCTATTTGTCAGTTTCATATCTTCCTCTTTTAGTTGCTATTCTTATACCATATTGTGGGTTGTTCTCTCAGCTCACTACTCAGGCTTGAAATATAGAGCAAAAAGGTGGCTTTCTTCTTTTTTTTCCCACAGCTTTAACAAAAGAATCAAAGTCACACAGGTGTGTGCTGTCCCCTGAGTATTTAAGTTTTAAAAGAGATAGAGCTTCATATCTCTAAATTTCCCTCAGGGATCTTAATTTGGCCTCGAAAACCCCCACACAATGGGATTTTGATGCTTTTACTGTCACTGAACTTTAAAAATATATCTTCCAATTTTGTATTTAAAGCCTCTGATTGCTTTTCTTTCTTGCAAATTATGTTTGTACAGTGGCATGTGGGCTAGCTTTCACACACATTTAGAAGTCAGGTGCATTTAGGGCCTTGACAGAGAAAGAGCTGTTGGCCTTTGCCCCTTCCAAGACAAAAGCACCCTAGGAAGGAATGCTTCAGCAGGGATCTGGGCAAACAAGCCTGAAGTTTCTGTGGCCAGTAACTGGAGGCTCTGGAGTCCTTCCCAGGGATTGGTGGCCACCTTAGATAGTGATCAGAGGGAAGGCACCCCTCCCAGTGCACACACTACTATGGGCACGAGGTGAGGGGATTCACAAAGACTTTTACTTCTTTCCTTTGGGCATGATCTCTATGGGAGAAGTTGTCTTAGTCTGTTCAGGCTACCATAACAAAATACTGCACAGACTGGATGGCTTTAAATAACAGACACTTATTTTCTCATAGTTCTAGAGGCTGGAAATTCCAGATCAAAGTGCCAGTGTAGTTGGATTCTGGTGAGGGCCCTCTTCCTGGCTTGTAGATGGCCACCTTCTCACTGTGTCTTCACATGGTGAGAGGAGGGCAAACCTCTTCCTTTACTTAAAAGGACGCTATTCCCATCATGAGGGCTCCACCCTCATGACCTCATCTAAATCTAGTCACCTCCCAAAGGCCCCGCCTCTAAATACCATCCCACTGGGGTTAGGGCTTCAATATGTAAATTTTTGGAGGACATAAACATTTAGTCTATAACAGAAGTGTTGATCACGGGAAGGGGGTAGGGAGGAATCAGAGCTCCTAGGGGATGAAAATCCTCACGTCATAGAACAACAACTTGTTTCTGGTCCCCACTGTCCAGTCGTTGTTCAGGTGTCCCAGATCATCCTAAGGGCCCTCAGGACTTTGGGTCCCTCTTCTTGCCCAGAACTTCTATCCCCGTGCCTTTTCACAGCATCACAGGGCAAGCACCTAGGAATCTTGAGGGGGCTGGAGATCATGCTGAGGCATGGGAGGTTCTCCAAATTTCTTCTCTCCTCCTCTGGAGACATCCTGTTGCTTGTGTGACTGTGGCAGACCACATTTTCCAAAGATGCCTGAAACAAGATCTTTATTCCACATGCTCTTCTACACCTGCGTCAGTCACCATTAAGAGGTGGAATCTCATTCCCTTTGCCTTGAACCTGGTGGACCTTTTTGACTGCCTCAACCAACAGACTATGGACAAGCACACACTTGCTTATATTAGTCTGTTTGCATTGTTGTCATGGAATACCTGAGGCTGGACAATTTTTAAAGAAAAGAGATTTATTTGGCTCACAGTTCTGCAGGCTGTACAAGCATGGCACCAGCATCTGCTTGGCTTTTGATGAGGCCTCAGGAAGCTTACAATCACAGTGGAAGGCAAAGTGGGAGCCAGCAGGTCACATGGCAAAAGGGAGCAAGAGAGAGAAGAGAGCAAGAGAGAGGGGAGGAGGTACCAAGATCTTTTAAACAATCAGCTCTCATGTGAACTCATAGAGTGAGAACTCACTCATTACCTTGAGGACAGCATCAAGCTATTCATGAGGGATCTGCCCCTGAGACCCAAACACCTCCCATTATCCATCTCCAACACTAGAGGTCACATTTCAACATGAGATTTGAAGGGGACAAAGCATCCAAACCACATCAGTGACTTCTGAGGCTAGATCATAGATGCTCTACACTTCCATCTTAGTCTTTTGAGATGTTCACTTTTGGAACCAGCTGTCATGCTCTTAGGAAACCCTAACTAGCTCATGCAGACAGATCACATGAGAAGACCATGGAGAGGTATTCTGGCTGACATCCCAGCTGAGGTTCTAACCAACAGCCAAATCGCCCTAGCCTTTGAGACTTCCCAGCTGAGATTCCAGATATCTTCTGCATAAATTCCTGACCCATCGATTCCAAGGAATATTATATGGTGGTTGTTTTACATCACCATTTTGGAGAGGTTTGCTATGCAGCCAGAGTGACTGGAATAGGGATACTGCCCTGGGGTCCAGAATCCAAAGAAATGGCACAGTCCTCTTCTAGAGAAGCAGCATTACAAGTAGGCTGACCAACCATCCTGGTTGGTTGGAACTGAGAGGTTTCCAGGGATGTGTGGCTTTCAGTGCTAAAGTCAGGAAAGTTCAAGGCAAGCAGAGGCGATTTGGTCACTTTGAATTTAAGGCATGATCAATGTAGCAGATGGGTCTTCCTGGGAGCTGGAAGATTTTAAGATGCACAAAAATGTATTTATTTGGTTAATGGAAAACAACTTTTAAAAAACATCTTGACTGGGCATGGTGGCTCATGCCTGTAATCTCAGCACGTTGGGAGGCTGAGGTGGGCAGATCACCTGAGGTCAGGAGTTTAAGACCAGCCTGGCCAACATGGTGAAGCCCTGCCTCTACTCAAAAAATACAAAAATTAGCCGGGCATGGTGGCATGTACCTGTAATCCCAGCTACTCAGGAGGCTGAGGCAGGAGAATTGCTTGAACCCAGGAAGCGGAGATTGCAGTGAGCCAGGATCTTGCCACTGCACTGCAGCCTGGGCGACAGAGCAAGACTCCATCTCAAAAAAAAAAAAAAAAAAAAAAAAAAAATCTTAATGTCTAGTGATTGAGAATTGGGGTTGGAGATTGGGAAAGGAAAGGGATTTAAGGATGTATTTGTGTATATGCTGAGGGGGTAGTTGTCACAGGAAAGAAATCCTTGCATGCTGTTACTCCCTTGAGCAGGGCTGGGACTAAGGTGAAGTGAGTGAGGAACCTGCCTCTGGTGAAAAATTTATGGGACCACCAAAATTCTTAGCAATTAAGACACATAGTATTTTAAAGCACTAGTAAAAAAATCGAAGTGGCAAACTACAGCCCACAGGCCAGCTTCCTGTTTTTGTCACTAAAGGACCAGGCTGGGCCAGGATTAGGGTGAGCTGAATGGGGCAGAGGAGGGCCCTTTCTTTATTTAAAATATTGACATTTTTTCATCATGAATTTTTTCTGTAATTTTATTTTAAAAAGTAATTAATTAAAATATTATTTATCTGAATTCCTGAGATTTTGGGCACTCCCTTAAATTTTGTGCAAGAGGCAAGCATCTTCCTTGCCTCACTCTGGTCCTGGCCCTGCTACCTGAGAAGGACCTTAAGGAAATTGATATCTTTGAGAAGGTGGATGGTCAAATGGTTGTTTTCATGTTGTTTAGCAAGTAGCTTGGCCGTATTTAAAAAGGACACTGTGATGCCCCCTTAAAGTTCCTCGGACCTCCTTTATTAGTGCGTTATGTCTCTCCCCACCTTCTGTGGGCTTTGTTGCTCATAGCCTGCACCTGTAGTTCCTCTGCAGAGGTTTCCCCTGGGGCTACTGGTGCCGGAAGTGCCTGAAGGTTTGCATTCCCAGGGTGACGCTGAGCCAATAGGTACAGAATTATAAAATTCGAGCTCGCTTGCCTTCAGACCTACCAAACTCTGAAGAGCAATTTTTTCCTTTGAGCTCCCTACAGGATCAGCTGATGCTGGGATATCACCTAAACTCACACCCCTGCTTGGCTTTTTCCCCACTCCCTTACCACTTACTCTGGGAGCACTTCCTTCATAAATCACTTGTACCCAAATCTTCATTCCAGAGGCTCCTTCTGGAAGAAACCCACTACTCAGCAGAACTTAAGGCCCCAAACTTAAGAACCCCGCAGACCTTTTTTTTTTTTTTTTTCAGTCTCTGTCTATAAAATCAGATTTCCTATGCAACCGTACTCATCACTATGGCAACTATGAGTTATGGTTACCAAGGCAAACTCGACTTTCTGAAAAGAGAGATTGGCACTGGTCGCTTCTTTTGGTGTCTTTTTTTCCCCTCAATTCTGCTTTTTCTCTCTATGGCAGTTGTGTGTGGGCTATAGGGTTCTTCGCTTCTCTTAAAATGGTTGCTTTCCATGAAGCTTGCACAAAGCAAATCAGGCATGTTATCAGAGATACTCTGCTTCTCGGCTTCCCCTTGGCTTGCTCAAGAGGCTGAGCTCCATGTTCCCAGGCTAGATGCCAAGGGGCAGAGCACCCACAGATGCTTTTGATTTCCGGAGTGAGGCCAAGATGTAAAACAGAACCCAGTGCCCCAAGGATCAGTTTCCTCTGACCATCTCTCCCAAAGTGCCCAGGATAGGGGGTGATGGAGGGCTAGTACATTTGCAGCACTTCAACCTGTGAAGCTTTACCATAATTTCAAAATGATGCTTCACTGAAGGATGTAGTTTTTTCTCTAAGGCACATACATACTTTTTTTTTTTTATAAAGTCGAAAAGACATGTAAAAAACAGCTAGCTCTTTGCATAAGGCTTTGTTCTCCTTGGAAGTAACTGTTCTTGTTTTCTTCCGAAGTCTCCCCCTCTTCAGGGCGGCTGCCATTGTGTGGTGCCCTGCTAGGTCAGGCTGCTTTGGCTGGTGGGGAGGCTTAGTGGGTGGGCAGGTACCCTCTTGCCATTCTGTTCTACTGCCTACTGATTGCTCTGGAGAGCAATGTAGGGGTCAGGGCTGAGAAAACGGAGGCACCTTGCTGGCTTTATTTTATAAAAAGCAACTCAAAACACAAAAAATAATTCTAAAAGGCCTTTCTTTTTCCTGTTCTGCTTTCTGTTTCCATGGAAATGGAGCTAGTCACCAGCCAGTAGGTCAATGGCAGTAATGGCTGGATATTGTTCTTTGTTCTCTTCTCCATGGAAGAAACACCTTGATTCCTATTTGTCCTCTTTGTTAATAACAAGGTGCTGTCATTGTGAAGACTCCCTGGTCAGACACTGAGTTATGAATGGAACCAAGCAGGGAAGAATGCATTGGCTTTCAGAAGAAGGACCTTCTTCTTCCTCATTGCCACCCAGCCTGCGAGTAAATGCATCTGGGGGCACAGACCTGAGTGGCAGGTATCCAGTTCTCCTATCTTCCAAGTGAGTGATGGAGGTACTCCCCAGGTTCACATCAAGTCTTGCATATTCAGCTGTATTTTTCCTCAAAGATGAAAGAACTCATCTTTGAGTTATTTACGGTGGGTCCATATTTAAGCAGAGTAGATTTGTGCTGGTATAGTAGACACTACTGGCACCCCACCCAGACTCCCTCTATTCCTTTTACTAATGCTGTGTGTCCATCCTTCAGCTTCTGCCAGCTTTGCAGCTAATGGCTGGCACCTGTTACCTTCAAAGTCTTGTCCCTAGGCACAAATATCACCTCAGCTGTACAGAGTTGGTAGCAGTGGTGTACTGGTAAATGTTTAACAACTATTAGTCTCTCTCTCTAAAAAAATCCCTGATATCCTGGTTTGTAGTGTTGATCATTTTTCATGGCATAAATATGCCTACTATGACTGATTTCAACCTACCAATGAGACTTAATTGAATTCAGAGCTGTCAATAATTACCTCTGGAAAGCCAGTACAAACTGGCTCTAGCACACTACTGTTTGGAAATGCCTGGAATTTACATCCCCACTCCTGCCCCTTGCTGAGTAGCCTATGACAGCCTGGGGTGGGAATACAAGACCCAGCTTCCTTGTCTCCAGGCAAAACAAATTCTGACATGTAATTTACCCACCAGACCTCAGGCTGAGTCTGGAATATCACATGAAATTATACCCTTGACTGATTTCCTCCCTCCCTGTTTCCTCTATTCCCTTAATGGCTTCTTCGGGGAGCACTTCCTTGGTAAGTCACTTGCACACAAATTCTCATCTCAGTGTCTGCTTTTAGGAGAAACTGGTCTAAGACAGCTGGCTACATGCTGTGCTGCCAGGGGCAGAGAGAGACCGTTCTTTTAAAAGTTTTGCTTAAAAGATGGACAGTGATGGAGAGGAATATTATGGTTACTTTTGGGGTTTATATTTGTTAAATTTGAGGTTCTGTGGATTAGGAATGGGAGGATATAAAGTACAAGAAAATAATTATAATCCTTCCTTGATAATTCTCTGAATGAATCCTGCCGTCTTTTACAAAATTGTAATTATTTTCCAGCTATATTGAGATATAATTGACAGATAAAAATTATATATATTTAAGATGTCCAATGTAATGTCCTTTTTTCTTTTTTTAAAAAGTTTTAATTCAATTTTTGTGGGTACATAGTAGGTGTATATATTTATGGGGTATTTGAGATATTTTGATACAGACATACAATATATAATCATCACATGAGAGTAATTGGAGTATCCATTACCTCATGCATTTATCCTTTGTGTTACAAACAATCCAATTATACTCTTTTAGTTTTTTTTTAAATCTACAATTAAATTATTATTGATGATAGTCACCCTGCTATGCTATCAAATACTAGGTCTTATTCAGTCTTTCTATATTTCACACCCATTAACCATAACCACGTCTCTCCACCACCCCACTACTTTCTCTAGCCTCTGGTAACCATCATTCTACTCTCTGTCTCCATGAGATCCATTGCTTTGATTTATAGCTCCCACAAATAAGTGAAAATATGTGATGTTTGTCTTTCTGTGCCTGGCTCATTTCACTTAGCATAGTGACCTCCAGTCCCATCCGTGTTGCAACTGACAGGATCTCATTCTTTTTATGGCTGAATAGTACTCCAGTGTGTATAAATACTACATTTTCTTCATTCATACGTCTGTTGATGGACACTTAATGTTGCTTCTAAATCTTGGCTATTGTGAGCAGTGCTGCAACAAACATGTGAGTGCAGATAACTCTTCGATATCCTGAGTTCCTTTCTTTTGGTTGTATACTGAGCAGTGGGATTGCTGGATTGTATGTTACTTCTATTTTTAGTTTTTTTCAGGAACCTCCAGATTGTTTTCTATAGTGGTTGTACAAACTTATATTTCCACTGACAGTGAACAAAGGATCCCTTTCACCACATCCTCACCAGTATTTGCAATTACCTGTCTTTTGGATATAAGCCAATAGGCCATTCTAACTGAGCTGAGATGACATCTCATTGTAATTTTGATCTGCATTTCTCTGATGATCAATGATGTTGAGCACCTTTTCATATGCCTGTTTGCCATTTGTATGTCTCCTTTTGAAAAATGTCTATTCATATCTGTTGCCTAGGTTTTGATTGTATTATTATATATATTTTTTTCTATAGAGTTGCTTGAGCTCCTTATATATTCTGGTTGTTAACCCTTTGTCAGAGGGGTAGTTTGCAAACATTTTCTCTCCCATTCTGTGGGTTGGCTCTTCACTTTGTTGATTGTTTCCCTTGCTATGCTTCAGAAGCTTTTTAACTTGATGTGATCCCATGTATCCACTTCTGTTTTGGTTGCCTGTGCTGTGCTGGAGAGTTTCCCAAAAGTTTTCTTGTAGTAACTTTACAATGTGGGGTCTTAGATTTAAGTCTTTAATCCATTTGGATTTGATTTTTGTGTATGGTGAGAGATGGGGGTCTAGTTTAATTCTTCTGCATTTGGATATCCAGGTTTCCCAGCATTTATCAGAGACTGTCTTTTCCCCAGTGTATGTTCTTGGCACCTTTGTAGAAAATGGATTTTCTGTAGGTGTGTGGATTTGCTTCTGGATTTTCTTTTCCATTTTATTGGTCTGTGTGTGTATTTTTATGTAAGTCCCATGCTGTTTTGGTTACAATAGCTGTGTAGTATAATTTGAAATTAGGTAATGTGATTCCTTCAGTGTTGTTCTTTTTTCTTCGGATAGCTTTGGGTATACTGGGTCTCTTGTTGCTCCATATAAATTTTAGGATTGTTTTTAATGTAATGTTTTGACATACATGGACATTGTGAAATGATTACCCCTCTTAAGCTAATTAACATATCCATCACCTCACATAGTTACCATTTTTTTGGTGTGGTGAGGACATTTAAGATCTACTGTCTTAGCAAATTTCAGGTATAAAATACAGTGTTATCAACTATAGTCCCCAGGCTACATTAGATCTCCAGAACTTATTTCTCCTGCAGAACTAAAATTTATACCTTTTGACCAACATCCCTTTTCCCCGACTCCCCAGCCCGTGGCAACCACCATTTTACTTTCTGCTTTCGCATGTTTGACATTTTTAGATTCTACATGTAAATGAGATCATGCAGTAATTTGACATTCTGTGCCTGGTTTGTTTCACTTAGCAAAATGTCTTCTAAGTTCATTCATGTTGTTGTTAATGATAGAATTTTCTTCTTTTTGAAAAGCTGAATAATTTTTCATTGTCTATGTGTGTGTATACTCCCTCAGCAATTTTTAAGAATACAATACATTGTCAATTATATTCCCCATGTTGTACAAAAGATCTCTTGAACTTATTCCTCCTATGTAACCCAGAATTTTGTAGCTTTTGACCATCATCTTCCCAAGCACCTAACTCCCACCCTGGTAACCATCATTTTACTCTCTGCTTCTATGAGTTTAACTTTTTTGCAGTCCACATATAAGTGAGATCATACAGTAATCTGTTTCTGTGCCTGGCTTATTTAACTTAGCATAATGTGCTCTGGTTTCATTCATGTTAATGCAAATTAGAGAATCTCTTTCTTTTTAAAAGCTGTATAGTATTCTATTGTGTATGCCACATTTTCTCTATTCATTGATCCATTGATCGACACCTAGGTTGATTCCATATCATGGTTATTGTGAATAATGTTGCAATAAATGTGGGAGTGCAGGTATCGCTTTGATATACTATTTTTTTCCTTTTGATATATACCTAGAAGTGGGATTGCTGGATCATATGGTAATTGTCTTTTTTGACCTTTAAGAAACCTCTATAGTGTTTTCCAAATGGCTGTACTAATCTATATTCCAACCCACAGTATACCAGTGTTTCATTTCCTTCACATCCTCACAAACATTTATATTTCATCTTTTTGATAATAGCCATTCACACAGGTGTGAAGTGATATCTCATTGTGATTTTAATTTGTATTTCCCTGATGACTACTGATGTTGATCGTTTTTTTTTTGTTTGTTTGTTTTGTTTTGTGTTTGTGTGTGTATTTTTTTTTTTTATTATACTTTAAGTTCTAGGGTACATGTACATAATGTGCAGGTTTGTTACATATGTATACTTGTGCCATATTGGTGTGCTGCACCCATCAACTCGTCAGCACCCATCAATTCATCATTTATATCAGGTATAACTCCCAGTGCAATCCCTCCCCCCTCCCCCCTCCCCATGATAGGCCCGGATGTGTGATGTTCCCCTTCCCGAGTCCAAGTGATCTCATTGTTCAGTTCCCACCTATGAGTGAGAACATGCGGTGTTTGGTTTTCTCTTCTTGTGATAGTTTGCTAAGAAGGATGGTTTCCAGCTGCATCCATGTCCCTACAAAGGATGCAAACTCCTCCTTTTTTATGGCTGCATAGTATTCCATGGTGTATATGTGCCACATTTTCTTAATCCAGTCTGTCACAGATGGACATTTGGGTTGATTCCAAGTCTTTGCTATTGTGAATAGTGCCGCAATAAATATACATGTGCATGTGTCTTTATAGCAGCATGATTTATAATCCTTTGGGTATATACCCAGTATTGGGATGGCTGGGTCATATGGTACATCTAGTTCTAGATCCTTGAGGAATTGCCATACTGTTTTCCATAATGGTTGAACTAGTTTACAGTCCCACCAACAGTGTAAAAGTGTTCCTATTTCTCCACATCCTCTCCAACACCTGTTGTTTCCTGACTTTTTAAATGATTGCCATTCTAACTGGTGTGAGATGGTATCTCGTTGTGGTTTTGATTTGCATTTCTCTGACGGCGAGTGATGATGAGCATTTTTTAATGTGTCTGTTGGCTGTATGAATGTCTTCTTTTGAGAAATGTCTGTTCATATCCTTTGCCCACTTTTTGATGGGGTTGTTTGTTTTTTTCTTGTAAATTTGTTTGAGTTATTTGTAGATTCTGGATATTAGCCCTTTGTCAGATGAGTAGATCGCAAAAATTTTCTCCCATTCTGTAGGTTGCCTGTTCACTCTGACGGTAGTTTCTTTTGCTGTGCAGAAGCTCTTTAGTTTAATTAGATCCCATTTGTCAATTTTGGCTTTTGCTGCCGTTGCTTTTGGTGTTTTAGACATGAAGTCCTTGCCCATGCTTATGTCCTGAATGGTACTACCTAGGTTTTCTTCTAGGGCTTTTATGGTATTAGGTCTAACATTTAAGTCTCTAATCCATCTTGAATTAATCTTCGTATAAGGAGTAAGGAAAGGATCCAGTTTCAGCTTTCTACTTATGGCTAGCCAATTTTCCCAGCACCATTTATTAAATAGGGAATCCTTTCCCCATTGCTTGTTTCTCTCAGGTTTGTCAAAGATCAGATGGCTGTAGATGTGTGGTATTATTTCTGAGGACTGTGTTCTGTTCCACTGGTCTATATCTCTGTTTTGGTACCAGTACCATGCTGTTTTGGTTACTGTAGCCTTGTAGTATACTTTGAAGTCAGGTAGCATGATGCCTCCAGCTTTGTTCTTATGACATAGGATTGTCTTGGCAATGCGGGCTCTTTTTTGGTTCCATATGAACTTTAAAGCAGTTTTTTCCAATTCTGTGAAGAAACTCATTGGTAGCTTGATGGGGATGGCATTGAATCTATAAATAACCTTGGGCAGTATGGCCATTTTCACGATATTGATTCTTCCTATCCATGAGCATGGTATGTTCTTCCATTTGTTTGTGTCCTCTTTTATTTCACTGAGCAGTGGTTTGTAGTTCTCCTTGAAGAGGTCCTTTACATCCCTTGTAAGTTGGATTCTTAGGTATTTTATTCTCTTTGAAGCAATTGTGAATGGAAGTTCATTCATGATTTGGCTCTCTGTTTGTCTGTTACTGGTGTATAAGAATGCTTGTGATTTTGCACATTAATTTTGTATCCTGAGACTTTGCTGAAGTTGCTTATCAGCTTAAGGAGAGTTTGCGCTGAGACAATGGGGTTTTCTAAATATACAATCATGTCATCTGCAAACAGGGACAATTTGACTTCTTCTTTTCCTACCTGGATACCCTTGATTTCTTTCTCTTGCCTGATTTCCCTAGCCAGAACTTCCAACACTATGTTGAATAGGAGTGGTGAGAGAGGGCATCCCTGTCTTGTGCCAGTTTTCAAAGGGAATTTTTCCAGCTTTTGCCCATTCAGTATGATATTGGCTGTGGGTTTGTCATATATAGCTCTTATTATTTTGAGGTACGTTCCATCAATACCAAATTTATTGGGCGTTTTTAGCATGAAGGGCTGTTGAATTTTGTCAAAAGCCTTTTCTGCATCTATTGAGATAATCATGTGGTTCTTGTCTTCGGTTCTGTTTATATGCTGGATTACATTTATTGATTTGCGAATGTTGAACCAGCCTTGCATCCCAGGGATGAAGCCCACTTGATCATGGTGGATAAGCTTTTTGATGTGCTGCTGAATCCGGTTTGCCAGTATTTTATTGAGGATTTTTGCATCGATGTTCATCAGGGATATTGGTGTAAAATTCTCTTTTTTTCTTGTGTCTCTGCCAGGCTTTGGTATCAGGATGATGTTGGCTTCATAAAATGAGTTAGGGAGGATTCCCTCTTTTTCAATTGATTGGAATAGTTTCAGAAGGAATGGTACCAGTTCCTCCTTGTACCTCTGGTAGAATTCAGCTGTGAATCCATCTGGTCCTGGACTTTTTTTGGTGGGTAGGCTATTAATTATTGCCTCAATTTCAGAGCCTGCTATTGTTCGATTTAGGGATTCAACTTCTTCCTGGTTTAGTCTTGGGAGAGTGTAAGTGTCCAGGAAATTATCCATTTCTTCTAGATTTTCTAGTTGATTTGTGTAGAGGTGTTTATAGTATTCTCTGATGGTAGTTTGTATTTCTGTGGGGTCCGTGGTGATATCCCGTTTATCATTTTTTATTGCGTCTATTTGATTCTTCTCTCTTTTCTTCTTTATTAGTCTTGCTAGCGGTCTGTCAATTTTGTTGATCTTTTCAAAAAGCCAACTCCTGGATTCATTGATTTTTTGGAGGGTTTTTTGTGTCTCTATCTCCTTCAGTTCTGCTCTGATCTTAGTTATTTCTTGCCTTCTGCTACCTTTTGAATGTGTTTGCTCTTGCTTCTCCAGTTCTTTTAATTGTGATGTTAGAGTGTCAATTTTAGATCTTTCCTGCTTTCTCTTGTGGGCATTTAGTGCTATAAATTTCCCTCTACACACTGCTTTAAATGTGTCCCAGAGGTTCTGGTATGTTGTATCTTTGTTCTCATTGGTTTCAAAGAACATCTTTATTTCTGCCTTCATTTCATTATGTACCCAGTAGTCATTCAGGAGCAGGTTGTTCAGTTTCCATGTAGTTGAGCGGTTTTGATTGAGTTTCTTAGTCCTGAGTTCTAGTTTGATTGCACTGTGGTCTGAGAGACAGTTTGTCATCATTTCTGTTCTTTTACATTTGCTAAGGAGTGCTTTACTTCCAATTATGTGGTCAATTTTGGAATAAGTGCGATGTGGTGCTGAGAAGAATGTATATTCTGTTGATTTGGGGTGGAGAGTTCTATAGATGTCTATTAGGTCCACTTGGTGCAGAGATGAGTTCAATTCCTGGATATCCTTGTTAACTTTCTGTCTCGTTGATCTGTCCAATGTTGACAGTGGAGTGTTGAAGTCTCCCATTATTATTGTATGGGAGTCTAAGTCTCTTTGTAAGTTTCTAAGGACTTGCTTTATGAATTTGGGTGCTCCTGTATTGGGTGCATATATATTTAGGATAGTTAGCTCTTCCTGTTGAATTGATCCCTTTACCATTATGTAATGGCCTTCTTTGTCTCTTTTGATCTTTGATGGTTTAAAGTCTAGTTTATCAGAGACTAGGATTGCAACCCCTGCTTTTTTTTGTTCTCCATTTGCTTGGTAGATCTTCCTCCATCCCTTTATTTTGAGCCTATGTATGTCTCTGCATGTGAGATGGGTCTCCTGAATACAGCAGACTGATGGGTCTTGACTCTTTATCCAGTTTGCCAGTCTGTGTCTTTTAATTGGAGCATTTAGTCCATTAACATTTAAGGTTAATATTGTTATGTGTGAACTTGATCCTGCCATTATGATATTAACTGGTTATTTTGCTCGTTAGTTGATGCAGTTTCTTCCTAGCCTCGATGGTCTTTACATTTTGGCATGTTTTTGCAATGGCTGGTACCGGTTGTTCCTTTCCGTGTTTAGGGCTTCCTTCAGGGTTTCTTGTAAGGCAGGCCTGGTGGTGACAAAATCTCTAAGCATTTGCTTATCTGTAAAGGATTTTATTTCTCCTTCACTTATGAAACTTAGTTTGGCTGGATATGAAATTCTGGGTTGAAAATTCTTTTCTTTAAGAACGTTGAATATTGGCCCCCACTCTCTTCTGGCTTGTAGAGTTTCTGCTGAGAGATCTGCTGTTAGTCTGATGGGCTTCCCTTTGTGGGTAACCCGACCTTTCTCTCTGGCTGCCCTTAAGATTCTTTCCTTCATTTCAACTTTGGTGAATCTGGCAATTATGTCTTGGAGTTGCTCTTCTCGAGGAGTATCTTTGTGGTGTTCTCTGTATTTCCTGAATTTGAATGTTGGCCTGCCCTACTAGGTTGGGGAAGTTCTCCTAGATGATATCCTGAAGAGTGTTTTCCAACTTGGTTCCATTTTCCCCCTCACTTTCAGGCACCCCAATCAGACGTAGATTTGGTCTTTTTACATAATCCCATACTTCTTGCAGGCTTTGTTCATTCCTTTTTCTTCTTTTTTCTTTTGGTTTCTCTTCTCGCTTCATTTCATTCATTTGATCCTCAATCGCTGATACTCTTTCTTCCAGTTGATCGAGTCGGTTACTGAAGCTTGTGCATTTGTCACATATTTCTCGTGTCATGGTTTTCATCTCTGTCATTTCATTTATGACCTTCTCTGCATTAATTAGTCTAGCTGTCAATTCTTCCACTCTTTTTTCAAGACTTTTAGTTTCTTTGCACGGGGTACGTAATTCCTCCTTTCGCTCTGAGAAGTTTGATGGACTGAAGCTTTCTTCTCTCATCTCGTCAAAGTCATTCTCTGACCAGCTTTGATCTGTTGCTGGTGATGGGCTGCACTCCTTTGCAGGGGGAGATGCGCTCTTATTTCTTGAATTTCCAGCTTTTCTGCCCTGCTTTTTCCCCATCTTTGTGGTTTTATCTGTCTCTGGTCTTTGATGATGGTGACGTACTGATGGGGTTTTGGTATAGGTGTTCTTCCTGTTTGATAGTTTTCCTTCTAATAGTCAGGACCCTCAGCTGTAGGTCTTTTTGAGATTGCTTGAGGTCCACTCCAGACCCTGGTTGCCTGGGTATCAGCAGCAGAGGTTGCAGAAGATAGAATATTGCTGAACAGCGAGTGTACCTGTCTGATTCTTCCTTTGGAAGCTTCCTCTCAGGGGTGTACTCCACCCTGTGAGCTGTGGGGTGTCAGACTGCCCCTAGTGGGGGATGTCTCCCAGTTAGGCTACTCAGGGGTCAGGGACCCACTTGAGCAGGCAGTCTGTCCCTTCTCAGATCTCAACCTCCGTGTTGGGAGATCCACTGCTCTCTTCAAAGCTGTCAGACAGAGTCGTTCCCGTCTGCACAGGCCTCTCTTGCTTCCCCTTTTGTTGTTTAGCTGTGCCCTGTCCCCAGAGGTGGAGTCTACAGAGACAGCCAGGTTTCCTTGAGCTGCTGTGAGCTCCACCCAGTTCCAGCTTCCCAGCGGCTTTGTTTACCTACTTAAGCCTCAGCAATGGCGGGCGCCCCTCCCCCAGCCTCGCTGCTGCCTTGTGGTTAGATCACAGACTGCTGTGTTAGCAATGAGGGAGGCTCCGTGGGTGTGGGACCTTCCCGGCCAGGTGTGGGATATATTCTCCTGGTGTGCCCGTTTGCTTAAAGTGCAGTATTGGGGTGGGAGTTACCCGATTTTCCAGGTGTTGTGTGTCTCAGTTCCCCTGGCTAGGAAAAGGGATTCCCTTCCCCCTTGCGCTTCCCAGGTGAGGCGATGCCTCGCCCTGCTTCAGCTCTCGCTGGTCGGGCTGCAGCAGCTGACCAGCACCAATTGTCCGGCACTCCCTAGTGAGATGACCCCAGTACCTCAGTTGCAAATGCAGAAATCACTGGTCTTCTGTGTCGCTGGCACTGGGAGTTGGAGACTGGAGCTGTTCCTATTCGGCCATCTTGCTCCGCCCCCCCCGTTTTTTGTTTTTGTTTTTTACATTTGTTGGCCATTCCTATATCTTCTTTTGGGAAATGTCTGTTCAGGTCTTTTGTCCATTTGTTAATGGGTTATTCGTTTCTTGCTATTGAGTTTTTTGAGTTCCTTATAATTTTGGATATTACCCCTTATCAGATGTATGGTTTGCAAATATATTCTGCCATACTATAGGTTGCCTCTTTACTCTGTTGATGGTTTCATTGGCTGTGTAGAAGCTTTTCAGTTTGATGCAATCCCATTTGTCTATTTTTACTTTTGTTGCCTGTGCTTTCTGGGTCATATCCAAAAAATTATTGCCCATCACGCTAACAGCAGACCTGTTAGGAGAAGCCCTACAAAGCAGAAGAGACTGGGGTCCTATATTCAGTATTCTCAAAGAAAGGGAATTCCAAGATGTTCTCAGCAGTCAGGTTTGATTAGCTTGCTGCCACTTATGAGGGAGTGAGGCCTGTGTAAGACTGTGCAATGGGATACTGTGGTAGTTAGAAAATATGTTTACAAATTCTTTAACCCTCCTCCCGTCAACAGGTAAAGTCTAACTGCCTTCCCCTAGAATTTAGGCTGGTGATAATGACTTGCTTCTAAGGAATAGGATGCAGTATTACTTTTCAGTCTAAGTCACAAAATTTTATACAATTTCTGTTTGTGTATTTTTGTGGTGACTGGGGCAGTGGAAAAGGAAGGAAAATGAATGGATTATGTTCGGGTAGTGGAGGTGTGGTGGGATATAGTGCGATGAGGGATTTTGCAGCTGGAGAGCTCTGAATGGCTAGTAAAATAAGCCATGTTTGGTATTCATTCATTCATTCATTCTTCATTCATTCATATTTATTGAGGCCCTACTTTTTAAGGCACTGGGAATATAGAAATAGATAAGACACAGCACCTCCTGTTAAGAAGCTTACAAACTATTAAGGTAAACCAGGGTAACAAACACAACATTACAAATTTACATGTATAGAAGTAATACAGGAGTGAATAATCATTTTTATCCGGGAGCAGGAAAGGGACACCAGGGCGTCAGGAAAGCTTCTTTGAAGGTCAGAGTTTGAAAGATGAATAGAAGTACAGGTAGATTTACTATGAAGCTAATGAATCTTAAGCTCCAGGGACCCTCATATGCATGGACACTTTCTAAGGTCCTAGTAATGTACTCATATGGCTTTATGTTTTTGTAAAATTTGAAAAAGTAAGATACTTTGACTGCAATGGATTAAGACCTTATATTAGTCAGGGTTCTCCAGAGAAGCAGAACCAATAGGATATATAAAGAAAGTGACAGATGGAGAGGGAAAGGGAAAAGGAGAGAGGGAGAAAAAAAATTATATATATGTATATAAATGTATGTATGTATACAATTTATATACATATATATATAAAATAAGGAATTGGTTCATGTGATTATCGAGGACCCCAAAGAGGTTGTCTGCTGTTGTTTTCCTGAGTGTCATAACTATTGATACTTATCATGTTGGAAATTGAAAGTTCGAAATTGTTTAAATGTGAACGTACAGATTCATTTGAAGACAACATTGATGAACAGGTTGCTTGTTAACAACATCTTAGTATTTTTTTTTTTTTTTTTTTTTTTTGAGGTGGAGTCTTTCTCTGTCTCCCAGGCTGGAGCGCAGTGGTGCGATATCTGCTCACTGCAACTTCTGCCTCCCAGGTTCAAGCCATTCTCCTGCCTCAGCCTCCTGAGTAGCTGGGACTACAGGCACGTGCCACCATGCCCAGCTAATTTTTTGTGTTTTTAGTAGAGATTGGGTTTCACCATCTTAGCCAGGATGGTCTCGATCTCCTGACCTCGTGATTCGCCCACCTTGACCTCCCAAAGTGCTGGGATTATAGGTGTGAACCACTGCGCCCGGCCAGTATTGTTTTTAAATTAGTTCTAACCTTGCAAGAGATCTGCCCTAAAGTGTCAGCTTATTCCAGAATTAAAGCAATCCTAACAAAGGACAAAGCTGGGAAAGTGAATTTTAATTACTTTGGTTTAATTTATAGTACTTGAGTCTGAAAAGCTATGACATTTGTGAAAATCTTAGCAAAGTTTGCTCAGTTATGATGGGCTTATGTCTTTAGTTTACTGTTTGCTTATAGTGTGAACTGTTCCTTTTGTAATTTGCCTAAATGAGAATTTTCTATGCTGGATGTTGACATTTTGTGCTTTTAAGCACATAAGAAAATGAACAAAATCTTCCTCACTTATTAAAGAGCCAAAATTTTTTACAGCCTTGCTAAAATCTATGTATTTAGAAAATGTTTTATTCTCACTTTGGTTAAATGGGTAATGAGGTATGGTTTCTCAGTCACCCGTTATCTCATCCGAATCGTGTCCAAATCTTCTCTAAAAAAACTTTTTTGATTTTTGCCTTCTCCAAACCAAATCTAATAAAATAAAATAAAACTTTCAGAATATCCTTTTACACATAAAATGATCTTTGAGATTTCCTAGAGAGTGCTCGGAAAATTACAAAGATTTGCTCTTTCACCCTACAAAAAAGATATGTTCAAAATAATTAGATTTATTTGATGAGTTACGACTGATGAGTTGGATTGGAAGAGCTGTCAAATCAGAAAAGATGGTTAGCTTTTCCTAGATTAAATTTTCATAGGTAAAATGTTTCCAATAAAAATATTTCAGAAATTGGTTGCTGCTTAGGAAGTTCCTAGAAATTTGTCAATGCCCTTGCTCTGTAGAATATGATTCTACTTGCCAGAGCCCTGATGTTGCTTTGTGTAATGATATTAGGCAACAATAACAACAAAAACAGTATAGTGTTATCAGACACAATTTAGGTTGTAATTTCAAAATGCTTACTTTGCCACAGCCCTTTTTAAAACATTTAAATCTAGTCCAGTGATTTTCAATTGATTTACTTAAAGAATTTAATAAAAATATGGATGTCTAGGACCTACTCCATGAAGTCTCTTTACTTGTTATTCTTGGGATATTCTTAATATATACTTGGTATATTAATGATATAATGTGTTTTATTATATTTCATTATATTATCGTTGTATTATATTAATATTGCATTATTTTATTCTATGGATAGAAAGGTGTGGTGCCTTTCCTTACCCAGCATTAGAGTCATGGCGAACACCCCTATAACAAATGACAGGTTAGCAAGAGAAAAAGCATGACAAATTTATTTAATCAAAGTTTTATGTGACACAGGAACCTTCAGAAATGAAGACTCAAAGACCCAGGTCAAACGATTATTTTTGTGCTTAGATTTGATGAAGAATGGGCAGGTATATAGAAATGTGATTGGACAAAAGGGTGTGATCTAACGGTAATAAACTGAGGGGGAAACCCAACAAATCCTGTCCAGATTCTCCTTGGCATCTCTGTGTAGCATTCCTTCCTCCTAGGTATGGGGCAGGATCTTTCTGGAATGAGGGTTTTCAAGGGAGAAGGGGAGAAGACTAGAGAGTGATCTTTCCAAGTTTTATAACTTGCTTTGCAGAAGGAGAGTCATAGTTTCTATGACTCGCCATGAGGAAGAAGAATTCTGGGAGAGAAAGAAGGATGAGACAGGAGGGCAGGAGGAGGTCAGAGAGAGACTTTACTTCTGAGGACTTCTAATCTCTGTCAGTTCAAAGTACTCAGCATACTAAGGTGCCATATTTTGGGGTGTTGTGTTCTAAACCCCAATGTTATACTATGGCTGAAGATTTTTTCTCTGCAAAAATATGTTTTTCTATTTTTGTAAATCAGATGTGATGTTTCTTCTTTTCTTTGAAAGTAGTTTTAATTATTATGCTTACAGACATTTTATCTAAAACTTTTTGGATTGGCTTTATTATCTTGTTTTTCATGCCACAGAAATAAACAAATTTATTTGTCATTTGTGTCATTCTTGTTATGAATTCTTGTCAGAGTTTTCGCTTTTAAAAGCTATTAGCAACCAATTAAACACAGCTATTTTAAGTCTCTGTCACCTACAGATAGTTTTGTTGTTGTTGTTATTTTATTCTGATGCTCCACTGAAGGGTATCCAATTAGCACAGGGCCAAAGCTCTTGTCCTCAACAAAGAAGGAATGTCTCACAGCCCCGTAGACAAGGGCTGCGCCAGGTATTTCAAAGAATAGGATTGGGTTGACATAGAATTTCTCTTTGACTAAATTTTAGTCAGCCTCTTCTGAACTCTCTTCGAAACCAGGTCTTGACCTTTGGACTTCCTTTTTCATCTTTGTGTAGCACAATTTTAGCAGGGATCCATTAAGTCAGTTTAGTGAGAATCTTCTGCCTTCAATATCAGATCCCCCTTGATTTCTGATCAAATTCTTCACTCCTCACTATCTTCTAGGTGATATTTGATCACCATGGCCTGGCTTCAGCAAGAATTCTGTCAAGTGGTTTAGCCAGAATACCCCTTACCTCTGATGTTTTCTCTGAGTAATTTCTCATTCATTGACTCACTACACTGTTCCATGGCTATAAATTCCCACTTGCTCATGCTGTATTTGGAATAGAGCCCACTTCTACACTGATGTCTCTTTTCCTCTATTGCAATATTTGTCTGCTGTTAGTCTGATGGGTTTCCCTTTGTAGGTGACCTGGCTTTTCTCTCTGGCTGCCCTTAATATTTTTTTCTTTCATTTCAACCTTGGAGAATCTGACGATTATGTGTTTTGGGGTTGGTCTTCTAATGGAGTATCTTACTGGTGTTCCCTGCATTTCCTGAATTTGAATGTTGGCCTGTCTTGCTAGGTTGGGGAAGTTCTCCTGGATAATATCCTGAAGTGTGTTTTCCAACTTGGTTCCATTCTCCATGCCTCTTTCAGGTACCCCAATCAGTCATGAGTTTGGTCTTTTTACATAGACCCATATTTCTCGGGGGTTTTGTTCATTCCTTTTTGTTCTTTTTTCCTCTATTCTTGTCTGCCTGTCTTATTTCAGGAAGACAGTCTCCAAGCTCTGAGATTCTTTGCTCTGCTTGGTTTATTCTGCTATTGATACTTGTGATTGCATTGTGAATTTCTTGTGTTGTGTTTTTCAGCTCCATCAGGTCAGTTATGCTCCTCTCTAACCTGGCTATTCTGGTTATCAGCTTCTGTATTGTTTTATCATGATTCTTAGCTTCTTTGAATTGGGTTACAACATGCTACTTTAGCTCAGTGAAGTTCATTATTACCGACCTTCTGAAGCCTACTTCTCTCAATTCAGCCATGTCAGTCTCTGCCCAGTTCTGTGCCCTTGCTGGAGAGGTGTTGTGATCATTCGGAGGAGAAGAGGCATTCTGGCTTTTTGAGTCTTCAGCGTTTTTGTGTTGATTCTTTCTAATCTTTGTGGGCTTATCTACCTTTGATCTTTGAGGTTGCTGACCTTTGAATGGGGTTTTTGTGGGGCCTTTTTTGTTGATGCTGTTGTTGCTGTTTTCTGTTTTGTTTTGTTTTGTTTTTAACAGTCAGGCCACTCTACCATAGAGCTGCTGCAGTTTGCTGGGGTCCCACTTCACACCTCAGTTGCCTCAGTTTTTCCTGTACCTGGAGGTATCACCAGTGAAGGGCATGAAACAGCAAAGATGGCAGCCAGCTCCTTCCTCTGGAAGGTCCATCCCAGGGGAGTGCTGACCTGTTGCTGACCCGCGTGTACCTTTTGGGATATCTCACCCAGTCAGGAGGAATGGGATCAGGGACCCACCCAAATAAGCAGTCTGGCTGCTTTTTGGTAGGCCAGGTGTGCTGCATTGGGGCTGGGGGGACCCTTCCTCCTCTGAATTGCCTGTGTTTTCCACAGCCAGTAGGCTGGAGTGGCTGAGTCAACTGAACTGCAGAGATGGCAGCCATGCCTCCCATCCAGAGCTCCATCCCAGGGAGAGATCAGAGCTCTATCTCTAGAACCCTCACTGGAGTGGCTGAAGCCCCCGCAGGGAGCTCCCACCCAGTGAGAAGGAATGGATCGGGGTCCTGCTTAAAGAAGCAGTCTGGCCATGATTTGGTAAGACAGCTGTGCTGTGTTGTGGGGGACTCTTCCTCCTCCGAACTGTCTGTATTCTCCACAGTTGGCAGGCTGGAGTGGCTGAGTCAACCAAACTGAAGAGATAGCAGCTGCTTCTCCCACTGGAAACTTGGACTCATCTCAGGTAGATTCCAACCTGCTGCTGTTGGCTGGCTGGGATTCCAAGCCAGTGGGTCTTAACTTGTGAGGTGCCATGGAAGTGGGGCCCACAGAATAACACTGCTTGGCTCCCTGGATTCAAATCCCCTCCTAGTGGTATGTAAAGATGGATTTCCTGCTTTGCCAGGGATCCTGGGGCCAGAGTATGTAAAACTTCTGAGTATGTGTGCCTGAGTGGTTGCTCTGCCTAGACTCCATACAGCTGTGTATATCAGACCCAAGGCCCTCGTGGCATGGGCTCATGAGGAGATCTCCTGATCCATGGGAGAAGCATGGTTTCCTGGGCAGGGTTGCACAATCATTCACCACTTCCCTTGGCTGAGGGTGGGAGTTCCTTTGGCTTGGTGCCACTTCCGGGTGGGCAGTCACTCCCCACTGCTTCATTCTCAGTGGGTCAGGTTGTTTGCCTAGTCAGTCCCAATGTGAGAACACGAATATTTCAGTTGAAGGTGCTGAATTCACTTACCCCTTTTCATTCCTCTCTTTCAGTGCTGGAAACTGCAGCTGCTTCTAATCAGCCATCTTGGATTGATCAATAGTTTCTTTTGCTGTGCAGACGCTCTTAAGTTTAATCAGATCCCACTTGTGAATTTTTGTTTTTGTTGTAATTGCTTTTGGTGTCTTTATCATCAAACCTTTGCCAAGGCCTATGTCCAGAATGTCAAAGATCATTTTATGTGTAAACTCTAGATTTTCTTCTAGAGTTTTTATACTTTTAGATTTTACATTTAAGTCTTCAATCCATGTCAAGTTGATTTTTGTATATGGTGAAATGTGGGGATCCAGTTTCAATCTTCTACATATGGCTAGTCAGTTATCCCAGCATGATTTATTGAACAGGGAGTCCTTTTGCCATTGCTTGTTGTTTTCAATTTTTTCAAAGATTAGTTGGTGATAGGTGTGCACCTTTGTTTCTGGGTTTTCTTTTTTTTTTTTTTTGAGGCGGAGTCTCGCTCTGTCGCCCGGACTGGAGTGCAGTGGCCGGATCTCAGCTCACTGCAAGCTCCGCCTCCTGGGTTTACACCATTCTCCTGCCTCAGCCTCCCAAGTAGCTGGGACTACAGGCGCCCGCCACCTCGCCCAGCTAGTTTTTGTATTTTTAGTAGAGACGGGGTTTCACCGTGTTGGCCAGGATGGTCTTGATCTCCTGACCTCGTGATCTGCCCGTCTTGGCCTCCCAAAGTGCTGGGATTACAGGCTTGAGCCACCACACCCGGCCTGTTTCTGGGTTTTCTAACTTGTTCTATTGGTCTATGCATCAGTTTTTGTACCAGTACCATGCTGTTTTGGTTATTGTAGCCTTGTAGTATAGTTTGAAATCAGGTAGTGTGATGCCTCTGGCTTTGTTCTTTTTACTTAGGATTGCTTTGGTTATTCAGGCTCTTTTTTGGTTCCATATGAATTTTAGAATAGTTCTTTCTAATTCTGTGGAAAACGTCATTGATAATTTGATAGGAATAACATTGATTCTGTAAATCGCTTTAGGTAGTATGGCCAATTTAACACCATTGAGTTCCTATCCATGAATATGGAATGTTTTTCTATTTGTTTGTGTCATCATTGATGTCTCTGAGTAGTGTTTTAGTAGTAGAGATCTCACTCTAGAGATCTCTTACCTCCCTGGTTAGTTGTATTTCTAGGTATTTTATTCTTTGGGGGCTATTGTGAATGGGATTGTTTTCTTGATTTGGCCCACAGCTTGGACATTGTTAGTGAATATAAATGTTACTAATTTTTGTACATTGATTTTGTATCCTGAAACTTTGCTGAGTTGTTTATCAGATATAGGAGCCTGTGGGCAGAGACTCTGGGTGTGTTCTAGGTACAGAATCATATCATCTGCAAAGAGGGATACTTTGGCTTTCTCTCTTTCTATTTAGATGCCTTTTATTTCTTTCTTTCACCGATTGATCTGGCAGAGACTTCCAGTGCTGTTGAATAGGAGTGGTGAGAGTGAGCATCCTTGTCTTGTTTTGTTTCTCAAGGGGAATGCTTTCAGCTTTTGCCTGTTCAGTATGATGTTGACTGTGGGTTTGTCATAGATGGCTCTTATTATTATGAAGTATGTTCCTCTGACGCATAGTTTCTTGAGGGTTTTTAACATGAAGGGATGTTGAATTTTATCAGAAGCCTTTTTCTATGTCTATTGAGATGATCATATTGTTTTTGGTTTTAGTTCTGTTAATGTGATGAATGACATTTATTGATTTACATATGTTAAACCACCCTTGCATCCCAGGGATAAAGCCTACTTGATTGTAGTGGATTAGCTTCTTGATATACTGCTGGATTCAGTTTGCTGGTATGTTTCTGAGGACTTTGCATCTATGTTCATCAGGAAGTTTTCTGTTTTCATTATATCTCTGCCAGGTTTTGGTATCAGAATGATGTTGGCCTCATAAAATGAGTTAGGAAGAATTTCCTCCTCTTCTTTTTGGAATAATTTTGATAGGATTAGTTCCAGGTATTCTTTATGTCTGGTAAAATCTGGCTGTGAACCTGGTCTAGGACTTTTACTGGTTTTAGGCTATTTATTACTGATTCAATTTTGGAGCTCATTATTGGTCTATTCAGAGATTCAATTTCTTCCTGGATCAGTCTTTGGAGATTGTACATTTATAGGAATTTATCCATTTCCTCTAAAATTTCTAGTTTTGTGCATAGAAGTATTTGTAATAATCTCTCAGGTTTTTTTTTTTAATTTCTGTGGGGTCAGTGGTAATGTTCCCTTTGTCATTTCTGATTGTGTTTATTTCAATTTTCTCTTTTTTATTTATTAATCTAGGTAATGGTCTAGCAATCTTATTTATTCTTTCAAAGAAACAACCTTTGGTTTGTTGAACTTTTGTATAGTTTTATGTGTCTCAATTTTGTTCAGTTCAGATTTCAATTATTTATTTCATTCTAGTAGCTTTGAGATTGGTTTGTTCTTGCTCTTCCAGTTCCTCTAGGTGTGATGTTAGGTTGTTCATTTGAGATCTTTCTTTCTTTTTTTTTTTTTTTTTTTTGAGGTGGAGTCTTGCTCTGTCACCAGGCTGGAGTGCAGTGGCGTGATCTCAGCTCACTGCAACTTCTGATCCCCTGGTTCTCCTGCCTCAGCCTCCCTAGTAGCTGGGATTACAGGCATGCACCACCACGCCCAGATAACTTTTGTATTTTTAGTAGAGATGGGGTTTCACCATGTTGCCCAGGATGGTCTCAATTTCCTGACCTCATGATCCACCCCCCTCAGCCTCCCAAAGTACTGGGATTACAGACATGAGCCACCATGCTGGGCTGTTAATTTGAGATCTTTCTAACTTTTTGGTGTGGGCCTTTAGTGCTACAAATTTTCCTCTTAACACTGCTTTAGCTGTTTCCCAGAAATTCTGTTTTTTTTTTCTTCCAAATTTTCAATAGAGTCAATTTCTCGATTTGTGTCTTAATTTCATTGTTTACCCAAAAGTCATTTAGGAAAAGATTGTTTGACTTCCATGCAATTGTATGGTTTTGAGCAATTTTCTTGGTATTGGTATCTATTTTTATTGTGCTGTGGTCTGATAGTGTGGTTGTTATGATTTCTGTTTTTTTTAAAAATTTGTTGAGAATTGCTTTATGGCCAAGTATTTGGTCACTTTTAGAATATGTGCCATGTGCAGATGAGAAGAATGTATATTCTGTTATTATTGGGTGGAATGTTCTGTAGATGTCTTTTAGGTCAGTTTGGTCAAGTGTTGAGTGTAGGTCCCAAATATCTTTGTTAGTTTTCTGCATTGATGCAAGTGTGGTGTTGAAGTCTCCCACTATTATTTTGTGGTTATCTTAGTCTCTTCATACATCTCTAAGAACTTGTTTTATAAATCTGAGTGCTCCAGTGTTGGGTGCAAATACATTTAGGATATTTAAGTCTTTTTATTGAATTTAACTCTTTATCATTATGTAATGCCCTTCTTTGTCCTTTTGATCATTGTTGGTTTAAAGTCTGTTTTGTCTGAAATAAGAATAGCAACCCATGCTCTTTTTTGTTTGTTTGTTTTCTGCTTACTGGCTACGTCTTTCTCCATCCCTCTACTTCGAACCAATAGGTGTCATTCCATGTGAGATGGGTCTCTTGAAAAAAACAGCATACCATCGAGTCTTGTTTCTTTACCTAACTTGCCATTCTGTCTTTTAATTGGGGCATTTAGCTCATTTACATTTAATGTTAATATTAATATGTGTGGATTTCATCTTGTCGTTGTGTTGTTAGCTGGTTGTTAGGTAGACTTCATTGTGTAGTTGCTTTATAGTGTCAGTGGTCTATGTGCTTAAGTGTGTTTTTGTGATGGCCAGTAATGACTTTTCATTTCCTTATTTAGCACTCCCTTAAATACCTTCTGTAAGGCTGATCTGGTGGTAATAATTTCCCTTAGCATTTTCTTGCTTGAAAAGGATCTCTTTTTTTTTTCTTTGCTTATGAAGCTTATTTTGGCTGGATATGAAATTCTCTGTTGGAATTTCTTTTATTTGAGAATGCTGAATATAGGCCCCTAGTCCCTTCTGGTTTGTAGGGTTTCTCCTAACAGGTCTGCTGTTAGCCTGATGGGGTTCCCTTTGTAGGTAACCTGCCTCTTCTCTCTAGTTGCCTTTAATATTTTTTCTTTCACATTGACATTGAAGAATCTGATGGCTATGTGTCTTGGGGATGGTTGTCTTGTATAGTACCTTGCAGGAATCCTGTGTATTTTCTGAATTTGAATGTTGGCTCCTCTAGTGAAATTGGGAAAATTTACCCTACAAACCAGAAGGGATGATATCCTGAAATATGTTTTTAAAGTTGATTGCTTCCCCTCCCTCTTTTTCAAGGATGCCAATGAGATGTAGATTTGGTCTCCTTACATAATCACACATTTCTTGGAAGTTTTATTCATTCTTCTTAAAAAAATTTATTTTAGGTTCAAGGTTACATGTGCAGGTTTGGTATGTAGGTAAATTGCACATCATGAGGGTTTGCTGTACAGATTATTTCATTACTCGGGTAATAAGCGTAGTACCTGATAGATAGTTTTTTCATCCTCTTCTTCCTCTCATCCTCCACCCTCAAGGACTCATGTGTCCATGTGTACTTAATGTTTAGCTCCCTTTTATAAGTGAGAACATATGGTATTTGGTTTTCTGTTCTTGCATTGGTTTGCTTAGGATAATGGCCTCCAGCTGCATCCACGTTGTGTAAAGGACATTATCTCATTCTTTTTATGGTTGTGTAGTATTCTGTGGTGTATATGTACCACATTTTCTTTATCCAGTCTACTGTTGATGAGCATTTAAGTTGATTCCATGTCTTTGCTATTGCAAATAGTGTTGTGATGAACATATAAGTGCATGTGTCTTCATGGTAGTAGAATGATTTATATTCCTTTGGGTATATACCTAATAATGGGATTGCTGAGTCTAATGGTAATTATGTTTTGCATTCTTTGAAAAATTGTCACACTGCTTTTCACAGTGGCTGAACTAATTTGCATTTCCACCAGCAGTGTATAAACATTCCCTTTTCTCCACAACCTTGTAAACATCGGTTATTACTATTTTTTTGACTTTTTAATAGCAGCCATTCTGACTGGAGTGAGATGGTATTTCATTCTGGTTTTGATTTGTACTTCTCCAGTGGTTGGTGATATTGAGCATTTTTTTTCCATGTGCTTCTTCGCCTATATATGTTTTCTCTTGAAAATTGACTGTTGATGTCTTTTTCCCACTTAAAAAAATTTACTTTAAGTTCTGGGATACATTTGCAAAACATGCAGGTTTGTTATATAGGTATACATGTGCCATGGTGGTTTGCTGCACCTATTGACCCTTTCTCTAAGTTCTCTCCCCTCACCCCTCACCCCCCCAACAGGCCCTGGTGTGTGTTGTTCCCCTCCTTGTGTCCATGTGTTCTCATTGTTCAACTCCCACTTATGAGTGAGAACACGTGGTGTTTGGTTTTCTGTTCCTGTGTTAGTTTGCTGAGGATGATGGCTTCCAGCTTCATCCATATCTCTGCAGAGGAAATGATCTCATTCCCTTTTATGACTGCATAGTATTCCATTGTGTACCACATTTTCTTTATCTAGTCTATCATTGATGGGCATTTGGGTTGATTCCATGACTTTTCTATTGTAAATAGTGCTGCAATAAGCATACATATGCATGTGTCTTTACAGTAGAATGATTTATATTCCTTTGGGTATATACCCAGTAATGGGATTGCTGGGTCAAATGGTATTTCTGGTTCCAGATCCTTGAGGAATTGCCTACTATCTTCCACAATGGTTGAACTAATTTACGTTCCCACCAACAGTGCAAAAGCATTTCTATTTCTCCACAGCCTTACCAGCATCTATTGTTTCTTGACTTTTTAATAATTGCCATTCTGACTGGCCTGAGATAGTATCTCATTGTGGTTTTTATTTGCATTTCTCTAATGATCAGTGATGTTGAGCTTTTTTTCATGTTTCTTGGCCACGTAAGTGTCTTCTTTTGAGAAGTATCTGTTCATATGCTTTGCCCACTTTTTGACGGTTTTTTTTTCTTATAAATTTGTTTAAGTTCCTTGTAAATTCTAGATATTAGACCATAACCTCCCTTCCGTTCTAGCCCACTTTTCCCCTTTAAGTATTGAAGCCTTCAAAATCATCTTTGGAGAAAGGCACAGACTTCCTTCTCTGGCACGTTCTCAACTTTGGCAAAATAAACTTCTAAATTCATTGAGGCCTGTCTTAGATACTTTTTAGTTTATATTTCTTTCCTGGCAATAAATCTATTGATTGCTACTTGGTTTCTAAAATCTCATGAAGTGAAAAGTAGAATAGTGGTTACCAGAGGCCGGGAATGGTATGGGGGAGCAGAGAATAGGGAGAGGTTGGTTAACGGGTACAAAACTATAGTTAGATAGGAAAAATAAGTTCTGTTGTTCTGTTTCACAGTAAGGAGACTATAGTTAACAATAATGTATTATTAGTGAAACCAAAAGTATCTGAGACAAGTCTCAATCAATTTAGAAAATTTACTTTGCCAAGGTTAAGGATGTGCCCATGACAAAGCCTCAGGAGGTTTTGATGATATGTGCCCAAGTTGGTCGAGGCACAGCTTGGTTTTACACATTTTAGGGATACATGAGACATCAATCAATATGTGTAAAATGTACGTTGGTTCAGTCCAGAAAGGCAGGACAACTCAAAGTGGGGTCTTCCAGGTTCATTGGTAGATAAGAGACCAAAGGTTGAATTCTTTTGGGTCTCTGATCAACCTTTCACTGGATACACAATTTACATATGAGGCAGGGTAGGGGATAGAGGAATAATTACTTATGCCTTAGTCTGACTCAGTGAATCTGTATTTTTACATAAACAATAGGACAGAGGAAGTAATCAGACAGCATTTTCTCAGGTGAGCACAGAAGGACGACTTTGAGTTTTGTCTGTCCTTTGTCCCACACCTGTGAATAAAGTTATCAATTTACATTGCCAGGTTGAAATTCAACAGAACTGTTTTAGGGTAAAGGTCTTGAAACCCACAAGGAATTTCCTTGTGCGCAAATTGTGAGGGAAGTATGTAGCTTCAAAAGAAAAATCTTTGTAGCTACCTTATTTAGGAATAAAATGGAGGCAGGTTTGCCTGATGCAGCTCCCAGCTTGGCTTTTCCCTTTGACTTAGTGATTTTGGAGTTCCGAGATTTATTTTCCTTTCACAGTATATTTTAAAATAGCTAGAAGAGAGGATTTTGAATGTTCTAACTACAAAGAAATAATAAATGTTTGAGGTGATGGATATGCTAATTACCCTTATTGATAATCACATAACGTATTCATGTATTAAAATATTACAGTGTAGCCCATAGATATGTATAATTATTATGTGTCAATTAAAAACAAAATAAAACTTTAGAAACTGTATGAAGAGGGAAGGAGAGAGAGAGACATAGACACATAAAGAAAGAGATAATTCTAAAAATAAAGTTGTTAGAATTCATGTACTGAAAAATCTAAGTTGTGTTTTGGTCACAACCTCAGCTTCCTAAATTTTTAACATTTTTGCTTATTTTCAGATATTTGTAGTAGGTCTTAAGTCTTCATCTGGGATCAATGAAGTATAAAAGCCTTGGACTAATTGTGCATGCAAATATTAGAGAAGGAAAACTTTGATCCACTAATAATTGTGAATCTCTTTTTTTGGCCTTAAATTCTTTTTGGAACAAGTTAGATTTTTAAAAAAATCTTAATTTCATTGAGTTATACTTTACATATCTTAAATGTTATCCTTTTTTAAAGTGTCCAATTTCTCTATAGCATATTTAGAGTTGTGCAACCATCACCAGTATCTAATTCCAGAACATTGTCAATACCCCAAAAAGAAACCTATATCTATTGTCATTTCCTATTGCCTCTTCCCCCCAACCCCTGGAAATCTCTAACTGACTTTCTGTCCGCATGAATTTGTCTATTCTGATATATATATTTCATATAACTGGAATCATACAATATGTGTTTTTTATGACTGTCATATTTCATTTAGCATAATGTTTTCAAGGTTCATTCATTTTGTACCATGTATCCTTACCTCATTTCTTTTTATGGTTGAATAAAACGCATGTCAAAATATACATTTTTGCAAGAATAGACCACATTTTGTTTATTCAGTCAGCAGTTGATCATTTGAGTTCTTTCTACTTGTTGGTTATTATGAATAATGCTGCTATGAACATTTGTATACAAGTTTTGGTGGGGACATATGTTTTCATTTCTCTTGGGTATATACCCAAGTGGAATTGCTGGGTCATATGGTAATTCTATGCTTAATAATTTGAGGAAGTACCACACTGTTTTCCAAAGTGGTTGCACTGCTTCACAATCCTACTAACAATAAATGAGGATTCCAATTTCTCTGTATCGTGACTGACACTTGCTATACTCGGTCTTTTTTATTTTAGCCATCCTAGTTGTTGTGAAGTGGTATCTCATTGAAGTTTTGATTTCCCTAATGTGAGCATCTTTTCATGTGATCTTTAGTGATTTGTGTATTTTCTTTGGTGAAATGTCTATTCACCTCAAATCCTTTGCCTATTTTATTAATTGGGTTATTTGTTCCTGAACTGTTTCATTGTAAGAGCTCTTTATATATTCTGAATACCAGTCTCTTAACAGATAAATGATTTATAAATATTCTCCAATTCTGTGGATTTTCTTTCATCTTTTTGATGATGTTCTTTGGAGTGCAAAAGTTTTTAATTTTGATGAAGTCCAATTTATCTATTTTTCTTTTTTCACTTATGCTTTAGTTGTTATATCTAAGAAAACATTACCTAACCCAAGGTAATGAAGATTTACTGCTGTTTTCTTATAAGGGTTTTATAATTTTAGCTATTACATTTAGGTCTATGATTTGAGTTAATTTTTGTATATGGTGTGAGGTAAGAATTCAACTTCATTCTTTTGCATGTGGATATTCATTTGTCCCAGTGTCATTTGTAGAAAAGATATTTTTTGCCCAATTGAATTGTCATGGCACACTTGTTGACAAATTAAGTTTTAAATAAACACAACAAATATGAGAAAGTATAGTGTTAAAATACAATAGAAAAACATTTATAGAAGTTACTGCTCAGATCAATGGCCAGATATCGTTTTAAAGGGTTCATTCACTTGCTTTTGATTTTGTCTATACAGTTTTCCACATGTATGCATCATATTCTTGGAACTGCACAAAACAGCAAGATGTTTCTAGTTCTTTCCTAACATTTGAGCCTGAGCCTGTTCCATTCTGGCAGGATCTCAATTCTCTTCTCCGCAAGATGGGATACAATGATACCTTATACTATTTTGTAGATACAGAATTAAGTGATTAGGTGACATGCTTAGGAGACTGTTTGGTATTTCTTAAATGCTCCACAAATATTAGTTCCATTCTCATACCCTGAGCCCCTATCCTGGTGGCTTTACTCACACAGGATGTTACTATACCTTTCCCTGTAATCTCCTTACCCCCAGCATCTGGGAAGCTGTTTTAGGGGCATTTGTGTGGGTTTGTCATGTAGTGGTTCTATGACCCAAGAGACCAAAATGTAGTCAAAGGTAACATCATGTACACACCTGTGTGACACCCCTCAGAGATTCTGGACTTATAGGATAATAATGGTGGACCTCCTTTGCAGCCCTGCAAGTAAGTCCAAACCAAATCCTGTTTCCAGGGTTTCAGTTAGTTTCTGTAACTCCTTGGTCCTATCCTAACCTCCTTGGCTATTTCCCCATCTCTCTTCATTTAATCCCTTTATTCTGGAGCAGGTAGGCAGTTCAACAAGTCTCCCTGACATTCCTGACGTGTGCATTCTTCAATTTACCACTGTGTTCCTGCTCTCTGCATCTCCCAGTTCTTTGCCCCAGGTGCCGAACAAATTGTGCAGTCAGCTGGATAATGCTCTGAATCTGTCAAGGGACTTGCTTCAGCAGCTCAGGGTCCTGGTGGATTATTAGCATGAGAAAGGGCTGCTGAGATCTAAGATGAGGTCTGAGGAGGAATTAATGGCCTGCATGGGTAGCAATATTACAAAGAACATCCTAAACATCCAGGATTTGGAAAATTCAATAGACATCAGTTGTGACTTCCATTTCAATATATGTATCTTTCAAAAAAGCTATTTTTTGCAGTCAACCACACCATCTCTTTTTGTTAAGGTAATTCAGAGGGGCTGATATGCCTCTGTGTGTGTGTGTGTTTGTGTGTGTGCATGTTAGCAAATACTTTCTTCATCAATCTGTGATTGTGTATGACTGTGTGTTTGGGAAGGAGGGAAGGTCTGATGAACATTTTAAATTTAGCTTCAATTAATGCATCTACCAGCAGTTTGCTCTAAAGCAGGATTTTTAGGTTATATATCTGAAAAAGGCGTCTTTCTTCATAAGTGCACCAGCTGGGATGCTCCAGCATGATTCTGCACAGTCCGTTCTAGAAGAAAGGAAACTGGGAGCTTTGATGAAACTAGACATTTTTCTTTGTCTTTTTAATTTTTTATCTTAGCAAATAATGTGTATGCTTTTACTCACCAATCAAGTTACATATGCTGGCAACCACTGTCATGTGAAATCATCAATCGAATAAATAGTTAGGAATTTTGGGGAAAAGATATTGAATCATATTTAGGCTGGTTTGAATGAACATTTGAGTAGCAATGGAAATCTCAAAAAGACAGCCATAAAAACTTTATAAATGCATGAATAAATGAAGCAGTCAGAAAAACCCTAACATTTTTCTAGCCCTTCTAAGAGAACCTGCAAATATGGATCTGTGGTCTTTGTTACTTGCTCAACCTAAATTGTGAGTCTTCATGGGTATGTGAGTAAGAAATCCTTTGCAAGGCTGGATGGCACATGCTGCAGGTTGAATGTTCTGAGAAGTAGAACTTCTGAGTATGTGTCTTTGAATGATTCTTGATGCCTGTGGATTAAGGAATTAGTGTTTTCTAAGCCTCTAGATGATGACAAAGTCATGGTGGACTTTCTAGTTAAGGACTTTGCTAGAAGAAAATACTAATCCATTGGAGTCATACATGAAGTCCCCTAACATATGGCAGGCCCTGTTAATGGCATTAGACGTTCGGGATTGAATAAAGCTGACAATGTCCCTTCTCTCAATAGTGATAGGTAACATTTGCATGGTGTTTATAATGTGCTAGTTTTATAAATGCTTTACACATATTAAGGCACTTAATCCTCATCAAAACCCCATGGGGGAGGTGCTATTATAATCCCCACTTTATAGGTGAGAAAACTGAGACACAGAGAGATTAGAGAATCTTATTCCAAAGTCACAGAGCTAGTGTTGGGCTGGTACTAAACCCAGCATGGCTCCCAAGTTTGGGCTTCCAATTGCCAGACCGCACCACTTCTCAGGGAGCTTATCCTTGAGATGTGGGGGAAGACGGACCATAAACACATACACAAGTAAACAGTAAGATGACAAAAGATCCAGGGAAGCACTCTGAAGAAAATAGAAAAAAGGAAGTGTTCTTCAAAAGAATAACCAGTATGTTTTGACTAGTGGTAATTACTTAAGCAAATGTCTTAGGAGTCTGTTTTGGAATAAAAGGAACTAGACCAGTTTGTTAGTGCTGCCATAGCAAAGTATCACAAACATGTTTATTGCCTCAGCGTTCTGGAGACGAGAAGTCTGAGATCAAGATATTGCTAGGGTTGGTTCCTTTTGAGATACTGTTCCATGCCTCTCCTCTAGCTTCTGGTGGTTTGCTGGCAATCTTTGGCATTCCTTGGCTTGTAGAAGCATCACTCCTATCTATGCCTTCATCTTCACATGTTCTCCCTGTGTGTGTCTGTCGCAAAATTCCCCCATTTTACGAGGACACCAGTCATACTGGTTTAAGGGCCACCCTTCTCTAGTATGACCTCAGCTAATTACATCTGCAACAAATTTATTTCCAAATAAAGTCACATTCTGGGGGGTTAGGACTTCAAGATATGAATTTTTGAGGCACATAATTCAGTCCATAGTAGGAACCCACAGAAAGTGGTACCGACGGTGCCTTAGAGATAGTTATTTTAAAAGTCTTTCCTAAGGGAAATAAGCTGAAAGGCAGAGTTATCTCTGAACAGAAAGGCCACTGCTGAATGAAGGAATAAGCAAGTTACCTTTGTGTTAGAAGTTGACATGATGGACTTACCAGGGGCCTGCACTTGGGATGTTGTTTCAGTTGGCCTTTAAATGTGCAGCTTCAATCACGTTTCTTTCCTTAGTTCTCCTTGTAAGCAACAGTCAGCACTCATGAGAGTAGTGAGAGTAGTGACCAGGGCTTAAGGGGTAGGCTGAGGGGTGACTGACCCCCAGGGATCAAACACTTAGCTTGGTGCTCATGAGCCTCTGGCTCCATCAGCTTAGGCAGATGGAATGGAAGAAAGCAGTCCAAACCTAGAAGTTTGCGGGTAAGGCTATGGTTGGAACACTGAAATTTTCCACAAAAAGCAGTGTCTTATATGATTGTGAGACCACTGTCAGCCCTTTGTCTTAGTCCATTGGTGCTGCTATAACAAAATAACCAAGACTAGGTAATTTGTAAACAATAGAAATTTATTTCTCCACCTCTTAATACTGCTGCATTGGGGATTAAGTTTCAACATAAGTTTTGGAGTGGACATAAATATTCAAATCATAGCATCCCATTTGCACTGTTAGTTCACCTGTTCTCACTGTTCTGGAGGCTGGGAAGTCCAAGATCAAGGTGCCAGCAGGACTGGTGTCTGGCGAGAGCTGCTCTCTGCTTTCAAGATGGTGTTTTGTTGCAGCATCTTCTGGAGGAAATGAATGTTGTGTTCTCACAGGACAGAAGGGACAGAAGGGGCAATGTGGAACTGTAAGTCCAATTTCAGCCTGTTTATGAGAACACTAATCCCATCCATGAGGGTTGATCCCTCATGGCCTAATCACCTCCTAAAGACTCCACCTCTTAATACTGTTGCGTTGGGGATTAAGTTTCAACATAAGTTTTGGAGTGGACATAAATATTCCAATCGTAACATCCCATTTGCACTGTTAGTTCACCTGTTAACCAAATAATGGCACCAAAGTAAAAACAGTAAATCTGAGCCTGAGCAGTAAGCTATGAGGAATAGGAGCTAAAGGCAGAGTATAAGGTTTCTGTTATTTGACTGGGTATGGAGATGGCCCAGATATTAAAAATAGTGGCCTTTTAATTAAAAACAACATTAAAAATAATATCTTTAACACCTTCTCTGCATCCCCTACCATCTCCTAGTCCCCCTCCCTTTTTCTTCAGCTTAGCATGTGTTCCCACTGGTCTTGCCCTTCTTCTAAGATTGTTCCTTAAATGGAAATTGCCATCCTCCCCAATTACATTTTCCAATCCCTCAGTAAAAAGTAACACTTCAGAGGGGGATTTGGATCAATAAAGTTGGGCAAATCCACTTGAATGTAGTATTCTCAACCTTGCCTGCACATTTGAAAAATACTGATGCTTGGGTTTCACTTAAAGAGATTTTAATTTAATTGGTGTGAAGTGTGGCTTGGGCTTCACGATTTTTAAAGCTCCTCAAGTGATTATAAGGAGCAGCCAGAGTTGCAGTCATGGCTCTAATGTGAGAGCCTCAAATGAAAGTTATCGTATTAGTCCGTTTTCACACTGTTGATAAAGACAAACCCGAGACTGGGCAATTTACAAAAGAAAGAGGTGTAATTGCCATGGAATACTATGCAGCCATAAAAAAGGATGAGTTTGCGTCCTTTGTAGGGACATGGATGCAGCTGGAAACCATCATTCTTAGCAAACTATCACAAGAACAGAAAACCAAACACCGCATGTTCTCACTCATAGGTGGGAACTGAACAATGAGATCACTTGGACTCGGGAAGGGGAACATCACACGCTGGGGCCTATCATGGGGAAGGGGGAGGGGGGAGGGATTGCATTGGGAGTTATACATGATATAAATGATGAATTGATGGGTGCTGACGAGTTGAAGTGTGCAGCACACCAGCATGGCACAAGTATACATATGTAACAAACCTGCACGTTATGAACTTAAAGTATAATAAAAAAATAAATAAATAAATAAAAAAAAGAAAGAGGTGTAATTGGACTGAGAGTTCCACGTTGCTGGGGAAGCCTCACAATCATGGCAGAAGGCAAGGAGGAGCAAGTCCCATCTTACATGAATGGCAGCAGGCAAAGAGAGAATGAGGAAAACGTAAAAGTGGAAACTCCTGGTAAAACCATCAGGGGTGAGACTCATTCACTATCACTAAAACAGTATGGGGGAAACCGCCCCTGTGATTCAATTATCTCCCACTGGGTCCATCCTACAACACGTGGGAATTATGGGAGTAAAATTTAAGATGAAATTTGGGTGGGGACACAGAGACAAACCGTATCAGTTATCATTAACCCTGAGGGATCTGCACAGGCCGAAAAGTTAAACTGTGTGACAAAGTGAACATGATATTGGTAGTCTTGGGATGGAAAGTGGCTTGGGGAGGGGTTAGACGGGTACTTTTTGTCAACGAGAATTCTACATGGGTGAGTTAATGGGCCTTTGGGGCCACTTATCCTTGGAGCAGTGCTCTTAATATATCCCTACATTGCATGGCTTTCCCTCCACTTCTATTTCTGAATCCACTAATTCCCTAGATCAGCTTTTAGGAGATTCTGGGGCTCTGGAGTTTTGATGGATAGCATGAGGATGTGTGGGTGTATGGAGGTGGGAGGCAGGTTGCAGTGGCAGGCAAAGCCATAGATGTTTCTGTGGCTGACTTGTTTGTCAGATATTTACATCAGGGGCTTCTTGTGTAGCCTAAGTAAATAGTGGAGAATAATCAGCTTGTATACCTTGGGAGCAAACCAGGGTGGAACCTCCCATTTCAAATCAGAGTCTCTCAAATCACGGATGTCCAGCTGATATAAAGAATGAAAAATTGTATCCTCTACAAATGAAATTGAATTTGGTTTGGAGCTGAGAGTCAACTAAGAACTGCTAGGATCCTAATAGCAGGTAGGAGCAGGAGGGATAGGGAGATTAGGTTTGCCTCTGCCTTTAATTAGCATCTTCTTCAGTGTTGTGAAGAAGGGTTATGGGACATTAATTAAGTTTGCAGCTGATGCTAAATTGGAATACATTTCAAGGGCTAATGAGACCTAGGAGTAACACACAAGAGCTGAGGGAGGAAGAAAACAAGATTCCTTTGAAGAAAGCATCCTTTCCCAGCTGGAAGCATTGTACCCAGTGAATACACGTCCTCACTAAGAGGACAGTGCCAGGAAGGAACCAGGAAGCATGATATTTGACAAAGTCTGGAATAAAAGCCTGCTTCTAGGGATCTTTCATCTTGAATATCTCTGTTAGTTTTTGTAAAAAAAAAAATTTATTTTTCCTTAAAAATTATCTTTTAGTGGGCTACAATATAATAAGGCAGTGGTTCTCCAAGAACGATCCCTGGACCAGCAGCATCAGCATCACCGGGGGAATTGTTTGAAATGTATATTCTCGAGTCCACCCCAGACCTAGCAAATTAGAAACTGCATTTTAACTGTTTTAACATGCCCAACAGGTGATCTCAAGTCGCAGAATCTCTGTAATAAGAACTCATGCCAGGCACTAAAGAAGTAGGTCTTTTCTGGGGGCAGCTGTTTCCCCCCGACTGAACATTTATATTAGAACAGTTTCAAAGAATTTCAGGCCCCTTGAAATAGTGCTTTAGTTATTCCAGCCCTGTCCACGGGGTCATGGCCCAGAAAGCTGAAAACAGGAATAGATGCTGATGTGATCTGTATTCGTTTAAACTCGTGTCTGGATCAGCCCTGAATGTGAGAGCTGGAAGGGGCCTGGAGATGACCTTGTTCAGCCTCTCCACCTTCAGATGAAAATTCAGAGAGGCAAAGTGTTTTTTCCTGTGGTCGCCTATGAGTGTAAAAGGATGTATCCTGGTACCAGTGCAGGAAAGTCTTATTAGGGCTGCGTTGCAATGGGAATCCTTGTCTCTTGACTCCTGGTCCAAGGCCTCCCTTCCCCATTAGAGGGAACCCATCTTCCAATTGATAAATGTAGGTGTTTTAGAAATTTCAAGTGTCTTCATTCCACATTGTTTGTGGCACATCCATGGGCTGATGGGGTGGGGGGGGGGGGGGGGGATGGGAAAAGGGTGATTTTGCCTTGCTTATGTTCTGAGCTTTCCCTTGCTTTTATAACAAGTTCCCCCTCCTCAGCAAAGAGAAATCATACACACTAAAGTACTTATTTCTATGACTTGTCATTACACATGTATTGATCACCTGCTAAAGGTGCCTGGCACTGTGCTAGGTGCTTTGGGAGTTACATGGATGAATGAGGCTCAGATTGTACCCTAAAAATGTTTATTATTAGGGTGACCATTTCATTTAGCATCCAAGCCAGGACACCTTTTGAAAGTCAAAGGGAGCATTGATAATATATATCCTTGGACAATAGATGTAAACTAGGATTGTACTCAGCAAACCAGGATGCATGATTACCTGCTTACAGATGAATAGGAAATGCTGAAAAATGTCTGTACAAAGCATTTGTATATAACAGACATACCCAATGTTGTGAAAACGTGAAGGAGGCAAGGGTCAGGACAGGCTTTTCAGAAGAGGGGGCATTTGAGTTGGGCTTTTAAGTCTGGATAAAATTTCAATTGGTATAGTGTTTGAGTAAGCACGTGTGCATGTATGTGTTTTTTGTACACAATGGCAATGAAGTTAAAAATTCAGAGTGTGGGAGGAGAGTGGTGATTGCCTGGTGTAGCTGGAGGGTATGCAGGTCATCAGTGTGTGGGATGGGACAACAGAGGAAGGTGAAGAGTAGGAGAGTGGTGGGTGAGGCCATTGGAATCTGAAATGCTGGATGATCATCAATTGGATATAGCAATTTCCTCCAATACATGTAGCTCAATGACTGAGAGTGAGTAGCAGAGAATGCTAATTATAGGTTTTATTTATTTCATGGGTTAGTTGAGGCTGATTCCATGGTTGGCGGGTGTTTATGGCAGTAGATTGGAAGGAACTGGGTCTACTTTACATAGTTTAGTTCTTTACAGCATATGTTTAAGTACTTCATTGATGTCTCCCCACTCTGCCAGCACTGAAAGATATCCTTGGAATGGAAGTGTCTGAAAAATGAGCTGAATGGAACGCTAATTTATCATTAGCTCCTCAAGGATAAGGAAGTAAATGCTATTATTTCTATAGTGATTTTTTTTTTTTTGCTTAAGTTGTGTTGTCGTCTTGGTTTGAAAAAGTTTTCTGTGGGAGTAAGTTTTCAAGAAAGGATCATTATTTTGATAGATGTATATATTTTTTTCTTTTTTTTTGGTCTGATAGATGTATTTTTGATGAAGAGATAGGAAGCAAAAAATGAAATTTTAATATTTCTTCTATTTCAATGATTTTCATTCTCCTCTCCAACTGCTCCTGTCAATGCCACCCAAGTTCTCTACATGGTTGCTTCCATTGCTGGTCTCAGTCTTAATCTTCCTTGACCTACCATCTGTATAGTTGATTACATGTTTTTCACTTGGTTTCCAATACATCTCACTCTCTTCACTTTCGTCCATCCTTAATGGTTGCTCCTTCTCAGTGTTCTTTGATAGTTTTTCCCCTTCTGTGAGAAGTCTCATCATTGGAATGGGCTGGTCCTTGGTCATCTTCTCTTACATGTCTGTACTCACTCCATTGGTGATTTCGTTCAGTGTGAAAGGTTTAAACACCATGTTGTCTCTTGATTTCTTTCCTAAATGCTAGGTTCTATTATCAACCATATATTAGATATCTCCACTTAAATAAATAGAGACATCCCAGTTTTAACATGCTCAAACACGAATCTGCTCTTTTCCATAGATTCTTCATCTAATCCACCAGAAGATCCTAGAAAGCTTGCTTTACCCTTGGAATGTCCCTAAACTCTGATCATTTCTCTCTAACTCCATTGCTACCTCCCTGGACTAAGCCACCATCATCACTCACCCCAGGATTACTTTAATAGTCTCTTACCTAAACTCTTGCTTCCATATTGCCCTCTACACTGTTTTCTCCACACAGCTGTGGTGATTTTTCAGAAGTGTGACAGATCATGTCATACTTCTGGTCAAAACCCTCCCGTGATTTTTCATCTCATGTTGAGTAAAAACCAAATACCTTATTTCATACTAATTCTTTTGAACTCACTCCACCCCAGCCTCACTGGCCTTCTTCCTATTCTTTCACCACCCAGGCATACTTGGCATTTGCATTGGCTGTGCCTGTCTGGGATACTTTTCCTTCAGATAGATGTGTGGCTCACTCCATTCCCTCATTTGTTTCAAGCATTGCTCAAATGTCACTGTTGTGGGTTGAGTTTTATGGAAATCAGACTCTAAGATGATGTTTGGCATGCAAGATATTATTAAGAAAGCTCTTGGAATCAACATGTGTGGAAGGGAAGAGAAGGAAGCAGGAGTGGACAGAAGGAGAAGTCAAGCTGTGACCAAGGCTTAATAACAGATTGCCTAATCCTACACTGAGCTCTAGAGCTAAAATGGCCTGTCAGAGTTGTCCCCCATTGGGTTGAAAAGTGCCACCCCTTTATGTACCCTTCTATCAGGACTGACCGTAGATGAGGTGGCTTTCTGTTGCTGTGGCAAGCCCTGAAGGGTAGTCAGCAATTCCAGAAGCTGGGCCACAGCTCCTTCCTTAAAAGAGAATCTGGACATAATGTGTCCATCATTGTCACCTTCTCAATAAGTCTTATCTTGACCACTCTATGTCGGCTTGCAAACTGCATCCTACTTCCTGCACCTCTAGATCTCTCTTACCTCATTCTATTTTTCTGTAGTACTAATCATGATTTAACAAACCATGTCATGTATTTACTCTGTTTTGTGTTTATAGTCCGTCTCTCTTGATGATAACGTAGGGTCCATGAGGGCAGATATTTGTATCATTTGTTCACGAGTATATAACGAGTGCCCAGAACTGTGCCTGGCACTAGTAGACAGTTAATTGATATTTGTGAATGAATGACGTTTGGTGAATTCTAGCTAATAATCAATGCAGTATGAAACATGGTCAGAAGTCGGTGCTGAAAATAGGAGATGAACTTTGTCTTTAGTTTCTGGTGTTCACTGCTATTCCAAAGAGGAGAGATACCAAGAGGTGTTTATTATTTCTAATAATTATTTCTATTTTCTACAGCTATTCACAAGCCTCTGGTATTTGGTGACCTGTTTCTGACCTGTACTTGATTAACTCAGCTTTGGGACCCCAAGGGAAAGATGAGTAATGACATGTAGAAGTCTGCTGACCCGTACCAAGTGTGCTTCTAATATTGATGAAGACTGGCATTTCGTTTACATCAAGTTATTATGTACAATATATATATTTTTTCGTAGTATGCTAATGCTAACAGGCATGGCATGTTAAGATCAATAGATATCTTAACAGTTGGCCCATTAACCCCTGATGGTCAACATAATTTGATAGTGTAGACAGCAGTTCAACAATAGCAGGGATTGTCATAGGAAGGAAAGAGAGCGTTCAGCAGAGCAAAGATATAAATTCCTTTTGTTACCACTGACTGCACTTGCAGGTCATGTCAGGTCAGGTTTTATTGCTCTTGGCTAAAGGCCAGTGCAAGATTTACAGAGCAAGAAAGAGGCTCCAGGGGAGACCAGTATGAATTATAGGGTCAGCTGGAGAGAGGCATGAAAGTGGTTAGCATGTCAGAGGTAATTTTTATAAACGGAATCATCAGACCACTGCATCACTGTCAGTTTTATTATGAAGTTTTTAATTTTATTATGAAGTGTTTTAAACATTTAGAAATACGTGTTTAAATATTGCTGATGGGTTCATTGAAGAAAAACTAGAGATATAGAAAATCATAAACAGGAAAATAAAAATCACCCATTGAAAACTCCTGTTAGTATTCTACTATATTTTCTTCTGGATTTTTTTCTACATACCCATTCACTTGCACTTTTATACTTAAACAAATATGTCTTTTCATTTTTCCCTAAAGCTGCAATCACATTGCAGATACTACTGCATGTCCTGCTTTATTTACTTTTAACTTTGTCTCTTTAGCATATTCCCATATTATTAAATGTCTGTGAACATGATTTCTAATTCAAATAGCATGAGAAGGGGTAGCATGTGTGCACCTGCGTATTCCTTTTTACCAGTCCTCTATTTATACATTTATGCTGTTCTCAAATATTTAGTGTTAAATAATATTGCTATGATCATTCTTGTATATACGCCATTTTGTACATCCTTGAATATTTTTTAAGGATGATTCTCTAGAAGTGGAATTACTGGGTTAAAGAATGTAGATACTTAAAAGGCTCTTTACGCCCATTGTCATGCGACCCCCTGAATGGCTGCTTCCGTTTGTACTTCCACTAAAAAGTATATCAAATTGTTTCAATACCATAGATAACACTGGAAATTCTCAGTATTTGTATCTTTGCCTGTCTGGGTTAAAAAATGACATTTTTATTCTAATTTAAATTTGCACTTACAGAGTGGATTTTTTTTTCACATTTTGATGGGTCTTTTGAATTTATTCTTCTGTACAATGTCTGTTTTTGTCCTTTCCCCCATTTTCTTTGGGAGAAGATATTTTTTTCTTATACATTCCTGTTTTCCCTAACTTAAATATATATGTATTTATTATAAAATATTCAGAAACTACAGGACAAACACAAAGAAAAATACTGTAGGGAATAAGGGAAAACTTCTCCTTCATTCTCTGAAAGCTTACTGAAAATCAACTGACAAAAGGCAGTTTAATAGGAGAAAAGGCACACAAATTTATTGACTTGAACACGGGAGAATCACAGAGTGATTACTCCACCACACAATGGGGTACAGATGCTTATATATCCTTCTTAGAGGAAAGGGAGATGGGAAAGTATGGATGATTTTAGCGGGATAGTAAATGATTTTTAGGGGAATTCAATGGGCTTGAAAAACATACAGTGGCCTAGGACAAAGTTTGTTTGGCTTGCAGAGCAGATAATGATTTGTGACAAAAGTCTGTCCAGGTGCATTGACAGACATCAGTCTTTCTTCCTGTGATACGAGCTTAGTTAATGAAAACTCCAGGAAGGGACCAGAGGTAATTTTTTTTTTCCTTTGGTGAGTTTGTTCTTTAAGCAGATAAAGAAATTTCAGAGAACAACTTCATCCTATGTTTTGGGAAAGACGAAAGATTGAAAGACAGGAGGGGAAGGAACATCAGAGAGCCCTTGAGGCTTGTTTAGTTCAGCATATCAAAACACCATATTTTGGGGGCTAAGGGCTCAGTTTCTGAGCCCCCAAAAGACCATCCACAATCCGATGACCCAGAGATAAAAAAGGTAATATTTTGATTTGTTTTCCTTTTAGATGTATATGCACTTTTAAATATTATATATATAAATAATTTTACAACTTTAGAATATAATATACATTTTGTTTTTATCTTTGTTTTCATACTTCCATCAAAATTTACTATTAATTACTCATGGATACATGAATAATATACTTTTAAAATGAAAAACATTATAGATAAGATCAAAATCCCCTTTGACCACCCTCTCTCCGAATCCTGGCCCCTGTCCTCTGCCTTCCCTCCCCAGGGGCCACCAAAGTCACCACTGTTGTCAATTTGACTGGCATCCTTTCAAACAGATGTCATACATTTATGTCACAATTGGAAGTTTGTGTGTAAGTCTATATGTGTGTATCCTTTTACAATTTTTATTGTTATATAAGCTCAAAGAAAAGTTGTGGAATGTAAATGTTTAATATGATGAATTATTATGAAGTGAGAACTTACATTACCTCACCCAGGTCAAAGAACAGAATATTTCCGGCACCCCAACCTCGTTTGTGTCCCTCACCAATCACACCATTCTTCTAATTCTTCCTGAATGTTATGATACCCACTTTCTGGCCTTTTTAAAAAAATAATTTTATTATTTAGGTTTACATCCCTAAACATTATAGGGTTTTTTTTTTTTAAACCTTATGCAGGTAGAATTATGCTGTGTAATGTATTTTTTTGTGCCATGATTCTTTCACTTTCTTCTTTGTGAGATTAATCTATATTTTTGCCTGCAGGCATTCTTTGCTCATTTTCCTCACAGTGTAGTATTCCATTATGTTAATACAGCACCATTTGTTTATCCCTTCTTCTGTTGATAGATATTTGGATTGTTTCCAGCTTTGGACAATTACAAATGATGCTGGTATAAACTTTTTCTTTATTTTTACTTTTTTACATGTCGCTTGATACATATGTGAATGAGTTTCTGTAGGTTATAAATATAGGAGTAGAATTACTGGATCATTGGGTATGCATATCTCCAGCTCTATTAGAAAATGCTGAAGTGTTTTTCAAAAGGTTTGTGCCAATCTACACTCCCATTACTCACGTGTGAGAGGTTCTATTGTTCCACATCCTCTCCAACATTTGGCGTTGTCATATTTTTTTGAGTTTTGCCAATATGGTGGGTGTGTAGCAGTAATTTTTGTAATTTTAATTTACATTTTTCTGATTACTAATGAGGCTGAGCATTTTTTAATATGTCTATTGGCCATTTGGACTTACTACTTTATAGAGGTACCTGTTTACATCATTTTTTTCTATTAGATTGCCCATCTTTTTCCTATTGATTTGTAGGAGTTCTTTACATATTTTGAATCCAGTCCTTTATCAGTTTATATGAGTTGCAAATATATTCTGTATCTTAAAATCTTCTCTCTATGGTGTCTTTTGAGAAACATAACTTCTTAATTTTAATATAATCAAATTTATGAATGTTTTTCTTTATGATTAGTGTTTTTTGTTACTTGGGTATATGCTTTTACTTATACATCATATCATATATTTCTATCATTTTGCAATTTGATTTTTTAACTCATCAATATGTTATCCATTCTTGTTAATACATATACAATTATTTATTATTCTGAACTAGTGTATAGTGTTCTAAATTGTAACTATTCCACAGTTCATTTAATCATTTCTTCATTGAAGGTCATTTAGATTGTTTTTAGTTTTATTTTCTTTTTGCTGTTCTTAAAAAATATAATACTTAACATCTTTTTATATAAATCCTTTTTTGTCACCCTCACTACTTCCTTGCAATGAATTCTTGGCTGTTGAATTATTTGATTGAATATATGAACTTTAAAAAATTTGTTGTTTGCCAAATTAACCTTCAGAAATTCCTAATAGTTTATATGAGTGCTAGCATTATACACATCCATTAGTCTAGGCAGTTGCCAACACTGGATTATATTTTAAAAATCTTTGTCAATAATAAGACCATAAAACTTTTAGAGAAAAACATTGGCAAATATATTTATTACCTTGTATTGTTTAAACAAGGCTAATAAAGGGCTGACCATAAAATAAATACTTTAAAAGTGATGTATATTAAAATTAAAGACTTCTGTTCATTAGCAAAAGGGAAAAAGCAATCCAAAGAGTAGGAGACAATATTCGTAATACACATACCCGACAATAGACCCATATCCAGAATATATAAAGAACTCTGACTAATCAGTAAGAAAAAGGCATACAACCTAAGAGGAAAATGGAAAAAAGACTTGGATGGATGCTGTATAAATAAGTATAACCATGGCCAATAAACATAAGAAAAAGCGCTTATTTTATTATATTCAAGGAAATGCAAATAAAATCCAAACTGAAACAGCACTACAAACCCACTAGAATGGCTATAATACAAAATAATGGAAAACACTAAGTGTTGATGAGGATGTAGAGCACTTGAAACTCTCATACATTGTTGGTGGTGGTATAAGTTGAAATAAACATTTTGGTCAACTATTTGACAGTATCTACAACCCTGAAAAAGTACACACCTATGACCGACCAATATTATTTGTAGGTATATATCCAACAGAAACGTGTACTTTGGAGCACCAAAAGACATTGTGAAAAGAAAATAAAAAGTCAGGGCCCCAAATCACTATGCCGAAAGGAAAAAGTTGAGCTGAGAACTCAGTCATGCAAGAAACTGCCTTTCCTTTTGTTTCTAAGCAGATAGCTGCAGGTAAAGGCTAACTGTCTCCACAGGTTGGTTCACTTTATCCTAGGTAAAGTGCGGATTTACTGAGTGCCAGATGAATACATAATTGACTATTCCCCTACCGGCTTCTTTTCTCTTCCAACATGTGAATTCAGTAATGTGACCGTACTGTCCCTCTTTCCCCTCCAGTCTGCTCTTCCCCTTTAAATATTGAAGCCCTCAAAATCATCTTTGGAGAAATGGACAGATCTCCCTTCCAAGCACGTTCAGATATTTTTGGTTTACAAATTGGTGACCAACAGAAGGGATTCTGAGTGGAGGTGGCCCTGATATCTGATGAATCTTTTATCAGTGCTTGATACCAGTGAAGTGGTGTCATTGTCTGGGGTAAATACCCAAAGTTTGTTGTCTCACGCCAAGGGAATTGAGGACATGGACACACACAATAAGTGAGTTTGGGAGCAGTGGTTTGTAGGCAAAAGAAAGAGAAAGGAGAACACCTCTCCTGCCAGAGAGAAGGGCACCCAAATGGGACTTCTGGCCCATGGTGGAGTGCACAGGGTTTTATAGACAGGCTTGAGGAAGTGGCGTCTGACTTACATAGGGCCCAAAGATTGGTTGGACCATGTGTGACATTTACATAGCATGCAGGGAAGCTGGCTGCCCCACCCTAATCTTATTATGCAAAGGAGTCTTTGCCTGGCTGGCACCATGTGGTCTGCTCCCTACTGCCCACGTGGTTGAAAAGGAAAAGGGAAGATGGAGCCACCATTTTGAATATGCCTCCTTCCAGGTAGCCTTTTCCTATTGGCACAGCTGCTGGCATTCACCAGTACAAGCTTCCAGCGTGCTTATCTATGTCTGCAGCTTGATTTTACAGGCTGCTCTTTGTTAGAAAAGTATGATTTGGGGGCTTCTTTTCATTAAAAGGGAAGCATTACTGAGGACTTCCTTACCCTCACTATCTGCCAAGGTCATTTCTTCTTAACTCCTATATCACCAACTTGAGCTATCTCTATCGTTCAAACCAACAAGACAATTTGCTGAGGTCTGGGTGTGCCCCTCTCCAGAGAATCCTTAATCTCCCAAAATTTGGTTGATATCTAAGGCTTATTTTGCTGTGTGACTCCCTTTCTGGAGTTTTATTCACTCCCAACAAGGAAGGAGAGTTTTCCTGCTTCCCTGACGATTGAGAGCTCCTCCATCTGGAGCTTCAGCTCACTTTCAGCTTGCTTCCAACATGGAAGGCAAGTTTGAGTTTTTTCAGCTTCTGAGATGATAGAGAGCGGTTTTCTGCCTGGGCCCCATTTCTAGGTAAGTAGCTGAATTGGAGTTTTGTCTGGGAAATTCTCCTTAATAACTAAAAGTTAAGATAAACAACCAGCTAATCTTAATTTCTCCTTACCATTAGGACACTAAGTAATCATATAAATTGTGTGATCATTTGTTTGTTTTGCTTCACTGTTTTTTCTTCAGTTTTGTTTTCTTCTGTTTTTGTTGTTTTGTGGTTTCAGGCTTTTTTCCCAGCTCCACCTGACTTGGTCAAATTCAAAGGAAAGTTCCAAATTGTGGGGAACAAGGCCTCTGAATTGGCTAAATTCCCTGCAGCTAAAAAGTAAAAGGGGGAAAAAGCCTGGTGATCAAAAGAAAAAAAAGATCCTGATTACCTGAGGGACTTTATTTACACAACAAGACCCCCATTTGCTAGCCAAGCACAAACTGAAAGAGCAATGGCACCCTCCCTATGGTGTAGTTCAGTAGCTAAGATTCTGCCATTTTTTTCACCGTGACAGCCTGGGTTTTGTTCCTAAATTTGTGTTACTTTTGAAATATCAGCAGGTTGTCCCAGCTAAAATATGGTAATAAGAGATTTAAAAGGATTTTTTTTGAAGAGCTCAATGGTATGTGTGTACATATATATATATAGAGAGAGAGAGAGTGTGTGTCTTTAAGCTTTTTTTTTCTTTCCTAGGATCTTGTGCTTTGATTAAAAAGTTTATTTTTCTTCTCAGTTGACTGAATTCTGTTTTCTCAATGTACTTCTGCCTGTCTTTCCTTCCTCTTACCACCCTCTGCTGCATGAGGGAATCTAAGACAATTTCTAACAGCCTGTGATTGCTTAAAGAAAACAGAGAAGGTGCCAAACTCCTTTTTGGGAGAAACCTCTGTTTTTCATTATGGACCCTCAAGAGTGTAAACAGACAAAGTCCTCTCATATCTGAAACTGCTTGCTTTTTGTATTGTATTACCTGATTTTTTTTTTTTACTAAAAGAGTTACCACAGGGGTCCTTCTGTGTTTAAGATAAGAATGGGCACAGTTCAAAGGTAGAGAAATGTTTCTGTAGCAAAGTGCACTGTAAAAGCATTACATGGCCTAGTCCCGTGATATCTCTTTTTGGATTTACTGGTCAAGCAATTTTATATTTACCTCTGCTAGAGATTATAAGGTGTCAACATTAGGCATGAGGGTTATAAAGCTATAAATGCAGTCCAAAAGAGAATTATTTTTGTTTGTGTAATTTTTCATAAATAAGGCATTTAATATTGTTGGTTTAATAAAAACAGCTAAATCCTGAATTATCAGCCAACAAAAAGAACCATTTATTTAACCTTATGTTCTCACTTAGTTGAACGCTTGAAATTCACAGGCTATAAAAATGGTTAACAGGAAAGTAACTTTAAATGATGACTATCAGTTTTCATAAGTAATCTAGGTAAACCCTTAAAAAATAATTAAGTAAATGTAATGAAATAAATGCTTATAAATAAATTCATCATATAATTTAGACTCTAAGGCTATATTAAATTAAAAATAGATATTCATTAAATGTCTGGATCACTTCCAATTTTTTAAAAAGCATTATATTACAGGAAAACATTTTTCTAAAAAATGTGTTCTTATTAAAAGGAAATAATTTTTGTCTAATTCAAAGGTTATTTATGAAACAAGGTAACAAGAACCAGTAAATAAGAGAGACGTAAAGGAAGTTATAGAAATAAAGATTTAAAAGAGATTTAAAAGGTTTAAAAGAAAGTAATTTTATATGCAATAGAATCTTATATGGTAAGTTTTCTATCCTAAGATAAAATGACTGGTTATTTAAGAAACAAGAATGTTTAGGATAAAGCAGGAAATCCAAGCATATCATAAGTGGTTTGTGTAAATCATAATAAGCTTTGTAAAAAGAGAATTTATTAAAAAACCTTTATGTGATAAAGTTGGCTATAATTAAAAGGAAATTATTTATAATAGTCTTTGAAGACATTGAGTTTTGGTATTAAAAATACACTAATACACTAAAGAATTGGTTAGAACAACAAAATGTTCTTATGGTATTTATTTACTCTTAATAAAATTACAAGAGATTTTGATTTTTCTTAACCCAGAAGTTTAACTTTTATTGCATCTGACTGTTTTCAGCTTTCTCTCCTCTTTGAGGAAGCCTGAGATAATAACTCACTCCAACTTTTTCATCAGCTCCTCTAAGTTTTTTTTTCCTCAGGTTCTAACTACGGTTGTGGTCTGATGCTAAAAATGTTTTATCTTAAAGGTCTAAAGGAAATGTTTTTCTTCCAATATGACATTCTGTTCTCTTGGCTTTTCTTAATATGTCTAGATTGTTTTATGAAATGGAAAACCTTCTCTTATGACCCAGGATACACCCTTCCTATGTCTAATTAATTCAAATACCCTTTTCATTAATTTTGACTTGCAGTTTATCTAAATGGACTCCCCATAGGGAAAAACAGTCACACTGCAGAAGGTCTTTTTTTGTTGCCTTTTGGTAACTGGCCTAACAAACAGATTTTGTGTTTTATCAAAATAATTCCTATGTCATTTTTATTAAGTTTTGATTTACGTAGGAAAACAGATTAAATTTTTTTAAGACTGAGGTTATTACATTTATGTAACTTTTTGTATTGCCTTGAAGGTTTTTGTGCAGTTAAGTTATAGGGCTTTGAGTCCTGGGTCTAAAAAGGACACCAAGTCCTGCCAAATCTTCAACACTAACAGCAGTTAAAACCTCATTTTCAGACACAGGAGAGGATAACAATCAAAAGAAACTGTGTTCATGGAACAGAGGGCCAGAAATTAAATCATTCAACCCCTCTAGGCCCAGGGACTATTGCAGAACAGATGGGTACATGAGATTGTGAGGGCTGATTTTGAGACAGAAAATTAGTTCAGAGTTTCTATAAATTAGACATTAATATCAAAGGCACACTGATGCAAGACCAGTATGTGGGCCCCTGTGTCAGAATAACAAGATTTTCTTGGAGCATTAAACTTTTCTTTAATAAAAAAGTTTTAAAAAGTTTTATGAAATTATATCTTATGATAAAGATTAAAATTTAATAGATTTGTTTATAAAATTTGAGAGACGAATTTAGTTGGCCTCATGCTGTCTTTATTAGGGTTTATTATTTGAGAAATTAAGTCTCCCCCCTCAAAGAATAAAGGTTTTGCCTTTAAAAAAATTTGAGTTATCACTTTGGCTAAATGAATGACTTAGTTTATAATGATCTGTGATTCTATTTTGTGATATCAAATATTTGAAACTTTTGATATTTGATAAACTTTCTAAAATGGAATTCCCAGTCCTTTTGACCTCATTAATTATGTTTTGGTATTAGGTCCTCTGAAGTTCAAAAGAGATATATTTAACTTATTTGGTATAATGAAATCATACAGTAAACATTGTCAAATGTGAAATGATATTTAACCTTCTTTGGATTTTATTTATATAAATGTGTTGTTAGTATGTATTCCAAAATTATTAAAGTTCTATGATTCTGATATGTCTTAGTATATGTTATTAGTAGCTGTTGTCATTATTATGTAGAATTGTTGTATGCCACAGAAATAACCAAATTTCCTTGTCAATTGCGTCTTTAACCATGGCTCTTTTAAGACCTTTGTCATCCACAATTGTTGCTTTACTTTGATCTTTTTATAGGGTGATATGTAATCAGCTATAGAACTCTGAGGAGTACTCTTAAATATAGGTTTCTGATAACTTTAGAGATTGTACCATTGGAATAGAGATAATAACTTCCAGGACTCTCATGAAGAGGTGATGTATTAATGAGGATTATTGATCCAATATCAAGCAGAACAGGAGTTAGTTGCAAGGACTAAACTGACAGAAGACTGAAATAATCTTTTATGACCTTTTGTTTAAAACATTTGCTGATTCTTTTCGTTTTGCTTTTTAGGGTCAAGAAAACTTCCCGTTTTTTTCTTTTTTTCTTTGAGACAGAGTCTCACTCTGTCACCCAGGCTGGAGTGCAGTGGCATGATCTTGGCTCACTGCAACCTCTACCTCCTGGGTTCAAGCGATTCTCATACCTTGGCCTCCCAAGTGGCTGGGACTACAGGTGCCCACCACCATGCCTGGCTAATGTTTTGTACTTTTAGTAGAGACGGGATTTCATGATGTTGGCCAGGCTGGTCTTGAACTCCTGACCTCAGGTGATCTGCCTTCCTTGGCCTCTCAAAGTGCTGAGATAACAGGCATAAGCCACCACGCCTGGTCAACTTTCTGTTCTTTTAAGCTATTTATAGCTTTTAATAATTGAGTAAAGTGTACTCTAGTGAGAAAAATTTAAGACATAATTCCTTTCTCTCTACCTTATTTCTCCAAAATTTGGAAACTATTTGTGAATATTCTTAATTTATGGCAATATAGTTATTTGCATAAGTTCAATAAGAACCTGTTTTCTTTTATAACAGGGCATAATTGGAGGCACTAGTTATTTTACTAAGGCTTTGACTGGAATAATATTTTTCAGATTTCCTTGAAAAAAATGAGTCTGACCTAAAGAGCCAATAAAAGCCCCTTGGAAAAACTGGCCTCATACTTTGTCCTTTACAAGGTCCTGACCTGTGGTAAGTATAGAATGCTACTTTCTGACAGGTCTAGGGACTCCAAGTTTTCTTGGTACCTTGAAAGAGAGGAATTCACCCAATTCATAAAGGTATCTGCAGACACAGATAAATCCTTGGCTAGGTTTGAGGCTTTTAAAAGGTCTAATCTTAGATTCCTTATGGAAAAGGGTCTAGCAAAGCCAATTTTCTTTTAAAGAGAGCCTATAATAGCAAATGATTATTCTCACTTATTATTTGATTATGGAAATAATCAAGCCAAGAATAATAGGACTAAACCTTATTTTACAAATAAATTGGTCCTGCTATTTTGTCTTTAATACAATTGAGGAACTGAAGAGAGAAAAATCATGTTTCAAAATAAACTATAGTACATCTGTTATTAGATTCTAGACTTGCCTAATGTTTTTCAATTTTTATTATTTTTTACAATTTGGGCTGAATTCTAAATTTTTCTTGGCTACAAGTCTCCAAAATAATGTTTTCAAATTTTTTTCCTTCTTTTCCTTTTTTAATTCATTTTTCCTAATTTGAAATCACTAAAAATTATGCTGTGCTTTGCTTAAAGCCCTGCAGACTGAAGCTAGACAACTTAAACTTCGGAAGAAAATAACAGCAACCTATTTATATATATAAACCAACTTTCATACCTGCCTACCCATGTATGAACTTCAGAGTAATATGGCGTATGCGGTTTTCCAGGAATGTTTTCACTTTTTGTGTGTGTGTTGTTTTCGTTCTCTCTTCCTCTCCTTATTTTTTCTTTGTGGGACATGAGACTTCACAACCTGTTAAAAATGATTACTCCTAACAATGTGGGCTATATCTGTCTAGGATAAACCATCCTAGCCAAGTGAGATCAAACAAAACTCAAGACCGGAGACTAATTTCCTTCTAAAATGTTTTCTCAAAAGATTTTTTGAAAGATAAGGGGAGAGAAACATGAAAGGAAAATAAAATCTCCAATTCGTTATGCCAAAAGGAAAAAGTTAAGCTGAAAGCTGAGTCGTGCAAGAAACGGCCTTTCCTTTTGTTCCTAAGCCAATAGCTACAAATAAAAGGTTAAATACCTCCACAGGTAGCTACTCTATGTTCACCTTATCTTATGGAAAGTGCTGATTTACTGAGTGCAAGATTAATACGTAGTTGACTATTCCTCTATTTGCTCCTTTTCTCTTGCAACCTGTGGATTCAGTAATGCGACCATGCCCTCCCTTCTTCCCCTCCAGCCTGCTCTTCCACTTTAAATTCTGAAGCCCTTAAAATTATCTTTGGAGAAAGACACAGACCTCCCTCCCAGGCCTGCCCTTAACCTTGGCAAAATAAACTTCCCAATTGTTTGAGACCCATCTCAGGTATTTTTCGGTTTGCAACATGTACTAAATATTCAAAGGCAGATTCTTCGTAATAGTCTCAAAGTGGAAACTATCCAATAATCATAAACAGTAAAATGAATAAATTTTATTATATCCACAACGAATTATTTAACACAGCAATGAGAATAAATGATGCTTGATTACACTCTATAACATAGGTGAGTCTCACAAAAGTAATCTGGGTGAAAGAAACTGGGAAAAAGAGTACATATTATATCATTCCACTTTTATATAGGATTAAAAGGGGCAAAACATGCTGTTAGAAGTTAGAGTAGTGGTTACCCTTGGCCAGGAGTGGAAAGCTGTGACTGGCAGGGAAAATAAGGGAACTTTTGGGATGCAGGATTTTTTTTTTTTTTTTTTTAAAGAAAACAGTTTATTGAGTAGCAGAAACCAGATTACAGTAGGTTGTAGAATTTAGAGGGTGGTAGAGAATTATATATGTGCAAATATTATGTTGTCATCTAAGGCAAATCTGATATTTATTGGTTAAATTTATAGACTTTTCTTTCTCCCTGTACTACTCAAATACAGTTATTTACTCCTCTTCAGTGCTCAGTTCTATGCTCTTTTCTAGACACTCACTGAGTGAGTTCATACATTCTCATGGTTTTAACTGCTTATATGCTAATGATTTCCAAATTGACATTGTCAGTCTTTTTTCCTCAAACTTCAAATTCTTACAGTCCATTGCATAGCACACAGATGCAGGTAATATTTTGTTTCTTGATCTGAGTACTATTAAATAGTTAAAGGGATAGCTTCAACTTGTGAAAATCCAGCTAGCTATATAGTTTTGATATGTACTCTTTTCTGTATGTATAGTATACTTCAATAAAAGGCTATTTTTAAATGTATGTGATAGACCACAAGTCATATGCTATCATTGTTTCAGTTTGCATTTCTTTGATTTTTACAGAGATTGAACATTTTTTTTTCATATGTTTATTGGCACTTTGCACTGTTTCCTTTTTTACATTATTTATTTATGTTTTTACTAATTTTTATATGAGGATATTTGCCTTTTTATCTTTGACATAAAAGCTAAGAATATTAACTTTTTGTCATTTATGTTGCAAATATTTTTTCATTTGTCATTTTCCTGGCATAGGAAAGTGCTTAATTTAATTTTGATGTAATCAATTCTATCAGTCATTTCCTTCATAATTTCTTGGTTTTCGCTTATGCTTAACTAACTCAAATGCCCTCAGACCTCTTTAGTTTGTGAGTACAAACACAATCACAGTAACACTCCATTTTTTTGATTTGTAGCTCCCACCTGCTGAATTGTAGGACCTCAGTCTCTACCTTGTTTTTGCACACTCCCATGTCCCCCAAGTTATTTTTGGGACTCCCTATACTCTGCAGCCTCCTTGTTGAGAAGAGTATTTGTATCTCTCAAACTTCTGAGGGTGCCACATCACCAGGCATGACCTCTGCTGTATACCTTACTCTGTCTGGTACTACCTCCTGGTGTTCTTAGGGACTCACACCCTGGAGTGAAGGAAGATACTCTTCAGTCCTAACCGTGCTGCAGCCTTATGTGGTCCAGAAATGGGGAGAATGTCACTTGTTCCCTAAACAGCAACAGGTGCTGTATGATCATTAAGTAGATATATAAAAATAGAAAATTACCTCTGTCATTGTGGTTTTCAAACTCATTAGCATCAAAATGTGTATCATTTCATAACTTTTTTGTATAAAGTGTTTTACTCAACAAAGAGCTGGCTGTGGTTTTTCCATGATGGCTTTAGTGACTCATCCACCAGGCTTGCTAGTTTATAAACATAACTTGTAAGTGGCAGGAAGGTAGAAGCTGCTTAGACTCTTCTAAGAAGCCTGTATTCCTGAACATTTATTTACTTCATCTCTGAAATTAAGCTTACAGTGTCTACAAGGAGTAACTAATATATCCATTTGTGCAGAGAAGTTTTGATAAGAATAACATGCATTTCTGAGTATTTATTTAACAAAATAACTTTATGCTTTAAAAAAGTCTATATTGCAATCAAAGCTTTAAAAAGTATTAAGGAGGGTAAAAATGGCAGATCTGAGTACAAGAATCTTAAGAAACTGTAGATGAAATGCTGTATGTAGGTGTAAAATATTAGTAAAAATGCATTAATATTTTTATCAACTACTCTAAGATCTGCCATTTTATGTTATGCCAGTTTTTATATTTTCATCCATATTTCATTGTATGTTTTTGTGTTCTCAAGCCTTTTCCCTGATAAAACCGGTCAGAAGTTTGTCTACCTTATTATTAATTTTTAAATTGGCTTAGCAGTTCTTTGATTGACTTAGTAATTATGTTTTCTTCATTCAATGTACTGATTTCTGTTTTTGTTTAATCTTAATTCCCTTCCCTTTCATATCTTGTTTATTTGTGATTTTCATGACTACTTGTATTAAATCTTAGCTTAATTCATTTTTATCCTGTTTTAGCTTAGTAAGGTATTTAAAGCTATAAATTTGTCTCTGAACATTGGAATCAGGCATTAATTTTTAAAGTAGTGTATTTATTGTAATTATTTTTCCCTTAAGTGAAAACATGTTCACTATTAAAATGCAAACATACACACATATATGGAGGATAAAAGTGATATGCCAATCTCTTTTTGCATTCCTTCTCTGTAATACTTCTTTTCTTATCCAGAGATACAGTTATTGCTTTATCTATCCTCCCAGATGAATTTTTATGCATTTATCAATGTATGTGTATGTGTTCATTTATATTTATATACTTTACACATGTATATACACATATATAGCTTACATATTATAAGTATTGTTCACATTATACAGATAATTCTATAAATGGATTTCTTTTAATATGTCATAGATATATATTAATTTCCAGTTGCCCTCTAATAATATTTTACCAGTTTACACTAGCTATAAAAGGTTTGCTTTCTAATATGCTATCCAATACTGCAGGGAATCGGTCTTTTCTAACTTTGGCAAAATTGATAGGTAACAAGCTATATTATTATTTTTATATTAACGTACACTTCTTTGATTATTAGTGAGATTAAAGTAATTTAATTTGTCTATTAGCCACTAATATATCTTCTATAAATTGCTTTCCATATTCTTTGCTCAGTTTTTCTTTTTTTCTTTTTCTTTTTTTGAGACTGAGTTTTGCTCTTATTCCCCAGGCTAGAGTGCAGTAGCGAAATCTCGGCTCACTGCAACCTCCGCCTTCCAGTTTCAAGCGATCCTGCTGCCTCAGTCTCCCAAGTCGCTGGGATTATAGGCGCCTGCCAGCAGGCCCAGCTAATTTTTTTGTATTTTTAGTAGAGACAGGGTTTCACCATGTTGGTCAGGCTGGTCTCGAACTGCTGACCTTGTGATCCACCCGCCTTGGCCTCTCAAAGTGTTGGGATTTCAGGCGTGAGCCACCGCGCCCGGTCTTTGCTCAGTTTTCTATTAGGTTGTTTATCTTTTTCTGTTTTGTTTGGCTAGCTCTCATTATTTTCTGAGTGGTTGATAAATAACATTTGATATCCCACTTGACCCAAGCATTATTGAGGAGAGTGGTTCTACATTTCCAAGCAGTTGGGGATATTTTTTTGTTTGAAATGTTGCTATTTCTTTTCAATTTTGTTGCACTGAGGTTAGAAATGTAACCTGTATAATAACTACTTTTTGGAATTTATTGAGGTTTACTTCATGGTCTAATATATAATTAATTAAAAAATATTTCCATGGATATTGATAAAAGGTGCATTTTCTTTTGTGAATTATGTAGTACACATCTACCAAATCAATCATATTTCTTATATATGCAGAACCTTTACATCGTCAGAATTTTTTTTTCCTAAATACAAGATAGGTCAGTTAGTCTTCTGGTGTTACTTTGTTTTGTAACTGTATCCTTATACATTTAAACAGTTTTTGCTTACGATATATAAATAGTGCAACTATTTTAAATGCATTAGATTCAAAAGTACAACTTTTTAATGTAATGTTATTTAGCACAAATATTTTGTGACTACTGTATCTTCATTTAAAGTTGCATATTTATTGTAAAATAACCCTGTTTAGCTTACTTATATTTTTCTACCTTCATTTGTTGTTGTTGTTTTTATATTTTTGTTTGTTCTTTTTCTTTTGAGATGGAGTCCCGTTCTGCCACCCATGCTGGGGTGCAATGGCACGATGTCTGCTCACTGCAACCTCTGCCTCCTGGGTTCAAGCGATTCTCCTGCCTCAGCCTCCTAAGTAGTTGGGATTACAGATGCCCACCACCATGCCCATCTAATTTTTGTATTGTTAGTAGAGATGGGGTTTCACCATGTTGGTCAGGCTGGTCTCGAACTCCTGACCTCAGGTGATCCACCCGCCTTGGCCTCCCAAAGTATTGGGATTACAGGCGTGAGCCACCGCACCCGGCCTGTTCTTTTTTAAAACTGTGATAGCTTTAATCGTTTTGTTTTAGGCTTGTCTCTTTTAAACAGCATATGTTTTGTTGTTGTTGTTGTTTTTTGAGACAGAGTTTCACTCTTGTTGTCTAGGCTGGAGTGCAATGGCGCAATCTTGGCTCACTGCAACCTCCGTCTCCCAGGTTCAAGTGAGTCTCCTGCCTCAGCCTCCCGAGTAGCTGGAACTACAGGCACGTGCTACCACACCCGGCTAATTTTGTATTTTTGGTGGAGACGGGGTTTCATCATGTTGGTCAGAGTGATCTCCAACCCTGACCTCAGGTGATCTGCCCGCCTTGGCCTCCCAAAGTGCTAGGATTACAGGTGTGAGCCACTGCGCCCGGCCAGCAGTGTATGATTTTTGCCGTATATTACTTCAATATAAGAATCTTTGTTTTTGTTTAAATAATTACTATGTGAGGTAATACATATGTTAATTAGCTCAATTTGGCCATTTGACAGCATATGCATATTTCAAAACATGTTGTACACCATAAATATATACAATATTTCTTGGCCAATTTTTAAAAGAATCTTTACTTTTAAAATATAGGTGCTTAACTCATAAATATTTGTTGTTATGCCTGCTGGGTTTGATCTTACTTTTGCTATTTTTTTCTTATGGTTCCTTTGTTTTATTTAATTTACTTTTCTTTTGTTACATAGACTTATTTCTTTGCTTTATCCTTTCCAGGAATTTGGAACACAGAATATTTTATAAATTCTACATATTTTTCACATTTTAATATTTCTAGAATTAAAATACATCTTATAATGTAGGGTATGCCATAGTTTAATTTGCAACAGTTTTTCTTTCTTAATGGTACAGAAAAAAGATGTTTCTTAAAAATGATGTCACCCTTAGGTTAGATGAAATACAGTATGTCTCATTTTTATTTGTTTTTACTTTATTTTTTTCAAAGGATTTGAAAAACATATTTTTCTAATTGAGTCAAAAACAAAATGACACTTTATTTAATTAATTTTTCTAGCTTTCTTAAGGTATAATCGACAAATAAAAAATTGTATACATTCAAAGTGTACAATATGATGTTTTTATATATGTATATATTGTGAAATGATTATGACTATCAAGCTAATTAACATATTCATAACCTCATATGGTTACTTTTCTTTTTATGTGTGTAGTGAGAACATTTAAGATCTACTCTATTAGCAAATTTCAGGTACACAATATTATTAACTATAGTTACCACACTGTACATTCATTCTCCACAGTTTATTCATTTTAATGGCTTATTTCATTAATGTAATATATTCCAGTTTCATCCATGTTGTCACAAATGACAGGATTTCCTTCTTTATAATAAGCAAATAATATTCCATTATGTGTGTATATACATACATGCATAGCACATTTTCTTTATTCATTCATATGTTGGCAGACATTTAGGTTGTTTCCATATCTTGGCTATCGTGAATAATGCTGCAATGAACATGGCAGTGCAGATATTTCTCTGAGATGCTGATTTTATATCCTTTGGATATACACCCAGAAGTGGGATTGCTGAATCATATGGTAGTTCTATTTTAAATTTTTTGAGAAAGTTCTACACTATTTTCCCTTATGGCTATACCAATTATATTCCCAACAACAGTGAGAACAAATTTCCCTTTTTCCACCCTCTGACCATCATTTCTTTTTTTATTTGACATTTTTATTATTGACTTTTATTTTTTATAATTACTTTTTAATTGACAAATAATAATTGTATATATTTGTGGGATACAATGTGATATTTTAGTGTATCTTTATGGGATACAATGTGATATTTTAATCTATGTATATGTTATGGAAAGATTCAGTCAAGCTAATTAACATATCCATCGCCTCACTGATTTATCATCTTTCTGTGGTGAGAATGTTAAGAAATCTATGTTAGCAATTTTGAAATATACATTATTAATTGTTGTCATCATGCTGTGCGCTAGATCACTAAAACCTATTCCTTAAGTCTAACTGAAACTTTATACCCTTTGATCAACATCTTTACTATCCCCATCCCTTCTCCTCCCCGCTAAACCCCTAGTAATCACCTTTCTACATTGGACAGATCATCTAGACAGCAAATCAGTAAGAAAATATTGGACTTGAATTCTGAGTTAGACTAGACACTTGTTACCTTTTAACTTTTTGGATAATTGTCACCCTAACGGGTATGAGATGATATCTCATTGTGGTTTTAGTTTTCATTTCTCTGATGATTAGTGATGTTGAGCATCTTGTCATATAATTGTTGGCCATTTTATGTCTTCTTTGAAAAAATGTTTACTCAGGTCCTTTGTCCATTTTTAATCAGGTTATTTGTTGTTTCACTATTGAGTTGTGTGAGTTCCTCACATGCTTTTAACTAACCACTTATTGGATATATGGTTTGCAAATATTTTTTCCCATTCCATGTGTTTCCTTTTAATTTTGTTGATTTTTTTTTCTTTTGTTGTGCAGAAACATTTTAGTTTTGAGTAGTTCAATGTGATCCATATAAAAACTGTAATTACATTTTTCACAAAAATAGAAAAAATATAAAATTTGTATGAAATCACAGAAGACCCCATGTAGCTAAACCAATTTTAAGCAAAAAGAACAAAGCTGGAGGAATCACACCTCCTAAATTAAAGTTATATTACAAACTAGAGTAATCAAAACAGCATGGTACTGGCGTAAAAACAGACACAGAGACCAGTGGAACATAGAAAGCCCAGAAATAAACCCATGCACATATGGCCAACTAATGTTTCACAAAGGCACCAAGAATATACAGTGGAGAAAAGATAGTCTCTTTAATAAATGGTTTTGGGCAAACTAGATATCCACATGTTAAAAAAGTGAAATTATATCATCAAACCATACACAAAAATCAACTCAAAATGAGTCAAAGCCTTAAATGTAAGGCCTGAAATTGTAAAACTCCTAGAAGTAAACAGGGGAAATGCTCCAAGACACTGGTCTTGACAATAATTTTTTTGGATATGACATTGAAAGCACAGGCAGCAAAGGCAAAAAGACACAGGTGGGACTAAGATGACATTTTAAATATTTCCCTCCATTTAAAAATAAGAAACTTTTCAAAAAGGCATTTACCACCTTCTTCTTTGATCCAATTACTTCCTAGTCTGAAGTCTTTATACCTCAGTTGTTGCTATGGAAGTATTATTTTATAGTATATATTTTATCTTTTAAGAGTGACTTCTGACTATTGCATACAGTTTTGCAACCAAATTCATAAGAATCATTTACATTAGTTTTTGGTTTAATAGGTTTGATGTTTCCTGCTAGTCCTTTTGTTATACAACTTGCCTATTCTTGACATATTCATTTTCTTTACTTCTCAATTGGATAGAGTTTCTTTTCTTTTTTTTTTTGTATGAGAAAATGCACAATTATTTTAAGAGTTTATTTTCAACCAAATTTTTCGGAAGTGCATATATAGTGAATATAGCTTTTGAACCTTTGCATATGTGAGCTGACTTTCTGTTGACTATGCATACATATATAATGACTATGTATCATATAAAATAAAGATCATATTCCTGGCTGGGCGCGGTGGCTCAAGCCTGTAATCCCAGCACTTTGGGAGGCCGAGACGGGCGGATCACGAGGTCAGGAGATCGAGACCATCCTGGCTAATACGGTGAAACCCTGTCTCTACTTAAAAATACAAAAAACTAGCCGGGCAACGAGGAGGGCGCCTGTAGTCCTAGCTACTCAGGAGGCTGAGGCAGGAGAATGGCGTAAACCCGGGAGGCGGAGCTTGCAGTGAGCTGAGATCCGGCCACTGCACTCCAGCCTGGGTGGCAGAGCAAGACTCCGTCTCAAAAAAAAAAAAAAAAAGATCATATCCCTTTTCCTTCAGATATGTCTTCCAGTATTTTATATTGCAGAAAAGGATTCTAAACTCAGCTTCATTTTTGTTCTTTTTTTGTAATTTGTTTTTCATATCTGGGTGTTTGTACAATTTCCTTTACCCTTACAATGAAAAACAGAATGACCAAGATTGATATTTCTAGAGATGTAGTGAGCTCTCTATACCTGTAAATGTAGGGAATTGACATTCATTGGGTGCCTCTTACTTCTTTCTCTCCTCTTCTTAAAATGACCCCACAGGTCCTAGCTATTTGATTTGAGTAGATTATTGATATGAGACCTTTCTTCTCTGAAAAGATAAGCATTTAATATTCTAAATTTTCATCTAAGAATTGCTTTAGCTGTACCCTACAAGTTTGATGTGTTAATTCAAAATATTTCCTTATTTCCATTGTGAGTTCCTATTTGACTCACATTTAGAGACTTATGAAAACATCTTATAGACATAACATGTTACTTTAAAGAGATGAAACCTTATCTTAGATCACAAAGAATAGAACAAAAAAATGCAAAAACTAGCTCCACCCACACACAGTTTGGCTTTATGTTTTCTCAATTTTCATATTTTTAGGTTGGCTATCTCTTGACAGGTTTCTGTAGATTTATCACTTGGGGCCCATATTAGAGTTATGTGTGGATTGCACATTACAATTACAGAGTTAGAGAATTATGGGTATTTCCATGTACCAAATTTTACTAGTGGTTCTTACACCTTCAATTTTCTTTTCTTTTCTTTTTTTGTATGTTAGTGTTGTTTTCTTTCAAATTGAAGAACTCCCTTTAGCATTTTTTCTAAGATGGGTCTGGTGGTGATAAATTTTTTCAGCTTTTGTTTGTTTGGGAAATAATTTACCTTTCCTTAATATTTGAAGATTAGCTTTGCTGGATGCAGTATTATTGGACGTTCTTTTTTTTTTTTTTCTTTCAGAACTTTGAAAATGTCAACCTACTCCCTCCTGATGTGTATGATTTCCATTGAGAATACCAAATGAATTGGAGCTCCTTTATGTTATTTGCTAATTTTCTCTTGCTGCTTTTAGGATCCTCTCTTTATCTTTGTCCTTTGAGAGTTTGATTATATACTTTGAGGTAGTCTTATTTGGATCATACCAAAAATCAGTAGCATTTCTTTGTGCCAACACTGAACAATCTGAAAAAAAAAGGGTAATCCATTTATAATAGCCACGAATAAAACTAAATACCTTGGAATTAACTTAACCAAAGAAGTGAAAGATCTCTCTATAATGAAATCTATAAAAAACTGATGGATGAAATTGAGGAGGACACCAAAAATGGAAAAATATTTCATCTTCATGGATTAGAAGATTCAATGTTGTTAAAATGTGCATACTACCCAAAGCAATCTACAGACTCAATGTAATCCCTATCAAAATACCAATGCCATTCTTCACAGAAATAGAAAAAACAATCCTAAAATTTATGTAGAACCGCAAAAGAACCAGAATAGCTAAAGCTGTCCTAAGCAAAAGGAACAAAACTGGAGGTATCACATTACCTGACTTCAAATGATACTACCGAACTATAGTAACCTAAACAACATGGTACTGGCATAACAAGCACATAGACAAATGGAACAGAATAGAGAACCCAGAAACAAACTAAGACATCTAGAGTGAACTAATTTTCAACAGACGTGCCAAGAGCCTACACTGGGGAAAAGACAGTCTCGTCAATACATGGTACTAGGAAACCTGAATATACATATGCGGAAGAATGTATCTAGACCCTTATCTCTTTCCATATACAAAAACCAAATCAAAATAGATTAAAGATTCAAATATAAGACCTTACACTATGAAACAACTATAAGAAAACATTGGAGAAACTCTCCAGGACATTTGGGCAACAATTTATCGAGTAATATCCCATAAGAACCCAGGCAACCAAAACAAAAATGGACAAATGGAATCACATAAATTTAAAAAACTTCTGCACAGCAAAGGAAACAACAAAATGAAGGGATAACCCACAGAATAGGAGAAAATATTTGCAAACTACTCATCTGACAAGGGATTAATAACCAGAATATTTAAGGAACTCAAACAACTCTATAAGAAAAAACTAATAATCCATTTAAAAATGGACAAAAGATTTGAATAGACATTTCTCAAAAGAAGATACACAAATGGCAAACAGGCATATGAAACAGTGCTCAACATCATTGATATCACAGAAATGCAAATCAAAACTGCAATGAGATATCATCTCACCCCAGTTAAAATGGCTTTTATCCAAAAGATAGGCAACTGCAAATGCTGGCAAGGACGTGGATAAAAGGAAACCCTCATACACTGTTGGTGGGAATGTACATTAGTACAACCACTGTGGAAAACAGTTTGGAGGTTTCTCAAAAAACTGTAAATTGAGCTACCATAAGGTTTAGCAATCCCATTCCTAGCATATACCCAAAGAAAGGAGATCAGGATATTGAAGAGGTATCTGCACCTCCATGTTTATTGCAGCCCTATTCACAATAACCAAGATTTGGAAGCAACCTAAGTGTTCATCCAGAGATGAATAAATAAAGAAAATATGATACTTATACACAATGGAGTACTATTCAACCATAAAAAGAATGAGATCCTGTCATTTGTGACAACATGTATGGGACTGGATGTCACTATGCTAAGTGAATTGAGCCAGGCACAGAAAGACGAACATCACATGTTCTCACTTATTTGTGGGAGCTATAAATCAAAGCAATTGAACTAATGGAGACAGAGAGTAGAATGATGGTTACCGGAGGCTGGGAAGGATAGTGGGTGAGTTGGGGAGGTGGGGACGGTTAATGGGTAACAAAAAAATTAGCTTAAAAGAATGAGTAAGATCTAGTATTTGGTATCACAACAGGGTAAATATAGTCAATAATAATTTAATTGTACATTTTAAAATAACTAAAAGAGTAGAATTGGATTGTAATACAAAGGATAAATATTGAGGGATGGATGTCATATTTTCCATGATATGATTGTTACACATTGCATGTCTGTATCAAAACAGCTCATGTACCCCTTAAATAAATATACCTACTGTGTACCCAGAAAAATTAAAAATAAAAAGTTTTTTAAAAAATAAAAATAAATAACAGTCACATTACTGGGGCCCAAATGAATGAAATTTTCAAAATAGTATTTTCAAATCAAAATGCAAATAGGCTAATTTCCTAGATCCAAGTGCATGAATTTTTTTCTTCCTCTTTATTATACATCTGCTTTTTTTCTTTTTAATTTTAGCTTTTAAAGATTCATTTGACTGTTAGGCTCTATTTTATTACAGGCTTTTATAAGTGGTTTCCTCACTGTTCTAAGGACAGGTTATTTCTCCTGCATTATTCTCTGTGGGAACAGAGTTTCCTGCAGTTTGCTGAGAATTGCTGTTTAGTTGATGACATTTTCACTTCTGCCTGGGTCTTGCTTCACAGTGCCAAGCCGAAAATTACCTCTCAGCTTAACGTCATCAGTTTAAGAATTTGATATTTCTAGAAAAACCATTCCCGATACCCACCGTCTCCTTCCTCTTTTCACCCAGGTCCCCTTTCTGCATTTCCACCTTGTGGATTAGAGCCTGACAGTTACAACAGACTTTGGAGTTTAAACTTTATATCACAATGTGGTGTTCTTTTGATTACATGTTTAAGGTTCTTCTGCCTTTCCATAAAGCTAGGATTTTACACTCCCTCTCTGGAATGCCCTTTTATTTTAGTCTTTGTTAAATGAGATTATACCAAAGTTATGTGCTTAATATAGCTGTTCATCAATATAATATGAATGTCAGGTAAAATTCTAAACGTAAGAAAATATAGCTTCAGTAACTATATCAGTCAAAGTCTAGGCAAGAAAAAGAAATTCCACCAAATAGTTTAATTGAAGGCATTTAACAGTGGCGATTGAATGGCAAAAGTGTTAGAAGAGCCTGAAGAGCAAATTAAAGAAGCACCCTTAGGGCTGAAGGAACTATGAAAAAGATAATGCTAACAGAGCACAGGAGCCAAGACCACCTTTAGGGGCCAGAATCATGACAGGAGCCTCCCAGAAAAAGCTGGGGCCATGGAGGGACATAATCACCAATTATTGTAAGGGATACCACCTAAAGCAGGATTGGGCGATAGGCAGGAGATTGAGCTGGCAAGCATAAATGAGCATGGGAGAAATACATTGGTTTCACCCTCTTTTTTCTCTAGTCTTTTACCAGGGCCTCCCACTAATTGAATCTAGCCAGAAGCCTGGGAAGTATAATTTGCACCCTTCAAACCACCATGATGCAGAGCAAAGCAAGGGAAAAATGGGGAGTGGATTGGAAAAACAAATACACAGTAACGGTAATCACTTTGTTGAGGCTGCTGCAGCCATAGAGGTTATTAACAAAGGTGAAGAAGTGGGTGTTTGACAGTTGAGAGAGGTCTTGGGTAGGAAAGCTGCATTCGTTGTAGAATCAAGTACTTATATGCTGTTCACTATGGATGGGACAGGAAACAGAATGAGCAACCCTTGCACTTAGAAAGCTAATAGCCTTATAGTAATGTATAATTTAAAATAATAATTATTTATTTATTATTTATTATATATTTATAATATATAAGGCACTATGGGAACATATAGTTGGGGGACCTAATCTCCTGGGACAATCAGAAGGTTTGCTGGAGTTGGAACTGGGGAGGAAGGCTAGACGATGTCACAAAGGGCTTTGTGGGCTCTGTTGGAGTTTAGACCTTATCCTAAAGGAGATAGGATGTTACTGAAGGGTTTTAACTAGGGAAATAACCATCAGATTTATGGTTTGGAAAGATTGTTCCAGACTGGTGGTTGGGAGAGCAGGTAGGACACTATCTAGGTGAAAGAGGATGCTGCCCTGGACCAGTATAGCGAATGAGGGTGAAGAAAAGTTCTAGAGATACTTGGAAGGTTGAAACAGCAGTGCTTTAATTGGCGATTGATTGGCTGTATGGGTAAGGTTAATAGGAGAGAAGGATTATGTTTGAGTCCCGGATAGATAACAGTGCTGGCTGTTAAAATGAAGAACACAGTCAGTGAGGCAATCTGGATGGTTAAGAATCAAGGGCTGGACAAACATTTTCTGTAAAGGGTCAGATAGCAAATATTTTGAGCATGGTGGGCCAAAGAGCCTCTGTTGCAACTACTCAGCTCTGCCATTTTAGTGTGAAAACAGATGTAGACAATATGTAAACAAAAGGGTATGGCTGTGTCCAAATAAAACTTTTCAAAACCAGTTGATGGGCCAGGATCCATAGTTTGCCTACCCCTGGTTAAGAAGTGAGTTTCTTATTGTATTGTAAGTGAGTTTCCTTGCATTTAAGGGGATAGAAGACATCCAGGTAGAGATGTTGAGTAGGCTCTAGGCATGGGAGGCAGTCCTCCTACTCCTCTCTTGACCTCATCTTCCACCCTGTTAAAAAAAAGTAGCTACAGAAGCTCAAAACCAAATTTCATTACAAAACGGTTTTCTTCCTGTGGGATAGCTATTAGAAGTTTTTTTGGGGTTGTGTGGCGGGGGCAGGGAGGAGAAGAAGGTTGACTCTTAAGAAAACACAGTACCTTATATTTTGACTTTTTTTTCTGCCTTTTTGTTTCTCCTTCTTGTCTTATACCAGATGCTTCATTGTGTACATCTTTCAGTTATTGTGCTAATAGTATTTTCTCTTGTTGATAAGACAACGTTGTCTTCTGACATATATTATGTGTCCATAGTCTACTGAACACTGACACAGTACCTGGAGATACACGGATGGATAAGGTGGTACCTGAGAGTGCCCACACTCTAGTGTGGGAAAAACTACATTAAAAATTGTCCCATGATGTCACGTGAAGAAGGTAATGATGGAGGTTTGACCATAATTCTATGAAAAGACACAGGGAGAAGCTTGTAGTTATTCCTGCAGTGGCTGAGTGGGTGGGTAGAAGATTACTTGAACTATATGCCTTGCAAAATTAATCAGATTAATCAACCAATTGTAATGTTGATGGCAGTGAGAGGGGGTAGGGTTGTGGGATTCTCACAGAGGAAACAGCATGGATAAAAGCATAGAAATGTGAAGATGCAGGGTCTGTTAAGAGGAGAGTAAAACCGGGGTCTCTTAAACCCTGGCACAACTGGAAAGACCTAGGATACTTCTTGGGTGGGAAGGTTTCCAGTATTGAATTTCCACTTTCTTTTTCATGAGTCAGACTTTGGCTGGTAGGACAAGGGCTTTATTAGTGGGGTTGGGGGTCTGGGGTGCAGTAGGGTCCTTAGTTGGTCCAGGGGTTTGATGCTCACAAAGCTTGCCCACTTCCATCCAGGGAGCTGAATCATGGTTTGCATTACTGATTGATCCACTGGAAGTAGAATATTATTAAGGGACACTCAAAGGACTTTAAGCAGGGTCTCAGATCTCTGCACTTTCTGGTGGAACCAAGTAATTCAGATAATGTGGCTTCTGAGAATTGTTCCCAAAATGGGAGAAAAATGGTAAACACAAACAAATCAAGGACTTTCATGCTGTGGTTATGGTTAAAAGATTTTTAACATTTTTTTGTTAGGAGGAACCATTATATGTAAAAAGGAGTTCATTGTGTCTGCTCAAACCCATGTCACTGTCCTATAGTCTGAATTTTTGCTGTGAACACTAAAGAAAACATTTCGCAAATTGAAGTCAACTGTGCTCTGCAGCAAAAATTCTAATCATGCTTTGCATCTCTTCCCCAACTCAGAGACACTGAGAGAAACAGAATGTGCCTCAAGATGGAGCCCTTGAACCACAAAGTTTTGAAGCAAATTCAGTGAATTTGTAAACTTGCCAGGCACAGGCAAAGTTGCAGCTGCTGGTCAAAGCTGGTGGCATTTTTCATGTGGAAATCAGAAGGTAGGGGAAAGTGGTATCCCTTATCCCCTAAAGCTTTCATGGGGGCCAGGCAAACCTGAGGAGCAGACTGGTATGGTAGTTTTGCGACTTGGGCTCCAACAGCTTACAGGGTTATAAAAGTTAAATCAACAGGATACATAATTTTACTTGTATTAATAAATATACTTATTTCTCTAACAAAGTACCTATTTCCCTCTTCTTAAGCCCATCTCAAAAGGTAAAAACACTACTTGAAATTTTAATAATCCTCTGTGATCCCTGGTAAGTTCTTATTGGTATATAAGCACTTTCCTTAGACATGAGGGAATGACACGCAAAGGAAGCATCAAGAAGGAGACTACTGCAACGCCCAAGTAAATGGGATGCTCCTCACAGCAGGGCAGTTTTCCTGCTGCCTAGAGAGGAAGGCAGCTCAATGCAGGAAGAAGAGCTAGGGTGTCAGCATATGCCACGTCTAGGCTAGACTCTGTCTCTGTCCTTTCCTAGCTATGTACTCTCGAGCTGGCTTCTCAACCTAATAACTCTTCCAGACCCTTAAGGATTGAAGATAATGCATTAAAGTGCCCAAGGCTTGTGCCTATGAATAAAGCGCCTACTACTGGTTACTGTTGGAGCAGCCATGTCTACATGTTCAGACTGTGCACTGAACAAGACATCACATGTATGGAGGTGCCATTCGCACTTTAGACAAATGATGTATATCAATGCAGGTGAGCCCCAGAGCAACAGGGAACAGCCCTTTACATCCACCCACACTGGTCCATGCAGCCATGTGCTTATGGGGCAAGCATGTGGACAGGCATGAACTACTGCACATGTTTGCAAAGCTGTTACCTGCCCTTACTATACCTATTCTTTCGCCCCTCCCACTTGCAGACCCAAATAGAAATCTGATACAGTCACCCCTCCCACTTTGGCAGGGAAGGTTCAGTGAATAGGCTGTTATTACCAGGAGCCTGCATGACTCAAGCAAGCAGGTAAGCAGGGATTCTTGGATAACAGCTCAGGCTGTGCAGTCTTTGCCTGGTTCCTCACAAGCCTTTCATGCTCTAGCCAATGGCTTACAAATGATCCATGGAACTGCCTTTCAGGAGTTTTCAGATGGATGGTAGCAGTGTTCCCAGCATTAACCCTATCCTATCCCCACCCTTCCCACTCTTCTACAAGTGGACCATTGGCCACATAAAGGACCATATGCCACACTTTCTCTGGCCCAGCTGTGTAAGCTTGTCCAGCTTGGCTACTGCTAAATGACATCAGCGTCTATCATATTATCGATAGCACAGACTTTTGTTTGGTGATATCCTATTAATTAATCACACTTAGTAGTGCTTTGTACAATTTTTAGATATTGTTATCCTTGTGTTCTACTTCTCATCTTCTTTCATTTTTTCCTTTTTTCCCCTAATAACCCTCTTTGCCTTTTTTCTTTCTTACTGAGGTTATGTCTTTCTTATAACTTTGTCCTTCCTCTATCTTCTTTTCGTTCCTCATGTCGGTTTTCTCTTCTCAGCCCATAGCTCTTCTCCTCCCCATGTTTCTTCTTCTTTCTTGTTCAATTCCTTCCCCTCTCTCTATGCTTTCCTTCCTACTCAGTTTTTTCTTTCATTCAGCTTTATTTCCTCCTCCACTCTCACAAGCACCTTCTCAATTTTTCCCTCCTTTATTCAGTAGCTTAATTTCTCCCAGGGATACTGGCGTTAAAGAGTTCTGGTAGACGGAAAGTCACAAAGGTGGGGGTGCTAGGTGCCCATTTGGTCCAAGCCAGGTCCTGCAAATGTCCATTTCACTTCAAATCCTTAAAGACTAATGGAATCCAGAGAAGTGACCATCATGGATCTAGTTTACAGAAAATGCGTAAATTCCCTGTAGCACTGGAGCTGAGAATTCAGACCTAGCCCAGGTTTAAATCCAAGTTCATGACTTTTTCCCCTTGAAATTACAGAGAAGTCATGGGGTCTCTTTAGGACTAGCCTGATGGTCTTGACCTTTTTGAGTGTCACGGTCTTCTTTGAGAATCTACTGAAACTTTTGAATCCTCTTCTCAGAAGAATGCACATGAGCTTAAAGTTTTGCTTACGAAGTTAAGGAGTCCACAGATATCCTGAAGCCCGTTCGTGAGTTCTCCAGAAGCCCTGTGGCTGGAGGTTGGACCATATGAATTCAAACTCCAAAGGACGACTTGTCTGCTTTGGCCGGCAATTGGTGTGATAAGTTGTAGAGTGGAGAACTAAGGCAACATGTTGCATTTCAATACTAGAGCTAAAGACTCTGGTGAGAGTTTTCTAGATTGAAGAGACAGATATTGGTCAGGTTTTGCCTGCTCTATGAATTTCCTGCTCGAAGTGAAGACAGGAGCCTTCACATTTCACAGTTTGTCCTTTTCTGGCCATTTGGAAACCTGACTGTTTTGACTGTACAAACTTACAGCTGGGGCCTGAGCAGTGAGCAGAATGGAATGTCTATCAGGATAGCTGCAGCTTCCACAGCTTCCTGCTTTCGTCAGCTTCAGCTTAATATCTATTATTGCAAAGAGTAGGGTAAGGAGGTCATTTTCTTTGTCCAAATTTTTTTATTCAAGGTGGCTTTTTCCACGTGAAAAATAAATGTGGGAGGAAAGAATCCCATTTATCCATTTTGGGAAATAATTTATTTGAGGAGTCTGAATTCTGGGCACATTTTATTGAATCAGTATGTCCCTGTGAAGTATATTATGGTTTAATTTTAGTCATGGTGCTTATGCTTTGTTTGTACCCTTGGTGGAACTTTGGTGTTTTCTAATTAATTTGTTTTCTTCTTCTCTCTGCTAATTAGGTCTTCCAAGTTTATAAGAAGAATCAGATTTCCAAGAGCAATTTACTCCTTTCTTCATTCTGTTACGCATTATTTGGAATGGCTTTTCTTCAATGAATTCAATTAACAGTTATTATGCGTATTTCTGTGTAACATCCGGCTCCAAGGGATGAGGAGCTAAAGAGAACAACACACGACCCTTGCTGTACCCAGGGTGTGTGTGTGTGTGTGTGTGTGTGTGTGTGATGCAAATGATGCATATGTGTCATGTGAGTCGAGTTTGTGTATAGGGGTGGGGGATTATTAAGAAGAGAAGAAAGCGAGGAATAGGAGAGGCAAGGGCAGGTGGAAATTCATCAAGTTGAGAGACTAGTCCCTAGGCTGGCAGTTAAAAATCTGATGTGTCCAGTCCAAAAGGGTTGGGTGAAAACAGAAGGTGCTGGGAAATCTCAATTTTACAGCTGGAGACATCCAGGATGTTAGGTTGATGACTGCATCAGTAACTCTCGACTCACCTGTTGGTGGCAGAGATTCCCGTTTCTCTGCAGCTGACAATGCGTCAGGACTGGGTGAAGGTATCCTGGGCTCACACTGTACAGTGCTGAGGAAGGCAGAAGATGACTGGCTAATGACATTAAGAGACTTGGGGAACAGTGGGGTGGGAGGAGCAGGTGTGAGGGAAAAGTATAAGTTCCATAGAGCACATTTTCTTAAAATTTACAAGTGATGAATTATTCATGCTTCACTAAGAAGAATGCTCTATCTTAGGACTTTTCACAATTGTCTTCAGTTATTGTTATCAACACAATTAGAGTTTTCTCCTTTTAACTGTCTACTAACATGGCATGTTGTCTATGTGAATCAGGTATGTTTAATCATGATTGCAAATGCCAGTGTCATGTGAATCCTTCTGAGTACAGATAGCAGTGTGGGCTGAGCATGGTGGCTCATGCCTGTAATCCCAGCATTTCAGGAGGCCGAGGTGGGTGGATCATGAGGTCAGGAGATCGAGACCATCCTGGTCAACATGGTGAAACCCTGTCTCTACTAAAACAGAAAAAAATTAGCTGGGAGTGGTGGTATGCACCTGTAGTCCCAGCTACTCGGGAGACTGAGGCAGGAGAATCGCTTGAACCAGGGAGGTGGAGATTGCAGTGAGCTGAGATCATACCACTGCACTCCAGCCTGGTGACAGAGTGAGACTCTGTCTAAAAAAACAAAAAAGAAAAAAAGAAAAGAAAAAGCAGTGTGGAGAAACCCTTGCTCAGCTAACAGTGGAACTTTAGGGTCTGAGACTTTTGGAGAAAGTTATTTCCAAAAGACTTTAGAGTAAACTATTGTTGAGAATCTTACTCACCTTCATAAATACCTCCTCCAATAGAACTTTTTCATGGAAGTACAAGAGCCTCTTTTATCCCTTTCAGACTTGCCATTTTCAGATTTCAGTTTGGAAGAACAGTGGCAGGGTGGGGTGGAATCCCATATCTACACCTGAGTAGGTAACCTGTATGTGTATTGAAGAATTAATGTCTTGAATTTTGTTTGCATAAGAAATTCTATGTAGCAGATATTTTGCCAGCATTTTGCCCACGTAGCAGTCACTCCTGTAAAACACAGATGCTATTAGGCCTGTCAAAAGGTATATAAGAATAGTACCTATGCAAATATCTGTACAATGCTAAATACTCTCAAGAAAAATGGACATGTTTCCCAGACTTTTTTTTTTTCCTCTTTGAGCAAATGGTTTTATTGGATCACAAAGATTTTACAATTTTATCTAAGGACAGGTGTGATTTACTATTACTTGCAGATATTAGTTTGATCATCATGTTGGCTCCATAACTCTCTGGTATGTGGTTGTTGTGTGTGTATGGACTGACCTTTGAATGATGACTAGCAGGACCTGGAGTGGTTACAGCTCTAGGTTCCAGGATATCTTGCTCAAATCCATGCTCCACATCCATTGTCTGTGCTTGAAGTGGATCATTTGCTTATTGTCAGTATCAGGGCAACATTCTTTTGCATCTTTTATCTGCAAGCATCGGATTTGGCGGCTTTGTTTTTCGCCAATACCTCTGATTGCAAAAGGACACCAAAAAGGCTTAGAAACTGTTAAATGACAGTGGAAACTTTTATTCTGATTACTGCTTTCCAATTGGTTTTCTTTCTGAAACTTTTATTTTGATTACGGCTTTCCAACTGATTTTCTTTAGTTAAAGGCTTAGTGACTTCTTTTTTTTTTTTTTTAATTATACTTTAAGTTCTAGGGTACATGTGCACAACATGCAGGTTTGTTACATAGGTAATACATGTGCCATGTTGGTTGGCTGCACCCATCAATTCGTCATTTACATTAGGTATATCTCCTAATGCTATCCCTCCCCCAGGCCCCCACCCCCTGACAGGCCCTGCTGTGTGATGTTCCCCGCCCTGTGTCCTTGTGTTCTCGTTGTTCAACTCCCACCTATGAGTGAGACATGCGGTGTTTGGTTTTCTGTTCCCAGACTATTTTTATGTCATATCTGTCTCGGAGGTTGTCAGTTCTGACAGCATGTTTCTCTTCAGATATTGTTTCAATGATAGGTGCCTGTCTTTGGGGCAGAAACAAGAATAGGAATAAACCTTATTATAATAATAAAGGAAAGCTACAACATAGCAGGTCCTAAGCACAGGAAGGATTTGAAGAAGAGATGCTCTTGTTTGAACAGAAGAAGTGGGAACCAAAGACAATTGACAGGGAAGGAGAAATGGGAAAGCAGGACTCAAAATCACTTAGATCTGCCTAAAGTGATCAGACATCCCAGTGTAAATATCTTTTCCAGGACCATCCTCCCCTAGGAGCATAGGGTCAGATTGCAGTGAAGGATTCTGGCTAAAATTCTACCAGAATGTCTGAGCCTTCTTGCCTATTCTCCTTTTCAAATTCTGCTATGTTTTCTCATATAAATGTGTCATTCTATCTACTGAATGGGAAGCATACCAAAAGACCAAGTGTCTCCACTTCTCCTGAATTTCAAGATAATTCAAGTTAGTTAGAAACAACAATGAAATAGAAAACTCTCTTCCCCAGTCAGTTTCTCTCTGTTACTCTGCCCCAGGAAACAGGAAAACCTACCAGGGGCACCAGATGACAGCTCTCAGCATGTCACTTTACCAGTCACTCTTAGGATTGGTACTAACTTTCAAAATTTTTCCTCATGAGCAGTGCACCATCCCTCCTTCCTCCCATTGACAGCAATGTGTAGATCCTGGCAACAGCAGTTTTAACAACTGTTTTGTACTGGAAATGATAGGGTAATTTATTTTCAAAACTGGAGCACATTCTTTCTTCTTTAACCTAGATGTTGGGAGAGATTTTGTTTTTACTTTTTATTTTGAGATAACTGTATAGTCACATGCAGTTTTAAGAAATAATACAGATAAATTCCTTACACCCATCACCCATAGTTTCCCTCAGTGGTAACATCTTGCATGACTATAGTAGAATATCACAGCCAGGAAACTGACATTTATATAATCCACTTAACCTTATTCATATTTCTCCAGTTTTACATGCGGTCATGTGTGTGTGTATTTTGTTCTTTGCAATTTTATCATTATGTGTGGAATACTGTGACCACTACCACAGTCAAGATCCAGAAGAGTTCTGTGACAGGGATCCCTTGTATTGCTCTTTTATAACCACACTCACCTGCCTTTCATGCTCCATCTCCACCCCTAACTCCAAACCTTGGCAACCTGCAATCTGTTCTCCATCTCTATAATTGAGTCGTTTCAAAAATGTTGTATAAATAAAATCATACAGGATGTAACCTTTTTGTTTGCCTTATTTATTTATTTTAACTCAGCATAATTTCCTTGAGATCCATTTAACTTGTTGCGTGGTATTGGTAGTTCGTACTTTTTATACCATTCCGTGGTATGGATACACCATATTTTGTTTATTCATTCATCGGTTGATGGACATTTGGGATGTTTCAAGTTTGAGGCTATTATCAATAAAGGTGCTATGGCTATTTTATTACAAGCCTTTGTGTGGATATAAGTTTTCTTTTTTCTGGGTTAAATGCCCAAGAATGCAATATCTAGGTTGCACAGTGAGCACGTTTATTTTTTATAAGAAACTACCATACTCTTTTACACTGGTTGTACCATTTTACATTCCCACCAGCAATGTATGAATGCTCTAATTTCTTGGCATCATTGCCAACATTTGGTGTTATCACTTTTTTTTAAATTTTAGACATTCTGATAAGTGCGTAGTGATATGATGCACAATCCTACTTCCAGTACCAATTGTTTAGTGGTTGCCCCATGGAGAGCAGGACCAACCCCCTACTCAAATTTGGCTCAGATGTTGATTGAGACTGATCTCTCTCTCTCTCTCTCTCTCTCTCTCTCTCTCTCACACACACACACACACACACACACACAAAGAGGGTCTGAAAAGTTTTATTATTTACATATTTGGACTTTTGGGGGAGAGCAGGGCAGACACCCAAGGCAGTTTGAAATGGCTTGAGTAAGGAAAGGGCCAGTAACTTTCGATTTTATTATGGTCCAGGGATGGGTCTGGGATGAAGATTCCTGTATGTGGGCAAAAATTTTTGTGGTTTGGCATTTCCTGGTGGTGCCAAGGGAAGGAGTGCTCAGGCTTTCTTATCAGCTCACCTAGATATCGAAGAAAAACGGAAGGGAGAGAGGTAGGGGCTGAAAGCTGTTAGTGGTCAAACATCAAAAATAGACTCAGACACTTTATTACAAGTTGCTTTTGTACCTTTGCCAAAGATAAGTTAAGCATATTTGGGTAGGTCTATTCCTGGGTTCTCTATTTTGTTCCATTGATCCATGTGTCTATTGCTCTGCCAATACTATACTATCTTGACCACTGTAGCCATATAGTCAGTGTTAGCACAGGGTAGAGTGGTTCTACCCACTTTATTTTCCCTTTAAAGGTTATTTTAATTATTCTAGGGTCTGTGTAGTTCCATGTCAATTTTTGAGTACACTTCTTTATGTCTACAGAAATCCCTGCTGGGACTTTAATAAATATTGCATTAGTCTATAGCTCAATTGAGGGAGAGTTCACATTTTTACTATTTTGAGTCTTCTAGTCCATGAACACAGTATGGTGCTTCTTTTATTTAGTTTTTCTTTGACTGCTTTTATTAGCATTTTTTAATTTTCATGATACAAATACTGTTCATGTTCTGTTAGATTTATACCTACATATTTAATTTTCTTTAGAGTAATTGTACATTGCATTCAATTTTTAATTTCAGTTTCCACATGTCTGCTGCTAGTATATAGAATTGAGATTAATTTTTGTGTGTTGATTTTGCATCCCGAGGCTTTGAAAAGTTCACTTACTATCTCTAAGAGTTTGTATTTTGTTGATTCTTTGGAATTTTCTACATAGAAAACATGTCATCTGTAAATAGGGACAGTTTTATTTTTTCCTTTTCAATCTGTATGCATTTCATTTCTTTTTCTTGCCTTATTGGATGGAACTTGGAACTTTTAGCACTACGTTGAATAAAAGTGGTGAGAGTGGACATCCTTGGCTGTTGCTAAGCTATAAACAGTGAAATATTCAAAAAGACTACAAATAAATCAAGATAAAAACCTAAAAAATGTTCAAGTAACCCACTGGAAAGCTAGAAAAGAGAAACAGAAGAATAAGATATATAAGAAAGAATCAAAAAAGAAATAACAAAATGTCAGTAAAAACCCTAATATATCAATAGTTAACCTTACATGAAAATAGTCTAAATACTCCAATTAAAAACAGAGACTGGCAGAATGAATTTTAAAAAGCTACGATCCAGCTATATGCTCTCTACAAGAACCTCACTTTAAATACAATGACATAAGTTGAAAGTAAGAGGATGGAAGAAGGCGTACCATGCAAATATTAACAAAAAAAGACAAAAACAACAGCAAAAGTAGGAGTGGCTATATTAATATCAGGTAAAGTAGATTTCAAAGCATACAATTTTCATGTAGTAGTGTGTAAGATGTATGGGCAGGGTACAGAGTTCTCTCTATAACACATGGTTAAATGTGAAAGATGACTACACTATCCAGATGCAATGTAGCGAACATTTCTGTTACGAGGACAACCTGCAAGGATCTTGTTTGTAGGACAAAGTTCTCTTGGACTCCATTAGTTAGAGATTGCTAACTCCTGGCCTTGTGCAGCATATTTGACGCTTTTGCATCTGCTGGTCAGTTAGTCTATCAGTTACTTCTGCTGTGGCACATGCCATAGCCAGCAAGATGCATAAAGTTGCCAGGTTAATAGTTTAAAGAATCAGTAGGAAATGTGAGAAACTATGGGTTAGCTATAAGAGAGATGAACATGACAAGTGGAAGCTTAATAGTCCTCCTGCAGAGCACAGAGAAAACCAAGTAAACACTCCTGCTGCAGTTGTTTTATTATTTATGTTAAGGCATAAGTCTGCATCTACTTGTTTTGTTTGGTTATACCTCTGTGTTTTGCAAATGTACCCTCTCCATAGCAATGAATTTCAATAGCAGTGGGTAAAATAATACATGTTCTGTAAATAATTAAGTGCTAAATTTCTATTTCTCAAAAATAAAGATAGTGATTGTGTAAACTGAACAAAATGTCCGTTAACATTTACCATCCAACTGGAAGCCTTAGTAATATCACTGACCATGTGAAAACCAGAAGACTCAAACCTGCTTAGAAAACAGGAGCATCTATTTCAAAAGTTAGCTCCAGAAGGTAATTTACATAGCATTCTGTGAAGCATGGCTTTTCAATTAGATCAAATGATGGGTCCTCTAAATTAATTCTATTCATTTTCAATTCCATGTTTTCCTGTGCATACACAAAGAGTGAAGTGATAGGTGGTAAAGGGTTGACTCCATTAGCAGAAAAAGATCTTTGCAAACAGTTAAATGATGCCGGTCTGATATTAGTGACATCAGATGCTTCAAACAGAAAATTGGTTAATTTCAGTAATGACTTAATTTTTTCATCCAATTTATGCAAACTATGGTTTTGGGAAGTTCATTTTGTTAGAGGTGAAACATATGAATTTAATGGTAATACTTATTTGTAAATTCAGTTAAAAATCTAATGTTGAAAATAATTTTTTTGGTGATAATCCAAATACAAATCTAGGTGGAATATAATTATCTTAGTAAAAGCAATGTTCTTACTAAATTAAGAAACCTATAAGGCAAAACTATATTTGGAATTGGTTGTGTGGCACATATAATTCATCATTTCTTCTACCCTGTGATAATCTATGAATTGAAATAGAAGCAATAGTTTTCGACATTTACAAATGTGTATACAAATATACATTTAGATTAATTGAATTGCAAAGTTTTATGACAAATGTGATGTGGAGCATAGAATAGAAAATTTTAGCATGGCAGTACATGATCCTCTTTTTGTTTCCAGTCATCACTCAGATTTTTAAAATGTTTGAGCCTTTAAAGAAGTACTTTGTTAATTAACTCAAGTGTTCTAGAGAGTATTGAATATTATTGTAAACAAGTCCTTTAAATTTAGGTTGCATTTTGTTTAAAATCATTTGGAAATCTTTAATTAAAGTACTCAAGGAATGAAGTACCAAAAATTTCAGCTTTTGAAGCTCTTAGCAAATTGTAATTATGGAAACAAAGCTTGTATATGAGAAGACATTGAAATGTATCAGTTAACAGATTACATGATGAGAGCCCAAACTGTGTACAAGGTTTAATTTTGACATTTTATAACTGCACTTTGTAATATCTTAACTTGATGCATCTTATTTTTAACTAGAGAGTTTATAGTTTGTACTGGAATGGAATAAACTTAAGAAGGCTTTGATTTTGTAGCATTTAAATATGGTGAGCCATTCAGAAAAAACATAAACACAGGGAATTTTTTTTAGAGACAGGGTCTCGCTATGTTGCCTAGGCTGGAGTGCAGTGGCTATTCACAGGTGCACAAGTAGCACACCACAACCTTGAACTCCTAACCTCTAATGATCCTCCAACTCCAGCTTCCCTAGTAGCTGGAACTACATGCATGCGCCACCGTGCCCAGCTAATGAGTTTTATCGTGTAAAAATATTTGTTGAAGGACCCAAAATGGAAGCAAAAAGGACAGTACCCTTTGAAATATTTATTCCAAAATATTTAAATAATTAGAATTGAGAATATTCTCTAATTAGCAAAATTTGCTTGAAATTGACCAGATACCTTAGCATCTGTAAAGAGAATATTTTTCTTTTTATTCCCAAATTAAATCTTTTTTTGTTTTGTATTTGTGCACATTCAGGAGGTACATGAAAATTTTTTACAATTATATAATAAAGCGTAGTGATCAAGTCAGGATATTTAGGGTATCCATTGCTGCACAATACATTTTTGCTTGAATATAGTCATCCTACTCTGCTATCAAACATGGAATTTATCTTTTCTATCTTATTGTAATGTTTGTGACCACCTAAAAAGGATATTTTCTTTTCTTTTTCTCTTCTTTTCTTTTCTTTTCTTTTTTTTTTTTTTTTTTGTTGCCCAGGCTGGAGTGCAGTGGTGTGATCTTGGCTCACTGCAACCTCCACCTCCCGGGTTCACGCAATTCTCCTGCCTCAGCCTTCTCCTGAGCAGCTGGGATTACAAGTGTGCACCACCACACCTGGCTAATTTTTGTATTTTTAATAGAGATGGGGTTTCACTATGTTGGCCAGGCTTGTCTCAAATTCCTGACCTCAAGTGATCTGCCTGCCTCAGCCTCCCAAAATGCTGGAATTACAGGTGTGAGCCACTGCACTCGGCCTAAAGAGAATATTTTCTCAATTGAAAATACTCTAGTCAATTAAAGTGAGATTAAAATGAGAAATTTCAAATATATTAACTATAAACTGCAACTTTGAAAAATATTGCAGGCAATTTTATTAAGTTCTACTGAATAAATATATTTTCAGAGAAATGCCAGTGACATGGTATTAGAAATAAATATAGCAGAGAAATGCAAATCAAAACCACAATGAGATACCATCTCACACCAGTTAGAATGGCAATCATTAAGAAGTTAGGAAACAACAGGTGTTGGAGAGGATGTGGAAAAATAGGAACACTTTTACACTGTTGGTGGGATTGTAAACTAGTTCAACCATTATGGAAAACAGTATGGCAATTCCTCAAGGATCTAGAACTAGATGTACCATATGACCCAGCCATCCCACTACTGGGTATATACCCAAAGGATTATAAATTATTCTGCTACAAAGACACATGCACACGTATGTTTATTGCGGCACTATTCACAATAGCAAAGACTTGGAATCAACCCAAATGTCCATCTGTGACAGACTGGATTAAGAAAATGTGGCACATATACACCATGGAATACTATGCAGCCATAAAAAAGGATGAGTTTGCGTCCTTTGTAGGGACATGGATGCAGCTGGAAACCATCATTCTTAGCAAACTATCACAAGAACAGAAAACCAAACACCGCATGTTCTCACTCATAGGTGGGAACTGAACAATGAGATCACTTGGACTCGGGAAGGGGAACATCACGCACTGGGGCCTATCATGGGGAGGGGGGAGGGGGGAGGAGGGAGGGATTGCATTGGGGAGTTATACATGATATAAATGATGAATTGATGGGTGCTGACGAGTTGATGGGTGCAGCACACCAACATGGCATAAGTATACATATGTAACAAACCTGCACGTTATGCACATGTACCCTAGAACTTAAAGTATAATAAAAAAAAATAAGAAATAAATATAGCTGATAAATGGACTGAAGTTTATGAATACATACCAAGAATAACTATTCTGCTTATGTATTTTTTAATTTTGGAAAATCATTTCGAAAAGTTTGTTACATGAGATGTTATTTTTAAAAGAATTTCATATTTGAAAATAGTTCAAATATATAATTTTAAAATATTTTCATGCGATTAGTCCAATTTTCTGATCAATAAATAACTATCTTTTAAAAGCATGTAATTTTATTGTTTTCATTTCAAAATGTGTTAATTTGGAAATTATATGATCATCCTACATAACCAGGCAACACAAATCACAGAAAAATACGCCCTCAGAGACACTGTGATATCTTCTAACCAGGTTTCCTTCTATGTGTACTTAAGTGTGTGTGATATCAGTAATTCATGTGAAGGGCTTTATATATGACTTGATGACCCAGTGTACCACTGAGCAAGAAATAGCCTTGTCCTGGGTATACTATTTGATCAGAATCTACCTTGTTTTTCATTCCTTCTCGCATACTTGCTTTCTATTTTTCTGAACTTTTCTGACTATAAGGTTCCATCTGTTTTCTTGCTTGTACTCTGTCAGAAAACTAATTTGCAGTCATTCATACCAGTATTTACTGAGTGAGGTGATTCTAACATCATGTAGAAACAGTTGAATCAAATCCTAACATACCATTGATTAACTGGGTAAATTTTGGTAAATCACTTAATGTCTCTAAATGCTATGTTCTTATTTGTGAGACATGGATGATAATGCCTGCCATGTACATTGTTAGAAGTATTTTAAAAATAATATTTGCAAGCATTTAAAAATATTATATTTTAAGAGCAACTGGAGAAAATCATACAACTAATCGGATGTGTGTTCATTTTAAATTAAAGTTGACTAAGCTCATCTGGGCTTTGAGGGTGGCTGGCTAACTGACTTTATTTTTCTGGTCAATTTGTCCTCCAGCTCTTTTCAATAATTCATGCATTCTCAACTCTCTTCTCAGATCTCTGCTGTTCTTCACCTCCTTTATTTTAACAGATGACATAGTTTGCACTTTGCCGAGAAAATAGAAGCCATCCCATCAGAATTTCATCAACTTCCTGTCATATTTACAAGCTCACCAGCAACACATTGAATCCTCCCCCTTCTCACTTATTACCATGGTTGGAGGAAGGGTAGTTCTCTTTCTCCACTTCTTTCTGCATCTGCTCCCTTCTCACTTTCTCAGAAACTTCATATGATCCAAAGATATCTCTTTCCATGCTGGATATCTTCTCTTTGTCCCAAAGCAATTCTCTATCCTTCGCCACTGTGCTCCATACCCAGAAAGGGCTGATCTTAATAGACCATGTCAATGATCCTTCTGGCCCTCTGCCTTTGAGTTGGATTAGACCAAGGGGAGACCCTAACAAGATATTAAGGGGGATCTTATGGTCTTTCATGTGTTACTGACTTTCTCAACTGAAGTTGACATCACCTATTAGGCAGCCCTTTCCTATAGCTACTCTCTCTAATTAATGATAACTGTTCCCCCTTACCCTCTAGAGCCTAATGGTAGTAATGTTTCTCTTGCTGTTGCTAAGCATGGAATGCATCGACATCCTTTGCTGATTTTCCTATGCCCTGGCAACAACTTTGTAAATATTCTCTTTATTAAAGTCTTCTCATTTACCTAATTTAAGTGTGCCATATGTTTCATGACACCATCTTGAACACAGTTCAAGATGTGTTACCATCTTGAAAACACTTGTACCTCCATATCTGAGGGGGGATACTAAAACTCATGGATGCTCAAGTCTCTTATATAAAATGATATAGTATTTGGATATAATCTATGCACATCCTCCAGTATACCCAAAATCATCTCTAGATTACATATAATACCTAATACAATATAAATTCTGTATAATAATTGTTATGCTGTATTGTTTAGAGAATAATGACAAGAAGGAAAGATTGCACATGTTCATTACAGATGCAACCATCCTTTCTTTTTCAAGTATTTTCTGACCCACAATAGGCTAAATTCATGGCTGTGGAAACCACGGATATGGAGGGCTGATTGTACACTGCTTTACGTTCATATTCATTGCTGTATACTTTCTATCCACATTTAAAACTGTTCCAGTGAAACTTCTCTTGTTAAAGTTGCCAGTAACCATCACATTCCTAAAAACTATGGACAATTTGAAGTTCTCATCTTGGTCTCTGTCACATTTTTGGCTGGTTCACATCTACACCCCTTTCTACATCTGGGGAGTCCACCTTTGAGAAGCTTCTGAGAGAGGTAAATATCTGCTCCAGCAAAGATGCACAGACATAGAAAACAATAGATTTTCAAACTCTATGTGGCAGATACCATACAGGCCCAAGACTCAAATGTTCCCAACTGGGACTTCACCTCTGAAGCCAGTAACAAGTGCAAACTATGACAGCTTAGACAGGGTTTCACAAACTATCTGTGCTGAAGGGCTAGGATTAAAAAATTTCCAATCTGCTGAAGACATATACTTTTATAATAGACAATAAAAAACAAATCATTAGAAAAATAACATATTAAAATGTCCTAAAACTAAAAACCCCAATTTTATATTATTGGGTTCTCAAGAGAGAAAATTACTCTGTCAAAGTACTATAAAATTTCTAAATGTTTATTTTCGATTTCTGTGCTGGTTACATAGTAACATTTCAGACACCACCTGTGACTGGCAGTGGTTTATATTTCATTCTTGGAGGAAGATAGTGGTAGGAATGTGATGCTCAGCAGCAGAGCAGTAGGAGAGGCATATTAACCAGATCTTTCCTGCCATTCACTTGGCTACTTTCTGGCTACTGAATCCCTCACCCCATTTGATTTTGTTCACTCTTCAAGTGTTGCAGGAAGTCAGGGACCCCGAACAGAGGGACTGGCTGAAGCCATGGCAGAAGAACATAAACTGAAGATTTCATAGACATTTATTACCTCCCCAAATTAATACTTTTATAATTTCTTACACCTGTCTTTACTGCAATCTCTGAACATAAATTGTGAAGATTCCATGGACACTTATCACTTCCCCAATCAATACACTTGTGATTTCCTATGCCTGTCTCTACTTTAATCTCTTAATCCCATCATCTTTGTAAGCTGAGGAGGATGTATGTCACCTCAGGACCCTGTGATGATTGTGTTAACTGCACAAATTGCTTGTAGAGCATGTGTGTTTGAACAATATGAAATCTGGGCACCTTGAAAAAAGAACAGGATGACAGCAATGTTCAGGGAACAAGGGAGATAACTTTAAACTCTGACTACCAGTGAGCTGGGTGGAACAGAGCCATATTTCTCTTCTTTCAAAAGCAAATAGGAGAAATGTCGCTGAATTCTTTTTCTCATCAAGAAACATCCCTGAGAAAGAGAATGCATCCCTGAGGGGAGGCCTCTAAAATGGCTGCTTTGGGGGTGGCTGTCTTTTACTGTCATAGACAAAGGGATGAAATAAGCCCTGGTCTCCCATAGCACTCCCGGGCTTATTAGGATGAGAAAATTCCCGCCTAATTAATTTTGGTCAGACTGGTTGCTCTCAAACCCTATCTCCTGATAAGATGTTATCAATGACAATGTGTACCTGAAACTTCATTAGCAATTTTAATTTTGCCCCGTCCTGTGGTCCTGTGAACTCACTCTGCCGCCATTTGCTTTGTGATATTTTATTACCTTGTGAAGCACGTGATCTCTGTGACCCACACCCTATTCGTACACTCCCTCCCCTTTTGAAAATTGCTAATAAAAACTTGCTGGCTTTATGGCCTTTTTTTTGTGGATTATGTGAACCACTCAATATCTTTCCAATAAAAATATCTTTACTACTATGCACATTTTAACAGTATTAATTCTTCCAATCTATGAGCAAGATATCTTTTCATTTTGTGTGTGTCTTCTTCAGTTTCTTCCATGAATGTTTTACAGTTTTCATTGTAGAGATCTTTCACTTCCCTGGTTAAATTTATTTCTAGATATTTTATTTTTTGTAACTATTATAAATGGAATTGCTTTCTTGATATCATTTTTATATACCTTGCTATTGGTGTATAAAAAAGATACTGATTTTTATACTTTGACTTTGCATCCTGTAACTTTACTGAACTCATTTATTAGTTCTAACAGGTTTTTGGTAGTTTTCTATATACAAAATCAAGTCATTTGCAATCAGGAAAAATTTGACTTCTTTCTTTCCTATTTGAATGGAGCACTAAATATGGAAAGGAAAGATCATTACCAGCCACTACAAAAACACACTGAAGTACCTGGACCAGTGACACTATAAATCAACCACACAAACAAGTGTGCATAATAACCAGCAAACATCATGATGACAGGATCAAATCCACACATATCAATACTAACCATGAATGTAAATGGACTAAATGGCCCAATGAAAAGGCACAGAGTGGAAAGCTGGATAAAGAACAAATACCCACTGGTATGCTGCCTTCAAGACACCCATCTCACATACAATGACACCCATGGGCTCCAAATAAAGGGATGGAGAAAAATCTACCACGCAAGTGGAAAACAGAAGCAGGGGTTGCAATCCTAATTTCAGACAAAAAAGACTTTAAGCCAACAAAGATTTTTTAAAAAGACAAAGAAGCATTTTACATAATGGTAAAGGGTTCAATGCAACATGGAGACATAACTGTCATAAATATATATGCCCTGAACACAGGGGCACCCAAATACATAAAGCAAGTTCTCAAAGACCTTCAAAGAGACTTAGACTCCTACACAATAATAGTGGGAGTCTTCAACACCCCACTAACAGATCATTGAGGCAGAAAATTAACAAAGATATTCAGGACCTGAGCTCAGCACTGGATCAAATGGATCTGATACACATCTACAGAACCCTCCACCCCAAAACAACAGAATATACATTCTGCTCATTGCCACATGGCACGTAACTCTAAAATTGACCACACAATTGGACATAAAACAACCCTTAGCAAATGCAAAAGACTTGAAATCATACCAACCACTTGGACCATGACACAATAAAATTAGAAATTAAATATAAAAAATTGCTCAAAACCAGACAATTACATGGAAATTGAATCACCTGCTCCTGAATGACTTTGGGGTAAATAATAAAATCAAGGTGGAAATCAATAAGTATTTGAAACTAATGAAAACAAAGATACAACATACCAGAATCTCTGGGACACAGCTAAGGCAGTGTTATGAGGGAAATTTATAGCACTAAATGCCCCCATCAAAAGCCATGAGACATGAAAAACCATTCCAAAAATCAGCAAATCCAGGAGTTGGTTTTTTGAAAAAAATAAAATAAAATAAAATAAAATAAAGTAGATAGACCATTATCCAGAGTAATAAAGAAGAAAAGAGAGAAAAATCCAAATAAACACAATTAGAAATGACAAAGAGGATATTACCACTGACCTCACAGAAATGCAAATAACCATCAGAAAATATTATAAACACCTCTATGCATATAAACTATAACATCTAGAAGAAATGGATAAATTCCTGAATACGTATACCCTCCCAAGATTGAACCAGGAAGAAATTGAATCCCTGAACAGACCAATAACAAGCTGCAAAATTGAATCCATAATAAATAGCCTATCAAAGCCCAGGACCAGACAATTCAGCACAGGACAGCTGAATTTTACCAGAGGTACAAAGAAGAGTTGGTACCATTTCTACTGAAACTATTCCAAAAGATTGAGAAGGAGGGACTCCTTTCTAATTCATTCTTTGAGGCCAGGATCATTTGGATACAAAAACCTGGCAGAGACACAATGGAAAAAGAAAACATCAGGTCAATTTCCTTGATGAACATCAATGCAAAAATCCTCAACAAAATACTGGCAAACTGAATTCAGCAGCACATCAAAAAGCTTATCCACCATAAACAATTAGGCTTTATCCTTGGGATGCAAGGTTGGTTTAATGTACACAAATCGATAAATGTAATTCATCACATGAACATAATTAAAGACAATAGATACAGAAAATGCTTTTGAAAAAGTTCAACACCCCTCATGTGAAAAAATCTCAATAAACAAGGTATTGAGGAAACAGCTCAACATAATAAGAGCCATCTATGACAAACCCACAGCCAACATCATACTGAATGGGCGAAAGCTGGAAGCTTTCCTTCTGAAAACCTGCACAAGACAAGGATGCCCTCTCTCACCACCTCTATTCAACATAGTATTGGAAGTCCTGGCCAGAGCAATCAGCCAAGAGAAAGAAATAAAGGGCATCCAAATAGGAAGAGAGGAAGTCAAGCTATCTCTGTTTCCAGACAACATGATCCTATATCTAGAAAATCCCATTGTTTTGGCCAAAAAGCTCCTTAAACTGATAACTTCAGCAAAGTCTCAGGATACAAAATCAATGTGCAAAAATCACTAGCATTTCTATACACCAACAACAGTCAAGCTGAGAGCCAAATCAGGAATGAAATCTCATTCACAAAATTCTCAATTGCCACAAACAGAATAAAATACCTAAGAATACAGCTAACCAGGGAGGTGAAAGATCTCTACAAGGAGAACAACAGAATACTGCTGAAATAAATCAGAGATGGCACAAACAAATGAAAAAACATTCCAATGCTCATGGATAGGAAGAATCAATATTGGGCCGGGCATGGTGGCCCATGTCTGTAATCCCAGCACTTTGGGATTCAACTTTCTGGCTCCACATGTGAGTGAGATTATTTCATCATTTTCTAGGTGGGTGGATCACCTGAGGTTGGGAGTTTGAGACCAGCCTGGCCAACATGGTGAAACCCCGTCACTACTAAAAATACAAAAATTAACCAGGTGTGGTCACACACGTCTGTAATCTCAGCTACTTGAGAGGCTGAGGCACAAGAATTGCTTGAACCTGGGAGGCAGAGGTTGCAGTGAGCTGAGATTGCGCCACTAAACTCCAGCCTTGGAGACAGTGAGACTTCATGTCAAAACAAAACAAACAAACAAACAAACAGAAAAAACAAAAAACAAAAAATCAATGTTGTTAAAATGGCCATACTGCACAAAGCAATTTATAGATTCAATGCTATTCCTGTCGAACTACCAATAACATTCTTCACTGAACTAGAAAAATTACTTTAAAATTTATATGGAATGACAACAAAGAAGAGCCCCAAATAGCCAAGGCAATCCTAAGCAAAAGCAAAAAACAAAACAAAACAAAAAAACAAAGCTGGAGGTGTCACGCTACCCAACATCAAACTATACGACAGGGTTACAGTAACTGAAAGAGTATGGTACTGGTACAAAAACAGACAGACCAGTGAAACAGAATAGAGAGCCCAGAAATAAGGCTGCACAACATCTACAACCATCTGACCTTTGACAAAGTGGACAAAAACAAGTAACGGGGAAAGGATTTCCTATTCAATAAATGGTGCTGGTGTGAGTGCCTAGCCATATGCAAAAATTGAAACTGGACCTCTTCCTTACACCATATACAAAAATCAACTCAAGATGGATTAACAACTTACATGTAACACCCAAAAGTATAAAAACCTTGGAAGACAACCTAGGCAATACCATTCTGGACATAGGAACAGGCAAAGATTTAATGACAAAAATGCCAAAAGCAATTGCAAAAATTGAGAAATAGGATCTAATTAAACTTAAGAACTTCTGCACAGCAAAAGAAACAATTAGCAGAGTAAACAGACAACCTAAAAAATGGGAGAAAATTTTTGCAAGCTATGCATCTGACAAAGGTCTAATATCCAGCATCTATAAGGAACTTAAATTTACAAGAAGAAAACAAACAACCCCATTAAAAAGTGGGCAAAGGACATGAACAGACAATTTTGAAAAGACATACATGTGGCCAAAACAAGCATATGGAAAAAAGCTCAACATTACTGATCATTAGAGAAATACAAATCAAGACCACAATGAGATACCATCTCACACCAGTCAGAGTGAGTATTATTAAATAGTCAAAAAATAACAGATGCTGGCCAGATCTTGGAGAAAGGGTAGGGCTTAAACACTGTTGGTGGGAGTGTAAATTAGTTCAACCATTGTGGAAAACAGTGTAGTGATTCCTTGAAGGCCTAAAAACAGAACTACCATTCAACTCAGCAATCCCCTTACCGGGTATATACCCAAAGGCATATAAATTGCTCTATTGTAAAGACACAGGCACACATATGTTTATTGAAGGACTATTCACAATAGCAGAGGCACGGAATCAACCTAAATGCCCATCTATGGTAGACTGGGTAAAAAAAATGTGGCACATATACACCACGGAATACTATGCAGCCATGAAGAATAAGATCATGTTCTTTACACAAACATGAATGGAGCTGGAGACCATTATCCTTAGCAAACTAACACAGGAACAGAAAACCAAACATTGCATGTTCTTGCATATAAGTGGGACCTGAATGATGAAAACACATGGACACCTACAGAGGAGCAATAGACATTGGAACCTATCAGAAAGTGGAGGATGGGAAGAGGAAGAGGATCAGGAAAAATCCTCATATGCTTAATACTTAGGTGATGAAATAATCTGTGCAACAAATCCCCATGGCACAAGCTTGCCTATATAACAAACATGCACATATAACCCTGAACTTAAAATAAAATTAAAAAAAATACAGCTATCATATAATCTAATAATCCCACTGCTGTGTATATATCCAAAGGAAATGAAATCAATATGTCAAAAAATATCTTCATTTCTATGTTTATTGTAGCAGTATTGTCAATAGCCAAGACATAGGATCAAACTAAACGTCCATCAGTAAATAAATGGATAAAGAAAATGTGGTGTATGTATAGAATGGAATACTATTCAGCCATAGAAAATGATAAAATAATCTCACTCATATGTGGAGCCAGAAAGTTGTTCTCATAGAAGTAGAGAATAGAAGAGTGGTTACCAGAAAATGGAGAGGGTGGGAAAAATGAGGGGAGGGTGTGAGGTTGGTCAATGGGGAAGAATAAGTTCTGGTGTTCTATTGTAGAGTCAGATGGTTAGAGTTAACAAAAATGTATATTTCAAAATAGCTAAAAGGAAGTTTTTGAATGTTCTCACTACAAAGAAGTGATAAATGCTTTAGGTGATGGATATGTTAATTAGCCTGATTTGATCATTACACAATGTATACATATATCAAAACATAGCATTGCACCCCATAAATATGCATAATTTTTCAAAAGTTTAAAATGTTTCTACTAAGATTACTCACAACTGTTATTGATAGTCTGTGGCCAAGAGCCCTGACAAGCCCAAATACTTAGCTGCAAGATTTCCAATAGGATTATGTGAGCTAATGGGAATAAAGTACTTATAGAAAGCCTAGACCTCAATAGTAGCTCATTAAGTAATATGGTGCAGACCTCATGGTGACCCCCAATGATTTCCACCTCCTGGGATTCATGCCTTTTTGTAGTAACCTTTTTTTTGAGTGCCAGCAGAACCTATTACTTGTTTCTAATCTATAGATTATGGCAAAGATGGTGGACTGTCACTCCCATGAGCACGTTATGTTATGTAGGATTTTCCTTGCTGGTTTAATAAAGTAAATAGTCACGTGAGAAGTACAGATAGCCAGGAATTTGGAAAGGGGTGTACCTCTAGGACCCAAGGGCAGCCTCTAGCCAGTAGTCATTAAAAAGCAGAGGCCCTCAATCCTATAGCCACAAGGAAATAAATTCTGCCCAAAATCTGAGGGACTTTGGAAGTAGATTTTTTTCCAGTAGAGCCTCTGATGAGAACTCATACCTGGCCGAGACCTTTTATGCAGCCAGTGAGAGACATGAAGCAGTGTGCTCAGCTAAACTGTGCCTAGACTTTTGATCTATGAAAACTTGAGATAAAGCATGTGTGTTTTTAAAGCTGTTAAGTTTGTGATAATTTGTCATGCAGCAATAGAGAACTAATACCGGTTGCAACCATTTTTATTACAATTTCTTAAAGAAATAATTGTGAATATTAGCCCTAGTAACTATAGGGTACTTGACTAAAAATAAATACCACCTTCCCGGCCACCCAGTACAAAATCTTGAAAAAAAGTCCGAGTATGAATTGATACCTTTCAAAGACATAGTGAAAACATCAATCCAATGATGCAATTTCTCTGCAGTCTCCACTTAAAATTTTTTTTTAAAAAATAAATGGAACTTGATGGCTGGGTGCAGTGGCTCACACCTGTAATCCCAGCACTTTGGGAGACTGAGGCAAGAAAATTGCTTGAGGCCAGGAGTTTGAGACCAGCCTGACCAACATAGTGAGACCGCCCCATCATCTCTAAACATATTTAAAAAGTAAAAAAATAAAAAGTGAAAAGAAATGGAACTTGGTATAAGTGCTCGAGAAGGTTGTTTTGGTGTCTAATGAAGCTGAACATATGCCTACCTTATGATCTTACAACTCCATTCTTGGTTATACATTAAGAAATAAATGACTGCTTACTTCTATCAAAAGGCACGTAAAAGAATATTTACAACAGCACTATTATTAATAACTTTAAATTGGAAACTGCTTAAATGGCTATCAACAGCAGAATAAATTGTGGTATATTTTCACAATGGAATACTAGACAGCAGTGAGAATGAATGACCTTCAACTGAACAGAGCAATATAAGTGGATTTTACAAGGATAATATTGAGCAGAAAATCAAATACTAAACACATTGTATAGCTCCATTTACATAAAGTTAAATGAAGGGAGAGTGGTCACCCCAAGAGAAGTAGCATCTGGAAGAGGCACAAGAGTGGATTCTGGGATGTTGCTAATGCTCTACTTCTTGATCTGGGTATTGGTTCCATGTGAGGCAGCAAAATAGGGTCTGGAGACAGGGAACCTAAGGCCAATTCACTCTTCAGCTATGACATGAGATATCGTCTCCATAGGGCGTACATTGAGTCAATGACTTTGTAACTTTACTTAATGCTCTCTATTTACATAGGGTGTACACCAAGTAACCAATGGAATCCTCTTGAGGGTATTTAAACTCCCCAAAATTCTGTAATGGGGCCCTTGAGTCCCTATGCTTGGGCCCACTCTCACACCGTGGAGTGTACTTTCATTTTTAATGAATCCCTTCATTCCTTCCTTGCTTTGTTTGTGCATTTTGTCCAATTCTTTGTTCAAGATGCCAAGAACCTGGACACCCTCCATCAATAACATATTTTGGAGAGCCAGCCAGGAGAAATTCCAGGAGAAGATAGACCCAAAGTTTGGGATTTATTTTTCTCCTTTCTCCTTTTCCTTTCTGCTCCATACAGGGGACTCTCTCTCTCTTTTCCTTTTTCTCTCTCATGCCCTTAGGCGTGGGCAGCGCCTAAACACAGAAGCAACTGCAGATTTTTGCCAGTAACACATAGATGTAAGAAGTTTTTAAAAAAATCCATCAAACTGTATTCTTATAATATCTGTACATTTCTGTGTGCATGCTGTATTTCAATAGAGATTTAAAAATGAATGTGAAGATTGAATTCCACTCTGAAATGTATACAGGTTTGTTTAAATATACAGAGAATGTGTTTCTCCTCAAATCTTCAAGTAAAACAGATTCTCAAGGGAGATGTACTACCTTATTCTGTGGTTTTGCATCAGCTGTGGCTTACTTCCAGGGCTCCACATATTCTGGCTGGGAAGCAAAACCTTGATCCTAAGGGATAAAGCTTTAATGTTGGAATTAGGAATGCTACAGACTGCACCAGAGATGTCAAGACTCATTTCTGGTCTTCACTCTTAAACCATATTACAGAGTTGACAGATGACCATCTCCACTCTTCTGGGATCAGATTTGCCTTGTTTATTGCACACATGCTGGTCTCTGATAGATGTAATTGGTCTGACTTATCGATATCAACTCTCTTCCAGTTTAAGCCATGCTAGTCCTTCATGCAATGAAGAGCTGTGACAGAATCATGATCACTTTTGGATACAAACGTCAAGAAAGTGGTGTGGGAAGGTTTTAGTAACCCAGTCCAAAGGGGACAAGCCACCTAATATATCAATTAGCTCTATGTTTCTTTTTTTTTATTTTTTATTTTTTTATTATACTTTAAGTTCTAGGGTACATGTGCATAACATGCAGGTTTGTTACATATGTATACTTGTGCCGTGTTGGTGTGCTGCACCCATCAACTCATCAGCACCCATCAATTCATCATTTATATCAGGTATAACTCGCAATGCAATCCCTCCCCCCTCCCCGCTTCCCATGATAGGCCCCGGTGTGTGATGTTCCCCTTCCCAAGTCCAAGTGATCTCGTTGTTCAGTTCCCACCTATGAGTGAGAACATGCGGTGTTTGGTTTTCTGTTCTTGTGATAGTTTGCTAAGAATGACGGTTTGCAGCTGCATCCATGTCCCTACAAAGGATGCAAACTCATCCTTTTTTATGGCTGCATAGTATTCCATGGTGTATATGTGCCACATTTTCTTAATCCAGTCTGTCACAGATGGACATTTGGGTTGATTCCAAGTCTTTGCTATTGTGAATAGTGCTGCAATAAACATACGTGTGCATGTGTCTCTATAGCAGCATGATTTATAATCCTTTGGGTATATACCCAGTAGTGGGATGGCTGGGTCATATGGTACATCTAGTTCTAGATCCTTGAAGAATTGCCATACTGTTTTCCATAATGGTTGAACTAGTTTACAATCCCACCAACAGTGTAAAAGTGTTCCTATTTCTCCACATCCTCTCCAACACCTGTTGTTTCCTGACTTCTTAATGATTGCCATTCTAACTGGTGTGAGATGGTATCTCATTGTGGTTTTGATTTGCATTTCTCTGATGGCGAGTGATGATGAGCATTTTTTCATGTATCTGTTGGCTGTATGAATGTCTTCTTTTGAGAAATGTCTGTTCATATCCTTTGCCCACTTTTTGATGGGGTTGTTTGTTTTTTTCTCGTATATTTGCTTGAGTTCTTTGTAGATTCTGGATATTAGCCCTTTGTCAGATGAGTAGATTGCAAAAATTTTCTCCCATTCTGTAGGTTGCCTGTTCACTCTGATGGTAGTTTCTTTTGCTGTGCAGAAGCTCTTTAGTTTAATGAGATCCCATTTGTCAATTTTGGCTTTTGCTGCCATTGCTTTTGGTGTTTTAGACATGAAGTCCTTGCCCATGCCTATGTCCTGAATGGTATTACCTAGGTTTTCTTCTAGGGCTTTTATGGTATTAGGTCTAACATTTAAGTCTCTAATCCATCTTGAATTAATCTTCATATAAGGAGTAAGGAAAGGATCCAGTTTCAGCTTTCTACTTATGGCTAGCCAATTTTCCCAGCACCATTTATTAAGAGCTATTTATGACAAACCCACAGCTAATATCATACTGAATGGGCAAAAACTGGAAAAATTCCCTTTGAAAACTGGCACAAGACAGGGATGCCCTCTCTCACCACTCCTATTCAACATAGTGTTGGAAGTTCTGGCTAGGGCAATCAGGCAAGAGAAAGAAATCAAGGGTATCCAGTTAGGAAAAGAAGAAGTCAAATTGTCCCTGTTTGCAGATGACATGATTGTATATTTAGAAAACTCCATCGTCTCAGCCCAAAATCTCCTTAAGCTGATAAGCAACTTCAGCAAAGTCTCAGGATACAAAATTAATGTGCAAAAATCACAAGCATTCTTATACACCAGTAACAGACAAACAGAGAGCCAAATCATGAATGAACTTCCATTCACAATTGCTTCAAAGAGAATAAAATACCTAGGAATCCAACTTACAAGGGATGTAAAGGACCTCTTCAAGGAGAACTACAAACCACTGCTCAGTGAAATAAAAGAGGACACAAACAAATGGAAGAACATACCATGCTCATGGATAGGAAGAATCAATATCGTGAAAATGGCCATACTGCCCAAGGTTATTTATAGATTCAATGCCATCCCCATCAAGCTACCAATGAGTTTCTTCACAGAATTGGAAAAAACTGCTTTAAAGTTCATATGGAACCAAAAAAGAGCCCGCATTGCCAAGACAATCCTAAGTCAAAAGGACAAAGCCGGAGATGTCACGCTACCTGACTTCAAACTATACTACAAGGCTACAGTAACCAAAACAGCATGGTACTGGTACCAAAACAGAGATATAGAGCAATGGAACAGAACAGAGTCCTCAGGAATAATACCACATATCTACAGCCATCTGATCTTTGACAAACCTGAGAGAAACAAGAAATGGGGAAAGGATTCCCTATTTAATAAAGAGAATTTGCATTTCTGTCACGTTCCCAGGTGGTGATGATGTTTCCAGTCAGAGACCATACTTTGAGAACCACCAATCTAAGGGACTTGGAATAGATTTGAGAAAGCTAATCTGCAAAGTATGTTAAAACGTGCATAAGAATCACCTGTGTAGGGTTTGTTACACTAACAGATTTTCCAAAACACCCAATGACTAGGTCTGTTGTAGAAGTCAGAGACATGCACTTTTAACCGGTTCTCCCGGATAGTTTTATTTTGGTAGTCCACGGGAACAATTTGAGAAATATTATATTGGAGTAGTGATTCTCACCTTTGCCTGCATATTACATTGCTCCAAACAATGGTAAAAATTACTGATGCCTTGGTTCCATCCTCTGCATTCTGATTTGTTGAATGGACCCCCACCAGCACTCTGAGTGAATCTCATGTTCAGCCAAGATTGGGATGCCTAGAAGAACCTGTTGATTGAGAATGCTGATAGGTTACCTCAAGTTGGTGGGTTAAAGTGGATCTTTTCTAAAGCTCGTCATATTGGAGGCCACTTTTAGAGGCTTAGATGGTTTGAAGTAATTTGCCTATATGGATTCCACTGCACAAAGAAGCATAAAGAGAGAGGGGCTAATCTTTACGTTGCCATATTTTTAGTAATAGAAATGTGTTTTCACTGTCCTGGGAAGCCATTTGAATCTTGGGACTTCCAGAGCCTTTATAAGTCCATTGGTTTATGCAATCATTCAAAATCTTTCAAAGTCTGCTTAGCACAGAAAAATTTCTTCAAAGAGTCTATAGCTTTAGATAAATGAGCGTATTATTAAAAGAACTTATGAGTCTATAATATAGATCATTAATGAAAAGACAAAAGGCAAATAGACGGAGGCAGGAATAGAAGGAGGTATCCATATTAATCTTAGATGAAGCTTCAACTCATGATTACAGCTTTATCCAGGATATTGTAGAAAGAGAGTGACTAAAAATGCGGCCCTTCTTGAAAGATTAATCTTCTCTAGCTTGTGTTTGAACTGTAGATTCTCCCAGCGTATGGACTGAATTTATCTTTTACTTTACATTAATCTATTATTCAATAGGGAACTGGATATCTAAGTAGAAGAGAAAAAGGGAGCAACTCCTTTTTTGAGTGACTTATTTATTTCTAAAAAGAAGGAAAAGATGCTGGTATTAAATTGGGCTGGGTACTCCCATTCTGTGAATATGCCATCACCACTCTAGACTATAAGGAGTGAGAATTTTCTGCTTCTGAGATTATGGCCTCTTGATTCTCATTTTCTCTCTGGTTTCTTCAATACTACCTATCTTCCAGGCAAACTAATACATGAACTATCTAAGAAATGTGCTGCATAACTAAAGTGTAACTGCAAATTTTAGCTCCCAGGGGAAAGAGATTGAGAGTGAGAGAGAGGGTATGGTGTATGAGAGAGAGAGAGAGAGAACTGATTCATCAATCATATTTTGGGTGGAGAGGTGAATAAGTAAATATTTAACCTTTGAGCACAAGCACTTTGGTATTTGAATCACTTGAGAAATGGAAATCTTTCCAGAATATGACATTCCTCTCTCTACTTTCTTGGGCCAATGATACTCATTTCCAAACTTTCTCTTACCCATGAAACTTATTCATTCATTCATTTGTTCATCTATTCAGCAAATATTAATTTGGCATCTCCTGTATGCCAAGCACTGTGCTCAGCCCTGGGGATATAAAGATACAGAAGATGTAACCCCTGCCTTCTCGTGCACCTTCAGCATAGTAGATGTGGCTGTTGATAGATACACTGTTGTGTGAGACTAAGGGGGAGTTGATTCTAACTTGGCTCACAATGGTCTTGCATAAGAAAGTCAATTAAGTCAGCTTTTGTTTTGGTCATTTGCTCTCTACTCATAATGAATGACTCAATAAAATATGTCTGGTTGTATGACCATCTAGGTAATGTGACATGATAGTTTGTCCACAAATTAAAGAAATATACCAAAGACTGAAGCAACTTTTCTCAAAGTATTCTCACAAGGGTAAAGAGACTTTTTTTTTCTTCATGGTTAAAGGGTCACCTTGGGTGGGCCAACTGAATGGCTTTTGGAGGGAACATGATGGGAGCTGGGCTCAGTTGAGTCAACTCATTCCAAGTCAAGATTCTGTACCTTTGGACCCAGGGATGTATAAATTGGCTTATGTTCCTGAAATCCCCTACTTAGTATGTCTCTAACTTGATATCCTTAGAGAAGAGGAGTATATGGCTGGATCTAGAGTTGAACAAACCCCATGAGACTGACTACCATTAACCCAAGTCACAGGAGACTGGTACACAAACCAGAACACTAATATGTAAATCTATAATGAGAAACTTAGGTTATGTTTTTTTCACTAGTTAATAAATTCTGTCTGGGTGAGAAGTTCCAGCAGAAGCACTGGTGTGACCAGAAGGCTGCTCATGGGCAAGGAAGCAGAGAGGAGGTGGCTGGATTATTTTAATATCAACTAGTTTCACTTTCCATAGCTAAATGCAGCAACCTCCAGCCCAGAGATTACCTGCTGCAAGGTCTGGTAAGCTATGTTCATGTGCAATGGTACCTCTTCTCCCTTGACAGTGCTGAGTAGACACTGCCAATTTTGATCCTGACCCTCTTTTTTGATTCCATGTTTCCATAATCAACTCCCTTTGTGTGGATACCACATTTCCTTTGGCTATTGCCAACCCTAGTATAACTGAGATTTTCTTCCTGTTTGGAAATTGACCTTTGAAAAGCATAATGTATTAATTTCATCTGTTGAAATCTCAGAGTTCTTTTGGTAGCATTTTCCTGTAGTCCCATGTTCTTGGTATCCTATGTTTTGTTAGCTCAGTGAGACAGCTTGTCATCTGATAGCAAAGCAGCTTTGTACCTCATTTACATCTATAATTCGGAAATAATTTACTTCTGAAAACATTTTTGAGGTCCCCCAAAATGATCAAAATAGCTGTAAAAACAGCCTACCTATCTCTTAAAAAACTTCGAGGGCTCAAAGTAAATGTGCAATGACTGGGGTTCCAGGGTATTAAAATCTTCCAATTTTATGAGAACGTTCAGTTTTACCAGAAGCATTAAATCCACATATCTTTTCATCTTTGACAGCTTGGCACCATGGATTCACTGGACCCTGCTAGGGTAGAAGTAGATCAATACAACCGAAAAGAACCAGTTTGAGGATCATTATAAAACTCACCAGGAGATAAAATATCCTCAGAAATGGATATTCAGTAACATTCACACAAAAAATTCTGTAATAATAATTTGAAGACCTTTCTACAGGCTGAAATAGCTTTCTAAGGACATCTATGTATGAAATATCAGCACCACATACCTGAAGAATGAAGAGCTCAGGAAATTGGCAGTGCCATCTTTTAAAAACAAGTACTTTACCTAGGCATAATTCCTATACCATGAAATTCACATTTTTGAATTGTATAATTCTCTGGTTTTTATTATATTCACGGGGTTGTATAATCATCACCACTGTCTAATTTCAGAGCATTTTCATGACCCCTCCAAAAAAGAACTTTGTATCCACTAGCAGTCACTCCCCATTCTCCCTTTCCCTAGTCCCTGGCAACCACTAATCTACTTTCTGTCTATGGATTTACTTGTTGTGGACATTTCATATAAATGAAAACCTACAATATGTGCCTTTTGTGTCTGGTTTCTTTAAGTTAGCATGATCTTTTCATGGTTCATCCAATGTTGTAGCATGTATCAATACTTCATTCCTTTTTATGGTTGAATAATATTTCCTTGAATGGATATACCACATTTTGTTTATCCATACATCACTGAATGGACATTTAGATTGTTTCCATCTTTTGGCTATTGTGAATAATGCTGCTATGAACAATTGTGTATGTGTTTCCGTGTGGACTTATGTTTTTATTTCTCTCAGGTATATATTTGGGAGTGGAATTACTGGATCAAATGTTGCCTCTGTGTTTAACCTTTTGAAGAACTGCCAAACTGTTTTCCAAAGGGACTGCACCACTTTATATTCCCACCAGCATGAATGAGGGTTTCAATTTCCCCATATCCTTAACAATATTTGCTGTTTTATTTTATTTTTTAAAAAAACTTATAGCCTCTTGGTAGCTATGCCATGTTATCTTCTGCCTTTTTAATCACATTAAGTAGAGGAGAACTGTAGTGGATGCATTTGGTACCCTACCTAGATCTCCTTTGAACTCTTTCCAAACTTATCCCCTTAGCTGTTGGCAAATCACTGGTGCTGCCTTCTCTGGGATTTGTCCCTGAAAACCTCTGCCAATGAATGACCAACAAGGGGATACAAAAGGCAGCCCCCATATGTCAAGGTGGGACTAATTCTGTGGTACCACCCTGTTGCAGAGCTTCCCCTTGTGACCAGATCAAAACTTGTCTCTAGCTGAGACCACATCCTTGCTTAACTCCTCTGACTTCCTGCTCAATTCTGCTTTCCTCCTTCCCCTTCTTCCAGGAGCACTCCCCCAACAAATCACTTACACATTAATTCCTTCTTCTTTCTGGCTCTGCTTCCTAAGATGGGAGCTTTCAGCTATTTAAATAAATTAATTTACATATAGACTATGATCAGTTAACATATTCTTTAAATTGTGTGTGTATTCCTGCAGAGTTTTTTCAGTTACTACTGGTTGTTAGTTATTCCCTCCACCATCAAACACATAATGGAGGGGTTTAATGCCTATGAATTGGAAGGCTAGAGGTTATAGATGACTGATTTTCTCCAAATGAAGAAGTTGTAGACATTCTTCTTTCCCATTTTAGGTTGTCTGCCTCTGTCTGTCCCTGCTGTTTCTACTCTTCATGGTTATTGTTTCTGAGCATTCCTTCTCAGAGCATCACTTATCTCCTCATTCCACCAACTTCTCTTCTTTTATTGCTTGGCCTCCAAAGCCAGTAATCACTGATGTTGAGTACGGGGACATGATTAGAATCATCATGGGGAAATAGACCAATTTCAGCATACTAAGGCTCTCACTCAGATGGAATGTAAACTATTAGGCATTTGTCCAAGTGGTTTCAAAGGAGCAGTGCCTCATCTATGCCAGGCACTTGGAAAATACTCTGCATATCTCTTTTAGAATGAGCAGATGGAGAGGGGCCTATAGCCACCCTGAAACAGCTGAAAAACTAGCTTTTTGTTCCTAAGTGTCTCCAAAGACCTAGGCTGCATCAGTGTGATGCAAATTGGCAACAGGGCCACTACTTCACCATAAATGCAGGGTAATCCTTTACACTGAGGCGACATCACTCTTGTTCCGTGGTGTGTCCCATGCTTTGGCTGTTGGACTCCCAGGTACCAGTGGGGCAGGCCTGACAGCTGCTCAGTCAGCATGGTTCCTTGGTGCTAGGCTGGTGGCAACACTTCCTCAAAGCACATTCCAGCAGGTCCCCTTACCAGCTTGTCATGAGATAAGACTCTTTCATTGCTTGGTAGATAGCTCTGCTGGCTTGTTTTCAGGTGCTGGCCTCCCTTGCTGTTAAAGATTTTGCACAAGGCAGACCTCACCGTTTTAAAGAAACTTTCCTTTTTTTCCTCTCTCCTCCCTTCAGGCTTGGCCCAGAGAGCTGGGTCTGATGAATTTGTCACTGCTCTTTGACACTGATTTAGGCTGTATATGGTCTTACATCACTGGAGTAGAAACAGGAGGTAGGATTTTCCCGGTTCGGGCCTCGAGGGTCAGGGACTCTTGGTTTGTCCCTCTCCTATATCTAGAGACAGTCATTTAGGTTTCAGCATGGACCTGCACAGAACACAGTGAAAAACAAGCTTCTTTTGCCCCTCCTTAGTTTAAGAGTCAAAGATCTCAAGCGACATTCTGAAGCATCTGGATGATTGCCACAGCTTGCAGGGTAACACATAAGGTTGTGCTCTTGGGGTGGGTAGTGTCTGCCTTGGGGCCCATGTGAAAGACCTAGCTATGGGGGTCCTGGTGTTTCAAAAGCACTCAGGGTAGATAAACAGTAACTGTGTGATCTTTATTGTTACATCAAGGAATTCATTTGAGAAAATTCAGCAGGAATAGAGTTGGCTGAGGACAGAATTTTCGAAACCCTTTTCTTGTTTTCACTTAGCAAAGTCCCAATTGCAGCAATAGTTTCTGTCATTTGCACTTGAGCTTGGGAGGAGTAGAAGACACTTTGCTAACATTCCAAAAGCCTTAGACAGTGTTGGTGAGGGAGAGAGGATGAGGGGCTGTGTGACGTTGATTTCTTGCAGAAAATGAAATCATAACAGAGACATACAGACAGAGCCCTGTGAGAAGAATGCATAGAGGAGATTCTACATGAGTAGTTCCTGCAGCCAGTGCAGCTGAATGCAGAGGAAAGTCACTTTTCAGAAGGCCCTCATGCTATAGTTGGGGGTACAGGTTCTATGGGAGAGAACCCACAGCCTTCCCAAATGTCTTCTCCTCCTCCTCCTTTGGTTTTTGTATCTCTTTATCCCCAAGACTTTGTCTGGAAGATCGACAAATCAACAAAAAAGTTACAAAAGCAATATAATGAACACTTAAATAGGCACCTTCAATTAGATTTACCAACTGTTAGTATTTTGTGACATTTGCTGAAAGTTAGTTGGAGATATTGTATCACTTTTCCTGCAAATACTTCAGATGGCATTACCTAGGAACAAGGACATTTTCCTACATACTCACTATACAATTATCAGACTCAAGAAATTTAACATTAATATAATTCTGTTATATAGAGACATATACAGTTGATGCTATGGATTGAATTGCATCTCCTACTCCCACCCAAAAGAAGATATGTTGGAGTTCTAACCCTCAGAATGTGACCTTATTTGGAAACAGGATCACAGCAGATGGAATTAGTTAGGATGAGGTCATACTGGGTCCCTAATCCAATATGACTGGTTTTCTTGTAAGAAGACAGCCACATAAAGACAGAGACACACGGGGAGAACGCCATCTGACCAAGGAAGCAGAGACTGGAGTGATGTAGCTGCAAGCTAAGGAATGTCAAGGATTGCTGGCAAACCACCAGAGGCTAGGAAGAGGTAAGGAAAAATTCAAAGAAGAGAACATGGCCCTACCAACACCTTGATTTTGGACTTCTTCCAACCAGAACTGGGAGACAACAAATTTTTGCCATTTTAAGTCACTCAGTTTGTGGTACAGTATTTTTTTTTTTTTTTTACAGCAGTCCTAGGAAACTAATACAGTCCATGATTGCCATAGTTTGGATGTTTATCCCTACAAACCTCATAGTAAAATTTGATGACCAATATTGGCAGCGGGGCCTAATGGGAGGTGTTTGAGTCATGGAGGTGGATCCCTCGTGAACAGATTAATGCCCTTGGTTTCAGGGATGAGAGTTCTCACTTTTATTAGTTCTAATGAGAGCTGGTTGTTAACAAGAACCTGACACATCCTCTCACTCTCTCTTGCCTCCTCCCTCCTTTTAAAAACTTTTAATTTTAAATTTTTGTGGGTACATAATAGGTGTATATATTCATAAGTTATATGAGATATTTTGATACAGGCATGCAAAGCATCATAATAAAATCAGGGCAAATAAGCTATCCATCGCCTCAAGCATCTATCCTTTGTATTTGAAACAATCCCATTATATATTTTCAGTTATTTTAAAAAGTACAATTAAATTATTTTTTACTATAGTCACCCTATTGTCTTAGCAATTACTAGATTTATTTATTTTTCTAACTATTTTTCTGTACCCATTAACTACCTCTCATGCCTCCCCCACCCCCCATCTACCCTTCTCAGCCTCTGATAGCCATCCTTCTACTCTCTATCTCCATGAGTTCAATTGTTTTAATTTTTGGCTCCCACAGATTAGTGAGAAAATGCAATGATTGTCTTTCTGTGCCTGGCTCATTTCACTTAACATAATGAACTTCAGTCCCACCCATGTTGTTGCTAATGACAGGATCTCATTCTTTTTATGGCTGAATAATCTACATTGTGTATATCTGCCACATTTTCACTATCCATTCATCTATTGATGGGCATTAAATTTGCTTCCAAATCTTGACTATTGTGAAGAGTGCTGCAATAAGCATGGCAGTGCAGATATTTCTCCGACATACTGGTTTCCTTTCTTTTGGAAACATTAAGTTTGCTTCCAAATCTTGACTATTATGAAGAGTGCTGCAATAAGCATGGCAGTGCAGATATTTCTCCAACATACTGGTTTCCTTTCTTTTGGAGATATACCTAGGAGTGGAATTGCTGGATTATATGGTAGCTCTATTTTTAGCTTTTTGAGGAACCTCCAAACTGCTCTCCACAGTGGTTGAACTAATTTACCTTCCCACCAACAGTGTATGAGGGCTCCCTTTTCACTACATTCTCATCATTTTTTTTTTTTTTTTTTTTTTTTTTTTTTTTGCCTGTGTTTTGGATAAAAGCCATTTTAACTGGGGTGAGACAATATCTCATTGTAGTTTTAATTTGCATTTCTCTGATTATCAGTGATGTTGAGTGCCTTTTCATATACCTGATTGCCATTTGTATGTCTTCTTTTGAGAAATGTCTATTCAAATCTTTGGCCCACCTTTAAATAGTATTATTAGTTTTTTTCCTACAGAGTTGTTTGAACTCCATAAATATTCTGATTATCAATCCCTTGTCAGATGGGTAGTCTGCAAATATTTTCTACCATTCTGTGGGCTGTTCCTTCACTTTGTTAATTATATTCTTTGCTGTGCAGAAGGCTTTTGGCTTGATGTGATCCCAATTTGTCCATTTTTGCTTTGGTTTTCTATGCCTGCAGGCTATTGCTCAACATATCTTTGCCCAGTCCAATGTCCTGGAGGGTTTCCCCAATGTTTTCTTGTAGTAGTTTCACAGTTTGACATCTTAGATTTAAGTCTTTAATCCATCTTGACTTGATTTTTGTATGTGGTTAGAGACAGCGGTCTGGTTTCATTAATCTGCATAAGGATATCCAATTTTTCCAGCACCATTTATTGAAGAGATTATCTTTGGCTACTATAGCTCTGTACTATAATTTGAAGTCACGTAATGTGATTCCTCCAGTTCCTTTCTTTGGGCTTAGGATAACTTTGACTATTCTAGGTCTTTTGTAGTTCCACATAAATTTTGGACTTTTTTTCTGTTTGTGAAGAAAGTCATTGGTATTTTGATAGGGACTGCATTAAATCAAGATTCCTTTGGGTAGTATGGACATTCTAACAATATTGAGTCTTCCAATCCATGAACATGGAATATCATTCCAGTTTTCTTGTGTCTTCTTCGATTTCTTGCATCAATGTTTTATACTTTTTAATGTAGGAATCTTTAACTTCTTTGATTAATTTAATTTCTAGGTATTTTATGTTATTTATAGTTATAGTAAAAAGGATCACTTTTTAAAAATATCTTTTTCAAATTGTTTGCTGTTGGCATGTAAAAATGCTACCAATTTTTGTATGTTGATTTTGTATCCTGAAACTTTACCAAATTGATCATTTCTAATAGTTTTCTCGTGGAGTCTAAGTTTTTCCAATTATAGCATTGTATCTTCTACAAACAAGGATAATTTGACTTTCTCCTTTCCAATTTGAATGCCTTTTATTTCCTTCTCTTGTCTGATCACTCTAGCTAGGACTTCCAGTACTATGTTGCACAACAGTGGTGAAAGTGGACATCTTTGTCATGTTCCTGATCTTAGAGGAACGGCTTTCAGTTTTTCCCCGTTCAGTATGATAATAGCGTTGGGTCTTTCATATATAGCTTTTATTATGTAGAGATATGTTCCTTATATATCCAATTTTTTTGAGGGTTTTTATCATGAGAGGATGTTGAACTTTATCAAATGTTTTTCAGCATAAATTGAAATGATAGTATGATCTTTGTCTTTCATTCTGTTGCTATATATCACATTGATTGATTTGTGTATGTTGAACCATCCTTGCACTCCTGAGATAAATTCCACTTGGTCATTAATGTGTTGTTTAATTCAGCTTGTTAGTATTTTGCTGAGGATTTTTGCATCAATATTCATAAGTAATATTGGCCTGTAGTTTTATTTTTTATGCATCTTTGTCTGGTTTGGGTATCATGGTAACACTGGACTCACAGAATCAGTTTGAAAGTATTCCCTTCTCTGCTATTTTTTGGAATAGTTTGAGTAGAATTGTTATTAGTTCTTTAAATATTTTCAGTGAAGTCATCAGGCCCTAGGCTTTTCTCTGCTGGAAGCCTTTTGATTATGTCTTTTGATTATCGTCTATTCAGGTCTTGGATTTCCTCATGGTTCAATCGTGGTAGGTTGTATGTGTCTAGGAATTTTTCTATTTCCTCTAGATTTTCCAATTTATTGGCATATAGTTGTTCATAGTAGCCACTAACAACCCTTTGAATTTCTGCAGTATTGGTTGTAATGTCTCCTTTTTCATCTCTGATTTTATTTACTTGAATTTTCTTTCTTTTTTTTTTTTTTTCTTAGTCTGGTAAAGGTTTGTGAATTTTGTTTAATTTTTCAAAAAACCAATTTTTGGTTTCATTGATTTTTTATGTTGTTGTTTTCATTTCAGTTTTACTTATTTCTGCTCCAATCTTCATTATTTATTTTCTTCTATTAATATTGGATTTGGTTAACTATTGCTTTTCTAGTTCATTAAGATGCATTGTTAGGTTGTTTATTTGATGATTTTCTCCTTTTTTAACGGAGGCACTTATAGCAATAGACTTCCTTGATAGTATTGCTTTTGCCTGTGTCCCATAGGTTTTTATATTTTGTGTTGCCATTATAATTTCCTTCAAGAAATTTTTCAGTTTTCTTCTTAATTTCTTCATTGACCCACTCGTCATTCAGGAGCATATTGCTTAATTCCCACGTTTGTATAATTTACAAAATTCCTCTTGTTACTGATTTCTAGTTTTATTCCATTGTAGTCAGAGAAGATGCTTGATATTATTTCAATTTTGTTGAATGTCTTAAGATTTGTTTTGTGAGCTAACATGTGATGTGTCCTTAAGAATGAGGAAAAGAATATGTATTCTGCAGCTGTTGGATGAAATGGTCTGTAAATATCTATTAGATTCATTTGGCCTATAGTGCAAATTACATCTAATATTTATTTGTTGATTGTCTCTCTGGAAGATCTGTCCAATTCTAAAAGTGGGGTGTTGAGGTCTCTAGCTCTTATAATATTGGTGTCTATCTGTCTTTTTCACTCTAACAATATGTGCTTTACATATCTGGGTGCTCCAGGTCTGGATGCATATATATTTACAATTGTTATATCTTCTTGCTGGATTGACACCTTTATCATCATATAGTGACCTTCTTTACATCTTCTTACAGTTTTTGCCTTGAAATCTATTTTGTCTGATGTAAGTATTGGTACTCATGCTCTGTTTTGATTTTCATTGGCATGACATGTCTTTTTCCGTCTCTTCACTTTCAGTCTTTGTGTGTCTTTATAAGTGTTCCTTTTAGGCAACAGATCACTGGATACCCTTTTGTTCATCCATTCACCCACAGTATGTCTTTTGATTGGAGAGTTTAGTTCATTTACATTCAGTGTTATAATTGATAAGTAAGGACTTATTCCTGCCATTTTGTTATTTGTTTTGTGGTTGCTTTGAGATCTTTTTCTTCCTCTTTTGTTTCTTTCTGCCTTCCTTTTAGTGAAGGTGATTTTCTCTGGTGATTAATTTAGTTTCTTCCTTTTTATTTTTTGTGTGCCTGCTGTATGTTTTTTGGTTTGAGGTTAACATGAGGCTTGCAAATACTATTTTATAACCCATTATTTATTATTTAAACAGCTTAACACTGTCTCTGTAAAACAACAGATGAGCAAGGAAAAAGAAAACTAGTGTAAACTCTATACCTTAGCTTTGTCCCCCTGATTTTTTTTTAACTTTTTGTTGTTTCTATTTATATCTTGTTGTACTGTTTATGTCTTGAAAAGTTGTTATAGTCATTATGTTTGGTTGGGTCATCATTTAGTCTTTCTATTTAAGAATAGTTTACACATGACAGTTACAGTATTATAATATTCTATGTTTTTCTACGCACTTACTATTACCAGTGAACTTTGGACCTTCAGATAATTTCTTATTGCTCATTAACGTTTTAATCTGCCTGACTGAAGTACTCCTTTTAGCACTTTTTGCAGGACTGGGTGTGTTAAAATCCTTCAGCTTTTTTTTTCTTTTTTTCTGGGAAAGTTTTAATTTCTCCTTCATGTTTGAAGGATATTTTTGCTAGACATACAATTGTAGGACAATTGTAGGATAATCCCCCCCCCACCCCCCCGGCAGCACTTTAAATATGTCTTGCTACTCTCTCCTGCCCTGTAAGGTTTCCACTGAAAAGCCTTCTGCCAGATGTATTGGAGTGCCATTGTATGTGATTTATTTCTTTTCTCTTCCTCCTTTTAGAATCCTTCCTTTATGCTTTACTTTTGACAGTTTGATTATTGAATTCCTAGAGGTAGTCTTGTTTGGGTTAAATATGCTTGGTATTCTATAACCTTCTTTTACTTGGATATTGATATCTTTCTCTAGGTTTCTGACATTCTGTTATTATCCCTTTGAATAAACTTTCTATATCTATCTCTTTCTCTACCTCCTCTTTAAGGCAAATAACTCTTAGATTTGCTCTTTTGAGGCTGTATTCTAGATCTTGTAGGCATGCTTCATTCTTTTTTCTTCTTTTCTCTCCTCCTTCTCTGTATTTTCAAATAGCTTGTTTTAAGGCTCACTGATTCTTTCTTCCACTTGGTCAATTCTGCTATTAAAAGACTCCAATGCATCTCCTCTCTGTCAATTGTGTTTTTCAGCCCATAATTTCTACTTGTTACTTTTTGTTTTGATCTCTTTGTTGAATTTATCTAATAGAATTCTGAATTCCTTCTGTGTGATTTCTTGATTTTTTTTTTTTTTTTTTTTTTTTTTAGTTTCCTCAAAACAGCTATTTTAAGTTCTCTGTCTGAAATGCCACATATCTCTCTTTCTCCAGGATTGGTCCTTGGTATCTTATTTAGGTCATTTATTGAGATCATGTTTTCCTGGATGGTCTTGATATTTGTAGATGTTTATCTGTGTCTTTGCATTGAAGAGTTAGGTATTTATTGTAGTCTTTGCCATCTGGGCTTCTTTGTCCCCATTATTCCTGGGAAGGCTTTCTAGAGATTCTAAAGGAGTTCAGTGTTGTGATCTAAGCCTTACCTGCTTTGGGGCACACCCCAAGCCCAATAATGCTGTGGTTCTTGCAGACTTGTAGAGGTACTGCCTTGATAGTCTTGAAAATATTTCAAAACAATTCTCTGAATTACCAGGCAAAGACTCTTGGTCTCTTCCTTTACTTTCTCCCAAACAAAACAAATGGATCCTGTTTCTCTGTTCTGAGCCACTGGGAGCTGGGGTGGAGTGACACAGGTAAACTTGTGGCCACCATCACTAGTGCTGTGCTGGGTCAGACCTGATGCCAACATAGCACTGGGTCTCACCCATGGCCCACTGAAACCACTCCCTGGCTATTGCCTATGTTTTCTCAAGGCCTTGGGGCTCTATAATCAGCAGGTGTCAAAGCCAACCAGGTCTGTGTTCTTCCTTTCAGGGAGACAAGTTCCCTCAGATCCTGGATGGGTCCAGAGGTGCCATCTGGTAACCAGGGATTAGAGTCAAAAACCTGAAAAGTCTATCTGGTGTTCTATTGTACGGCAGCTGAGCTGACACTCAAACCACAAGGTGCAGTCTTTCCCATTCTTCCTTCCCATTTCCAAAGGCAGAGGAGCTCCACCCATCAGCCAATGCCACCACAGGCCTGTGGAGAGTACTGCCAGACTACCATTAATATTCTCTTAAGGCTCAAGGGCTCTTCAGTCAGTTCGTGATGAATGCTGCCTGGCCTTGGAATCACCCTTCAGTGCATTGGGCTTCCCTCAGGCCCAGGTCAGGTTCAGAAATGCCATCCAAGAGCCAAGTCCTAGAATCAGAGACCCCAGGTACCTGCTTGATGGTCTACCCACTGTGGCTGAGTTGGTACTTAAGGTGCAAGACAATGTCGCCTTTACCTTTCCCTCCTCTTTTCTCAAGCAGAAGGAGTCTTACCCCACAGCCACCAGAACTGGGAATATGCTGAGTTTCACCTGAAGCCAGCAAGTGTCAGAGTGTCACCCAAGGCCCATGTTGTACTACCTGGGTATCACTGCTGGTTATTCAGGGTCCAAGGGCTCTTCAGTTAGCAGGTGGTGAATTCTTCAAGACTGAGTCTTTCCCTTCAAGTTAGTGGGTTCCCTTCAGGCAAAGGGTGTGTCTAGATGTGTCAGCCAGGAGCTAAGGTCTAGAAAGGGTGACTTATGGATCTCATTGGTGCCCTATCCTACTGTGGCTGAACTGACATTCAAGGTGCAAGACAAAGGCCTCCAAACTCTTCCCTCTCCTATCCTCACACAGAAAGAAGGGGTCTCTTTTGGAGCCACAAGCTTTGAAACCTGGGGTTAGGGGAGGGGTGAGGCCAGCACTCCTTTAGCTGCCCAAATTTGTGTCTTAGGAGGTCACATGCCCCTTCAGTCCACTGGCTCTGGGCCCAGTTCAGTACTAGGACTCATCTAAGATTTGTAGTCCTTGTGGCCTAGACAACTTTTCACGTTTAGGTCCCCAGAGCACTTTACCCCATGATGGCAAGACCTATATATAGGACCTCAAGTTCTGACAGCTGGCATCAGTGATTTTCCTCTGACTAGGACTGATTTAAATACTCCCTCCATGGACAGGTGTCAGCTGAGTTTGTGCTGGTTTTGCTTTCTGCTATAGCAGAACAGCACTGAGCTCATTGCCACACAGTTGCTGCACTCTCCCTCTCCCCAGCACATGGAATCACTCTCTTGTCCAAGCCACCACTGCTCAGGGATGGGGAAGGGGCGTTGGTGGTGATTCCAGACTCCTTTTGTTATCTCTTCAGCTCCTCTTTCAGTGCTATGAAGTTGAAACAAGGTACTATGAGTGCTCTCCTGATTTTTCTTTCTTATGAAGGTGGTTTTTTCATGTACATAGTTGTTAAATTGGTGTCCTTGCAGGGGTATAATTGGTAAAGCCTTCAACGCCATCATCTTGCTCTGTCTCCTGCTTCCTTTCTTGGCATGTGATCTTGGCACACATGGGCTTCCCTTCAACTTCCTCCATGAGTGGAAGCAGTATGAGACCCTCACAAGATGCAGATACTCAATCTTGAGCTTTCCAGCTATCCAGCATCATGAGCCAAATAAATCTTTTTTCCTTATAAATTACCCAGGCTTAGGTGTTCCTTTATAGCAACACAAAATGTACTAACACAATGTTCAAATTTCTGTTTTGGATAATGACCTTTATTTAATATTTGCATAGCTATTTTTTGGATGGAGGTTCCAATTAAGAATCTCACATTGCATATAGTTGTAATGTCTCTTTATCTTCCTTTAATACAGAAGAGTTCTTCCCCAATATTGATTTTTTAAAATATTACAGGACATTTGTCTTATAGAATGTCCTACAATCTAGATTTGTATGATTGTTTCTGCTTAATTTGATTTAGATAAAATATTCTGGGCAAGATTTCCACATATGTGACATCAATGCTTCTTCCACTTGGGAAGCAATTTATGTCAGTTTCCCCCATCATGGGTAGGGTCAAGGTTTGATCACTGGATAAGATGGCACTTTCTGGATCTTTCCATTGTAAAGTTCCTCTTTCACTTTGTAATACATAAGTGGTCTTTGAGTTGATACTTTGAGTCTGGATGTCTGTTCTTAAAGCCTGTCTCAGCCTTAAAGTACTCATCAGGAAACACTGAATATCCTTCCCTCCACAATTTCCCAAATCTTGATTACTGAGATTCTCTGCTTTGCTTTTATATCATGCTTCCACATTTAACACTAAAACAGAGGTCCTTATCTCAGAGAGAGCTGATGTATGGTTTATACTTCAGGAAAAGAATATGATATTTGGAATACACAAAATGAGAGAGGACAAGAAGAAGACTGAAAAACCTTGAAATATAGGAGAAAGCGTAGGAAGATGATAGCAAATACATCCATAAATGGAGATTTTTCTCATGGAGGAAAAAAAAACTACAGACATAGGCATCACCATGCTTCTAGGTCATGACCCTCAAAATTGCTTTCCTTGGCCAAGGGAGTAGATCACAGCTCCTATAGACTTTGGAAGTAAACAGAAGTGGTCTGAAGCCTGCCTTCTTTTCTAGTACTGGTGCCAGATCCAAGATCAGCCTCTCTGAGCCTCAGTGATTTCTTCTGTAAAACTGAAACAATAATACTTTGTCTCATATTTATAAAGTCTACAAATATAGAGTGAGTGCATGTAACCTTCCTGGCATGCAAGAAGCTCTCACTAAGAATTTGTTACATTACCAGTCCCTTAAAATATAAGCCTTGAAAAAATAAGAAGTATGGAGTTTTCTCAATGGGCAACTGAAGGAAGCAAAAACCTCACTTCAGCAGATTTGAATTAAGTATTTGAATTTTCCCTTTGAGTTCTTAGAAACTTTCCAAATTGTATTTCACATTTTTTTCATTTGTATAACTTCTAGTACTTTCTGCATGTGATTTGGTTTTAAAATATACAACATTACCTTTTATGGTTGTTATGTATAATTATTGTTGTATTTTATATGCTCTTGTTATAAATAATGATGTGAATTTTAATTGCTACAAGCAAATGTGAGTGGCAGTTTAGTGCAGGTATTAAGAGAGAAGGCATAGGGTTCTTTATCCTTCACTTACTAGCAAGACCCTGAGCAAGACACAGACCTTTCTAAACATGTTCTCTCATTTGTAAAATAGGGATAAGAATCATAGCTACTTATTGAGTTTTTGTGAAATGTTAATTATAAACAAAAAACACTTAGAGGACTACTTATAGTAAGCTCTTAGTAAATGTTGGCTATTGTTATTTCTGTGATTGGAATTTCTGTTCTGTGTTCGTTTTCTCCTTAAGCAAACTAAAGTCTGTCTATTTGATGGAGGCGGAATTAAGGGCATGCCAGAATTAAGGGCATGCTCCCACTCAATAGAGCAATGAAAGGTTTCTTGAATCTGAAGGGGTCATCTTTTCAGGTCTTGGGCTGTGTGGGGACATTTGAATCTTTAGGTTGTGTACAATTGCATCACCTTCACATAGGGAAAGCTCAAGTTGGAGCAGTTTTGGTGACTTTTCTTTCCATATGGAGTCTTACATATTCGCCTTTATGTATGAGTCCCAGATCATCCTGCCAGCTGAGCACCCACATCACAGAGTTGAATGGATGCAGAGCTGAGCTGCAGTTTGAATCCCAAAAGCGGCAGTCAGCACCTCTTGCGTGAAACCAAAAGCTGGAGCCTCATTTCCTGAAATAGATTGGTATTCTAGCTTTTTAATCTGCCAATCATAACACACAATTTGCAGCTAAAAATTTAAAACTAAAGTGTGTCTATCCATAAAAAAGGTAAACAATCATCCTTCAAAATGTGAAGGGTAGTTGTGTTATTATTTTTTGCAAATCTGAATTTTCTGATTTCTTAAAAAATAAATATGCTGCAGAGGTTATTCTTAAGTGAATTTGTAATGGATTCAATATGGGAGACATGAGACTTCTGAGAGAGTTAGTACAGGTGGAGCTGCTCTGAAAGATGGGACAATTACTAGGTCAAAAGGTGAACCCTCCAGGTATGGCCTCACCTGGAAAAAAAAGCCAGCTCCAGCAGGAACTCTCACCAAAAGATGAGGGATGGGAGGAGTCTTTTCTTGATTTTTTGAAAAGTCTTTGTAAACAGAATCACTCTAAAAAGAATTTTCAGGTGCTCCATAAGACTGAGAATAGGCTTAGGCAAGCGAGGAGCAAGGTGCCTGGAGTGAAAAATATATGGAGGTGTCATTCTCAGGTACTGACCCTATGAAGGAGTTTAGGCATCTTTTCCAGCACACGCCTGAGAATGAGTGCTGCCTTGCACTTTGCACCCTGGGGACCTCACTTGCCTCACTGTAGTCTGTCCTGTTGCCAAGAATAAACTCCTAACTGATTGACCCCACAGAAATGAGCCAAGTTGGGTCACCACACTCAATAGTTGGATGGGTCTGGGGGAGGTGGATCCTTCTCTCTACTTTTTGTAAATCTAAACTTCATTACCAATAGTATAGAATTATTTTTCACTTGTTTTTATATAATAGTTGATGATATGGTTTGGCTCTGTGTCCCCATCCAAATCTCATCTCTTGAATTATAATCACCATATGTCAGGGGAGGGGCCTGGCGGGAGGTGATTGAATCATGGGGGTGGATTTCTCCCATGCTGTTCTCATGATAGTGAGTGAGTTCTCATGAGATCTGGTTGTTTGGAAGTGTGTGGCACTTCCCCTTTTATTCTCTCTCTCTCTCCTGCTGACATGTAAGATGTGCTTTGCTTCCCCTTCACCTTCTGCTGTGATTGTAAGTTTCCTGAGGCCTCCTCAGCTATGCAAAATTGTGAGTCAATTAAAACTTTTTTTCTTTATAAATTACCCAGTCTCAGGTAGTTCTTTATTGCAGTGTGAAAACACACTAATACATTTGGCGTCTTTAAGTGTTTGTTGGAACTTTGTGGGGTTGGTCAGGGAAAGATAGAATAAAATACTTTACAGTTACACAGCTTGGCTTTTTGTTATAGTCTTACTAAATTACCTCTATAGTGACTCATTTATCTTATAGGACCAGGAAATACATACCAGACATTAGGATAAAGACAGCTTAAAAAATTCAGAATCTAATCAAGACTGAGGAAGTTAGCTTGAACATCAGCGAGGATTACAGATTACTGCAAGCAGATGAAAGAAATAAAAAATGGTACCCCTTGAACTCAGAAAAGATCAACCTGTATGAAGAGCTCAGACATGGGATTCTATAATAGTAACTGTGAAAAGGGCTCAGCCTTAAGCTCTCATAAACTTGAAGACACTAGAATGATTTCAACATAGTGAACCTGCCTGAACTCATTGTACAATTATAATTTTAGATGCTGTCATAAGGCTGACTTCTTTGTTTAATTAGACAAATGTTCTGAAACATTGTAAATACATAAATACTAAATTATGCAAAGATTCCTTAATGCAAATATATCAAAACACAAAATGGATTCTTCTTCTTCTTCTTTTTTTTTTTTTTGAGATGGAGTTTCTCTCCTTTTGCCCAGGCTGGAGTGCAATGGCATGATCTCAACTCACGGCAACCTCCGCCTCCTGGGTTCAAGCGATTCTCCTGCCTCAACCTCCAGAGTAGCTGGGATTACAGGTATGTGCCACCACGCCTGGCTAAGTTTTGTATTTTTAGTAGAGACAGGGTTTCATCATGTTGGCCAGGCTGGTCTCGAACTCCTGACCTCAAGTGATCCACACACCTCGGCCTCCCAAAGTGTTAGGATTACAGGCATGAGCCACTGTTCCCAGCTATAAAATGGATTCTTTTACAGATTTATGATTTTAATTCTAAATCTACTTGGGTTTATAATAAATATATCCCCTGTGGTAGGCAGAATTCTAAAATAACCACAGTGACCCACAGTTTTGTATAATCCCTTCCTCTTCAGTGTGTTTAGAACCTGGTATTATGATGAGATATTACTCCTGTGATTATATTACTCATCCGTTGACTTTGAGCTAATCAAAACAGAGATTATCCTGGGTGGGCCTGACTTAATCAGGTGAGCCTTTAAAAGAAAACAAAGCATCAGAGAGATGTGCTCCTGCTGACTTTGAAGATGCCGCTGACCCTTGATCAGCAAACAGCAAAAACCAGGGACTTCAGTTCTATAACCTAAAAGAATTAAATTATGTGAGCTTGGAAGAGGGGCTTGAGGTTCACATGAGAACCATAGTACTGGCAGATACCTTCATTTCAGCCTGGGAGTGCCTGAACAGAAGACCAGTTAACTTGTGCCTGCACTCCTGATCCACAGGTATTGTGTAATAGGAAACCAATATTCTCCTTATAGTGGGTTGAACTGTGTTTCCCCAAAATATATGTTGAAGTTCTAATCCCTTGTACCTGTGAATGTGACATTATTTGGAAGTAGACTTTACAGATGTGATCCTGTTAACATAAAATTATACTGGATTAGAATGGACCCTAAATCCAATTACTGGTGCCCTTATAAGGTGAGGAAGATTTGAAGGCACAAAATATACATAGAAGGAAGATGGCCATGTGAAGATGAAGGCAGAAATGGGAGTGATGTAGCTATAAGTCAAGAAATGACAAGAACTGCTGCTAGCAACCACCAAAAGCTGAAAGAGGCAAGGAAGGATTCTTCTGCTCTAGAGACTTCATAGAAAGCATGGCCCTGGCAACACCTTGATTTCAGACTTTTGCCCTCCAAAACTTTGAGAATTAATTACTGTTGTAAACCAACTATATTAGTTCATTGTCATACTGCTATAAAGAAATACCTGAAACTGGGTAATTTATAACCAAAAGAGGTTATAAATTCCTGTATGGGCTGTACAGGAAGCATAGTGGCATCTTCTTCTGGGGAGGCCTCATGGAACTTACAATCATGGTGGAAGGCAAAGGGAGAGCCAACACTTTACATGACCAGAGCAGGAGAAAAAGAGAGAGTGGGGGAGACGGGGTATGTGCCACACACTTTTAAACAATCAGATCTCACAAGAACTCACTCTAATGACAGCAACACCAAGGGGGGATGGTGTTAAACCATGAGAAACCATCCCTATGATCAAATAACCTCCCACCAGTGTCTCCTACTTCCAGCATGGTGGATTACATTTCAACATGAAGTTTGGGTGGGACAGAGATCCAAACCATATCACCAACCAGTTGCAGTTACAGAAGCTTTAGGAAACTAATATAACCCCTGAAGAGATGCTATGGTACCAAACCCATATCCTCTTCCCAGGCACGTGACTAGACTACATTTCCCAGTCACCTTTTACCTGACAGGACCATGTGACTAGTTCCTGCTGATGGATTGTAAACAGAGGGGCTGTGACACTTCAATGACTGAATTAAAAGATTTACAGATTCAAAGCAATCCCTATCAAAATTACAATGTCATTTTTCATGGTAATAGACAAAAATAATCATTAAATTCCAATGGAACAACAAAACACCCCAAATAGCCGAAATAATCTTGAGATAAAAGAACAAACTGGGGATATCACCCTACCCAACTCCAAGATATAAAGATTGTAATAAAAACAACATGGAACTGGCATAAAAAGAGACTCATCAAACCATGAAATAGGATAGAAAGCCTGGAAGTAAAGCCATGTGATATAATTTGACTCTGTTTCCCCAGCCAAATCTCATGTTGAATTGTAATTTCCAATTTTAAGGGAGGTACCTGGTGGGAGGTCATTGGATCATGGGGACAGATTTCCCCCATGCTGTTCTCATAATAGTGAGTGAGTTCCCACAAGATCTGATGATTTAAATGTGTGTGACACTTCAATACTTGCTCTCCCTCTCTCTCTCTCTCTCTCTCTCCTGCTCTGCCATTGTAAGACGTACCTGCTTCCCCTTCACCTTCCACTATGATTGTAAGTTTCCTGAGACCTCCCAGTCATGCCTCCTGTTAAGCCTGTGGATCTGTGAGTCAATTAAACCCCTTTTCTTCATAAATTAACTAGTCTCAGGTAGTTCTTTATAGCAGTGTGAGAATGGACTAATACAGAAAATTGGTACTGGGAGTGGGGCATTGCCATAAAGATACCTGAAAATGTGGAAGTGACTTTGGAACTGGGTAACAGGCAGAGGTTGGAACAGTTTGGAGGGCTCAGAAGAAGAAAGGAAGATGTGAGAAAGTCTGGAACTTCCTAGAGACTTGAATGGTTTTGACCAAAATGCTGATAGTGAATATGGACAATGAAGTCTAGGCTGAGGTGGTCTCAGAAGGAGATGAGGAACTTATTGGGAACTAGAGTAAAGGTCATTCTTGCTATGCTTTAACAAAGAGACTGGCAGCATTTTGCCCCTGCTCTAGAGATCTGTGGAAATTTGAACTTGAGAGAGATAATTTAGGGTATCTGGCAGAAGAAATTTCTAAGCAGCAAAGCATTCAAGATGTGAACTGGCTGTTTCTAAAAGCATATGATCATATGCATTCACAAAGAGATGATCTGAAATTAGAACTTATATTTGAAAGGGAATCAGAGCATTTAAGTTTGGAAAATTTGTAGCCTGACTATGTAGTAGAAAAGAAAGCCCATTTTCGGGGAGAAATTCAAGCCTGCTGCAAAAATTTGCATAAGTAAAGAGGAGCTGAATGTTAATAGCCAAGACAATGGGGAAAATGCTTCCAGGGCATTTCAGAGATCTTCACATCAGCCCCTCCCATCACAGGCCCAGAGGCCTAGGAGGAAAAAATGGTTTCATGGGACATACCCATGGCCCACTACTCTGTGCAGCCTCAGGAGATAGTGCCCTGCATACCAGCTGCTCCAGCTCCAGCTATGACTAAAAGGGGCCCAGGTGCAGCTTGGGCTTTGGCTTTAGAGGGTGCAAGCCTCAAGCCTTGGTGGCTTTCATGTGGTTTTGGGCCTGTGGGTGCACAAAAGACAAGACTTGAAGTTGGGGAACTCCTGCCTAGTTTTCAGAGGATGTATGGAAATGCCTAGATGTCCAGGCAGAAGTTTGCTGCAAGGGCAGAACCCTCATGGAGAATTTCTACTAGAGCAGTGTGGAGGGGAAATATGGCTTTGGAGCCCCCACACAGAGTCCCCACTGGGGCACTGCCTAGTGGAGCTATGAGAAGAGGGCCAACGTCCTCCAGACCCCAGAATGGTAGATTCTTGCAGACATCTTGCATAGTGCACTTGGAAAAGCTGCAGGTACTCAATGCCAGCCCATGAAACCAGCTGTTGGGGCTGTACCCTGCAAATCCACAGAGGCAGAGCTGCCCAAGGCCTTGGGAGCCCACTCCTTACATTAGTGTGGCCTGGATGTGAGAAATAGAGTCAAAGAATATCATTCTGGAACTTTAAGATTTAATGACTGCCCTGCTGGGTTTGGGACTTGCATGGGACCTGTTGCCCCTTTGTTTTGGCTGATTTCTCCCATTTGGGATGGGAGCACTCACCCAAAGTCTGTACCACCATCGTATCTTGGAAGTAACTACTTGTTTTTGATTTTGCAGGCTCTTAGGTGAAAGGTACTTGCCTAGTCTTAGATGAGACTTTAGACTTGGATTATTGGGTTAATGCTGGAATGAGTTAAGACTTTGGGGGACTGTTGGGAAGGCATAATTATGTTTTGAATATGGGAAGGACATGAGATTTGGGAGGGGCCGGGGCAGAATTATATGGTTTAGCTCTGTGTCCCTACCCAAATCTCATGTTAAATTGTAATTTCCAATGTTGGGGGAGGTACCTAGTGGGAGGTCACTGGATCATGGGGCAGATTTCCTCCATGCTTTCCTCATGATAGTGAGTGAGTTCTCATGAGATATGATTCTTTAAAAGTCTGTGGCACTTCCCTATTTACTCTCTCTCTCCTACTTTGCCATGATAATATGTGCCTGCTTCCCCTTCACCTTCTGCCATGATTTTAAGTTTTCTGAGCCCTCCCAGTCATGCTTCCTGTTAAACCTGTAGAACTGTGAGTAAATTAAATTAAACCTCTTTTCTTCATAAATTACCCAGTCTTATGTTATTGTTTATAGCAGTGTGAGAACAAAATAATACACCATGCATTTATGATAAATTGCTTTTTGACAAAGATGCCAAAGGCATACAATGTGGGGAGGACAGTCTAATTCATAAGTAGTGTGGGGAAAACTGGTTATCCACATACAGAAGAATGAAATTGGACCCTAACCTTGCATCACATAATGAAATCAACTCAAAACAGATTAAAGACTAAAACATAAGACCTAAAACTGTAAAAGAACTAGAAGAAAACAGAGAGTGAGAGCTTCATGACATAGGTCAGGGCAAGGACTTTTAGGATATGACCCCAAAAGCTCAGGCAACAAAAGCCAAAATAGACAAATGGGGATAGGATCAAACTAAATAGCGTCTGCACAGAAAGAAAGGAAAAACAACAACAACAACAACAACAACAGAAACTCCAATTAACAAAGTAAAGAGACAACCCACAAAGTGGAAAAAAGTTATTTGCAAACCGTACATCTGATAAGTGGTTAATATCTAAAATATGTAAAGGGAGCAAGACGTCTGGATAAAAGGCTCCACCAATTATCCCCCCAAGAAGGACACCAATTTAACAGCAAAAGATGCTACACTAAAAAGCACCTTCATAAGAATCAAAAATTAGGTGAGCACTGACAGTACCTGGCTTTAACTTCATATCGCTGAAAGAGGCACTGAAGAGGAGAAAAAAAGTCTTGAATCACAGACACTAGCCGTCCTCCATCCCCTGGCAGTAGCCGTGTGACACAGAGAGAGAATCTGTGAAGGTGGGAGAGGGAGAGCACAGCAATTGTGAGACATTGCATTGAACTCAGTATTGCCCTGTCATAGCAGAAAGCAAACTGGGCTTAACTCAGCTAATGGCTGCCCACAGAGGGAGCATTTAGACCTGCCCTAGCCAGAGGGAAATTACTCAACTCAGCGGTTGGAACTTGAGTTCTGGCAAGCCTTGCCACACTAGGCTAAAGTTCTCTGGGTCCCTAAATAAATTTGAACAGCAGTCTAGGCCACAAGGGTTGAAATTTGTAGGCAAGTCCTAGTGCTGAACTCAACTCAGCACCAGTGAACTGGTGGGGCACATGACCTACTGAGACACCAGGTGGGACAGCTAAGGGAGTGCTTGTGACAACCCCCCCAGCCACAAGCTGCACAACTTATGGATTCAAAAGGGACCCCTTCCTTCTGTTTGAGGAGAGGTGAGGGAAAAGTAAAGAAGACTTTGTCTTGCATCTTGGATACCAGCTCAGCCACAGTAGGATAGTCAAAGATGTAAGGCCTCCTTTCCAGGACCTAACTCCCAGACAACGTTTGTAGACACACACTGGGCCAAAAAGGAATCCACTACCTTGAAGGAAGAGACCTAGTCCTGGCAGGACCCATCACCTGCTGACTAAAGAGCCCTTGGGCCCTGAATAATGAGAAGTAATACCCAGATAGTATGTCATGTGCCATGGGTGAGACTCTGAGACTTCCTGGATTCAAGTGAGACTTAGCATATTCCCAGCTGTGGTATCTATGGGGCAAGACTCTTTCTGCTTGAGAATAGGGGAGGAAAAAGTAAGGGAGACTTTGTCTTGCACTTTACATGCCAGCTCAACCTCAGGGGTTGAGAGCACAAAGTAGGCTCTTGGGAACCCCAATTCCAGGACTTGGCTCTTGGACAGCATTTCTAGACCTGCCCTGGGCCAGAGGGGAGCCCATTGTCATGAAGGGTGAGTTCTGGGCCAGGCAACATACACGACAAGCTGACTGAAGAGCCTTTGGGTCTAAAGGGAACATTGGCAGTAGCGTGACAGTACTCTCTGAGGGCTTGTGGTGGTACTAGCCATGGGATGAGGCTCCTCTGCCTATGAAAACTGAAGAAAAGATTGGGAAGAACTGCATCACATGATATGAATGCCAGCTTAGTTGTAGTGCAATAGAACACCAGGTAGACTTCTGAGGTATTGACTCCAGTTCCTGGCTCCTGGATGGCATCTCTGGACCTCCCTGGGGCCTGAGGGAACTTGCCTTCCTGAGTGGAAGGACACAAGCCTGATAAGCTTCAACACCTTCGGATTATAGAGTCTCAGTGCCTTGAATGAACATAGGTGGTAGCCAGGTAGTGATTACAGTGGACCTTGGGTGACACCCAGTGCTGTGCTGGCCTTAGGTCTCACCCAGCACTGTCCCAGTGATGGTGGCCACAGGGATGCTTGTGTAACCCCATTACCAGCTCTAGATCGCTCAGAACAGAAACAGAGACTTTGTTTGGGAGGAAGTAAGGTCAGAGAACAAGTGCCTGCCTAGTAATCCAGAGAATGCCTCTGGATCTTATTCAAGACCACCAAGACGGTACCTCTATAAGTCTGCAAGAACCACAGTGTTACTGGGCTTGGGGTGTCCCCTAATGCAGATATGGCTTAGAACATAATACCAAAGTCCTTTTGAAGACCTTGAAAGTCTTCCTCGGAAGGGCAGGTAAAACAAGCTTAACCTGCAACGACTACAATAAACAACTCTTCAATGCCTTTACACAGACAAATATCTCTCAGTACCAAGACCATCTATGAAAACATGACATCACTAAATCAACTAAACAAGGTACAAGGGACCAGTCATGAAGAAACAGATTATGTGACCTTTCAGACAGAGAATTCAAGATGGCTGTTTTAAGGAAACTCAAAGATATTCAAGACAACACAGAGAAAGAATTCAGAATTCCGTGAGATAACTTTAACAAAGAGATGGAAATAATTAAAATGAATCAAGCAGCAATTCTGTGGCTGTAAAATGCAAATGACACACAATGCATTGGACTCTTTTAATAGCAGAACTGATCAAGCAGAGGAAAAAAATAATGTGCTTGAAGATAGCCTATTTGAAAATAATCAATCAGAGATGATAAAAGAAAAAAGAATAAAAAGAATGAAGCATTCCTACAGGATCTAGAAAATAGACTCAAAAGGGCAAATCTAAGAGTCATTGACCTTAAAGAGGAGGTAGAGAAAGAGATAGGGGTAGAAAGTTTATTCAAAGGGATGATAACAGATAATTTCCCAAACCTAGAGAAATATATCAATATCTGTGTACAAGGAGGTTATAGAACACTAAGCATATTAACCCCAAGAAGACCACCTCAAGGCATTTAATTATTAAGCTGCCAAAGGTCAAGGATAAAGAAAGGATACTAAAAGCAGCAAGACAAAAGAAACAAATCACATACAATGGAGCTCCAACATATCTGGCAGCAGCCTGTTCGATGGAAACCTTACAGGCCAAGAGAGGATGACATGACATATTTAAAGTGCTGAAGGAAAAAGAAACTTTTACCCTAGAATAGTATATCCAGTGAAAATATCCTTCAAACATGAAGGAGAAATAGTCTTTCCCAGAGAGCCAAAAGCTGAGGGATATCACCAACACCAGACTTGTCCTACAAGAAATGCTAAAGGGAATACTTTAGTCAGAAAGAAAAACACATTAATGGACATAAGAAATCATATGAAGGTAGAAAATACTCTGCTAATATTAAGTACACAGAAAAACACAGAGTATTATAACCCTGTAACTGTGCTGTGTAAAGTACTCTTAAGTAGAAAGACTAAATGATGAACCAATCAAAAATAATAACTACAACAACTTTTCAAGACATAAATAGTACAATAAGATGTAAATAGTCACAACATAAGTTAAAAAGTAGGGGGATGGGCCGGGCGCGGTGGCTCAAGCCTGTAATCCCAGCACTTTGGGAGGCCAAGGCGGGCGGATCACGAGGTCAGGAGATCGAGACCATCCTGGCTAACACAGTGAAACCCCGTCTCTACTAAAAATTACAAAAAACTAGCCGGCCGAGGTGGCGGGCGCCTGTAGTCCCAGCTACTCAGGAGGCTGAGGCAGGAGAATGGCGTAAACCCGGGAGGCGGAGCTTGCAGTGAGCTGAGATCCGGCCACTGTACTCCAGCCTGGGCGACAGAGCGAGACTCCATCTCAAAAAAAAAAAAAAAAAAAAAAACAAAAAGCAAAACCAAACAAAAAAACAGTAGGGGGATGAAGTTAAGGCATAGAGTCTTTATTTGTTTTCTTTTTGCTTGTTTGTTTATGTAAACTGTGTTAAGTTGTTATCAGCTTAAAATAATGAGTTATAAGATAGTATCTGCAAGCCTCACGGTAACCTTAAATGAAAAAAATATGTACAACAGATACAGGAACCAATGAAATCAAGAAATTATGTTATACCACCAGATGAAATCACCTTCACTAAAGGGAAGGCAGGAAGGAATGAAAAAAGGAGAAGAAGATCACAAAGCAACCAGAAAACAAATAACAAAAGGGCAGAAGTAAGTCCTTACTTATCAATAACAACATTAAATGTAAATGGACTAAAATTTCTAATCAAAAGACATACCGTGGCTGAATGAGTGATTAAAAAAAAAAAAGGGAACCCAATGATCTATTGCCTACAAGAAACACACTTCAACTCTGAAGACACACATAGACTGAAAATAAAGGGATTCAAAAGATATTTCATGCCAATGGTAACAAAAACAGAGCACATGTACCTATACTTATATCAGACGAAAGAGATTTCAAGAGAAAAACTGTAACAAGAGACAGAGGAGGTCACTAATGATAAAGGGGTAAATTCAGCAAGAGATATAACATTGTGAATATATATGCACTCAATACTGGAGCACCCAGATATACAAAGAAAATATTATCAGCGCTAAAGAGAGAGAGAGGCCTCCATACAATAAGACCTGGAGACTTCAACACCTCACTTTCAGCATTGGACATATCTTCCAGACACAAAATTAACAAAGAAACAATGGGTTTAATCTGCACTATAGACCAAATTAATCTAATTATATTTATAGAACATTTCATCCAAGATCTGCAGAATACACATTCTTTTCCTCAGCACATGGAACATTCTCATGGAGAGACCATATGTTAGCTCACAAAACAAGTATTAAAACATTACAAAAAATTGAAATAGTATCAAGCGTCTTCTCTGACTACAATGGAATAAAACTAGAAATCAATAACAAGAGGAATTTTGGAAACTACACAAATACATGGAAATCAACCAATATGCTGCTGAAAGACCAGTGGGTCAATAAAAAGTTAAGAAAAAACTAAAAAAATTTCTTGAAACAAAAGATTATGAAAACACAACATACCAAAATCTATGGGATATAGCAAAAACAGTACTAACTGAGAAGTTAATAGCTCTAAGCACCTACATCAATAAAAGAAGAAAAATTCAAATAATGTAACAATCTATCATTATAAACTGGGAAAGGAGAGTAAACCAAACCACAAGTTAGTAGAGGAAAAGAAATAATAAAGACTAGGGCAGAAATAAATGAATTTGAAATGAAGAAAGTAATATGAAAGGTCAAGGAAACAAAAAGTTGGGGTTTTTTTTGAAAAGATTAACAAAATTGACTTACCCTTCATGAGACCAAATAAGAAAAAAAGAAAAAATCCAAATAAATAAAATCAGAGGTGAAAAAGGAGATATTACAACTGATACCACAGAAATGGAAAGGATCACTAGTGGATACTATGAGCAACTATAGGCCAATAAGTTGGAAAATCTAGAAAAAATGGATAAACTCCTGGACACACACAACCTACCAAGACTGAACCATGAAGAAATCCAAAACCCAAACAAACCAATAAGAAGTAACAAGATCAAAGTTGTAACAAAAAATCTCCCAGCAAAGAAATGTCTGGGACCCAATGGCTTCAGTGCTAAATTCTGCCAAACATTTAAAGAAGAATAAAAAGCAATCATATTCTGACTAACCAAAAAAATAAAAGAGGAGGAAATACTTCCAAACTGATTCTATGAGATCATTGTTAGCCTGATATCAAAACCAGACAAAGACACATCAAAAAAAAAAAAAAAAAAAAAAAAAAGAGAAAACTACAGGCCAATATCATGTATAAATATTGATGCAAGAATCCTTAGCAAAGTGCTAGCAAATGGAGTTCAACAACACATTAAAAAGATCACTCATCATGACCAAGTGAGACTTATCCCACCAATGCAAGGATGGTTCAAAATATACAAATCCATCAGTGTGGTACCTCATATGAATGGAATGAAGGATCAAAGTCACATGATCATTTCAGTTGATGCTGAAAAAAGTATTTGATAAAATTAGACATCCCTTTATGATAAAAAAGTTAAAAAAACCTGAGGATAGAAGGAACATATGTCAACATAATGAAAGCCAAATATGACAGACCAACAGCCAGTATCATACTGAATGGGAAAGAAACTGAAAACCTTTCCTCTGAAATCTGGAACATGACAAGGATCCCCACTGTCACCACTGTTATTCAACACAATACTGGAAGTCCTAGTTAGAGCAGACAAGAGAAAGAAAGAAAGGGCATCCAAATTGGAAAGGAAGAGGTCAAATTATCCTTGTTTGCAGACAGTATAATCTTAGATGTGGAGAAAAACTAGAGTCTACCAAAAAAAAACCTATTGGAACTGAAAAGCAAATAAGGACAGTTGCAGGGTTCAAAATCAACATACAAAAATCAGTAGCATACGTATATGCCAACACTAAACAATCTGAAATAATAATTTAAAAAGTAATTCCATTTTTAGTATCTAGAAATAAAATACCTAATAATTAACTAAAGAAGTGAAAGATCTCTATAATAAAAACTATAAAACGTTGATGCAAGAAATTGAAGAGGGCACAATAAAATGGAAAGATATTCTATTTTCATGGATTGGAAAAATCAGTACTGTAAAAATGTCTGTACTATCCAAGGCAATCATCTACAGATTTAATGCAATACCTGTCAAAATGCCCATGACATTATTCCCAGAAATATAAAAAACAGTCCTAAAATTTATATGGAACCACAAAAGATGCAGAATAATAATGACTATCCTAAGCACAAAGAAAAAAATTGGAGAAATCACATTATTTGACTTTATACTACAGAACTATAAGAACTAAAATGTCATGATGCAGGCATAAAAACTGACACATAAATCTGTGGGACAGAGTAGAGAACCCAGAGAGAAATCCATTAATCTACAGTGAACTCATTTTCGACAAAAGTGTGAAGAACATACACTGGGGAAAGGACAGTCTCTTCAATAAATGGTGCTAAGAAAACTGGATATCCATATGCAAAAGAATGAAACTAGGCTTCTAACTCTCTCCATATACAAAAATCAAATCAAAATAGATTAAAGATTTAAATCTAAGATCTCAAACTGTGAAACTCTTGCAAAAAAACATTGAGGAAAATCTGCAGGACATTGGTCTGTGTGAAAATTTCTTCAGTAATACACCACAAGCACAGGCAGCCAAAGTAAAAATGGACAAATGAGATCACATTAAATTAAAAAGCTTCTGCATGGCAAAAGAAAAGGACACAATCAACAAAGTTAAGAGACAACCCACAGAATGAGATAAAATACTTCCAAACTACCCATCTGAGAACAGATTAAATAACCAGAATACCTAAGGAGCTCAAACAAATTTACAGGAAAAAGCTAATAATACAATTTAACAATGGGGAACAGATCTGAATAGATGTTTTTCAAAAGAAGACATAGAAATGACAAACAGGTATATGAAAAGGTGCTCGACATCACTGAGCATCAGAGAATTGTATATCAAAAACTACTATGAGGTATCGTCTCACCTCAGTTAAAATGGCCTTAATCCAAAAGTCAGGCAATAATGAATGCTGGCGAGGATGTGAAGAAAAGGAAACCCTCATATATTGTTAGAGGTATATTGGGGACCGTGCCGGGGGTGGTGGAGAATGAACAGACACAAGAGACAAAGACAAACAGAGAACATGGCAGCCGCGCCTAGAGCCTCTGCCTCACTTTATTTATACTCCATAAATCCCACATCAGCAAAAATAACACAATGCAAAACAAACTTTCTGCACCCAGATATAACCTTCTGCTTAGTTCCTTGTCTCTAAGTTCTTTCTTATTTTGTCTGCCTTCTTGGCGCCTACTAGAGTTCATTAAAAGTTCAACTAGAGATACTGTCCTTGACTACTGGAGTTCATTGAAAGTGCAACTAGCTAGAGATACTGTCCTTGAGCCTTATCTATTCTTAGCATATTATTTTCAATGGCCCCTGCATTTCCCCCTTTTTGTTTTGCCTCAATCCTAGAAAGTTAGCCCATACTTGTTCCTGTGTTTTCCTTTGTTTTTGAATGCGACGGAGGGAGCATCGGATCACCATGAGAAGTAAACCCAATCCGAGCGCCCAAAGCAAGATACTTCCAGAGATGGTAGAAATCCATGTTTTCGTCTGGGTCCATGGGTTAAGGGCAGCAAAACTTTGACCCAGCTCCTGCAAGGTAGCGGCCCCGGACAATACATGGAATTGTTGTCGAAATGCTTCGGAAATGTTTTGAGTGAGTTCTTGGATGTCCAAACTAATATTTTTATGGCCTATTAATAATCTTCGAATTTCGGTCCAATTCTGAGAAACATTAAAAGGCACAGGTGTTACACAAAATTGAGTGGAGTTCCAATCACATTGCAATGTTATTCGAGTACTGAGGACAGTGAGCTGATCTCCAAGCCACGTTAAGGCTTGCTCCACGTTGTCCAATCTTTCAGCGAGTTGAGAGTCAATGTTCCATTGTTGAAGCCACAACTGATGAGATTGCTCATGCCATTGCTGCACAAATTCAGCATTTTGTATGCTTTGATGTAGAGCGAGTCCTGCCATGGCTGCAGTGGAGGCGATGGCGACAAGGCCCATTACCGAGGTGACTATAAGTCCAAGGGCACGACGGGTCTGCTGGAGGGAAGTCCAAATATAAGTTTCAAGAGGTGATGCCCCCCACAGTCACATAAGGTTGACAGGTAGCCAAATTTCCTTACGAGCCCTGAGGATATAAATATCCCCAGTAAAGTTGTGCCACCAGGAATGATTGAGGCAAGACAAAAATGTACACGTATCTGTACAATTAACAATTCCCGTATCATTATCCCATGTTAAATTCCCCGCTAACAATAGGTAAGGCTTTCGGACACAAGCAATAATATATCGGGAGATATTCCGATGTAATTGAATATGAAAGGGGTTATTCGGGTTAGAAAGATTAAGGGACATATTCCCCACAAAAGTACTAATGGCATCACCTGCAGCTAATAACTTCCAAAGATGACTTTGTACTTGTAAAGAGTATCTAAGATGAGGCATAAGTGGCGACAAGCCTCCTTCACGCCATACCAAAGTTTCATTACCGTCAGCAGCAACACTTTTATTTACCCAGTGCCATTTCAAAGGTATGTGACTAAATTTTGTTTGAAAATCACCGTGCACACTCCAATCAATTACTTGCAGCCCATTATGTTCTAAAAATCCGGGGCTTATTTCCCCGACAATGTTGCCACTCCAATACCTCAATATTAGGGGAAACCTCTGGAATAGGACAAAAAGGTAAGGAACTAGGAATAGTCTCATTAATATATACAGTATGATTATAATGAAAACTTCTAGTTACAATAATAACAGTATTGGCAGCCACATGGCTATGATTATAGTGAACAGCCCAAGCTTCATGCAATTTCCGGAGACAATGAGGACTATTTCCCATGCAAATCGGAAGTCCTTCCACTCCAAATTGGTATGTGCTGTTTATTATTCCCGTTTCCCATTCTATGTTGTCCTTGTCCATATAGGCGGATGGCATCCAAGTAGTGTCAATGGTGAAAACCTTAACTTCCGCCTCCCCCCAGGCGACTCCCTGATACAAGGGTGGAAAGGGAATATAAGTCCAATATTCATACAAAGCCTCACTAAGGGAAATAAGTCCCCCGCTGAGGCACATCCAACAAAGGAAGAGATGCATGCTGAGTCCAGTTTTCTTTTCAACAGGGTTTCAATCGCCTTGTAGGAAACCACTCAGGTCCGCTCCCTGTAAGGACAAGAGCATAGCCCCGTCCCTGTTTTAGAACTTGCCCCTGAGCATACTTACCTTCTTCATTAGGATACCAAACCTTTAAATTGTCGGCGGGGACTATCGCCGAGGGAGGTGAGGAAAGATGAGCTACGGCAGCGGAGTCCTGCAACTGTCTCCATTGATTCAAAAAATTTAAGGTAAACAAACCTTTAAAATCTGATTTCTGGGGGACTCATTTCCCCCCTTTTGTTTTAGTAGTTGAGTTTTTAAGGTTAAATTTGCACGCTCAATGATGGCTTGACCTTGAATATTGTATTGCTGTAAGAAAACTTGGAACTTATGAGAAACATAGGCAGGGGCATTATCAGTTTTAAGTATTAGAGGAATGCCCATGATGGCGAAACAAGCTAAGAGATGAGTAATAACAGAATCAGCTTTTTCAGATGGCAAAGGAGTTGCCCATTGAAAATGAGAGAAAGTATCAATGGTATGATGAACATACTTTAATCGTCCAAAAGAAGGGACGTGTGTGATGTCCATTTGCCAAATCTGATTAACTTGAGTACCTCGCGGATTAACCCCAGGATGGAAAGATGGAGTGCTCAAAGGAGCACAAGAAGGACAAGCTCGAATAAGAGAATGAGCTTGTTTACGAGTTAAATGAAATTGTCGTTCAAGGCCAGAACTATTAGTGTGATGTAGAGCATGTTCTTGTTCTGCAGTCTGTAGGTGGCCGATTAAAAGCGAATCAATCTGAGCATTACCATGAACTAACGGTCCAGGAAGTTGAGAATGAGAACGAAGATGAGTGATGAATAAAGGAGCTTGACGTTGGCTCAAAGTAGAAGACAACAAAGAAAAGAGTTTTTGAAGAGAAGAAGTAGCACAAAGAGGTAGAGTGGCTTGAGAAATATAAGAAGTAACATACACGGCATATTGAGAATCACTAACAATGTTACAACTGGTGGAAGGGAAATCAAGTAAGACCATGAGAATAGCAAACAGTTCTCCCTGTTGCACCGAGGGATAAGGATAAACTGTAACTCGAGATTGATGAACACTCCAATATCCAGCTTTACCATTGCTACTAGCATCAGTAAAAAAGGTAGGGCCTTGAACAGGAAATAAAGATATTGGTGAGAAAGGCAACATAGAATGCTGTCTAAAAAATGAAAAGATCGGAGACTTAGGATATTGGGTAGAAAATTGTCCGACAAATGAGGCACAAGCAACTTGCCAAGAATCAGAAGTGGCAAGAAGATAAGTAATCTGACTATAAGTGAATTGAGAGATAATGAAGGAAGGATCTCCTCCCCAGAGTTGTTGACAGCAATGCCGTCCTTTGATGATCAATTCAGCTAAACGATCAATATAAGTAGTCAAGCGTTTAGATGTTTTGTTGGATAAAAAAATCCATTCTAACGGCCGATTTGTTTGATGAATCATACCTGTAGGAGAATGTAAAGTATGAAATAAACAAAAGGAAAGGGGAACGTCGGGAAGGATATAATGTAGATGGGCCTTTTGAAGTTGTTCGTCTACAAGCTGGAGTTCCTGTAAAGCCAAAGGAGTTAAATGACGTGAGCTGTCCAAGTGACTGTCTCCTTCTAAAATAGAAAAAAGATGTTGTAACTGATATGTTGGTATTCCTAAAACAGGACGCATCTAATTAATATCTCCTAAAAACTTTTGAAAGTCATTTAATGTTTTTAAATGATCGTGTCGAATTTGAATCTTTTGGGGTTGAATATTTCGCGCTCCCAAGGTGTAACCTAAATATTGAATAGGAAAATCTATTTGAATTTTTTCTGGGGCAATATTAAGTGAGTATAAAGAGAGCTGCGTTTGTAGGGATGTAAAAGCATCTTGCTGCTCTTTTTTGGTGGGTGTGGCAAGAAGAATGTCATCCATATAATGATATAAAAAACAGAAGGATGACATTTTCAAACAGGATTCAGAGCTCGATGGACAAATTCTTGACACAAGGTAGGGCTGTTTAACATACCTTGAGGTAAAACCTTCCACTGATATCGAGAAAGTGGCTGAGAATTATTAAAAACAGGGACAGAGAAGGCAAAACGCTCACAATCCTTTTGATCCAAAGGAATAGAAAAAAAACAATCTTTTAAATCAATAACCATAAGTAACCAATCTTGAGGAATCATAGAAGGGTTAGGAAGGCCAGGTTGTAAGGATCCCATGGGTTGAATACATGCATTAATAGCACGAAGATCTGTCAATAGTCTCCATTTACTGTTTTTTTCTTAATCACAAAGACAGGGGAATTCCATGGAGAAGTACTAGGTTCTATATGACCTAGGGATAATTGTTCCTGAACTAAGTTTTCCAAGGCCTCAAGCTTCTCACGTGTTAAAGGCCACTGTTCAACCCATACAGGAATATTAGTTTTCCATGTGAAGGGAAGGGCTTGAGGCTGCTGAACAGTGGCTACATGTTTAAAGATTTTTCAAGGGGATTGTAGCCCATGCAGAACATCATATCCTTGGCAGAATTAGAGACATGAGGAATAGAAACAAAAGCTCCAAATTGTTGCAATAAATCTCGCCCCCATAAATTTAGGGCAATAGGGACAATATAAAACTGAACTTGGGCCATTTGACCATCTGGCCCTCGACAATTTAAGGATTGAGAACTTTGATACATCTCAGAGGCGGAACCTAATCCTGTAAGAGAAACAGCAACAGGCTGTTTAGGCCATTGCAAAGGCCATTGATCAGAGGCAATAATGGAAACATCAGCTCCAGTGTCGACGAAGCCCTGAAAAATTTGTCCCTCTACTTCGAGGGGAAACAAGGGTTTTTGTTGAGTTACTAAAGTTTCCCAAAAAATATGTTTACCCGTGCTTCCAAAACCTCCGGTTCTTTCTTGCCTCCGTGAAGGAAACTGAAAATAGGGTAGTACAAGGAGTTGTGCAATTCGCTGCCCCTCTTTCAGGGATATAGGTTTATGAGCCCGAGCCATAATTTGAATTTCCCCTTTATAATCAGAATCTCTAACACCCAAATGAACTTGTAAACCCTGTAAAATGCTACTACTGCGTCCTATAAGCAATCCAACAGTATGTGGAGGTAATGGCCCAAAAACACCTGTAGCCAATTTAACAACTCCCATTTCTGGGGTGAGTTCAACAGCCTGTAAAATCGCCACATCAGCAGCGGCGCTACCGGAAGTAGCAGAGAAAAGCTGAGCTAATGAAAATTGGGGGTTAACATTGGCTGACTGGCCTGCTGATGCTGGACCCCTGAGCTGACTGGAAATTGCAAATGAAGAGGGCTTGTATTGTTGTTGGGGCCCCAAGCTGAAGGGCCCCTCTGCAAGTTTCCCGATCCAGAGGTGAGAGAATTACCGTTTTTGTCCACTTTAGAGTGACATTCATTAGTCCAGTGTCGCCCTTTGCCGCAACGACGACAGGGCTCAGTAGGAAACTTTTTAAATTCTACTTTGGAGGAGTCACTCCTATTAGATAACTTACGGCACTCCTTTTTAAAATGACCGGTCTTTCCACATTGGAAGCAAACTCCCTTTTTTCCCATGAATGCCTTAGATAAAGCTCCAGCAAACAACTGAGCGTTGTAGGCAGCCCCTCCCACTCCTGCACAGGCTCTAATAAAATCTTCTATTTGTAAGTTTCCAGCAGCCTTTAGAGGACGCAACAACCTCTGACATTCCTGATTAGCATTCTCAAATGCTAGTGTGGTTACCAGGATTTGGCCTGCAGCCCCACTACCCACAGTCTTTATTACAGCATCTTGGAGCCGAGCCACAAAGTCAGGATAAGGTTCGTTTGTGCCCTGCAAAATCTTAACAAAAGACAAGGCAGTTTTTCCTGATGGTTCTACTTTACACCAAGGCTTTAAAAAAAGTGCTTTAACTTGTGATAATGCCACGTCCTCAAGTCCAGATTGAGCCGCTACGGTAGCAAACTGACCAGTGCCTGTTAATTGCTCCTCTGTTGGTCCTGGAGGATTTCTAGCGGCATTGCGGCGGGCCTGCTCTTTGGCATCTTCCAGCCACCAACTGCGTAGCTGAAGCCACTGAGAGCGGTCCAAAACAGCCTTCCCCAAAGTCTCCCAATCAAGAGGCAAAAACAAATTCTCAGAGGAGAAAGAATCTAGAAGCCCCATGACAAAAGGAGATTGAGGGCCATAATTAGCAACAGCTGCCTTCATTTCTTTAAGAAATTTAAATTGAAGAACATTATACTGCACATTTATACCCCCTTGAGGAAATTGGTCATTAGGACCAAAAGGTTGCCTAATAATGGGGAACAATTGTAGAGGATCCTCATCCTCTTGAGAATCCAATACCTTAATTACAGCTTTAGCAGTAGAAGCGGGAACAGCAAAAACCGTGCCTGAACGAGGCAGCATTTCCACCGGCGGTGGTGGTGGTGGAAAACTATCCTCCTCCTCCGCCTTAGGTACTGATGGGGGTGGATGAACCACGGGAAAAGTAAAAACAGGAGTGGGTGGAGGAGAAGGTTGAGGGGCAGATAACTGCAATTGTAAAATTTGTTGCAACAATTGAACAACCGGCTGAAGCTCCTTTTGAATTTCTGATTCCTTTTCATGAGACACATTATCACACAAAGAACCTTCTCCTTCAGTTACAGAATTATCTAAAGGAGGGGAAATGGCTATCGGAGACTTCAAAGACTCCTCATCCCCGCCTTCCCCCTTTTCAGAGTCTGTCTCTAAGAGCTCCAAAGCCTGAGTAATAGAGGCACAAAGGGCCCACAAAGGTGCTGACATTACATCGCCACGCTGATGCGCTTGACGAAGGGTCTTAACAACCTGTTGCCACTCTCGCTTATTTAATTGTACTTCAGTTTGATATTGAAACCAAGAGCAATGTTGTTCCACATGAGCAAACAATTTCCGCAAAGTTCTCTCTTTTGCATCAACCCCAATCGAAAGTAAAAGCCCTTGTAATAATCTTAAATATTCTGCGGCCAAGGAACTGGAATTCCCCATAATGAAAGCTTAAGAAGGTTCCCCTTAACAATTCCCGGGTTTTACCTGCTCCTAGGGGGTTCCCCTTCTTGTTCCCCACTACTCACCCTGTGCACCCTGCTCGCTGCGCCACTTATTGGGGACCGTGCCAGGGGTGGTGGAGAATGAACAGACACAAGAGACAAAGACAAACAGAGAACATGGTGGCCGCGCCTAGAGCCTCCGCCTCACTTTATTTATACTCCATAAATCCCACGTCAGCAAAAATAACACAATGCAAAACAAACTTTCTGCACCCAGATATAACCTTCTGCTTAGTTCCTTGTCTCTAAGTTCTTTCTTATTTTGTCTGCCTTCTTGGCGCCTACTAGAGTTCATTAAAAGTTCAACTAGAGATACTGTCCTTGACTACTGGAGTTCATTGAAAGTGCAACTAGCTAGAGATACTGTCCTTGAGCCTTATCTACTCTTAGCATATTATTTTCAATGGCCCCTGCAGAGGTAATGTTAATTAGTATAACTAGCATGGAAGCCTGTTTGGAAGGTCCTCAAAAATCTAAAAATAGAGATACCATACAATCCCACTCCTAGGTATATACCCGAAAGAAAAGAAATCAGTATACTGAAGAGATATCCACACTCCCATGTTTATTGCAGCACTTTTCACAACGACCAACAGTTGGAAACAATCTTAGCATCCATTGATAGATGAATGGGTACAGAAAATTTGGTACACATACACAACAGAATACTACTCATCCATAAAAGAATGAGATCCTGTCATTTGCAACAACATGGATGAAACTGGTGGTCATTATGTAAAGTGAAAATAAGCCAGGCACAGAAAGACAAACTTCATCTGTTCTTACTTATTTTTGCTAGCTAAAAACCAAAACAGTTGAATTCATGGAGATACAGAGTAGAAATATGGTTACCAGATATTAGCAAGGGTTGTGGGCTTGAAGGACAGGGATTGGGGAGAGTTAATGGGTACAAAAAATAGAAAGAATGAATAAGATCTGGTATTTGTTAGTTCAACAAAGTGACTATAATACAAAAATAATTTAATTATACATTTAAAAATAACTAAAAGAGTATAATTGGATAGTTTGTAACACAAAGGATAAATGCTTGAGGTGATGGATACTCCATTTACCTGGATGTGATTATTACACATTGCATGCCTGTATCAAAATATCTCATGCAACCCATAAATATATCCACCTACTATGTACCCACAAAACTTAAACATTAAAATTAAAAACAAAACAAACAAAATATATAAGGAACAACTCAACAGCAAGAAAACAAGTAACCAATTTTTTAAATGGACATGTACCTGAATAGACATTTATCAAAAGAAGACATATAAGTGGCCAACGGGTTCATGAAAAAATGTTCAATGTCACTAACCATTTTCTTTCTTTTTATTATTAATATTATTATACTTTAAGTTCTAGGATACATGTGCACAACGTGCAGGTTTGTTACATATGTATACATGTGCCGTGTTGGTGTGCTGCACCCGTTAACTCGTCATTTACATTAGATATATCTCCTATTGCTATCCCTCCTCCCTTCCCCCAACCCACAACAGGCCTCGGTGTGTGATGTTCCCCACCCTGTGTCCAAGTGTTCTCATTGTTCAATTCCCACCTATGAGTGAGAACATGTGGTGCTTGGTTTTCTATCCTTGCAATAGTTTGCTCAGAATTATGGTTTCCAGCTTCATCCATGTCCCTACAAAGGACATGAACTCATCCTTTTTATGGCTGCATAGTATTCCATGGTGTATATGTGCCACATTTTCTTAATCCAGTCTATCATTCATGGCTATGTCACTAATCATTTTCAAATTAATACCACAGCAAGATGTCACCTCACACCTTTTATAATGGCTTTTATCAAAAAGATGAAAGACAAGTGTTGGCAACAATGTGGAGTTAAGGGAACCCTAACACACTCTTGGGAATGTAGATTAATACAGCCATTATAGAAAATGATGTGGAGGTTCCTCAAAAAACTTAAAATATAACTACCATATGATCCGGTAATTCCACTTCTGAGAATGTATTCAAAGGAATTGGAATCAATATATCAAAAGGATATCTGCACTTTCATGTTCATTTCAGCATTATTCATAATAACCAAGTTATAGAATCAACCTAGGTGTCTAGAAAGATAAATACTGCATGATCTCACTCATGTGTGGAATCTAAAAATAGTTAAATTCATAGAAGTAGATGATAGAGTGATGATTACCAGAGGCTGAGGAGGGGGGACAGAGAGGATGGGCAGTTGAGGGTCAAAGGATACAATATTTCAGTTAGACAGGAGGAATAAGTTTTGATATCTATTGCACAGCAGGGTGACTATAGTCAATAATGACGTATGTTTCAAAATAACAGGATAAATGTCAAATGTATCACCACAAAAAAATGTTAAATAAGTGAAGTGATGGATATATTAACTTGAGTTAATCATTCCACATGATATACATATATCAAAACATCATATTGTACCCCATAAATAGTTATAATATATTAGATAAAAATAATATTAGTAAAACAGTAAAAAAAATACACTCTGGTAATTAAAAACTGGTGTGCTTTGTCAAGGCTCTGTCTCTTCTCATTCCATAGCGACCTCAGAGGCCATGTGTTGATGGTGACAGCCCCAAAAGACTAAATGAGCTTAGATCACCAAGTCTTTGCTTAGAGGAAAACCACAGGCCAGGAAAATCTTCATTGGACTTCTTATGAGAGAGAAATAAATTCATATTGTGCTAAGCCACTGAGATTGGGAGGTTTGTGAATCACCCCATTACCTCATCCCAAATAAGTTTTGACTGTTGATACTATGTGGTGTCCAGAGATATCAGCTGGGATGTGAAGTCTATACCTTCAGACAGACAAGTCAATTTTTCTCTTGACCTTGACTGTCAAGCCGAGCTCTCTTTTTACACTCATAGTGTCTTGTACTACATAACTTAAGGAAGGGATGACCGTGTAGACCGTGTCCCTGATTTGTGTCTAATTACCAAATCAGCCTAATTATTACCAAATTCTTCTATCTGCTCGTGGACTCCTGCAACCTCAGGCTGCTCCTTCCTTGGACAAAAGTTGTTCTCTAAATTTTTGTGTTCACATTTATGGGGCATATGTGATATTTTGTTACATACATAGAATGTGTAATGATCGAATCACTATTTGGGGTATCTATCACCTCAAATATTTATCATTTCTATGTTCTGGTAATATTTCAAGTCTTTTAGCTGTTTTGAAATATACAATACATTGTTGCTAAGTATAGTAACCCTACTCTGCTATCAAACATTAGAACTTATTCCTTCTATTTAACTGTACGTTTGTACCCATTAACCAGGCTCTCTTCATCCCTCCATCCCCACACCACCTTTCCTAGCTTCTGGTATCTATCATTCTACTCTCTATCTCCATGGTATCAACTTTTTTACCTCCCACATATGAGTGAGAACATTGGTCTTTCTGTGCCTGGCTTATTTCACTTAACATAGTGACCTCCAGTTCCATTCATGTTGTGGCAAATAACATGATTTCATTCTTTCTTATGGCTGTATAGTATTCCACATTTTCTTTATCCATTTGACTGTTGATGGATACTTAAGTTGATTCCATATCCTTGCTATTGTGAATAGTGCTACAATAAACACCGGGGTGCAGGTATCCCTTTGATATACTGATCTTCTTCCCTTTGGATAAATACCCAGGAGTGGGATTGCTGGATCATATGGTAGCTCTATTTTAGGTTTTTTGAGAAATCTCCATACTGTTTTCCACAGTGGCTATACTAATTTACATTCCTGCATAGTGTATAAGAATTCCCCTTTTCTCCACATCCTCACCAGCATGTTATTTATTTATTTATTTTTGTCTTTTTAGTAATAGCCATTAAAACTAGAGTAAGGTAATATCTCACTGTAGTTTTGATTTGCACTTTCCTGCTGATTAGTGATGTTGAGCATTTTTTCATATATGACTTGGCCATTTGTATGTCTTCTTTTTTTAATTTCTCTCATCTTCATTTTTATTAAAAACAAAAACAAAGTAACCACCAACCACATGACATTTGGCCAGACAAGGCCTTGCTTCCCTTCCTCCTTCGGGTCCCCTGTGCCTCGTCAGCAGGGTCAGGGAAGCAATCGGCACTGATGTTAGCTTTGCCCAAAGGGAGTATTACAAGAGAGGCTTGGGAAAGGGAAGGAAACCTGGACAGGCTTTTCAGCATTGAGAAATCACTTAAAACGGATTTGCTTTAAATAACTGGTATGTCTGAAATGCAGGGAGGGAAGACCATGCTGTCAACAATCATAACTCGCTTTTTACAGGTTGACTCCAGGGAGCGTTGGGTCGGAATTGTGTCTTAAGGAAGGAGAATGGTTTAATGAGCTTGCTCAGCCCTCCTGAAACAAAGACGAAGGTGCTACATGTTGTTTGTTAGGCTTATACTACAGCGGGGTTGGGGCTGCAGATCTAAAGTCCTTGTTAGGGCATTTAGCGCTGGTGAGAAGGGTGGGCCCCAGCCTTGGACGCTGATGTCCTCTAAAAACAAGGCAGAGACACAGCCTCAGATCCCCCCTCACCTTCCACTGAATAAGGGAGATGGGGAGGAGGTCTCAGCGGTTGGCCTCCTGCAAGCCCAGATGCCTGCCAGCCTGGGCCTGCTTTCTTAGCGCTGTGAGAGCTTGTGTCTGGTGAGCAGAGAGGAGCAAGTGTAGTCCCTGCAGAGCTGACTCCGCGCAGGGCTCCCCAGCTTTGGGCTTGCAGGGCGACCCTGCTCTGCGACCCATCGGCGGCTTCAGCCCCAGGGGGAGCTGTGGCACGCACTGCTGCCTACTTGCCAGTCCTGATAGCTGAAGAAGGCGCTCACTCCGTAGGCGACCATCACCAAACACGCAAAGAACGAGGCAACTGCACGCTGGTTATACGGCTGCATGCCCTTTAAGGACGTCAGGTCAACTGCCGCAGAGCAGGCGATGAAGGCGGTGACATAGAGCACGGCGGCAATGACGTTAAAGATCATTAACACTAGTGACCAGGGCACCTTGTACAACTTCATGTGCAGCTGAAACAGGTAGAGGGTGAATAAGACGATTGTCACCAGCCAGAAGAAGACAGCGACGAACATCACCCAGCCATAGGCCGGGTACAGGTGGTACCAGGTGTCTGCAATCAGGGCCCACACCAGCAGCCCCAGCACCAACTGCAGCAGCATGAACACCCGGAGGCGGGAGCGCACGAAGCCCAGGTCCGTGTGCAGCGTGGACACCGAGGCTCTGGCGCCCTGCGCGGGACTGCTAGTCCACGTGCTCACTTTTGACTGGAACTCGGCCATGGCGGCTCTACTCAACTCCCTAGGTCGCTCCTGCCGCTGTCGCCGCCCCTCCAGAGGTGGGTGCCGGTTCCCGCGCCACTCTTCCCAGAGGCTCCCTATCCCGCTGTGGCCCGTGGCACTGCAGGAGGCCCTATGTCTTTTGAGAAATGTCTATTCATGTTCTTTGCCCACTTTTTAATGGGATTATTTGTGTGTGTGTGTGTGTGTGTGTCTGTGTGTGTGTGTGTGTGTGTGTGTGTGTGTTTAAACTGTGTTTGAGTTCCTTGTATATTCTGGATATTAGTCCCTGGTCAGATGAATAGTTTGCAAATATTTTCTCCCATTAACAGGTTGTCTCTTCACTCCGTTGTTTCCTTTGCTGTGCAGAAGCTTTTTAGTTTAATATAGTTATATTTGTCTGTTATTATTTTTGTTGTCTGTGCTTTTGTGGTCTTAACCGTGAAATCTTTGCCTAGATCAATGTCCTAAAGTATTTTCCCTGTTTTCTTCTATTATTTTTTAGAGTTTCAGTCTCATATTTAAGTCTTTAATTTCTCTCGAGTTGAGTTGATTTTTGTATGTGGTGAGAGATGGGGATTGACTTTCATTCTTCTGTATGTGGATATCCAATTTTTCCAACACTATTTAGTGAAGAGGGCGTCCTTTACCCAATGTAGGTTCCTGGTGTCTTTACCAGTATGGAAGTTTTAATTTTTACATCTTGAGACACTTGAAAGTCTTCATGTTTTGGTTCAGACACTTTAACCTTGACACAATTTTCCATTTTTTTACACATTTCTTACAAATTTTAAAATGATATCTGGATAAATTTCTCATAACCTGTCTGACTGCTTGCCCATAATTTTAAGGCCATTAATATGCTAGGACATTTAAGAAAACTTTAAGAGTCACTGTACTTTTAATTTGTTATGTGCGTAGGAATTGATTAAGTGCTTGGAAGGTTTTATTTGTTAGTCAGATATATAAGGGGCTTAAAAAGTACATTGAGAATGCATGCCTATAATCCCAGCTATTAAGAAGGCTGAGGTAGGAGGATTGCTTGAGTCTGGGAGTTTGAGATCAGCCTGGGCAACGCAGCAAAATCTCATCTCAAAAAAATAAACTAAAAAAAGTAAATTAAATTATTCCATCTCCTTACGGATAGTTGAAAATGCAGAAGGGTACTTAATTAAATGGGACAAATATCAGTTAAAAATATCTGCGTGATTGTTAAACTTTACTAACTGAATAATACAATATGTAGGTTGAACTTAAAAGCTTAGAATAAACTAGATTTGGAATTTTTATCTGTAATAAATAAGTCACTTATAAACTCCCTCACCTGAGAGCAAAACATTTTCTGCAAACAAACAAAAAATCTCATATTATAGATAAAAAACCAACCAACCAAACAAACAAAAAAAAAGCCAGTTCCACACCACACAGTAGATAGCTTTGAACCTGCTCTGAGTTGGGGAATTAGATAATCAAAAGTTTGAGAATACTGTGTAGAATAAGGGTAATGGACCCTGATCAGGGTTTGAGAAACTCCTCAACAGAGAAAGAACATGAAATTTAGTGCATATAAAAGATGTGGTATATTTAGACTAGAAAAATCATCATGAATGTTTGTTAAAAATAGGATCCTGAGTCTGTGATTCTGATTCCATGGATTGGAGGTGGAATTCTGGGGATCCAGAGTGTTTAATACAGTGGTTCTCAAAGGGTAGTCCATGGACCAGCAGCGTCAGCATCACCTGGAAATTTATTAGAAATGCAAATTATTGGAATCTCCTAATTCCCACTGTGTAAGATTCTCTAATAATCTGTTTGAACAAGCCCTCTAGTTGACTTTGATGCTCACTACAATTTGAGAACCACCAGTTTAACAGATGATTCAGTTGAGTCTTATGATTGGATGAGTTTTTCAAACACTACTGCAAGTGACAGAAAATTCAGGGCTCGAACTCCTTATTGAAATGGTCGGTTGAAGTTCACAGAATGTGGCAGTTTATTGCTGAAGACATCTTAGGGCAAGTCTTTAATGGAGGAATCTACAAAAACAGCAAACAATTGGTTGAAAATAATTGAGCCCATGGCATGGAATAAGAATTACATATAGTTTACAATTAACTTACACATACCAGATTTAAATGATATTCAGCAGAGTTCTGAAATTAATCTGTCTATATACATATTTTTAACAAAAAGTGGTTTGCCTTGGCCAGATGTGTCTGAAAACCTTGCTTCTGTTCAGATTCGGTCCAAATCTCTCTATTTAGGATTTGTTGATCCTTTTTCGCATTCTTTGTAGTCCTTACCCAGCACTGAGCTGCTATTTCTGAAACTGCAGTTAAGGCTCCCAGCTCCGACTTATATCAAGATATTTCCTCTAATGTTCTTTGCCGATTTGAGCCAGCTATTATTTAGGAATGGCTTCTCTGTTTGCCTGGCTTAGTGGTTGTATCCCTCTCTGAGGAATCTCTGTCTACTGTTTCTCAGTGCTGCCAATACTTCCTGGCTTCATGTCCTCTCAACACCTTCATTTTTCAGTTTTCAGATTGAATATGAGCTAGAAGGAGGTCATCCATTGGGTAGACCCATGACATTTCCTATTATCACAATGTAGCCTATTGGATGAGGCAGTCTGCTTAATTTTTAATGATTTTCTTGGTGAATTAATGCAAGTGCATGACTGTGACAGACTGACTATTTAGAAACCTTTGAAAATTTCATCTTGGTTGTGTTACATATAATTAAAATAGCCATGTACATGAGTGCATCTATTGTACATACCTGCAAAGCATGAGGTTTGGAAGTGCAATGAGATGCTGGAGATAAATCTTGGAAATGCCACTGTTATCTGACAATTCATAATTCTGTAAAGGATGAGGAAGTCGTAAGTAATTGTACTGGAATAAGTAACAGTCTCTGCAGTATTGCCATGTATTTCCCACATGGGCTCATTGAACAGGAAGACTGTACTCCTAAGGGCAGGACTGCCCTTAATATTTGCAGACCTTAAGGCAAGAAGATCAATGGAGCCCCACTCCCCAAGCCATGCAGCCCCTATCTCCTTTTCTTTCCACCTCTGGCTCTGTCCTGAACCACTAGGAGCCTTTGGTGGCTATTCTAGACCGTGTGACTAAATTCCATCACCCCTATCACCCCAACCAGCAGTCACCCCGTAGCACAGTTTGCTCTCAGAATAATGGATCCAAAAGACAGAACTGCACAGGTACTGGAAGTGGCTTGGAAACGTTGGGCAGGGAATCTCAGGGTCTTGAGATCTAGAGCTTGACCTCGATAGGGAGATGTGGGCTTTGAGTGGATATGGCCCCTTGGTCCTATGGATTTCTTGCCTCATGTGAAGGGCACACTGGAGGAGATATAGTGCAGGGCCTTCTAAACTTTAGAGTCAGACTTGCTTGCCACGATCAGGAATGTGTGATATAAGATGGCATGAAATAAGTGTAGACCTCCCCATAGGTGAGGGGCCTAGGTGAGGACCCTAGTTTCCCAGGTCTAAGGGTAACACTGGTTATGGAATCCAAATATGGAGAAGATTAATTTGTCAGCAAGGGCGTGTCATGATTGTGGGAACTACACCAGATCCCTTACAGTACTCTTCGTCTTGTGTTTAGATGTCTAATTTTTGCCAGTAGCCATGATCAGTTAATGTGGAATCCCAAATCATTATGCTCCTATTTCTCCTTTCTTATATTGCCGACACCCACCCACTGGAATCTCCCATAGCAATTCGATTTTGCTATTATTTATGCTTTGCAATTTTTAATCAGTCTTTGGAGTTAGAATGTCCCAAAATTCTTTGGGATTTTGAAATGCTTCACGGGGGAAAAATGAGTTTAGTGGTTAAATAAGTTGAGGGAATTAAGCATGTGTCATCTCCCTGGCCTGGTGACTTAAAATATGGCTTAACATAATAAAAGCTCTGAGAATTTGTGGAGTGAAGAAATCTGTTTCACTTTACTTAACTCATTGATTCCTACATGTATTTGAAAATAGACTCCCACACCTTTTATGCCAAAGAAATAATTATTGGTAGTTTCTGTCTCAAAAACTTAAACTAAGGCTTTCATCCATTCATTTGATACCTATTTACTATCCCAATGACTGGACTAGAAATACAAAGGTAAACAAAATAAGACTCTGCTTTTGGGGAGCTGTTAATCATTTTACCAGTGTCTTCACATGTTGATTCCATTTATGTTTGGGAAAAGCTTAGTTTTTTTTTAGGAATCTTAGTTCAGTTATAACTTGAGGTCAGCTGCTATTTAGATGACTGGAGAAATGCTTGCCTGTCAGAGAGTGTCTATTGCTGATTATATTTTCCAATGTGCTCTGCATGTGAAATATACCTTTGAATTAGAAAATCAGAGATTCCTTTTATCTTGGGTCTGATGTGGGCCATCCCAAATACCCAGGGTACCTTAGGGCTGAGGTAATCCAGTACTCCCTCCCAGGATGTGTTGGGGGTACTAATGTGGCCCATTACTACTTCCCAGAACATTTAGGGACTATTGTGATTTGTCCCAACTTCCCAGGGTACCTCAGGGCTGCTGTGGCCTATCATTACTTCTCAGGTTACTTTTTAGCCTTTCATTTATCTTCCAGGGCCTGTACAATGTAAGGATTGATGAAGCATTAGAGTTGTTGCTACTTGAAACCATTGCTTTTGCTTTGGAGCACAAGCTTTTTTGGGAGGGTTTCAGAACTTACTGTACATTTCACATTCTAGTTGTATCTCACCACTTGTTTGCCGCAATCAGGAATGTGTGATGTAAATTCGTGTGAAATAAGAGTTGCTTGTCTCCATAGGGGTGGTTTTAGGTACAGCCATTTTAAAAAGCAGAGAGAGGACTGAGTGGCCTCTTGGCATCTCTTCAGTTACAATGACTAGCAGATGCTATTGGTACTCCATCTGTATTTTCTCCACATTCATCTCTACCTGTTGAAAGTTGTTACAGTGAACACCTGCGACTCTGCCAGAAGGCTTTCTTACCCCTTTGGCTAACAGGGTATACTCAGCCCTTACACACAGTAAGTATAAAATGCCAGAGAGTTAATGCTTCTGGAAGCAGCCTTCAACCAATGACAGTGAGTTGTCACTCTTAGGATAACTATAAATAATCTTCTTTTATTTATTTACTTATGGGCTTTTGGGTTTTTTATTCTGTTCCCTTGGTTGATGTGTCTACTTTTATGCCAGTACCATGCTGTTTTAATTACTATAGCTTTGTAATAGACTTAGAAGTCAGGCAGTGTGATGCCTCTAGCTTTTTCCTGTGCAAGATTAGCTTTACTATTTGTGTTTTCTTGTGGTACTACGTGAATTTTAGAATTGCTTCTCTATTTTTGTAAAAAATTATATTGGAATTTTAATAGATTGCATTGACTCTGTAGATAGCTTTGGGTGGTATGGAAATTTTAACAATATTAATTATTTCAGTTCATGAGCATAGAATATCTTTTCACTTATTTATGTCTTCTTCAATTTCAATTCAGTAATTTTCAATGTATAGATATTTCACCTCCTTGTTTAAATTTATTCCTAAATAGTTTATATTTTTGTAGCAAGTGTAAATGGGATTGCTTTCTTACTTTCTTTTTCAGCTAGTGTGCTGTTGGAGTATAGAAATGCTATTGACTTTTGATTTTATATCCTACAACTTTACTGTATTTGTTTATTAGTTCTAACAGTTTTTTTAATAGTCTTTAGGACTTTCTATACATGAAATCATGTCATTAGCAATCAGCAACAATTTCACTTCTTCATTTCCTGTTTGTATGCCTTTTATTTCTTTCTCTTGCCTAATTGCTCTGGCAAGAATTTTCAGTACTATGTTGAGTAGAAGTGATGTGAATGGACATCTTTGTTCTTGATCTTAGAGGAAAAGCTTTCAACTTTCCACTATTGAGCATAATGTCAGCTATCAGATTGTCATGTTAGCTTTTATTATTTGGAAAAATATTCCTTCTATACTTAATCTGTTTAGAGTTGTTACTATGAGAGAACGTTAAATTTTGCCAAATGCTTTTTTTTTGTATTTAATGAGATGATTGTATGGTTTTGTTCTTTATTCTGTTAATGTGTTGTATCGCATTTATTGATTTAGTATGTTGAAACATCATTGCATCCCTGAAATAAATCCCATTTGATTATAGTGAATAATTATTTTTATATGCTGTAGAATTTTATTTGCTAGTATTTTTTAGGATTTTTGCATCTATGTTCATCAGGGATATTGACCTGTAATTTTCTTCTCTTATAATGTCCTTGTCTGAATTTGGCCTCAAAGAAAGAGTTTTGAAGTATTCCCTCCTCTAGTATTTTTTGGAAGAGTTTGAGAATGATTGTTGTTAGTTTTCCTAAATGTTTGGTAGAATTCAGCAGTGAAGTTATGAGGTCCTGGGCTTTTCTTTGATGGGAGGCATTTGATTACTGATTCAATGCTTTACTTATGTTGGTCTCTTCATATTTTTTATATCTGTATAATTCAGTCTTGGGAAATTGTATGTATCTAGGAATTTATCCATTATTTCTACATTATTCAATTTGTTGCCACATAAGTATTCATGGTAATCTTTTATGAGCATTCATATTTTTGTGGTATCAGTTGTAATTTCCCCTCTTTTACTTCTGATTTTATTGTGTCTTCTCTATTTTTTTCTTAGTTAAGCTAAAGGTTTATCAACTTTGTTTATCTTTTCTGAACACCAACTCAGTTTTATTGATATTCTCTACTGTTTTTCTAGTCTCTATTTTATGTATTTCTACTCTGATCTTTGTTATTTCCTTCCTTTTGCTAACTTTGTGCTTAGTTTTTTGTTTTTTCTTTAGTTTCTTGAGGTGTACTATTATGTTGTTAGGCATTTATTGCTATAAATTTTCCTCTTAGAACTGCTTTTGATGCATCCCACAAGTTTTTGTATTTTGTGTTTCCATTATTGTTTTTGTCTCAGGATATTTTTTGATTTCCCTTTCTTAATTTTAATTTTTATTTGTAAACTTGTATTTTAGGTTCAGGGATACATGTGCAGGTGTGTTATATAGGTAAATTGCATGTCATGGGGTTTTGGTGTACAAATGATTTCATCAACCAGGTAATAAGCATAGCACCCAATAAGTAGTTTTCAATCCTCACTCTCCTCCCATTTTCCACCCTTAAGTAGGCCCTGGTGTCTGTTGTTCCCTTCTTAGTGTCCATATGTACTCAATGTTTAGCTCCCACTTATAAGTGAGAGCATGTGGTATTTGGTTTTCTGTTCCAGTGTTAGTTCACTTAGGGTAATGGCTTCCAATTTTATCCATGTTGTTGCAAAGGACATGATCTTCTTCTATTTTATGGCTATGTGGTATTCCATGGTGTCTATGTACCACATTTTAAAAAAATCCAGTCTACCATTGGTGGGCATTTAGGTTGATTCCATGTCTTTGCTATGTTCCTTAGGGTGAATACCCAATTACGGGATTTCTGGGGCAAATGGTAATACTGTTTTAACTTCTTTCAGAAATTGTGAAACTGCTTTCCACAATGACTGAACTAATTTATATTCCCAGCAGAAGTGTATAAGCATTTTGATTTCTTCTTTGACTCATTGGTTGTTCAGGAGTATGTTGTTCAATTTCCACATACTTACGGATTTTCAAAATTTCTTCTCTTATTGGTTTCTATATTAATACCATTGTGGTCAGAAAAGGTAGTTAACATGATTTTGATTCTCTTAAATTTGTTCAGACATGTTTTGTGGCCTAACATATGACCCATCCTGGAGAATGTTCTATGTGTGCTTGAGAAAAATGTGCATTCTGTTACTTTTGTATGGAATGTTCTGTATATATCTGTTAGGTTCATTTGGTCTAAAGTGTAGTTCAAGTCAAATGTTTCCTTATGAATTTTTTTTGAAACAGAGTTTTTCTTTGTTAGCCAGGTTAACGTGCAGTGGCATGATCTCGGCTAACTGCAACATCTGCCTCCTGGGTTCAAGTGATTCTCCTGCCTCAGCCTCCTGAGTAGCTGGTATTACAGGTGCACACCACCATGCTTGGCTAACTTTTTGCATTTTTGGTAGAGATGTGGTTTCACCATGTTGGCCAGGCTAGTCTCAAACTCCTGACTTCAAATCATCCACTGTCCTCGGCCTCCCAAAGTGCTGGGATTACAGGTGTGAGCCACTGAGCCCAGCCTCCTTATTAAGTTTTGTCTAGATGATCTGTCCGTTGTTGAAAGTGGGGTACCAAAGTCCCCTACTATTACTGTATTGCAATCTATCTCTCCTTTCAGATCCTTTAACATTTCTTTTCTACATTAAGGTGCTCCAATGTTGGGTGTGCATATATTTACAATTGTTATATCTTCTTGATGAATTCATCCCTTAATCATTATATAATGACCATCTTTGTCTCTTTTTCACTTAAAGTATATTTTGTCTCATATGAGTATAACTACAGCTATTATCCTTTGGTTTCCATTTACATGGAATGTCATTTCCTATTCCCTTACTTTTAGTCTATATGTGCTCTTCAAGGCGAGGTGAGTCTTTTATAGGTAGTATATAGTTGGCTTTTCTGCCCACTCTATGTCTTGTTATTGAAAAATTTAATTCATTTACATCAAAAGTAATTATTTGTAGGTAAGGATTTACTACTACCATTTTGCAATTTGTTTTCTGGTTGTTTTGTGTATACTTTGTTTCTTTCTCTTTTGCTGTCTTGCTTTCTGATTTGATAATTTTCTTTAATAATATGCTTTGAATCCTTTCTATTTATGTTTTGTACATCTACTGTAGATTTTTTTTTGTGGTTATCAAGAGACTTACATGAAATATCATTTTTTTTTAAATGGTTGGTAGAACTCATTGTTTTTTTTTTTTATTATACTTTAAGCTCTAGGGTACATGTGCACAACGTGCAGGTTTGTTACATATGTATACTTGTGCCATGTTGGTGTGCTGCACCCATCAATTCGTCAGCACCCATCAACTCATCATTTACATCAGTTATAACAGGTTATTCCAAGCTAATAGCAACTTATCTTTGGGAGCACAAAATAGCTGTATGCTTTTACTCCCCCACAACATTTTAAGTTTTTGATGTCAAAAAGTACACAATTTCGAAATTGGTATCCCAAAACAATTAATTTTTGCTATAGTTATTGAAATAGAGTTGTCTATTAATAATTATACTAGAAATAAAATTGCTTTACAAACCACCATTTCAATCCAGAGTATTCTGAATGTGATTATGTATTAGTTATACTACTGAGTTTTGTACTTCTATATGTTTTATGTTATTAATTAGAGGCCTTGGCCTTTAGGTAAAGCTTAAAGAACTCTCCTTAGTAATTTCTGTAAGGCAGGCCTAGTGGGGATGAACTCCCTCAGCTTTTGTTCATTTGGGAGGGTTTTCATTTCTTTCTTACTTCTGAAAGTCAAGTTTGTCAGGTAAAGTATTCTTGGTTGGCACTTAGTTTCTATGAGCACTTTGAATATATCATTCTATTCCTTCCTGCCTCTATTAGTCTGTTCTTGCATTGCTATAAAGAATACCTGAGACTGGGTATTTATAAAGACAATTTACAAAGAAAAGAGGTTTAATTGGCTGGCTCATAGTTCTGCAAGCTTTACAGAAAGCATGGTGCTCACTTAACATCAAGGGGATGGCTGAGGCCATTCATGAGGGATTCACCACCATGATCCAAACGCCTCCCACCAGACACCACCTCCAAGACTGGGGATTACATTTCAACATGAGATTTGGGCAGAAACAAATATCCAACTGTATTATTCTCCCCCTACTCCTCCCCAGATCTTATGTCCTTCTCACATTGCAAAATACAGTCATGCTTCCCAATCATCCCCCAAAATCTTAACTAATTCCACGGTTAACTCAAAAGTCCCAGGTCCAAGTCCAAAGTCTCATCTGAGAAAAGGCAAGTCCCTTCCACCTAGAAGACTGTGAAATAAAAAAACAAGTTAGTTACTTCCAAGATACAAGAGGGGTGTAGCCATTGGATAAATATTCCCACTCCAAAAGGGAGAAATTGGCCAAAAAAGGGAGGAATGGACCCCACACAGGTTGAAAACCCAGCAGGGCAGTCATTACATCTTAAAGCTCTAAAACAATCTCCTTTGATTCCATGTTCCACATCCAGAGCACACTGGTGCAAAGAGTAGGTTCCCAAGGCCTTGGGAAGCTCTTCCTCTGTGGCTTTGCAGGGTTAAGGCCTCAGGGCTGATCTCACAGCTTGGCATTGAATATCTGTAGCTTTTCCAAGCTAAGGATGCAAGCTGCCATTTGTTCTACCATTCTGGGGTCTGGAAGATGATGGGTCTCTTCCCACAGCTCCACTAGGCAGTGCTCCAGTGGGGACTCTGTATGGAGCCTCCAACCCCACATTTCCCCTCTGCACTGTCCTAGTAGAGGTTCTCTGTGAGGCCTCCACCTCTGCAGCAGGCTTCTGCCTGGACACTGAGGCTTCTCCATACATCCTCTGAAATCTAGGCAGAGGCTGCTAAGAATCCACCACTCTTGCGCCCTGTGTGCCTGAAGGCTTAACAACATATGGAAACCACCAAGGCTTATGGCTGGCATCTTCTGAAGCAGTAGCCTGAGTTGTATCTGGGGCCCTTTGAGCCAAGGCTGGAGACAGAACAGCTTGAATGTGGGGAGCAGTGTTCTGAAGCTGCACAGGGCAGCAGGGCCCTGGGCCTGGCCCACAAAGCCATTCTTCATTCCTCGACCTTGGCCTGTGATGGGAGTAGCTGCCACAAAAGTCTCTGAAATGCTTTCAAGGTCTTTTCCCTATTGTCGTGGCTGTTAGCATGTGGCTCCCTTTCGTTATGCAAATATCTCTAATAAGTGATTGCTCCACAGCCCACTTGAATTCTTCTCCTGAAAAAGTTTCTTCTTTCTCTGCCACATCACCTGCAATATTTTCAAGCTTTTATGCTCTGCTTTCTTTCTAAATATAAGTTTCTACTTTAAATCATTTCTTTGCTCCTGCTTCTGAACATAGGTTGTTAGAAGCAGCCAGGCCAAATCTTCAATGCTTTACTCCTTAGAAATTTATTCTGCCAATACCATAGGTCATGACTCTCAAGTTCAAACATCCACAGATTTCCTAGAAAATGAACAGAATACATCCAATCTCTTTGCTAAGGCATAACATGTATGACCTTTGCTCCAGTTCCCAATAAGTTCCTCATTTCCCTCTGAGACCTCAGCAGCCTGGGCTTCACTGTCCATATCACTATTGGCATTTTGGTCACAACCACTTAGTCAGTCTCTAACAAGTTCCAATCACTCCTTCATCTTCCTATCTTCTGAGTCCTCCAAACTCTTCCAGCCTCTGTCTGCTACCCAGTTACAAAGCTGCTCCCACATTTTTAGGTATCTTTATAGCAATACTCTACTCTTTACCAATTTTCTGCACTAGTCTATTCTTTCATTGCTGCAAAGAAATACCTGAGTCTGCATAATTTATAAAGAAAAGATGTTTAATTGGCTTATAGTTCTGCAAGCTTTATAGGATCCATGTGACAACATCTGCTTGGCTTCTGGAGAAGCCTCAGGAAGCTTACAGTCATGGCAGAAGGCAAAGGGGGAGTAGGCATATCATATGGTGAAAGCAGGGGTGAGAGAGAGAGTCAGGGGGAGGTACCACATACTTTTAAACAATCAGATCTCATGTGAACTCACAAAGAGCTCACTTATCACCAAAGGGATGACTGAAGCCATTCATGAGGGATCTGCCCCCATGATCCAAACAACTCCCAGCAGGCCCCACCTCCAAGACTGGAGATTACATTTCAAGATGAGATTTGGGCAGGTACAAATATCCAACTATATTACTGTCCTGTAGTGTTTCTTCTGAGAAATATGCTGATAGTCATATTGGAGCTCCCTTGTAGATAATGTATTTCTTATTTCTTGATGCTTTCAGAATTTTTTCTTTGTCTTTAATTTTTGATAGTTTCATTATTTTGTGCATTGGTGAACTCTGGGTTGAATATTGTTGGTGACCTCTCTGCCACCTGTACCTGGATGTTGGCATCTTTCCTAAGATTTGGGAGGTTTTCAGCCATTTTTTAAAAAAATATGCTTCTGGTCCCTTTGTTCTCTCTTTTCCTTCTGGAATTACTGTTATGTGGTAATTAGCTCTCTTGATAGTGTCCCACAGTTCTCATAGGCTTTCTTCATTCTTTTTAGTCTGCTTCTTATTTTTGCTTCGTTGGTTGGACAATTTCAGATGTTTGAAGTCAGGCAATGCGATGCCTCTGGCTTTGTTTTTTCACTTGTGATTGCTTTGGACATTCGGGTTAATTTTGGTTCCAAATAAATTTTGTAATAGATTTTTCTAAATCTGTGAAAAGTGATATTGGTATTTTGATAGGAATAGCATTGAACCTGTAAATTGCTTTGGGCAGTATGGTCATTTTAACTATGTATTTTCTTCCAGTCCATGAGCATAGAATATTTTTCCATTTATTTGCATCATATCTAATTTTTTTCAGCAGTATTTTGTAGTTCTCCTTGTAGAGATCTTTCACCTCCTCGGTTAGATAAATTCTTATGTATTTCATTTTTTTGTTGCTATTATAAATGAGATTGTGTTCTTGGTTTGGTTCTTAGCTAGATGTTATTAGTGTGTAAAAATGCCACTGGTTTTTGTACATTGATTTTGTATCCTGAAACTTTACTGAATTTATCAGTTCTATTATCCTTTTTTAGAGTCATTAGGGTTTTCTATGTATAGAATCATCTTCAAGCTCTCTTACACTTTCTTCTGCTTGATTGAGCCTACTGTTAAAGCTTTTTATTGCATTTCCATTTCAGTCACTGTATTTTTCATCTCTAGGAGTTTTACTTTTTATTATTTCTATTTCTTTGTTACTCTTTTCATTTTGTTCATGCACTGTTTTCCAAACTGCAATTTAATTTTTTACTTCATACATTCTTGTAGCTCACTAAACTTCCTCAAGATTATTATTCTGAATTCTTTGTCTGTCATTTTATAGACTTCCATTTTTAAGGGTTCACTGTTGAAACTTTGTTAGTTTCTTTTAGAGGTGTCATGATTTCGTGGTTCTTTGTAAACCTTGTGTCCTTGCATTTGTGTCTGTGCATTTGGGGAGACAGCCACCTCTTCTGGCTTTTACAGGTGTTCTTTTTCAGGGATAAACCTTCACTATTTAGCCTGGCCTGTGATTCTTTGTGGGTCAACTCATAATGACCCTGGGCAGGAAGAGCTTGCTTTTGGTTTCTCTAGATAGGTGGGCTGCTGCCTTAACTCTGATTTGGGATGGGGCTGCTGACTCAGCTCCACTGTCAGGTAAGACCACTGGCTGAGCTCTTTAATCAGGCAGAGCTGCTGGCAGGTTACTGCAATTGCCTTTTATTGGGCTTGACCACAAGGTGTATTCCATGGCCAGGTAGCACCACTGTTTGAGGTATGTATTTGGACAGGGTTGTAGGCTGGGCCCTCAGGTCAGGCAGAATCACTGCTTGAGATGGATGGGACCAGCTGCTATGCTAAGTAGAAATGCACTGTTGAGGTTTGCCTCCATGCCTAGATGGGGCCTTGTGGAGGGCTTTGAGGATGGGCCAAGCACTGTTTAAACTCCTAGGTGTGGTAGAAGTAGTCTCTGCACTTTGCCAAAATGCACTGTGGTGGGCATCTGTCTCTCTGGGCAGTGTCTAGGCAGGCTGAGTCTGAAGCTGAGTTGAATGCTGTTTAAAGTCTTGGTTGTGGCAGAACTAGCCACTGCTCTTTCCCAACATTCACTGTGGCAGTCCATCACACCTTTCCAGGACAAGGTCTTCAAGTGGGCATTGAGGCCATGCCAAGCACTGTTTAAACTCCTATGTGTGGCAGAACTAGTCCCTGCTTTTTGCTAAATTGTGCCGTCCCTGGATGGGGCCCTTGGGTAGGGTCTAAGGCTGGGCCTGGAGGCCAGCTGTTTAGAGATTCCAGCCAGGCAGAACTTCCTACCAATTCTGGTAACAGTCAGCTCAGCTTTGAAGATGAGCTATGCTGTTGACTGCTGTCTCTGATCATGTGCCATTACTGGCAATTACAAAGAACTAACACAAGTATCTGTATACTAGTCACTGTGTTCTTGCTTTATTTCTATCTGACCCTAGGTAGTCTAGTCATGCCAATACCTCTTGTGTTCCCTATGAGGTGAGAGTAAAGTAGGCTTCCTGGGAAGCATCTCAAAATGCTAGGGAAGCTGTATGTCTACCTCTGGTTCTCTTTCCCCACTGTAGAAACTGTGACTCCTGAGGAATTCTCTCTGTGTGACACTGTGGCAACTTGGGTGAGGGGAAGGAAGAAGGGTGACACAACCAGTGAGATCATGTTTTTTACCCTCTCTTGTGGTTCTTATTTGGTTCTGTGGTCCACACAGGTATATCAGGCTTATTTCCAAGTTTTGAGGTTTTCACAAAGGTGTTCTTATTTGTGGATATTTGTCAGTTGAACTTCTGTGGAGGTTAGTGAAGTCTGAGATCTCCTATTCTGCCAGATTGCTGAGGTATGTTCTTTACTGTCTTTCACTGTTCCCCTCTGGAACTGACCTTCAGTTACCCACAATGGCAACTAAGTTAAAAACACACTCTTGGCCAGGCACAGTGGCTCACACCTGTAATCCCAGCACTTTGGGAGGCCGAGGCAGGCAGATCCTGAGGTCAGGAGATCGAGACCATCCTGGCTAACACAACGAAACCCCATCTCTACTAAAAAAAATATGAAAAAATTAGCTGGGCGTGGTGGTGGGTGCCTGTAGTCCCCGCTACTCAGGAGGCTGAGGCAGCAGAATGGCATGAACGCAGGAGGTGGAGCTTGCAGTGAGCCGAGATTGTACCACTGCACTCCAGCCTGGGTGACAGAGTGAGACTCCGTCTAAAACAAACAAACAAACAAACAAACAAACAAACAAACAACACAAGCAAACAAACAAAAAACAGTCTTTGCATTCACTTTCATTCTCATTTCCTTACACCTTATCAGTGTTTCCTGGTATTGCCTCTCAGTAAAACAAACAATCAAACAAGACCATTTTAGAAAACCAAAACCTACACTCAAACACTTGGGCTACTTATTGGAGAAACCCAAAATCAAGCCAGTGATTCTAATATATTTGGTCATTAAGTTTGTCTAATGGGAGCTAGTGACAGTTTCTTGACTTGCAACTATCATGTTGCAAAATGTTTTGTGTTTTGTTCCATTTCTTATTTATTTATTTATTTATTTATTTATTTATTTTTGAGGCGAAGTCTCACTCTGTCGTCTAGGCTGGAGTGCAGTGGCAAGAGCTCTGCTCACTGCAACCTCCACCTTTCAGGTTCAAGCGATTCTCCTCCCTCAGCCTACCAAGTAGCTGGGACTACAAGCATGCGCCACCACACACAGCTAATTTTTCTATTTTCAGTAGAGAGGGGGCTTCATCATGTTAGCCAGACTGGTCTTGAACTCCCGACCTCAAGTAATCCGCCTGCCTCAGCCTCCCAAAGTGCTAGGATTACAGGCGTGAGCCATGGTGCCAAGCAATTTCTTTAACGTTAAGAAAAAATATATTCAGACTGTACTAGTGGTAGAGATTACAAATCCAGAAAGAAAAATGTATACTGACATTAGGAGTCAAAAAAGAAAAACGCATGATCTAAATTTCCATTTGCTTTTTTTCCTTTAACTTGAATCTGGCTAAATTCACTGGTACATTATTGCTAGTTGGCAAAATAGATTTTTTAATTGTTGCATTCCCTGTATATGTCATTAAAAATGAGAAAGCTGAAAGTAGCCATAAGGAAAGGGAGAGGGATATTGTGTTGCAGTGTGATAGGTAGCTTCTGAGATGGCCCTCAAATACTCCTATCTCTTAATATGTGTGACCTTGAGTAACATGCTTCTAGACAATAGACTATCTCAACTTTGTGGAGATGTAATTTTGTCGTTAGCTTATAAGAGATTGTAGCCTTTGTCTTGCTATCAGACTTTCTCCTTTGCTAGCTTTGTGAGGCAAAGTGTCTTATTTAGGAGACACATATGGCACAGAACTGAGGTGGACCTCTGGCTAATAGCCAGCAGTTAACTGAGATCCTCAGTCCAGTAATCCAAAAAGAACTGAATTCTGGCTGGGTGCAGTGGCACATGCCTATAATCCCAGCATTTTAGGAGGCCAAGGCAGGAGGATCACTTGAGGCCAGGAGTTCAAGACCAGCCTGGGCAGCATAGCAAGACCTTGTATCTGTAAACAATTTTAAAAATTAGCCAGGCATAGTGGTCCAGGCCTGTAGTCCAAGTTACTCAGAAGCTGGGGTGGTAGGATCACTTGAACCCTGAGGCTGAGGCTGCAGTGAGCTGTGGTCAAGCCACTGCCCTCTACGCTTGGCAACAGAGTGAGATCCTGTCAAAAAAAAAAAAAAAAAAAAAAAAAAAAAAAAAAGAAGAAAAGAAAAGAAAAAGAACAGAATCCTCTCTGCAATCATGTAGTGAACTTATAAGTGGATCTTACATTGGTTGAGTTTTAGATGGACTCAGTTCTGGCTGACACCTTGCTTGAAGCCTTGGAGGACACCCTGAAGCAGAAGACACAGTTCAGCTATGCTTGGATTCCTGGCCCACAGAAAATATGAGACAATAAATGTGTACAATTCTTAAGTATTTCCACTTTCCTATTCAATCTGTTTAGAGCAAATATTTGGGATTTAGAAGGAAAATTTAGACTTCAACAGGGTCACTGCCACCTTGAATACTGAATCAAATTGACCTTGATAGAGATGCATTATGCTTATATTTCAGATTCGAGCTCTCACTGTTGTTAAAAGAAAAGGAAAATACTTTCTCTTTGAAAGTCTACCTGACCAAAATTCTTCGTATAAAAATGGCTTCTATAGATTAGTTTCTGAGTACATTTTCTACCAATGGTCTTAAGTCATCCCTAAGCATATGCAAATCTCTTAGCAACAGAAGATTATTCCAAATGAGAAAGCATTATGAGCCAACTCCCATGTAAGCATCTGAGCCAACAAAGATGGGGTCTAAGCTTTATTTAAAAAAAATTTTAAATAAAATTATCCTGAGAGAATGCAGCAGTATGTATAAATCTATGAACTGTTTGAATAGGTTCAGTTGTTTCAAGGTTACTTCTTCTGTGTCTAGCATAAATATATTTCAAAAATATATACAGTAAAATGTGAAAAACAACTTCTTTGGGATCAACTTGTCTGCTGCCAGAGAAGTTACATTTCTTGTAAAACAATGCTACATAATGGATGGTGGTGGAGTGAGGCCAGCTGGTTTTAAATATCAAGCTGACAGTGGAATGTGGTATTTAGAAGATAGTCACAGCACAACACACAAGGAGGCATAGAGACCTACTGCTTGACAACTTAACAAAAATGCAGTGTGTTCTCCAAGGATTATTTTAGCCTTATAAATACCTACTTTTTACAAAGTTTCACTTTAAGCTCAATGTGTTTTTCTGTTGTGGGTGAACTCCATGGGAGCATCTGAGAGGTGAAATTCCTTTATAACCAGGTCCTTTTGCACTTGATTTGTTAGCTTAGAAGTTTCTGAGTTGGAGTACATGGAATGATCCACTGTGGTGTGGGAAGAAAATATTAGGTGTTTTCTTTAGCATATAAGAAATAAATTAAGCATAATCAGCAGTTAATATACGGACTGATACTAGTGGCTTCACTCAGTCCATCTGCATAGAAGGTTGTTGTGTGCTGTAAGTGTCACGCGTGTCCGTGTGAAGAGACCACCAAACAGGCTGTGTGTGAGCAACAATGCTGTTTATTTCACCTGGGTGCAGATGGGCTGAGTCGGAAAAGAGAGTCAGCGAAGGGAGATAGGGGTGGGGCCATTTTATAGGATTTGGGTGGGTAGTGGAAAACTACAGTCAAAGGGGGTTGTTCTCTGGCAGGCAGGGGCGGGGGTCACAAGGTGCTCAGTGGGGGAGCTTCTGAGCTGGGAGAAGGAATTTCACAAGGTTAGTCACTCAGTCAAAGTTGGGGGCAGGAACAGATCACAATGGTAGAATGTCATCAGTTAAGGTAGGAACCGGCTGTTTTCACTTCTTTTGTGATTTTTCACTTGCTTCAGGCCATCTGGATGTATACGTGCAGGTCACAGGGGATAGATGGCTTAGCTTGGACTCAGAGACCTGACATTAAGCAAAAATAAAATTCTAAGCCCCCCCACTGACTGAATTAAGACCTCCTTTTAACCTTTTAATCAGATCATGGTGGGAAGGAGGGGTCAGACAAGACTCATTATACTCTCCTCCCTTTGGAATTCAAGCATAACTGACCAGCATTAACATTAAAACGGAGATCTTAAAAGTGACAAAAGAGACTTTGTAGCAATAAGACACCAAATTCCAACCTGATTCTAGTATAGTATCACATGACACATAGCAGGCCCTGAAAGAAATGGAAGTATTTTACCCCAAAATATATTTATTTGGCATATTTTATTTTTGTTTTTCATACTTTTAAATTTATTTTATTTTATTTTATTTGTTGGGAACTTTTTATTTGAGAAGTCAAATGATTAAGTTTTGACACATATCTCTAAAGGTTGACAGAAATTTCTTAGATAAAGTTTGAAGCCTGAGTATGGCTAGTGTCATTATCCTAACGCATTAGAAGACGAATCCTTCCATCTTATATCAATACCTCATTGCTTCTGAGATTCTTTTTTTTTATTGTACAAATGCAAAGAGTTTTAAAAGAACGCATATATGGGCTTTTAAATACAAAGCAGTGAATTGTGTTCTTCTCAAGGCTTTGTTCTTCTAAGGAAGCCCAGGTTTCTGTTAACAGTTTCAGTTTGTTTTCCTTCAAGTTTTATTTTAAGTTCCAAGGTATGTGTGCAGGCTGTGCATGTTTGTTACACAGGTAGACATGTGCCATGGTGGTTTGCTACACAGACGAGCCCATCATCTAGGTATTAAGCCCAGCATCAATTAGCTATTCTTCCTGATGCTCTCATTCCCTTCACCCGCATCCCCTGACAGGCCAGAGTATGTGTTGATCTCCCCCATGTGTCCATGTGTTCTCATCGTTCAGCTCCCACTTGTAAGTGACAACATGCCGTGTTTGATTTTCTGTTCCTGCCTTAGTTTGCTGAAGATAACGGCTTCCAGTTCCACCCATGTCACTGCAAAGGACATGATCTAGTGTTGTTGTTGTTGTTGTTGTTTTTAAATGGCTACATAGTATTCCATGGCTACTTATGTATCACATTTACTTTATCCAGTCTATCACTGATGGGCATTTGGGTTGATTCCATGTCATTAATATTGTGAATAGTGCTGCGGTGAACATATGTGTGCATTTATCTTTATAATAGAATGATTTATGTTCCTTTGAGTATATACCCAGTAATGGGATTGCTGAGTCAAATGCTATTTCTGCCTCTAAATCTTTAAGGAATCACCGCACTGTCTTCCACAATGGTTAAACTAATTTATACTCCCAACAACAGTGTAAAAGTTTTCCTTTTTCTCCACAATCTCACCGGCCTCTGTTGTTTTCTGACTTTTTAATAATCACCTTGCTGACTGGCATGAGATGGTGTCTCATAGAGGTTTTGATTTGCATTTCTTTAATGGTCAGCGATGTTGACCTTCTTTTCTTTTTTTTTTTTTTTTATACTTTAAGTTCTAGGGTGCATGTACACAACGTGCAGGTTTGTTACATATGTATACATGTGCCGTGTTGGTGTGCTGCACCCATTAACTCATCATTTACATTAGGTACATCTCCTAATGCTATCCCTCCCCCCCACCTCCCACAATAGGACCCAGTGTGTGATGTTCCGTTTCCTGTGTCCAAGTGATCTCATTGTTCAGTTCCCACCTATGAGTGAGAACATGCAGTATTTGGTTTTCTATTCTTGCGATAGTTTGCTGAGAATGATGGTTTCCAGCTGCATCCATGTCCCTATAAAGGACACAAACTCATCCCTTTTTATGGCTGTGTAGTATTCCATGGTGTATATGTGCCACATTTTCTTAATTCAGTCTGTCACTGATGGACATTTGGGTTGATTCCAAGTCTTTGCTATTGTGAATAGTGCTGCAATAAACATATGTGTGCATGTGTCTTTATAGCAGCATGACTTACAATCTTTTGGGTATATCCCCAGTAATGGGATGGCTGGGTCAAATGGTATTTCTAGTTCTAGATCCTTGAGGAATTGCCACACTGATTTTCACAATGGATGAACTAGTTTACAGTCCCACCAACAGTGTAAAAGTGTTCCTATTTCTCCACATCCTCTCCAGTACCTGTTGTTTCCTGACTTTTTAATGATTGCCATTCTAACTGGTGTGAGATGGTATCTCATTGTGGTTTTGATTTGCATTTATCTGATGGCGAGTGATGACGAGCATTTTTTCATGTGTCTGCAGGCTGTATGAATGTCTTCTTTTGAGAAATGTCTGTTCATATCCTTTGCCCACTTTTTGATGGGGTTGTTTGTTTTTTTCTTGTAAATTTGATTGAGTTCTTTGTAGGTTCTGGATACTAGCCTTTTGTTAGATGAATAGATTGCAAAAATTTCTCCCATTCTGTAGGTTGCCTGTTCACTCTGATGGTAGTTTCTTTGTTGTGCAGAAGCTCTTTAGTTTAATTAGATCCCATTTGTCAATTTTGGCTTTTGTTGCCGTTCCTTTTGGTGTTTTAGACATGAAGTCCTTGCCCATGCCTATGTCCTGAATGGTATTACCTAGGTTTTCTTCAAGGGTTTTTATGGTTTTAGGACTAACATTTAAGTCTCTAATCAATCTTGAATTAATTTTCATATAAGGAGTAAGGAAAGGATCCAGTTTCAGCTTTCTACTTATGGCTAGCCAATTTTCCTAGTACCATGTATTAAATAGGGAATCCTTTCCCCATTTCTTGTTTTTGTCAGGTTTGCCAAAGATCAGATGGCTGTAGATATGTGGTATTATTTCTGAGGACTCTGTTCTGTTCCATTGCTCTATATCTCTGTTTTGGTACCAGTACCATGCTGTTTTGGTTACTGTAGCCTTGTAGTGTAGTTTGAAGTCAGGTAGCATGACGCCTCCAGCTTTGTTCTTTTGACTTAGGATTGTCTTGGCAATGTGGGCTCTTTTTTGGTTCCATATGAACTTTAAAGCAGTTTTTTCCAATTCTGTGAAGAAACTCATTGGTAGCTTGATGGGGATGGCATTGAATCTATAAATTACCTTGGGCAGTATGGCCATTTTCACGATATTGATTCTTCCTATCCATGAGCATGGTATGTTCTTCCATTTGTTTGTGTCCTCTTTTATTTCACTGAGCAGTGGTTTGTAGTTCTCCTTGAAGAGGTCCTTTACATCCCTTGTAAGTTGGATTCCTAGGTATTTTATTCTCTTTGAAGCTATTGTGAATGGGAGTTCATTCATGATTTGGCTCTCTGTTTGTCTGTTACTGGTGTATAAGAATGCTTGTGATTTTTGCACATTGATTTTGTATCCTGAGACTTTGCCGAAGTTGCTTATCAGCTTAAGGAGATTTTGGGCTGAGACAATGGGGTTTTCTAAATATGCAATCATGTCATCTGCAAACAGGGACAATTTGACTTCTTCTTTTCCTAACTGAATACCCTTGATTTCTTTCTCTTGCCTGATTTCCCTAGCCAGAACTTCCAACACTATGTTGAATAGGAGTGGTGAGAGAGGGCATCCCTGTCTTGTGCCAGTTTTCAAAGGGAATTTTTCCAGTTTTTGCCCATTCAGTATGATATTGGCTATGGGTCTGTCATAAATAGCTCTTATTATTATTATTATTATTATTATTTTTTTTATTTTTATTATACTTTAAGTTCTAGGGTACATGTGCATAACGTGCAGGTTTGTTACATACGTATACTTATGCCATGTTGGTGTGCTGCACCCATCAACTCGTCAGCACCCATCAATTCATCATTTATATCATGTATAACTCCCCAATGCAATCCCTCCCTCCTCCCCCCTCCCCCCTCCCCATGATAGACCCCAGTGTGTGATGTTCCCCTTCCCGAGTCCAAGTGATCTCATTGTTCAGTTCCCACCTATGAGTGAGAACATGCGGTGTTTGGTTTTCTCTTCTTGTGATAGTTTGCTAAGAATGATGGTTTCCAGCTGCATCCATGTCCCTACAAAGGACGCAAACTCATCCTTTTTTATGGCTGCATAGTATTCCATGGTGTATATGTGCCACATTTTCTTAATCCAGTCTGTCACAGATGGACATTTGGGTTGATTCCAAGTCTTTGCTATTGTGAATAGTGCCGCAATAAACATACGTGTACATGTGTCTTTGTAGTAGACTAATTTATAATCCTTTGGGTATATACCCAGTAGTGGGATGGCTGGGTCATATGGTACATCTAGTTCTAGATCCTTGAGGAACTGCCATACTGTTTTCCATAATGGTTGAACTAGTTTACAATCCCACCAACAGTGTAAAAGTGTTCCTATTTCTCCACATCCTCTCCAACACCTGTTGTTTCCTGACTTCTTAATGATTGCCATTCTAACTGGTGTGAGATGGTATCTCATTGTGGTTTTGATTTGCATTTCTCTGATGGCCAGTGATGATGAGCATTTTTTCATGTGTCTGTTGGCTGTATGAATATCTTCTTTTGAGAAATGTCTGTTCATATCCTTTCCCCACTTTTTGATGGGGTTGTTTGTTTTTTTCTCGTATATTTGTTTGAGTTCTTTGTAGATTCTGGATATTAGCCCTTTGTCAGATGAGTAGGTTGCAAAAATTTTCTCCCATTCTGTAGGTTGCCTGTTCACTCTGATGGTAGTTTCTTTTGCTGTGCAAAAGCTCTTTAGTTTAATTAGATCCCATTTGTCAATTTTTGCTTTTGCTGCCGTTGCTTTTGGTGTTTTAGACATGAAGTCCTTGCCCATGCCTATGTCCTGAATGGTACTACCTAGATTTTCTTCTAGGGTTTTTATGGTATTAGGTCTAACATTTAAGTCTCTAATCCATCTTGAATTAATCTTCGTATAAGGGGTAAGGAAAGGATCCAGTTTCAGCTTTCTACTTATGGCTAGCCAATTTTCCCAGCACCATTTATTAAATAGGGAATCCTTTCCCCATTTCTTGTTTCTCTCAGGTTTGTCAAAGATCAGATGGCTGTAGATGTGCGGTATTATTTCTGAGGACTCTGTTCTGTTCCATTGGTCTATATCTCTGTTTTGGTACCAGTACCATGCTGTTTTGGTTACTGTAGCCTTGTAGTATAGTTTGAAGTCAGGTAGCGTGACACCTCCAGCTTTGTCCTTTTGACTTAGGATTGTCTTGGCAATGCGGGCTCTTTTTTGGTTCCATATGAACTTTAAAGCAGTTTTTTCCAATTCTGTGAAGAAAGTCATTGGTAGCTTGATGGGGATGGCATTGAATCTATAAATAACCTTGGGGAGTATGGCCATTTTCACGATATTGATTCTTCCTATCCATGAGCATGGTATGTTCTTCCATTTGTTTGTGTCCTCTTTGATTTCACTGAGCAGTGGTTTGTAGTTCTCCTTGAAGAGGTCCTTTACATCCCTTGTAAGCTGGATTCCTAGGTAATTTATTCTCTTTGAAGCAATTGTGAATGGAAGTTCATTCCTGATTTGGCTCTCTGCTTGTCTGTTGCTGGTGTATAAGAATGCTTGTGATTTTTGCACATTAATTTTGTATCCTGAGACTTTGCTGAAGTTGCTTATCAGCTTAAGGAGATTTTGGGCTGAGACGATGGGGTTTTCTAAATATACAATCATGTCATCTGCAAACAGGGACAATTTGACTTCTTCTTTTCCTAACTGGATACCCTTGATTTCTTTCTCTTGCCTGATTGCCCTAGCCAGAACTTCCAACACTATGTTGAATAGGAGTGGTGAGAGAGGGCATCCCTGTCTTGTACCAGTTTTCAAAGGGAATTTTTCCAGTTTTTGCCCATTCAGTATGATATTAGCTGTGGGTTTGTCATAAATAGCTCTTATTATTTTGAGGTACGTTCCATCAATACCGAATTTATTGAGCGTTTTTAGCATGAAGGGCTGTTGAATTTTGTCAAAAGCCTTTTCTGCATCTATTGAGACAATCATGTGGTTCTTGTCTTTGGTTCTGTTTATATGCTGGATTACGTTTATTGATTTGCGAATGTTGAACCAGCCTTGCATCCCAGGGATGAAGCCCACTTGATCATGGTGGATAAGCTTTTTGATGTGCTGCTGAATCCGGTTTGCCAGTATTTTATTGAGGATTTTTGCATCAATGTTCATCAGGGATATTGGTCTAAAATTCTCTTTTTTTGTTGTGTCTCTGCCAGGCTTTGGTATCAGGATGATGTTGGCCTCATAAAATGAGTTAGGGAGGATTCCCTCTTTTTCTATTGATTGGAATAGTTTCAGAAGGAATGGTACCAGCTCCTCCTTGTACCTCTGGTAGAATTCAGCTGTGAATCCATCTGGTCCTGGACTTTTTTTGGTGGGTAGGCTATTAATTGTTGCCTCAGTTTCAGAGCCTGCTATTGGTCTATTCAGGGATTCAACTTCTTCCTGGTTTAGCCTTGGGAGAGTGTAAGTGTCCAGGAAATTATCCATTTCTTCTAGATTTTCTAGTTGATTTGCGTAGAGGCGTTTATAGTATTCTCTGATGGTAGTTTGTATTTCTGTGGGGTCAGTGGTGATATCCCCTTTATCATTTTTTATTGCATCTATTTGATTCCTCTCTCTTTTTTTCTTTATTAGCCTTGCTAGCGGTCTGTCAATTTTGTTGATCTTTTCAAAAAACCAACTCCTGGATTCATTGATTTTTTGGAGGGTTTTTTGTGTCTCTATCTCCTTCAGTTCTGCTCTGATCTTAGTTATTTCTTGCCTTCTGCTAGCTTTTGAATGTGATTGCTCTTGCCTCTCTAGTTCTTTTAATTGTGATGTTAGAGTGTCAATTTTAGAACTTTCCTGCTTTCTCTTGTGGGCATTTAGTGCTATAAATTTCCCTCTACACACTGCTTTAAATGTGTCCCAGAGATTCTGGTATGTTGTATCTTTGTTCTCATTGGTTTCAAAGAACATCTTTATTTCCGCTTTCATTTCGTTATGTACCCAGTAGTCATTCAGGAGCAGGTTGTTCAGTTTCCATGTAGTTGAGCGGTTTTGATTGAGTTTCTTAGTCCTGAGTTCTAGTTTGATTGCACTGTGGTCTGAGAGACAGTTTGTTATAATTTCTGTTCTTTTACATTTGCTGAGGAGTACTTTACTTCCAATTATGTGGTCAATTTTGGAATAAGTGCGATGTGGTGCTGAGAAGAATGTATATTCTGTTGATTTGGGGTGGAGAGTTCTATAGATGTCTATTAGGTCCGCTTGGTGCAGAGATGAGTTCAATTCCTGGATATCCTTGTTAACTTTCTGTCTCGTTGATCTGTCTAATGTTGACAGCGGAGTGTTGAAGTCCCCCATTATTATTGTATGGGAGTCTAAGTCTCTTTGTAAGTCTCTAAGGACTTGCTTTATGAATCTGGGTGCTCCTGTATTGGGTGCATATATATTTAGGAGAGTTAGCTCTTCCTGTTGAATTGATCCCTTTACCATTATGTAATGGCCTTCTTTGTCTCTTTTGATCTTTGATGGTTTAAAGTCTGTTTTATCAGAGACTAGGATTGCAACCCCTGCTTTTTTTTGTTCTCCATTTGCTTGGTAGATCTTCCTCCATCCCTTTATTTTGAGCCTATGTATGTCTCTGCATGTGAGATGGGTCTCCTGAATACAGCAGACTGATGGGTCTTGACTCTTTATCCAGTTTGCCAGTCTGTGTCTTTTAATTGGAGCATTTAGTCCATTAACATTTAAGGTTAATATTGTTATGTGTGAACTTGATCCTGCCATTATGATATTAACTGGTTATTTTGCTCGTTAGTTGATGCAGTTTCTTCCTAGCCTCGATGGTCTTTACATTTTGCCAAGTCTTTGCGATGGCTGGTACCAGTTGTTCCTTTCCAAGTTTAGGGCTTCCTTCAGGGTCTCTTGTAAGGCAGGCCTGGTGGTGACAAAATCTCTAAGCATTTGCTTATCTGTAAAGGATTTTATTTCTCCTTCACTTATGAAACTTAGTTTGGCTGGATATGAAATTCTGGGTTTAAAATTCTTTTCTTTAAGAACGTTGAATATTGGCCCCCACTCTCTTCTGGCTTGTAGAGTTTCTGCCGAGAGATCTGCTGTTAGTCTGATGGGCTTCCCTTTGTGGGTGACCCGACCTTTCTCTCTGGCTGCCCTTAAGATTTTTTCCTTCATTTCAACTTTGGTGAATCTGGCAATTATGTGTCTTGGAGTTGCTCTTCTGGAGGAGTATCTTTGTGGCGTTCTCTGTATTTCCTGAATTTGAATGTTGGCCTGCCCTACTAGGTTGGGGAAGTTCTCCTGGATGATATCCTGAAGAGTGTTTTCCAACTTGGTTCCATTTTCCCCCTCACTTTCAGGCACCCCAATCAGACGTAGATTTGGTCTTTTTACGTAATCCCATACTTCTTGCAGGCTTTGCTCATTTCTTTTTCTTCTTTTTTCTTTTGGTTTCTCTTCTCGCTTCATTTCATTCATTTGATCTTCAATCGCTGATACTCTTTCTTCCAGTTGATCGAGTCGGTTACTGAAGCTTGTGCATTTGTCACGTATTTCTCGTGTCATGGTTTTCATCTCTGTCATTTCGTTTATGATCTTCTCTGCATTAATTAGTCTAGCTGTCAATTCTTCCACTCTTTTTTCAAGATTTTTAGTTTCTTTGCGCTGGGTACGTAATTCCTCCTTTAGCTCTGATAAGTTTGATGGACTGAAGCCTTCTTCTCTCCTCTCGTCCAAGTCATTCTCTGACCAGCTTTGATCCGTTGCTGGTGATGGGCTGCGCTCCTTTGCAGGGGGAGATGTGCTCTTATTTTTTGAATTTCCAGCTTTTCTGCCCTGCTTCTTCCCCATCTTTGTGGTTTTATCTGTCTCTGGTCTTTGATGGTGGTGACGAACTGATGGGGTTTTGGTATAGGTGTCCTTCCTGTTTGATAGTTTTCCTTCTGACAGTCAGAAGGACTGTCTGTTGGTCTGTTGGAGATTGCTTGAGGTCCACTCCAGACCCTGTTTGCCTGGGTATCAGCAGCAGAGGTTGCCGAAGATAGAATATTGCTGAACAGCGAGTGTACCTGTCTGATTCTTCCTTTGGAAGTTTCCTCTCAGGGGTGTACTCCACCCTGTGAGGTGTGGGGTGTCAGACTGCCCCTAGTGGGGGATTTCTCCCAGCTAGGCTACTCAGGGGTCAGGGACACACCTGAGCAGGCAGTCTGTCCGTTCTCAGATCTCAACCTCCGCGTTGGGAGATCCGCGGCTCTCCCCAAAGCTGTCAGACAGAGTCGTTCGCGTCTGCACCGGCTCCCGCTACTTCCCCTGTTGGTCTTCAGCTGTGCGCTGTCCCCAGAGGTGGAGACTACAGAGACAGGCAGGCTTCCTTGAGCTGCTGTGAGCTCCACCCAGTTCGAGCTTCCCAGCGGCTTTGTTTACCTACTTAAGCCTCAGCAATGGCGGGCGCCCCTCCCCCAGCCTCGCTGCTGCCTTGCGGATAGATCGCAGCAGACTGCTGTGTTAGCAGTGAGGGAGGCTTCGTGGGCGTGGGACCCTCCCGGCCAGGTGTGGGATATATTCTCCTGGAATGCCTGTATGCTTACAGCGCAGTATTGGGGTGGGAGTTACCCGATTTTCCAGGTGTTGTGTGTCTCAGTTCCCCTGGCTAGGAAAACGGATCCCCTTCCCCCTTGCGCTTCCAGGTGAGGCGATGCCTCGCCCTGCTTCAGCTCTCGCTGGTCAGGCTGCAGCAGCTGACCAGCACCGATTGTCCGGCACTCCCTAGTGAGATGACCCCAGTACCTCAGTTGAAAATGCAGAAATCACCGGTCTTCTGTGTCGCTCGCGCTGGGAGTTGGAGACTGGAGTTGTTCCTATTCGGCCATCTTGCTCCCAAATAGCTCTTATTATTTTAAGATATGTTCCATCAATACCGAATTTATTGAGCGTTTTTAGCATGAAGGGCTGTTGAATTTTGTCAAAGGCCTTTTCTGCATTTATTGAGATAATCATGCAGCTTTTGTCTTTGGTTCTGTTTATATGCTGGATTATGTTTATTGATTTGCGTATGTTGAACCAGCCTTGCATCCCAGGGATGAAGCCCACTTGATCATGGTGGATAAGCTTTTTGATGTGCTGCTGGATTTGGTTTGCCAGTATTTTATTGAGGATTTTTGCATCGATGTTCATCAGGGATATTGGTCTAAAATTCTCTTTTTTTCTTGTGTCTCTGCCAGGCTTTGTTATCAGGATGATGTTGGCCTCATAAAATGAGTTAGGGAGGATTCCCTCTTTTTCAATTGATTGGAATAATTTCAGAAGGAATGGTACCAGCTCCTCCTTGGACCTCTGGTAGAATTCGGCTGTGAATCCGTCTGGTCCTGGACTTTCTTTGGTTGGTAGGCTATTAATTATTGCCTCAATTTCAGAGCCTGCTATTGGTCTACTCAGGGATTCAACTTCTTCCTGGTTTAGTCTTGGGAGAGTGTAAGTGTCCAGGAAATTATCCATTTCTTCTAGGTTTTCTAGTTTATTTGCGTAGAGGTTTTTATAGTATTCTCTGATGGTAGTTTGTATTTCTGTGGTTTCAGTGGTGATATCCCCTTTATCATTTTTTATTGCATCTATTTGATTCTTTCTTCTTTTCTTCTTTATTAGTCTTGCTAGTGGTCTATCAATTTTGTTGATCTTTTCAAAAAACCAGGTCCTGGATTCATTGATTTTTTGGAGGGTTTTTTGTGTCTCTATCTCCTTCAGTTCTGCTCTGATCTTAGTTATTTCTTGCCTTCTGCTAGCTTTTGAATGTGTTTGCTCTTGCTTCTCTAGTTCTTTTAATTGTGATGTTAGGGTGTCAATTTTAGATCTTTCCAGATTTCTCTTGTGGGCATTTAGTGCTGTAAATTTCCCTCTACACACTGCTTTAAATGTGTCCCAGAGATTCTGGTATGTTGTATCTTTGTTCTCATTGGTTTCAAAGAACATCTTTATTTCTGCCTTCATTTTGTTATGTACCCAGTAGTCATTCAAGAGCAGGTTGTTCAGTTTCCATGTAGTTGAGTGGTTTTGATTGAGTTTCTTAGTCCTGAGTTCTAGTTTGATTGCACTGTGGTCTGAGAGACAGTTTGTTATCATTTCTGTTCTTTTGCATTTGCAGAGGAGTGCTTTACTTCCAATTATGTGGTCAATTTTGGAATAAGTGCGATGTGGTGCTGAGAAGAATGTATATTCTGTTGCTTTGCGGTGGAGAGTTCTGTGGATGTCTATTAGGTCCGCTTGGTGCAGAGATAAGCTCAATTCCTGGATATCCTTGTTAACTTTCTGTCTCGTTGATCTGTCTAATGTTGACAGTGGGGTGTTAAAGTCTCCCATTATTATTATTTGGGAGTCTAAGTCTCTTTGTAAGTCTCTAAGGACTTGCTTTATGAATCTGGGTGCTCCTGTATTGGGTGCATATATATTTAGGATAGTTAGCTCTTCCTGATGAATTGATCCCTTTACCATTATGTAATGGCCTTCTTTGTCTCTTTTGATCTTTGGTGGTTTAAAGTCTGTTTTATTGGAGACTAGGATTGCAACCCCTGCTTTTTTTTGTTTTCCATTTGCTTGGTAGATCTTCCTCCATCCCTTTATTTTGAGCCTATGTGTGTCTCTGCATGTGAGATGGATCTCCTGAATACAGCAAACTGATGGGTCTTGATTCTTTATCCAATTTGCCAGTCTGTGTCTTTTAATTGTACCATTTAGTCCATTTACATTTAAGGTTAATATTGTTATGGGTGAACTTGATCCTATCATTATGATATTAGGTGGTTATTTTGCTTGCTAGTTGATGCAGTTTATTCCTAGCATTGATGGACTTTACATTTTGACATGTTTTTGCAATGGCTGGTACCTGTTGTTCCTTTCCATGCTTAGTGCTTCCTTCAGGATCTCTTGTAGGGGAGGCCTGGTGGTGACAAAATCTCTAAGCATTTGCTTGTCTGTAAAGGATTTTATTTCTCCTTCACTTATGAAACTTAGTTTGGCTGGATATGACATTCTGGGTTTAAAATTCTTTTCTTTAAGAATTTTGAATATTGGCCCCCATTCTCTTCTGGCTTGTAGAGTTTCTGCCGAGAGATCTGCTATTAGTCTGATGGGATTCCCTTTGTGGGTAACCCGACCTTTCTCTCTGTCTGCCCTTAACATTTTTTCCTTCATTTCAACTTTGGTGAATCTGACAATTATGTGTCTTGGAGTCGCTCTTCTCGAGGAGTATCTTTGTGGCATTCTCTGTATTTCCTGAATTTGGATGTTGGCCTGCCCTACTAGGTTGGGGAAGTTCTCCTGGATGATATCCTGAAGAGTGTTTTCCAACTTGGTTCCATTTTCCCCGTCACTTTCAGGCACACCAATCAGACGTAGTTTGGTCTTTTCACATAATCCCATACTTCTTGGAGGCTTTGTTCTTTCTTTTTAGTCTTTTTTCTCCACAATTCTCTTCTCGCTTCATTTCATTCATTTGATCTTCAATCGCTGATACTTTTTCTTCCAGTTGATTGAGTCAGTTACTGAAGCTTGTGCATTTGTCACGTATTTCTTGTGTTATAGTTTTCATCTCTATCAGTTATTTTAGGGTTTTCTCTTCATTGATTATTCTAGTTATCCATTCATCCATTCTTTTTTCAAGGTTTTTAGTTCCTTTGTGCTGGTTATGTAGTTCCTCCTTTAGCTCTGAGAAGTTTGATCAACTGAAGCATTCTTCTCTCAACTCATCTAAGTCATTCTCCATCCAGCTTTGTTCCACTGCTGGTGATGAGCTGCGTTTTTTGGGGGGGGAGATGCGCTCTGATATTTTGAATTTCCAACTTTTCTGCACTGCTTTTTCCCCATCTTTGTGGTTTTATCTGCCTTTGGTCTTTGATGGTGGTGACGTACTGATGGGGTTTTGGTGTAGGTGTCCTTCCTGTTTGATAGTTTTCCTTCTAACAGTCAGGACCCTCAGCTGTAGGTCTGTTGGAGTTTGCTTGAGGTCCACTCCAGACCCTGTTTGCCTGGGTATCAGCAGCGGAGGCTGCAGAAGATAGAATGTTGCTGCACAGCGAGTGTTACTGTCTATTCTTGCTCTGGAAGCTTCGTCTCAGGGTTGTACCCTGCCATGTGAGGTGTGAGGTGTTGATCTGCACCTAGTGGGGGATGTCTCTCAGTTATACTACTCAGGAGTCAGGATCCCACTTGAGCAGGCAGTCTGTCAGTTCTCAGATCTCAACCTCCGTGCTGGGAGATCCCCTGCTCTCTTCAAACTATCAGACGGGGCATTTACCTCTGCTGAGGTTTCTGCTGCTTTTTGTTTAGCTATGCCTTGTGCCCAGAGGTGGAGTCTACAGAGGCAGGCTGGCCTCCTTGAGCTGTGGTGGGCTCCACCCAATTCGAGCTTCCAAGTGGCTTTGTTTACCCACTTAAGCCTCAGCAATGGTGGGCGCCCCTCCCCCAGCCTCACTGCCGCCTTGCAGTTAGATCTCAGACTGCTGTGCTAGCAATGAGGGAGGCTCCGTGGGTGTGGGACCCTCCGGGCTAGCTGTGGGATATAATCTGGTGTGCCATTTGCTAAGACCCTTGGTAGAGTGCAGTATTAGAGTGGGAGTTACCCGCTTTTCCAGGTGTTGTGTGTCTCAGTTTCCCTTGCCTAGGAAAAAGGATTCCCTTCCCCCTTGCACTTCCCAGGTGAGGTGATGCCTCACCCTGCTTCAGCTCTCGCTGGTCGGGCTGCACCAGCTGACCAGCACTGATTGTCTGGCACTCCCCAGTGAGATGAACCCGGTACCTCAGTTGAAAACGCGAAATCAACCGTTTTCTCTGTCACTCACACTGGGAGCTGGAGGCTGGAGCTGTTCCTATTCGGCCATCTTAGGCACACCCCGAGGCTCCAGTTTCGAGCTTCTTTTCATATGATTGTTGGCCACATGTATGTCTTCTTTTGAGAAGTGTCTGTTTATGTCCTTTACCCACTTTTTAATGGGGTTGTTTATTTTTACTTTTAATATTTTTAAACTTATTTTATTTTTATTTTTTGGTAACTTTTTATTTGAGAAGTCAAATGATTAAGTGTTGACACATATCTCTAAAGGTTGGTAGAAATTTCTTAGATAAAGGTTGAAGCCTTAATATGGGCAGTGTCATTATCCTAACACATTGGAAGATGAATCCACCCATTTTATATCAATACTTCATTGCTTCCTAGGTTCTTTTTTTTCACTGTTCAAATGGAAAGAGTTTTAAAAGAACACATATGTAGGCTTTTAAATACAAAGCAGTGAATTGTTTTCTTAAGGCTTTGCTCTGCTGAGGAGGCCCAGATTTCTGTTGACAGTTTCTATTTTGTTTCCTTCAACGTTTATTTGTTTATTTTAAGTTCCAGGGTACATGTACAGGATGTGCAACTTTCTTACTCAAGTATGTCTTCTTTTGAAAAGTGTCTGTTCATGTCCTTTGCCCACTTTTTAATATAGTTGTTTGTTTTTTTCTTGTAAATTTGTTTACATTCCTTGTAGAGTCTGGATATTAGATGTTTGTCAGATGGATCGAAAAACCGCACACCTAAAATCTTCTGATCTTTGACAAACCTGACAAAAACAAGCAATGAGGAAAAAATTCCCCACTTATTAAATGGTGCTGGGAGAACTGGCTAGCCATATGTGGAAGATTGAAACTGGACCCTTTCCTTAAATCTTATACAAAAATTAACTTAGGATGGATTAAAGACTTAAATGTAAAACCCAAAACCATAAAAACCTTAGAAGAAAATCTAGGCAGTACCATTCAGGACATAGGTACAGGCAAAGATTTCATGACAAAAACACCAAAAGCAATTGTAACAAAAGCAAAAATTGATCAATTGAATCTAATTAAACTAAAGAACTTCTGCACAACAAAAGAAACTATCATAAGAGTGAACAGACAACCAACAGAATGGGAGGAAATTTTTTCAGAGACCTGTGCAAGACTGGGAATGGGAGAATCCCCCTTGCTAACCCAAAATGTCCCCACTATGGTTCTATACTGAGGCAGAGAGCCATCTGGACATCTTGCAGAGGCAATTCTCAAATCCAAGGGGACCTCTACAAGCCTTAGACCCTGGAACAAACCGGCACCAGCACCATAGCCCTTGTAGAGGCTGCAGTTGCAGTGCCTAGGAGCAGTAAGATTGCTCCAACACCCCTCACCAGATAAGGCTCAGCACCAGCTTCTGGCCCAGTGGTCCTGCTTTTCCCAGAAATTGACTGACAGCTGTGGCCTCCTGTTGTCCTGGGAAGAACATGAAGGGGAGGGTGGGTTCCTCTCTGCCACTGGTAGCCAGGCAGGCAATGCTTGCTGGAGCTTACAGACCAGTGGCCCTGTTTCTGTCTGAACTTAGCCAGCAGGCAAAGCCTCCTGTTGTCCCAAGAAGCACCTGGATGGCAGGGAGGGTGTCTCCACCTACCCGTCACTGGTAGCCAGGCAGGCAATGCCTGCCAGATCTTCCAGCTCACTGTTTCCACTTTTGTGTGAACTCAGACAGCGGGCACAGCCTCCTCTTGTCCTGGGAAGCACCCAGACGGCAGGGCAGATGACCACACCCATTTTCACCATTGGTAGCCAGGCAGGTAACACGTGCTAGAGCTTCTGGCCCAGTGATTCTGGTTTTTTCTAAACTCAGCCAGTGTTTAGACAGTGGGGTGCAGCAGTCTTTGTCCCAGGAAGCGCTTAGACAGCAGGGCAGGCAACCCCAACCACTCTTGCCACTGATAGCCAAGTGGACAATGCCTGCTAGAGCTTTCAGCTCAGCAGTCCCAATTCTGTCTAAACTCAGACAGTGGGTGCAACCTCCTGTTGTCTCAGGAAACACCCAGACAGCAGGATAGGTGATTCCACCCTCTCCCACCTCTCATAGCCAGATGGGCCATCCCACTAGAACTTCCAGGCCAGCAATCCTGCTTCTGCCTGAAGTCTGTCAGCAGGCACAACCCTATGGAAGCCCTTGGATAGCAGATTAGGTGACCACCCCCACCCTCACAGCTCCTGGCCAAGCAGAACTTGCTGGCTTGGGCAGTGCCTGTGCAAGGAGGAGCCTTCACTCTCAGATCACTGAAAGAGATGAGACACCTGGGTTCACAGGCCAGTGGAGGAGTGGGGTGTGCCTCCCTCCACAGGGCCAAATATTAACAGCAGAATTGACCAAACAGAGAAAAACATCTCAGACCCTGAAGACCAGTTCTCCAAAATAACTTAGTCAGACAAAAATAAGGAATAAACAATAAAGAAGAAGGAACAAAACTTCTAAGAAATATGGGATTATGTATACAGATCAAATCTATGACCTATTGGTGTTACTGAAAAAAAGTGAGAGAAAGCAAGCAACTTGGAAAACATATTTCAGGATATTGTTCACAAAAACTTCCCCAGCTTTCCTAGAGAGGCCATGATTCAAATCCAGAAAATGCAGAGAACCCCTGTGGCATATTATACAAGATGACCATCCCCAAGACACATAGTCATCAAATTCTCCAAGGTTGAAACGAAAGAAAAAATGTTAAATGCAGCTAGAGGGAAGGAGCAGGTTGCCTACAAAGGGAACCCCATTAGGCTGATGGTGGAACTTTCAGCAAAAACCCTACAAGGCGAAAGAGATTGGGGGTCTATATTCAGCATTCATAAAAAAAAAAAAGAAATTCCAATCTTTTCAGACAAGTAAATGCTAAGGGAGTTTGTTACCACCAGACTTGCCTTAGAAGAGGTCTTTGAGGGAGTGCCAAATATGGAAAGGAAAAACCATTATTGGTCACCACAAAAACACACTTAAATAATAGACCATTGACAATATAAAGCAATCATACAATCAAGTCTGCATAATAACCAGCTAACAACATGGCGAGAGAATCAAACTCACCCATATCAATATTAACCTTGAATATAAATGGCCAAAATGGTACAATTAAAAGGCACAGATTTGCATATTGGATAAAGAAGCAAGATCTAACTATATGCAGTCTTCAAGAGACCCATGTCACATGCAATGATACCCATAGGCTCAAAGTGAAGGGATGGAGAAAAATCTACTAAGCAAATGGAAAACAGAAAAAAAGCAGGGGTTGTTTTTTCTAATTTTAGGCAAAACAGACTTTAAACAAGCAACAATCAAAAAAGACAAAGAAGGGCATTACATAATGGTAAAGAGTTCAATTCAACAAGAAGACTTAATTATTCTAAATTTATATGTACCCAACTTAGGAGCATCCAGACTCATAAAGCAAGTTCTGAGAGACCTATGAAGAGACGTAGATAACCACATAATAACAGTGGGAGAGTTTAACATCACATTGACATTATTAGACAGACCACTGAGGCAGAAAATCAACAAAGATATTACGGACCTGAACTTGACAGTTGACCAAGTGGGCCTAACAGAACTCTCCACCCAAAATCAACAGAATATACATTCATGTCATCTGCACATGGCACATATTCTAAAATTGACCACATAATCAGCCAAAAAAAAAAAAAATCCTAAGAACATTAAAAAGAAAATCATACCAACCTCACCCTAGGACCCAGTGTAATAAAATGGGAATCATTACTAAGAACATCACTTAAAGTCATATAATTACATGGAAATTAAAGAACATGCTCCTGAATGACTTTTGGGTAAACAATAAAATTAAGCAAGAAATCAAGAAATTCTTTGAAAGTTGTAAGAACAAAGATATAACATACCAGAATCTCTGGGAGACAGCTAAAGCAGTGTTAAGAGGGAAATTTATAGTGCTAAACATCCACATCAAAAAGTTAGAAAGATCTCAAATTAACAACCTAACATCAAACCTAGAGGAACTAGAGAAACAAGAACAAATCAACTCCAAAGCTAGCAGAAGACAAGAAATAACAAAAATCTGAGTTGAACTGAAGGAAATGGAGACACAAAAGAACCATACAAAAGATCAAGGAATCCAGCACTTGGCTCCTTGGAAGAATAATACTATCTGTAGATCACTAGAGACTACTATGGACACCTCTATGCACGAAAACTAGAAAACCTAGAATAAATGAATACATTCCTTGAAACATTCCACCTCCCAAGATGGAAGCAGGAAGAAATTGAATTGCTGAACAGACCAATAATGAGTTCCGAAGTTGAATTAGTAATACAAATTCTATCAACCCCTGCCCCCTAAAAAAAAAAAGCCCAGGATCAGATGAATTCACAGCCAAATTTTACCAGTTGTATAAAGAATTGCTGGTGGCTGAGTGTGGTGGCTCACACCTATAATCCCAGCACTTTGGGAGGCTGAGGCACGTGGATCACAAGGTCAAGAGGTCGAGACCATCCTGGCCAACAGAGTGAAACCCTGTCTCTACTGAAAATATAACAACAACAAAAAAATTAGCTGGACAAGGTGGCGTGCACCTGTAGTCCCAGTTACTCGGGAGGCTGAGGCAGGAGAATTGCTTGAACCTGGGAGGTGGAGGTTGCAGTGAGCTGAGATCCCCATCAGTATTATGCCTATTACCTAGGTGATGAAATAATTTGTACACCAAACCTCCATGACACAAAATTTACCTACATAACAAGCCTGCACATGTATCCCAAACCTAAAAGTTTAAAAAAAGATTGTTGGAAATTTCCATTTGCAATTTGGAATTTATTCATTCCTCCCTTCAGTTCTGTCAGATTTTGCATCATGTATCTTGAAAATCTGTTGTTTGATGTTTACACATTTGGAAATCTTATGTCTTTTTGGTGAATTGATCCTTTTATCATTATGAAATGTCAATTTTTATCCTTTGTAATTTTTCTTGCTCCTAAGTCTACTTTGATGTGCATATAGAATTTTTGTGCCATGAATAGATAAAAAGAAATTTTTAAAAATATTATTCTATATTACATAATCTTAAATTTGTGTTTTGTGTATGTTATACCATGTATGTAATAAGTAAGTATAATAGTGGTTGTATAATATATATGTATAATAGTGCTTTCAGGTATATTATTTAAAAGTTTGGAGACCATTTTTCTAAACTTTCACTCCTCAAACTGTACTGTAACTTACACTGTTTTCACAGAATGTAAATAGATATTATTGATAAATTAATAATGAAGATTTTAATCATCTTGAAAGGATGTAAAATACTAGATTAAGCAAAACTGAACATTTTTTTGCTGCATGACTTTTTGCAGTGGCACAATCTCTGCTCACTGCAAGCTCCACCTCCCAGGTTCATGCCATTCTCCTGCCTCAGCCTCCCAAGTAGCTGGGACTACAGGCGCCTGCCACCACGCCCAGCTAATTTCTTGTATTTTTAGTAAAGACAGGGTTTCACTGCGTTAGCCAGGATGGTCTCGATCTCCTGACCTCGTGATCTGCCCGCCTTGGCCTCCCAAAGTGCTGGGATTACAGGGGTGAGCCACCATGCCCGGCTCAGTATGTCTTTCTTTATCATAAATAAAGAGCAGCTTTAATTTATATTTGTGAAATAAGTGAAATTGCCTTAGGCAGCTAATCAAATTCTGACCAGATTAGAGCATGAATTCATTTTTCCTAAATTAATCTAAAATAAATCTAAAACAACACCAAAAGAGCACTTTATTTGAATATCTAGCCAAATAACGAGATAACTATGTATGTCTAGCTTGTGAATGACATTTTCATGAAAAAATTCAGAATATTTTGATATCACATGTGAACATAACCTGGGTGAATTTTCTTCTCTATTAATTGGTTCCTCTAAGTCATGTTTATTCTACTAAGAGATGTCTTGAAGTAGCAATCCCTTTTGCTCACCTTTTTCACAGCCCCATTTCAAACTCCCATCCTCTGTTACCTGCTTTTGTGTGAATAGCCTCATACTGCTTTCTAGGCTACCTTTCTGTTCCTCACTAGAGAAACTTGGTCACTAGAGTTATTTGAAAATGACATACATGATTCATACCAGTTTCTTGTTTAAAAATTTCTACTGCACAGCATACTGTCCAAATTCTAGGATAATATTCAAACACATAAGACCCTTAAACATCTATCTCTAATCAAATGCTCCTTGTGCTGCAGAGGCTGAAAAATTAAAATGTACATTCCACAGACTCCCTTGCAGCTAGCATTTTGAATGTATATAAGGTTAAATTAACCAGATGCACTTGTGTAAGATATGGAAGGCAGAATTTTTCTGAGGCAGCATTAACAAGCGTCTCAATGTCAAGTAACCTGCTTCATCAGTGTGGGGAGGCAAGATGTAGGGTATTATCTTTTCTGGTGTAGATTATAGCAGTTATGGTGTGATTATGCAGTGGCACCAGTATTAATTGCATACTGATCATGGTAGCTTTTAAATTATGGCAGTGGCTATATGCTTCTGGATTTAGAAGCTTCTTGATGTAGAGGAAATAGCAGCTTCTTTGGTGGCCCAGTTTTGCAATCCAGCTTTGGAGTTTACTCCAGGAAGCTTCAGCTTTTCCAATGATTCTTAATGATTAAAAAACTGTAAATGCTTAATTGTTTCTGAGTCTAAAGTTTGAGGCAGACAAATGTAAGGGATGAAACAATTGGAGAGACAGTCAGGTCATAAAGGACTTCGTGTGGCTTGTCATATGGAATTTGGAATTTCTCTTATAAGTAATAGTGATCCATTGCTTATAAGAGAATCCATTTTAAGTGACATTTTAAGATTTAAATTTTAGCTAGACCAGTACTACTCAAAGCATGGTCCACACATCAGTGCTGGACCAAAAGCTGTTTGCAATAGATCTACAATAAATATAGAAATTGAGATTAAGTATCTAAAAGTTTTTACAGCAATTTGACATGGCTGCTACTTCCAAGTGAGTAATCAGCTGAATTGGACAAAGTGTTAGTCTGTTATTTATTGGAAATTTTATAAAAAGAATAACATGATACTGCTTCTTCACCACAGGTGGTTTGAGAAGCACCAAGCTAGATCATTCTGGAGGTTATGTGAAAGTTAAAATGAAGATATACACATGTTCTTACTTATAAGTGTAAGCTAAGCTATGGGTGTGCAGAGACAAATAGGGTGGTATAATAGACACTGGAGACTCAGAAGGGGGAAAGTTGGAAGGGGGGTTGAGGGGTGAAACATCACTTATTTGGTACAGTGTGTGCTGTTTGGGTGATGAGTACACTAAAAGCCCAGACTACCACTATACAATTCATTCATGTAACCAAAAACCACCAGTACCCCTAAAGCTATTCAAATAAAAAATTAACAAAAATAAAATGAAGTTATAAAGAAATAGGGAAGTGTCTAGCCAGGACAACATAGTGATTTCATATTTGATATACCCATACCCCTCTGGCCTGAACACATAGCAGAGAGTGATAAAATATAAAGACAGAAAGCAAAAAAAGATACAGTCAGCTCTGAAAATAAGGAAATGGAACAGAAATGTGAAGCAGTGAGTGAAGTTGAAGTCCTGAGGTGCTGAGCTCCAGGTTGAGAAACAGAAACAGCCATTCAGGATTTTAGTGTCTGTGAGGGATAAATTACTTCATGATGTTATGTTGGTACTAAATTCAGTGTTGTTCACAAACCTATTTCTTTTGATCTTGATCTTGAAAGATAGTTTAACTGGATACAGCTATTTTCTTTCAGCTCCCCATTACTTTCTGGGTGAACCTCTTTTGGATAACAAATGTGATATCAGTATATCTTTAATCTGTCTGTTTTTCCCCAGATAGCTTTTGTGATATTCTCTTGGTCTTTGGTGTACCTCAGTTTCGTTATAGTGCGTCTGGCTGTATTTTCTGGATTTCTTTTTATTTATCCAGCTTGGGATTTTATGTGGTGCTTAATGTCATTATCTTTTAAAACACCGTCTCTCTTTCGTGCTCTGTATTCCCTTCTTTTGGAAATTATATTAGAGAGATGGTGAACATTCTTATTCTATTCTATATGTCTTATCACTCTTCATTTACATATTTTATTTGGTTTTTGTTTTTACTCTACTTTAAGTTATTTTTTCATACCACTCTTCCAAATCAGCAATACTCTCTTCAGCTATGTAGTGTGTTATTTACCATATCCACTGATTTTTAACTTCAAAAACCGTATTCTTTTACTTCTGAAAGTTTTATTTCACTGGTTTTCAAATCTTTTTATGTGTTTTCTTGATAATAGTATGCCCCTTTTCATGATTTTCAATTTTATTTGAGAAAGGGTCTCACCCTGTGGCCCAGGCTGGAATGCAGTGGCATGATGACAGCACACTGCAGTCTCAAACTCCCAGGATCAAGTGATACTCCTGCCTCAGCCTCCTGGGTAGTTGGGAATACAGTCACACACCACCATGCCTGCTAACTTTTTTTTTTTTTAATTTGTGGATGCATAGTATGTGTATATATTTATGGTATACATGAGATGCTTTGATACTGGCATGTAATGTGAAATAAACACATCATGGTAAATGGGGTATCCATCTTCTAAAGCATTTATCCTTTGAGTTACAAACAATACAATTACATTCTTTAAATTATTTAAAAATGTACCATTAAGTTATCATTGACTGTAGTCACCCTGTTGTGCTATCAAATAGTAGGTCTTCTTTATTTTTCTACGTTTTGGTACCCATTAACCATCTCCACCTCGCTCAACACCCCCACTACCCTTCCCAGCCTCTGGTAACCATCCTTCTACTCTCTATGACTATGAGTTCAATTGTTTTGGTTCATAGATCCCACAAATAAGTGAGAATATACAATGTTTATCTTTCTGTGCCTGGCTTATTTCACTTCACACAATGATCTCCAGTTCCATCCATGTTGTTGCAAATGACTGGATCTCATTCGATTTTATGGCTGAATAGTACTCCATTCTGTATATGTACCACATTTTCTTTATCCATTCATCTGTTAATGTATGCTTACGTTGCTTCCAAAATTTGGCTATTGTGAACAATGCTGCAACAAACATGGGAGTGCAGGTATCCTATATACTGATTTCCTTTCTTTGCGGTATATACTCAGCAGTGGAATTGCTGGATCCTAAATTTTTTTTAGGAATTTTATACTTGGCAGTGGTATTGCTGGTAGCTAAATTTTAAGTTTTTTGAGGAACCTCCAAACTGTTCTCCACAGTGGTTGTAATAATTTACATCCCATCCTTGCCAGCATTTGTAATTGCTTGTCTTTTGGATATAAGCCAGTAAGATGATATTTCATGTAGTTTTGATAGGCATTTCTCTGATGATCAGTGATGCTGAACACTATTTTGTATGCCTGTTTGCCAATTGTATGTCTTCTGCTGAGAAATGTCTATTCAAATCTCTTGCCCATTTTTCAATTGGATTATTAGATTTTTTTCCTACAGAGTTGTTTGAGCTCCTTATATGTCCTGGTTATTAATCCCTTGAAAGGTGGGTAGTTGGCAAATATTTTCTCCCATTCTCTGTGTTGTTTCTTCACTTTGTTGATTGTATCCTTTGCTGTGTAGAAGCCTTTTAACTTGATATGATCCGATTTGTCTATTTTTCGTTGGTTTCCTGTGCTTGTGGGATATTGCTTAAGAAATCTTTGCCTAGACCAATGTCCTGAAGATTTTCCCCAGTTTTCCTATAGTAGTTTCATAGTTGGAGCTCTTGGATTTAAGTGTTTAATTCATTTTGATTTGATTTTTGTATATGGCAAGAGATATAGGTCTAATTCTTTCTTCTGCATATGGATATCCAGTTCCTAGCACCATTTATTCAATGATACTGTTTTTCCCCAGTGTATGTTCTTGGCATCTTTCTTGATAATGAATTCACTGTAGATGTCTGGGTTTGTTTCAGGGTTCTCTATTCTATTTTATCGGTATATGTTTCTGTTTTTATGCCAGTCCCATGCTGTTTTGGTTACTATAGCTCTGTAGTGTAATTTGAAGCCAGGTAATGTTTGTTCTTTTTGCTTAAGACAACTTTAGATATTCTGGGACTTTTGTGGTTCCACATAAATTTTATGATTGTTTTTTCTATTTCTATGAATTATCTATTGTAAACAGAAATCTTTTTTAAATTTCATTTTCATATTGTTCACTGTTGTCATGTATTAGTTTGGTGCAAAGGTAATTGCAGTTTTTGCCATTACTTTCAAAGGCAAAACCTGTAATTGTTTTTGCACCAACCTAATAGAACTGCTACTGAGTTTTGTATGTTGATTTTGTATCCTGTGACTTTGCTGAATTTGTTTATCAGATATAATAGTTTTCTTATGGAGTCTTCAGATATAATAGTTTTCTTGTGGAGTCTTCAGGTTTCTCCAAATGTAGGATCATGTCATCTGTAAACAAGGATAATTTAACTTCATCCTTTCCGATTTGGACGGCCTTTGTATCTTTTCTCATCTGATTGCTCTAGCTAAGACTTCCAGTACTATGTTGAATAACAGTGGTGACAGTGGACATCCTTGTCATGTTCCAGATTTTAGAGGAAAGGCTTTCAGTTTTTCCCCATTCAGTATGATACTGGCAGTTGGTCTGTCATATTTAGCTTTTATTATGTTGATGTATGTTCCTTCTAGCCCTAGTCTTTTGACTGCTTTTATCATGAAGGGATGTTGAATTTTATCAAATGCTTTTTCAGCATCAGTTGAAATGATCATGTGACTTTGATCCTTCATTGTGTTGATATGAGTATCACATTGATGGATTTGTGTATTTTGTGTATTTTGATCAATCCTCACATCCTTGGGATAAATCTCACTTGGTCATGATGAATGATCTTTTAAATGTGTTGTTGAAATTGGCTTGCTAGTAATGCACTGAGGATAATTGCATCAATATTCATCAATGATATTGACGTGTATTTTCCCTTTTTTTGATGTATCTTTGTCTGGTTTTGGTATAAGGGTAACTGTTCTCATAGAATCAGTTTGGCTGTATTCCTTTTTCCTTTATTTTTTGGAATAGTTTGAATAAGATTAGCATTAGTCCTTTAAATACTTCATAGAATTCAGCAGTAAAGCCAGTGGGTCTTGGGATTTTCTTTACTGGGAGACTTTTTTCTGGCTTTGATCTTATAACTTGTTATTGGTGTGTTCAGTTTTAGGATTTCTTCATGGCTCAGTCTTGGTAGTTTGTATGCCTCTAGGCATTTTTCCATTTCTTCCAGATTTTCCAATTTATTGGCATATCATTGCTCACTGTAGCCACTAGAGACCCTTTGAATTTCTGCAGTATCGGTTATAATGTCTCTTTTTGAATTTCTGATTTTATTTATTTGGATCTTTTCTCTTTTTTCCTTAATTAGTCAGGCAACAGTTTTGACAATTATGTTAACTTTTTAAAAATCAACTTATTTTTCACTGGACTTTGTATTCTTTTTTCATTTCAATTTCATTTATTTCTGCTGTGATCATTATTATTTCTTTTCCTCTACTGATTTTTAAGATTGGTTTGCTCTTGCTGTTCTGAATTTTAAGATGCATCATTAGATTGTTAATTTGAAGTTTTTCCCCCTTTTGATGTAGGCACTTATAGCTATAAACTTCCCTCTTAGTATTGCTTTTGCTGTATCCCATAGGTTTTGGTATGTTGTGTTTCCATTATCATTTGTTTCAAGAAATTTTTCAATTTCCTTTTTAATTTCTTCATTGACCCATTGGTCATTCAGGAGCTTAATTTAAGTTTGTTGTTTAATTTCCATTTATTTGTGTAGTTCCCAAAATTCCTCTTGTTACTGATTTCTAGTTTTATTCCACTGTGGTCAGAGAAGATGCTTGATAGCATTTAAATTTTTTAGTGTTTTAATACTTGTTTTGTGAGCTAACATATGATCTATTCTTGAGAATGTTCCATGTGCTGAGGAAAAGAATGTGTATTCTATAGCTGTTGAATGAAACGCTCTGTAAATACCTATTAGATCCATTTGATCTATAGTGCAGATTAAGTCTGATGTTGCTTTGTTAATTTTGTGTCTGGAAGATCTGTCCAATGCTGAAAGTGTGGTGTTGAAGTCTCCATCCATTACTGTATTTGGATCTATTTCTCTCTTTAGCTCTAATAATATTTCCTTTATCTATCTGGGTGCTCCAGGGTGCTTGCATATATATTTACAGTTGTTATATCCTCTAGCTGAATCGACCCCTTTATCATTATATAGTGACCTTCTTTGTCTCTTTTTATAGTTTTTGTCTTGATATCTATTTTGTCTGATGTAAGTATAGTGACTCCTGCTCTTTTTGGTTTCCATTGGCATGGATTATCCTTTTCCATCCCTTTATTTTCAGTTTCTATGTCTTTATAGGTTAAGTGTGTTTCTTGTAGGCAACAGATCAATGGATCTTGCTTTTTCATCCATTCAGCCACTCTATGTCTTTTGATTGGAGAGTTTAGTCCATTTACTTTCAATGTTATTATTGATAAGTAAGGACTCACTCCTGCTATTATGTTATTTTTTTATGGTTATTTTGTGGTGTTTTCTTCCTACATTCTATCCTTCCTGTCTTCCTCTGAAGGTGGATTTTCTCTGCTGATATGATTTAGTTTCTTGCTTTTTATTTTGGTGTATCCATTGTATGATTTTCATTTGAGGTTTCCATGAGGCTTGCAAATAGTATCTTATAACCCCTTATTTTAACCTTATGAAAACTTAACACTATTTGCATAAACAAACAAACAAGCAAAAAGAAAATGAATAAAATCTCTATACCTTCACTTTATCCCCCTGCATTTTTACATTTTGTTGTTTCTATATATATCTTATTGTACTATGTCTTCAAAACTCATTGTAGTTATTATTTTTGATTGGTTCATCCTTTAGTTTTTCCATTTAGAATAAGAGTACTTTACACACCACAGTTACAGCATTATAATATTCTGTGTTTTTCTCTGTACTTACTATTACCAGTGAGTTTTGTACCTTCAGGTGTTTATTTATTGCTCATTAATGTCTTTTCCTTTCTGATTAAAGTGCTCCTTTTAACATTTCTTAGGACAGATCTGGTGTTGATGAAATACTTCAGCTTTTGTTTTTCTGAAAAGTCTTTATTTCTCCTTCATGTTTGAAGGATATTTTCACCAGATATACTGTGCTAGGGTATAAATATTTTTTTTCCTTCATCACTTTAAATATGTCATGCCACTCTCTCCTGGCTTGTAAGGTTTTCACTGAAAAGTCTGCTGTCATGTATTGGAGTTTTTTAATCATTTTAATATTCTTAGAGAGTCTACATGTAATTCTATTACATAAATTTCAAAAGAACAATATTCTTATATTTTTTTCATTCTGATTCTCATTCATGGTGGCCTATGTTCTTGTATTCATTGCAGTTTTTATTGTGAGCTCTTGCTTTGTAAAAAGGAAGGGGATCTTTCTGTGTGGAAATTATGCACTACCCATACTGAGGAAAGGATTTGTCAGAGAATTCTTGTATTTTTCCCTTCCAGCCCTCCTGAAGTAAAATGAACCTGAAACCACTTTTCCACTTAAAAAAATATTTTATTAACAAATAACTACTGTATATATTTATGGGTATAAAATGATGCTTCAATACATATATACATCTAGAATCAGCAAACTGAGCTAATTAATATAGCAATATCATATACATATCATTTATTATTTGTGGTAGAATTTTTTTCCTTTTTAATTTTTATTTTATATTTTGAAATGTGCAATTTTTATTAGAAAACTAATAAAAACTCTACACTTTAACCTTATCCCCTCAATTTATGTCTTTTTTTAACCTTTTGTTGTTTCTTCTTATGTCACATTGTACTATGTCTTGAAAAGTTCTTGTAAAAGTTATTATTGTTCATTGTTCATAATTTTGTGTTTCTACTTGATATATGAGTGGGATTTTTTTCGGTTTTTCCTCTATTTTATTTTATGTTATTAACTTTTATTTTAGGTTCAGAGTACATGTGAAAGTTTGTTATTTAGGTAAGCTATTGTCATGGGGTTTGTTGCACAGATTATTTCATCATTTAGGTAATAAGTCTAGTACCCAATTGTTATTTTTTCTGCTCTTCTCTTTCACTCTGTACTCCTCCCTCAAGTAGACCCCAGTTTCTGTTGTTCCATTCTTTGTGTTCATGGATGCTCATCATTTAGCTCCCATCTATAAGTGAGAACATGCAGTATTTGCTTTTCTGTTTCTACATTAGTTTGCTAAGGATAATAGCCTTCAGGTCCACCCATGCTCACACAAAAGACATGATCTTCTTATTTTATGGTTGCACAGTATTCCATGTTACCACATTTCCTTTATTTAATTTGTCATTATGGGCATTTAGGTTGATTCCATGTCTTTGCTATTGTGAATAGTGCTGAAATGAACACTTGTGTACATGTGTCTTTATGGTAGAGTGATTTACATTTATCTTGGTATATACCCAGTAGTGGAATTGCTGGGTCGAGTGGTAGTTCTGCTTTTAGCTCTTTGAGGAATTGCCATTCTGCTTTCCCAATGGTTGAACTAATATACACTCCTACTAACAGTATATGAGTGTTCTGTTTTCTCTGCAACCTCACCAGCATCTGTTATTTTTTGACTTTTTAATAATCACCATTTTGACTGATGTGAGATGGTATCTCATTGTGGTTTTGATTTGCATTTCTCTAATGGTCAGTGATGTTGAGCTTTTTCTCATATGCTTTTTTAATGGGGGTAGTTTGGTGGGAGTTTTTTTTGGAAATTTTTAAAGTTTCTTATAGATGTTGGATATTAGACCTTTGTCAGATGCATAGCTTGCAAATATTTTCTTCCATTCTGTAGGTTGTCTGATTACTCTGTTGATAGTTTCTTGCTTTGCAGAAGCTCTTAAGTTTGATTAGATCAAATTTCTCAATTTTTGCTTTTGCTGTGATTGATTTTGGTGTCTTTGTCATGAAATCTTTTCCTGTTTCCATGTCCAGAATGGTATTGCCTAGGTTGTCTTCCAGGTTTTTTATAGTTTTGGGTTTTACATTTAAGTCTTTAAACCATCTTGAGTTGATTTTTGTATATGGTGCATGAAAGGGGTCCAGCTTCCATCTTCTGCATATGGCTCCCCATTTATCTCAGCATCATTTGTTGAATAGGGAGTCTATTTTCCATCACTTGCTTTTGTCGGCTTTGCCAAAGATCAGATGGTTGTAGGAGTGTGGCCTTGTTTCTGGGCTCTTATTCTGTTCCATTGGTCTGTGTGCCTGTTTTTGTACCAGTACCATGCTGTTTGGGTTACTGTAGCCATTTAGCATAGTCTGAAGACCCATAATGTAATGCCTCCAGCTTTGTTCTTTTTGCTTATAATTGCCTTGGCTATTTGAGCTCTTTTTTAGTTCCATATAAATTTTAAAATATTTTTTCCTAGTTCTGTGAAGAATATTATTGGTAGTTAGACAGAAATAGCATTGAATCTGTAAATTGCTTTGGGCAATATGGCCATTTTAATAATTTGGATTCTTCATATCCAGGAACATGAGATGTTTTTCCATACAGTGTTATGATTTTTTTGTCTTTACTATTACCAGTGAGTTTTTCTTACTTTCACGTGATTTCTCATTGCTCATTAACATCCTTTTCTTTCATATTGAAGAACTTCCTTTAGCATTTCTTGTAGAACAGGTCTGGTGCTGATCAAATCCCCAAATTTTCGCTTTTCTGGAAGGGTGTTTATTTTCCTTCATGTTTTAAGCACGCTTTTGGCATATGTGTTATTCTGGGGTAAAAAGATTTCCTACGTTAGTACATATGTCATGCTGTTCTTTCCTGGCCTATGTTTGCACTGAAAATTCTGCTGCCAGATGTACTGGAGCTCTGTTGCATGTTATTTGCTTCTTTTCTCTTTCTGCTTTTAGGATTCATTCTTTATCCTTGACCTTTGGGAGTTTGATTATTAACTGCCTTGAAGTAGTCATCTTTGGATTAAATCTGCTTGGTGTTCTATAACCTTCTCATACTTCAATGTTGATATCTTTCTCTAGGTTTGGGAAATTATTCTTTTGAATAAACTTTCCACCATGATCTCTCCCTCTACCTCCTCTTTAAGGCCAACGACTCTTAGATTTGCTCTTTTGAGGCTATTTTCTAGATCTTGTAAGCATGCTTCGTTGTTTTTTATTCTTTTTTGTCTCCTGTGACATATATTTTCAAATAGCTTGTCTTCAAGCTCACTTATTCTTTCTTCTGCTTGACCAATTCTGCTCTTAAGAGACTCTGATCCCTTCTTCATATATCAGTTGGATTTTTTAACTCTAGAATTTCTGCTTAATTCTTTTCAATTATTTTAATATTTTTGTTAAATTTATCTGATATAATTCTGAATTCCTTTTCTGTGTTATCTTGAATTTCATTGGGTTTCCTCAAAGCAGCTCTTGTAAATACTGTGTCTAAGAAGTTGCATATCTCTGTCTCTTTAGTATTTGTCCCTGGTGCCTTATTTGGTTTGTTTGGTGATGGCATGTTTTTCTGTATGTTTTAGATTCTTGTAGATGTTCATTGTTGTCTGGGCGTTGAAGAGTTAGATATTTATTGTAGTCTTTGCAGTCTGGGCTTGTTTGTTCTCATCCTTCTTTGGAAGGCTTTTGACATATTTGAAGGGACTTGGACCCGGAGTTTCATAATGCTGCGTTTTTTGGAGACTCATAGAGGCACTGCCTTGGTGGTCTTTAATAAGATCCAGAAGAATTATCTGGATTATGAGGCAGTGACTCTAATTTATTTCTCTATTTTCTCCCAAGCAAATGAATTTTCTCTCCGTGTGTTGAGCTGCCTGGAACTAGATGCAAGCATCCCTGTGGCTACCACCACTGGTACTATGCTGAATTAGACTCATAAACTCATAGAGGCACTGCCTTGGTGGTCTTTAATAAGATCCAGAAGAATTATCTGGATTATGAGGCAGTAACTCTAATCTATTTCTCTATTTTCTCCCAAACAAATGAATTTTCTGTCCGTGTGTTGAGCTGCCTGGAACTGATGCAAGCACCCCTGTGGCTACCACCACTGGTACTGTGCTGGATTAGTTCTGAAGCCAGCACAGTTATGCATCTTTTACCCAAGGCCCATTGTAAGCAGTTACCTGGCTACCACCTAAGTTCCCTCAAGGCCCTAGGGCTCTATAATCTGTGGATGGGAAAGCCAGGCAGGTTTGTGTCCTTCCCTTCAGGGCAGTGAGTTCTCTAGGCCCTGGTTGGGCCTGGAGATGCTTTCTGGGAGCCAGCAATTGGTGTAAAAAACCTTAGAAATGTACCTGATATTTGATTTGACCGCAGCTTAGCTGGCACTCAAACCACAGTATAAAATACGTTTGCTCTTTCCTCCTCTTTCTACAAGCAGAGGAGTCTCTTCTTGTGGCCACTAACACCACCAACCCATGGAGTTTTCTGCCAGGACACTACTGATACTCACTTAAAGGCCTAGGGCTCTTCAGTCAGCTTGTGGTGAATGTTGCCAGACCTGGGAAACACCTTCTGGGCAGTGGGCTCCCCTCTAGTCCAGGCCAGATTCAGAAATGCTATCTAAGAGCTTAGGCCTGGACTTGGGTACCTGAAGTACCTGCTTGTGGCTCTACTCCACTCTGGCTAACTTTGCACGTAAGTGCAAGACAAAGTTCCCTTTACTTTTCTCTCTGCTTTTCTCAAGCAGAAGTCTTTCCCCATAGCCACCACAGCTGGGCATGTGCTCTCTCACACCTGAAGCCAGCAAGTCTCATTGTCTCACCCCAGGCCCGTGGCATCCTACCTAGGCATCACTACTGGTTATTCAGGGTCCAAGTGTCCTTTAGTCACCAGGTGATGAATGCTGCCAAGACTGGGTTTGTCCTTTCAAGCCAGTGGGCTCGCTTTTGGTCCAGGGTGGGTCTGGTAATGTAGTCCATGAGCTAGGGCCTGAAATGGGTGCTTCATGACTGCACCTGGTACCCTATCTTACTGTGGCTGAGCTGGCATCCAAGATGCAAGACAAAGTCCTCCTTACTCTTTGCTCTCTTCTTCTTAAGCACAAGGAAGGAGTCATTTTTGTTGCTGCAAATTAAGCTGCCTGGGGTAGGGGCAAGGGTGGTGCAAACATTCCCTTAGCAGCCCCTGCTCATATCTCCCTAGGTCATGTGTCATGCTGGTCCACGGGCTCTAAGCCCAATCCAGCACTAGGAGTCACCCAGGAGTTGCAGTCCTCATGTCTTAGAATACCTTTCAAATTTACTTATGGCCTGAGAGCACTTTGGTGCTTGGTAGTGATGCTTGCCAAGAAACTCAAGTTCTGGCCCCTGGGATGTGTGATTTCCTGCTGGTCAGGGATGGTCCAAGTGATCCCTCCTTGCATGGGTGCTAAGTCCCGCACAGCTTTGCTCTCCACTGTGACAGCACATCCCTGCATTCAATGCAAAGTTTCCCAGCCACTTTGCTTTGCTTTCTCAAGTGCACAGACTCCACACTGCACAGCCACTGCTGGGATATGGTGTAGGAGTTGTGTTGGCAATTCAGGACTGTCTTGCCTGCCCTCTTCAATGCCTCCTTCAGTGATATGAAGTTAAAATCAGGTACTGTGATTGCTTACCTCATTTTTGCTTCGTGTTGTGGTGCTTTTCTGTGTGCAGATAGTTGTTAAAATTTGATATTCCTGACTGGGGGAAGGGATCTTTTCCACTATCTTGTTGTGCTCCTGATGTAATTATATTTCCTGTGGTGAGAAAATTTATGCTGATTTCTCACCTAGGAATGTATTGAATCAGTCAGTGTATTAGGAGAAATTGAGTATATCTTATTTATTGATGTAGTATATCACATTAATAGATTTTCTGATAGTGACTTATTATTCATTTCTGGGATAAATGCTACTTGCTTGAGATGGGTTTTTGTTTTGTTTTGTCTTCAGGACAAAGCTGGGTTTTACTTCATGAGATAGGTCTAGGATTTTCTTCTTTTATATTTTCCTCCATAAACTGTGTGTGTGTGTGTGTGTGTGTGTGTGTGTGTGTGTGTGTGTGTGTGTGTAGGGAGAGAGAATGAGAGAGAGCAAATTAATTTAACAATGCTGAAATATCAGAGGCTTAAGACAACAAATATTTGCTTCTTGCTCATCACAAGCGTGCTTCACAAAACTGAATGAAATTGAGACCTCATATAGTTTGGCTGTGTCCCCACCCAAATCTCATCTTGAATTGTAGCTCCCATAATTCCCACATGTCATGGGAGGGATTTGGTGGGAGGTAATTGAGTCATAGGGCAGGTTTTTCCCGTGTTGTTCTTGTGATAGTGAATAAGTCTCACAAGATCTGACGGTTTAATAAATGGGAGTTCCCTTGCACATGCTCTTTTGCTTGCCACCATGTAAGACATGCCTTTGCTTCGCCTTCCATCATGATTGTGAGGCCTCCCCAGCCGTGTGGAACTGAATCCATTAAACTTATTTTTCTTTATAAATTACCCAGTCTCAGGTATGTCTTTATTAGCAGCATGAGAACAGACTAATACACCTACCTTTTACCACATATGAAAATTAACTGAGGATGGATTAAAGATTTAAATGCAAGACCACAAACTATAAGAATCCTAGAAGAAAACCTGGAAAACACCGTTTTGGACATTGAGTTGGGAAATAATTTATGATTGTCCTCAAAAGCAATTGCAATGAAAACAAAAATTGACAAGTGGGACCTAATTGATCTAAAGAGCTTCTGCACAGCAAAAGAAACTATCAGCAGAGTGCATAGACAACGTACATAATGGGAGAAAATATTCACAAACCATGGATCTGACAAAGGTCTAATATCCAGAATATATAAGGAACTTAAGCAATTCAACAAACAAAAGAAACATAACCCCATTAAGAATGGGCAAAGGACATGAACAGACATTTCTCAAAAGAAGACATACAAGTGGCCAACAAACATATTAAAAATACTCAGCATCATTAATCATCAGTGAAATGTAAACCAAAACCACAGTGAGATACCATCTCCCACCAGTCAGAATGGCTGGTATTAAAAAAAATTTTTTAAATAGACTGGTGAGGCTGTGGAGAAAAAGGAATACTTATACACTGTTGGTGAGGATGTAAATTAGTTTAGCCATTGTAAAAAGCAGTTTGGAGATTTCTCAAAGAACTTAGAACTACCATTTGACCCAGAAATTGCATTACTGGGTACATATCTAAAAGAAAACAAATCATTCTACCAAAAAGACAAAATCACTTGCATGTTCATTGTAGCACTATTCACAATAGCAAAAGACATGAAATCAACCTAGATGCTCATCAGTGGTGATTTGGATAAAGAAAACTTGGAACATGTACAACATGGAATACAATGCAGCCATAAGAAAGAATGAAATCATGTCCTTTGCAACAACGTGGATGCAGCTGGAGGCCATTATACTAAGCAAATTAATGCAGGGATGGGAAACCAAATACTATATGTTTTGTTTATAAAGGAAAGCTAGACATTGGGTAGTCATGGCAATAAAGATGGAAACAGTTGACACTGGGGTCCACTACAGGGAGGAGGGAGGAAGGGTGCTAGCGCTGAGAAACTAATTGTTGGGTACTATGCTCGGTACCTAGGTGATGGGATCATTTGTACCCTAAACCTCAGCATCACACAAAATATCCAGGTAACAAACCTGCAAATGTAACCCCTGAATCTAAGATAAAAGATGAAAAAAAAAAATTTAAAAAAAATCTGCTTCAGGTGGGGCATCTCTTCAGAGCAGATCTCCTCAAGGGGATCCAGGCTGTTTTCATCTTATGATGTTGTCATCAATTCTAGATCTCTTCAGCAGGGGAAGAGCTCAAGGATGGTGAAGGGGCTTTTGACTTCCTCAGCCCCGAAGGGACCATGGACAAAAACCAGTCACATGGCTCCACCCAGCTCCAAAGGGGCTAAGAAATATAGTCTTTTAAATTCTCAGAAAGGAAAGGAGAACTGTATGTTGGAGAGCACAAGTAATGTCTACCACTCAGGTAGTGTAAATTTGAACCTTATGAAGGCAGATCTGCAGTTTTAAATTTTCAAGAGAGACTTTTCTTCCCACCCAAATCCCTGACCCAGATGTTACCTTTGCTGAAGTATTTATGGTCTGTCTATACTTTCAAATAGAGTAGAGAGTTTTAAGAGCTCATGTTTCATTCAGGGATCTCAATTCCATCTCTATGCCTCACAAGAACCCAAGATCTGTGCTTCTCTAAGTGGCTGTTAATACCTAAGTCTTTTATTTACTGATGTAGGTAATACTTTTAGGGCAGCCAAGGCCTTAATGCCTCTTATACAGTAGAGGTTTCCCCCACCCCAGTTTTGACTCCTAGGGATTCCTTCATTCGTTGCAGTTTTAATTTTTATGTAGCTTCTAACTGAAAGGAAAATTACAAGAACTCCTATATATCACTTATCCGGATTCACCAGTTTTACTCATTTGTGCTCTCTCTCTCTCTCTCTGTCTCTCTCTGTCACACACACACACACACACACACACACACACACACACACACACACACACACACAATTTACTAAGGAAAATATAAGAGAAGAAAATCCTAGAACTATCTCATGAAGAAAATGTTATATCAAATCCAGCAGTACTAGAAATAATACAAAACAGAATAAAAGCATCTTAACTTTGTGAATCATGTTTTTAAACTTTCTCTGTTTTATAATGCTCTGACATCTTGGTTACTTGCTAATCCTGGAAAGACTGCCTCTCCCAGGGATAGCTAATTCCTAGAGATAGTAAATAACTTGCCTGCCAGTAAGCCTTTCATAAACAAACCAACCAATCCAAAGCCCATAGCTTCAACTACATGCTTTATCTAGCTCTTAAATACCAAGCCAATATTTTCCCTGCCCTAAATCACCCCAGGTCCAGGCACTGGACAATTAGGGACCACACCTAGAGCTTAGAGCCTCTGAAATTATTTAAACTAGCCAATCTTAAATTGAAGGTCCCCAGATTCTAAGTGAAGGAACTAAGGAATGGAAAACCAAACATCATATCTTCTCACTCATAAGTGGGAGCAAAGCTATGAAGATACAGAGGCATGAGAATGATACAGTGGATTTGCGGGGAAAGGGTGGGAGGTAGGGTGAAGGATAAAAGACTACAAATTGGGTACAGTGTATACTGCTCGGGTGATGGGTACACCAAAATCTCAGAAATCACCACTAAACAACTTATTCATGTAACCAAACACTACCTGTTCCCCAAAAACCTATGGAAATAAAAAATAAAAATAAATAAATAAATAAAATACTAATTAAAGTCCTTAAGACACCTTCAAATTGTGTTTTATAACAATACTGAGTGACAAAAGCAACTTTCGAAAAGATTCATGTGGTTTGTTCTCATGTTACCTTTGCTTAAGTATTTATGGTCTGTCTATACTTTCAAATAGAGTAGAGATTTAAGAGCTCATGTTTCATTCAGGGATCTCAATTCCATAAATATTGCCATAAAGTTTAAAATCTGAAAAATAATACTATAGATGGTGAAAGGATGAATAAAAATGTAGCAATTTAACTAAAGTTTGCATTATAATGATAAATTCTAAATGTATAATGTTGATTAGCTCCAGGGAGAGAGGGAAGGAAATGAGATTGGGGGTGGTAATACACGGGGCTTTACCTAGATATGTTATCATCTTCCTTTAAAAATCAGATGCAAATACTATAACATATTAAAATTTGAACAAGCTAAGTGGTAGTTGCATGGATGTATCTTATATTTATGGCAACAGTTTTCTGTGTGGAATATTTCACAACCAAATCAAAAGAGTTAGGAAGGTAAATTAGAAAGCCGTTTGGTAATTTAGGTGAAAGTTGATAAGAGTATGGTTCAGAGCTGTAGTCTGGAAAGGAAGGAGGAGAAATAAATATGTAGGCTAAATAGAGAGATTGATTGGATTAGGGCATGTGAATAGGGAGGAAGAGTCCATAATACCTTAGAGGTTTCTAGTCTTATTACTGTGTACATGGTGTTGCAACCACTGAGATACAGGTTACTCAAGAAAAGCCCGTTTAAATACAAGACAGGAATATATTTTCTGCCATGTTGCATTTGAAGTATCTGTGGGACCTCCTGGTGAAGGTATGAGAGTGAAATTTGAGTACATGATTCTGAAACTTGTGAAGAAGTATGGATGGACTACATGGGTATGGAAATCAATAGAATTATAGATGGTGGTGTAAACTATGTGAATATGTGAGCCCATGTAAGTGATAGCAGAGTGAGACGAGGAGCAGAGAAAGGAGGCTGAAGTCCTAAGAAACATTAACTTTTAGAGGGTTGGAAGAGTAGGGGAAGTTCAAAGCGTAGTTGGGGTTGGAGAAATACAGAGGAGAGCCACGAAAGTGCTGTTTCACAGAGGTCTATAAAGTTAAAAATTTCTGGGAGGTAACATTTGGTGGCTTTATGTACAGCAAAGACATTCAGTAAAAAAGGGATTAAGAAACATGTTTATTGAGTTTTGCAAATAGGAGGTTACTTGTTAGCAAGAATGGTTTCAGGCAAGTGAGGGTTGGAGGAAGAAGCCGGATTGAAATGAGTTGAGGAGTGAAGGGCATAGATTTCTCTTTTAGAAACATCACCAGGACTAACATTAACAATGTAATTGTCATAAATATCACTATTATCAATAGTGATAATCCTTTCCCCCATTACTGCTTCAATTACTATCCTGTCCATTGGCTTATTTGTAATTCCTTTTCTCTTTCCTCTGCTTCTGTCTTTTCTCTTATCAACCAGACATATTTATACACCCCTACTACATTTGTTTGGCTCTGTATACAAGATCAGGCTCTTGCCCTTGAGAGGTTTACTTGGTGGTGGAGAAGACAGGCATGCAAAAATGTATCTTTACTACATACCCTTTGTGGTAGTCATTCATACAGTTCACTACATATTTACAACTCTCTTCCTCTTGCCGCCATAGTAAGATTATACTTCCTTGCTCCCTGTAGTTGAGTGGGGCCACATGTTTAATTCTGGCCAACGAATTGTAAGTTAAAGAGATATATGTTACTTCTAGGTTGTGTATTTAATTGTTGGTGTGAAATCCTCTAGAGCAGATGTGGCCAACTATAGCCTGTGAGCCAAATCCAGCTGTAGCCTGTTTTATAAATAATGTTGTGTCAGAACGCAAATGTCCCTATTCGTTTACTTATTTTCTATGCCTGTTTTCATACTACAATGGCAGGGAAGTTCTGACAGAGACTGCATGACCCTCAAAACAGAAAAAGTTTGTGGGCAGTTTCTCTAGCACAATATAGCTTATCCTGATGCTCTATACAGAGATAGGGTAACGATGTGTACACGACCGTGTAAAAGTCTATAGATGTTCAAGGAGGAGATATATTGGAGAAGACTAAAAGAGTTAGAATGTTTTCTTGGATAAGATGTAACTTGAACTGTTACTTGAAGTAGGATGAAATGAAATAGAAAAACAAATGTCATCCTTTTTTTCCCTAAACCTCTGGATGTTTTTTATTCATTGTACATTACCATTTCCAAAGTGTAATAGTCAAAACTGAGTAAGAAAATTCATCCAAAACTTGGAAATAGGCAAAAAGGTGACTGAATATCTTTGCAAAGTCATTCTGGAGTATTGGCAATATACTTATACTGCTTGAAGACTGATTCTCTAGATCAGTGGTTCTCAAACTCTCAGAATCCTGTGGATGACTTGTTAAAACAGAATACTGTGCCCCATCCCAGAGTTTCTGATTCAGTGGATCTTGAGTAGGGCTTAAGAAATTGCATTTCTACAAACTGCCAAGTGATTCTGGTGCCACTGGTCTGGGGAGCATACCTTGAGAACCATTGTTCTAGAGGAACATACCAGTGTTTAGCTTACTATTTTCTGTTCATTAGGGAAAAGATTCTGTAAGGTTACATGTTACATGTTAACTTATAGAAGTTGCTGATGATTTTTGTTCAGTAGAAATGCAAATAATTTCTGTACATGGAAAAAGATAATGCCCCCACATAGGGCATTAACCTGTTTTGTATTTCAGCAATTTAGCAATCTTGTTTCAGCATTCTTTCTTTCAGTGTCTGTATATATTAGCTTCTCATCAGTCTTCTTCTTCTTCTTTTTTTTTTTTTTTTTTTTTGAGACAGAGTTTCACTCTTGTTGCCCAAGCTGGAGTGCAGTGGCACCATCTTGGCTCATTGCAACTTCTGCCTCCCAGGTTCAAGTGATTCTCCTGCCTCAGCCTCCCGAGCAGCTGGGATTACAGGCGCCCACCACCATGCCCAGCTAATTTTTTATATTTTTAGTGAAGATGGGGTTTCACTATGCTGGCCAGGCTGGTCTCGAACTCTTGACCGCAGGCAATCCATCCACCTCAGCCTCCCAAAGTGCTGGGATTACAGGCTCTCAGATCCTTCTTTAAACAGCTCTACCACCCCTTTAATATCCTCATTAATAAGTTAAATAAATATTTGCGTGAAATAAATTTTTGACATATTTTTATGGTTGTCATGATTTTTAACTTTTTGAGAATTACTCCTTGACAGGTTTGTGTGATCAAATAAGTTCCTGAAAAGCCAAGTTGAACAAATTTACATAAGATTCTTTTTTAATAATAGTTTTAAAAATTGACACATAGTTACACAGGATTCATAACTATACACATCTCCCAGCCTTTAATTTGCTGTTTGAAAAGTAGATGATGCAACATTTCACAAACTTATTTGACGCTGGACACATTTTTGTTGCTAAAAATATCTTTAGAAAATACTGTCCTACATAGTTAGCATCAGTGATATCACAGTCACTACCACAATCCCTAAAAGAAATATAAGTTACCTAACTGAATCTCATCTCAGTTGGAGAAGAATATTTTTAAAGATGAGGGAAGAGAGCTTTGTGTAATTTGGCACCAAGGAGGCCTCTATTCAGGGTGAGGAAAGGTTTTTGTCCCCTTTTTATTTCTTAATACCAAGCAGGATGCCCAACACCCCATCAGAAGTCCTAAGAGATGACAGAGAAGTGTCCAGTACATTTTTTTTTTCTTGCCTAAGTCAAACTTCCCATTGCCAAAAAGCTTTCTTTTTCGCCCAGCAAAATGTTTGTATATTTTTCCTTTTTCATTGATGTCTAGGATAACTCTCCCACAGAGTTGGAGAACACTCACCAGTGGTTTGGGAGAAAAAGTAGCTGTGTCAGGAAATCTTGGTTCTATATTAGTAACCCTATATCATCAGAGGCCTGGATTGAGCCCAAACCCATGTTCCAACTATGGTTTCTCATTCTGGAAAGCTCTCTTGTCATTTGGGGCTTTTTTCCCCCCCAGGAAGGCTCTCACTTTCTCTCTCTACAGCCAACTGACTCTCTTGAGTGCTGACTAAAGTTGGAGAATTTGAGGATTGTAAAGATTGTCATTTTGTGGTTGACTTAGAAGAAAACCTCGTAGGGAATCATGTCTCTAAATCTATGAAGTAGAGAAACTGCTCTTCTTAAGTGTGCAAGGACCCAGAAGACTGTTCCTATGGATAATTGTGTATTAGTCCAAAGTGAATAAACCATGTAGATTTATATTTGAAGTCCCCAGAAACATTTCCACCAAATAGGAGTGTGAGGTGGTCCTTCTAATCTTTAATTTAATCACCTCTTCTCTACCTGCTAGAATATATTCTCTCAGGCAGCTATTCCCCAAATTTCATCAATGTGGAAAACTACTGAGGTTGGTAACCTTGTTGTTAGTGGGCTCTACAGAAATGTATAGGGATCTTAGCATCCAGAGTTCACACTCACATCACTGCCCACCAGTTCCTTTGACGTAATGCAGACTGGAACAAGTCCTTGCTATATGATTCCCTCAGGTGGGTCTCCAAGATTCAAAACTGAACCCTGGCTTTTTTCCTAACTACCATCAAACCACTCCATACTCACAGTGATATACGTCAACTCCATGTGGGCAAACATTCCTATATTTCATCAATTATTTCTTCCTCTTTTTAGCGTACTATTGACTGCACAAGCAAGGCACTTTTCACAGTACATCACAAGATTTGCTCTTTCGCTTGGAGAAATGTTCTTGCAATTCATCCCATTTGCATGTGCGATGGTCACTGTCTTACATCTTTTTAAATTTAAACTTTTTTATTTTGAGATACTTGTAGATGTACATGCCATTAAAAGAAATAATACAGAGAGATCCTGAGTATTCTCTACTCAGTTTCCTCTAATGCTAACATTTTGCAAAACTATAATGAAATATTACAAGCAAGATACTGATATTGATACAGTCCAGATACAGAACAGTTCCATCAGCACAGAGATCTATTCTGTTGCCATTTTAGAGACACATCTACCACCTTTTGTCCCATCACCAATTCCTGACCCCTGGCGACAACTAATTTGTTCTCTAGTTCTAAAAGTTTACCTTTTCAAAAGGTTATATAACTAGAACCATACAGTATGTAACCACACAGGATTTGCTTTTTTCCAACTTAGTATTAATTCTCTAGAGATTAATCAAAGTCGCGACATGTATAGTCCATTCATATTTTTTGAGCATTTTCTTTTTTTTTTTATTATTATACTTTAAGTTCTAGGGTACGTGTGCACAACATGCAGGTTTGTTACATATGTATACATGTGCCATGTTGGTTTGCTGTACCCATCAACTCATCATTTACATTAGGTATTTCTCCTAATGCTATCCCTCCCCCACCCCCCCAACCCCCAAACAGGCTCTAGTGTGTGATATTCCCCGCCCTGTGTCCAAGTGTTCTCATTGTTCAATTCCCACCTATCAGTGAGAACATGCAGTGTTTGGTTTTCTGTCCTTGTGATAGTTTGCTGAGAATGATGGTTTCCAGTTTCATCCATGTCCCTCAAAGGACATGAATTCATTCTTTTTTATGGCTGCATAGTATTCCATGGTGTATATGTGCCACATTTTCTTAATCCAGTCTATCATTGATGGACATTTGGGCTGGTTCCAAGTCTTCACTATTGTTAATAGTGTCTCAATAAACATGTGTGCATGTCTTTACAGTAGCATTGTCTATAATCCTTTGGGTATACACCCAGTAATGGGATCGCTGGGTCAAATGGTATTTCTAGTTCTAGATTCTTGAGGAATCACCACACTGTCTTCTACAATGGTTGGACTAATTTACACTCTCACCAACAGTGGAAAAGCGTTCCTATTTCTCCACATCCTCTCCAACATCTGTTGTTTCCAGACATTTTAATGATCACCATTCTAACTGGTGTGAGATGATATCTCATTGTGGTTTTGATTTGGATTTCTCTGATGACCAGTGATGATGAGCACTTTTTCATGTGTCTGTTGGCTGCATACATATCTTCTTTTGAGAAGTGTCTGTTCATATCCTTCACTCACTTTTTGATGGGGTTGTTTTTTTCTTGTAAATTTGTGTAAGTTCTTTGTAGATTCTGGATATCAGCTCTGTGTCAGATGGCTAGATTGCAAAAATTTTCTCCCATTCTGTAGGTTGCCTGTGCACTCTGATGGTAGTTTCTTTTGTTGTGCAGGAGCTCTTTAGTTTAATTCGATCCCATTTGTCTATTTTGGCTTCTGTTGCCATTATTTTTTGTGTTTTAGTCATGAAGTCCTTGCCCATGCCTAGGACTGAATGGTATTGCCTAGGTTTTCTTCTAGAGTTTTTATGATTTTAGGTCTAACGTTTAAGTCTTTAATCCTTCTTGAATTAATTTTTGTATAAGGTGTAGGCAAGGGATCCAGTTTCAGCTTTCTACATATGGCTAGCCAGTTTTCCCAGCACCATTTATTCAATTTATTCAATAGGGAATCCTTTCCCCATTTCTTGTTTTGTCAGGTTTGTCAAAGATCAGATGGTTGTAGATGTGTGGTGTTATTTCTGAGGTCTCTGTTTTGTTCCATTGGTCTGTATCTCTGTTTTGGTACGAGTACCATGCTGTTTTGGTTACTGTAACCTTGTTTGAAATCAGGTAGCGTGATGCCTCCAGCTTTGTTCTTTTGGCTTAGGGTTGCCTTGGCAATGTGGGCTCCTTTTTGGTTCCAAACGAACTTTAAAGTATTTTTTTCCAATTATGTGAAGAAAGTCATTGGTAGCTTGATGGGAATGACATTGAATCTATAAATTACCTTGGGCAGTATGGCCATTTTCACGATATTTATTCTCCCTATCCATGAACATGGAATGTTCTTCCATTTGTTTGTGTCCTCTTTTATTTCATTGTTGGGGGGATGGGGGAGGGATAGCATTAAGAGAAATACCTAATGTAAATGATGAGTTGATGGGTACAGCAAACCAACATGGCACATGTATACATATATAACAAACCTGCACATTGTGCACATGTACCCTAGGACTTAAAGTATAATAATATATATATGGCAGAGTGCACCAGTGAAGCCACACGGGCCTAGGGATTTTTCTTGTTGGTTTGTTTTTTATTACTAGTTCAATCTCTTTACTTGTTATGGGTATACTCAAATTTTTTATTTCATTTTGGGCAGCTTCAGCAGTTTACATTTTTCTAGGAATTTATTTATTTAATCTAAGCTATCTAATTTGTTGTCACATAGTTTGTAGTATTCCTTTATACATCTTTTTTTTCTGTAAGGCCATTAGTAATGTGTCCTCTTTCTGATTTTAGAAATTTTAGTCCTCTCTTGTTTTTCTGGTCAGTCTAGCTAGTTTATCAATTTTTTTGATGTTTTCAAAAAAATTAACTTTGTTTTTATTTTTATTTTCTATTTTTATACTCTATTTCATTAATTTTTTTCTCTAACCTTTATTATTTCCTTCTTTGTTCTTTCTTTGGGTTTAGTTTGCCCTTCTTTTTCCAATGTATTAAGGATGAATATTAAGATACTACCAATTTGAGATATTTCTTTTTTAAAATGTAGGCATTTTCTGCTATAAATTTCCCTCTACGTATTGCTTTGACTCCATTCCATAAGTTTTGGTATATTGTGTTTTTGTTTCCATTTGTCATTTGTTTACTTAAGAATTGTTGTTTAATTTGCAAATATTTGTGGTTCCCCAAATTTCGTTTGGTTATTAATTCCTGATTTCATTTTACTGTAATCAGAGAACATACTCTGTATGATTTCTATCTTTTAGAATTTTTCTAGGCTTGTTCGATGGCTTTTTTTTTTATTATTTTTTGAGACGGAGTCTCCTCTGTTGCCCAGTCTGGAGTGCAGCGGCCAGATCTCAGCTCACTGCAAGCTCTGCCTCATGGGTTTATGCCATTCTCCTGCCTCAGCCTCCCGAGTAGCTGGGACTACAGGTGCCCGCCACCTTGCCCGGCTAGTTTTTTGTATTTTTTAGTAGAGACGGGGTTTCACTGTGTTAGCCAAGATAGTCTCGATCTCCTGACCTCGTGATCTGCCTGTCACGGCCTCCCAAAGTGCTGGGATTACAGGCTTGAGCCACCGCGCCCGGACTGTTTGAAGGCTTTATATGTGTCTATCCTGGAGAATACTCTATGTGATTTTGAAAGTAATATATATTCTGCTGTTGTTGGTAGGATGTTTTATAGATGTCTGCTAGGTCTGGTTGATTATAATGTTATTCAATTGTTAATCTTCTTCATTGTTCTATTAATGAAAGTGGGATATTGAAATCTCCAGCTATTATTACTGAATTGTCTATCTTCCCTTTAATTTTCTCATTTAAAAGTTTTGTTTTATTTTTAAATAACAAAAAATAATTCTATATATTTATGGAGTACCACATGATATTTCCATAGAATGATCAAATCAGGCTAATTAACATATCCGTCACCTCAAATATTTATCATTTCTTTGTGGTGAGAACATTTAAGATCTCCTTTAACTAGTTTGAAATATATTATTATTAACTATCATCACTATGTTGTGCAATAGAACATAAGAGCTTATTCCTTCTATCTGTAACTTTGCACCCATTGATCAATGTCTCCCCTTTACCCCTCACCCTGCCAACCTCTGGAAACTACTGTTCTACTATCTACTTCTACGAGTTTGACTATTTAACATTCCACATATAAGTGAGATCATGCATGTTTGTTTTCTGTGCCTTGCTTATTTCACTTAATATATTTTCTAGGTTTACACATGTTGTCACAAATAACAGAATTTCCTGGATTTTTAAAGGCTGAATAGTATTCCATTGTGTAAATTTACCACATTTTCTTTTTCTTTTGAGACAGAGTCTCGCTCTGTCACCTGAAGGGGAGTACAGTGGTGGATCTCCACTCACTCCAACCTCCAACTCCCGAATTCAAGTGATTCTCCTGCCTCAGCCTCCCGAGTAGCTGGGATCACAGGTGCCCACCACCACACCTGGCTAATATTTATATTTTTAGTAGAGACAGGGTTTCACCATGTTGGCTGGGCTGGTCTTAAACTCTTGACCTCAGATGATCCACCCACCTCGGCCTCCCAAAGTGCTGGGATTACAGGCATGAGCCACTGCGCCTGGCTAGATTTACCACATTTTAAAAATACATTCACTTATTGATGGACACTTAGGTTGTTTCCGTATTCTGCCTTTTATGAAGAATGCTGCAATGAACAGGGGAGTGCAGACATTTGTTTGGCATACTGGTTTCAATTCCTTTGAGTGTATACCCAGTGTGGGATTGCTGGGTCATATAGTAATTCTATTTTTAGTTTCTTGAGGGATCTACATACTCTTTGCCAAAATGGCTATATTAATTTACAATATCACCAACAGTGTATGAGGGTTCTGTTTTCTCCACATCCTTGCCAACACTTATCTTAATCTTGTTGATAATGGCCTATCTAACAGGTGTGAGATGATAGCTCATTGTGGTTTTAATTTTCATTTCTCTGGTGATTAGAGATGTTAAGCATTTTTCATATATCTGTTGGTTATTTGTATGTGTTTCTTGGAGAAATATCTATTCAAATTATTTGCCCATTTTAAAAATTAGGACTATTTGTTTTGTGGTTATTGAGTAGTATGTTTCTTGTATATTTTGGATATTAACCCCTTATATAACACATGATTTGTAAATATTGTCTCCCAATCTGTGGGTTGTCTTTTCATTCTATTAATTGTTTCCTTTGCTGTTATTGCCTTGGTTTCTGATTCATGTAATTAAAGGCTGTGTTGCTTGGTTCATACACATTTAGGATTGTTATGTCTTCCTGATAGATTGATTTTTTTTATCATTATGTAATATTCCTCTTTGTCCCTAGCAAATTTCTTTGCTCTAAAGTCTACTTTATCAGATATTTTGTTTTGTTTTGTTTTTGAGAGGGAGTCTTGCTCTGTCACCCAGGCTGGAGTACAGTAGAACGACCTCGGCTCACTGCAACCTCTGCCTCCCGGATTCAAGTGATTCTCCTGCTTCAGACTCACAGGTAGCTGGGATTACAGGCACCCGCCACCACACCCGGCGAACTTTTGTATTTTAGTAGAGACGGAGTTTCACCATGATGGTCAGGCTGGTCTCGAACTCCTGACCTCGTAATCTGCCCACCTTGGCCTCCCAAAGTGCTGGGATTACAGGTGTGAACCACAGTGCCAGGCCTATCAGATATTTTTTTAAGTTACTGCTGCTAGTTTTTTTATTGTTTTCGTGGCATTAACGTTTTACTTGCAACCTACATATGTCTAAATTTGAAGTGAGCTTTTTCTGGTAAACAGCATATAGTTAGGTCATTTTTTTAAAAAATAAGCTCTGACAAATTCTGCTTTCTAATTAGTGCATGTACATCATTTAAATTTGAGGTAGTTATTGATCTAATAGTTTCTAAGTTTGCCTTTTAATTATTTTATGTTTGTTTCCTCTGTTTTTTATTTTCTGTTTATTTTTTTTCTGTTATTTTCTGTTATTTTCTGTTTATTGTTTTCTTTCTTTTCTGTGGCTTACTTCAATACTTTCTGGTATTTCATATTGCTGTATTTATAGTATTTTTCAATATATATTGCTTTGTGTGGTTTGTTTAGTGGTTGCACAGGGTATTTTATATATATAAAACACAATATAGCTATGTATATAGCACTAACTATATATTAAAATATGATGTATAGGTAAAACTGCATATAATTACTTCTTTCTCTCTCTCTACACACACGCACACACACACACACAGACACACGCAAACACACCCCTTATTACCATCTATTGCTTTAACTTTTTACCACCTTGAGTAAAATGTGGACATGTGCTTTACTTTCAGCTCTTTATCTACTCCCACTTTAAAATATGATTATCGTGAATATCATATAATGTTATTATTTTCAGTCTTTGTATATGATTTTAAAATTTCATCAGTCTACTGTATTTGCCCATGTATCTGCTTAGTCAGTTATTCTTTCTCCTTTTTTATGCTCCAAAAATCTTTCTTTTATCATTTCTTTTCTGTTTGAAGAAAACTTTCTTTAGCTTTTCATTTTAATTTATTTTTTTATTTTTGTGGGTACATAGTAGGTGTATATAATTATGGGGCATGTAAGATATTTTGATACAAGCATACAATGCATAATAATCACATCAGAGTAAATGGGAGTATTCATCATCTCAAGCATTTATCATTTCATTGTGTTATAAGCAATCCTATTATACTTTTTTGGTTATTTTGTAATGTATAATAAATTATTGCTGACTGTAGTCACCCTGTTGTGCTGTCAAATACTAGATCTTATTCATCCTATCTAAATGTATTTGGTACCCATTAATCATTCCCACTCCCTCTCCCACCCACTACCCTTCATAGCCTATCATAAACATTACTCTACTCTCAATCTCCATGAGTTCAATTGTTTTAAATTTTTTAGCTCCCACAAATAAGTGACAGCATGCAAAGTTTGTCTTTCTGTGACTGGCTTATTTCATTTCACATAATGACCTCCAACCCTCCAATTCCATCCATGTTGTTACAAATGACAGGTTCTCATTCTTTTTTTTTTTTTTTTCTTTTTTTTTTTTTTGAGGTGGAATTTTGCTCTTGTTGCCCAGGCTGGAGTGCAGTGGCATAATCTCAGCTCAGTGCAACCTCTGCCTCCCAGGTTCAAGCAATTCTCCTTCCTCAGCCTCCCGAGTAGCTGGATTACAGGTGCCCACCACCATGCCTGGCTAATTTTTGTATTTTTAGTAGAGACAGGGTTTCACCGTGTTGGCCAGGCTGGTCTCAAACTCCTGACCTCAGGTGATCTGCCCACCTCAGTCTCCCAAAGTGCTGAGATTACAGGCGTGAGCCACTGTGCCCAGCCTCGTTCTTCTTTATGACTGTATAGTAGTCCATTATGTATACCTGCCACATTTTTTAAATCCACTCATCTGTTTATGAACACTTTGTAATGTGTTGTTGAATTTAGTTTGCTGTATTTTGTTCAGGATTTTTGCATCAATGTTCATCAAGGATATTGGCATGTAGTTTCTTTTCCTAATGTATCTTTGTCTGGTTTTGGTAGTAGGGTAATACTGGCCTTGTAGAATGAGTTTGGAAGTATCCCCTTCTCTTCTATATTTCAGAAGAGTTTGAATATAATTGGTATTATTTCTCCTTTAAATGGTTGGTATCAAATGTAAAGCCATTGAGTCCTGGAATTTCCTTTGCTGGAAGACTTTTTATTATGGCTTCAATCCCATTACTTGCTATTCATCTGTTTAGGTTTTTGGATTCACAATTCAGTCTTGGTAGCTTGTATGCATCTAGGAATTTATCCATTTCATTTAGGTTTTCCAATTTATTGACATATAGTTGCTCATAGTAGCATCTAATGATCCTTTGAATTTCTGTAGTATCAGTTGTAATGTCTCCTTTTTTATTTCTGATTTTATTTTGGGGGGTTTTCTTTTTTTCTTAGCTAGTCAGGCTAAAGGTTTGTTGATTTCATTTATCTTTTTAAAAAACCAAGGTTTTGCTTTGTTGATCTTTTGTATATTTTCAATTTCAATTTCATTTATTTCTGCTATGATCTTTATTATTTCTTTTCTTCTACTAATTTTGAGTTTAGTTTGCTCTTGCTTTTCTAGTTCTTTAAGATGCATTGTTAGGTTATTTGTTTAAAGTTTTTCTATTAATACTTTTTGAGATAAGCATGTATTGCTATAACCTTTCCACTTAGTACTGCTTTTGCTATATTCCATATGGTAAAGGTTTTGGTATGTGGTGTTTTCATTATCATTTGTATCAAGAACATTTTCAATTTCCTTCTTAACTTCTTTGTTGACCCACTGGTCATTCAGGAGCATATTGTTTAATTTCCATGTGTTTGTGTAGTTTCCAAAATTCCTCTTGTTATTGATTTCTACTTTTATTTCATTGTGGTCAGATAAGAGAATTGATATTACTTCAATTTTATTGAATGTTTTAGGTTTCTTTTGTGGCCTAACAAGTGGTTCATCCTTGAGAATAATCCATATGCTGAGGAGACGAATATGTATTCTGCAGCCATTAAATAAAATGTTCTGTAAATATCTATTAGTTCCATTTGTTTTATAGTGCAGATTAAGTCCACTGATACCCTGTTGATTTTCTGTCTGGATGATCTGTCCAGTGTTGAAAGTGGGATGTTGAAGTCTCCAGCTATTATTGAACTGAGGTCTATCTTTCTTTCACTCTAATATATTTGCTTTATATATCTGGGCACTCTGGTGTTGGGTGCACATACATTTACAGTTATTATTTCCTCTTGCTGAATTGACTCCTTTATCATTGTATAATGACTTTATTTCTCTCTTTTTATACATTTTTTTCATGAAATTTATTTTGTCTGATATGAATATATCTATTCCTGCTCTTTTTTAGTTTCTATTAGCATGGGATATCTTTTCCCATCCCTTTATTTTCAGTCTCTGTGTGTCTTTATAGGTGAAGGCACACAGATTGTTGTGTCTTGCAGGCAGCAGATTGTTGGGTCTTGTTTTTTCATCCATTCAACCACTCTATGTCTTTTGATTGGGGAGTTTAGTCTATTTACATTCAATATTATTACTCTTGCCTTATTTGTTTTCTGGTCTTCTCTTTCTTCTTTCCTTCCTTCCTGTTTTCCTTTTAGTGAAAGTGGTTTTCTCTGATGGTATGTTTTAATTTCTTATCTTTCATTTTTGTGTATCCATTGTATGTTTTTTGATCTGAAGTTATTGTGAAACTTGTAAATAATATCTTATAACTAATTATTTTAAAATGATGACAACTTAACATGGGTTGCTAAACGAACAAAGAAGCAAAGAGAAAACTAACAAAAACTCTACACTTTAACTTCATCTCCCCACTTTTAACCTTTTTCATATATATATATATATATATATATATATATATATATATTTTGCAATGGAGTCTTGCTCTTGTCACCCAGGCTGGAGTGCAATGGCATGATCTCAGCTCACTGCAACCTCCACCTCCCAGGTTCAAGCGATTCTCCTACCTCAGCTTCCCAAGTAGCTGGGATTACAGGTGCCTGCCACCTTGCCCAGCTAATTTTTTTGTATTTTTAGTAGAGATGGAGTTTCACCATGTTGGCCAGGCTGGTCTTGAACTCCTGACGTCAGGTGATCCACCTGCCTCGGCCTCCCGAAGTGCTGGGATTACAGGCATGAGCCACTGCACCCAGCCCTATTTACATCTTACTATACTTTCCATGTCTTGAAAAGTTGTCATAGTTATTATTTTTGATAAGTTTATCTTTTAGTCCTTCTACTCAAGATATGTGTAGTTTACAAACCAAAATTACATTGTTATAATCTGTGTTTTGCTGTATACTTACTATTAACAGTGAGTTTTGTTACCTTCAGATGATTTCTTATTGCATATTAATGTCCTCTTCTTTTACACTGAATAGTTCCCTTGAACATTTCTTGTAGGACAAGTCTGGTATTGATGAACTCTTCCATCTTTCATTTGTCTGAGAAAGTCTTTATTTCTCCTTCATGTTTGAAGGATATTTTCCCAGATATACTTTTCCAGAATAAAAGTTTTTTCCTCCAGCACTTTAAGTATGTCATGCCTCTCTCTTTTGGCCTGTAAGGTTTCCACTGAGAAGTCTGCTGCCAGATGTATTGAAGCTCCATTGTATGATATTTGTTTCTTTTCTCTTGCTGCTTTTAAAATCCACTCTTTATCCTGACCTTTGGGTCAATGTCTTAAGGTAGTCTTTTTTGGGTTAAATCTGCTCTATAACCTTCTTCTACTTGGATATTGATATTATTCTCTAGGTTTGGGAAGTTCTCCATTGTTATCTTTTTGAATAAACTTTCTGCCTCATGTCTCTCTCTCTACCTCCTCTTTAAGGCCAATGACTCTTAGATTTATCCTTTTGAGACTATTTTCTAGATCTCATAGGCATGCTGCATTCTTTTTTATTCTTTTTTCTTTTGTCTCCTCTGACTGTGTACTTTCTTTTTTTCCTTTTTTTTTTTTTTACTACTTTTATTCTTTTTTTATATATATACTTTAAGTTCTAGGGTACATGTGCACAACGTGCAGCTTTGTTACATATGTATATATGTGCCATGTTGGTGTGCTGCACCCATCAACTCATCAGCACCCATCAACTCGTCATTTACATCAGTTATAACTCCCAATGCCATCCCTCCCCCATCCCCCCTCCCCATAATAGGCCCCGGTGTGTGATGTTCCCCTTCCCATGTCCAAGTGATCTCATTGTTCAATTCCCACCTATGAGTGAGAACATGCGGTGTTTGGTTTTCTGTTCTTGTGATAGTTTGCTGAGAATGATGGTTTCCAGCTGCACCCATGTCCCTACAAAGGACACGAGGTCATCCTTTTTTATGGCTGCATAGTATTCCATGGTGTATATGTGCCACATTTTCTTAATCCAGTCTGTCACTGATGGACATTTGGGTTGATTCCAAGTCTTTACTATTGTGAATAGTGCTGCAATAAACATACGTGTGCATGTGTCTTTATAGCAGCATGATTTATAACACTTTGGGTATATACTTAGTAATGGGATGGCTGGATCAAATGGTATTTCTAGTTCTAGATCCTTGAGGAATCGCCATACTGTTTTCCACAATGGTTGAACTAGTTTACAATCCCACCAACAGTGTAAAAGTGTTCCTATTTCTCCACATCCTCTCCAGCACCGGTTGTTTCCTGACTTTTTAATGACTGCCATTCTAACTGGTGTGAGATGGTATCTCATTGTGGTTTTGATTTGCATTTCTCTGATGGCCAGTGGTGATGAGCATTTTTTCATGTGTCTGTTGGCTGTATGAATGTCTTCTTTTGAGAAATGTCTGTTCATATCCTTTGCCCACTTTTTGATGGGGTTGTTTGTTTTTTTTTCTTGTAAATTTGATTGAGTTCTTTGTAGGTTCTGGATATTAGCCCTTTGTCAGATGAGTAGATTGCAAAAATTTTCTCCCATTCTGTAGGTTGCCTGTTCACTCTGATGGTAGTTTCTTTTGCTGTGCAGAAGCTCTTTAGTTTAATTAGATCCCATTTGTCAATTTTGGCTTTTGTTGCCATTGCTTTTGGTGTTTTAGACATGAAGTCCTTGCCCATGCCTATGTCCTGAATGGTATTACCTAGATTTTCTTCTAGGGTTTTTATGGTGTTAGTTCTAACATTTAAGTCTCTAATCCATCTTGAATTAATTTTCATATAAGGAGTAAGGAAAGGATCCAGTTTCAGCTTTCTGCTTATGGCTAGCCAATTTTCCCAGTGCCATTTATTAAATAGGGAATCCTTTCCCCATTTCTTGTTTTTCTCAGGTTTGTCAAAGATCAGATGGCTGTAGATGTGTGGTATTATTTCTGAGGACTCTGTTCTGTTCCATTGGTCTGTACGTCTGTTTTGGTACCAGTACCATGCTGTTTTGGTTACTGTAGCCTTGTAGTATAGTTTGAAGTCAGGTAGCATGATGCCTCCAGCTTTGTTCTTTTGACTTAGGATTGTCTTGGTAATGCAGGCTCTTTTTTGTTTCCATACGAACTTTAAAGCAGTTTTTTCCAATTCTGTGAAGAAACTCATTGGTAGCTTGATGGGGATGGCATTGAATCTATAAATTACCTTGGGCAGTATGGCCATTTTCACGATATTGATTCTTCCTATCCATGAGCATGGTATGTTCTTCCATTTGTTTGTGTCCTCTTTGATTTCACTGAGCAGTGGTTTGTAGTTCTCCTTGAAGAGGTCCTTTATATCCCTTGTAAGTTGGATTCCTAGGTATTTTATTCTCTTTGAAGCAATTGTGAATGGAAGTTCATTCATGATTTGGCTCTCTGTTTGTCTATTACTGGTGTATAAGAATGCTTGTGATTTTTGCACATTGATTTTGTATCCTGAGACTTTGCTGAAGTTGCTTATCAGCTTAAGGAGATTTTGGGCTGAGACAATGGGGTTTTCTAAATATACAATCATGTCATCTGCAAACAGGGACAATTTGACTTCTTCTTTTCCTAACTGAATACCCTTTATTTCTTTCTCTTGCCTGATTTCCCTAGCCAGAACTTCCAAGACTATGTTGAATAGGAGTGGTGAGAGAGGGCATCCCTGTCTTGTGCCAGTTTTGAAAGGGAATGCTTCCAGTTTTTGCCCATTCAGTATGATATTGGCTGTGGGTTTGTTGGTACATAATGAAATGAAGGCAGAAATAAAGATGTTCTTTGAAATCAATGAGAACAAAGATATAACATACCAGAATCTCTGGGACACGTTTAAAGCAGTGTGTAGAGGGAAATTTATAGCACTAAATGCCCACAAGAGAAAGCTGGAAAGATCTAAAATTGACACCCTAACATCACAATTAAAATAACTGGAGAAGCAAGAGCAAACACATTCAAAAGCTAGCAGAAGGCAAGAAATAACTAAGATCAGAGCAGAACTGAAGGAGGTAGAGACACAAAAAACCGTCCAAAAAAATCAGTGAATCCAGGAGCTGGTTTTTTGAAAAGATCAACAAAATTGATAGACTGCTAGCAAGACTAATAAAGAAGAAAAGAGGGAAGAATCAAACAGATGCAATAAAAAATGATAAGGGGGATATCACCACCAACCCCACAGAAATACAAACTACCATCAGAGAATGCCATAAACACCTCTATGCAAATAAACTAGAAAACCTAGAAGAAATGGATAGTTTCCTGGACACTTACACTCTCCCAAGACTAAACCAGGAAGAAGTTGAATCCCTGAGTAGACCAATAGCAGGCTCTGAAATTGAGGCAATAATTAATAGCCTACCAACTAAAAAAGTCCAGGGCCAGACGGATTCACAGCCGAATTCTACCAGAGGTACAAGGAGGACCTGGTACCATTCCTTCTGAAGCTATTCCAATCAATAGAAAAAGAGGGAATCCTCCCTAACTCATTTTATGAGGCCAACATCATCCTGATACCTAAGCCTGGCAGAGACACAACAAAAAAAAGAGAATTTTAGACCAATATCCCTGATGAACATCGATGCAAAATTCCTCAATAAAATACTGGCAAACCGAATCCAGCAGCACATCAAAAAACTTATCCACCATGATCAAGTGGACTTCATCCCGGGGATGCAAGGCTAGTTCAACATACGCACATCAATAAACGTAATCCAGCATATAAACAGAACCAAAGACAAAAACCACATGATTATCTCAATAGATGCGGAAAAGGCCTTTGACAATATTCAACAGCCCTTCATGCTAAAAACTCTCAATAAATTCGATATTGATGGAACTTATCTCAAAATAATAAGACTGTGTATTTTCAAATAGCCTGTCATCAGGCTCACTAATTCTTTCTTCTGCTTGATGATTTCTGCTGTTGAGAGACTCTGATGCATTCTTCAGGATGTCAACTGCCATTTTTAGCTCCAGAATTTCTACTTCAGTCTTTTAAATAACTTCAATATCTTTGTTAAATTTATCTCACAAGATTCTGAATACCTTCTCTGTGTTATCTTTGATTTCATTTACCTTCCTCAAAGCAGCTATTTTAAATTCTGTCTCCGAAAGGTCACATATCTTTGTTTCTCCATGATTGGTGACTAGTGCCTTATTTAGTTGAGTTGATGAAGCCATGTTTTCCTGGAGGGTCTTCATGCTTTTGGGTGTCCATCAGTGACTGGGTATTGAGTTGGGTATTTATTCTTGTCTCTGCAGTCTGGGCTTGTTTTTACCCATCCCTCTTGGGAAGGCTTTCCAGGTATTTGAAGGGACCTGGGTGTTGGAGATCTAAATCTTTGGTCACTGTAGCCACATCTGCATTAGGGGGCACCTCAAGTTCAGTAATGCTGTGGCTCTCACAGACTCATAGAGGTATAACTTTGGTGGTCTTGGGTAAGATCTGGGAGTATGCCCTGTATTACCAGTCAGAGACTCTTGTTCTCTTCCCTTACTTTCCTCCAAACAAATGGAGACTCTTTGTACTGAGCTGCCTGGAGCTGGGGGAGGTGTGTTACAAGCGCTCCTGTGGCTACTACAGCAGGGACTGGGCTGGGTTAGACCCAAAGGCAGCACAGCACTGGGTTTCGCTTAAGTCCCAGAGTGACCATTGTTTGGCTACTTCCTATTTTGCACAAGGCTTAAGGGCTTTACAATCAACAGGTGGCAAATCCAGCCAGGCTTGTGTCCTTCCCTTCAGGGCTGCCAGTTCTTTCCAGCTCTGGGTGGGTCCAGAGATACCATCTGTGAACCAAGGCCTAGAGTCAGGAACCTTAGGAATCTACCTGGTGCTCTATTCTACTGTGGCTGAGCTGGCACCCAACCTGCAAGACAAAGTTTGTCCCACTCTCTCCTCCCTTTTCCTCAAGCAGAAGGGTCTCTCCCCATGGCCACCACCACCCCAGACCCATGGTTAAGTATTGCCTGGTTACCACCAATGTTCACTCAAGGCCCAAGTCCCCTTCAGTCAGCTTGTGGTGAATGCTGCCAAGCCTGGGTCTCTCCCTTCAGAGCAGTTGTCTCTCCTATGGCCCAGGGCAGGTGAAGAAATGCTGTCCAGGGGCCAAGACCTGGAATTAGGGACTCCAGGAACCCACTTGGTGCTCTACCTCACTGCAGCTGAGCTGTTACCCAACCTGCAAGACAAAGTTTACTTTACTCTTCGCTCTCCTTTCCTTAAGCAGAAGGGGTCTCCCCCACAGCCGCCACAGCTGTGAATGTGCTTGATCACACCTGACGCCAGCATGGCTCTGAGTCTCACCCAAGGCCCACAGCAAGTACTGCCTGGCTAACACTGCTGATTATTCACAGCCTTCCCTTCAAGTTAGCAATCTCCTTTCTGGCCCAAGGTGTGTCTAGAGACCCAGGGCCTGGAATGGGGTCCTCACAACTCTGACTGATGCAATATACTACTGTGCTGAGCTGGTATCCAAGACGCAAGGCAAAGTCCTCTTTACTCTCCCCTCTCCTCAAATGGAAGGAAGGAGTCTTCCTGGAGCTGTGAGCCACACTGCCTGGGGCTTGGGAAGGGGTGGCACAAGCACTCCCTTGGCCACCGTAGCTGGTGTCTCACTAGGTCACATGCACCCCAAGTCCACTGGCTCTCAGCACAGGACAGCATCAAAACTTGCCTAGGAATTGCAGTCCTTGTGGCCTAAACTGCCTTTCAAGTGTATTTGGGATTATAGACCACTTTAGCTTGTGGTTGTGAGACTTGCTAGAATTTAGGCTCCAACCACTAGAATGGGCAATTTGCCTCTGGCTAGGACTGGTCTAAATGCTCTCTTTGTGCGTGCAAGCTGAGTTCTGCCCCTTCTTGCTTTCTGCTGTTAAGGGTGGCATTGAATTCCAATGCAAATTCTCACAATCACTGCTCTCTCCCTCCCCTAAGTACATAGATTCTTTCTCTGCACTACAGAGATCCTGCTAGGGGATGGGGGAGGAGTGGCATTGGCAATTCAAGATTGTCTTTTCTGCCCTTTTTAGTGCCTCTCTCAGTAATATACTGATGGTAAAACCAGGCACTGTGATCGTTCACCTGATTTTTGATTCTTATGAAGGTGCTTTTTATTGTGTAGATAGTTGTTTCATTTGGCATTCCTGTTGGGGGGATTATGGCTGGAGGCTTCCATTTGGCCACCTTGCCCCACCTCCCGCTCTTGACCTTTTTTTAAGGTTAAGTCTGCTAGTGACAAATCCCTTTAGTCTTTCTTTGTCTGAGAATATCTTTATTTCCCCTTCATTTCTGAAGGATAGTTTTGCCAGACATAGATTTTGTGATTGACAATTTCTTTTTCAGTCCTTGAAAAAGGTGTCATTTCATTTTTCCCTCCATGTTGTCAGAAATCTGCTGTCATGTGAATTGGTGTTTCTCTATAGGAAATGAATTGCTTCTTTCTGATTGATTTCAAGCGTTTTTCTTTGTCTTTTGCTTGTAAGTTTAATTCTGATATTTCTTAGCTTTGATTGTTGTTTGTTGTGCTTGGGATTTACTCAGTTTCTTGAATCTGTGGGTTTATCTTTTGCTTAATTTGGTTAATTTTCAATCATTAGTTCTTCAAATACTCTTTTGACTCCACTCTTTTATCTTCCCCTTCTGGAGCTCTGATGACATGAAAACTGGATATATTATTATTGTCCCACAGGTCCTTGAAGGTTTGTTAAATGTTTTTCAGTTAATTTCCCTCTTGTTAAGATTGGGCAAATTCTATTAATATGCCCTCAATCTCACTGATGTTATTTTTGTCATTTCCACTGTACTATTGAGCCCGTTCAGTGCATTGTTATTTCTCTTATTATAATACTTTACAGCTCTTAATTTCCATCTAGTTATTTTTATAACTTGTTTCTTTGCTGAGACTTTATTTTTCATTTGTTTCAAATAACTTGTAATTGCTTGCTTAATCATTTGTGTGATTATTGCTTTAAAACTCTTGTCACATATTTTGAACATATGATTCATCTCACTGTTGACATCATTTAAATGTCTTTTTTTTCATTCATTCAAGTTGTGATTTTCCTGCTTCCTAATGTAGAATGACTTTCAATTGTATCTTGGACATTGGACATTTTGGCTATTACATTAGAAGAGTTTGGGTTCCACCTAACTTAATTTTAGTAGGCACTCACCCTGTTTAGATTTAACATGCAAGTCCTGGCCTACTTTTTGGGCTGTGGTTCCAATGACAATATCATTTCAGAGCCTTTATGGTACTATTTTTGTCCATTTGGTTCATCTCTTCCCACTGGGGTCCCACTGATCCCTGCTCATGTTGTTTGAGAGTGCTGAAGAAGCTTGCTCAGGCCAAGCTGCCTGGAGCTTGAAGGTAAAGAAAGGGAGCCTCTTTGCTTCAGAGATGAATGGCATTTCCTGATGCTTGTTATAGAAGCTTCCTCCTGTCTGTGGAGGATGGAGAGTGCCTCTGTAGTTGGGTGCTTATTGTGGTAGGGCTCCTCTGAGTGTCTCTGAGTGGGAGCAATGAGTCTTAAGCCAGCAAGAACAAATAGGCTTCCCAGACTGGTTGCATCTTGTGGCAGTCTTCCTCACTGTCTGCGGGAAATGGAGAGCGCTTCCCAGGCCACACATTTATTGTGGCATGATCTCACTTGTCAATCCCTCCACTTCCCCACACAACCCTCAACATACACAGTATCTCTAAGGGGCGGAGGGGAGCCTCAAGCCCAGTGGGTAACAAGAATGCTTTCCAGCTAGCTCTTGCTGTGTCATAATCCCCTTTGCCAATGCCAGTAGTGGTGTGGTGTCTCTGGGTGAGTGAGGTTGTAGAGTGTTTCTGGTCACTTCCGGTCAGGATGGTCACTTATTTTCAGTGTGGCTTCTGATTGATTCCCCTTGCTGGTACTGCTAGGTATGCATAATGTTGTTGTTGGGACTCCTCTTCCATCTGGGGGACAAATGAGCTTACATTAGCTGCCCTTTCTCTTAATAGGTTAGAGATTGGGAAATGCCACCACTGTGTGTCCTTCTTGGCTTTCTTCTGTTGGGTAATAGTTCGTAAGATGCCCTGCCACAATGATGTTCCTCCAGTCCTGTAGTCCCTCTTCCACCTTTCAGAGCATTTCTTTGGCTGTCTCTTGAGTTAGTTTCAGGATTTATAGGTATACTTTGCAGGGAGAAAGGAATAGAGATAGGTCTCTACCATCTTGTTCAGACCATAAATCTCATCTTTCTTTTTAATCTCTGTTTTAGTGGTCTTTAGTAATCTTATAATTCTCTTTACTATCACTTTTAACTTTTTCACCTTTTGTACTCAACAGATATTAGAGAGTTAATAATATTTGTAAAACACCTTAGAATCAAGTACAAAATCAGCAAATATGCATCCATATAACAAATACTGTGAGAACAGATACTAAAATGTTAGTATGTAATGTAAGCACTTAAAACACAGTACTTTTGTTGTGGAATAAGTCTTTGTTCCTGTATAAGCTTGTAAGTAAGGAAGATTTACATATTTGTAATTACAGTGATCTTTTATTTAGTTCTTAGTGTACTTAGTGTACTCAGATAATGCTAAGGTCTTTAATATATTAAATCACTGACTCTTGACAATAACCATATATGGTAGTGTAGTGTCCCTCCAAAATGATAGTCCAAGTCCTAACCTCCAGTACCAGTGAACATGACTTTATTTGGAAAAAGGGTCTTTGCAGTGTAATTAAGTAAAGGATTTCAAGATGAGATCATCCTGGATTACGGTGGGCTCTAAATCCAATGACTGGTGTCTTAATAAGAGGAAGGAGAGAGATTTGAGACACAGAGAAATAAGGTCATGTGAAGATGGAAGCAGAGATTGAAAGTATGTTGTTGCAAGCCAAGAAAAGTCAAGGGTTGCCATTAACCACCAGAAGCCAGGAGTGAAGCATGGAATGGATTTTCCCTCAGAGCTTTCAGAAGAAACCAATCCTGCCAACTCCTTGATTTTGGACTTCTGTCCTTCAAAAATGTGAGAGAATAAATTTCTGTAGTTTTAAGCCAGCAAGTTTGTAATGATTTGTTATGGCAGAGCTAGGTCATGAATAAAGGTAGTATTATAAATCTCCATTTTACAAATGAGGAAACAGGATCAGGAATGTTAAATGACTGGCATAAGCTACACAGCCAGTAAGAAGTGGAGCTGGGAATTAAGCTCGAGACTATCTACTGCAAAGCTTTTATTTTTCAACCTTAGCTTTTTAAAATTTCATTGGTATCAGGTTAAAAACAGCATCATAACCTCCACACTTCTCACTCCTCTAGCCCTTCCTTCAGGGACCTTTCCCTGTCTCAGGACATCCATTCCTCTTACAGACTCTGAGTTCTTCTATCTCACGGTAAATTAAACTGGTTCTAGGGGAGAGGGCAGTGTTTAACACAAAGGCAAACCTCTGATAGGGAGTCTTCAGATCATGAGCAACAGATCAGGGGTAGAGATGGTTCTAGGCAGAACAGGGCCCGTCAGTTCACGTCATCCATGGTGATGCCTTGTTTCAACCATACTTAAAGCTAGCACATCCATCGTTTTGAGGATTAGGCCGCAGAAAAAGACATGTGCCTCATGGAACTCAGTCTGTGGACATTGAAAGTAAGTAAGGGCTGTCATCCAATTCACCCCCTGCCAAGAAACCTTGTATCAGGTGCTGGGGAGGAAAGCAGCAATTGTTACTTCCCTGTGGATCATCTAAAAGTGTATCTTTGTTAATAGGATGTCATTAAACATTATGCACACTTGGCTGGATATTAAAATTACAGATGAAAACAACTTTTTAAAAATGTGTGCATGTTAAAATAAACTCGTGTGAGAACAGAGTGGCTAAGCAGCAGACGGCACACTCTGGGGCTGGGCGCCCTGATGCCATGTCTGTCACCAAATTTGGTTTCACTAAGTCATTTCAATATAAAATAGTGAGAGCACCTACTGTGTGGCAGGCCTTGTTCTGAGTGATTCTCTGCTTGGTGTCAGCTACATTGGATACATTCTTAACTCACCATTCTCTGAATATAACTAAGATAAACAGACTGTCACTTTTTTCTTGCTTCTTCTGGCAGTAATGAGGAAAAAATAGGAACAGATAATTATACACTAGAGCCAAATAAACCTGAGACTGAATTCTGTTTTAACCTTGACCTTTCCAAATGGAATATTTCACATTCATTTAGTTGACAACATTGAACAAATGGCTCAGTGGTTAAAAGTCAGAGAAAGAATTAGCAACAGTCAGTTATTTTCTGAAAGACTAGCCAAAGAATAGTTGCTAAAATGCTAATTACTTAAATCTTGCTGGAAAAAAATATTCAAACACATCTTTAAGTTTTATTGTTTGGATCAAAATGGACATAAGAAAATTATCAGTGTACTTATGTCTTATTATTATATGAGTCTTTGCCTCAGAATAATTCTCTTTGAGAACTTTAAGGAACAAAATATTTCCTTAATAGCAAAACATTTCATGTGGCAAGAGCCTCACTGAGTAAAGTTCAGTGTAAGAGTAGAACCCGGTGCCATGATTGTCCAACTTCTACAGCTTGTCTTGTGGTCTAGTCGGTCATGGAGAAGGTCCCCCATTCTAGAACAGACCCAATGTAGAGCCATTCTTTGGATTCCAATCTGCCATAGGCTGTCTGTAAAATGTGGCATGCTTGAAGTTGGACTGGGGGTTGACTCTGAAAAATAATGCTTCAACAACACATCTCATATCAGAAGTAGGAAGATTCTTGATGATAAAGAGCTTTTTGAAAGGGTCTGTTGCATGATTGAATGACGACGGTGAAGGCTGCCTTGAATTTTATGGGGTTATCTGCCATTTGATACATGCAAGCAACAAGGACCTCCCAGGTCTGAAGGAACAGCATCAACAAAAAAGGAAAAGGTATTGATTGATGATTACAATCATTGTTATTTGCCTAGATGAGTAGTAGACATTTATGTAATATTACTAGCATAAATCTACAAAACTCCTTTAGTGAATCTTAAGTGCCGTTAGACAGAAATGATTTTACCTTGAGGGTGAGGTGAGGGGGTGCAGTATGTACCGGTGAGCAAGTAAAGCTCAAAAAGGGTGGTCTTCTTCCTGAGTATCGATTTTACTTACGTTTGAGAAAAGCTATTATTTTTACTAGAGTGTGGCACCCTATCAGATCTTGTGTATTTCTTCTCCAGTGGAAGAAGCAATCAGCTGTCTGCCACACACACAGAGCTAGATCCTCATAGAAGGGGTTTTGGAGGGGTTCCTTTTCATTAAGCCAGTGGGAGGCAAGCCTAGGAAAAAGATATCATGAGCACTCATTTAACTCAGCAAAGCAAACTTCTACTTCTTATTACCTAGTTCAAGTAGAGTCCTGGGAGGTGGTAGACAATTTTGCATGAGGAGCTGTGGGGTCCTCCATTTCCTTCTCTGCTGTTCTTGGTCAGAGGGTTTCCAGCTTTAATCCATAAGCAGATACCTATGCACTGGCCATGCTTGGAAGTTGTCAGGAGGCTGACCTGCATGGTCCTCAGTCATTGACATACAAAGGCAGAGCACCCCAGCATTAGGCGTCTGCCAAAAAGCTATGTCTCTGGCTTTCAATCCACCATCACCCTTTTCTGACTACTGCCCTGTGTCTTCCAGAGCATTTTTGTCATGTACCCTTTCTGCCTCTAACATTGGTGCATTAACACCTCTTCCTTCCACACTGCAGTTCTGCCCCCTCATAAGAAGGTTGAGCCCTCAGTGATGATTCCTTTCAGGAACAGGGCAGATGACTTGTCCAATAGTGTGTTCCCATGCTGAGTGTGAAACTAGTGGAAGACTTGCACTGGGGAGTCAAAATTGACTTTTATCCCACAGTGCTGGTGTGTGAGGAACTTATGGGATGTGATTAGGACTAAGGAGACTTCAGGAGAGTGGAAGAGCAGACTCCCACCACTGTGTGGCTCTGCAGATTAGAGCCAGAGATTGACCAAGCAGAGAAATGATTGCTAGATGATCCATGTTACTCCAAGAGGGGCAGTTATTCTTAATCATATTTACCACCTTAACCAGAAACCTGGCCTCCCCTGCAAGAAGCAGTGCAGATGTTCATTTTTTTTTTTTAATTTTTAACTTTGAAAAACTAAATCATTGGAGGCCAGGGTATATATCAACTTCAATAGCCCTTCTATCTATCTATCTATCTATCTATCTATCTATCTATCTATCTATCTATCAATCATCTAGCTAGCTAGCTATCATCTAGCTATCCAGATCAGGGTTTCTCAAACTTGGCACTATTGACATTTGGGCCCAGAAATTCTTTGTTGCAAGGCACTGTCCTGTGTATTGTAGGATGTTTATCAGCATCATCCTTAGTTTCTACCTACTAGATACCAGTAGCATCATGCCCCTCACCCCTGACCAACAGTTAGGACAACCAAAAATATCCCCAGATATTGTCAAATGTCCCCTTGGAGGAGACCTCTATTTAAAAAGCACTCATCTACATCTATCTACATGATAAAATCAGTTATTTATTGCTGCATAATTAATCACCCCCAAACTTAGTAGCTTAAAATAACAAGCATTGTTCCACACGTTTTCAGTTAGGATCACTCATGTGATTACATTACAGTGAGACCTTGGCTGAAGCACCTCTTTTCTCCATATGGCCTCCCTCTCCTTGTGGTGTCTTATCCTCCAGGGCCTCTCCACATGATCTTGTTCTCTTTAGCGAGATAGCCTGGACTTCCTTATAGCACGGCACCTTGGTTCCATGAGAAAGGAAGTACAAGTTTAAGGCTTCATAGGCCTGACATAGTAATACTGACCTGGTATTACTCCTGCCACTTTTCATGTCAAAGCAAGTAACAGGACCAGCTCAGATTCAAGGGGAGGGGAAATAGACTCCATCTCTTGATGGAAGGAGTAACATGTACATACAGGGAAAGGCAGACTTGTTGGCAGCCATCAATAGAACTACCTTTCACAATTATATATATATTCCTGGGACAGGCGCAGTGGCTCACGCCTGTAATCCCAGCACTTTGGGAGGCCGAGGCCAGCGGATCACGAGGTCAGGAGATCGAGACCATCCTGGCTAACATGGTAAAACCCCGTCTCTACTAAAAAATACAAAAAACTCAGCTGGGCGTGGTGGCGGGCGCCTGTAGTCCCAGCTACTCAGGAGGTTGAGGCAGGAGAATGGCATGAACCCGGGAGGCAGAGCTTGCAGTGAGCCGAGATCGCGCTACTGCACTCCAGCCTGGGCAACAGAGCAAGACTGGGGGAATCTGTCTAGGCACTGAGGTATGCTGCCTTGAGGGAGAGGTGACGGAAGTAAAGTGAACCTCTTCTTTTTAACCATCTCCAATGCATCTGCTTTCAAAATTTTTGCTTCAGTGATGTGCCGGAACTTCTCCAGTGTACTACTACTGGACTCTCATAAAGGTGCTCTCATCCGTGAGTGGTTATCAATGCTTCTCTATGCTTCTGTGGAAAGATAATAATAAAAATAAAATAAATATAAATAAAATAAAAGATAAAAATAAAAGATAATAATAACAACATCTAGTCTGCCAGATGTGATTGCTGATGTGATTCCTATCTAATACGTCTATAGTGCTAAATATATTGACTATATATAAATATAGTCAATAAATATATATATAGACTATATATAAATATATAGTCAAATTATATAAATATATAGACTATATATAAATATATAGACTATATATAAATATATATAAAATATAGTCAAAATATACAAATATATTGACTATATATAAATATATAGTCAATAAATATATAGTCAATATATAGTCAATATATATAAATATTTATATTATATATAAATATATAGACTATATAAAAATATATAGTCAAATATATATATAAATATATATTTAAATATATATAGTCAAAATATATAGTCAAAAAATATATAAATATATATAAATATATAGTGCGAAACATATTGACTCATGTAATAGCACCACACAAAAACTCTGTGAGGTGGACAATATTATTATCCCCTTTTTATAGATGAGGAATCTGGGGCTCAGAGAAACCCAAGGTCTCCTAGCAACTGAGCCAGGTGGGGTTCAGATTTGAATCCAGGCACTCTGGCTCCTGATGCTGGTGTGTTCTTAACCATTTTGTTATACTGTTAGAGAATAAACATGCACACAGTTTGTGATCCATAGTTAATGTTATAGGTAGGAAGAGAAATTGAAAACTACGAATAATTAGATAAATGTTAGACAAGTGAAGTAAAAAGTAGCTACAGAAGTTACAAAATGTTTTTCTGTCCTTGTGGTTGTGCACATCTGGGTCAAGTGAAGCAAATATAATACCTCTTCCTTCTCCAGAGAGTCACATGATCATGGCTTACTTTCCCTTATAAACTATGTGTACTTTAGAACAAACACATTGCCACTGAGTAAAAATTACAGTGTTACTTTAAAAGAGTGAATTATTTCAGAAGTTATACCCACCAAACAAGCTATTTTTAAGCAATTAATTTCACAAGAGTACCAGAAGCCTAAATATACTTTCAAAATAGCCTTCAGACACCAAGCAAATTTATACAAGGCACAGTTTGACAAATCTAACTCTAGCTTTCCATTGTTAGCCTCAAAGCCAAGTCAATATGAATGCTGGGTGGTAGAAAGCTCAGAGGGCCGCTGCATGTTTGAGCTCTTGCTGGGGCTCTGGATTCTGACCTCTGAAAACTGTGACAAAGTAGAGCCCCACTCCGAAGGGAATGGGCAGCAAAGACATCTGAATTTCCTTCCCTCCACGTGCTGTGCTGTCGCCTAATTTTTATCTATCTCTTAGGAGCCAACGACAAACGATTCAGGTGAATCCCAAGTTGTCTCTTTAGGGTTCTTAGAAAATGAGAGGTTTTTATGTCTGAGTACACAGTGAGAGAAAATGTAACTGATGTTCATTTTATTTATTTTTATATTTTAAGGGCTTCTAAGCCTAAAGAGTTTAAGCACGCTGACCTGCCTGGAAAGCTCTGACCTATGCACAAGCCTACTTGCAAAATCCTGTGCTGATGATCCAAAGGCATTTCAGATCACAATTCTGGGGTCACCACCACTTGCGGTTATCATAAATACTTTTGAAGCAAATGAAGAATAGGAAAGATTAAAAAATCTTTAAGGTATAAATTCTACTGAAGCAAGAAGAGATTGCATCTCATCTGAAGAAAGTCCTGTAAACTTCAACCACTTAAAACTCTATGACAGACATAAAAACAATCTCAAAAAAGGAAGTAGTTCTGTGTGTGACTCAGAGAATAAAAGATTACAACATTTAGTCATAAGATACTTTGACAGGCGGTTGTTTCAGTGAAAGCACCCTGTGAGTCTTACAGCTTGGGCCAGTCATCCATTTAATTAGTGTCACTGTTTCCTACTCTTGCCAATACTCTGTCAAGCACTGAAGATATAGTGAACAAGACACCAGCTCTGCCTTCTTGGAGTTTATAGCTGTTGTGGGGACAGGCAGGTAAACAGGCAACGTTAATTCCCACACTGGGATTGAAGGCAGTATGGTATAGTACCACGCAGGATGCCAGATGCATCTAGAATATTCACCTGAAAGATAAAGTAGGAGACAAAGTAGGGGAAGGTGGAGATGCAGGTGGTGGTAGTGAAAGTGGGAAGCATTCCAGGCAGCAGCAGAAGCAACAGGCAGTTGAGAAAGACCTTTGTGGACTACAGCACCTGCTAGTAAGTTCAGTCTGGCTAAAATCTATAGTTGCAGAGGAGGTACTAGGTAAAGATGAGATTGAAGAAATGCTCAGGGGTTAGATTCTGAAGGTCTTTTTCGAAACTAGTTGAGGAGATCCACTCTATTCCTAAGGCAGTGTGGAGTCTGGATAGGTATGCCATTGATCTGGTCAGCTTTTATCCTACTCATTTCAGGAGTAGCTGGCAGGGCTGGCTTCATGGGCATGTGAGCAGTATAGTTACGCAGGGCCCTATGCTTAGAAGAACCCTGATCTGGGAGCTTCATGCTACCTTGTCACCATCTTCAAATTCTTAATAATTTTATTTTGGAATTTGTGTTTTGTAAATGATGTCTGAATGGACAATGGGGCATATGCAAGAAGCTTGGAGCCTCAACTCAGGGAAGGTCTTGCCTCCTGCCACCTCCCTGAGATAGCTTCTCAGCCACATGCTTCCTTGCCCCTGATACCCCATGTCACACCACACCTCAGCCCCAACAGCTGATACTCTTTGTCCCTGACAAGGGCATGGGTATGGGTGTGGGGAAGGCAGGGTTGTATGCTTTCACTCTGTGGAATCCCTGGATGGGCATGGCAGTGGCTGTCCCTGCCCTTAGACTGGTAGTACCATGTCATATCTGGTAGGCAATTGTGTGTCTTAGTGAGGGCAATCCCCTTGCCCACCCCTGATCTATGTACTGAGTGTGTCCTGGCATGAAGGTTTAAAGATCTGTGGGGGTCATCCATCTGTTGTGGATTGGGACAGCAGACCATGGGAAGAATACCTGCTGGAATTCCCCCAGGCTCCACTTCTCTGTTGGAGTGTTGGTTCAGCAGCTTGGGGGAGGAGGAACCTGTTGACTATCAGGCCCAAGTGAGTATACCCCATGTAGCAGGCAGAGGCCCCAGGTGTCTGGGAGAGTTTGCACTTTTCCTATGAGTGTCCCATGTCGAGACTGCCATCAGTTGACTCTATCCTGAGGGATCCTCTTTTACTCCTTGCAACTTTCTGAACCTGGTTTGTGTCTGTCTCTTTGGGCCAACTCAAAGCACCTTCCACAAAATATGAACCGTGAAGTTTTGGTGATTCTGCATATGGGTTAAATACTCTAATATCTGCAATTCAAACTGACATTACATAATAAAAAGGGGAATGGTAAAATTTGTGCTAGTAACTTAAAACCTTTCATTTTTCTTTAATCAGAATGATATTAAATTATAAATAAAAAAACACTGTGACAAGTCAAGAGAGATGGGTAAGAAAGGAAAAGGCCTCTGTATACTTCTACCGACACTATTTTCCTTCTTTTTGAACAAGAGACCCCACATTTTCATTTTGTACTGAGCTAGCAAATTATGCAGGCAGTACTGGTAGCTGGAAAACACAAATAGACCTATAATATGTCGGATGGGGAGATGCTAAAATCTGATATCATCTATAGCTCAGGATGACTAATGATTCTAAAGCAGTGATTCTCAAACTTTATCCTCAGTTAAAATCACCTAAAAGGCTTAACAGAATACAGATGACAAGGTCCCCACCCTTAGAGTTTCTGATTTGGTAGTTCTGAATGTGACTTCACATTTCTAAGTAGTTTCCAGGTGATGCTGATGCTTCTGGTCTTATGGACACTTATCTAATACTATGCGTGATGGTTTGCACCTGCATAGGAAGAGCCAGTGCAGGCTTAGATGTAGAGAGATGGTAGTGAAGAATCAAGGAGAGCTCCTTCCTTGAGTGGAGATTGACAGAGATAGAAGGGGACATAGAGGGGAGAAAGGCACAGAAGATGAATACTATCCACTTTACAATTTTGGCCCGACCCAGGACCAACCCACTGCTTAACTCCAGGGCCATTTCAACCACCCCTCCCGCAATGGGCAAAGAGAGAAGCCACTGGGAGTGTACAGTTCTATGCTTTACCTGCCCAGATGTAACAAATGTCTAAGATCATGGTTGGGAAGGTAGGTGTGAATGTATACAGTTTCAGAAGAGAGGAAGTTCAAGTATCTCTGTTTGCAGACTACAAGATTCTGTATTTAGAAAACCCCATTGTCTCAGCCCAAAAACTTCTGGAACTGATAGGTATAACTTTAACAAATTCTCAGGATACAAAATCAATGTGCAAAAATCATAAGCATTTCTTTACACCCCCAATAGGCAAGAAGTGAGCTAAATCATGAATGAACTCCCATTCACAATTGCTACAAAGAGAATCAAATACCTAGGGATACAGCTAACAAGGGATGTGAAGGACCTCTTCAAGGAGAACTACAGGCTGTGGCTCATGCCTGTAAATCCCAGCACTTTGGGAGGCCGAGGCGGGCGGATTACCTGAGGTCAGGAGTTTGAGACCAGCCAGGCCAACATGGTGAAACCCCGTTTCTACTAAAAATACAAAAATTAGTCGGGCGTGGTGGTGCATGCCTGTAATCCCAGCTACTCGGGAGGCTGAAGCAGGAGAATTGCTTGAACCCAGGGGGCGGAGGTTGCAGTGAGCAGCACTCCAGCCTGGCAGACAGAGTGAGACACTGTCTCAAAAAAAAAATTTGTAATTTCTAAGATAACAACTAAAATATTGATACTAATTGGTATAAGCACAAAACCAATAGAGGCAGTAATGTGAATAATGTAATATTTAAATAATAATAAAATAGTGTGGTAATCGCACGGGGCTAAACTAATGAATTTGTAGACAGCCTAAAGAATACAGAAAGAGATCTCAAACATACACTCAAATGTCTTTTCAAAATCAATCTCCTGAAAAGGTATCATAGGGAGATTAAATACATTATACATGTACATACTTTTCTTAGATGAAGATAATTAATGGCCTCTCCTCTTTACCTTGATTTCTCTGGTCTTTGATTTTTTATCTTGTGATGTGGTTTCTCAAATCTCTATCATCCCATTACTTCTCCTGGACATACTCCATTTTGTCCACATCTTTAAGGGACGCTTTCCAGAAGTGGGCACAACACTTCAGGGATGGTCTGATTGTCCTGAAATGGGATGAAATTGTGATAATTTCAGGTTTGTCAGCTATTTTTAGAAGATTCTCCCTATCTGTGTACACTGAGCTTAGAGATCATGGAAACCTATGTCATTCCACACTTGATCCTATTCATCCTCTATCCTGATTCTAGAAGTTAGTCTTATGAACCCAAATTCAAGAGCTCCACATAGTTTTTATTACCTTTTCTCCCACTGGATCTGTGCCACAATTTTAGCCTGAATTACTTTTATGCCCAGAATCTGTCATTCCAATACATTTGTTAAACCCAACCTATCACATTCTTTGAATTTAATAAGCATGCTTTCAAGAGTTCATTCCAGAAACATGGACAGGATAGGCTCAAAAGTTCAGAGCATGTAAATTCTCTGACAATGAGAACTGTATATTGCAAAGAGTCAGCTAAAGAGAGTCCTTAAAGTCCAGTATAGGTAAAACAAGTCCTCATCTGCCAAGGTTGCTTGGGTTTCATCCAGCTGGTGATTCATTGAAATAGAGTAATAAACAAAACAAAGACACTCTAGGAGGGAAGAGGCGGCTAAGGTTTTTCTCTGTGGAAATGCCATTGAGGCCATCCTTGACCTTATCAAGTAATCCACCTCCTCAGTTCTCCTACTGCCTGAATACAAGAAGCCATCTTAAAGGCAGCTTTACAAGCTGTTTCCTTTTCCCTCTCACTCTTTTTATCTCTGGAAAATTCCCACTCACCTTTCAAGTACCAATTCAAATATCACTTTCTGTCTGTTGTGTCCTTGACTCTCTACCCTCATCCTCTATTTCCACTGCAGGGATAAATAATAGTTTGCTCATAGTTGCACACAAACAGTAGTTTGTTCCTCTAACATGATATTTATTCTGATATATTGCAGTCAATGATTTATGTGTATGATTCACCAGTTTGAGTACTTCTCAAGAACAGAATTTGGATCTAACTTGTCTTTGTTTCCTCAATAGCTTGCATAGGGCTTGGCCCATAAGAGGTGCTCAATAAATGTTTATTAAATGAAAAAAATACCTTATGTGCATCTTTCAAATGAAAGTCTAGTCTAAAGCGGTTTGGACATCTATTACTGTACAAATAAGGTAATGTGTCTCCAATACACACAGTTGGCTGCTATTTATGCAGGATTAGCTGCTATAGAAGTTTTATCCATGATACCATTGGGCACAGAACTAGAAAAACTGAGTTGATTATTTCCTTCAGAAAGTATTGCTGTTAAGGAAATGCTCAGAGTTTAAACATTACATCCACAAAGTTGCTCTGCCATCCTGATTTGATTGGATCAGTCTATCAATTTGTCAGAAAGTAGCTCTGGTGTATCCAGGTGCGCTGTGAAGTAAACATGAAATATCCCTGAAAGCACGCTACTGCATACCCTTCTGTACAAAGTCATAACACTCTGAAAAGTTTTTTACTAATTAACTAAATTTATACTATTTTTCACGTAAATGTTATGCAGCATCCTATCTGAAACTTTTGTAGAGCCTGGTGTATGATTTTCAATTGAGAATAAATGTATATGTAGTAAAATCTTAACAAAGTGGATCCTGTTTAACTATAACAACAAATTAAATTTAGGTAAAAAAGACAAATGAGAAGAAAAAACTAAGATCAGGGGATTTACTAAAGAAAATAATTTTTAAAAATTTATTTCTTGCAGGAAGTCGAATTAGACTAGAAAATGCTTTGTAATATTTACAATTAAGACGACAAAAGCAAATCAAGATCTAATTTTTCAGGTAATCATGGTTCTTTACACTGAACTGAAAACATACTACTATAGTTTCTCACTCATGCCACAGTTTTTTAAAAGTGTTCTGAGTGATCAACACTTACTTTTAAAAGCTTGGTGATTTGTCTGTTTCCTCTTTTTGTGTCTTTCACACTCATCTCTAGGGTCCCTGAAAGCCTTCTTCCCTGCCACACCACTCCCAGCTCCATTTTGCACCTCCTAGAACCAATCTTGCATCTAGAGTACGTTTAAAAAGCCCAATGTGCAAATTCTGCTTTCCCTATGTACTTGGCTTTGATACCTGGCCTCTTGCCTAATTGCCATCTCCTTTTGCCCAAGTTCTGAAGCTAAGGTCCCTGATTTCGTTCTTGCAAAGGAATCTTGCTCAACTCCCCTTGTAGTCAGAACTGAAGCCCCTCCTTGCTTTCTGTAGTCCCGTTGAATCCCGATTCCTTAATCTTACCTTGTTGTTGGACCTAGACACTGAATGCTTCTTGCCTACCTTGTCTTCCCATTAACTGACGAGTCCCACGATGTTTCCTGTACTCGTTTAGCCAAACGTCTTCCTGCTGCCTGCTGCTGAGTGTTTATAGGTACTCTAAGCCCCGGTAAGTTATATGAGAAAGAGCAATCTGTACCTCAGTTTTGGGAGGCAATTATTTTAGATGTTATTCTTAACTAAAGTTATGCATTAGAATCATCTGGGGAGCTTTTGGAAACACAAATAAACTGATCTTAACCCATGCTTAAGTTTAAATGTTTTTTGAGATGATTCTCATATTACCTATAGAGAGATTTATAGAAGGCTATAAACACCTTTAGGAGCTCATTCTTTGTCCTTTATTCATTTACCTGCCTCCCTTCCTTCCTTCCTTCTTTCCTTCCTTCTCTTCCTTATTCTCTTCTTTCCTATCTTTAACTGCTATGTGTACAGTGGCTGACATGTAACAGGCACTCAGAAACTGGCTGTTCACTGATTGATCATCAGGGAGATGGCAGCTGAGTAGATGGATCAAGAATTCTGAATTTACTAAAATGTGGCCCATCTTGATAGAAATGTGACTCCATTTCCTGTAACAGTAGTTCTCAAGCTATTTGGTATTAGGACCCCTTTATATTGATAAAAATTGGACTTCAAAGAGCTTTTGTTTATGTGGACTGTATCTATTGATGTTTATCATATTAGAAATTAAAACTGAGAAAATCTTAAAGCACAAGAATACACAGAAATGCATTCCATTAGCCATCAGAGTGATGATGTCATCACTCATCATGTAGCATCCAGAAAATGCCATTGTACACACATGAGAAAATAAGAGGGAAAAAGGAACATAACATCTTAGTTTTGAAAATAGTTTTTACCTCATCAGTCCCCTGAAAGGGTCTCAGGGACCCCTGGGATTCCCAGATTACCCTCTGTGGATTGCTGCTCTATAAAGACAAAAACTGATGGGACAAATAATCCTTGGAAGAAGGGTGGAAAGTAAAAGGAATGGGTATATGTTCCAAAAGTAGGCAAAGCATAGAAATCACATCTAGGAATAAGCCCAAAGGCAGCCTGTGGCTAATATAAGATTGTATGAAAGTGTAGGCAGAAATTTAAAGTAATTCTGTTTGATAGCAAATATTTCTAAATCATACCCAAGCATTTGTCTTTGTCTTGTGTATCACCTTGTTTAAGCAGAATGTTCATATAACAGGTGATGTTTTAAATAAAAATAATTTTATGGAGAAAGCATAGAGAGTTGGGCATGCCTTCAAAACCCTTCTCTTCTCTGTGATGCATAAAAAACAATGTAATCAGGTATAGGTAGAGTGTCTGGACCCATGCCTATCTTTCCCTAGTTTAGACCAGTGATTCTCAAACTTGGGTGAGCAAAAGAATTACCAGGAACATTTGTTAAAATGCAGAGGTTATGATTCAGAATATCTGCAGTGGGGCCCTCTATTCTACATGTTTCTGAGCACATGGAAGACATTTTGAGGAATGGTGCCTTGTACTAGACAAGCAAAAACTTCATCTGGTGGTGTTACCTGGATGGCTACAGGGAGGTATAATTTGTCTCATGGACTTTTGCCTTACACACTACTACTTCATTTAGGAAGAAAATAATCACATTCTTTGATCACAGAGTTTGGATTGTGGCTTGAAAATACTGGTTTCATCAAATGAAATTCTTTCTTTCGGACATTCTTTGTGTTGGGTACTTCCAGCCGGTATTGAGCTGACATGAGGGAACCAAAACATCGGGACATTTGGTTTTCCTGTCGAGGTGGGAACAGACAGTGTATGACAGCACATGCTGTTTATTCTTCAAGAGAAAGGAAGGAGGAGGGGCTGTTTATTGGCACCAAGTAACTGAATGCTGAAGAAGGCTGGCATTTGTGTTAGAAGGGTTGAGACCACTTTAAACATTGCAATTATATTTGAGTCCAGTTCACCTTATTGTGAAAGATGGCAGTAAACCCAACTCATTCCTTTTTACTCACAGCTCCAGAACAAATGCCCCCAAATTTTACTGCCCACAGAAACAGACAGAGGAGGCGACTCTGTAGTTCTGGTGGGTGAAGAGTTGCCTGGCAGTTTGTTCTTTACTGATGAGGAGGGAGGCTTTCTTGCTAGTCACCTTGGGATGTGGCAGACTTCCTCTGTTGACACCCACAGGCTAGGAACATTTTCATGAAAAAGAACATGATTTTGCATCTGATTCTTTTGAAGGAAGATTAGCAGATAGGAGGATGTTTTTTAATTGCTGGTTTTTCAAGTTAGAGCTCAGCAGGCCAGGATGTCTGAGGTCTCATCTGTGACACTGGCCATTGTTTGTGAATGACAGTGGGACATTGTATGTGAAGGCAGCAGGAGTTAACACAAAAGCAGCCTTGGAGGCTGGGGAGCAGTGGAAAGGACAGATAGAAGAAGCAGGGAGGTACTGTGTAGAGGAGGGAAGCGGCGGAGAAGGCAGGGGAGGGAGCCCAAGGACATCTGTTCTCACTATGGTGCTCATAACACTCAGAAACTATTGTCCAGCAGATTGTAAATTTCAAAAGCACAGAGCATTTTTATCTACAATCTCTTTGAATAAGAGTGAATTACCTATTGAAAAGCAGAAAAAACAATGTTCGCTCTTTTGATAATGAAGATTGCAGGTCATATCCCACAGAGAGACTGTAGAGCACAGCTTGGGCTTTCTGTTTATTGCTCTATCAAGGCTTAGCAGGCATGATTTTTCTCATAATCCCCTTTCTAACTCATTCTGTGAACATGCCACATCAGTGGTGACCAGAGTCTCTATTTCTTCCTCAATTATAAATGATAACAACAAAAGTTTTCTTTGATGGATTTTTTTTTTCTAGAAATGCCAAGAACCAGTTTATTGGTAGCATTAGAATCGGTCTACTGGGATGTTCTGTGGTTGTAAAAATGGGAGGATGACCTGGTGATATGGTTTGGCTGTGCTCCCACCCAAATGTCATCTTGAATTGTAGTTCCCATAATCCCCACATGTTGTGGGAGGGACCTCATGGCAGGTAATTAGATTATAAGGATGGTTCCCCCATGCTGTTCTCATGATAGTGAGTTCTCATGAGATATGATAGTTTTATTAGGGGCTTTTCCCTGCTTTGCTCGGCACTTATTCTCTCTTCTACTGCCCTGTGAAGAGGTACCTTCTGCCGTGATTGTAAGGTTCCTGAGGCCTCCCTAGCCATCCAGAGCAGTGAGTGAATTAAACCTCTTTCCTTAATAAGTTACCCAGTCTCAGGTATGTCTTCATAGCAGCGTGAGAACAGACTAATACAGTAAATTGGTACCGCAGAGAGTGGGGTGCTGCTATAAGGATACCTGAAAATGTGGAAGCAACTTTGGAACTGGGTAACAGGCAGAGCTTGGAACAGTTTTGAGGGTTCAGAAGCAGATAGGAAAATGTGGGAAAGTTTGAAATGTCCCAGAGACTTGTTGAATGGCTTTGACCAAAATACTGATAGTGATATGGACAATGAAGTCCAGGCTGAGGTGGTCTCAGATGGAGAAGAAGAACTTGTTGGGAACTGGAGTAAAGGTCACTTTTGCTATGCAAAGAGACTGGCAGCATTTTGCCCCTGCCCTAGAGACCTGTGGAACTTTGAACTTGAGAGAGATGATTTAGGGTCTCTGGCAGAAAAAATTTCTAAGTGGCAAAGTGTTCAAGAGGAAGCAGAACGTAAAAGTTTGGAAAATTTGCAGCCTGATGATGCAGTACAAAAGAAAAACCCATTTTCCGGGGAGAAATTCAAGCCTGCTGCAGAAATTTACATAAGTAATGAGGAGCCAAATGTTAATCACCAAGACAATGGAGAAAATGTCAGAGACCTTCATTGCAGCCCCTCCCATCACAGACCTGAGGCCTAGGAGGGAAAAATGGTTTTGTGGGTTGGGCCCAGAGTCTCCCTGCTTCATGCAGCCTCAGGACATGGTGCCCTGCGTCCCAGCTGCTTCAACTCCAGCCATGGCTAAAAAGGGAGAAAGTACAGATCAGGCCATTGTTTCAGAGGGTGCAAGCACCAAGCCTTGACAGCTTATGTGTGGTGTTGGGCCTGTGGGTGCACAGAAGCCAAGAACTGAGGGTTGGAAACCTCCACCTAGATTTCAGAGGAATATGGAAACACCTTTATGTCCAGGTAGAAGTTTTGCTGCAGTTTATACATTTTAGCATATATTCATTCACTTTATTTAGTTTCCCAAATTTATTTAAACGTGAAAACTTTTTTAGAGGGACACTTAAAAATAGTATAGCTTCAAATAAAGATTACAGTTTACCTAAATATCTCTATTGTAGAGAAGAGTCTAGAGGAAAAATCAAGGAATAACTCTGGAAATTTTTTATTTTGGCAGTGTTGATGGAATGAGAAGGGCCGATGAGGCAATAGTGAGAAAATAACTGTCAATTGAATTTGCAGATGGTCCTAAAAGAGAAGTGCTTTCAAATGCCAATGAATAGTCATTCTTCTAAAGCAGAATATGATCATTTTGTCAAGATTTTTAAATCAACAATTTATCAATCAGACAAGAAGCATTTGCAAAGTAAGCACATGTTCAAAATAGTTCTAGATATTCTGTGTGCTGCCTATCCCCATTTGTGCCTCCAGACCCACCCTCTACCCTTCTGTGCTCTGATCACTGTCTCAAGAGATTGACCTGGGTATACCATATCAATAATCTTCCTCATGCTCTGACTTCCAGTTGGACTTGTCCAATGGGAAGCACCAACAGGAGATTAGAATGGTGACTTCTATTAGCTACTCCCCCAGTTCTCCCACTGCAGGCTTATTAAGGCTGGGTGTATCACCCAACTGAAGGTCACAGGCCTCACCACATAACTTTCTCTCTGAGTCCAAGTTCTGATAAGCACACCATCCCTTCACCCACTCAGGCCCAGGGGTGATAATAACACCTCTCTGTAACCTGCCCTTGGTCATGTAGTAACCCTTATGGGAGATCCCTTACCTATGACCTCACCTTGGTTAAAAAAAAGAAAAAACGTTCCTTTACTAAAATTTCCTTAGATTACTTCAATTTGAGTATTTCATCAATTTTCTGCCAGAGCTCTAACCAATATACTCTGAGAAATTAAATAAAACAAAACAAAACAACAGTGTAAAAGACATTGTCCCCACCTTTAGGGAACTTTATACCTTATTGAAGAAGGTCATGATATATAATGATCACAGGAGGAATAAATATTAGCACATACAGCACCCACTACATCAGAAGAGAGATGATACTACAGAGATTGGGCTTTACTTTATTTTTTGACAGCTTTATTGAGGTATAATTTAAAATGTACAATTTGACAAGTCCTGACATACGTATTTACCAGTGACACCATCAAAAACATTAAGATAATGAACATATCTATCACCTCCAAAAGTTTTCTTTTTTTAATTTTAATTTTTAATTTTTTTCAATTTTAATTTTTATTTTGGATTCAATGGGTACATGTATAGGTTTCTTAAATGGGTATATTGTATGATGCTGAGGTTTCGGCTTCCACTGATTCTGTCACCAAGACAGTGAACATAGTAACCAATAGAAAGGTTTACGGAACTTGTGCCCCTACCTCCCTCCCTCCTTTTGGAGTCCCTAGTGTCTGTTGTTCCTCTCCACGTGTCTATGTGTACTGGAAGTTTAGCTCCCACTTATAAGTGAGAATGTGATGTCTGTTTTCTGTTTTTCTGTTAATTTACTTAGTATGATGGCCTCCAGATGTATCCATGTTGCTGCAAAGGACATGATTTTATTTTTTTTATATCAGTATAGTATTCCATGATGTGTATATACCATGTTTCCTTTATCCAATCCACCACTGGTGGGCATCTAGGTTGATTCCATGTCATTGTTCTTAATGGTGTTGTGATGAACATATGAGTGCATGCGTCTTTTTGGTAGCATAATTTATTTTCCTTTGAGTATGCACCCATTAATAGAATTGCTGGGTCAAATGGTAGTTCTATTTTTAGTTCTTAGAGAAATCCCCAAACTGCTTGGCTGAATTAATTTACATTCCCACCAATAGTGTATAAGTGTTCTCTTTTTTCTGCAGCCTCACCAATGGCTGTTTTCTTTTTTTTTTAATTTTTTAATTATAGCCATTTTGACTGGTGTGCAGTGGTACCTCACTGTAGTTTTGATTTGCATTTCTCCGATGATTCATGATGTTGGGCATTCTTTCATATGTTTGCTGGGTGCTTGTATGTCTTCTTTTGAGAGGTGTCTATTTGTGTCCTTTGCCCACTTTTTAATTAGGTTATCTGTTTTCTGATTGTTGAATTATGTTCCTTATAGATTCTGGATATTAGTTTTTTGTTGGATGCATAGTTTGCAAATATTTTCTCCCATTCTGTAGGTTGTCTATTTACTCTTTTGATAGTTTCATTTACTGTGCAGAAACTCTTTCGTTTAATTAGGACCACTTGCCAATTTTTGTTTTTGTTACCATTGCTTTTGAGGAATTATGACTTAGTCATAAATTATTTGCCAAAGACAACGTTCAGAAGGCTATTTCCTAGGTTTTCTTCTAGAATTTTTATAGTTTGAGGTCTTAAATTTAAGTCTTTAATCCATCTTGTTGATTTTTGTGTATGGTGATAGGTAGGTGTCCAGTTCCATTCTTCCACATACGGTTAGCCACTTTACCCAGCACTATTTTTTGAATGGGGAATCATTTTCCATTGCTTATTTTTGTAGACTTTGTTAAAGATCATTTGGTGGCTGTCTCATTGGTCTATGTATCTATTTTTGTACCAACACGAGGCTGTTTTGGTTGCTGCAGCAAGATAGTATAGTTTGAAGTCAGGCACTATGATGCCTCTGGATTTGTTCTTATTGCTTAGGATTGCTTTGACTATTCAGGCTCCTTTTGGTACCAAATGAATTTTAAATTAGTTTTTTTCTAATTTTATGGAAAATGACATTGGTAGTTTGATAGGAATAGCACTGAATCTGTAGATTGCTTTGGACATTATGGCTATTTTAGAGCCATGAGCACGGGATGCTTTTCCATTTGTTTGTGTCATGTATGATTTCTTTCATCAGTGTTTTGTAGTTCTTCCCGTAGAGATATTTCACCTTGTTCTTTAGATGTATTCCTAGGTATTTTATTTTTTGTTGCTATTGTAAATAGGATTGCATTCTTGATTTAGCTCTCAGCTTGAATACTATTGGTGTATAGAAATGCTGAGTTATTTCTTTTTTTCTGCTAGCTTTGAGATAGTTAGTTCTTGTTTTTCTAGTACCTTTAGATGCAATGTTAGATTGTTAATTTGAGATCTTTCTATCGTCTTGATTTAGGCATTTAGCACTAGAAACTTTCTTCTTAACTAATTGCTTTTGTTGCATCCTAGAGATTTTGGTATGTTGTGTCTCCATTTTTACTTATTTCAAAGAATTTTCCAGTTTCTGCCTGAATTCTTTTGTTTATCAAAAAGTCACTTGGGGGCAGATTGCTTAGTTTACATGTAATTGGGTGGTTTTGAGGATGGTATTGATTTTTATTTTTATTCCACTGTGGTCTGAGAATATGCTTCATAGGATTTTGATTTTTTGAAATTTATTGACACTTGCTTTACAGCCGAGCAGGTGGTCATTCTTAAAGTATGTTCTATAGGCAGATGAGAAAAATGTATATTCTGTGGTTGTTGGGTATTCTGTAGATATTTATTAGGTGCAATTGGTCAAGTGTTGAATTTAAGTCCAGAATTTCTGTTAGTTTTCTACCTCAGTGATCTGTCTAATGCTGTCAGTGGGGGTGTTGTAGTCTCCACTATTATTGTGTAGCAGTCTAAGTCTTTTCCTAAGTTTAAAAGTACTTGTTTTATGAATCTGAGTTCTCCAGTGTTGGATGCATATATATATTTAGAATACTTAAGTCTCCTTCTTCAATGAAACTTTTATCATTATATAATGACCTTCTTTGTCCGTTTTTTATGGTTGTTGGTTTAAAATCTGTTTTATCTGATGCAAGAATAGCAACACCTGCTCTTTTTTGTTTTTCATTTGCATGATAGACCTTTCTCCATCCCTTTACCTTAAGCCTACAGATTTTGTTACATGTAAGATAGGTCTCTTGAAGACAGCAGAAGGTTGGGTCTTTTCTTTCTTTCTTTTTTTTTTAATCCAATTTGCCACTCTGTCTTTTAAGTGGAGTGTTTAGACTGTTTACAATAAAGGTTAATATTTATATGTGGGCTTTTGATCCTGTCGTGGTGTTGATAACTGGTTACTTTGTATTCTCGATTGTGTAGTTGTTTTATATGGTTTGTGGGCTATGTACCATTATGTGTGTTTTTGTGGTAGTAAGTATTGTTCTTTCATTTCTATGTTTAGAACTCCCTTAAGTATCATTTGTAAGACCAATTGCATGGTAACAAATTCCCTTAACGATTGCTTGTCTGGGAAAGATTTTATTTCTCCTTGCTTATGAAGCTTAGTTTGGCGAGATATGAAATTCTTGGTTGGAATTTCTTTTCCTTAAGAATGCTACCAATAGACCCTCAATCTTCTCTGGCTTGTATGTTTCTGCTGAGAAGTCTGCAGTTAGCCTGATGGCCTTCTCTTTATAGGTGATAGGACCTTTTTCTCTACTTTCAAGCTTTTTTCTTTCATGTCCATCTTGGCAATTCTGATAATAATGTGTCTTGGGGATGGTCATCTTATATAGTGTCTCACAGGTGTTCTCTGAATTTAATCAAGATGGATTAATGACCTAAATGTAAGACCAGAAACCATTAAAATTCTAGAAAAAAACCTAGGAAAAACTTTTCTGAACATTGGCCTATGCAAAGAATTTATGACTAAGACCCCAAAAGCAGATGCAACAAAAACAAAAATAAAAATAGGATGTAGTTAAATGAAAAGGCTTCTGCATGGCAAAATAATCATCAGAGTAAACAGGCGATCCACAGAATGAGAGAAAATATTTACATGCTATGCATCTGACAAAGGACTAATATCCAGAATCTACAAGGAGCTCAAACAAATCAGCAAGAAAAAAAAATAACCTCATCAAGAAGTGAGCAAATGACATGAATAGACATTTTTCAAAAGAAGATATAAAAGTAGCCAACAGACATATGGAAAAATGCTCAATATCACCAATCATCAGGGAAATGCAAACTAAAATGACAATGAGATACCACCTTACTCCAGCCAGAATGACCATTATTAAAAAGTCAAAAAACAATAGATGTTGGCATGGATGTGGTGAAAAGGGAACACTTATACACTGTTGGTGAGAACGTAAATTAGTTCAACTTGTATGGAAAACGGTATGATATTTCTCAAAGAACTAAAAGTAGATCTACCATGTGATCCAGCAATCCTACTACTAGGTATCTATCCAAAGGAAAATAAGTCATTATATCAAAAAGACACCTGCACATATGTTTATCACAGCATAATTCACAGTTGCAAAGATATGGAACCAACCTAAGTGCCCATCAACTGATGAGTGGATAAAGAAAATGTGGTATGTATACACCATAGAATACTACTCAGCCATAAAAAAGAATGAAATAATGTCTTTCACAGCAACTTGGATGGAGCTGGACACCCTTATTCTAAGTGAAGTAATTCAGGAATGGAAAACCAAATACTGCATATTCTCACTAATAAGTGGAAGGTAAGCTATGGGTACGCGAAGGTGTACAGAATTGTATAATGAACTTTGGAGACTCAGAAGCAGGAGGGTAGGAGGGGAATGAGTCATTTAAAAACTACATATTGGGTACAATGTACACTACTTGGTGATGGGTGCAGTAAAATCTCAGACTTTACCACTACACAATTCATCCATGTAACCAAAAACCACTAATACACCTAAAGATACTGAAATAAAGTGTTTTTTTTTTTTTTTTTTTTTTTTTTTTTGAGACGGAGTCTCGCTCTGCCGCCCAGGCTGGAGTGCAGTGGCCGGATCTCAGCTCACTGCAAGCTCCGCCTCCCGGCTTCATGCCATTCTCCTGCCTCAGCCTCCCAAGTAGCTGGGACTACAGGCGCCCACCACGTCGCCCGGCTAGATTTTTGTATTTTTAGTAGAGACGGGGTTTCACCGTGTTAGCCAGGATGGTCTCGATCTCCTGACCTCGTGATCCGCCCGTCTCGGCCTCCCAAAGTGCTGGGATTACAGGCTTGAGCCACCGCGCCCGGCCTGAAATAAAGTTTTAAAAGAATCCTTTGTAGAAATATCTACTTTCATTTTGCTTGGGTAAATAGTTAAAGGTTAGTAGTTGGATCATATGGTAGGTGTATGTTTATCTTTTTAAGACACTATCACACTCTTGCCCAAAGTGGTTTTAGATTTCCACTAAAAGTGTACGAGAGTTCCAGTTCCTCCACATTCTCACCAACACTTGCTATGGGCAGTCTTTTTAATGCTATCCATTTAAATAGATGTGTAGCAGTATCTCATAGTGGTTTTAATTTGTATTTCCCTAGTGACTAATTTTGTTGAGTACCTTTTTATGTGCTTATTTGCTACCTATATATATCTTCTTGAATTATGTGTTCAAATCTTTTAAATTGGGTTTTTAAAATCACTGAGCTTTCAGAGTTCTTTACATATTCTGGATACAAATTCTTTATTATATATATGTGTGTGTGTGTACATATATAGCACACATATGATACATATGATATAATATGTATTTCTCCCAGTATGCATCTTGTCTTCTCATTCTCTTTAGCAATGTCTTTATAAGAGCAGAAATTTAAACCTTGATGACATTTGATTTTTTTTTTTTCTTTTATGGATCATTTTTAGGTGATGTATCTAAGACATCTTTGCTTAATCCATGGTCATGAGGCTTTCTTCTAAATTTCTGTTCTAGAAATTGTATAGTTTTAAGTTTTACATTTAGGTCTATGATCCATTTTGAATTAATTTTTGATTATGGTGTGAGTTATAGGCTGCGGTTCTCTTTTTTTCTATATGGATATCCAATTGTTCCAGCACCATTTGTTGACAAGATTTTTCTTTCTCCACTGAATTGCCCCTACACTTAAAAAAAAAATCTGTTGACCATATATTTGTGGGTCTGTTTCTGGACTCCCTATTCTGTCCCTATTTGTGTGTCTTTACACAAATACCACACTGTATTGATTACTATAGCTTTATAATAAGTCTTGCAGTAAAATGATGTAAATTCTCCAAGTTTTTTGTTGTCTTTTAAACTTGTTTTGGCTACTTTAAGTTCTTTGCATATCCATTTGAATTTTAAAATTCAGTTGTCAATTTTTACAAAAAGCCTACAGAAATTTGCAGTGAGTTTGCATTGAATCTATAGTTCAATTAGGGGAGAGCTAACATCTTAAAATATTCAGTCTTTCAATTCATGAATAGGGTATATCTATCTATTTATTTAGGTCTTTCATATCTCTTAGCAATATTTTGCAGTTTTTCATGTGTAGATCTTTCATATCTTCTGTCACATATTTTCTTAAGTGTTTAATATTTTGATGCTATTATAAATGGTATTTTTCAATTTTTCACTGTTTCTAGTACTGTGTATAAAAAATACTATTGATTTTTGTATATTGATCTTTTCTCCTACAATCTTGTTAAATTCACTTGTTAGTTCTTAGACTTTTTGTAGATTTCATCAGGTTTTCTATATATATGATCATGTTGCAAATAAAAATAGTTTTTCTTCTTCCATTCAAATCTCGTTGCTTTTATTTCTTTGTCTTGCCTTATTAGGCCCTGGCTAGTACCTCCAGTGTGACTGGACATCCCTGTCTTGTTCCTGATCTTAGAGGCAAAGCATTCAATCTTTCACCATTAAGTATAATGTTAGCTATGGGATTTTTGTAGATGCCCTTTATCGGGTTGACAAATTTTTCTTCTAATCCTAGTTTACTAAGATATTTTTAAAAATTTTTAAATCAGAAATGGGTATTGGATTTTGCTTTTTTTAGGACCATTTAGGTGATCACATTTATTTTCTTTTTAGTTTGTTAATATGGAGAATTGCATTCTTTGATTTTTTTTAAATGTTAAGCCAACTTTGCATTTCTTTGAAAAATTCCACATGGTCATTATGCATTTGTCCATTTTGTTGGATTTGGTTTGTTAAAATTGAATTTCAAATCTTTGCATCTATGTGTATGAGAAATATTGGTTTTTAGTTTTCTTTTCGTGAAATGTCTGCCTGATTTTGGTATACAGGCATTTGTGGCCTCATAGAAAGTGTTGGAAAATCTTCCATTGTTTTCAATTTTATGGAAATGTTTGTAAAATTGGAACTATTTTTCTTTTCCATAAGTTATTGGGATATAGCTGGTATTTGGTTACATGAGTAAGTACTTTAGTGGTGATTTATGAGATTTTGGTACACCCATCACCCAAGCAGTATACACTGCACCATATTTGCAGTCTTTTATCCCTCGCTCCCCTCCCCCTCTTCTCCCCAAGTTCCAAGTCCATTGTATCATTCTTAAGTCTTTGCATCCTCATAGCTTAGCTCCCACATATCTGTGAGAACATACGATGTTTGGTTTTCCATTCCTGATGTTACTTCACTTAGAATAATAGTCTCCAGTCTCATCCAGGTCACTGCAAATGCTGTCAATGTTTTTCCTTTTTATGGCTGTGTAGTATTCCATTATATATATATATATATATATATATATATATATATATGTGTGTGTGTGTGTGTGTGTGTGTGTGTGTCCCAGTCCCAGTACTGGGACTGCTGGATCAAATGGTAGTTCTCCTTTTAGTTCTTTAAGGAGTCTCCACACTGTTTTCCATAGCAGCTGTACTAGTTTACATTCCCACCAGTGGTGTAGAAGTGTTCCCTGTTCACCACATCCACACCAAAATCTACCGTTTTTTGATTTTTTTATTATGGCCATTCTTGCAGGAGTGATGTGGTATCGCATTGTGGTTTTGGTTTGCATTTCCCTGATCATTAGTGATGTTGAGCATTTTTTCATATGTTTGTTGGCCATTTGTATATCTTCTTTTGAGAACTGTCTGTTCATGTCCTTAGCCCACTTTTTGATGGGATTGTGTGTTTTTTCTTACTGATTAGTTTGAGTTCATTGTAGATTCTGGATATTAGTCCTTTGTCAGATGTATTGATTGTGAAGATTTTCTCTCACTCTGTGGGTTGTCTGTTTACTCTGCTGACTGTTCCTTTTGCCATGCAGACGCTCTTTTGTTTAATTGGGTCCCAGCTATTATCTTTGTTTTTATTGCATTTGCTTTTGGGTTCTTGGTCATGAAATCCTTGCCTAAGCCAACATCTGGAAGGGTATTTTCCCAATGTTATCTTCTAGAGTTTTTATGGTTTCAGGTCTTAGATTTAAGTCTTTAACCCATCTTGAGTTGATTTTTGTATAAAGTGAGAGGTGAAGATCCAGTTTCATTCTCCTACATGTGGCTAGCCAATTATCCCAGCACTATTTGTTGAAAAGAGTGTCCTTCAGAAAACCAAACACCACATGTTCTCACTCATAGGTGGGAGTTAAACAATGAGAACACATGGACACAGGGCGGGGAACATCACACACCGAGGCCTGTCGGGGGGTAGGGGAGGTGGGGGAGGGATAGCATTAGGAGAAATACCTAATGTAAATGACGAGTTGATAGGTGCAGCAAACCAACATGGCACATGTATACCTATGTAACAAACCTGCACGTTGTGCACATGTACCCTAGAACTTAAAGTATAATAAAAGTAAATAAATAAACAAAAAAAAGAAAAAAGAGAAAAGGGTGTCCTTTCCCTACTTTATGTTTTTGTTTGCTTTGTCAAAGATCAATTGGCTGTAAGTATTTGGGATTATATCTGGGTTCTCTATTCAGTTTCATTGGTCTATGTGCCTGTTTTTGTACCAGTACCATGTTGTTTTGGTGACTATGGCCTTCTGGTATAGTTTGAAATCAGGTAGTGTGCTACCTCCAGATTTGTTCTTTTTGCTTAGTCTTGCTTTGTCTATGCAGGCTCTTTTTTGGTTTCGTATGAACTTTAGAATTGTTTTTTCTAATTCTGTGAAGAATGATGGTGGTATTTTGATGGGGATTGCATTGAATTTGTAGATTGCTTTTGGCAGTATGGTCATTTTCACTATATTGATTATAGCCATCCATGAGCATGGGATGTGTTTCCATTTGTTCATGTCATCTATGATTTCTTTCAGCAGTATTTTGTAGTTTTCCTTGTAGAGGTCTTTCGACTTCTTGGTTAAGTATATTCCTAAGTATTTTATTATTTTGCAGCTATTGTAAGAGGGGTTGAGTTCTTGCTGTTGGTGAACAGAAAAGCTACTGATTTGTGTACATTAATCTTGATCCAGAGACTTTGCTGAATTCTTTTATCAGTTCTAGGAGCTTTTTGAAGGAGTCCTTAGGGTTTTCAAGGTAAACAATCATATTCTCAGCAAACAGGGACAGTTTGACTTCCTCTTTACCTATTTAGATTCCCTTTATTTCTTTCTCTTGTCTGACTGCTCTGGCTAGGACTTCCTGTACTATGTTGAAGAGGAGTAGTAAGAGTGGGCATCCTTGTCTTGTTCCAGTTCTCAGAGGAAATGCTTTCAACTTTTCCCCATTCAGTATTATGTTGGCTGTGGGTTTGTCATTAAGGGGTTTTATTACATTAAGTTATGTCCCTTGTACTCCGATTTTGCTGAGAGTTTTAATTATAAAGGGACACTGGATTTTGTCGAATGCTTTTTCTGCATCCATTTAATGATCATGTGATTTTTGTTTTTAATTCTGTTTATGTGGTGCATCACATTTATTGACTTGCATATGTTAAACCATCCCTGCATCCCTGGTATGAAGCCCACTTGATCATACTGGATTATCTTTTTGACATGTTGTTGGATTTGGTTAGCTAGTATTTTGTTAAAGGTTTTAGCATCCATGTTCATCAAGGATATTGGTCTGTAGTTTTCTTTTTTGGTCATGTCCTTTCCTGGTTTGGGTATCAGGGTGATACTGGCTTCATGAAATGAATTAGGGAGCATTCCTTCTTTCTCTATCTTGTGGAATAGTGTCAAAAGGATGGGTACCAATTCTTTGAATGCCTGGTAGAATTCTGCTGTGAATCCATATGGTCCTGGACTTCTTTGTTGCTAATTTTTAAATTACCATTTCAATCTCGCTACTTGTTATTGGTCTGTTCAGGGTATCTAATAGTTCCTGATTTAAGCTAGGAGGGTTGTATTTTTCCAGTAATTTATCCATCTCTTCTAGGCTTTCTAGTTTATGTGCATAAAGATGTTCATAGTAGCCTTGAATGATCTTTTGTGTTTCAGTATTATCAGTTGTAGTATCTCCTGTTTCGTTTCTTAGTGAGGTTATTTGGGTTTCTCTCTTCTTTTCTCGGTTAATCTTGCCAATTGTCTATCAATTTTATTTATCTTTTCAAAGAGCCGGCTTTTTGTTTCATTTATCTTTTGTATTTTTTTGTTTGTTTTGATTTCATTTACTTCTGCTCTGATCTTGGTTATTTCCTTTCTTCTGCTGGATTTGGGTTTGGTTTGTTCTTGTTTCTCTAGTTCCTTGAGGTGTGCCCTTAGAATGTCAGTTTGTGCTCTTTCAGTCTTTTTGACATAGGCGTTTAGGGCTATGAACTTTCTTCTTACAACCACCTTTGCTGTATCCCAGAGGTTTTGAGAGGTTGTGTCATTATTGTCATTCAGTTTGCAGATTTTTAAAATTTCCATCTTCATTTTGTTTTTGACTCAATGCTCATTCAAGAGCAAGTTATTTAATTTCCATGTATTTGCATGGTTTTGAAAGTTCCTTTTGGAGTTAATTTCCAGTTTTATTCCACTGTGGTCTGAGAGAGTGCTTGATATAATTTCAATTTTCTTAAATTTATTGAGATTTGTTTTATGGCCTACCATATGGTCTATCTTGGAGAAAGTTTCATGCTGTTGAATAGAATGTGTATTCTGCGGTTGTTGGCTGAAATGTTCTGTATGTATCTGTTAAGTCCATTTGTTCCAAGATATAGTTTAAATCCATTGTTTCTTTGTTGACTTTCTGTCTTGATGACCTGTCTAGTGCTGTCAGTGGAGTATTGAAGTTCCCCACTATTATTGTGTTGCTGTTTATCTCATTTCTTAGGTCTATTAGTAATAAGTAAATTTGGGATCTCCAGTGTTAGGTGCACATATGTTTAGGATTGTGATATTTTCCTGTTGGACAAGGCCTTTTACTATTATATAATGTCCCTCTTTGTCTCTTTTAACTGCCATTGCATTTAAGTTTGTTTGGTCTGATATAACAATAGCTATCCCTGCTTGCTTTTGGTGTCCATTTGCATGAAATGCCTTTTTCCACCCCCTTACTTTAAGTTTATGTGAGTCCTTATGTGTTAGGTGAGTTTCCTGAAGGTAGCAGATAGTTGGTTGGTGAGTTCTTACCCATTCTGCAGTTCTGTATCTTTTAAGTGGAGCATTTAGGCCATTTACATTCAATATTAATATTAAAATGTGAGGTACTGTTGCATTCATTGTGCTCTTTGTTGCCTGTGTACTTTGGTTTTGTTTTTTGTTTTTGCTTTTTAACTTATATTTTTGCTTTATAGGTCCTGTGTGATTTATGCTTTAAAAGGTTCTGTTTTGATGTGTTTCCAGGATTTGTTTCAAGATTTAGAGCTCATTTTCACAGTTCTTGTAGTTGTGGCTTGGTAATAGCAAATTCTCTCAGCATTTGTTTGTCTGAAAAAGACTGTATCTTTTCTTCACATATGATGCTTAGTTTTGGTGAATACCAAATGCTTGGCTGATAATTGTTTGAGGAGGCTGTAGATAAGGCTCCAATCCCTTCTCGTTTGTAGAGTTTCTGCTGAGAAATCTGCTGTTAATCTTATAAGTTTTCCTTTATAGGTTACCTCGTGTTTCTCTCTCACAGCTTTTAAGATTCTTTCCTTTGTCTTAACTTTGAATAACCTGATGACAATATGATTAGGTGAAGATCTTTTTGCAATGAATTTCCCAAGTGTTCTTTGTGCTTCTTGTATTTGGATGTCTAGGTCTCTAGCAAGGCCAGGGAAGTTTTCCTTGGTTATTCCCTCAAATATGTTTTCCAAGCTTTTGGAATTCTCTTCTTCCTCCAGAACACCAGTTATTCTTAGGTTTTGTCATTTAACCTAATCTCAGACTTCTTGGAGACTTTGTTCATATTTTCTTGTTCTTTTTTATTTGTCTTTGTTGGATTGGGCTAATTCAAAGACCTTGTTTTTGATCTCTGAATTTGTTTCTCCACTTGTTCAATTCTATTGCTGAGACTTTCCAGAGCATTTCACATTTCTAAAAGTGTGTCCAAAGTTTCCTGAATTTTTGTTTGCTTTTTCTTTAAGCTATCTATTTCCTTGAATATTTCTCCCTTCACTTTTTGTATCTTTTTTTTTAATTTTTTCTCTCTTTGGGCTTCACCCTTCTCTGGTCCCTCCCTGATTAGCTTAATAACTAACCTCCTGCATGACTCAGCAGAGGCAGTCATAATCCTCCTAGGTACACAACTCCAGTGACCTGGGAATCTCACCCACATCCCCTACAGCAGCCACAGCAGGACCTGCCCAAGGAGAGTCTGAGCTCAGACATGGCTAGTTCCACCCCCACCTGATGGTCCTTCCCTACCCACCCTGGTAGTGGAAGACAAAGGGCATATAATACATCAGGTAAATCAGGGATTTATTCTTGGTTTGGATCCATTGCTGGTAAACGAGTGTGATTTTTTGGGAGTGTTGAAGAGCCTTGTTTTGTCATGTTACCAGGTTGGTTTTCTGGTTCCTTCTCATTTGAGAAGTTGGTTTTCTGTTTTTTTCTCATTTCCTCTGTCAGAGGGAAGGTCTAGGGCTGAAGGCGATTGTCCAGATTCTTTTGTCCCATGGGGTGTTCCAATGATGTAGCACTCTCCTCTTTTCCTGTGAGCTGAACTCTAGTGATTATTGTCTCTCTTCTGGGTCTAGTCACCCAGTGAATGTACTCAGCTCTGGGCTTGTACTGGGAGTTGTCTGCACAGAGTCCTGTGATGTGAATTGTCTGTGGGTCTCTCTCAAGCTTCTGGCCTCCACAACTATGAGACGCTACATTTCTGTTTTCAAACCACCCAGTTTGTGGAACTTTGTTATGGGAGCCCTAGGAAAACAAATGTGCTGCTTCTCGGTGGAGAGGCAGCCGGCCTGCCCGGAAGTTCTGCCCACTCTAACCTGGGTGGAGATGAGAGTGGGTCTGTCCTAATGGCAGATCTCGGTGCTGCCATTAGGACAGCCTGCAGCCTCTGGAGAGGCTGCCAGGTGCCAGCTCTCCCTGGGCAGCCTCGCTCGCGCAGATGCCATCCTGCATGGGGCTTCACACGCAGCGGATGCTGCCAGCAGACTCAGCTGCCGTCAGGGGGTTTGAGGGCTTGTGCTTGTTCTGTCAACTTTCTGCTGCCCAAGTTGCCACAGGCAAAACGCTTACTTTTACCGCTCCCCTGCTGGCACATAAACTGTGACACTTCAGCAATGCCCCATTTTGCCTACAGCCTTGGTCTCTGAGTCTCAGTCTGACAAACCCGACAGCTGTGGATACTAGTGCCTGTTCCAGTGGAGGTGGTGGTGGTGGTGGGGTGGGGGGGAAGTGTGCAATGGACTTCGTGAGGATTCTTAGCTTTGGTGGTTTAATGCTTTATTTTTGTGCTGGTTGGCCTTCCAGGAGGTGGTGCTTTCCAGAGAGCATCAGCTGTGGTAGTATGGGGAGGAACCAGTGGTGGCTGGGGCCCTAGAACTCCCAAGATTGTGTGTCCTTTGTCTTCTGCTACCAGGGTGGGTAGGGAAGGACCATCAGGTGGGGGTGGGGGTAGGAATGTCTGAGCTCAGAATCTCCTTGGGCAGGTCTTGCTGTGGCTGCTGTGGGGGATGTGGGTGAGATTCCCAGGTCACTGGAGTTGTGTATCTAGGAGGATTATGGCTGCCTCTGCTGAGTATTGCAAGTTGTCAGGGAAGTGGGGGGAAAGCTGGCAGTCACAAGCCTCACCCAGCTCCCACACAAACTGAAGGGCCAGTCTCACTCTCACTGCGCCCCACCAACAGCCCCCAGTTCGTTTCCAGGTGGAGAGTTATATGGACTTGAAAACCTGCTCCAGGCTACCTGCTTCCCAGCTGCGAAAGAAAAGGGCTTGGTTCTTCCCCTGCTTGTAGAGTCTGCACACTGGATTTGTGCCCTCCTCTGAGTTTTGGCCAGGATGCGTCTCACCCCATTCAAATTATTACAAAGTTCAGCTAGAGATTTCCTTCTCCCTGTGGAGTTTTACCCCCGGCTCCTCTCCCGTTGGATCCCTGTGGTGCCAAGCAGGAATGGCCTGCTAGGGGACCCAAGGAGCTCCCAGGGCCTTTCTACTGCTTCCTCTAGCCCTGTATTTCACTTGGCTCTCCAAAATGACTCAGCTTCAGGTAAAGTCGGAAACTTCTCCCACAAACAGACCACAGCTTTTCCACTGGGTGTATGAGTTTGGGAGAGGAGGATCTCCCTTTTCCACTCCCACAGTTGGGGCACCCACAGTTTTTGGGGAGTCTCCCAGGTCCTGCAGCAGCAGTCTGCTTCCTTCAGAGGGTCTGTGGGTCCTCTCGGGATTGCTGGTTTGTTCTTGCAGTCAATCTGGAGCTAAAATTCACAGTGTGATCCCCTACGTGCTTCTCTGTCCAGAGCTGTGATTCTGTTCCCTGGAATGGTATATCTCTGCCCTGTTCCACTTTTATTAGTGTAAGAAAACCAAGCTCATAAGGTAGGAACTGTGGCAAAACAGGGACAAGCCAGTATCTTGGTTAAGAAGAGGCTACCCTTCAGAACTATTTCTTGATTAAATATTTGGTAGAATTCACCAGTGAAGCTATCTGGGCCGAGAGTCTCTTGTGTGGGAAGGTTTATAATACAAATTCAATTTTTAAAATAGATGAGACAATTGCCATTATGTATATCTTCTTGAGTACACTTTCATACTTTGTGTCTTTCAATAAATTTTTCAATTTCGTTAAATGAAATTTGGAAAATTTTTATATTTTAATGTTTCAATTTCAAGTTGTTTAATAAATGGAATAAAATTATTTATAAATTTCCTTCTTGTCATTTTAATATCTGTAGAACTCAAGTAATACCACTAGTTTATTCCACATATTGGTAATTCGTGTCTCTGATCCCAGATCAGTATGGCTAGAGTTTTGTCAATTTTTTTGATCTACTCAAAGAACTAGATTTGGCTTCATTGATTTTCCTGCATTATTTTTCTGTTTCATTGATTTCATCTCTGATATTTATTATGTACTTTGTTCTGCTTAATTTGGGTTTAATTTACTCTTTCTTTTTAGTTGTTTAAGCTGAAAGCTAAGGTCATTGATTTAAAGCCTTTCTTCTTTCCTAATATTGGTAGTAGTGCTATAAATTTCCACCTAATTATTGCCACAAATTTTGATATGTTGTGGTATTATCTTTATTCAGTTCAAAATACTTTTTACTTTCTCTTTTGATTTCTTCTTTGACCCACGCCTTATCCAGATGTGTGTTATTCAGTTTCCAAAATTTTAGGGATTTTCCGGAGATCTTTTTAGTATTGATTTTAAAGGAAATACCACTGTGGTCAGAAAACATACTTTTTATGACTCTCATCCTTTAAAATTTACTGAGGTTTGTTTTATGGCCCAGGATATGATCTCTCTTTGTAAATATTCCATGTGTTCATTTTGCTATTGTTCGGTGGAGTGTTCCATAAATGCCAATTATGTCAAGATGACTGAAGGTGATGTTCAAATCTGTATCCTTGCTAATTTTCTATCTACTTGTTCCAGCATTTATGGGTGCAGTATTTAAATCTTCAAATATGATTGTGAATTTGCCTCTTTTTTGCAATATTATTATGCAATGTTACAGTAAAACCTTGATAGTTTTCATTTCATTATTAGTGTATGAATGTTTAAGATGATCAAGCCCTCTTGATAAATTGACTTCTTAATCATTATTAAATGGCCTTCTTTATGTCTGGCAATATGTTTTGTTTAAAAATCTACTTTGTTTAGTAGTAATATGGCTACTTCATCTTGCTTTTTAAAAAATTTGTATAGATTTAGGGGTTACAAGTGTCGTTTGTTACATGGATATATTGCATAGTGGTGAAGTCTGAGCTTTTAGTGTAGCCATCACCCAAATAGTCTATATTGTATGCATTAATTTATTTCTAATCCCTCACCCCTGTCCCACCCTCTCACCCTTCTGAGTCTCCAATGTCTATTAGTCCATGCTCTATGTCCATGTGTACACATTATTTAGCTCCTATTACAAGTGAGAACACGCAGTATTTTACTTCCTGCTTATGAATTATTTCGCTTAAGATAATGACCTCTAGTTCCATCCATGTTGCTGCAAAAGGTATGACTTCATTTTTTCATGGTTGAGTAGTAGTTCATAGTATAATATGTACATAGCACATTTTCTTTATGCAATCACCTGTTGATGGACACAGGTTGATTCCATATTTGCTATTGTGAATAGTACTGTAATAAACATATGGTTGCAGGTATATTTTTGATATAATGATTTACTTTCTTTTGGGTATACACCCAGTAGTGGGATTGCTGAATCAATTAGTAGATCTGTTTTTAGTTGTTTGAAAAATCTCCATACTGTTTTCCATAGAGGTCATACTAATTTACATTCCAACCAACAATGTATAAGCATTCATTTTTTTCCACATCTTCACCAACATCTGTTAATTTTTTGACTTTTTAATAACAGTTATTATGACTCGTGGAAGATGGTATCTCATTGTTATTTTAATTTTCATTTTCCACTTGAGCTTTCTTTGATTAGTGTTAGTATAGAACATCTTTTTTAAATGGTTTTACTTTTAACCTACTTGCATCTTTATAGGAAGCATATAGTTGGATATTGCTTTTTTACTCAATCTGAGAATCTCAACCTTTTATTAGGGTGTTCACATCTTTTATCTTCTACATGACATCTAATTATTAACATGGTTAAATTTTAATTGGCCATCTTACTATTCATTTTCTATTTGTCTCATCTGTGCTTCACTTTTTATTTTCTTTTTAATTATTTGATTTTTAAAAAGCGATTCCATTTTATTTCCATTGTTGGTTTATTACCTATTAGTAGTTTCTTGGGCTTATAGTATATATCTTTAACTTATTACAGTCTGCCTTCAAGTGATATACCACTTCATATATATTATAAGGGTCTTACAATAACATACTTCCATGTCTTTCCTCCTGACCATTGTGCTATTGTTTTCAAACATTTCACTTATAAGCTCCATGACACTTTATTATAATTTTTGTTTAAATAGTCCATTATCTTTTGTAGAAATTTAAATAGCATTATGTATGTACTCATGTAGTTACTATTTCATGTGCTCTTTATTCCATTTTGTAGATCCATATTTCCACCTAGTATTATTTTCATTTTCTTTTTGCCCTAAGGACTTCCTTCAACATTTCTTGTCGCGGAGGTCTCCTGGTGGATTATTTCAGCTCTTATATGTCCAAAAATGTCTTTATTTCACATTTGTTTTTAAAAGATATTTTCAATAGGCATAGAAACCTAAGTTGGAAGTTTTGTTTTCTTTCAGTACTTTAACAATATTGCATTACTGTCTCCTTGCTTGTATTGCTTCCAAAAAGAAATTTGTTGTCATATTTATCTTTGTTCCCTTGTATGTAACGTATCTTTTTTCTCTGGTAGCTTTAAAGATTTTCCCTCTATCACTGGTTTTGAGAAAGCTTATTTTAATGTAACTTGATATAGTTTTCCACACATTGAATGTGTTGAGGTTCGTTGAAATTCTTGCATTTGCAAATTTGTAATTTTCATGAAATTTGTAAAAATTTTTGGCTATTGTTCCTTCAAACATTTTTTTTTCTGCATCTCTTCCCCCTTGAAGGACTTCAACTGAAAATATATTAAGCTGCTTTAAGTTGTTTCACTTATCGTTGATTCTGAGTTTATTTTTCCTCTTGTTTGTCTGTTTTATTTGAATAGATTCTATTGCTATGTCAAGTTCAGCCTCACCAATCTTTTCTCCTGTGAGATATACTTTGCTGTTATTCTCATTCAGTGTATTTTTTTTAACCTCAGAAAATGTAGTTTTCATGTCTAGAGGATTGTACGTTTTCTATGTTTCTACTTTACTTTTTGAACATATGAAATATTGTTATAGCTTTTAAAATGTCCATGTGTAATTCTAACTTCTGTGTCAACTCTGGATTAGTTTCAGTTCATTGATTTTACCTTCTATTATAGGTCGTATTTTCCTTCTTCTTTGTCTGCTTTGTAAGATTTTTCACAGCTTTATTGAAATATAACTAACTTACCACTGGATTTACTTGTATAAAGTGTACACATTAACAATGCTTCTTTAGACTGCTAATTTTGATCAGATACCAGACATTGTGAATTTTACCTTGGATGCTGAATATATTTTATTCCTTTAAATATTACTGAGATTTTTTTTCTAATATTAAGTTAAATTAATTGAAAATACTTTGATCTTTTGAGGTCTTGCTTTTAAGACATTTTAGGCAGGACCAAAGTTGTATTCAGTGTAAAGCTGACTATTCCCCACTGTTGAGGCAAGGCACTTCTGTGCACTATTTTCAATGCCTATAAATTGTGAGGTTTTCCCGCCTGGCTGGTAGGAGCAGGAAAAATTCCCAACCCTTTAGAGAACGAAGCATTGTTCCTTTTTCTCCTCTTCTTATTTACTTTATTGTCAAATTAAAATTACATATCTTTATGGTGTACCACAGAAATGTTTGAAATATGTATACATTCTGGAATGACTTAATCAAGCTAATTAACATATGCATTACTTCACGTATTTATCATTTATTTGTGATGAGACCTGTGATCCTTTTAGAGAATTATTTTCCCAGCCTTACGTGGTTTCCTTACATGCGTACAGTGATCAGTGCATACTTAGCTGCATACTTGAATCGGCCCTTCTGCAAATCTCCAGGTTTCTTCTCTTTGTGTATAGCACTCTTCTCTCTGGTACTCTGTCCTGTGAACTGTGAGTGTTTTGATTTCCCAGGAGACAGATTCTGAGCTCTGTCTGCTTAACTCAGGTCGTCTGCCAGGCTCTGCTTGGGCTCCTGTTCCTGTGGCCTGGAATAGCTTAAGGCACTAAGCTTGGCCCAATCAAGGGACTCACCTTGATTGTTTTCCTTCTTTTAGGGATCACTGTCTGGTATGGTTAATTTTATGTGTCAACTTGACTGGGCTAAGGAATGCCTAGATAGTTGGTTAAAACATTATTTCTAAGTGTGTCTCTGAAGGTGTTTCTGGAAGAAATTAGTATTCAAATCAGTAGACTGAGTAAAGAAGATCACACTCACCAATGTAGGCAAACATTGTCCAATCCATTGAGGGTCTGGGGAGAATAAAAAGTAGAGGAAGGGCAAATTTGATCTGCCTTGTTTGAGCTGGAATATCCATCTTCTCCTGTTTTCAGATATCAGTGTTCTGTGTTCTCAAGCCTTCAGACTCCATCTCTGACTTACATCATCATGCCTCCCTCCTACTCTCCCACACTGGTCACAATTCCAGTCCTCAGGCCTTTAGACTTAGACTGAGTTTCACCTCCAACTCTTTCTTGTTTCTTCAGCTCATAGAGAGCATATTACGGAACTTCTTGACCTCCATAATCATGTAAGCCAATTCTCATTTTTTTTTTTTTTTTTTTTTTTTTTTTTTTTTAGAGGGAGTCTCGCTCTGTGGCCCAGACTGGAGTGCAGTGGCGCAATCTCGGCTCACTGCAAGCTCCACTTCCCAGGTTCACGCCATTCTCCTGCCTCAGCCTCCTGAGTAGCTGGGACTACAAGTGCCCACCACCATGCCCAGCTAATTTTTTGTATTTTTAGTAGAGACGGGGTTTCACAGTGTTAGCCAGGATGGTCTCGATCTCCTTACCTTGTGATCCACCCATCTTGGCCTCCCAAAGTGCTGGGATTACAGGCGTGAGCCACCGTGCCCGGCCCTCATTTTTTAATATACCCCTGTTGGTGCTGTTTATTTGGAGAACCATAATTAATACCATTCCCTGATGCTCATTGTATTGAAAATAATTGATTCATACTTTTTGTCCACTATTTGGTTATTTCAGGTGAGAAATTAAGGCAGCCCTTTTACTACATTTTGGCTGGAAGCAGAAGTGTTAAATACTTTTTTTTAAAAAATAAATAAAAACAAACTTTTTCTGTAATTCCAAGGAAGTTTACATATATCTTTTAAAAGATATTATGATCTTAGAAAACAAGTTGAGTTTGTGTCCACCCCTAAACCTCTAAACCCTGATTAAGTGTAGCACTGGGTGGAAAAATAAACTCAGGAAACCTGAAAACACAACTTTATTTTTTATTTAATTAGTCAATATACAATGGTATTTTAGGGTACAAATGATTTCTTCCAGTCTTCTCATCAGGAACTGCTTTTCTCTTAACATTTTTGATTCTACTACAGCCAGGGTCATTGGATCAGCCTCATTGGGTTTTGCTTTTATCTTTATAATGGAAATATATAAAACCTAATGGAATGAGGTAAGGGTTTGGTATCCATTGTATTCTTAAAGTTGCCTTCTGGATCTCTTGCCTGGATGCTGGTACCCATTATTCAGATCCTTTCTCCAGTCTGGACCTATTTCAATCTCTGATCGTTCTTCCTGACACATTTCTACCTAGCTTCAGATTTACTTGGAATCTATCAGTAATCTGAACATTTCTATCTTTAGTTTCTTGTCTTGTTTCAGCTCTCCTGAGGTCACCTCTCCTGATCCATTCTTACATCCTCTCACCTTGGGCCCTAATAGGATAGGGATAGTCACAATGTTTAGTCTTATAGTAAGTTTGTGGCTCTTCAAAGGAAGTGCTTCAAAAATTTTGTTACATCAATAATGAGGAGAGAAGAGATAAATAGTTATTGCAGTCCAACCAAGTGATAGTATCAGGTCTCTATACTTTATGTAAAGACTGGGTGTCACTTATTTGCCTTTTGCCTTGTTAATGTGGGGATTTTCTTCCTGTGAATGCATCCCTTGATTTAAAACTTTGACACTTTTTCCGCTTTAGATTCATAGTGCAGTGGGAGTCTTAAGATGCCTTCAAAATGGTATTTCCTATTCTTAAGCTTCATTGGTAACTCCTTGGTGAATTATGAATCTCTGTTAATGAGTTCTGCTGTTTTCTCTTTTAATTCAGTGCTCGCCATGGGGGATAGGAGGACTTTACCTCAATTGTGATATGAAGTGTCCTCTACAAATACATTAAATTTAGTTTGTGTCAGTTGGAATCCTGGCAAGTAGCAGGATTCAACAAGATGAATCAAATAAAATACATTAATGAAGGGACTAATTACAGGGGTGTGGGCTTGATTAAGAAAACCATCAAAGGATGTTGAGGCACTCAGAGACTGGTCTCAGTGGAAAACCATCATCACTCCCAATAGGAGAAAACCTGGAGCTGTGGAGGAAGGCAGAGGAGCTGTAGTCATACAGGAACACAGCCATGCCAGAAATATGTCACTGATGTATAGAGAAAGCAGGTAAAGAAATACCCCAACCTCTCTTCTACCACTCTTTAATCCCCCATGAATATCTCTATAAGCATAGCACAACCAGAAGTCAGATGGAAAAGGAGGCTTGGGTAATGCAGTCCAAATAGGGCCCCCTGGAACACATAACAGAGCAAAGAGGGGCGTGAAATATACATAATTGGGGTGCAAATGGAGAAAAAATACAGTAAAAAGTCTTTGCATCTTTCTGGATTCTAGCTGGTATATTAGATAAGTACTTAAGTATTATAAGTTACCAACTACAGTAAGAATAATAATTGAGCTAAGCTATTATTATACCAATTTTGTTTATTATTCACAGATTTTTAAAATGTAAGCACCTACTAAATTATTTGGGGTAATGTGTTAAAAACTATGTTAGAGTTTTCAAAATTTTAATGGGCTCTAGCATTAAAGATTTTTCCAATGCAGGATATTTTAAAAGGGCTAATGAGCTAGAGTTGTATGAGTCTACACTCAGCAGCCACTGCAATTTTAACTTTTTTTTAATGCTCAAAAATAAACAACAAGATCCCTGAGTGCTCTTGTTGGCTGGGCTGTGTATTTTAAAACACTTCCTCAGAACACCGCAGTTATTTGAAGGATGTGTCATACAGTCTGCTGCTGGCTTAAGAAAACATGAGATGGAGGACATTCAGTTGCCTTTTTAAACTTATTTATTTAATTTTAGAAATAAATGTGTGACAAAAGGAGTTTTGATTCTATAAGCTGAGAGTCTGTGTACAAATGGCAAACTTTTGAGCTTTAAGTCTCCTCTGTGACTCTAAACTGAGTGGTTGTCTAGGCTGACCCCAACCAAGGCAAGCAGCCTCAGCAGTATGTTTAATATTTCAACCCACTTGGTCCTCAGCTCCAAATGCAAGAGTTTCTGAGGAAGTTAATCTTTTCCTTGTACTACTGCAGTTCAGGTACATTCAACACGAATTTGTTAAACAACCGTAATATGCCAGGCATTGTGTTCGATGTAGAACCAACATAAGAGAAATGGACACATAAACATACTCTGATATCATGTGGTATATGTGGTTATAGACATAGATATGGGCATTTAGCCTACCTGAGTCATAGGCAAGCTTCCTGGTGACTAATAGATTTTTGAAAGTTTCTAAATTTCACCTCCAGCATGGAAATGAAGGAGGGGAAATGAAGGGGGAAATGAAGGTGGTCTAGGTAGGGAAAACATTAGAACTAAAAGTACAGAGGCATGAATCAGCATGATGAGTGCTAGAAACTATACCAAGCATGAATAGCAAAGAAGGGAGTGATAAGGGATTAGGTTGGGGGAAATCAACAGAACAGTTGACGTCAAGGGGAGTAGACTTGCTCAAAAGCTTAGACAGTGTCTGTATGTTATGAAAATTTTTCAAAGAGGCTGTCAGCAAATATAGAGGGAGAGGTTAAGCCTAGGGAAGGGGCAACACTGGAGCTCGGTAGTGTAGGGAGAATGAGTAATAGGCCAGCTACGTGTTGCTTCAGACTTCCAGGCATCCATGAGGATCAGGGATCAGACATCAGGGACAACTTACCCATGTGATCCATGTAGCTGTCAGAAAATTCATGAGGAGCTCTCGCCCAGAAATCTGATTAGCAGTGGGAAAAATCCAAAGTCATATATAAATTAAAAGTTTATTCTCTTTGTCTTTGCAATACTGAAATGAGAAAAAGACAAAACAATTGACTTACATCTCTACAACCCAAGGAGATCAGAGCACTTTATACCCAAAGGATTGTCAGCCCCTTTCTCCTCAGAGGGTCATTTGCACAGCAAATACTCATTTGTCTAGGGGTAGATATAATTGTCTTTAGTTTTGGGGAGATTTAGGAGTATAACCATCAACAGAAGTTCATTCATAACTATTCAGTTAGTTCATGGCATTGAGTGTGGTAATAGTTACAATTTCAAGATTGCTTCTCTGTTCTTCCAGATGGGAAGGCTCTTTACCAGTTCAAGGTAACAGGGGCTTTCTGCTGGAGTTTAGCTGCAACTCCTCGGTTTCAGGTTAAAATATACCACAATAAATAATTTTGAATCCCAAGCCGAGAGTCTTATTCTCCTCTCCAATCCAGCATAATTAAATTTTCATTTTGGTAGGCAAAAGATATTCTTATCAACAAATGGTGTTGGGTCAATTGGAAAATCACGTGGAAGGAAAAATGTGTCTTAACCTCTACCTTATACCATAACCAAAAATTAATTCCAGATAAATTGTGGACCTCAATGTAAAAGATAAAACAATAAAAATTCTGGAAGATAGTGTGGGAGAAGAGCTTCATTACCTTGGAAAAGATTTCTAAATAGGACACAAAAAGTCCTGACCATAAAGGAGAAGATCAATAAATTGGACCATATTGATCAATAAGTTGGGCTATTTTAAGAATTTATATTCATAAAGAACACCAATAAGAGCATGAATGGGCACGCCACAAGACGCAGATCTAGAATATTATAAGGAAAATTCAGGTACCCCAATGGAATAATGAGCAAAATATTTGAATAGGAATCCCACAAAAGCATATAATCAAATGGCCTTTAATTATCTAAAATGGTATTAACCTTATTTTTCATTGAGAAAATGGCAAGATGACAGTAAGATACCATTATATGCCCATCAAAATGGCCAAATTTTATAAGACTGACAATACTAAGTGCTGGTGAGAATATGAAGCAACTAGAACTCTCATACTCTGCTGGTGGAAGTGTAAATTTGTACAACCACATTGGAAAACTACATGGTAATATCTACTAACACCAAACATCCACATACCCTATGACCCAGCAATTCCACTCCAATGTATGTACTCAACAGAGATGCATACTTATGAATCCCAAAATACTTGAACAAGTATGTTCGCAACAGCTTCAACCCAGAAGTGGGTTGAGCAGTCTATCAACTATAGAATGGATAAATTATATTAAATTAAAAAAATGAAATACAACAACAAAAATTAATGATTGGCTCCTACACACAGTAACTGGATGAATCTCCCAAACATACTATCAAATGGAAAAATCCAGATACGAAAGCATACTTTTTCTATGACTCCCTTTGCATACACTTCAGAACTAGGTGAAACCAATACATAATGGTAGAAAGGATATTGAGAGAAGAGATAGTACTAAATGAAAAGGAACATAAAGTCGTAAAGTGGGGGTGCTCCTGGGATGTTGGTAATGTTTTATTTCCTAATCTGGATGGCGTTTTCATGGGAATATTCACTTTGTGGTAATTCAAAAAACTAGATGCTAAGAATGTATATACTTTTATTTATGTAAGTTTTGCTTTAATAAAAATGTGTATTAATTTTTTTCATTTTGAAAGGATTACTCTGGCTGTTAGGTGAAGAATGAATAGGGGAACAGGTAGGAGCAGATGCAGGATGACTAGTTAATTGACTATTGGATATTTCAGGCAAGAAATAATGGTGAATTGGGCTTGGATGGTGGTAGAAAAACAAAGGCCTGAACGGCCATATGTAGGAGAAGATATTGGTAGGAATTGGTGGTAGACTAAAAAGGGAGTAGGAACAAGATCTCTCAAAGAAGGTTACTGGTTTGTATAAATGGATGGAACATTTTGGCATTCACTAGAATAAGGAATTTGGGAATATCGGTGTACTTTTTTTAATGGTGTCTTTATTAATATATAGTTTGCATACCATAAAATTTGCCCTTTAAAGTGTACAGTTCAATATTTCACTTGTTATAGCATATTTATAGACATAGAAAACCATTACCACTATCTTATTTGATAACATTTTCATCACCAGAAAAAGAAACCCCATATCCATTAGCAGTCACTCACCGTTGTGCTTTCCTCCTCAGCCTCTGACAAAAACTAATCTACTTTCTATCTAATGACTTGCCTATTCTGGCATTTCATATGAATGGAATCATACAATATGTCAGTGGTCCCCAACGTTTTTGGCACCAGGGACCAGTTTCATGAAAGACAATTTTTCCATTGACCGTGAGGGAAGTATGGTTTCAGTATGATTCAAGTGCATTACATTTATTGTGCACTTTATTTCTACTATTATTACATTGTAATATATAATGAAATAATTATACAACTCACTATAATGTGAATCAGTGGGCCCTAGCTTGTTTTCCTGCAACTAAACGGTTCCATCTGGGGGTGATGGAAGACAGTGACAGATCATCAGGCATTAGATTCTCATAAAGAGCGTGCAGCCTAGTTTGCATGCACAGTTCACAGTAGGGTTCATGCTCCTATGAAAATCTAATGCCACTGATGATCTGACAGGAAGTGAGCTCAGGTGGTTATGCAAGTGATGGGAAGCAGCTGTAAATACAGATGAAGTTTGCTTGCTTGCCCACCACTCACCTCCTACTGTGAGGCCCAGTTCCTAATGGGCCATGAACTGGTACTGGTCTGTGGCCCAGGGGTTAGGGACTCCTGCAATACGTGATCTTTTGTGACTGGCTTATTTTACTTATCATAATTTTTTTAATATTCACCCATGCTATACCATGTATCAATACTCTATTCTTTTTTATGGCTGAATAATATTCCATGGAATTAATATACCATGTTTTGTTTATCCATCAGTTGATGGACATTTGGGTCATTTCCACCTTTTGGCCATTATGAATAATCCTGTTGGGAACATTCATGTGCAAATTTTTATGTGGAAATACATTTTCATTTATCTTGGGTATATACCTAAGAGTGGAATTGCTGAGTCATATGGTAACTCTGTGTTTAACATTTTGAGAAGCTATGTAACTGTTTTCCAAATTGGTTGTACTATTTTACAGTCCCATCAGCAATGAATGAGGGTTCCAGTTTCTCTACATCCTTGCTAATGCTTGTGTTGACTTTTTTATTACAGTCATTATTGTGGGTGCAAAGTGATACCTCATTGTAGTTTTAATTTGCATTTCCCCGATGACCAATGATATTGAGCATCTTTTCATGGGTTTATTAGACATTTGTATATCTTCTTTGGAGAAATGTCTATTCAAATACTTTGCTCATTATTTAAAATTGGGTTGTCTTTTTATTGTTTAGTTGTAGAAGTTCTTCATTGTAGATACAAGTCACTTAACAGATTTACGTATCTGTGGATGGTCCTTTTATTTGGTTGATAGTTTCCTTTGAAGAACAAGTGTTTTTAATTTTTATGAAGTCCAATTTACCTATTTTTTCCATGACTGCTTATGCTTTTAATGTTGTAGCTAAGACTCCATTGCCAAATCCAAGGTCTAAGAGTTTTATAGTGTTAAGTCTTATATTTAGGTCTATGATGTCTTTGGAGTTAATGTTTGTGTATAGTATGAGAAAGAGGTCCAAACTTGTTATTTTACATGTGGATAGCCAGTCGTTCCAGCACCAATCTTGCATCCCTGAAATCAATCTCACTTGGTTGTGGTATATAAACTTTTAAATATATTGTCAGTTTCAACTTGCTAGTAATTTGTTAGGGATGTTTGCATCCATGATCATAAAAGATATTGGTCTGTAGCTTTATGTTCTTATGATATTTTTTGTTTAGTTTTGCTATTAGATTAATACTGGCCTTATATAATGAGTTTGAAAATGTTCTCTTCTATTTTTTGAAACAGTTTGTGTACAATTTATATTAATTCTTTTTTAAATGTTTGGTAGAATCCAGCAGTGAAACTATTTGGGCCTAAGCTTTGCTTTGTAAGAATTTTTTGAATTATCAGTTTAATCTTTTTTCCTTTTATAAGTCCATTCAGATTGTACATTTCTTCTTGAGTCAGGATCAGTGGTTTGTGTATTTCTATGAATGTGTCCATTTCATCTGTGCTATCTAATTTGTTTACAAACAGTTTTTCATAGTATTAACTTTTCATTCTTTTTCATTTGTATAAGGTTGGTGTAATATTCCCTTTCTTTCCTGATTTTAATAATTTGAGTCTTTTCTAGCTAGAAGTATGTCAATTTTGTTGACTTTTAAAAGAACCAACTTTAGCTTTATTGATATTCTTACTGTTTTTCTACTCTCTATTTCATTTATTTCTGGTCTAATCTTTATCATTTCCTTTATTCTTCTTGCTTTGGGTTTAGTTAACTCTTTCTAGTTTAATACAGTGGAAGTTTAGGTTACTCACTTGAGGTCTTTCTTCTTCTTCTTCTTCTTCTTTTTTTTTTTTTGAGACAGAGTCTTGCTCTGTCACCCAGGATGGAGTACGGTGGTGCGATCTTGGCTCACTGTAACCTCTGTCTCCCAGTTTCAAGCAATTCTTGTGTCTCAGCCTCTGAGTAGCTGGGATTACAGGCGCGTGCTACCACGCCCGACTAATTTTTATATTTTAGTAGAGACGGGGTTTCGCCATGTTGGCCAGGCTGGTCTCGAACTCCTGGCCTCAAGTGATCCGCCCACTTCAGCCTCCCAAAGTGCTGGGATTACGGTCACGAGCCACCAAGACCGGCCTTTTTCTTCTTCTTTAATATAGGTGTTTACAACCATAAATTTATATCTAAGCATGGCTTAACAACATAACAAAACTGTTATATGTTGTATTTTTGTTTTTCATTCATTTCAAAGTATTTTTCAGTTTTCCTCATAATTTCTTTTTTGATCCACTGGTTATTTGGAAGTGTGTTGTTTAATTTTCACATATTTGTGAATTTCCCAAATTTCCTTCTGTTATTCATTTTAAATTTCGTAACATTGAGGCTGGAGAACATACTTTGAATCATTTTAATCTTTCTAAATTTACTGAGGCTTGTGTGATGGTTTAACAGTGGTCTCTCCTGGAGAATGTTCCATTGAATTTGAAAAAAAATGCATATTCTTCTGTTGTCAGGCAGTGCTATACAGTCTGAAGCTTTGTATCCCCTCAAAATGCATATGTTGAAACTTAGTACCCAATGTGATAGTATTAAGAGGTAGCGGCTTTGGGAGGTGATTAGGTCATGAGAGCAGAGCCCTCATGAATGGCATTAGTGGCCTTTTAAAATAAACTTGAGAGAGCCTATTTGCCTCTTGCTCCATGTGAGGACAAGGCTAGACAGTGCCATCTATGAGTAATGAGCCCTTAATGGATACCAAATCTGCCAGCACCTTGATCATGGACTTCCAAGCCTCCAGAACTATGAGTAATAAATTTTTATTGCTTCTAAATTGCCCAGTCTAAGGTATTTTGTTTTAGCAACCTTAATGTACTAAGGCAGAAATTGAAACTGAGATAGGGTGCTGCTGTAACAAATACCTAAAAATGTGGTAGTGGCTTTGAAACTAGGTAATGAGTAGAGGCTGGAAAAGTTTGGTGATACATGCTGAAAAAAAAAGCTTCTGTTGCCATGAATGGGCCATAAAGGGTGATTCTGGTGGGGGCTCAAAAGAAATAGAGAGCTGTAGAGAAAGCCTCAATCCTCTTACAGATTACCTAAGAGGTCATGAACAGAATGTTAGTAGAAATATTAACAGTAAAACCTATCCTGCTGAAGGCTTAGACAGAAATGAGGAACATGTTACTGAAACTGAAGGAAAGGCAATTATTGTTACCAAGTGTCAAATAACTAGGCTGAATTATGTCTGTGTCCTAGTGTTTTGTGTAAGGAAGAACTTCTGAGTTGATGAAATAGGATATTTGGTGGAAGAAATATCTAAGCAAAGTGCTGAGGATGCAGCATGGTTTCTCTTGACTACTTATAGTAAAATATGAGACAAGAGATTAAATACAGAATTTATAGTCAAAAAGGAAACAGAACTTAAGGATTTGGAAAATTCTCAGTCTGGCAAAGTTGTAAGGAATAAAAAAGCTTGTTCAGAAGAGACCACCAAGAGTGTGGCCAAGCAACCATTTGATAGGGAGATTAGTATGGATAAAAAAAAAAATGCCATATTCTATTCATCAATACAATGGAAGAATGCTTCTGAAGGTATCTCAGAGAACTTCAGGGCTGCTCCACCCACCACAGACCCAGAATGCTAGGGTCTTGGGGGTAGAGTTATTTCCAGGCTCTACTCCCCCAGTTCTGGTGTAGTACTCCTTGGCCGCTTGTGGTACAAGTGGGACCAGGTGCAGCTCAAGGCACTCCTCTGGAAGGCACAGGCAGAAAACCATGGTAGCACCTACACAGTGCCATCCCTATGGATGTACAGAGAATATGAGCTATGGAGGCATGACTACCTCCATCTAGATTTCAAAGGATGCCCCAGAGAGCCTCAGGGCGCAGGCAGAAAACTGCCACAGTAGCAGGACCACACAGAGCATCTTTGCTAGGGCAATGCCCAGCAGAACTGTGGAGTTAGAGTCACCACAAAGAGCCCCCACTAGGGCAATGTCCACAGGACCCACTGGGGTGGGGCTGCCCCTGAGGCTCCAGTACTATAAAGCTAACAGTGTGCAACTCCGGTCTGGGAGAGCTGCAGGCAACCAACTTCAATCTATAAGAGCTTCTGTGTGGGCTGTGCCCAGCAAAGTGATGGCGGTGGGGCCAACTGGACCCTTGGAGGCCCAACCTTCACCTCACAATGTCTGGAAAGCAGGACATAGAGTCAAAGAAAATTATTCTGAAACCTTAAGATTTAATGCATTTTTCCTGTTGTATTTTAGACTTATTTGCGATCTATTACTCTTTTCTTTTTTCCTATTTCTCTCTTTAAGAATAGAAATATCTACCCTATGCCTGTCTCATCATTATATTTTAGAAACACATAACTTGTTTGATTTCACAGGCTCAAACTTGGAAGGGAATTTGCCTCGGGATATGTCACACCTTAAGTCTCATTCATTTCAGATTTAGATGGTATTTAGATGAGACTTTGGACTTCAGGCTTTTGAGTTGATGCTGGAAATATGTCATCTCATCCTAATTAGAATGACAATTATTAAAAAAAAAAAACAAAAAATAACAGATGCTGGATTGAACATATTTTGCATGTGAGAAGTACAAAATTTGTGGAGTACCAGGAGCAGAATGCTATGGTCTAAAGCTTTGTGTTCCCCCAAAATTCATATGTTAAAGCCTAATACCCGATGTGATAGTATTAAGATGTGGGGCCTTTGGGACATGATTGGGTCATGAAGGCAGAGCTCTTATGAATGGGATTAGTGCCCTTATAAAAGAAGCTTGAGGTAGCCCTTTACCCCTTCAGCTATGTAAGGATGCATCTAGAAGGCGCCATCTACACCATCTAGGGGTAACAGGCCCTCACCTAACACCAAATCTGCCAGCACCTTGATCTTTGACTTTTAAGCTTCCAAATTGTGAGCAATACATTTTTACTGTTTCTAAATTACCCATTCTAAAGTATTAAAGTATTGTCTTAACCCAAACAAGCTAAGACAAGAAGGACATTCTATAAATGTCTGTCAGGTCTAGTTGGTTTATAGTGTCATTCAAGTTTTCTATTTCCTTGTTGATCTTCTGTCTAGTTATTCTATCCATTACTGAAAGTGTGGTATTGGAATCTCAACTATTACCTTTAAATAGTCTATTTCTGGCCAGGCACAGTGGCTTATGCCTATAATGCCAGAACTTTGGGAGGCCAAGGCAGGTGGATCACTTGAGTTCAGGAGTTAGAGACCAGCCTGACCAACATGGTGAAACCCTGTCTCTACCAAACTTGGGAGGCGAAGGTTGCAGTAAGCCAAGATTGCGCCACTGCACTCCAGTCTGAGTGATGGAGTGAGACTCCATCTCAACAACAACAACAACAACAACAACAACAACAACAACAACAAATTATCTATTTCTCCCTCCAATTATGTTAATTTTTGCTTACTGTATTTTGAGCTCTATTGTTAGTTGCATGCATGTTTATGATTGTTATGTCTTTCTGATATATTCACACTTTTATCTTTATAAAATGTCCTTTTTTATACAAATGGCCAACAGGTATATGAAAAAATGCTCAACACCACTAATCATCAGGGAAATACAAATTAAAACCATAGTGAGACATCACCTCATCCCAGTTAGAATGGCTATGATAAAAAAGGCAAAAAATAACAAATGCTGGTGAAGATGTGGAGAAGGGGGAACTCTTATACACTGTTAATGAGAAGGAAAATTAGTGTAGTAATACAGAAATCAGTATGGAAATCCCTTTAAAAAATGAAAATAAAACTACCTTATGATCCAGCAATGCCATTTCTGGGTATGTATCCGAAGGAAAGGAAATTAGTATGTCAAAAAGATGTCCACACTCCCATGTTTATTGTAGCACTATTCACAATGCCAAGATATGAAACCACCTAAGTGTCCATCAGCAGATAAATGGATAAAGAAAAGTGTGATGTATATACACAATAAAATATTTAGCTGTATAAAAGAGCAAAATTCTGCAATTTGTGGCAACATACATGAACTTTCAGGACATTATGTTAAGTAAAATAAGCCAGGCACAGAAAATTAAATACCACATGTTCTCATTCACATGTGGAAGCTAAAAATGTTGATTTCATAGAAGTAGAGAGTACTATAGTGGTTACTAGAGGCAGGAAAATGTGGTGGGTCAGGGAGGGGATAGCCAAAGGTTGGTTAATGGATACAGAATTTCATCTAGATAAGAGGAACAAGTTCTAGGGTTCTATAGCAATATAGGGTGACCATAATGAACAATTTATTGTATATTTTCAAGCAGCTAGAAAAGTGGATTTGAAATGCTCCCAACACAAAGAAATAATAGGTGTTTGAGGTGATGGACATGCTAATTACTCTGATTTGATCATTTCATATTGTATACATGTATTAAAATATCATACTTTATCCCATAAATATGTACAATTCTTACGTGTTAATTAACAATAGTTCTAAAAGCAAAAATAGATTTGTTTATAAAGATGTCCTACACTTGCAGTGAATCACAGAAATAATAACTAAATTTGTCTTCTATTTTATTGATTTTTTTGAGTGGCCAATGCTGACATTATTTGAGGTCATTTTAAACTTGTATATTTTCTCTGAACAATACTAATTCAAATAAAGTTACTGAGAGTGCTCCAAAAATTGTCCTCGTTTGTTGCTAAAAAAACTTTTATCTTCAAGTCGACTTTGGATATTAATATGGCCACTTCCGGTCTCTTTTAGCTACCATTTTCACAGTGTATCTTTTTCCGTCCTCTTACTTTTCTCTATTAATGGCTTTTAATCTAGTGTGTCCTTTATGGACAGCATGTGGTTGGATCATGATTCTTTACTATACTTCCAGTTTGTGCCTTTTGCTTGGAATGTTTAATCTGTATACATTTTATGTAATTACTGATAAAATAGGAAGTACTTTTTTGCTTTTTTAAAAAAATATAATAATAATGGAAGCAATTTTGTATATATATACTTTAGAATTTCTGTTTGGTTCTTTTGTTATAATTTCTGTCCCTTTTATTCATATTCTCTATTTCATTAAATATCATTTTCATGCATTCCTGCTTTTTTGTATGCCTCATAATTTTTTGTTGAAAACTGGACGTTTTAAATAATACAACGTTGAATCTCTGGCAATCAGATCCTTCCCTCCTCAAAGTGTGTTGTTGTTTTCACTGTTGGTTTAATGACTCTCCTGGATCAATTCTATAAAGTCTGTATTCTTTGTTGTGTACTGTGGCTAAAGTTTCTGTTCATTTAGCTTAGCAGTCAGCTAATGTTTGGATGGAGATTTCCTTAAATACTTTGAATCACAAATCTTCCACGCGTTGCCAAAGGGCTCTGAGTGAGTGTTTGGGAACACTTTCAATGCCTCAGCAGTTTGAAACTTTACCTGATCCTTAATTTCCTGCTTTCAGAGAGTGTTAGTTTTAGCCAGAGGTGACAAATTAGGGCCTTGAAGTATTTCCTGGGCATGCCCCCTCCAGTTGCTGCTAGATTGCTGGTTTTCACAGCTACTGTGATTTTGAGGGTGCTGGTTTTCAAAGACTACTGCAGAACTGGAGCAATGGGGGTGAAAATAAGGCAAGTTACAGTACCACAGAGGTTACCATTCTTACTGGGACTCAGCCAATTTTCTTTTTAAAAATGTTTTTAATTTTTAATTTTTGTGGGTACATGCTAGGTATATATGCTTATGGGGTACATGAGATGTTTTGATGATACATGCATGCGATGTGAAATAATCACATCATGGAGAATGGGGTATCCATCCCCTCAAGCATTTACCCTTTGTGTTACAAACAATCCAATTAAACTCTTTTATTTATTTTAAAATGTACAATTAAGTTATTATTAACTATAGTCACTCTGTTGTGCTATCAAATACTAGGTCTTATTCATTCTTTCTAAATATTTTTGTTGTAGCCATTAACTATCACACCTTCCCCCCACCAGCTCCACTGTCCTTCCCAGCCTGTGGTAACCACCCTTCTATTCTCTAGGTCCGTAAGTTCAATTGTTTTGATTTTTAGATCCCAGAAATAGGTGAAAATGTGTGATGTTTGTCATTCTGTGCCTGGCTTATTTCACTTAACATAGTGATCTCCAGTTCCATCCATGTTGTTGCAAATAACAGGATCTCATTCTTTTTTTTTTTTTTTTGGAGACAGAGTCTTGCTCTGTCACCCAGGCTGGAGTGCCGTGGTGCAATCTCGGTTCACTGCAACCTCCATCTCCCGAATTCAAGTGATTCTCCTGCCTCAGCCTCCTGAGTAACTGGGATTACAGGCACCCACCGCCATGCCCAGCTACTTTTTGTGTTTTTAGTAGAGATGGGGTTTCACCATATTTGCCAAGCTGGTCTGGAACGCCTGACCTCAGGTAATCTGCCCACCTCAGTCTTCCAAAATGCTGGGATTACAGGTGTGAGCCACCACGCCTGGCCAGATCTTATTCTTTTTTATGGCTGAATAGTACTCCATTGTGCATATGTGTCACACTTTCTCTATCCATTCATCTGTTGATGGACACTTAGGTTGCTTCCAAATCTTGGGATTGTGAACAGTGCTGCAACAAACATGGGAGTCCAGATACTTCTTCAATATACAGATTTCCTTTATTTTGGGTATATACCCAGCATTGGGTATCTGGATCATATGTTAGCTCTATTTCTAGTTTCTGAGGAACCTTCAAACTGTTCTCCATACTGGTTGTACTAATTTACATTCCCACCAACACTGTGCTAGCGTTCCCTTTTCTCCACATTCTCACCAGCATTTGTTATTGCCTGAATTTGGATATAAGCCATTTTAACTGGTGTATTATATTAGTCCATTCTGATGCTGCTAGTAAAGACATACCCAAGACTGAGTAATTTATAAAGGAAAGAGGTTTAATTGGCTCACAGTTCATCATGGCTGGGGAGGCCTCACAATCATGGCAGAAGGTAAAGGAGGAGCAAAGATACATCTTACATGGTGGCAGGCAAGAGAATATGTTCAGGGGGAACTGCCCTTTATAAAACCATCAGATCTCATGAGACTTATTTACTATCACAAGAACAACATGGTAGAAACCTGCCCCATGATTCAATTACCTCCCACTGGGTCCTTTCCATGACACATGGGGATTATGGGAGCTATAATTCGAGGTGAGATTTGGGTGGGGACATAGCCAAATCATATCATTCTGCCCTGGTCCCTCCCAAATCTCATGCCCTCACATTTCCAAACCAATCATGCCTTCCCAACTGTTCCCCAAAGTCTTAACTCATTCCATCATTAACTCAAAAGTCCAAGTCCAAAGTCTCATCTGAGACAAGCCAAGTCCTTTCTGCCTAAGAGCATGTAAAATCAAAATCAAGTAAGTTACTTCCTAGATACTGTGGGGGTACAGGCATTGGATAAATGCTCCCATTCCAAATGGGAGAAATTGGCCAACAAAAGAGACCACAGGCTCCATGGAAGTCTGAAATCTAATAGGGCAGTCATTAAACCTTAAAGTTCCAAAATGATCTCTGATGCCATGTCTCACATCCAGGGCATGCTGATGCAAGAGGTGGGCTACCATGGCCTTGGGCAGCTCCTCCCCTGTGGCTTTGCAGAGTATAGTCCCCTCCTGGCTGTTTTCATTGGCTGGCATTGAGTCTGCAGATTTTCCAGCTGCATGGTGCAAGCTGTTGGTAGATTTACCATTCTGGTGTCTGAAAGATGGTGGCCCTCTTCTCACAGCTCCACTAGGCAGTGCCCCAGTAGAAACTCTGTGTGGGGGTTCCGACCCCACGTTTCCCTTCCACACTGCCCTAACAGAGGTTCTCCATGAGGACTCTGCCTCTGCAGCAAACTTCTGCCAGAACATCCAGGTGTTTCCCTACATCCTCTGAAATCTAGGCAGAGGTTCCCAAACTTCTGTTCTTGACTTCTGTGGACCCACAAGCTAAACACCACATGTAGGCTGCCAAGGCTTGTCGCTTGCCCCCTCTGAAGCCACAGTCCACACTGTACCTTGGCCCCCCTTTAGCCATGGCTATAGCAGCTGGGATGCAGGGCACCGAGTCCTGAGGCTGCACACAGTAGCAGGGTCCTGGGCCTGGCCCAGGAAACCATTTTTTACCTCTAGGCCTCCGGGCTTGTGATGGGAGTGGCTGCCGTGAAGGTCTCTGACAGGCCCTGGAGATATTTTCCTCATTGTCCTGGTGATTAACATTTGGTTCCTCATTACTTATGCAAATTTCTGCAACAGGCATGAATTTCTTCCAAGAAAATTGGTCTTTATTTTTCTTCTGCATCATCAGGCTGCAAAATTTCCAAACTTTTATGCTCTGCTTTCTCTTGAACACTTTGCCACTTAGAAACTTCTTCTGCCAGTTACCCTAAATCATCTCTCTGAAGTTCAAAATTCCACAGATCTCTAGGGCCAAGGCAAAATGCCACCAGTCTCTTTGCATATCAAGAGTGACCTTTACTCCAGTCCCCAACAAGTTCCTCATCTCCATCTGAGACCACCTCAGCCTGGACTTTACTGTCTCTATCACCGTCAGCATTTTGGTCAAAGCCATTCAACAAGTTCCTATGAAGTTCCAAACTTTCCCACATCTTTCTGTTTTCTGTCCAAGTCTCTAGGAAGCTCCAAACTTTCTCAGATTTTCCTGTCTTCTTCTGAGCCCACCAAACTTTTCCAGCCTCTGCCTGTTACCCAGTTCCAAAGTAGCTTTCACTTTTTTGGGTATCTTTACAGCAGCACTTCACTCTTGGTGACAATGTACTATATTAGTCTGTTCTCACGCTGCTAATAAAGACTTACCCAAGACTGGGTAACTTATAAAGGAAAGAGATTTAATTGATTCACAGTTCAGCATGGCTGGGGAGGCCTCACAATCATGGCAGAAGACAAAGGAGGAGCAAGGCATATCTTACATGGCAACAGGTCAAAGAGCATGTGCAGGGGAACTGCCCTTCATAAAACCAGCAGATCTTGTGAGACGTATTCACTATCACGATAACAGCACAGGAAAACCTGCCCCCATGATTCAGTTACCTCCCACCAGGTCTCTCCAACACGTGTGGATTATGGGAGCTACAATTCAAGATGAGATTTGGGTGGGGACACAGCCAAACCATATCAACTAAGGTAAGATGATATCTCACTGTAGTTTTTATTAGCATTTCTCTGATTATCAATGATGTTGAGCACTTTTATATATGTCTGTTTGCCATTTGTATGTCTTCTTTCAATAAATGTCTATAAACATCTTTTACCCATTTTTTTGATCAGATTGTTTGATTTTTTCCTGCAGAGTTGTTTGAGCTCCTTAAATATTCCAGTTATTAATCCCTAGTCAGATGGGTAGTTTGCAAATATTTTCTCCCATTCTTCACTTTGTTGATTGCGTCCTTTGCTGTGGAGAGCTTTTAAACTTGATGCAATCCCATTTGTCCATTTTGCTTTGGTTGCCTGTACTTCTGGGGTATTGCTTAAGTAATCTTAACCCAGATCAATGTCCTGGAGATTTTCCCAATGTTTTCTTATAGGAGTTTCAGTTTGAGGTCTTAGATTTAAGTCTTTAATCCATTTGATTTAATTTTTATATAAGGTGAGAGATAGGGGTCTAGTTACATTCTTCTGCATATGGATATCCAGGTTTCTCAGCACCATTTATTGAAAAGACTGCCTTTTCCCCAGTGTATGCTCTTGGCATCTTTGTCAAAAATGAGTTCACTGTAAGTGTGAGGATCTGTTTCTATGTTCTCTATTCTGTTCCATAGGTCCATGTGTCTGTTTTTATGCCAGTATCATGCTGTTTTGATTACTCTGCCTCTGTAGTATAATTTGAAGTCAGGTAATGCAATTCCTCCAGTTTTGTTCTTTTGCCTTAGAATATCTTTGGCTATTCTGGATCTTTTGTGGTTCTGTATACATTTTAGGATTCTGTTTTATATTTCTGTGAAGAACATTATTGGTATTTTGATAGAGATTGCATTGAATCTACAGGTTGCTTTGGGTAAAATGGACATTTTAACAATATTGATTCTTCCAATTCATGAACATGGAATATCTTTTTATTTTTTGGTACCCTCTTTGATTTCTTTCACAGTGTTTTATAGTTTTCATTATAGAGCTGTTTCACTTCTTTGGTTAAGTTAATTCCTAGGTATTTAATTTTATTTGTGGCTATTGTAAATGGGTTTACTTTTTAACTTCTTTTTCAGGTTACTTGCTGTTGGTATATGAAAATGGTAGCTTGTGAGTCTGTCATATATGACTCTTATGTTGAGGTGTGCTCCTTCTATATGCAGTTTTTTGAGGATTTTTTTTACCATGAAGGGGTGTTGAATTTTATCAAATTACTTTTCAGTATTAATTGAAATGATCATATGTTTTTTGCCCTTTATTCTGTTGATATGATGTATCATGCTGATTGATTTGCATATGTTGAATCCTTGCATCCTAGGGATAAATTCCACTTGGTCATGATGGATGATCTTTCTAATGTATTGTCAAATTCTGTTTGCTGGTATTTTGTTGAGAATTTTTGCACAAATATTCATGAAAGATATTGGCTTGTAGTTTTTTTTAAGTGCCTTTGTCCCGTTTTGGCATCAGAATAATGTTAGCCTCATAGAATGAGTTTGGAAGTATTCCCTCCTCCTCTATTTTTCAGTAGGGTTGGTATTACTTCTTCTATAAATGTTTGGTAGAATTGAGCAGTAAAGCCATTGGGGTCCTGGGCTTTTTTTTACCAGGAGGCTTTCTGTTATGGCTTGATCTCATTACTTCTTATTGGTCTGTTAAGGTGTTGGATTTCTTCATGGTTCAATCTTGGTAGATTGTATGTATCCAGGAAATTGTCTGTTTCTTCTAGATTTTCCAATTTATTGGCATATCATTGCTCATAGTAACTATTAACGATCTTTTGAATTTCTGCAGTATCAGACGTAAGGTCTCTTTTTCATTTTATATAATTAGATCTCGCTTTTTCCCTAGTCTGTCTAAAGGTTTGTCTTTAGGTTTGTCTTTTTTGAAAAGTTAAACATAACTTTTTGACCTTTTGTTTCATTGATCTTTTTTATTATTTTCTTTATTTCAAATTCACTTATTTCTTCTCTGATCTTTATTATTTATTTTCTTCTACTAACTTTGGGCTATTAGTTTGCTCTTGCTTTTTCACTTCTTTAAGATGCATAATTAGATTGTTTATTTGAAGTTTTTCCTCTTTTTTGATGTAGACACTTAGAGTTAGACACCTCCCTCATAGTACTGCTTTTGCTGCATCCCATAGGTTTGGTATGTTGTGTTTCCATTATCATTCCCTTCAAGAAATTTTTTGATTTCCTTCTTAGTTTCTTCATTGACCTCTGATCATTCAGAAACAGATTGTTTAATTTCCATGTCTTTGTGTAGTTTCAGAAATTCCTCTTGTTATTGATTTCTAGTTTTATTCCTTTGTGGTCAGGGAAGACACTTGATATTATTTCGATTTTATTGAGTGTTTTAAGACTTGTTTTGTGACCTAACATATAGTCCATCTTTGATAATGATCCATGTGCTGAGGAAAAGGATGTGTATTCTGTGACCATTGGATGAAATGTTCTCTAAATATCTATTAGATTCATTTGATCTATAGTGCATATTAAGTCTGTTTCTTTGTTGATTTTCTGTCTGGAAAATCTGTCCAATGCTGAAAGTGGGGTGTTGAAGTCTCCAGCTGTTATCTTATTGGGGCCTATCTATCTCTTTAGCTCTAATGATATTTTCTTTATATATCTGTGGTGCTCATGTGTTGGGTGCATATATATTTATAGTCATTATCTCCTCTTGTTGAATTGATCCCTTTATTATTATATAGTGACCTTCTTAGTCTCTTCTTATAGTTTTTATCTTGAAATCTATTTTGTCTGATATAAGCATAGCTGCTTCTGCTCTTGTTTGGTTTCCATTTGTATGGCATATCTTTTTCCTCCCTTTATTTTAAGTCTGTGTGTGTCTTTATAGGTGAAGTCTGTTTCTTGTGGGCAACAGATCAATGGATCTTGTTTTTTCATCCATTCAGCCATTCTTTGTCTTTTGATTGTAGAGTTTAGTTCATTTACATTCAATATTATTATTGGTAAGTAAGGACTCACTCTAGCCCTTTTGTTATTTGTTTTCTGATTGTTTTGCCGTCCTCTTTTCTTTTCTTTTCTTTTCTTTTCTTTTCTTTTCTTTTCTTTTCTTTTCTTTTCTTTTCTTTTCTTTTCTTTTCTTTTCTTTCCTTCCTTCCTTCCTTCCTTCCTTCCTTCCTTCCTTCCTTCCTTCCTTCCTTCCTTCCTTCCTTCCTTCTTTCCTTCCTTCTCTCCTGTCTTTTTTTAGTGAAGATGATTTTCTCTGGTGATATGATTTATTTTCTTGCTTTTTACTTTTTGTGTATTCATTGTATGTTTTCTGGTTTGAGGTTACCAGGAGGCTTGCAAATACTATCTTTAACCCATTACTTAACCTGACAAAAACTTAACACTGTTTGCTTAAACAGAGAAGCTAAAAGAAAATAATAAAAACTCTATGCTTTAACCCCATCCCCCTGCTTTTTAAGTTTTTGGTTTTTCTATTTATGTCTTATTGTACAGTCTATGTCTTGAAAAGTTATTATAGTTATCTTTTTTGATTGGTGCATTGCTTAGTCTTTCTACTTAGGATAAGAGTGGTTTATAACAATGGTTACTATGCTGTAATAATCTGCATTCTGTGTATTTACTACTACCAGTGAGTTTTGTACCTTCAGGTGATTACTTATTGCTAATTAACATCATTTTCTTTCTGACTGAAGTACTTTCTTTAACATTTCTTGTAGGAGTGGTCTGGTGTTTAGGAAATCCCTTAGCTTTTCTTTGTCTGGGAAAGTCTTTATTTCTTCTTTATGTTTGAAAGATCTTTTCACCAGATATACTATTGTAAGGTAGAAGGTTTTTTCCTTCAGCACTTTAAATATGTCATGCCACTCTCTCCTGGATTGTAAGATTTCCACTGAAAAGTCTCCTGTCAAACGTATTAGAGAGCTCCGTTGTATGTTATTTGTTTCTTTTGTCTTGCAGCTTTTAGGATCTTTTCTTTATTTTTGACCTTTGGGTTTGATTATTTAATGCCATGAGGTAGTTTTCTTTGGGTTAAATCTGCTTGATATTCTATAACTTTCTTGTATTTGGTTATTGATATCTTTATCTAGGTTTGGGAAATTCTCTGTTATTATCCCTTTGAATTAACTTTCTACTCCTGTCTCTTTCTGTACCTCTTCTTTAAGGCCAATAACTCTTAGATTGGCCCTTTTGAGGCTATTTTCCAGGTCTTGTAGGCATGCTTCATTTTTTTAATTCCTTTTCTTTGGTCTCCTCTGACTGTGTATTTTCAAATAACCTGTCTTCAGGCTTACTAATTCTTCCTTTTGCTCCATCAGTTCTACTATTAAAAGACTCTGACACATTCTTCAGCATTCCAGTCAAATTTTTCAGCTCCAGAATTTCTGCTTGATTATTTTTTATTATTTCAATCTCTTTGTTAAATTTATCTGATAGAATTCTGAACTTCTCTGTGTTATCTTGATTTTTTTTTGAGTTTCCTCAACATAGCTATTTTGAATTCTCTGTCTAAAAGGTCACATATTTCTGTTTCTCCAGGGTTGGTCTCTGATAGCTTATTTAGTTTATTTGGTGAGGTTATGTTTTCCTGAGTGGTGTTGATGCTAGTCAACAATCTTCAGTGCCTGTGTATTGATGAGTTAGGTATTTATTGTAGTCTTCACTATCTGAGGTTGTTTGCACCCTTCCTTGTTGGGAAGGCTTTCTAAATACTTGACAGGACTTAAGTGTTATTATCTAAGCCTTATCTGCTTTAGGGGCTCCCCCAGCCCCATAAGGCTATGGTTGTTGCAGACTTGTAGAGGTACCACCTTGATGGTCCTGGACAGGATCTGGGAGAACTCTCTGGATTACCGGGCGGAAGTTCTTGTTCTCTTTCATTACTTTCTCCCTCCAAAATGGAGTCTCTCTGTTCTGATCCACCTAGAGCTGGAGGTGTTGTGACACATGCACCTCTGTGGCCACCACCATTATGACTGTGCAGCAGAGCACTGGATCTCACCCAAGGCTTACGGTAACCACTCCCTGGCTACTTCTTATGTTTTCTCAGGGCCCTGGGGCTCCACAATCAGCAGGTGGCAAAGCCAGCCAGGCCAGTGTCCTTCCCTTCAGATTGGCAAGTTTCCCCTAGCCCTGGGTGGGTCCAGAAGTGTTGTCAGGGAGTCAGGGACTAGAGTCAAAAACCTTAAAATTCAATCTGGTGTTCTATTATACTGTGGCTGAGCTGGCACTCAAACCACAAGACACAGTCCTTGCCACTCTTCCTTCCCCTTTCCAAAGGCAGAGTAGCCTCACCTTGTAGCCACAGCCACTGTAGACCATGGGGAGTTCTGCAAGACTACTGCCAATTTTCCCTTAAGACCCAAGGGCTCTTAAGTCAGACTGTGGTAAATGCTGCCTGTCCTGGAACTCACCATTCAGGGCAGTGGGCACTCTTCTGGCCCATGGCAGAGCCAGAGATGCCATCCGAGGGTCAAATCCTGGAATCGAAGACTCCAAGATCTTACTCGGTGCTCTGCCCAACTGTGGCCAAGCTGGTACCTAACATGAAAGACCAAGTCCCCTTTGCTTAGTACTTAGGGAGTGCTAAGTGCTCTCTGTACTACATTGCTGCTGCTGGGGTGAAACGGAGGGTGGTGAGGGAGGGGTGGCATTGGCGATTCATAATTAAAACCAGGTACTATGAAGGCTCACCTGATTTTTGGTTCTTATGAGGGTGTTTTCTCTGTAGTTTTTTTTTTTTTTTTTTTTCTTAACAATTTTTGTTTTGTTTTGTTTTTCATTGATACTAATTGTTCACATTTATGGAATACCGTGTGTTTTTTTAACTTTTATTTTAAGTTCAGGGGTACATGTGCAGGTTTGTTACACAGGTAAATGTGTGTCATGGGGGTTTGTTGTCCAGATTATTTCATCACCCAGTTATTAAGCCTTGTATCTATTAGGTATTTTTCCTGATACTCTCCCTCCTCCCACTCTCCACCCTACAATCAACTCCAGTGTGTGTTGTTCCTTTCTTTGTTCCCGTGTGTTCTCATCATTTAGCTCCCACTTAAAAGTGAGAACATGTAGTATTTGGTTTTCTGATCCTGTGTTAGTTTGCTAAGGATGATTGCTATTCATGTCCCTGGAAAGGACATCATCTCATTCTTTTATTCTTTTATATGACTGATGTATTCCATGGTGTACATCTACCACATTTTCTTTATCCAGTCTATCGTGATGGCCATTTGGGTTGATGCCATGTCTTTGTTATTGTGAATAGTGCTGCAATGAACATATGTGTGCATGTGTCTTTATAATAGAATGATTTATATTCCTTTGGGTATATACCCAGTAATGGGATTGCTGGGTTGACTGGTATTTCTATCTTTAGGTCTTTGAGGAATCTCCACACTGTCTTCCACAATGGTTGAACTAATTTACATTCCCACCAACAGTGTATAAGCATTCCTTTTTCTCTGCAACCTCACCAGCATCTGTTATTTTTTGACTTTTTTGTAATATCCATTCTGACTAGTGTTAGATGGTATCTCATTGTAATTTTGATTTGCATTTCTCTAATGATCAGTGATGTTGAGCTTTTTTCCATGTGACTATTGGCCGCATGTATGTCTTCTTTTGAAAAGTCTCTGTTCATGTCACTTGCCCACTTTTTAATGGGTTTTTTTTTCTTGTAAATTTGTTTAAGTTTCTTATAGATGCTAGATATTAGACCTTAGTTCAGATGGATGGTTTGCAAAAAAACTCTCCCATTCTGTAGGTTGTCTGTTTACTTTGTTGATAGTTTGTTTTGCTGTGCAGAAGCTCTTTAGTTTAATTAGATACCATTTGTCAATGTTAGCTTTTGTTGCAATTGCTTTTGGTGTCTTCATCATGAAATCTTTGCCTGTGCCTATGTCCTGAATGGTATTGTCTAAGTTATCTTCCAGAGTTTTGATAGTTTTGGGTTTTACATTTAAGTGTTTAATCCATCTTGAGTTAATTTTTGTATATTATATTAAAAAGGGGTACAGTTTTAATCTTGTTCATATGGCTAGCCAGTTATCCCAGCACCATTTATTGAATAGAGAATCCTTTCCCCATTGCTTGTTTTTGTCAGGTTTGTCAAAGATCATATAGTTGTAGGGGTTCAGTCTGATTTCTGGGTTCTCTATTTTGTTCCATTGGTCTCTATGGCTGTTCTTGTACCAGTACCATGCTGTTTTGGTAACTGCAGCCCTGTAATATAGTTTGAAGTTGGGTAGTGTGATGCCTCCAGCTTTTTTTTTTCTTTTCTTTTTTTTTTGGTAGACAATTGTTAAATTGGTGTCATTGCAGGGGGAATGATTAGTGGAACCTTCTACTCCACCACCTTACTGCCAGTCACTTTTCTTAAATCAACAATTCTCAAATTGTTGAAAGCCTTGGGTAATTTTCAGAGTTCTGAAAGAAATGGTTTTGACATTTTTTGCCAGTTTTCTCATTGCTTTTATGGAGGAGCAGATTTTTAAAGTCTTTATTTTACCATTCCAGAAGTGCTTCTTTAGGTACAGACTTGAGGGGAAATACATTGGGGTCAATTTTGGACTAATTAAATAAAACTTGTCTTTGAGACACCCAAGAGGAGATATCCAGTACATATTTAAATATGTGTCATGTAACAGATGCAATGGTTAACATTTCTTTTAGGACTTCAGAGGAAGAGCTGAGTTAATCATATTTCTCAGCTCATTGCATGTTAATGTCATTGGTTTATGCAAAGCCCCTCTCTGGTAGTTATTCATGTATGTATGTATGTATAATTACTCATATGACATTTCCATTCTTCCCTTCCATATGAAATCATTCCAATATGTTTAATATATATCTTTTGGCTCATTAAGTGTTCTCCCAAAATTTGTGTTAATGTTTTGTGTTCAAGTTTTCTGTGCGGTCAAGAAAATATTGTATCATACGTGTTTACACACATACACACCCACAACACACACACATCAGAGGGGTTCTCAAACATCGCTGCACATTGGAATCACCTGTGTAGCTTTAATCTAATGTCTCACTTGCAGCTCATACCAAAAAATCAGACTCTATGATGGGACCCAGGCATTATAGTTCTTAAATTACCCCAGGTGATCTCAATGCACAGTCAAGTTTGAGAACCGGTGATATATATCATTCCATTTTTTTACTTTTTAAAAAACTCAGCACTGTTTTAAAGATCTGTCCATGTTTCTCCTTGTGTGTCTAGTCCAGAGATCAGCAAACATTGTTTTTGTAAGGGATCACATAGTAATCATTTTTGGCTTTGCAGATCACGTGGTCTCTGTTGCAACCCAGCTCTGCTGTTGTAGTGTGAAAACAGCCATAGACAATACCTAAAGAAACAGACATAGCCATTTTCTAATAGAACTTTATTTATAAATAATTTATAAACAAAAAGACAAAACCAAGAGGTGGGCTACATTTGGCCCATGGGCCATAGTTTACTCACCTCTGATGTAGTCATTTGTTTCCAATTACTGGGGCATCTCCATGGGGTGCATCTACTACATTTACCTATCCTCTCTTCTAGTTAGAGGTTAGTTTGCTTCAAATTCTTCACTACCACAAGTTATTTGCAATGAATATAAATCTGCTCATCTACTCATATCCTTATGGCCCCGTACAATAAGTTATTTGAGAATTTCTGGACTATAGGGCATCAGTAACAGTAACTTTGACTATATAATTCTAGGTGTCTCCAGAATAGCTGTACCAGTTTACCCTCCCACCAGCAGAACATAAGAATTCCTGGATCCTCACATCTATACCAACACTTGGCATTATCTAGCTGTCTAAAACTTGCCAGTTTAATAGTTTAATTCGAATTTCTGATTATAATACTTTGTTTATTTGTGTGTTTATCTGGTTAATAACTGTCTCCCATAAAATTCTATACATACTCCATGAGAGCAAACATCTTATCTGGTTTTGCTCACTCTTATTTCCAGTGCCTAGCATAAGCCTTGCACGTAGTAGGTGTTCCATAAATATTAGTGGAACAAGTACGCAGATATGTGGGCACCTCTGTGTTAATCATACAAAAACATTCATTTTTTATTGATAGGTTTGAACTGGTGACTTGAATTGAGAAAAGGGAACCTGTTTTGAGTAGCAGGATTCCTAACCTCAAGAGGACTTATACTTGGGGAAAGAGGGCAAAAGTATTCATGTATTCCACTTATTCAAAAAATATTTCAGCATTTATGCTATGTTCCAGGCATTATGCACAATGGTGAGCAAGACAGCTACAGTCCTACCCTCAGGGAGCCCACAATGTGATGGAGATGTCAACTAGCTGGGCAAAATATTGTCATACAGTGAGAGGAATGCTATGATTGGGTAAGTATCAGATACTCTGGAGGCTCTTAGTAGGTGTACCCTAACATAATCTATTAGGAGTTAGGGAAGACAAGTACAGTGAAAATACACGATGACTTCTTATGAATGCCCAGCAAACTTCCCTGGTAGTAGGATGTTAAAAAAAAAAAAAAAAAAAAAAAAAAAAAAAAAAAAACTCACGGACTCATAGAAGAGAACAGTAATATTCTAGCAGTGTTATACAAACAAGCTTAGATGTGTCTTCAAGATGTTCTGCAAATAGTGGAGTGATTTAAAGGAATTTAAGATAATTATACTTAAATTCCCTTTCTCCAATTGTTCTATTTTTGACTCCTAGAGAGGAATTGCTGGAGTGGTTCTCTTTCACTTTATTAGCTGTAAAATAAATATCTCCAGATGCTCAGAAATGTAAAGGCTACCATGCTTCTTTGGCCAATGGCTGATGTGATCAGTAATGAATACAAAGTCTTCAGTAAACCGTAACTGATCTCTTACCATTTTGAAAGTTTAACTGTTTGGGGAAAGTTTTGGATTCTTGCGAAAAGCAGAGTTGAAATTTAATGGCTTGGATTTGCTTACTGAGCACTCCCTCATCCCAACCACTTATATACACACCCTGAAGAGTTTCCCTAAGTATAATCATGGATTTAAAAGTCCATAAAAATCTACAGTTTCCAAACAACAGCAATTACTTTAGCTATCCTTGCTTATTCTTCCTTCTCTTTCTGCATAATTTATTTTCATCTCTCCCTTCCCATTTTTTTCCCTTTTTCCCCCTCTAACAATGTTAGGAGCAAAGACTGATATTAATTACTTACGTTTCATTTTATGATTGAAAGAAAGCTGCAGGCATCTGGTCCACACTCCACATTGTTAGAGACAGAACTTGGGTCCAGAAGGTTAACCGACCTGTTTACAGTCTCACTGCCTGTGTTTATTCTCAGTGGTGGTGGTGGTGGGTGGGGGGGTGATGGGGAGAATCAGGATAAATATCAAAGAACAGTTCTAGATAAGGTAACAAGTGTTAGGAAAACTACTAGCACAGAAAATTAAAAGCAACAGCAAAGAGCACACAGATGGCAGTGTTCCATCAACCTTCTATATTGTCTTGCTTATCTTTGAGGACTGCCATGGAATAAATAGTTCTTGAGCCCTATTATACTCAGGACACTGTTATGGGCATGGCTAAGTGCTGATGTCTTTCTTCCCTGGTCTGAGGGTTATTCTCTGTTACCACTCCTCTTCTCCTTTCCTGTCCCATACCATTCTCTGCCCTTCTCTGTCCTGCTCTGTGATCTTGGAGGAGGATCCCCATGGACTGCATCACCAGACTTCCTTACCACCACACCTTTAGTTGAGCTCAATCAACAGGCACAGACATGAGATAGGACAAAAGGAAAACAGGTAGAAGTATTTCTTCCCACCCCTTCCTTCTCAGACAGCAGCTGAGATCTTCTATGACAATAGCACCATTGTGCAAACCCCTCCCTTCTCTATGTGACAGCTTACAAGGGGCTCTGCTTTTTGTGTTCTCCTCAGGCTTTCGGATGGTAAAGGCTTCCTGCTGTGCTAGTCTCTGTGTGCCTCAACACCTCTTATTTATTCTCATAACCCAGTTGTGGTCTCTTTATTTAAGTTTCTTCATTTGAACTTTCTGAGTTGAACTCTGTTTTCTATTGGGATCCAAACTGATAAGATGATTCCTCTATCTTACAGTACTTTCACTGATAGTACTAGATGTAGAACAGTACTATAGAAATTTAGAGAATGAAGAACAAAAATCTTGATCTTACAACCTCATTGCAGAAATGGGAAAGACAAAAAGACGCACACAGGGATGTTAAGTCCCCAAACCCAATAAACAAGAGCAGAATCAACCCCATATGTACAGAGACAGGTGCAAGATGCACGCAAGTAGGAAAGCGGGGAAGATAAACATGTTTCTCTGAACCTCTGTTCCCACCACAGTGTGATTCACAAGTGCCTGCTTGTGCTGTGAGCTCTCCCATGGGGCAAGATCATCATAACACAATGTCACCCCAGGGGGTGCCTACATTTTAGTTTGCCTGTTGCTGGGGAAAAGACTTGCTGCTTTGTGTTTCATTTGATGAAGGTAATGCTTCCTTATCGGAAAATCATTCCATTCTAAGGTACTTTATGTTTTCCTGTTTCTCCAAAGTCTGTCATTTCCTACAGGGTGTATATCTGTTTCCTTTTGTCACGGTTCAGAGGAAATACCACATTTCATGAAGATTTCATTTAGGAGAAGGAAAAATAGCAGTTTTAATACTGTAAGTATTTTGTTGTCGTTGTTTTCTGAAACAACGTATTGAATCTCATGCGTGATGGGCAAATGCTCCTCTCTCTATGACTTCCGGGGGCATGTGCCCATGAACTGGGTGATGAGCCTCTTTGTAGACAGATATTGTTCTTTCATTTTGTCTTTATACAGTGGGGTGTATATATTCAGCCACTCGTAGCTTAGTGCATTTTCAGTCTTGTTTTAGCCACTGTGCTAAACTGAAGCACAAAAGGCTCTTCATAATATCTTCCCATTATGGATTTGGGACAGAGGGGCCTTACAAACACTTTTCTGTGGCTCTGTTTTGGATGGGCCCAGAAAAGCTCATTTCCTTGGTGTCCAGGGATATGCTGTTAGCAATCACTCAAGAAAATCCACAGGGCAAAGGCTCTTCTGAAGCATTAGGATTTTACTTCTCTTAAATTCTTCAGGTAATACAGATGAGGCGAAAACTCTGGGAAGCCCCAAAGGAGGGACTCTTGTGTTACTGTGATATACACAAATTTAATTTAACTGCCCTTCAGAATTCATTTATTCATTCACTTAACAAAAATATATTAGGCACTTACTATGTGCCTGACACTAAACAGGGTATGAACAACATTTAAAGTCAAAAAGGAATGACCTTGATCCTCAAGAAGTTTAGAGCCCTGTGGCTTATCTGTTCACTACCATTTAAAGGCAACCCCAGAAGACAAATAACCTTCTTAGACTTATTTCTTAAGTTGTTCCACTTGTTTTTTCACAGGCTATAATAAGTAGTATTGTATGTTGCAATTTTATCTTCTCTACTTTATTTAAACATTACAACTACTTTGTGAGGTCAATCCAGTTAGTATAATATCCCTCATTTTATAAGTTAAGACTGAGATACTATGTAAGCCCAAAGGTTTACTCTGCAGTCACAGTTGAGAGAAGTCAGGCCCTGAACCTCACTTGAGAAAAGCCTTTTCTTTCTCCACTTTACCACTAGACTGTACCTGGCCTCTGTTATTATTTTCTCGATGTGTTAATCTTGTTCGTCACCTAGAAGACTTTAAGCTCCTAGAGGCTCAGTGTCATATATTCTTTGAACTACTCAAAACATTTAACACAATGTTGAGCATATTGTTAATCCATATGGATTGGGTATATTGATTTAGCAAGATTTAAGTTAAACTTTGAGATGTGATTGAGAGAACTGACAAGGTCGTTCAAGCTCACCTCTCCAGGACCTACATATTTAAAAGAGCATTGGCATTGACTTCTTCCTTTCCAAATGACAGTCTTCTGGATGGGTTTAATTTACTGTGGGTTAGGATACTTGGGAGAGGATGAGACCACTACCTGGGAGAGTTAATGGCTGAAGATCTTACTCATATTCTTCATTGGAAGTTAATGCATGAGTAATTCTCGAGTGGCTTAACCAGGCCCTGAATTTCACTGGGGCGATTATGATTTTAATTTAACATATCCTGCCATACAGTGTGTGAAATATGCAGCCAGCAGCGATCGCTATGAGATGAAAGCCCAGTTGTGTTTATTTTAAGAGACTTGTGGTTCTTTGCCAAAGCCAACATTCCTGGGCGGTGAATAGACTGAGTGAATCATTCAAAGTAGGTGAGAGGTCACAAGGCTGAAAAAAAAAAAAAAAAAAAAAAGAAGAAGAAATCTGAAAGCTTTTCCTGTCAAATGGCAACCTTTGAAAAAACATTTATAAAGCAAAATCTATATGGAAATAGGTCTTTTCAAGATGAACCTTCTGCCTGTAAATCCTAAAGATCTCTTCTTTAGCTCCAGATAATTAACCCTGCTGTTGTTCACCTTTCCTGGAAATCAGGGCAGAGAAATACTCTAGTTCCTATCTCTGGCTCTGGACAATGCCCTCATTAGAGAATAGAGCAGTATCCATGTTCTTTTTTTTTGTTTGTTTTTGTTTTGAGATGGAGTCTCACTGTGTCACCCAGGTGGGAGTGCAGTGGCGTGATCTCGGCTCACTGCAAGCTCTGCCTTCCCCGTTCATGCCATTCTCCTGCCTCAGCCTCCTGAGTAGCTGGGACTACAGGCGCTTGCCACCACACCCGGCTAATTTTTTCTTTATATTTATTTATTTATTTATTTAGTATTTTTAGTAGAGACAGGGTTTCACCGTGTTAGCCAGGATGGTCTCGATCTCCTGACCTCATGATTCACCCGCCTCGGCCTCCCAAAGTGCTGAGATTACAGGCGTGAGCCACTGCACCCGGCCAGTATCCATGTTCTTGAGGGCAGTGTAGACATTTTATTTGTGAGAAGCAGGCTGGCATACTGCCCATGACTTTGGTGAGTATCAGACAAATCTTCATCACCAACACTGGATTAATTATGTATCAAGCATTATGGAATATCAACAAGAGCCAGGCATGACATTAAAGGCTCAGGATATGACAACTATTTATTAAGCACCTACTGTGTAGCAGGCATCTATTTAATCTTCTCTCATCCAATAATATGGCCATTTTAAATTTCCACTTAACAGATGAGGAAACTGAAGTTTGTGGAAGTGAAGTCACATAGTTGGTTAGTGATCAAGATAAGATTCAACACTGAGAAGGAAGAAAAGAACCCCTTCTATTACCACCAACTAAAATAGTGGAATATAAAAGAGTATGCAGTTCGTTCTTTGACTATATGAAATGCAACGTCTATCTTTATGTGAAAGACAAACAATGAACAAACCAAATTCTGCTGTTCAGTATACCGTAGAACATCAGGATGGAAGATACCTTCCGTGAGCCCAGCCTTAAGAGAAACCAAAAGGAAACAAATCACACAAGATACAAAGTTGGGCCTGTGAGTGAATAGGGCCAGAAACTTGAACTCCAGCGACATGACATGCATAGCAGAAGTCCATCCCAGTTATCCCTTGAGATATCCCTTGAGATGAAATGCTGGAGTTTCCAGAGGCTCCATTGAAAATACAGGGCCTCTGGAAGGGGAACTCAATAGTCTGTATCAGATTTTCCCTAGATTGTTTCATTTGGTAATTAGTCATCATCTTATGGAGCAGAAAGAACCTGGCTGAGGGCCCAGTGGGATGGATCCCAGTGGGCTAGACTGGCGCACCTCACTGAAACTGGGTATGATGGAAAGTTCTGGGGCAGGAACAATTTAGGGAAAGCGGTTCCAGGTGGAGGGCAGTCCTTGGGAAGCAGGAAGGCCCCTTCTCAGTGGTGGGGCACAAAGCTCTAGAAGGGAGTCTCAAGTAGAAAGATGGAAGTTAAATTCACCAGAGCTCATCTGTGGGAGCAACAGTGAGAGTGAGCAGTTGGGGAGCATCTTTTAAAGGTTCACATCTGGGCTGTCAATTGAGTTTTGGTGGTGATGGGGTGTGTATCATGTGTTCACGCACCTGCAGGTAAAATTTTCTTTTAATGAATATTTTGTCAGAGTCTTCACTTTCCCTTTTATTACCTCTTCGGTGGATATGTTGGGGAACATATACTGGAAGAGGTTTTTGAGAGCTGTACTTTGTGGGAATATTCTTGGCAAGCCCTGAGTGTAGACATGGCCTCAGCTGATGATTCTCCAGAGAAACCTGGGTATTCCCTTCATTTTCAGGTGGGGGATTTGGAGACTCAACACAGACCTCTATATGAAGGACTGATGCATGTGTATGTTCAGGAGGGGGTTGGGGAAACATTTGGGAGTGATTTTCCTGTGGTCCCTTATGGCTTCGGTGGTGCCTCCTGTCTTCCTTTGTTTCTCCGCATCTCCCTGACCACTGTCTCCCTAGCCCTCATGCCAGATCGATGGAAGTAGCATCTTTTGTGATTTATTTTCTTTTACCCTTTTCTAAAACCTAGCTGATTGAAGACATTGCCCCAGTCATTTCCAACATACTCTGCTGCCTCTTCAGCCTGTCATGGGCTCTCCCGATTCAGAGCAGAGGTGGATGCTGGCAAGGGACAGGCAGCCCCCAGGTGAAGGTTGAGCTGACAGTGGCTGGTTTTACATAGTTTGGAGAATAGATGAGAGAGGGGAGGGCAGCAGCTTCTGGTACAGAGCCCTGGAGGGGACAAAGGAGCAGCAGCCACAGCACAGTCTGTGGGGAGGGAAAAGGAGAGGGGATTGTGAAGCTGAGCATCTAGCTTCTAGCCAAGCTATGAACTACAGAGCTGGCTGTAATCAGCTCCATACACACTCCTTCTTCTTAGAGAACATACAAAGCAAAGCGTGAATATAAGTTGACCATATATATAATTATCAATGATGTATTTAGCATTTGTTTATGTACTTAATGAACACACATAGGATTGACTATATCCTAGGCATTATCCTAAGGGCTTCATAAATAATAACTCATTGAATTCATCACAACTATATGATGTAGCACTAATATTATCTTCATTTTACAGATCAGGAAATGAAGACACAGGTTAGCTAACTTGCTTAAGGTCACACCCGCAGTAAGTGGCAGAGTCAGATACAAATCCCCCAGAATAATGTACTTTGCTACATTACCTCTTTTGCTAGCGTGCCAATGAGAAAATGAAGGAAGTAGCTAGCACTAAATATACCATGTAAAATAATAATTGTTGTTATTATTACTATTAGCTAGTGCTCCACTCCTATAATACTTGCAGATGGCTTAAGCACCTGTGAATAAACAGTTTAGCACAGTTCCCGTTCTGGAAGCCTCGGTTCAAATACTGATTCTCCTACTCATTAGCTGTGAGATATTAGACAAGTTACTTAATCTCTCTATGTGTCAGTTCCTTAATCTGTAACATGGAAGTGATAATGGTCTTTACCTCATTGGTTTGTTGTGCATATTAAATAAGGTGATGTTTGCACAACACTTAGTAAAATGCCTGACACACAGTAAGTGCTCAGTAAATACTTGTTCATGTTACTACCTGTTTCAACGGAATTAAATTGATTTTCATTTTTCAGAGCTTCTTTTCGTCTAGTCAGTCAGCCACTTATTTCCAGAGATTTCCTGGTGATATTGCCTTACGTTTATTTGTGGAAATGCCAGTATGTTTTAAGCTTGCAGGTGAGTTACTCCGTTTAATTTTGAAGTTGATGGGGCAGGTATTGTCCCCTTGTGAACGATGTGGAAACTGAGGCCAGAAAGATGAAATGACTAGATCAAGCCTATATAGCCAGTCATGGTAGGTTTTTGACTAATATTCCAGAGCTCTTTCCAACATATGCACACCCGTACCTACCCTGCTACCCACACAGAGACACACCCTTGGGCTCCCTAATTTGGTGTCGCCTGACCTAAATTCTTGATCTCTTGCTGTCCACATAAGCAGGGACCTATTTTCTCCATGTGCTTCTTTGGAAGATGATGAAGAAGTAACCCTCTATAGACTCTGCTCCCTCCTTCTCCCCTTTTCGCTCCATTTCACATTTATGGCTCTAGGGACTCACTAAAGCCTGCTTTCCAGGGCCAAGAGCCAGACCATTTCCTATGTGGGATTTTCAGGGAATGATAAAGGTAACAGGACTAGAGACTGCTTTATCATGAATGTTGTTTTTTATGGCAATGCTGAGCCCAAATCACGAACCTCACATCTAATATTTTAGGCAGTAAGTTTGGACTAAATCCAGAGCTTGGCCTTTTACTTTCAGCACTAAGTAGAAGAGATATGAGGGCTGATGGATTGGAGAGGCCTAGTTAGAGAGTGACTGGAGGGGCTGGACTTGGCCTTGTGCTGCATGGAGATCTGCCTTGAGATCCAACAAAGGACTCTGGGAGAAAAGAGATGTTTGGGTTTGGGGGATATGCCTTTTGCTTCTAGGAAGGCAATTGGGGTTCCCTTGCTTATGGTTCCAGATCAGGTTTCATCTCTTTGGCCATAGGACATTTTCTTAAGTTCCATGGCTGGATAGTTGCTGCATGGAGAGGAGATGCTTGCTATAAGGGTCCCAGCACATGGAAAGTCTGCTGCATTGGTGTCACTCTGTGCTGTCCAGCTAGCCCTTGGTCCCTTATGCTGCCCCCATCCCCTGCTTTCTGACCAGAGTCCTCCTCAAAATACAAATATTATATCCCCACACTTGAATGACTACTGTTCTCTGGATTTGGCTTTGTGCTTTCTAACCTGGTGAGCAAATTCTCATAGGGCTTTGTGGTGTCAATGATCATGGATTTGAATGTGACCTTCGTCATGTTAGTCAGAGCTTTCTGGAAGCAAAACCTTAACCTGAAAAATTGAAGCTAATAATGGAATTTCAGGCACTGGTATAGACCCCAATGCCTTTCAAATTATTCTACCCAGAATACTTACTCTTCTGCCCACCCATAGAACCAACTCTGAATTCCTATGTAAACAAAGACATAAGCTTTTTTGATGAAAACTCTAGAGAGGTAGTACAATGTGGTGGTTGGATGTTCTCACTCATAAGTGGGAGTTGAACAATGAGGACACATGGACACAGGGAGGGGAACTTCACACACTGGGGCTTGTCGGAGGGTGAGGGCCAAGGGGAGGGGAGCATTAGGACAAATACCTAATGCATCGGGGCTTAAAACCTAGATGACGGGTTGATGAGTGCAGCAAACCACCATGGCACATGTATACCCATGTAACACACCTGTACATTCTGCACATGTATCCCAGAACTTAAAGCAAAGAAAAAACAAAAAACAAAACAAAATTTAAAAACCCAGGTACTCACTAGGAAAAAAAAGATTATTCGTATGTAAGCTGTCTTTAAGTAATAAAGCTAAACAAGTGAAGTGAATCCAGGTACTACTAAAATTTTAAGGAAACTCTTGTAGAAAAAAAAAATGTGATGGTTAAGATTAAGGATCAGGGAAGTGAAATGCATCCCACCTTCATTTACGGTTTTCAACCCATTCTGTCCAGTGTGCACCACTCCATTCTCCCTGATCTCCCTGGCTGTACATTGTTTCCTTTCAGTTTCTTCAGATTTGACCCCATGGTCAGTGATGGGGACTTGGCACAGGTAGGGAACAATCTCTCTCTGTGGCTTACTAGCAGGCTTCATTGCCTGTGAAGGTGCTCGGTCATAGCCCATGCAGCAACTCTGCATGGTTAGTCTGCTGCTGAAAGGATGTCTGCTTCTGCATCACAATATAATTCAGTGGTGGTTAAAGTTCCCCCCAGTCTTGAGATTCTGTGAACCTTCCTGCCTCTCACCTCTCAGCTTCACCAATGACTGGCCCTCCTGAGTGAGGCTGACAATGGAATGTGAGAGGCAGATGCTGAAGTTCCCTCACCCTTCCCTTAAGCACTGTCTGTGGAGATGAGAGGAAGTTTATGATGGAGAGTTACCTCAGCAGTGAGTGGTTCGGGAGTAGTAAGTAGTATTGTTTCAAATGCCAACCTTAATTTGAAAAGGTAGCCTCATAATGGATGTCACTGTGCATGAGGATTACCCCATTTTTCTGGGGTGATTGGTGGGAAGAGCCACCCAGGACTTAACAATGACACTTCGGTGTGACAGACTGGACAGAAATCAAGCATTCTCCTGAGGCCATGACTTTTATGTTTGTCTCAGGAAGTCTGAGAGGGGCGGTAGATTGGAAGAGGGGAAGTTACCTGCCATAAGCAACAAGGGGCAATCTGTTCAGTGATCAGGGAGAATGGAGTGGCAATAAAGCCTTGCCTGAATGCTGTGGACGGGAAAACCATGCCCCAGATGGCAGCATAAACATTCAATTATGCATCAGATGCTTGGCAGAGGACATTTGGGTCCTTGCTTTCTTCCCCAGGCATCATAACCTTCCCTCTGAGTGCCCACAGACAGAAGATAAGGCCAGATGCAAGGCCCCAAAGGACAGGCAATATAGCATAGTAAAAAATGGGGGCACTAGGGGAGGATTTTAGTTCTAGTCCACTGTTTACCAACTGTGTGACCTTGGGCTGGTCTTTCAACCTCTCTAAGCCTTTGTCTTCATCTGAAAGATTATGATATGATTTCTACTTTGTAGGGATACAGTGAGGGCTAGATGAGCATCACAGGTTGTGTTCTGCAGAAGTAGAGCCTGCAGTGATATTCTGTGCCAATGATTTATTAAGAACGTGCCCCCAGGGGAGATCAGCCAGGAAGTGGTGAAAGTAAGACAGGGGTGAGAAAGAAGCTAAGCAAGTCTCAGCTTCAGCTTGATCCTGCAGGAGAGCTCAACAGGGTACATTATTCACTCAATTAACTCAACTTGGAGAGTGTTGGCTTTCCTGTTCTAGTCAGTTACTGGCCAAAGGCCTGAAGGTAAGGGGTGGTGGTGAATGTAAACTCCCAGGCATTTCCAGTTCTCTGTATCTGAGGAATGGCTCCAGGTTTGGTGTGGGCTGTTAGGAGCCAAAGGACACTTAAGCTGGGAGAGGAGTTCATAGAAAAAAATATAAGGAATGAAAGGATCTGGACCAGAAACTAAAAATTACAGTGTCTTCTACGGTGAAAACAATATTTGTATTGGTCAGGTATTCATTATGGATTATCCAAATCACATGGATCTGCTTTCAACCAGGAACAGAATACCGGCTCATGCCCCTAGACCTCCATAAGAGAGTAAAATCTTCAACTATCTGTAAGTGATCTCATATTGAAAGCCTGGACAAAGAAAGGAACATTTAGGGAAGATTGTCTAAGGGAAAAGCCATTTCTTTCTTCCAATAAGCACATTGTACTCTGTCCTGGAGTGAGTCAGAGAATAGACACACTGAATGGTCCATATTAATGTAACCCCTTTCAGAATCGCCTTCACTGTGTGGTGCTTGATGCTATGAAAGACCAGCAACCAAAGACATCTAGAAACACATTGTATTAAGAAACATTAGGTTTGTTGAGCTAGTTGCCACAAAAGAGAAAATATAAAGGCATCTTAAGGCCCTTGGAAAGAGGGAGCAGGTAGGGGCCTCTCACTGGGATTAGGCTTGCTCCAAGAGATTCTCAGGAGGAATTAGGAAGCAGGGACCAATTATGGATTGGGCGCTCTCAAAAAGCAGGGGCAATTTTGTGTTTGGGCATCTCAATAGTTTTTATACAGAACAAATAAGGCTGGAGCTGTCACAGGTAAAGGAACAGCAGTCACTCATGTTATTCAGAGAAGGAGAATGTTTAGTTATTTTTGTGATAACTGGGTAACTTTATCTTTATCTTGTTCCAAATATGATCATGGAATGGTCTTGTCCCAGCACTGTTTATGTTATTTGAGAACATCACGGTCTGGCTGCCAGCAGGACCATTTCTCACTCTGTCTGGTTGTCGGCAGGGATGTATTTTATTTCCTTCCTCAATGGTATACACTTTTTTCTCATCAAAGTTAAAAGAAACAGTCCTACTAGTTCTACAGCAGCAGTACAAATTCTGAGGAGCAATAGCCCTTGTGCCACCTGGAATGTGGCACAAAATATCTCATGGGAATTTCATTCAAAATTTAATACTAAGAAAAAATATCTACTTAAGGAATGATAGTCTTCCTTCTTCATGATAGCAAGGTCTAGGCAACACATCCTACTTTTTTCTTCTTCTTCTTCGTCTGCCTTTTAGGATGCCCAGAGCCATATTTGAAGCTCCTTTGACCTTTTTGGTCTGCACATATGCATTCAATTTTCTCCCTGATATTAATTTTCTATTTCTATTTGGCTATTTTTTTGTTGTTGGCTTCTTCAGATCAAATTGGCGAAGGAATGAATAAATTCTGCATTGAGCCATGTTGCACAGCTTGAAGTGAACACAAAATTAGATCTTGCATTAGTTTCCAGTTATTTTATGAATGTAATGTGCCTCTCATAATTTAAGGGCAGAGCAGCTATCTTTTCTTTCTTCAATTTCCTTCCTTCCCATAACATAGCACAAAGAGATGTTAAATAGATGCTATTTGGAAACTTTGTTTTTGATGGAAGATATTTTGGGGATTCTTGCAGGCAGACAGTAGAGGTCACCATGGAGCTGTGCATGATGGAACAGCCTCTCATGGACCTGGTAATTTAGCTGCATTGGTCTGAAATTGCATGAGGTTTAATAATTCAATTTAGATGAGTGTACTTTTTGCTCTGGTCATTCAATAGACAGCACTTTGTGATGGTTACCTTTATGTCACTTTGCTAACACAGTTGTTTGCAGGAGAGAAAGCAGCTTTTACATATTGTTTATTGAAAAAAAAAATCCATCTTAAGCACTAAGGAACTCTGGGAAAAATGGTTACAAAATGTGTTTACTTAAATATTGTGAAACGAGGATGGAAATTCGCAGTGCAGGGTATTTGTCATCTGCTCATGACTAGCAGATGGCCGCCTCCTCCTCATCCTCCTTTGCGAGCCGAATGACTCACATCTTACAGAGTGTGCAAAATGAAATTTCGAAACTCTCCAGAGTAGAGGTGGCAGTGCCATAATTCCATGCAGGAAGAGTGTGCCAGCCAGATTACTTTGCCAGCCAGCATGCTGCCAAAACTTCATAAAATGTCTCTCTCGTTGGAAAAAAAAAAAAAAAAACGCGTTTGGATGTCTTTCCACACATGTTCAATCCACTGTCTCTGAAAGGATACAGGGTATGTTTCAGGCTATGGGGAAGCCTGTGTAGGTGAAAGGGAGCAGGTGGTCTGCCAGCCTAGAGCTGGGTAGTAATCACTTCTACCAAGGTGAATCACAGAATGTGGGCTCACCTGTTTTGGCTGGTCAGCCCTAGAATGGTTGTAGATCTGCCTCCAGCCATCAACAGAGCCGTCATATGCTCTAAAAATTAAGAGATTAAATACAGTTTAAAGAGATACAAGTCGTTTAAGTTCAAAGTTTTTCTTTTTATCTTTTGTTTAATTAAAAGGAACTCCGATCTGCTACACTTCACCAAAAAATAAAGGCTGTATTACAGGCAATTGTACTTGTTTTAAAAAAAGAGCCCTGTCAGTCAGGTGGACTAACAGATAACTTGATTTTTAGCTGCAGATTCTACTTTCCTTCATCTGATAGCTAGTCACCAAAGATTTCTCCCTCATCTCCACCCCCCACCAATGAACTGCACCTCCCAATATTTACACCTTTGTGTAGTATCCTCCTTTTGAGGTCAAAAGAAGTCTTTGAGCTTTCACCTGGGTCTCCTGGAACACTTGCTCTGGAAGAAGCCCGCTGCTATGTAGGAAGTCCGACTACCCTGAGACCTCTATGTTTTGAGGAAGTCACATGTCACATGAAGAAACTGCATGGAGAGAGAAATTCCTGGCAAGCTCCTAGGTGTTTCAGGCTGTTGAACAAGATGTGACTAAAGAAGCCATCTTGAACATCCAGCCTAGTTGAGTCTTCTGATGACTCCAGCCACCATCTACTGCAACCACCTGAGAGAACCCAAGAACTACCTAGCTGAGCCCAGTCAACCCACAGAACCATGACAGATTATAATACAGACGGTCCCTGACTTATGGTGGTTTGACTCATGATTTTTCAACTTTAAGATGGGGCAAAATCATTCACATTCAGTAGACTCCTTGACTCATCTTGGCGCTAAGTCTGAATAAACCCATCATAAGTTGAAAATATTATGAGTCAAAAGTACATTTTAAACTTACAATGGGTTTATCTAGATGTAGCCCCATGGTACGTCAAGAAGCATCTGTAAATTATTTTAAGCCACTATGATGTTTTCCACAAAACATAGATAACTTAAACACTGTGACACTTTACACACACACACACACACACACATGAGAGAGAGAGAGAGAGAGAGAGAGAGAGAGAGAGAGAGAGATCCATAGAGAGAAATCAAGTGGCTAAACAATAACTGATAGGCAGATTTTGTTAAAACTTAGTAGTTGGAAGCACTTTTGTTGTGGCTTGAACCTCAAATATTTTCTGGGGGACCTTAGACTCTAGTGATACGATGAACAGAAACTCATGAGTATATATAACACGGTGAATTTAAAAACCGCTCTTTGGTGCTGCATGAGATTGGGGCATACTCTATGAAGCTAAGGAGTAGCAGAGAACCTGGAAGTAATTAAACACAGCAGTACACTTGTCAGCCGTGGGGCATCCATTCTTCATTTATTATTGGGTACCAAGCCATCTGAAACATGTAGGTAACTGGGAGATGAGAAAAAATGTCCTGACAAGTTATTTAGAGTAATGAAGAGAGAATGTTATCAAAAAAGATTAAAAGTTCTGTATCAGGAGAGTCTAGCTGAACAATGGTTAAGGAATGGCAGCATGTGAGAATGTTAGTGCCAAAGAGAAAGACACATATTAGTCATTTGTAGGATTGGATTGGAACCAATGAGAGAGGGAGAAGAAGGGGCACAGAGAGCAAGGGAGTCAAGAGGAACAGACCTAGGATGTATAAATAGTAGCATTTTTAGGTTAAAATCTTTCCAGTCAACCACAACCGTTACACTGAAACAAGCAAAGTTTGATGTAGCAGAAAGGGTACCAAAACACAAACTGGAAGGTCTTTGTTCAGCTACTAACAGGTAGTATAAACCTGGCAAGTCACTTATCCTCCCTGGGTCTCAAGAAGACGTATCCTAACTTATAAAGGATTTTACAAAGGCAAAATATTGTTGTGAATTATAAGAAAATTAGCAGTTGTACTTTATGAAATCTAAACTTCCTTTCAGCTATGAAATCTTGTGATCCTAAACCATGAAAACAGAAGATAGTTTTAATTTTAAAAATTAGATAACTAGGCTTGTAAACTGAAGTATGTATAAAATCTGTTATTGAAGTTAGGTAACACCTATAGAAAAAAAATGTAGGAAATGGCAAGGATCTTTGTTTTATTTCCTGATCTATCCCAAGCATTTTGAACAATGCCAACACGTGGCAGGCACTAATAAAAATACTTGTAGATTACATTAATAAGCAATTCCTGAAAAACCTAGGGAAAAAGTGACCTAAAAAGTAGTCGTATCCACTATAAGTCTGTCCTTATCTTTTGTTTTTACAAGTTTTTCTCAGTTTTATTGCGTTGGCAGACACTGATATCCAAATTTCTAAACAATACTTAGTCTTGCTTCTCTTTCTCATTTTAAAGATAAATAAGGCAGCATACATTTTTCCTGATTAATGTTAATTCCTTAACTTACGATTTTTTATTTAAACTTTTTTAAAGAAAAAATTCCAACACCTAAAGTAAATAGAATATCCCTTACCCAGATTCAGTAATTATCAACACTCTACAACTTTAGTTTCATTTATACTTTCACTACTTCTTATTCCCAGTGGACTATATGTGATTATATTTTAAAGCAGATTTCCCCCTCATCTAATAAACAGAAGCTATTAACTGTTTAGTATTCTGCTTATCTTATCCTAGTGTACTCATTTGTGCTGTTTCAATTTCCCAATTTTTCAGTAAATTACCAAATTGCAAACAATATCCCCAGGGTGCTATTTTTTCTGACTCTGGATTAAGTAACATTGCAATAATTTTAGAAAGGCTCTCTCTTAATGATTCCTTTGTATCTAGGGTTTAATAGCTCTTCTCTTTAGAAAAGGATTCACATCAGTCGGAGTTCTTGGTTGCAGACATCAGAACTCACTATGGCTGGTTAGGCAGAAAATATATCTAACATATATTATTAGATGTCTCAATAGAACTTCCTGGAGGACCAGACCCAGCCTCAAAGATATGTGGGAAGGCACAACACCAAAATGATGCTGCAGGATGGGTCCAGAAAGGATGCCACCATTGTGCCCACTGGGCACAGACACCACAAATTGTCCCATTGATCCTGGACAATGGATGCTGAACTGCTGCCATCACTGCCCCTGAAAGCCATTGCTTCTGCCATCATTTTCTTCAGAGATTGGTGAGGCTCCACAGTGTTTAGAGACTCCAGTGTTTAGAGACTCCACAGTGTCTGTTTCCTCATATTTGTCTCTTTTAAACTCATGTGAGTGCACCTCATTGGCTGAGTCTAATACAAATATTTACACCCTAACTTCAAGGAAGGCTGGGAAAGTGAGTTTGGGACTCCTGTGTTGGGAAAGCAAAGTTCATAAGGCAAACCATTCCTCAAATTCAGGTGTTCCAAAGTCTGGAAGGCTGCAAATTATGACATGTGTTTATTAACATATCTTTAAATCTAAAATGGTCTTTGAAGGAATTCCTAGACTGTATGAAAGGGAAAGCACAGCTGACATTTTTACCTCCATACTATGAACAATTTGTTCATTTCTTCTAAGGTTAAACAAATTGCAATCTTTTTTTTTTTTTTTTTAGACAGAGTTTCACTCTCGTAACCCAGGCTAGAGTGCAATGGTGTGATCTCAGCTCACTGCAACCACCACCTCCCCGATTCAAGTGATTCTCCTGCCTCAGCCTCCCGAGTAGCTGGGATTACAGGTGCACGCCACCCTGCCCAGCTAATTTTTGTATTTTTAGTAGAGACCGGGTTTCACCATGTTGGCCAAGATGTTCTCGACCTCCTGACCTTGTGATCTGCCCGCCTCGGCCTCCCAAAGTGCTAGGATTGCAGGCATGAGACACCGTGCCTGGCCAAAAATTGCAATTCTTTTAGTTTTGTTGTTGTTGTAGTTCATCTATACTATTTTATCTTGCTTTAATATCTTTTATTTTCCAGATCCTCTCTAAAACCTTCAAACCTCTCAATCACCTTAGAGGTCTTCCCCATGTAATAGCATTTCCTCTTCTTCTCAGCCTCCCCTGGTCTACCACCTTGTAGTTTTTCCTTTTCTTTTTTCCTTTTTTTAATTTTACTTTAAGTTCTGGGATACATGTGCAGAACATGCAGGTTTATTACATAGGTATACATGTGCCATAGTGGTTTGCTGCGCCTATCAATCCGTCATCTAGGTTTTAAGCCCCGCAGGCATTAGATATTTGTCCTAATGCTCTGCCTCCCTTTGCCCTTCCCCCCTACCCCCTGACAGGCCCCGGTGTGTGATGTTCCCCTACCTGTGTCCATGTGTTCTCATTGTTCAACTCCCACTTATGAGTGAGAACATGCGTACCACCTTAAAGTTTTTCTGAAACAGTTTTATTCTAAGCCATTCTTTGATGCAATATTTTCTTTGCTCTACTATTTTCTCTCATTTAAAAAATACTTTTCTAAGGCATATATGCTTCCCTTGATGAAGAAGGATGCATCTCAGATGCTACAAAAAGATGATGTTAACTGATATACACTAACTCACTCTGCAGTAATTTTACAATTGTGGGCATGTTATTTTTACTAAGCTAACATAGTGAGCCATCTACTTTCTATTTAAAAAGAAGAAAAAAAAAGGCAGACTAAGGAGATAAGACATTCACTCTTGTAGACTTATGAAAATATTGCAGAACATTTGTAATTTATATCAAACCTCTTTAGTTTGCCCTACACTATGCCTTATGTCCCTTTATGCTGCTTACTGAATGAATACACTCTTTCAAATGAAATTTGGATAATAATTTTAATTTCAAATGATAGACAAAGATCACTTTACCATATGTGAAGAAATATCGAAATGTGTTTATTAAACATTATCAGGAACAATAAAATAAATATACTAAAAGGTCACTCTAGAAAATGATTTTGTGAATAAAATAATATGGCAGGCTTCCTCTGAGAGATATAAACCATGAAATCACCACAAAAAGATTTATCTCTGTATCACTAAAATACCAAACTCAGCTACTTACATAATAATCAGTGTAACAGTCATTTTAAATGTTTGAATTATCCTCCACTTACCTTAAGAAATATAATTTAATAGGCAATTCAGTGAAAATATACTATTGAAATGTTTGGACTAAAATAAGCCATGAGCTGAAGTCTTGTTTTATACTGTTTAGATTTTTTGGGAGGAGGGGATGGGGTCTTTGTTTTTCATCAGTGAATGCAAATGAAACATTTAGGAGACAGAGGTCAAACGAAATGTCAATGTGAAATATGAATAAGACCAACTTTATTCTGACTAGTAAGCTTCTGAACTTTACTAAAACAGTTTCGTGATAGTAAAGGATTTGAATATTTTGCAGTTTCTATTGCTAGTTTGAGAAAAATTATTAAAATATAATGCCTTTCCATAAAAATGTTACACTGAAAAGGCTTATTCGGAAACAAACAAAAAATGAGATTTACAGTCTCCAATAAACAGCGAGGGAGGTAAAAGAAAAAAAAGCAAGAAGAATTTAAAATAAAGAGACAGTTTGTATTAGTTTTGTATTGTTGTGGAACAAATTGTCACAAATTTAGCAGCTTAAAACAATACTTATTTATTATATTACAGCTTCCATAAGTCAGGATTCCAGTCACAGCTTAGCCGGATCCTCTCAGAAGGCTACAATCAAGGTGTCAGCCAGACTGAGTTCTCATCAGAGGCTCGACTAGGAGAGGATCTGCTTCCAAGTTCCCTCAGGTTGTTGGAAGGATTCATTTTCTTGTGGCTAAGCTCACAGCAGCTTTCTTCTTCAAGGGCATCAGGAGAGTGGAGAGCAAGTCTACTCAGAGACTTCTATACAATTCATAAGGTCATCACATGAGAGACATACCATCATCTTTGCCATATTCTGTTGGTTACAAACAAGTCACCAGTTCCACCTGCACTCAAGGGGAGGAGATTATACAGGGTGTGAACATGGGGGCCGTCTTAGAATTCTGCCCACTTTACAGTTGAAACAGTATTTCTTAAAATGCCAATGAAATCCAAGATAGAGAGTTTATCTTGGATACACTTTTAGCACCTTTTGATTAACATACCTGTTGGACTTTACAGCTGTAAGATTAGTAAGCACAAGAGTCCCCAGTATTTCAAAGATTTAAAGGGAACATGGTAAAAAGGTACTCTTTGCTATGCAAAATCTAACAGGGCACACAGCATTGCTGTGGCCCTGGCCAGTTTGCAGCTCTGGCCAAATGAGGGCTGCTGAGTCCATCCCTGTCCACTGTGTATAGGGACACACTTGAATACATCATGCACAGCAATCCTGTTTGTGGCACCACTGACGAATTACCCCTACTCAAGTGAACAGGCATTGAGACCCTAAGGGGACCACAGGGTCTGGTTCATTCACCACAAGCACAGTCTTCCTTGAATGTTAGCAATGAGTTTAGTCATCTCATTAGGAGACTTGAACAGAAGTGAAGGTAAACACTCTTCATGTCAGAAAAAAATATAATGTGGTAGGTAGTAAGATATGTAAATAAAGGACTACAGTTCTCTGCCTTTTGAAAGCATACCTGTGCTACCTGTCTGATGTAAAAAAAAAAACAAAACTGTGCATTATTCTGTATGCAGCATCTTTTGCATTTGTTCATGTACATAAACAGGATTATGGGTTATGATGTGGGAATTGAGGATAAACCAAATTTTATATTTTTTCATATTGTGGAAAGAAGAAATAACTTATACTCCTGTGTTAGTTGGATTTTCTGAGAAGCAGATGCTGAAATTGAATTAGAAGGGCAAAAGGTATATTGGGACGTAACACCTGTGAGGACACAGGATTTGGCAAAGAATTTTGTGTCTGCACAATTCTACGTGACCCACAAAAGTCATAGATCTGGTCTTTAATTTTTTAAAAGAATCAAGAAGCTCTATGGTTTTATAGTATCTGGCTCTTGCTTATAATGACTAGAACTATCTCACAGAACCTCAGGGGCTTAGGCAAATTCTCAGAGGTTGTTTATGCCAACCCTTCATCGTTAGACAGGGATGCATCAAATCACCCTGAGTGTGGGGAACATTTCCACCTTTGAGATGGCCCAGGTAAGTGGTTTTACACAATCCTTTGTTCAGCTGTTTCACTAAGAGGTTGGAGACATTGGAATCTTTCTAACTAAATCTTCCAGGTCTACTTCAGATTAAGAGTAGGATAGTATTCTCTGGTGGCTCCTTTCTTTTTGCTAGTCCCTCACATGCTGGGGTTCACTAATATCTTCTTCTCTTCCTTCTTATGAATCTCCCCCAGAACTCATTCAGTTATGCCTCTATAGAAGTGGTTCTCAACCAGGAGCTGTTTTGCCACCCAGGGGATGTTTGGCAATGTCTGAAGACATTTTTGGTTGTCATGACTGGAGAATTGGTACCAGCATCTAGAGGAGAAAACCCAGGGATGCTGCTAAACATCCTACAATGTACAAGACAGTCCCCCACAACAAAGAATCATTCAACCCATAATGTCAGTAGTGCTAAGTTTGAGAAATCCTGCTGTATAGAGACAACTCCCATTTCACATCCTCTGCCCAGGTTTCACTCCCAGGCTCCACATGTGAAGATGAGGAATCTTTAATCTATATTCTAAATAGAGTAAAAAGCAAGGTCATCAGATGAAGAGGTGTTGGGAGCAAGATTGGCTTATCCACTAAGCACAGTAGTCTAAGTGTCTGCCTCGGACTCACTATATTTTCAAGGGCCCATGAAAAATATTTTAATTTTCATTTCTTTTGAAATCAGAAGGAGAAAATGAATATTGTAACAATGAATATATAATAGTAAATCATACTTGGATTGTGTTTGTCTTTACAACAACTTGATGATGAAACATAATTTTTAGTATTTTTTAATAGAGGAAGGGACCCATGAAGGCAGAAGAATCCAGGGCCCACAAAAATCATAATGCAGCCCTTTTAAGGAGGAAGAGGAGGAACAGGAAATTTGGAGTGGATAAAGTGTGAAATATCCCTGTGGGCAGTGGGAAAGTAGTTTTGAGACAGAAATGTAAGATTTTCTGTAAGACTGCCAGGTGGTATCAAATGCCCATTTGGGGTTGGTATTCATCAACTTATAAGCATAGCAATTTGTCTGGTAGTGTAATTCCCTAGCAAAGTTTAGCTGCGTGGGTATGGCACAAAGTGGGCAAATGTTTGAAAATTTCCAGTACTTACCATTTGGAGTAAGGGAGAGAGAAGCAAAGGAGATAACAGAATTTCCAAGAGAATGTATATGAATTTATATAATGATGAACTGAGGGAGCTAAGCTGGACAAGAAGTGAAGTCAGAATCAATTGTATCAAAGTGGAAGAGTCAATAATCAATCAGGCTGAAAAGTGGTAATCTATGTGTGAGATTTTGGGAAGGTAGCATGTGCCCAAATATGCATTCATCAAGAGCTAGAAAATTTGGTAATGTAGATGAGTTACTTTGGGAAGACCTTGTCGATTTGTCAAGTTTCTTGTTGAAATACATACTCTTGAAAGGGGAGGGGGCGAAATCTATGTTCTTTTCAGTTAGCACCTTAACTTATAGCTAGCTGTAATTGAAATCTAATAAGCAATAGGACCCTGAACATGGGCCTAGGAAGCAGGCCAATTCAAACAAAGATCCATTTGCCAAAAAATCTACTCAACTTGCAGAATCGTCAGCATGATAAATTGCCAATTGTAGTATCATTGAGTCGCCAAACATTGTTTCTGTTTATCAGTATAAAATTTGTAGCAATCTATGCTGAATGAGACAGTTCACCAGCCACTGAAGTTTTTTTAATGTTTTATTTTAGTTAGTGTAGTTCAGCTTAGGTTTCATTTTTAATTTGCTGCAGCCATTTTACCATAGCCTTTTTGCGATAGATTTGTCAGTTCAACTCAGTTGAACCTTATTTTCTGTGTGATTCACATTTTAGACATCAAGTACTCTTCAACTGCCTATTGGGAGACAATTTCCACAGCTCTCTCATGTTTCTGCACATCTTGTAAGCAAGACAAGACTCTCTTATCTTCTGGATTATATTTTCAAGAATACTCATATAGTGAACAGTGTCTTCTTCCTGGGTGAAGGGCATAAATGCTTACTTTCCATTTTAAAAGATTCAAATTCCCTAAGCTCAGAATTATTCTGTAATGCAACGCATTGTGTGTGCAGGTATCACCTGGCATTCTTCCCATTACCCGGTGGATATTGGAGCTCAGGGAACCTTCATAGAAATTCTGATAGTCTAGCTACTACTATTTCTATGAGTAATAAATTGTTTCTGACCCAGAAGTCTTGTGTCTTCTACTGGCACCCATGAAACTATGAGGCTAAATTGCTAGATTATAAGTGGGGTAAAATCTTGGACGCTTCCCAGTTCTTGACACTGACTAAAATACATGCATATTCTTTTTATCAAGTCAGTTTGAAAAAAAATCTATGAATTAAAAAATTAAAAAATTCTAAGGACTGAATTTGTAATATATTGGATGGACAATATCCTCTACCTTGGTTCTGAAATTCTTGATAGTTGAGATATGTGTAACATTTGTAATTTGAAATACACAAGTAATTCTCTATTTAAAAGGTCATATATCCAAAGTATTGAAAAATCTAGAATACATTAAACTTTAGCTATCCATGGTGAAAGGCAGTGGCAAAACAGCTGCAGAAAAGCTGAAACTAGATTCAATTAAATCTTTGTGCCAAAACCAAGTGCTCAAAAATCTCCCAAAGCTGTTAAAACTATACAGCTTATTTGCTGTAAGTTTTGTAAATGGTTAAATAAAACAAGTTTCGAAGTAATTTGGTAAATTGATAAATTTTTCACTCATTGATTTGTTGTAGCTAATGAGGGATGATGGGGAGTGGAGAAGGGTTCAGAGAACTTGGTAAGGATATAAAAATGGAGGTATGTGGGGCAAATGCCCCCAACTACATGTCTTAATCAAGAACACCAGCCTGTGGTCAAGGGACTTTTCATATACAGATGAGAGCTAGTCTCACTTGATCTTTCTGCATTAAAGCTGTTACGAGACAACTTCTTTATCAAACGAACACAATCACATTTAGTAGTGGCTCTAGTTAAGACCTGAGGCTATACTGACCTGGGTTAGAGACCTGGCTTTTACATTTTTACCTAATCTCTCTAAGGTTCAATTTCTCCGTTTTAAAAGTGCAGGTAATCATAGCATGTGTTTCCCAAGGATGTTGTAAAGATTAGTGTCAGAATGGCTGAGTGGTATAAGGCACCAGACCCAAGGATGTTGTAAGGATTAATTGAAATATCCATTTAAATTGCTTAGCATGATACCTGCTATGTAGAAAGTGCTTAATAACCTTAACAATATATATCACTAAGAAATTTTCTTGGAATGGGAATTTCAAACCACTTTATCAAATATACTTACTTCCTCACTTACTTTTGTGGTTTGGTAGCTTTTTCTTTACACATTTAGGAGGTGGGGAAGCACAAAGATATAGCACTTTCTTTTTTTATTCTTTGAAACAGAGTCTCACTCTGTCACCCAGGCTGGAGTGCAGTGGAGCGATCTTGGCTCACTGAAATCTCCGCCTCCCGGGTTCAAGCTATTCTCCTGCTTCAGCTTCCTGAGTAGCTGGAACTACAGGTGCATGCCACCACGCCCGGCTAATTTTTGTATTTTTAGTAGAGATGGGGTTTCACCATGTTGGCCAGGATGGTCTCGATCTCCTGACCTTGTGATCCACCCACCTCGGCCTCCCAAAGTGCTGGGATTACAGGCGTGAGTCACCGCACCTGGCCAGATATAGCACTTTCTAAAAGGTCTATAAATCTTTCTAAAGATTAATATTGAGTGGGATAAATGTGTTTTAGGGAATCCAGATATTGCACACCACTTTGCAAATGTTTAGATTTTGGCAGAACAACAAATGGACTTTGCAAAGACTCTATCTTTTAATTATTATACCTCTATTTATTAAAAAGAAATTAGTCCAGGCACAGTGGCTCACGCCTGTAATCCCAGCACTTTGGGAGGCCGAGGCGGGTGGATTAGCTGAGGTCAGGAGTTCAAGACCAGCCTGGCCAACATGTTGAGACCACATCTCTACTACAAATTCAAAAATTAGCCAGGCGTGGTGGCAGGCACCTGCAATCCCAGCTACTTAGGAGGCTGAGGCAGGAGAATCGCTTGAACCCGGAGGCAGAGATTGCAGTGAGCCAAGATTGCGCCATTGCACCCCAGCCTTGGTGGCAAAAGCGAAACTCCATCTCAAAAACAAAAACAAAAACAAAAAAACAAAAGAGAGAGAGAGAGAAATTAATCCATGTGGTATTTTAAAATTCCATTTGCACTTAATAAAAATCTGATGCTGTGGAAAGTATTTGATGTTCAAGCAGTAATTACCTCCCACCTTCTTTATGCTACTCTTCTTTTTTATTTTTGGAAGTTGAATTAGTTGGCAATTAATGTTCACCTAAAATAAGTCTGTATTATTTTGAACACTAAGTGCTGCAAAGACAGGTAAATAACATGACTCAGTATCCCTGGAAGTAGAAGTGTTGTCTTTATTGTCATCATTGTCAAATAGACAACACTTTGAAGGGAAAAAAAGGTCCTGTGGTGAATCCTGCTATCTTCTTCCAGCTGGAAACTGGTAGAAATTGAGGCAGGTCCAGGTACTATTATTACTATTTCAATTACTACTATTAGTGGGTATAATTAACTGAGTACTTATTATATGATAGGCACCTAACATATTTAGTTACAATTGAATCCTCACAACAAGCCTATGATATAAGCATTTTCACCACCTCTTTGCTGATGAGGAAGTAGGCTCAGGGAGTTTAATTTGCTCAGGATTGCCCAGCTTGTGCATGACAGACCAGATTTGGGACATAGAACCATGAGTTCATTACTTTGTGATTCAGCTGAGCCTAAAACAACCTTAGTCTTAGATCATCAGGATTCTGTGTAACCCCCAGGAGTGGCCTGAGTCAAAGCAGAACTTAGGGGGGAAAAAAGTAAAGGATTAGAGGAGAGGAAGGATAGCAAGTAACCCAACATCAAGCATTTTCTTCCAGGCCCAACATTATTTCAAAATTTTGGTTATAGATAGTTGCTGCTGCTAGCAAACCTGTAATCCAATGGGTAGAAAAAATGAGGGTACTCCTAAGTCCTACCACTAAGGGCTCTATTGATGGACTATGAAGACCCAAAAAGTGTTTCCTGGGTCTTGTCTCTAAGACTGTCCATTTTAAAATGAATTTACAGATACTCAGGAAGGTACACATTATGTAAGTTGAAATTCATTTCAACTATGAGTGACAGAAAACCCTAATGAGCAGCAGCTTAAACATACAATGTTTACTCCCTCAAACAAAATGTCTGCCTGATATGTAGCTGGTGTGAGGCTCCATGGTGTCAGGGTCCCAGGTTTCTTTTATCTATGACTTTGCCATCTTTATCACATGAATCATGATGACTGCTTGAGCTTCTTATGGTCTAAAATGGTTTCTTGAGCTTCCTATCCCCATCCAGTCAGCAAACAACCAACCAACCAAACAAAAACAAACAAGCAACCACAAAAAGGAATAACTGAAGCTCTTGCTTGTATTTTAAGAACACTTCCTGGAAGTTGCACATACCAATTCTGTTTGCATTCTTTTGGCCACAACTTACCTACTTGGCCACAACTTAGGTAAGTAGGTACTTGGCCACGCCTAGCTTCAAGGGAAGATGAGAGCTGTAGTCATTATTTTGTGTAGTTGTATGTCCAGATGGAAATCAGGGGAGCTATCACAAAAAAAAAAAAAAAAAAAAAAAAGGCACAAAACGGATATTGGGGACAACTCATCTTCTTTGCCTCATACACTGAAATTAAGCCAGATTGGTCTGTTTGTTTTTGAAAGAAAGTAAAAGAACACTATTAATAAGAGAGACCTTGGTGTTGTCCAATCAACCTTCTCTATTTTTGTGGATGAGACTCACGTTGTCCGAATTCAAGTTCAGATATCATCCATTCCTTGAGCTTGTATGCATGATACTACACACTACAACCCAGCACAGAGAGGAGAAGACAAGAAATGAGAACTTAGGTGTTATTTAGTATTTATTTGTAACAGTAGTTTTAAAAATGCTGTCTTGACACAGTTTTGAGGCCCTGGAAATAACATTTTAAAGTAAAAATTTTAAAGTTTAAAGAAGAGCTTTGCCACTTAAATGGGGGAGCTTTGTCTGGAAAATACATTGAGTTGAAACATTTCATCCTTGGAAGGATTATATATGATAAACAATTGCATATAAATCTGTGGTTTAGAGGGATGTGAACGGGCAGTGAATTCAGTGCCCTCATTTAAGAGGCCAAGATCCTGACTCAGAGGAAGTGTCCTTTGCCCAGAGCTTCTTAGCTAATCTGACCAAATGTTGGGAAAAATGTCTCACCTAACCCACTATTCCTTAATTGTGGATTTTTGTGAAAAACAATAGAACATGTTAATAAATAATTTATATTAGTTTGATTTATTACAATTTTTTAGCTTTAAATTACAGTTTTCTTATAATGATGAAATGTTTTAGAATCCTTTGAATCCAAGTATTTACTTGTTTCCTAAATGAAACATTTGTACAACAGTTGATGTTTTACTTATGAAATATCCTTCTCCCCCAAGAAAATTAAAACTTTTTCTCTCTATTTAAAAGCTAAGAAATGATGTTTAAAGGAAAAACAAAACTACTTTCCTTTAGCTTCTTTTTAAGGTAAAACAACTTTTTACTCTGTTATTGTGGTAATGGACAGAAAATTACATACAAAAATATTCTGAGAGAGCGTTCTCCTAGTTGGTTTTAAATCACTGTGCTACCTGAAAGGTTTTTAGATTTTATAGGAGCTATTTTGTCCACCAGCATTAATGTGACACAGTGTAGTTATGAAAATATATTGAAGGACAAGAAGTGGACACAAAGTGATTTTTGCAACCTGGGCAGTTAATGAAAGTGCCAATGTTTCCCTAGGAAGGGACAGCAAGAATATTCTGCCCTGTAGTTAAAATACCGGCTGGCTTTTAATGTCTTCATGCTTAGTCGTAATCACTTTCTTGCACTGTGATGTTTTTACATGAATATGTTGAAATGGAAGTCTACCGTATTACTTTCTAAAATGTTTTCTGTATGCCAATAAACTGAAAATATGGATCAACAACAACAACGACAAAATGCTGTCTTGACACAGTTTTGAGGCCCTATGTAGGGGTTAGTCAGTTATTATTGAGCAATCGGCTAAGCCCATATCCCCAACTACCTCCCTTATGAGAGTCTCACCCTCCTGGCCACCATACACATTTCCTAATTGCTCTAAGGCCAGGTATCAGATAACCAGAGACAGCTCCTATACTCTGGAGCCCACCGAAAGTGTTCAAATTAGTCAATCCTAAGCCTGCTTATCTTGCCTCATCCATTCGTTCCTGCAGAAACCACAATAAAGACACTTGTCCACAGTTCTTCCCTCTCCCTTTGCCTCATGACCAACCTTGGTGCTTCCCCTGAGTGGCCCTGTGTGGCATATTGTGGTCTTCCCAGGGAACTGTCAGTATAAGAAACTGTAAAACTCTTTCTGGTTTCTCTCTGTTGCTCTGCATCTGGCCTCACCATACTTCATCAAGGTAATATAACTAAAATAGCATTAAATGATACTGAGTTGGAAGAATAACAATTTGTATTTAATATAAATGCTTTTCCAGCCATAATCTTTGAGGCACAAATGAAATAATGGATACAATTTTAAAGAATGATAATTCCTTGTAAATGTAGGGTATTATAGTTCACTTTTAAACAACATGAGTTTGAACTGTATGGCTCAACTTATACATGAATTTTTCTCAGTAAATATATTTGAAAATGTTTTAGACATTTATGACAGTTTGAAAAAAACTCGAAGATGAACCTTGTAGCCTAGAAATATCTAAAATATTTTCTAAAAGTTATGTATGTCATGAATGCATAAAATATATGTAGACACTAGTCCATTTTATCTTTTACTGCCATAAAGTGTACATGAATCTGTTATAAAAGTTAAAGTTTGTTAAAATTTACACACACAAGCACATGAGAGAAATGTAAACAAATGTAAAGATGCAATATTAAATCATAATTGCATAAAATTAACTGTAGTACCTACTTTACTACTGTAATCATTTCGTAGCCACCTATTGTTGCTACTGTGGTGAGCTCAAGTGTTCAGTATTCACTTAAAACACCATTTGGTGCTAATTATCTCTACAGGAGCAGTTCATCTCTCTAGTAAATTGCGTATGACAGTAAAAAGTGATCTCTCACATTTCTTGTGTATTTTTCATCATGTTTAGTGCAACATTGTAAACTTTGAGTAACGTCATGAGAGCTATACAAAGTGCCACTAGGCAGCTGCAGTTGCCCACAATTTCAAATCAATCCACTGTAAGGACCATTATATAAAAAGAAAAGAAAATTTGTGAAGCTGTCACTGCAGCTATACCAGCAGGCACAAAAACCTTGCACTTTTTGTGAAATACCTTTTTATCTCATATTGAAAAATGCAGCTTTTATGTGTGTGCAGGATTGCCATAAAAAAGGCATACCTATAGACTTTGAGATTAAATTTAATTTAAGATTTGAGAAAAAGCAAAGTCATTATATGACAGTTTAAAGCAAAATGAAAGTGAAAGATCTAAAACTGGAGAATTTAATGTCAGCAAAAGATGGTTTGATAATTTTAGAAAGAGATTTGGCTTTAAAAATGTCAAGATAATAGGAGAAGCAGCTTCTGCCAACCAAGAGACAGAAGATAAGCTGCCAGACACCATTAAGAAAATTGTTAAAGAGAAAGGGTATCTCCCTGAACAGGTTTTTAATGCAGACAAAAGAGCCATATTCTATTTTTTAAAAGTGCCACAAAGGACATTTATTTTGCAAATGCAGTTGGGTTTATGATCAGGACTTCCTTTGTCCATAAAGCCACTAACCTCTGAGCCTTGAAAGGAAAGGTAAACACCAGTTGCCAGTATTTCAGCTGTACAACAAGAAAGCCTGGACAATGAGAACACTTTTTCTGGACTGGTTGCATCTATGCTTCATCTTTGAAGTCAGCAACTATCTTGCCATTAAGCGATGGTCTTTTAAAGTTCTTTTGACATTGGACAATGCTCCTGGCCACTCAAAACCACATGAGTTCAACACCTAAGGTGTCTAAGTGGTCTGCTTGCCTGAAAACACAATATCTCTAATTAAGCCTCTAGATTAGAAGTTATAAGGGTCTTTAAGCCTCATTACACATGGTTCTCTATGGAAAGGACTGTCAATACTATTGAAAATCTGGAAGGATTACACCATTGAATATAACATTGTTGTTATAGAAAAAGCTGTCAAAGCCATCAAGCCCAACTAAATTGCTGCTAAAGGAAACTGTTTCCAGATGTTGTGAATGACTTCATAGGATTTTTGACAGAGTCAAATCAAGGAAATCATAAAAGACATTGTGAACATAACAGAAAATGATGGGGGATGAAGAATTTCAAGATACAGATCTTGTAGAAATTCAAGAGCTAATAGACACCACACCGAAGGAACTAACAGAAGACAACTTGATGGAGATGAGTGCTTCTGAACCTGTGCCAGACGATGAAAAAGAAGATGTAGAAGAAGCAGTGCCAGAAAACAAATTGACATCAGACAATCTGATGGAAGCATCCCAATTTTTCAAGACTTATTTTGACTTATTTTACAACATGAGCCCTTCTATAATATGGGCACTGAAATTAAAGCAAACAGTGGGAGAAGGATTGGTATCATATAGAAACTTTTTATAAAAATGAAAAAGCAAGAAAGTCACATTGCGATGTATTTCCATAAAGCTACATCAATTGTGCCTGCCTTTCTTGCCTTCCCTTTCACCTCTTCTACCTTTGCCACCTTGAAACAGCAAAACTAACTTCTCATCTTCCTCCTCTTCCTCAGCCTACTGAACATGAAGACGACAAAGATGAAGACCTTCATAATGATCCACTTCCTCTTAATGACTAGCAAATATATATGCCTATCTTATAATTTTCTTAATAACATTTTCTTTTCTCTGGCTTTCTTTATTGTAAAAGTAGAGTATACAGTACATTGTATACAAAATATATGCTAGTCAACTGTTTATGTTATCAGTAAGGTTTCCAGCCAATAGTAGGCTATTAGTAGTTATGTTTTGGGGGAAAGTAATAAGTTATACATGAATTTTTGATTGAGTAAGCTGTCAGTACCCCTAACTCCCACATTGTTTGAGGGTTAACACTGCTATGATATTACCTTCCTAGATAAATTGCTGATCTGTTTCAGACCTTCATCATATATTATTTAGACAACTAAAATATAATTAATTCAGTTATTGATTAAGTTTACAAATATCAATTGAGTTCTCTACTATATGCCAAACTCTTTACTAGTTACTGAAGTACTTTTTTAAGAATAAGACATCTTTTTCTTGCCTTCAAGAATCTTACATTTGAATTAAAGTTACATATGCTAGTAATTAATTACAATGTAATGTTATAGATGAATAATAAAAGATAATCATGAAAGCAGAGGAAGGAGACTCCTTGGTTATCTGGGGGAAGAAGGACTTCACAGAAGCTGATATTTGAAGTGTTTTGAAGGACAAATTGGAGACAGAAAACAGACTGATAATCTTAAAATTCCAGATAAAATGTGACAAACATCCCTTTAAATAGATATTTGAGAGTATAAGAAAGCAGTTATACAGAATTCAAAAAATAAAGAAGTTCTATTTCTGGAATGGCAACATGAGAGGTTCCATGGACACAATCAACAGTGAAACTGATGAAAATTATTTTAAAATAACCATTTAAAGTTAGTGGAAATTGTCCTAAGGGTATGTAGCAAATGAGGAAACATTTATTCAGGAAAATATACCAAAACTTGGTAAGAACAGCAGGGGTCTGTGGTATTTGATCTATAAGCCTACTTTCACTCTTCCTGCTTCTGCTCAGAGTGGCAGAAACTCTGGGCAGGTGTGGCTAGGAAGATGGTGTTTCCTCTCCCCTTGGCTTCCAATCCAGTGCTGTGGTATTATATCTTTCCAAGAGGGATGAATGTCAGCATTTCTCATCTTGAACCCCAGCTACCTGTTGTACAGGCTAAGTTCTGGATGGGAGCAGCAGAGAGAAGTGTCTCCCTTCTTTTGCCCAGCCAGCATCTTTAAGGGGAATTAGACTTCATCGAAATAATTCAGCCAGTCACTAAACAAATAGACAAACAAGTGACAGTAGCATGCCCGAAAGGCCATGCAGTATGGAGAGAGAGCCTGTGCAGTTGGGTGGGGAGAGTACAGCAATTGGAGGAATTTACATTGAACTCAGTGCTGCCCTGTCATAGTGGAGAACAAAGCCGTGCTGGGCTCAGCCAGTGCCTGCATGTTGGGGGAGCACTTGCACTAGACCTAGCCAGAGGGGAACTTGAGTTTCTCAGCCACAGGGGTGCTTGCATCACCACACACCCAATTCTAGGTGGCTCAGCACATGGAGAGAGAGACTGTTTGTTTGAGAGTGAGAGAAAAGAACAAGAGTCTCTGCCTGGTAATCCAGAGAATTCTTCCAGATCTTATCCAAGACCACCGAGGCAGTGACTTCTATGAGTCTGTAAAAACCACAGCATTACTGGGCTTGGGGCCCAAGTCCCTTGGAATACCTGGAAAGCCTTCTCAATAATGACAGGAACAAACAAGCCCAAAATGTGAAGACTATAATGAAGACCTAATTCTTCAATGGCCAGACACAGATGAGCATCTACAAGCATCAAGGCCATCCAGGAAAACAAGATTTCACCAAATGAACTAAATAAGGCACTAGGGACCAATGATATGTGGAGAAACATAGATATGTGACCTTCCAGACAGAATTCAAAATAGCCGTTTTGAAGAAACTCAAAGAAATTCAAGATAACAGAGAGAGTGAATTCAGAATTCTATCCTATACAATTAACAAAGAGGTAGAAATAATTAAAAAGAATCAAGCAGAAAACCTAGAGCTGAAAAATGCAATTGACATACTGAAGAATGCATCACAGTTGCTAAGTAGTAGAATTGATCAAGCAGAAGAAAGAATTAGCTTGAAGACAGGCTATTTGAAAATATACAGTCAGAAGAGACAAAAGAAAAGGAATAAAAAAGAGTGAAGCATGCCTACAGGATATAGAAAATAGCCTCAAAAGGGCAAATCTAAGAGTCATTTGCCTTAGGAAGTAGAGAAAGAGATAAGACTAGAAAGTTTATTCAAAGGGATAATAACAGAGAACTTCCCAAATCTAGAGAAAGGTATCAATATACAAGAGGAAGAAGCTTATAGAACACCAAGCAGATTTAACCCAAAGAAAACTACCTCAAGGCATTTAATAATCAAATTCCCAGAGGTCAAGCATAAAGAAAGGATCCTAAAAGCAGCAAGAGAAGAAACAAATAACATACAATGGAGTTCCAATGGCAGCAGACTTTTCAGTGAAAACCTTACAGGCCGAGAGAGTGGCATGGCATATTTAAAGTGCTGAAGTAAAAAATCTTTTAACCTAGAATAGTATATTCAGTGAAAATATTCTTTACACATGAAGGAGAAATACTTTCCCAGACAAATAAAAGCTGAGGGATTTCATCAACATCAGACCTGTCATACAAGAAGTGCTAAAGGGAGGTCTTTGGTTTGAAAAAAAAAAAGGATATTAAGGTGCAAGAAAAAATCATCTGAAGGTAACAAAACTAACTGGGAACAGTAAGCGCACAGAAAAACGTAGACTATTATAACACTGTAATTGTATTGTGTAAAATACTCTTACCTTAAGTAGAAAGACTAAGTGATTAACCAATCAAAAATAATAACTACAACAACCTTTCAAGACATAGACAATATAAGACATAGAAAGAACAAAAAGTTAAAAAGCGAGAAGGATGAAGTTAAGGTATAGCATTTTTATTATTAGTTTTCTTTATCCATTTTTTCTTACTGCAATCAGTGTTGTTAAGTTGCCTTTAGTTTAAAACAATGAATTATAAGATAGTATTTGCAAGCCTCATAGTAACATCAAATCAAAAATCATACAATGGATACACAGAAAACAAAAAGCAAGAAATTAAACCATACCACCAGAGAAAATCACCTTAACTAAAAGGAAGACAGGAATGAAGGAAAAAAAGAAAGAGAAAATCACAGAACAATTAACAAATAAATAACAAAATGGCAGGAGTAATTCCCTACTTATCAATAACACTTAATGTAAATGGACTAAACTTTTCAATCAAAAGGCACATAGTTTGCCAGGCATGGTGGCTTATGCCTGTAAACCCAGGACTTTGGGAGGCTGAGGTGGGAGGATCACTTGAGATCAGGAGTTCAAGACTAGTCTGAGCAACAGAGTGAGACCTCCATCTCCATAAAAAATAAAAAATTAGCCAGTCATGGTAGCACATGCCTTTAGTTGCAGCTACTCATGAGGCTGAGGTGGGAGGATCTCTTGAGCCTGGGACATTGAGGCTGCAGTGAGTCATGATTGTGCCATTTCACCACAGCCCAAGAAACAGAGGAAGACTGCCTCAAAAAACAAACAAACAAACACACACACACACAAAACAAACAAACAAACAAACAAACAAAAAACAAAGAGTGGCTGAATGGATGTAAAAACAACCCAATGATCTTTAACCTACAGAAACACACTTCACCTATAAAGACACACATTCACTAAAAATAAAGAGATGTAAAATGATATTCCATGGGAATGGAAACCAAAACAGAGCAGGAGTAGCTATACTTATATCAAGCAAAATAGATTTCAAGATTAAAAACCATAAGAAGAGACAAAGACCATTATATAATGATAAAGGGGAAAATTCAGCAGGAGGATATAATCATTGCAAATATATATGCACATAACACTGGAGCACCCAGATATGTAAAGCAAATATTATTAGAGCTAAAGAGAGAGATATCAATATGATAATAGCTGGAGATTTCAACACCACACTTTCAGCACTGGACAGATCTCCCAGACAGAAATCTAACAAAGACACATCAGACTTAATCTGCACTATAGAACAAATAGACCTAACACATATTTAAAGAACCTTTTATCCAACAGTTGCAGAATACACAGTCTTCTCCTCAGCACATGGCTCATTTCTCAAGGATAGAGCATATGTTATACACAAAATGAGTCTTAAAACATTCAAAAAATGGAATTAATAACAAGCATCTTCTCTAACCACGATGGAATAAAACTACAAATTAATAACTAGAGGAATTTTGCAAACTACTTAAACATGTGGAAAGTAAACAATATGCTATGAAATGACCAGTAGGTCATTGAAGAAATTAAGAAGAAAATTGAAAAATGTATTGAGACAAATGATAATGAAAACACAACATACCAATACAACAACAACAACAATAAACCAGCAAAACCAGTACTAAGATGGAAGTTTATAGATACACATGCTTACATCAAGAAAGAAAAAAACTACAAATCGATAATCTAATGGTGCATTCCAAAGAAATCAAAAAGCAAGAGCACACCAATCCCAAAATTAGTAGAAGAAAAGAAATAACAAATATCACAGCAGAAATAAATGAACTTGAAATGAATATAATATAAAAAATCAACAAAACAAAAACTTGTTTTTTTGAAAAGATAAAATTAATGAATCCTTACACATACTAATGAAAAAAAAAAAAAAGAGAGAAGACCCAAATGAATAAAATCAGAGCTGAAAAAGGAGACATTACAACCGACACAACAGAAATTAAGAGGCTCTTTAGTGGTTACTATGAGAAATTATATGCTAATAAATTGGAAAATCTAGAGGAAATGCATACATTCTTAGATACGTAAAACTTAATAAGATTGAACCATGAAGAAACCCAAAACCTGAACAGACCAACAAGTAATGAGATTGAAGCTATAATAAAAAGTCTGCCAGTAAAGAAAAGCATGGAGCTTGATGGCTTCACTGCTGAATTCTACCAAACATTTAAAGACTAATACCAATCCTACTCAAACTATTCAAAAAAATAGTGCAGGAGGAAATACTTTCAAACTCATTCTCTGAGGCCAGTATTACCCTGATACCAAAACCAGACAAAGACACCCTAAAAAAGAAAACTATATGCCAATATCTCTGATAAATATTGATGTGAAAATCCTCAAGAAAATACTGGTATACCAAATTCAATACCACAATAAAAAGATCATTTGATAAGACCCAGTAGGATTTATCCCAGGGATGAAAGGATAGTTCAACAAATGCAAATCAATCAATGTGATACATCATATCAACATAATAAAGGGCAAAAACCATATGATTATTTTTATTGATGCTGAAAAGACATTTGATAAAATTCAACATCCCTTCATGATAAAAACTCTCAAAAAACTGAGTATAGAAGAAACATATCTCAGCATAATAAAAGCCATATACGGGAGACTCAGAGCTAGTAGCATACTGAATGGGGGAAACCTGAAAACCTTTCCTTTAAGATATGGAACATGACAAAGATACCTGCTTGGCATCCAAATTTGAAAGGAAGCACTCAAATTATCCTTGTTTGCAGATGGCATGATCTTATATTTGGAAAAACCTAAAGACTCCACCAAAAAATCTATTCGAACTGATAAACAAATTCAGTAAAGTTGCAAGCTACAAAATCAGCATACAAAAATTAGTAGTATTTCTATTATGCCAATAGTGAACAATCTGAACAAGAAATCAAAAAAAATTCCATTTACAATAGCCACAAATAAAATTAAATACCTAGGAATTAACCAAAGAAGCAAAAGATCTCTATAATTAAACCTATAAAACACCAATGAAAGAAACTGAAGAAGACACAAGAAAATGAAAAGATATTCTATGTTCATAGATTGGAAGCATCAATATTGTTAAAATGTCCATACTACCCAAAGCAATCTACAGATTCAATGCCATCCCTATCAAAATAACAATGTCATTCTTCACAGAAATAGAAAAAAAAATCCTAAAATGTATATGGAACCACAAAATACCCACAATAGCCAAAGCTATTTGAGCAAAAAGAACAAAACTGGAAGAATCACATTACCTGACTTCAAATTATACTACAGAGCTATAGCAAGCAAAACAACATGGTACTGGCATAAAAACAGGTACATAGACATATGGAACAGAACAGAGAGCCCAGAAAAAAATCCATATACCTACAGTGAACTCATTTTTTAAAAAGGTGCCAAGAGCATACATTGGGCACCTCAAATTGTGAAACTCCTACAAGAAAACACTGTGGAAAATCTCCAGGATATTAGTCTGATAAAAAACATCTTGAATAATACCAGATAAGCACAGACAACCAAAACAAAACTGGACAAATAGGATCACATCAAGTTTAAAAGCTTCTGCATAGCAAAGGAAACAATCAACAAAATGAAGAGAAAACTGACACGATGGGAGAAAATATTTGCCAACTACTCATCTGACAAGGAATTAGTAACCAGAATATATAAGGAGTTCAAACAGCTCTACAGGAAACAGTCTAATAATTCAATTGAATAATGGGCAAAAGATTTGAATAGACCTTTCTCAAAGGAAGACACACAAATGACAAACAGGCATATGAAAAGGTACTGAACATCACTGATCATCAGAGAAATGCAAAGCAAAACTACAATGAGATATCATCTCGCCTCAGTTAAAATGGCTTATATTCAAAAGACAAGCAATGGCAAATGCTGGTGAGAATGTGGAGAAAAGGGAACCCTCATACACTGTTGGTGGGAATGTAAATTAGTACAACCAGTATGGAGAAGAGTTTGCAGGTTTCTCAAAAAGTAGAAATAGAGCTACCATATGATCCAGAAATCCCATTGCTAGGCATATACCCAAAAGGAAGGAAATCTGTATATTGCCGAGACCAGCTCGGTCGGGGAGACCCTAACCCAGTGGTGCTAGTGGAATTAAAGACACACACACAGAAATATAGAGGTGTGAAGTGGGAAATCAGGGGTCTCACAGCCTTCAGTGCTGAGAGTCCCAAACAGAGATTTACCCAAGTATTTATTAACAATAAGCCAGTCATTAGCATTGTTTCTATAGATATTAAATTAACTAAAAGTATCCCTTATGAGAATGAGAAACCAAGGGATGGGCCAAATTAAAGGAATAGGTTGGGCTAGTTAACTGCAGCAGGAACATGTCCTTAAGGCACAGATTGCTCATGCTATTGTTTGTGGCTTAAGAATGCCTTTAAGCGGTTTTCCACCCTGGGTGGGCCAGGTGTTCCTTGCCCTCATTCCTGTAAACCCACAACCTTCCAGCGTGGGTGTTATGGCCATCATGAACATGTCACAGTGCTGCAGAGATTTTGTTTATGGCCAGTTTTGGGACCAGTTTATGGCTAGATTTTGGGGGGCTTGCTCCCAACAGTATATTGAAGAAATATCTGCACTCCCATGTTTGTTGCAGCACTGTTCACAATAGCCAAGATTTGGAAGCAATCTAAGTGTCCATCAGCAGATGAATGGATAAAGGAAATGTCATATCTATAAACAATGGAGTACTATCCAGCCATTAAACAAAATGAGATCCTGTCATTTGCAACAACATGAATGGAACTGAAAGTCATCATGTTACGTGAAATAAGCCAGGCACGGAAACACAAACATCACATGTTCTCACTTATTTGTGGGATCTAAAAATCACAACAATTGAACTCATGGAGATAGAGAATATAAGGATGGTTACCAGAGGCTAGGAAGAGTAGTTGGGGTGGGGTAAAGGGTAGGTGGGGATGGTTAATGGGTAAAAAAACAGTTAGAAAGACATAGAGAGTAAGGTTATGGATATAGAGAGTAGAAGGATGATTACCAGAGGTGGGGAAGGTAGTTGGGTGGGGGAAACGAGGGGGAGGTGGGGATAGTTCATGGGTACCAAAAGAATAGAAAGAATGAGTAAGATCTACTATTTGATAGCACAACGGGGTCATTATAGTCAATTATAAATTAATGGTACATTTAAAATAACTAAAAGTATAATTGGATTATTTGTAACACAAAGGATAAATGCTTGAAGGGATGGATATCCCATTTTCATTGATATGATTATTATGCATTTCCTGCCTATATCAAAATATCTCATGTACCCCATAAATATATACACTTAAATATATACAATGTGTATCCATGAAAATTAAAAATAAAAAAAGAATTGGAAAAAACGAACAAAGGTGATTGATGAAGAAGTACATAAAATTATAATTTTATGAAAATGTAATTCATGAAAATGTAAAAAATTCAGTTAAATATGTGTTTTCAATTCTGTGATGTTAGGTATTGATGTGATTGACATTTTCTCAAAGAAGAACACAATTGCATGTTTGTTCTGGCATCATGTGGACCCAATGAATGTTAATCTGACTCAATTATGCAGTCCCTGGCATAATATTCTCCATACATCAAGACCTGAAACCATCATTCTTAGCAAACTATCACAAGAAGAGAAAACCAAACACCGCATGTTCTCACTCATAGGTGGGAACTGAACAATGAGATCACCTGGACTCGGGAAGGGGAACATCACACACTGGGGCCTATCATGGGGAGGGGGGAGGAGGGAGGGATTGCATTGGGGAGTTATACATGATATAAATGATGAATTGATGGGTGCTGACGAGTTGATGGGTGCAGCACACCAACATGGCATAAGTATACATATGTAACAAACCTGCACGTTATGCACATGTACCCTAGAACTTAAAGTATAATAAAAAAAAAAAAAAAAAAAAAGACCTCCTTGACAGTGATAACACTCATCTTCTAAGAAAGAAAAATAAATGCAAGTGCCAGCTGCAGGTCTCATTCATGAGTTTTGAGTATGTTTTTTCCCTGAGCTGAACTTGATGAACTCTTGGCCTCTTAACCAACACCTGCAAGAAACTCAATAATGCCAAATGTATTCTAGGTTTTATGTATAATTTTATGGACCACAGAGAAGAATCAGGTTGAAAAGCTGATTCTTTACAGCATTTCATGTGAATACTTGCAATAGAACCATCTTGCTTCTAAGTCTCTTCTTTGAGCTTCCAGCCACTGGCTCTCTCTCCTTACACAAACAGTGCTTCAAACAGTGCTCAGTTAGCTTCTTATCCTTGGTCCTCTTTTTTGTGGAGTAGATTCTTTCTTCATTGAGGACTCTGGGCCTTGGAGACTCAACCTTCCCTCTCAGTGTCCTTATCCAAGTATCTTCTCAACAAAGCTGGTTTCTGCCTACAAAGACATTTTTCTTGTAGACACTAACATCAATTTTTCTACCTTTAGGCATTTACAAGCAAAGATCCCTAGCCTGTTGGAGATTGTATTTGATGTGGGAATCAGCTTTCTTGGCTCTAGGTCTTGATTATGTATGTACAAATCCTTGGACACTTGTCTCCTGGAATTGTGCCCCTCATTTCCCATAAAGCATTTGCAGCAGACTTTTCAGGCTACCTTCCAGGCACCAAGATCATTAACTGATACCAAAGTTGTGCTGGACCCAGGCCCCTAATTTCATCAGAAACCGATCTACTCAGAAGGCTGGCTTTCTTATTCCATACAAACTCCATTGGAAAAATCTACTTAATTAGAAGGAAAAAATTGAAAAGTGGTTAACATTGTGCAAGTACAATTTTCTCAGATGATTAGACACTTTTTCTTTTGAAATGAATAAATAAAAGGGAGAGAGGGGCAGAATAATAATGGTACAGGTTTTACTTTTTAAAGTTTGAATAAAATTAGCATAATTTCCCTTTATTAAGCTACAGTACATAGAAAGCACATTATAGACACTGTAGGTGGAAATGTGGGTGGACACATAGGAGGGGAAATGAGACAGCATTGAAAATACAGCTGAAATAATGAGCATGTAAGATGAAGAATGGCAGAAAGGATCAGGCTGGAGGATGTAAGGATCCCTGCTTTGATCGCAGACAAAAGGGATGGTGCACAGAAAATAAGAGGGAACCATTCAGCTAAGCTGGGAGACTGGAGCAGCCTGGGCTAATGGAGCTGGGCATAGATAGCAAGAGAACAGGGAATGCTTCACCATTGACTTGGGGTTAAAAATTATACCTTCTGCTTACAGGGGAGAAAAACACAATAATATCATTCATAAAAGTATCTAGCTTTATCCACACTAACCCGGATGGAAATAGAAGCTACACAACTCAGCTACACAACTTGTTTCCATTTGTACTGGAGCAAGCTTGTTGGAATATGGATCATTGGGTTTGCTGTTTATTCTGTCCATCCTCCTCAAGTATGGACAATGCAGTCCTTCTACACACAACCTTCCTGTCCCATTCATTTTACACATAAGGAAATGCAAGCTCAATGAAGTTATGCAAACAGAGTCATTTAAAAAATCTTAGGTCCTTGGGAGGCAGGCAAGTAAATTTCCACATGTGATTTCTATGGAAAGTGCTCCGCTTCTTGATATATGGCAAAGAATGAATGAAGAAATAGACAGTATTGAAGCAATTGATTTACATTTTGAAAGGATGTTTACAGATTAGTAGATAAATCTGATTTTGGAATTTCCTAGACTGACCTGTGCCAGGCATACTATTTAGATGGTACCATAGTTTCAGCTACAAATCTGGAAATCCCAGTGAATTATCATTATATTTTCTCTCCCCAAAGATGAGGCAGTTAGATGGCAAAGTCTCAGCTCCAAAACCAGTCCTGGGATATCATCTTTTCAGCTTACACTCTCCGCACCTTCCAGGCAGTGGTTCCACTCAGTAACCTCTCTCCCAACTCGGACTCTCCTTCTTACTCTTGCCCCAGATTTTCTCGTTTTCCACCCACACCTCCTTTACCTCACCCAAAACTCCCTCCTATCTTCTTTTCATCATGAGTGCCCTTGATGGCTATTGAGGGGAGCTTTGATTCATCAGTAAATATGGACCCAAATTTTCATCAATGGAAATTGGATTTCCCTTACTTAAGGGCAAGGAGCATTCTTCTCCAGCAACATAATTAATTGGTAGGTCTTCCCTAGAGACTCTTCTGGAGAAGATAGACCTTCTGCATAAGGACCAATAGTTGTGTCTAATGCACTCAAGATAAAAAAGGGGAAATTTTTCCCTAAAATAAAGTGAATCCCTGCATCCTGTTAAAAGGTTTACTTCCCATGATGAGTAATCTGTCCTTAGTATACATCTATCTTAGTCTGTTTGGGCTGCCATAACAAAATACTTTAAACTGGGAAATTTATAAACAACCGAGATTCATGCTCACAGATCTAGAGACTGGGAAACCTAAGATCAAGGCACAATCTGATCCAGTGTCTGGCACTGGCCTGCCCCTCGCAGATGGCACCCCGTATGTGTCCTCACATGGCAGAAGGGCAAACAGTCTCTTTTAGGCCTCTTTTATAAGAACACCAATCCTATTCACAAGGGATCTGCCCTTGTGACCTACTCACCTCCCAAGTCCCCACCTTCTAACACTATTTATTAGGGATTAGGTATCAGCATATAAGCTTGGGGGGATCTAAACATTTAGACTATAGCAACATCTTAGAACTTGCTATACCAAACAGCTATATACAGATTGCCCCCTCATCAGCCTCTCTGGAGGAGCTCTGGCTATACTTAAAATGATTTACTTAATACTGTGCTGCTTTCAACCACCTTATCTAATGAAGCACTCCATTTATCCTTTATATCAATATATTATTTGTTTCCTTCACAGAACTTATTTCTCTTGAAATTGTAGTATGTATTTGTTTATTTTCTTGTATTTAAGTTTCATTTTAGCTCTGTCAGGGCAGTGACTATGATTCTTATGATTTCTGTGTCATTCCCAATAACTAACTGGTTCTGGCAGAGTTAACCCATAAACACGTGTTAATTGATTAGGTAAGTAACCTAGAATGAGCTTGGAGATTAGGATTCTGCCGCTCATGGGTAGCTCTCCAGGAAAAACGACTTATGTCTACATGTGGCCCAGAAGCATCAAAAGTCACCTGGATTCAGGATGCTGACTCTGCCATGAGGTTGTCTTGGCTATGGTCAGGAAATTTGCCCCATCCCACCCATGGTGGACTAAATCATTGAGTCCAGGTCTTTACCCTTCCTATCTTCACTCTTTCTGTGGCCTTTCAGATTTAGTCATGTCTTGCTTTAGCCAGTGTGGCTAGATGTGATGCTGGGTCAATTCTGAGCCTAGGACTTCAGAGGCTTTGCATATTTCTCTCAAGAGGTGAGCTGTTTTTGAAAAAGCTGAGCTGCCAGGTAGTTAATTAAGACAATAAGACAAAATGAAAGTAACAGTCAAGCTTTTAATCACTTATTGTGATAGTATAAGCAAGAAACTAAACAAGAAGTGCTGGCTCCCGCAATGTTCCATTTTTGCCTATGAAACAGTACCAGGTGAGGGTCAGATGTATCAGTGCAGATAATAGCAATTGTCTCACCCCTGAGGGATTATCAAGCAAAAGGCTCTTGCCATTTTCCGGACCTGGGGTTGGTAATAGGAAGAGAGAAGTAAAGGCTAAGAGTGGGAAAGTACTGAATACTGAGTCAAAGTCACCCTGATCAGGCAGTGTCAGCAGAAGTGCTTGAGAGAAGCCTTGGCCAAGGACCTCCAATAAAGAAGTCTCTGAATGGAGGTGCCTGGCCTAGGAATTCAGATATGCAAACAAGCATGGCGAGCTGGAGGGTGTGAGTCCTTGACTACAGCTTCCTTCAGAGATTGCAGTGCACCCCTGATATGGTTTGGCTTTGTGTCCCCACCCAAATCACGTCTCAAATTGTAATCCAAACTTGTCAAGGGAGGGAACTGGTGGGAGATGATTGGATCATGGGGACAGTTTTCCCCATATTGTTCTCATATAGTGAGGAAGTTCTCATGATATCTGATGATTTTAAAGGTGGCAGTTTCCCCAGTACACTCTATCTCTCTTTTACTGCCTTGTGAAGAAGGTGTCTGCTTCCCCTTCACCTTCCACCCTGACTGTAATTTCCTGAGGCCTCTTCAGCCATGTGGAATTGTGTCAATTAAACCGCATTCCTTAATAAATTACCCAGTCTTGAGGAGCATCTTTATAGCAGTGTGAGAACAGACTTATACAAAGAATTGGTACTGTGAGTGGGGCACTGCTATAAAGTTAACCTGAAAATGTGGAAGTGACTTTGGAACTGGGTAGCAGGCGGAGGTTGCAACAGTTTGGGGGACTCACAAGAAGACAGGAAGATGTGGGAAAGTTTGGAACTTCCTAGAGACTTGCTGAATGGTTTTGACCAAAATGCTGATAGTAATATGAATAATAAAGTCCAGGCTGAGGTGCTTTCAGATGGAGATGAGGAACTTGTTGGGAATTGGAGTAAAGGTCACTCTTGCTGTACTTTAGCAAAGAGACTGGCAGCATTTTGCTCTGGCTTTAGAGATCTGTGGAACTTTAAACTTCAGAGAGATGATTTAGGGTATCTGGCAGAAGAAATTTATAAGCAGCAAAGCATTCAAGAGGTGAACTGACTGATTCTGAAAGTATTCAGTCATACATGTTCACAAAGAGATGGTTTGAAACTGGAACTTATGTTTAAAAGGAAAGCAGAGAATAGAAGTTTGGAAAATTTGCAGCCTGACAATGTGGTAGAAAAGAAAATCTGATTTTCTGGGGAGAAATTCAAGCAAAAGTTTGCATAAGTAATGAGGAGCCAAATGTTAATAGCCAAGACAGTGGAGAAAAAATGTCCAGGGCATGTCAGAGATCTTTGCAGCAGCCCTTCCCATCACAGGCCCAGAGGCCTAGGTGGGAAAAATGGTTTCATAGGCTGGGCCCAGGGCCCCAGTGCTCTGTGCAACCCTGGGACATGGCGCCTTGCATCTCAGCTGCTCCAGCTCTAGCTGTGGCTAAAAAGGGCCAAGGTACAGCTCAGGTTGTTGCTTCAGAAGGTGCAAAACCCATGCCTTGGTAGCTTCTGTGTGGTGTTGGGCCTGCAGGTGTGCAGAAGGCAAGAGTTGAGGCTTGGGAACCTTCACCTAGATTTCAGAGGATTTATAGAAACACCTCAACATTAAGGCAGAAGTTTGCTGCAGGGGTGGAGTCCTCATGGAGAGCCTCTGCTAGGGCAGTCCAAAGGGAAATGTGGGGTTGGAGCCCCCACATAGAGTCCTTACTGGGGCACTGCCTAGTGGAGCTGTGAGAAGAGGGTCACCGTCCTCCAGAATGGTAGATCCACTGACAGCTTGCACCATGTGTCTGGAAGAGCTGCAGGCACTCAGCACCAGCCTGTGAAAATAGCCTCAGGGGGTGTACCCTGAAGAGGGCAGAGCTGCCCAAGACCATGGGAGCCCACCCCTTGCATCAGCATGCTGTAAATGTGAGACGTGGAATCAAAGGAGGTTTTGGAGTTTTAAGATTTAATGACTGCCTGGACTGGCTTTGGACTTGCATGGGGCCTTTGGCCCCTTTGTTTTGGCCAATTTCTCCCTTTGGGAATGGGAATATTTACCCAATGCCTGTACCTCCATTGTATCTTGGAAGTAACTAGCTTGATTTGATTTTACAGGCTTATAGGCAGAAGGGACTGCCCTGTCTTAGATGAGATTTTGGACTTGGACTTTTGGGTTAATGCTGGAATGAGCTAAGACTTTGGATGACTGTGGGGAAGGCATGATTGGTTTTGAAATGTGAAAAAGACATGGGATTTGGGATGGGGCCAGGGTGGAATTATATGGTTTGGCCGTGTGTCTTTACCCAAATCTCATCTCTAGTTGTAGTCCCCATATGTGTAGGGAGGAACCTGGTGAGAGGTGATTGGCTCATGGGAGCAGTTTCCCCCATGCTATTCTTATGACAGTGAGGGAGTTCTCATGAGATCTGATGGTTTTAAAAGTGGAAGTTTCCCCTGCGCACTCTCTCTCTCTCCTGCCACCTGTGAAGGAGGTGCCTGCTTCCCCTTCACCTTCTGCCATGATCGTAAGTTTCCTGAGGCCTCCCCAACCATGCAGAACTGAGTCAATTAAACCTTTCTTGTTTATAAATTACTCAACCTCAGGTAGTATTTTTATAGCAGCATTACAATAGACTAATATAACAGCTATTCACCAAGTCTGGTGTGGAGGGGGAAGCTTTCCTCAATGAGATCTGCTAGGTAAAGTTTTTTTAAATTGCCTGAATGGTCAGGTCTGAAGGATCATGCATAGGTTTTTGGATGGGTGCCTGACTGGTTTTCATTTGTGTTCATGGACCACTCTCATTACCATAATAAAGCTTTCCCTTATAGCTTCCCCTTTCCCCTGGACTCCAGAATGAACACATATAGAACAGAACCCACCTCAGTTGACTCACAGACCTACAGTTAGAAGCATAGCTGTCCCAGCCATGAGAGCATGAAGCAGAATTGCCAAGTTGAGCCTGACCTAGATCAGTAGAGCCACATTCACTGATCCATAAATCCACAAGAATAAATGCTGGCTCTCTTAGAACACTGAGTTTGGAATGTTTGTCATACAACATTATTATGGCATAGCTGATAGATACACTACCCTTTTCCCAGTCACCATAAAAATTGGCCCCTACCACAGGTCCTTACTCCAATAAAAATTACCAGGCATGCAAAGGAACAGAAAAATTCTACTCATAATGAGAAGAAATATCAATCAACCAAAAGAAACCCAGAAATGATACAGATTAATAAACAAAGACATTTTAACTTGTTATGATAACTGTACTTCATATGTTCAAGAAATTAGATGACAAATTGAACATGTTAAGTAGATAATGGAAGATATAACAAAGACATAAATTAAACTTCTAGAGATAAAAAACTATCGTGTATGAGACAAAAAGGCATGACATAGAATTATGGCAGATTAGACATTGCAGAAGAAAATATTGGTGAACTTGAAAAAATAGCAATAGAAAATATCTAAGAGTATGGGGAAAAATGAGTAGAGATTAGTGAGTTGTACAACAACTTCTGGCAGCCTAATATATGTGTAATTGAAGTCCTCAAAAGATAAGATTTATAGGTAGGGAAGAGAAAATAGTACTGAAGAAATAATAGCAGAAAACTTTCTAAATATGATTAAAATTATAAATCTACTTATTAAGGATCAACAAATTTTTATCACAAGTAACAAGAACAAAGCCTACATTAAAGAACATCATAATCAAATTTCTCAAAATCAGTGATTAAAAAATCTGAAAAGTAGAAAAAAAACACATTAGGTAAAAAGAAACACAAATAAGGATGTCAGCAGTTTGCTATTCAGAAATTATGCAAACAATAAGACAGTAGGACAACATATTTACAGTATTACAATAAAACAATGGTCAACAAAGAATTCTTTCCCAGTGAAAACACATTTTAAAAAATGAATACAAAATAAAGGCATTTCTAGACACATAAAAGCTGAAAGTATTAATCACTAGCAGGCCTGCATTCTAAAAAATGTTAAAGAACTTTATTCAAGAAGAATAAAAATGATGCAATATGAAAATCTGGACCTATACAAAGTAATAAAGAGCACCTAAACTGATAACTTACATGGATAATTATTTAAAATAAACTCTTATTATTTAAATCCCTTTAAGAGGTAAATGTCTAAAGTTGGACTTAGAAAACCTTTTCTGTTAAGGGCCAGATTAAAAATATGATGATTTGTAGGTCATATGGGCTCTGTCATTGTGTTAGGCCATTCTTACACTTCTATAAAGGAATGCCTGAGACTGGGTAATTTATAAACAAAAGAGGTTATTTGGCTCATGGTTCTGTAGACTTTACAGGAGGCATGGTTCTGGCATCTGCTCAGCTTCTCATGAAACCTCAGGGAGCCTTTAATCATTGTGGAAGGCAGAGCATGAGCAGGCATTTCACATGATGAAAGCATGAGCAAACAATAGAGAGAGTAGCGGAGAGGTGTCACACAATTTTAAATGACCAAATCTCACAAGAACTTATGCACCATCATAAGAACAGCACCAAGCTATGAGGGATATGCCCTCAGGATCTAAACACCTCCCACCAGGCCCCACCTCCAGCATTGGGGATTACAATTCAACGTGAGATTTGGGCAGGGGCAAATATCTAAACTATATCATTCCACCTCTGGCCCCTCCAAAATCTCATGGTCTTCTCACGTTGCAAAATACAACCATGCCTTCCAAGGTACAATGGAGGTATAGACAATGGGTAAACATTCCCATTTCAAAAGGGAGAAATAAGTTAAATGAAAGGGGCTACAGGCCCCTTTCTGAAATCCCTTCAGGTCTTTGCTGCCCTGTGTAGCCTCAGGGCACAGCTCCCCACATCCCAGCTGCTCCAGCTCCAGCCATGGCTTAAAGGGGCCCAGGTACAGCTTGGGCTGCAACTCCAGAGGATGCAAGCTCTAAGCCTTGGTGGCTTACATGTGACATTAAGCCTATAAGGGTGCAAAATGCAAGAGTGAATTCATGGAAGTCTTTTCCTAGACTTCAGAAGATGTATGAGAAAGCCTGGATGTCCATGCAGAACTCTGCTACACAGGTGTAGCCCTCACAGAGAACCTCTACTAGGACAGTGCCAAGGGAGAAATGTAGGGTTGCAGCCCTTATAGGGAGACCCAACAAAGCACTGCCTAGTGGAGCTGTGAGAAGGTGGCCATCATCCTCCAGACCCCAGAATGGCAGATCTACCAGTAGCTTGCACCCTGCACCTGGAAAAGACACGGACACTCAATACCAACCTGTGAGAGCAGCCCCCCGAGGGCTGAACCCTGGAAAACCACAGGGACAGAGCTGCCCAAGGCCTTGAGAGTCCCTTGCAAGGGAGGTTATTTTGGAGCTTTCAGATTGAATGACTGTCCTTCTGGGTTTCAAATTTGCATGAGATTCAGCAGGGCAGTCATTAAAGGAGCCTGTAGTACCTTTCATTTAGCTGATTTATCCATTTTGGAATGAGAATGCTTACCCAATGTCTATACCTCCACTGTGTCTTCAAAGTAACTAACTTGTTTTTGATTTTACAGGCTCATAGATGGAAGGAACTTGCCTTGTCTCAGATGAGACTTTGGATTTTGGACTTTTGAGTTAATGCTGGAATGAGTTAAGACTTTGGGGGACTATTGGGAAGGCATGGTTTTATTTTGCAATGTGAAAAGACCATGGGGTTTGGGAGGGTCCAAGGGCCTATGAAACCATTCAGTCCTCCTGAGCCTCTGGGCCTGTGATGGGAGGGGTTGATGTGAAGGTCTCTGAAATGTCTTCAAGACCTTTTTCTCATTATCTTGGACATAGCACTTGCCTCCCTTTTGATTATGCAAATATCTCTAGCAAGTGAATATTCCACAGACTGCTTGAATTCTTCTCCCAAACAAGCTTTTTATTTGTTTGCCACATGCCTTGGCTGCAGATTTTCCAAACTTTTATGCTTATTTCTTGTATAAATATCAATTCCAACATTAAATCATTTCTTTGCTCTCATATCTGAAAATGGGTTGTTAGAAGCAGCCAGGCCATATCTTGAACAAACACTTTGCTGCTTAGAAATTTCTTCTGCCAAATACCCTAGGTTCTGACTCTTTAGTTCAAACTTCCACAGATCCCTAGGACGTAAACACAATGCAGCCAAGTTGTTTGCTAAGACATAACATGTGTCACCTTTGCTCCAGTTCCCAATAAGTTTCTCATTTCCATCTGAGACTTCAGCAGCCTGGACTTTACTGTGTATATCACTATCAGCATTTTGGTCACAACCATTTAACCAGTCTCTAAGAAGTTCCAAACTGGCTGGGTGCAGTGACTCATTCCTGTAATCCCAGCACTTTGGGAGGCCAAGGCAGGCAGGTCACAAGGTCAAGAGATTGAGCATCCTGGCCAGCATGGTGAAACCCTGTCTCTACTAAAAATACAAAAATTAGCTGGGCATGGTGGCATACAGTTGTAGTCCCAGCCACTCGGGAGGCTGAGGCAGGAGAATCGCTTGAACCCAGGAGCCGGAGGTTGCAGTGAGCCAAGATCACACCACTGCACTCCAGCTTGGCAACAGAGCAAGACTCCATCTCAAAAAAAAAAAAAAAAAAAAAAAAAAGCACAGAAGTTCCAAACTTTCCCTCACCTTCCTGTCTTCTGAGCCCCCTAAACTCTTCCAACCTCTGTCTGTTACCCAGTTCCATAGTTCCTTCCACATTTTCAGGTATATTTATACCAATGCCCCACTCCTGGTACACATTTTCTGTGTTAGGCTATTCATGCATTGCTAGAAAGAAATACCTGAGACTGGATAATTTATTAAGAAAAGAGGTTTAGTTGGCTCACAGTTCTGCAGGCTGTACAGTAAGCATGACACTGGCTTCTGCTTAGCTTCCAGATAGGCCTCAGGAAGTTTTTAACTCATGGCAGAAAGTGAATTGGGAGCAGGTACTTCACGGCGAAAGCAGGAGTGGGGGAAGGCGAGGTGTCACACAGTAGATCTTGTGAGAACTCACTCACTATCACAACAACAGCACCAAGCTATGAGAGATCTACCCCCACGATCTAAACACCTCCCACCAGGCCCCACCTCAGCTGTAATTAGCATTGGGGATTACAATTCAACATGGGACTTTTGACAGAAATAGATATCCAAACTATATCAATCACATTAGTCAATTCTGCTGTTATTGCATGAAAGCAGCCATAAATAATATCCAAATGAAAAGATGTAACTGTTTTCCAATAAAATTTTATTTTGGCTGGGCATGGTGACTCACACTTGTAATACCAGCACTTTGAGAGGCCAAAGTGGGTGGATCACTTGAGGTCAGGAGCTCAAGACCTGCCTGCCCAACATGGTGAAACCCCATCTCTACTAAAAATTCAAAAATCAGCCAGGCATGGTGGTGCATGCCTGTAATCACTGTTACTTGGGAGGCTGAGGCAGGAGAACTGCTTTAATCCAGGAGGCGGAGGTTGTAGTTAGCTGAGATCATGCCACTGAACTCCAGCCTGGGTGACAGAGCAAGACTCAGTGTCAAAAAAAATTTATTTACAAAAATAAGTAGTGATCTGAGTTTGCTTCATGGGCTATAATTTGTCAAATCTTGGTTCAAAGCAGAAGTAATATCAATATATTATAGGGTTTATAACATACATAAAAGTAAAATAGATGCCAAGAAGAGCATGAGGACTGGAGGGGATACATGGGAATATATGACACTGCAGTTATGCTGCATGTGAAGTGTTATAACATCACGTGAAGATAGGCTATGATAACATAAGGATGTTTGTTATAAACCTTAGAATAGCCACTAAATAACACAACAAAGCATTACAGCCAATAATTCAAAAAACGTGATAAAATGGAATAGTAAACATACCAAATCCTAAAGAAGGCAAAAAGGAGAAGTGAACAAAGAATACATAGAATAAAACAAATAGCAAGATGTTGATTTACATACAATCATATCAATAATCAAGTTAAATATAAAAGACCTAAATACTGTACTTAAAAATCATAGATTTTTCAGATTAGATTTTAAAAAGCAAAATTCAACTATATGCTGCCTACTAATAGGTTAAAAATAAAAGATGAAAAAATATATACTATGGTAGCATAAATCAAAATAGAGCTGGAGTGAATATATTAATATCACAAAAAGTAAGACTTCAGAGCAAATAATATTACCAAGGATAAAGACAGTAATTTTATAATGATAGGTAAGTCAATTCACCTATCAAGAGAACATAACAATTCTAAACATTCATTCACCTTCAGACAGAGCCTGCAGATAGGAAAGAAAGAGGTAAACTATATTTGCAAACAATATAATCATTTATCAAGAAAATCATATGAAATAAAAAAAACTAGAAGAATAGGCGAGTTTAAGCAAAGTTATAAAATTTAAATTCAATATACAAAAATAAATTGTATTTCTATACACTGACAACAAATAAGAAATTGAAACTCAAAAACAATACTATTTACAGTAGAATAAAATATAGGAAATACCTAGGGATAAATCTGACATAATATATGCAAGATTTGTACACTGAAATGAACAAAACATTACTGAGGACAAGTAAAGAAGGCAATAAATGAAAAAGTATACCATATTTAAAGTTTAGAAGACTCAATTTTGTTAAAATTCAGGTCTCCTCAATTGATCTATAGTTTCAAGGAAATTCCATTAAAAATTTCTTCAGGCATTTTTGTAGAAATTGGAAAGCTGATTCTAAAATTAATATGAATTTATAAAGGATGAAAATAGCCAAAAAAATTTGAAAGAGAAAAACGAATTTGAAAGATATACACTACTTTACTTCAAGACTTACTATAAAGATACAGTAATCAATACAGTATAATATTGCTATAAAACTATACAAACAGATCAATGGAAAAAAATACAGAGTTCAGAAATAGATCCATGTATGTATACAACTGATTTTCTGTGAAGGTGTGAAGGCAATACAGTGGACAAAAGATAGCCTTTTCAACAAATGGTACATATCCATTTGAAAAAGAAGAACTTTCATCTACAACTCAATTCACTCAAAGTGGACCATAGACCTAAATATACAACCTAAAGCTATAAAACTTCTAGAAAGAAATCATAATCCATCTTAATGACCTTGGGTTAGGCAAAGACATTTTAGATACAAATGTCTTTGATCACTAAAATCACCATCTAATAAATTTTATCTATTTTTTTAAATAATAAATTTGGACTTCATAAGTAAAGGCTGCCACTCCACTTCCAAAGACAATGCTAAGAGAATGAAAAGACAAACTAAAGACTAGGAGAAAATGTTATAAAATCACAACTTTTATCTGATTTTAATAACTTGTATATGAAATATATTAAAAACTCCCCAAACTCAGTTATAAGAAAATTAAATTCCCAATTAAAAATCGGCAATGAACTTCAACAAAAACTCGGCAGGTGGTAAATAAGAACATGAAAACATGCTCAGTACCTGTAGTCATTAGGAAAGTGAAAATTTAAACACAATGAGACCACTATAATTTAAAAAAAAAAATAACTGACCATACCTAGTGTTGCTAAGGTTGTGGAGTAACTGCGGCTTTCATACACTGTTAGTAGAAATGTGAAATTGTTCATCCACTTTCAAAATGGTTAGTTTCTTTTTTTAATGAGCGGCTTTTAAAAAATGTACTTTTAAAAGAGCCTTCTTGAGACATAACTCACATGCCACATGATTCACCCATTTCAAGTATATACAATTCAATGTTTTTTTAGTATATCCACAGATACATGTAATCATCACCACAGTCAATTTTAGAACATTTTCATCACTTCAAAAAGAAATGCTGTTCCTTTAGGTATTATCCTTTACTCCCCTACTCCCCCAACCTTAAACAACCACTAATCTTTCTAGCTCTGTAAATTTGCCTTTCTGTGCATGTTATATAAATGGACACATGTACATTGTCTTTTGTGACTGGCTTCTTTCACTTAACATAATGTTTCCAATGTTCATCCAGTATCAGAACTTCATTCCTTTTCATTGCCAAATTATATTCCATTGTATTACTATAACATACGACATTGTGTTCATTCATTTATCTGTTGATGGACGTGTGGGTTGTTTCCTCCTTTTGGATGTTATGAATAATGCTTGTTTACAAGTTCTCATGTGGACATATGTGTTCATTTATTTGGGATATATACTGAGGAGTGGAACTTCTGGGCATAATAAATATATGTTTAACTGCTTGAGGAACTACCAAACTATTTTTCAATGCGGCTGCACCATTTTACATGTCCATCAGCAGTGTATGAGGGATCCAGTTTTTCTACATCTTCACCAACCCTGGTTATCTTCTGATTTTTTAGTGATAGCTATATTAGAGGACGTGAGGTGGTATCTCATTGTGTTTTTCATAGATGCCCTTTATGAAGTTGAGGAAATTCTCTTCTATTCCTAGTTTGTTGAGTGTTTTTTTCCCTCGTGAATAAATGTTAGATTTTATCATATATTTTTCTGCTTCTATTGAGATGATAATTAGTTTTCTGTTATTCTCTTTATCTACTACATTAATTGGTGTTTCTTTTTTCTTTTTTCTTTTGGAATTTAAACCAAATTTGCATTCCTGACATAAATCCCATTTGGTCTTGTTGTATAATCCTTTTTATGTATTGGCCAGAGTTTGTTTAGTATATTTTGCTGTGTATTTTTGCATATTCATAAAAGATATTGGCCTGTAGTTTGCTTGTGATGTAGTTACCTTGTTTTGGTATTAGGTTAACACTAATATCCTAATAGAATGAGTTGGAAAGTGTTTCTTCCTATTCTAAGTACGAGTAGTTTCTTCTCTTAGCTTTTTAGCTCAATGCATTGTTATAATTATTGTTTTATAGTTTTATGTCTTTTTAAAAAGCTAAGAGAAGAAATTATATGTATATACATATACCTTCTTGTTTATCATTTCTGGTTCTTTTCTTTTGTTCCCGTAATTGAAGTTACCATCTGGAGTCATTTCCTTAGCTCAATGTAGCCCTTCTCCCATCCACCTACTTTATGTGGTTATTGGCAAATACATCACATTTCTATATGGTCAAGGCCCAGCAAACTATGAGATACATATTGTTTTACTTAAAAATCCGTTGAGAAGAAAGAAGAAGAAATTATGGTTTTATATTTCTTTTATAATTGTAAAATTACTTTTACCAGTGTTTTTTGGTTTTTGTGTGTGAATTCAAATTGCTATCTGAAGTCACATGCTTACAGCCTGAAGCATTTTTCTTAGTATATATGAAAGGAGGATCTGCTAGCAACAAATTCAGTTTTTGTTTATCTGGGAATGTCTTAATTTCACTTTCATTTTTGAAATCTAGCTTTGCTGAATATAGGAATCATTTTCTAGCAATTTTTTTCCTTGAGCACTCTCAATATGTTATCCCACTACTTTCTGACCTTTACTGTTTCTAATAAGAAGTCAACTGTTAACCTTACAAGGGGTTCTCTTGAAAGTATAGTCATTTTTCTCTTGCTACTTTCAAGGTTTTCTCCCTGTCTTTGCCTTTTAGCAGTTTTATTATGATGTGTCTATCTGTGGACCTCTTGGCCTTTATCCTAGTTGGAGATCATGGAGCCTCCTGGTTGTATAGATTCATGTTTTACAATAAATTTGTGAAGTTTTCAGCCACTCATTTTAAAAATATGTTTCTTCCTCATCATCTTCTTCTTCTGGTATTCCTGTTATGTGTATGTGATGAAGGTAGTAGTGACCCACATTTGTCCTTTGTTCATTTTTCTTGATTCTTTTTGCTCTGTTCTTCAGCTTAGATAATTTCTATGAATATACAAGTTCACCAATTTTTTCTTTTTCCAATTCTAATCCATTATTGAGCCCCTGTAGTGAATTTTTAATTTTCATTATTATACTTTTAAATTCCCAAATTCCCATTAAAATATTTTCTATCACTTTATTGATATTCTGTATTTATTTATTTTTTATTATACTTTAAGTTCTAGGGTACATGTGCATAACGTGCAGGATTGTTACATATGTATATTTGTGCCATGTTGGTGTGCTGCACCCATCAACTCGTCAGCACCCATCAATTCATCATTTATATCATGTACAACTCCCCGATTCAATCCCTCCCCCCTCCCCCCTCCCCATGATAGGCCCCAGTGTGTGATGTTCCCCTTCCCGAGTCCAAGTGATCTCATTGTTCAGTTCCCACCTATGAGTGAGAACATGCGGTGTTTGGTTTTCTCTTCTTGTGACAGTTTGCTAAGAATGATGGTTTCCAGCTGCATCCATGTCCCTACAAAGGACGCAAACTCATCCTTTTTTATGGCTGCATAGTATTCCATGGTGTATATGTGCCACATTTTCTTAATCCAGTCTGTCACAGATGGACATTTGGGTTGATTCCAAGTATTTACTATTGTGAATAGTGCTGCAATAAACATACGTGTGCATGTGTCTTTGTAGTAGAATAATTTATAATCCTTTGGGTATATACCCAGTAGTGGGATGGCTGGGTCATATGGTACATCTAGTTCTAGATCCTTGAGGAAATGCCATACTGTTTTCCATAATGGTTGAACTAGTTTACAATCCCACCAATGGTGTAAAAGTGTTCCTATTTCTCCACATCCTCTCCAACACCTGTTGTTTTCCTGATTTTTTAATGATTGCCGTTCTAACTGGTGTGAGATGGTATCTCATTGTGGTTTTGATTTGCATTTCTCTGATGGCGAGTGATAATGAGCATTTTTTCATGTGTCTGTTGGCTGTATGAATATCTTCTTTTGAGAAATGTCTGTTCATATCCTTTCCCCATTTTTTGATGGGGTTGTTTGTTTTTTTCTTGTATATTTGTTTGAGTTCTTTGTAGATTCTGGATATTAGCCCTTTGTCAGATGAGTAGATTGCAAAAATTTCCTCCCATTCTGTAGGTTGCCTGTTCACTCTGATGGTAGTTTCTTTTGCTGTGCAAAAGCTCTTTAGTTTAATTAGATCCCATTTGTCAATTTTGGCTTTTGCTGCCATTGCTTTTGGTGTTTTAGACATGAAGTCCTTGCCCATGCCTATGTCCTGAATGGTACTACCTAGATTTTCTTCTAGGGTTTTTATGGTATTAGGTCTAACATTTAAGTCTCTAATCCAACTTGAATTAATCTTCGTATAAGGAGTAAGGAAAGGATCCAGTTTCAGCTTTCTACTTATGGCTAGCCAATTTTCCCAGCATCATTTATTAAATAGGGAATCCTTTCCCCATTTCTTGTTTTTGTCAGGTTTGTCAAAGATCAGATGGCTGTAGATGTGTGGTATTATTTCTGAGGACTCTGTTCTGTTCCATTGGTCTATATCTCTGTTTTGGTACCAGTATCATGCTGTTTTGGTTACTGTAGCCTTGTAGTATAGTTTGAAGTCAGGTAGCGTGACTCCTCCAGCTTTGTACTTTTGACGTAGGATTGTCTTGGCAATGCAGGCACTTTTTTGGTTCCATATGAACTTTAAAGCAGTTTTTTCCAATTCTGTGAAGAAACTCATTGGTAGCTTGATGGGGATGGCATTGAATCTATAAATAACCTTGGGCAGTATGGCCATTTTCATGATATTGATTCTTCCTATCCATGAACATGGTATGTTCTTCCATTTGTTTGTGTCCTCTTTTATTTCACTGAGCAGTGGTTTGTAGTTCTCCTTGAAGAGGTCCTTTACATCCCTTGTAAGCTGGATTCCTAGGTATTTTATTCTCTTTGAAGCAATTGTGAATGGAAGTTCATTCCTGATTTGGCTCTCTGTTTGTCTGTTACTGGTGTATAAGAATGCTTGTGATTTTTGCACATTAATTTTGTATCCTGAGACTTTGCTGAAGTTGCTTATCAACTTAAGGAGATTTTGGACTGAGACAATGGGGTTTTCTAAATATACAGCCATGTCATCTGCAAACAGGGACAATTTGACTTCTTCTTTTCCTAACTGAATACCCTTGATTTCTCTCTCTTGCCTGATTTCCCTAGCCAGAACTTCCAAGACTATGTTGAATAGGAGTGGTGAGAGAGGGCATCCCTGTCTTGTGCCAGTTTTCAAAGGGAATTTTTCCAGTTTTTGCCCATTCAGTATGATATTGGCTGTGGGTTTGTCATAAATAGCTCTTATTATTTTGAGGTACGTTCCATCAATACCGAATTTATTGAGCGTTTTTAGCATGAAGGGCTGTCGAATTTTGTCAAAAGCCTTTTCTGCATCTATTGAGATAATCATGTGGTTCTTGTCTTTGGTTCTGTTTATATGCTGGATTATGTTTATTGATTTGCGTATGTTGAACCAGCCTTGCATCCCAGGGATGAAGCCCACTTGATCATGGTGGATAAGCTTTTTGATGTGCTGCTGAATCCGGTTTGCCAGTATTTTATTGAGGATTTTTGCATCAATGTTCATCAGGGATATTGGTCTAAAATTCTCTTTTTTTGTTGTGTCTCTGCCAGGCTTTGGTATCAGGATGATGTTGGCCTCATAAAATGAGTTAGGGAGGATTCCCTCTTTTTCTATTGATTGGAATAGTTTCAGAAGGAATGGTACCAGCTCCTCCTTGTACCTCTGGTAGAATTCAGCTGTGGATCCATCTGGTCCTGGACTTTTTTTGGTTGGTAGACTATTCATTATTGCCTCAATTACAGAGCCTACTATTGGTCTATTCAGGGATTCAACTTCTTCCTGGTTTAGTCTTGGGAGAGTGTAAGTGTCTAGGAAATTATCCATTTCTTCTAGATTTTCTAGTTGATTTGCGTAGAGGTGTTTATAGTATTCTCTGATGGTAGTTTGTATTTCTGTGGGGTCGGTGGTGATATCCCCTTTATCATTTTTTATTGCGTCTTTTGATTCCTCTGTCTTTTCTTCTTTATTAGTCTTGCTAGCAGTCTGTCAATTTTGTTGATCTTTTCAAAAAACCAACTCCTGGATTCATTGATTTTTTGGAGGGTTTTTTGTGTCTCTATCTCCTTCAGTTCTGCTCTGATCTTAGTTATTTCTTGCCTTCTGCTAGCTTTTGAATGTGTTTGCTCTTGCTTCTCTAGTTCTTTTAATTGTGATGTTAGAGTGTCAATTTTAGATCTTTCCAGCTTTCTCTTGTGGGCATTTTGTGCTATAAATTTTCCTCTACACACTGCTTTAAATGTGTCCCAGAGATTCTGCTATGTTGTCTCTTTGTTCTCATTGGTTTCAAAGAACATCTTTATTTCTGCTTTCATTTTGTTATGTACCCAGTAGTCATTCAGGAGCAGGTTGTTCAGTTTCCATGTAGTGGAGCGGTTTTGATTGAGTTTCTTAGTCCTGAGTTCTAGTTTGATTGCACTGTGGTCTGAGAGACAGTTTGTTATAATTTCTGTTCTTTTACATTTGCTGAGGAGTGCTTTACTTCCAATGATGTGGTCAATTTTGGAATAAGTGCGATGTGGTGCTGAGAAGAATGTATATTCTGTTGATTTGGGGTGAAGAGTTCTATAGATGTCTATTAGGTCCACTTGGTGCAGAGATGAGTTCAATTCCTGGATATCCTTGTTAATTTTCTGTCTCGTTGATCTGTCTAATGTTGACAGCGGAGTGTTGAAGTCTCCCATTATTATTGTATGGGAGTCTAAGTCTCTTGTAAGTCTCTAAGGACTTGCTTTATGAATCTGGGTGCTCCTGTATTGGGTGCATATATATTTAGGAGAGTTAGCTCTTCCTGTTGAATTGATCCCTTTACCATTATGTAATGGCCTTCTTTGTCTCTTTTGATCTTTGATGGTTTAAAGTCTGTTTTATCAGAGACAAGGATTGCAACCCCTGCTTTTTTTTGTTCTCCATTTTCTTGGTAGATCTTCCTCCATCCCTTTATTTTGAGCCTATGTATGTCTCTGCATGTGAGATGGGTCTCCTGAATACAGCAGACTGGTGGGTCTTGACTCTTTATCCAGTTTGCCAGTCTGTGTCTTTTAATTGGAGCATTTAGTCCATTAACATTTAAGGTTAATATTGTTATGTGTGAACTTGATCCTGCCATTATGATATTAACTGGTTATTTTGTTCGTTAGTTGATGCAGTTTCTTCCTAGCCTCGATGGTCTTTACATTTTGGCATGATTTTGCACTGGCTGGTACCGGTTGTTCCTTTCCATGTTTAGGGCTTCCTTCAGGGTCTCTTGTAAGGTAGGTCTGGTGGTGACAAAATCTCTAAGCATTTGCTTATCTGTAAAGGATTTTATTTCTCCTTCACTTATGAAACTTAGTTTGGCTGGATATGAAATTCTGGGTTGAATATCCTTTTCTTTTTTTTTTTTTTTTTAACTTCTTTTTTTATTTATTTATTTTATTTTTTTTTTATTATACTTTAAGTTCTAGGGTACATGTGCATAACGTGCAGGTTTGTTACATATGTATACTTATGCCATGTTGGTGTGCTGCACCCATCAACTCGTCAGCACCCATCAATTCATCATTTATATCATGGATAACTCCCCAATGCAATCCCTCCCTCCTCCCCCCTCCCCCCTCCCCATGATAGGCCCCAGTGCGTGATGTTCCCCTTCCCGAGTCCAAGTGATCTCATTGTTCAGTTCCCACCTATGAGTGAGAACATGCGGTGTTTGGTTTTCTCTTCTTGTGATAGTTTGCTAAGAATGATGGTTTCCAGCTGCATCCATGTCCCTACAAAGGACGCAAACTCATCCTTTTTTATGGCTGCATAGTATTCCATGGTGTATATGTGCCACATTTTCTTAATCCAGTCTGTCACAGATGGACATTTGGGTTGATTCCAAGTCTTTGCTATTGTGAATAGTGCTGCAATAAACATACGTGTACATGTGTCTTTGTAGTAGAATAATTTATAATCCTTTGGGTATATACCCAGTAGTGGGATGGCTGGGTCATATGGTACATCTAGTTCTAGATCCTTGAGGAATTGCCATACTGTTTTCCATAATGGTTGAACTAGTTTACAATCCCACCAACAGTGTAAAAGTGTTCCTATTTCTCCACATCCTCTCCAACACCTGTTGTTTCCTGACTTCTTAATGATTGCCATTCTAACTGGTGTGAGATGGTATCTCATTGTGGTTTTGATTTGCATTTCTCTGATGGCGAGTGATGATGAGCATTTTTTCATGTGTCTGTTGGCTGTATGAATATCTTCTTTTGAGAAATGTCTGTTCATATCCTTTGCCCACTTTTTGATGGGGTTGTTTGTTTTTTTCTCGTATATTTGTTTGAGTTCTTTGTAGATTCTGGATATTAGCCCTTTGTCAGATGAGTAGGTTGCAAAAATTTTCTCCCATTCTGTAGGTTGCCTGTTCACTCTGATGGTAGTTTCTTTTGCTGTGCAAAAGCTCTTTAGTTTAATTAGATCCCATTTGTCAATTTTTGCTTTTGCTGCCGTTGCTTTTGGTGTTTTAGACATGAAGTCCTTGCCCATGCCTATGTCCTGAATCGTAGTACCTAGATTTTCTTCTAGGGTTTTTATGGTATTAGGTGTAACATTTAAGTCTCTAATCCATCTTGAATTAATCTTCGTATAAGGGGTAAGGAAAGGATCCAGTTTCAGCTTTCTACTTATGGCTAGCCAAGTTTCCCAGCACCATTTATTAAATAGGGAATCCTTTCCCCATTTCTTGTTTCTCTCAGGTTTGTCAAAGATCAGATGGCTGTAGATGTGTGGTATTATTTCTAAGGACTCTGTTCTGTTCCATTGGTCTATATCTCTGTTTTGGTACCAGTACCATGCTGTTTTGGTTACTGTAGCCTTGTAGTATAGTTTGAAGTCAGGTAGCGTGATGCCTCCAGCTTTGTCCTTTTCACTTAGGATTGTCTTGGCAATGCGGGCTCTTTTTTGGTTCCATATGAACTTTAAAGCAGTTTTTTCCAATTCTGTGAAGAAGCTCATTGGTAGTTTGACGGGGATGGCATTGAATCTATAAATAACCTTGGGCAGTATGGCCATTTTCACGATATTGATTCTTCCTATCCATGAGCATGGTATGTTCTTCCATTTGTTTGTGTCCTCTTTTATTTCACTGAGCAGTGGTTTGTAGTTCTCCCTGAAGAGGTCCTTTACATCCCTTGTAAGCTGGATTCCTAGGTATTTGATTCTCTTTGAAGCAATTGTGAATGGAAGTTCATTCCTGATTTGGCTCTCTGCTTGTCTGTTACTGGTGTATAAGAATGCTTGTGATTTTTGCACATTAATTTTGTATCCTGAGACTTTGCTGAAGTTGCTTATCAGCTTAAGGAGATTTTGGGCTGAGACGATGGGGTTTTCTAAATATACAATCATGTCATCTGCAAACAGGGACAATTTGACTTCTTCTTTTCCTAACTGGATACCCTTGATTTCTTTCTCTTGCCTGATTGCCCTAGCCAGAACTTCCAAGACTATGTTGAATAGGAGTGGTGAGAGAGGGCATCCCTGTCTTGTGCCAGTTTTCAAAGGGAATTTTTCCAGCTTTTGCCCATTCAGTATGGTATTAGCTGTGGGTTTGTCATAAATAGCTCTTATTATTTTGAGGTACGTTCCATCAATACCGAATTTATTGAGCGTTTTTAGCATGAAGGGCTGTTGAATTTTTTCAAAAGCCTTTTCTGCATCTATTGAGACAATCATGTGGTTCTTGTCTTTGGTTCTGTTTATATGCTGGATTACGTTTATTGATTTGCGAATGTTGAACCAGCCTTGCATCCCAGGGATGAAGCCCACTTGATCATGGTGGATAAGCTTTTTGATGTGCTGCTGAATCCGGTTTGCCAGTATTTTATTGAGAATTTTTGCATCAATGTTTATCAGAGATATTGGTCTAAAATTCTCTTTTTTTGTTGTGTCTCTGCCAGGCTTTGGTACCAGGATGATGTTGGCCTCATAAAATGAGTTAGGGAGGATTCCCTCTTTTTCTATTGATTGGAATAGTTTCAGAAGGAATGGTACCAGCTCCTCCTTGTACCTCTGGTAGAATTCAGCTGTGAATCCATCTGGTCCTGGACTTTTTTTGGTGGGTACGCTATTAATTGTTGCCTCAATTTCAGAGCCTGCTATTGGTCTATTCAGGGATTCAACTTCTTCCTGGTTTAGCCTTGGGAGAGTGTAAGTGTCCAGGAAATTATCCATTTCTTCTAGATTTTCTAGTTGATTTGCGTAGAGGCGTTTATAGTATTCTCTGATGGTAGTTTGTATTTCTGTGGGGTCAGTGGTGATATCCCCTTTATCATTTTTTATTGCATCTATTTGATTCCTCTCTCTTTTCTTCTTTATTAGCCTTGCTAGCGGTCTGTCAATTTTGTTGATCTTTTCAAAAAACCAACTCCTGGATTCATTGATTTTTTGGAGGGTTTTTTGTGTCTCTGTCTCCTTCAGTTCAGCTCTGATCTTAGTTATTTCTTGCCTTCTGCTAGCTTTTGAATGTGTTTGCTCTTGCCTCTCTAGTTCTTTTAATTGTGATGTTAGAGTGTCAATTTTAGATCTTTCCTGCTTTCTCTTGTGGTCATTTAGTGCTATAAATTTCCCTCTACACACTGCTTTAAATGTGTCCCAGAGATTCTGGTATGTTGTATCTTTGTTCTCATTGGTTTCAAAGAACATCTTTATTTCCGCTTTCATTTCGTTATGTACCCAATAGTCATTCAGGAGCAGGTTGTTCAGTTTCCATGTAGTTGAGCGGTTTTGATTGAGTTTCTTAGTCCTGAGTTCTAGTTTGATTGCACTGTGGTCTGAGAGACAGTTTGTTATAATTTCTGTTCTTTTACATTTGCTGAGGAGTGCTTTACTTCCAATGATGTGGTCAATTTTGGAATAAGTGCGATGTGGTGCTGAGAAGAATGTATATTCTGTTGATTTGGGGTGAAGAGTTCTATAGATGTCTATTAGGTCCACTTGGTGCAGAGATGAGTTCAATTCCTGGATATCCTTGTTAACTTTCTGTCTCGTTGATCTGTCTAATGTTGACAGCGGAGTGTTGAAGTCTCCCATTATTATTGTATGGGAGTCTAAGTCTCTTTGTAAGTCTCTAAGGACTTGCTTTATGAATCTGGGTGCTCCTGTATTGGGTGCATATATATTTAGGAGAGTTAGCTCTTCCTGTTGAATTGATCCCTTTACCATTATGTAATGGCCTTCTTTGTCTCTTTTGATCTTTGATGGTTTAAAGTCTGTTTTATCAGAGACAAGGATTGCAACCCCTGCTTTTTTTTGTTCTCCATTTTCTTGGTAGATCTTCCTCCATCCCTTTATTTTGAGCCTATGTATGTCTCTGCATGTGAGATGGGTCTCCTGAATACAGCAGACTGGTGGGTCTTGACTCTTTATCCAGTTTGCCAGTCTGTGTCTTTTAATTGGAGCATTTAGTCCATTAACATTTAAGGTTAATATTGTTACGTGTGAACTTGATCCTGCCATTATGATATTAACTGGTTATTTTGTTCGTTAGTTGATGCAGTTTCTTCCTAGCCTCGATGGTCTTTACATTTTGGCATGTTTTTGCAGTGGCTGGTACCGGTTGTTCCTTTCCATGTTTAGGGCTTCCTTCAGGGTCTCTTGTAAGGCAGGCCTGGTGGTGACAAAATCTCTAAGCATTTGCTTATCTGTAAAGGATTTTATTTCTCCTTCACTGATGAAACTTAGTTTGGCTGGATATGAAATTCTGGGTTTAAAATTCTTTTCTTTAAGAACGTTGAATATTGGCGCCCACTCTCTTCAGGCTTGTAGAGTTTTTGCCGAGAGATCTGCTGTTAGTCTGATGGGCTTCCCTTTGTGGGTAACCCGACCTTTCTCTCTGGCTGCCCTTAAGATTTTTTCCTTCATTTCAACTTTGGTGAATCTCACAATCATGTGTCTTGGAGTTGCTCTTCTCAAGGAGTATCTTTGTGGCGTTCTCTGTATTTTCTGAATTTGAATGTTGGCCTGCCCTACTAGGTTGGGGAAGTTCTCCTGGATGATGTCCTGAAGAGTGTTTTCCAACTTGGTTCCATTTTCCCCCTCACTTTCAGGCACCCCAATCAGACGTAGATTTGGTCTTTTTACGTAATCCCATACTTCTTGCAGGCTTTGCTCATTTCTTCTTCTTCTTTTTTCTTTTGGTTTCTCTTCTCGCTTCATTTCATTCATTTGATCCTCAATCGCTGATACTCTTTCTTCCAGTTGATCGAGTCGGTTACTGAAGCTTGTGCATTTGTCACGTATTTCTCGTGTCATGGTTTCATCTCTGTCATTTCGTTTATGATCTTCTCTGCATTAATTAGTCTAGCTGTCAATTCTTCCACTCTTTTTTCAAGATTTTTAGTTTCTTTGCGCTGGGTACGTAATTCCTCCTTTAGCTCTGAGAAGTTTGATGGACTGAAGCCTTCTTCTCTCCTCTCGTCCAAGTCATTCTCTGACCAGCTTTGATCCGTTGCTGGCGATGGGCTGCGCTCCTTTGCAGGGGGAGATGCGCTCTTATTTTTTGAATTTCCAGCTTTTCTGCCCTGCTTCTTCCCCATCTTTGTGGTTTTATCTGTCTCTGGTCTTTGATGTTGGTGACGTACTGATGGGGTTTTGGTATAGGTGTCCTTCCTGTTTGATAGTTTTCCTTCTGACAGTCAGAAGGACTGTCTGTTGGTCTGTTGGAGATTGCTTGAGGTCCACTCCAGACCCTGTTTGCCTGGGTATCAGCAGCAGAGGTTGCCGAAGATAGAATATTGCTGAACAGCGAGTTTACCTGTCTGATTCTTCCTTTGGAAGTTTCCTCTCAGGGGTGTACTCCACCCTGTGAGGTGTGGGGTGTCAGACTGCCCCTAGTGGGGGATTTCTCCCAGCTAGGCTACTCAGGGGTCAGGGACACACCTGAGCAGGCAGTCTGTCCGTTCTCAGATCTCAACCTCCGCGTTGGGAGATCCACGGCTCTCCCCACAGCTGTCAGACAGAGTCCTTCGCGTCTGCACTGGCTCCCGCTACTTCCCCTGTTGGTCTTCAGCTGTGCACTGTCCCCAGAGGTGGAGTCTACAGAGACAGGCAGGCTTCCTTGAGCTGCTGTGAGCTCCACCCAGTTCGAGCTTCCCAGCGGCTTTGTTTACCTACTTAAGCCTCAGCAATGGCGGGCGCCCCTCCCCCAGCCTCGCTGCTGCCTTGCGGATAGATCGCAGCAGACTGCTGTGTTAGCAGTGAGGGAGGCTTCGTGGGCGTGGGACCCTCCCGGCCAGGTGTGGGATATGTTCTCCTGGTGTGCCTGTATGCTTACAGCGCAGTATTGGGGTGGGAGTTACCCGATTTTCCAGGTGTTGTGTGTCTCAGTTCCCCTGGCTAGGAAAACGGATCCCCTTCCCCCTTGTGCTTCCAGGTGAGATGATGCCTCGCCCTGCTTCAGCTCTCGCTGGTCAGGCTGCAGCAGCTGACCAGCACCGATTGTCCGGCACTCCCTAGTGAGATGACCCCAGTACCTCAGTTGAAAATGCAGAAATCACCGGTCTTCTGTGTCGCTCGCGCTGGGAGTTGGAGACTGGAGCTGTTCCTATTCGGCCATCTTGCTCCGCCTGAATATTCTTTTCTTTCAGAACGTTGAATATTGGCCCCCACTCTCTTCTGGCTTGTAGAGTTTCTGCCGAGAGATCTGCTGTTAGTCTGATGGGCTTCCCTTTGTGGGTAACCCGACCTTTCTCTCTGGCTGCCCTTAAGATTTTTTCCTTCATTTCAACTTTGGTGAATCTCGCAATTATGTGTCTTGGAGTTGCTCTTCTCGAGGAGTATCTTTGTGGCGTTCTCTGTATTTCCTGAATGAATGTTGGCCTGCCCTACTTGGTTGGGGAAGTTCTCCTGGATGATATCCTGAAGAGTGTTTTCCAACTTGGTTCCATTTTCCCCGTCACTTTCAGGCACCCCAATCAGACGTAGATTTGGTCTTTTTACATAATCCCATACTTCTTGCAGGCTTTGTTCATTTCTTTTTCCTCTTTTTTCTTTTGGTTTCTCTTCTCGCTTCATTTCATTCATTTGATCCTCAATCGCTGATACTCTTTCTTCCAGTTGATCGAGTCGGTTACTGAAGCTTGTGCATTTGTCATGTATTTCTTGTGTCATGGTTTTCATCTCTGTCATTTCGTTTATGACCTTCTCTGCATTAATGAGTCTAGCTGTCAATTCTTCCACTCTTTTTTCAAGATTTTTAGTTTCTTTGCGCTGGGTACGTAATTCCTCCTTTAGCTCTGATAAGTTTGATGGACTGAAGCCTTCTTCTCTCCCCTCGTCCAAGTCATTCTCTGACCAGCTTTGATCCGTTGCTGGCGATGGGCTGCGCTCCTTTGCAGGGGGAGATGCGCTCTTATTTTTTGAATTTCCAGCTTTTCTGCCCTGCTTTTTCCCCATGTTTGTGGTTTTATCTGTCTCTGGTCTTTGATGATGGTGACGTACTGATGGGGTTTTGGTATAGGTGTCCTTCCTGTTTGATAGTTTTCCTTCTGACAGTCAGGACCCTCAGCTATAGGTCTGTTGGAGATTGCTTGAGGTCCACTCCAGACCCTGTTTGCCTGGGTATCAGCAGCAGAGGTTGCAGAAGATAGAATATTGCTGAACAGCGAGTGTACCTGTCTGATTCTTCCTTTGGAAGTTTCCTCTCAGGGGTGTACTCCACCGTGTGAGGTGTGGGGTGTCAGACTGCCCCTAGTGGGGGATGTCTCCCAGTTAGGCTACTCAGGGGTCAGGGACCCACTTGAGCAGGCAGTCTGTCCGTTCTCAGATCTCAACCTCCGTGTTGGGAGATCCACTGCTCTCTTCAAAGCTGTCAGACAGTGTCGTTCGCGTGTGCTCAGGCCTCTGCTGCTTCCCCTGTTGTTTTTTTAGCTGTGCCCTGCCCCCAGAGGTGGAGTCTACAGAGACAGGCAGGTTTCCTTGAGGTGCTGTGAGCTCCACCCAGTTCGAGCTTCCCAGTGGCTTTGTTTACCTACTTAAGCCTCAGCAATGGTGGGCGCCCCTTCCCCAGCCTCACTGCTGCCTTGCGGTTAGATCGCCGCAGACTGCTGTGTTAGCAATGAGGGAGGCTCCGTGGGCGTGGGAACCTCCCGGCCAGGTGAGGGATATATTCTTCTGGTGTGCCCGTTTGCTTAAAGCGTGGTATTGGGGTGGGAGTTACCCGATTTTCCAGGTGTTGTGTGTCTCAGTTCCCCTGGCTAGGAAAAGGGATTCCCTTCCCCCTTGCGCTTCCCAGGTGAGGCGATGCCTCGCCCTGCTTCAGCTCTCGCTGGTCAGGCTGCAGCAGCTGACCAGCACTGATTGTCCGGCACTCCCTAGTGAGATGACCCCAGTACCTCAGTTGAAAATGCAGAAATCACCGGTCTTCTGTGTCGCTCGCGCTGGGAGTTGGAGACTGGAGCTGTTCCTATTCAGCCATCTTGCTCCGCCCCCTCGATGTTCTGTATTTGATGAGACAGTGTCATTGCACCTCCCTTTACTTCTGTAATCATGTTTTTCTTTTCTTCTTTGAACATATTTCTAATGGCAACCTTGAAGTCTTGTCTGCTAAATCCAACAAGTAGTAGTTCTCACAGGCAGTTTCTGTTGCCTTTTTTCCATATGATCTTTCCTGTTTCTTTGCATGTTTCATAATTTTTTATTAAAAATTGGACATTTTAGATAATATATTTTATCAACTCTGGGTTCTGGAATTCTCCTTCCAGGACTTGTTATTGTTATTTGCTTGTTTACTTGTTTAGTGACTGACTAGACTATTTTAGCAAAGTCTGTTTCCTCCATGCCTCCAACATGAAGCCTCTGATGTTGCTCCTCAGAGGGCACAGCCTTCGTTATGCCAGCAGTTACCTTGGGATGAGAGTGGTTTGGGTAGGGTTCTCCTTGATCTTCTCTTTCCCTAACCACACCTGATGTTAAGTTCCACTAATTGCCAGTTGATTGTTCCATTGTTTTCAACAGTGTCTAAGCATAAATTGCTTCATAGACTAATGCTATCCAATTCAGGCACCTTTGAAAAGATAATTCCTGAGCTCAGTGTTTAGAATTTGTTTGGACTATAGGATATTTCTTAGCTGTCTCTTTCACTTGTTTTTCTCCAGCAACCTAGTCAGCCTATAGTTTTGACCTTATTTCCAATTAATCTACCAATCTCCTCCCAATTGCCTTTCATTGCAGTTTTTACTGTTTTTGAGAGTATTACCAGGTTTGAACTTCTCCACACTCTGGGACAAATGAAGTTAGTTCCTTGAGGTAGGGATTTGGAGCTCTCTGTTGTACCACCGGCTTCTCCCCTGGACAAAATCTGTGAGACATAGCTCTTATACTTGGGGCATGGAAAATGGCACGCTTCTCTGAGTGACATCTCACTTTATGAGCTGGATATCTGATAGATGGAGAGAAGCCAACAGCCCTAGGTCTTCTTGTCTTGCCTCTGTCAACTGGAAAACTCCCGTCCCATGAGTTGGAGCAAAGGAAATTGGGCCCTAGTATTCTTGGCAATGTTGCAGCCTAGAGCCTCGATCTCATGATTGGGACCTGCATGGAAGAATGGAGCGCCTACCTCTTGGCCACATTCACCTGGATCTTAACTTCAGCAAGGGGTAGCTGGAGGCAGGGTGAGAAATACTGACACCTCACCTCTCCCAGGAAGATAGCCCTCTTACTGGGAGCTGGAGAGAAACAGAACCCTGTGTTCTTGGCTGTACCAGGCTGGAATACAGTTTCCATCTTGCTGAGTTGAGATGGGCAGTGGAGGGCACAGATCTTGATTCAAATACCACAGACTCTAGCAGTTTCTACTAAGTTTAGTTGATTTTCTTGAATAAATATTCTTCATTTTCTATATTCCCTTAGAACAATTTCCAGAGACTTTAAATGGTTGCTTTAAAAATAATTTTTACCAGTTTTACTGGAAACAAATCTATGTAGCCCCTCATGCTGCCATGCCAGAAGTAGAAATCCAGCAGTTTTTTGAACAAGTTATATATACATACACCATATGACTTAGTCATTCCACACTTAGTTATCTAACCAAGAGAAAAGAAAGTATATGTCTCCACAAAAACTTGTACACAAGTGTTCCCAACAACCTTATTTTTAATAGCCCCAAACTGGAAATAAGTAAAATGCCCATCAACAGTTCAGCAGATGAATTAACTGTGATGTATCTGTGCATTAGAATACTACACAACAATAAAATAGAATGAACTATTGATACACACAACATGTGTGACACATACTGTATGATTCCTATATAAACTTCTAGAAAATGTAAGCTAATTCATAGTGACAGAAAGCACTGGGGATGGGGTGTGCTGGCAGGGATTAGAGGGAGTGACTATAAAGGAGCATGAGGAAAGTTTTCAGGGTGATGGACATTCTCATTATTTTCATTACAGTGGTTGTTTCATGGGCTCATACATGTGTCAAAATGTATCAAATTGTACACCTTAAATATGGAAAGTTTCTTGAATGTTAGTTATACCTCAATTAAGCTGTTTAAAAATGTTATTCTGCATTTTCTCCCTAAGCATCTCTGGTCCTGGGAAAAAATAAGTTTCCTCTGGCTCAAGGTGACTTTTCCACTTTCTCATGTCCAGGAACAGCTTTTTGTGTGTTCACAGCTTCTGACAAACTACCCAAACCACTACACTCTCCTCTCTTCACCTCACTTGAATGCTTGGCTTCCCCCTTTCATCCTGTAATTCAGCTGTGTTTTGGATCCATTTGATTTTATTTCTTTGTTTATTTGTTCGTTCAACAAACATTTGTTGAACACCTGCTTAATGTCACATGCTATGCTAAATTTTAGAAATAAAAAAGAAGCTTGGTTTCTGTTTCCAAGGTACTTGTAGTCTAGTAAGACATATGCACAAAAATGGCCAGGAGTCTTAAGTAATATGGAAGTTGGTGCAATGTACAATAAAACACAAAGAAGGAAATGGTGCTGAAAATATTTTGTTTTCTGTTCCCTGAGTATTCAGCCACCCTAATCTGATAACCACAGCCTGATTTTCTTGTGGAGAATTATTTTTCTCCACTGTGTGCTGTCTCAGTGCAACAGGTGACTGTGCCTTTCTTTACCAGGAAGCATGTAACCCAAGCTGAGATGCTTGAGAGTTTTTTCCATGAATTTTCTGTCTTGAGAAACCTAAGGATGGAAAAATAGATATACAAATGGTCCCCAACTTATGATGATTCAACTTATAATATTTTAACTTTAAAATAGTGCAAAAGTGATATGCATTCAGTAAAAATTGTACTTCAAATTCTGAATTTTAATTTTTTCTTAGGCTAGTAATGTGTAGTATGATATTCTCTCATGATATTGGGCAGCAGCAGTGAGCCATAACTCCAAGCTAGCTTCGCGATCACAAGAGTAAACAACCAATACTCTACAATGCATTAAATACATATTTGACATATTTTCAACTTACAATGGGTTTAATTGAGACATAACTCTATCACAAGTAGAGGAGCATCTAGTGCAATCATTCCAGAACTACTTCCTGGACCAGATGGTCATATTCTAATCCCTGCTGCCGGAATACCTGATCTGTCTTCATTCTTGTCTATTTCTGAGTGTGGTCTTCCAAACTTCCTATTATGTCTGCGATGAACTTCTAATACCTTTCATTTTTTCTTTAAATAAGCTCTAGTTGCTTTCTGTTGCTTACAAGCAGATAACTCTAAATAATACATTTTCATGGAAGAGTTGACTATTAACATAGATATGGTTAAGATAGGCCATAGGGAAAGTTGAAGTTGCAGATAGGTGCAGGACCTGGAGCATCTTATGATAGGGACAAGAGGATTTTAAACTGAAAAGTAATCAATCAATAAAGTTATGGATCAGTCATTCTCAAAGTGTGGTCCTCCAGGCCAACATTATCAGCATTATATGGGAATTTGTCAGAAATGCAAATTCTAGAGCCACACCTCAGACTTGCTGAATCAGAACCTCTGAGTATAGGGCCTAGCAATCTACATTTTAACAAACCCTCCAGGTAATTCTGATGCACTCTAAGATTTGAGAATCAATATCCTAGATAATTCATGCTGTTGTGTGAAGGAGGGATTCAAGGGGTTGAAATTTAAAGAAAAGGAGTTCAGTTGGACACTACTGCAGTAGTATATAACCTAAGCTGAGACACCGCAAGCAGATGGAGTAGAAGGAAAAATGCAAGAAATTCAATGGATAGAGGGCCAAAAAGACTTCATCATTAATAGGATGTTCTCAATGAAGGAAATAAGATATCTAGAATTATTTCCAGATTTCTGATTTGGATGAATGTGTGAATAGTGGTGCCATTAACTAAGACTTAGAAGTATAGGAGAAAAAGCAGATTTTAAAAAATGTATTGAGGTGAAATTCACATAACATAAGATTAATCATTTAATCATTTTAAAGTGAACAACTCAGTGGCATTTAGTATATTCAGAGTGTTGTGTGACCACCATCTCTATTCAGTTACAAACATTTCTATCATTCTAAAATAAAACCCTATGCTCATTCAGCATTTTTTCTCCATTCTCTCCTCCCCCCGATCCTGGCAAACACCAATTTGCATTTTGTTTATATAGATTTACCTATTCTGTATATTTCATGTAAATAGAATCATATAATATGTCATCATTCATGCCTGGCTTCTTTCACTTAGCAATGTTTTTGAGCTTTATCTGCATGGGAATATATATCAGTAAGTACTTCATTCCTTTTAATGGCTGAATAATAATCCCTTGCATGTATATATCACTATTTGTTTATCCATTCGTCCATTGATAGACATCTGTTTCCACCTTCTGGCTATTGTGAATAGTGCTTCTATAAGCATGCATTTACATCTATTTGAGAACCTGTTTTCAGTTCCTTTGTGTATACACCTAGGAGCAGAATTGTGGGGTCATATGGTAATCATATGTTTAACTTTCTTTTTTTTTTTTTTTTTTTTGAGACGGAGTCTCGCTCTGTCGCCCAGGCTGGAGTGCAGTGGATCTCAGCTCACTGCAAGCTCCGCCTTCCAGCCTCACGCCATTCTCCTGCCTCAGCCTCCCGAGTAGCTGGGACTACAGGCGCCCGCCACCTCGCCCGGCTAGTTTTTTTGTATTTTTTAGTAGAGATGGGGTTTCACCGTGTTAGCCAGGATGGTCTCAATCTCCTGACCTCGTGATCCGCCCGTCTCGGCCTCCCAAAGTGCTGGGATTACAGGCTTGAGCCACCACGCCCGGCCTCATATGTTTAACTTTTTAAGGAACTGCCAACTGTTTTCCACAGCAGCTATATAATTTTACATTCCCACCAACAATGTATAAGGATTCCAATTTCTCCACATTCTCTCCCACATTTGTTAATTTCCATTAATTTTTCATTATAGCTCTCCTATGGGTATGAAGTGATATCTCATTGAGGTTTTGATTTACCTTTCCCTAATGCCAGGGATGTTGAGCATATTTTCATGTACTTCTTGGCCATTTGTATATATTCTTTGGAGAAATGTTTTTCAAGTCCTTTACCCATTTTAAAATTGGGTTATTTGCCCTTTTGTTATTGAGCTGTAAGGGTCCCTTATGTATTCTGAATAATAGATCCTTATTAGATATGTGATTTGCAAATCTTTTCTCCCATTCTGTGGGTTGTCTTTTTCGATCTCTTGATAGTATCCTTTGACAAACAAGTTGTTAATTTTAAAGAAGTTCAATTTATCTATTTTGTCTTTTGTTGCTCATGTTTCTTGTGTCATCTAAAAATCCATTTTCTGAATCCAAGGACATGATGATTTACCCCTGTGTTTTCTTCTAATAGTTTTATGGTTTTAGCTCTTATATTTATTCAGGTCTTTGGTCCATTTTTAGTTAACTTTCATATATAGTGGAAAGTAGGAGTCCAACTTCATTCTTTTGCATGTAGATATACAGTTGTACCAGCATCATTTGTTGAAGAGTCTATTATTTTCCCATTGAATGGTCATGGTACCCTTGTTGCAAATCAATTGGCCATAGATGTATGGATTTAGTTCTGTACTCTCTATTCTACTCCATTGTGGATTTGATTTGCATTTCTCTGATGACTGCTGATGTTGAACATGTTTACATATGTTTGTTGCCCACTCGTATGTCTTCTTTTGAGAAATGTTTGTTTATGTCTTTTGCCTGTTTAATAATGGGGTTATTTATGTTTGCTTGTCAAATAGTTTAAGTTCCTTATAGATTCTGGATATTAGACCTTTGCTGGATGTATAGTTTGCAAATATTTTCTCCCATTCTGTAGGTTGTCTGTTTACTCTGTTGATAGTTTCTTTTGCTGTGCAGAAGCTCTTAAGTTTAATTACATGCCACTTGTCAATTACTGTTTTTATTGCAATTGCTTTTGAGGACTTAGTCATAAATTCTTTGCCAAGGCCTATGTCCAGAAAGGTATTTCCTAGTTTATCTTCTATGATTCTTATAGTTTGAGGTCTTACATTTAAATCTTTAATTCATTGTGAGTAATTTTTATATATGGTATAAGGAAGGGGTTCAGTTTCAATCTTCTGCATATGGCTAGCCAGCTATTCCAGCACCATTTATTGAATAGGAAGTCCTTTCCCAATTGCTTATTTGTGTTGACATTGTTGAAGATCAGATGAATGTAAGTGTGCAGATCTATTCCTGGGTTCTTTATTCTGTTCCATTGGTTTATGTGTCTGTTTTTACCAGTACCATGCTGTTTTGGTTACTTTGGCCATATAGTATACTATGAAATCAGGTAATATAATGCCCCTGGCTTTATTCTTTTTGCTTAGGATTGCTTTGGCTTCTTGTGCTCTTTTTTGGTTCCAAAATAATTTTAGAATAATTTTTTCCAATTCTGTGGAAAATTACATTGGTAGTTTGATAGGAATATTGTTAGATAAGGTTTGACTGTTTTCCTACCCAAAAATCTCATCTTGAATTGTAACCCCATAATCCCATGTGTCAAGGGCAGGACCAGGTGGAGGTAATTGAATCATGGGGGCAGTTTCCCCCATGCTGTTCTTGTGGTAGTGAGTGAGTTTCACGAGATCTGGTGGTTTTATAAGTATCTAGCATTTCCCCTGCTTGCACTCACTCTGTCTCCTGCTGCCTTGTGAAGAGGTGCCTTTTGTCCTGACTGTAAGTTTCCTGAGGCCTCCCAAGCCATGCAGAAGTGTGAGTCAATTAAACCCCTTTCTTTATAAATTACCCAGTCTTAGGTGTTTCTTCATGACAGCATGAGAATGGACTAATAGTGTTGAATCTGCAGATTGCTTTGGACAGGATGGCCTTTTTAATGATATTGATCCTTCCATTTCATAAATGTTGTTCCATTTATTTGTCTCACCTACGATTTCTTTTAGCAGTGTTTTGTAGTTCTTTGCAGAGATCTTTCACCCCTTTGGTTAGATGTATTCCTCAGTGTTTTATTTTATTATGGCTAGTGTAAATGGGATTGCATTCTTGATTTGGCTCTCAGCCAGAATGTTATTGGTGTATAGAAATGCAACTAATTTTTGTACATTGATTTTGTACCCTGAGATTTTACTGAAGTCATTTATCAGTTCCAGGAGCCGTTTGATGGAGTCTTTAGGGTTTTCTAGATATAGAGTCCTATCATCAGTAAAGAGAGATAGTTTGACTTCTTCTTTTCTTACTTGAATTCCTTTTATTTCTTTCTCTTGTCTGTTTGCCCTGGCTAGCACTTCCAGTACTATGTTGAATAGCAGTAATGAGAGTGGGCATTTTTGTCTTGTTTCAGTTCTCAAAGGAAATGGTTCCAGCTTTTGCCCATTCACTCTGATGTTGGCTGTTTTGTCATAGATGGCTCTCACTATTTTGAGGTATGTTCCTTCAATGCCTAGTTTCTTGAAGGTTTTTACCATAAAGGGATGTTGGATGTTATTAAAAGCTTTTGCTGCATCTGTTGAGATCATTGTATCATTTTCATTTTTAATTATGTTTAATGCAGTGAATCAGATGTATTGATTTGTGTATGTTGAATCAACCTTGCATCCAAGAATGAATCCTTCTCGATCGTAGTGAATTAACTTTTTGATGTGCTGCTGGATTCAGTTTGCTGGTGTTTTGTTGAAAAGGTTTGTGTCTTTGTCTGTCAAGGATATTGGCCTGGAGTTATTTTTATTGTGTTTTTGCCAAGTTTTGTTGTCAAAGTGATGCTGGTTTAATAAAATGAGTTAGGATGGAGTCCCTCATCCTCAATTTTTTGGAATAGTTTCAGTAGAATTGGTACTACATCTTATTCGTACATCTGATAGAATTTGGCTTTGAATCCATCCATTCCATGACTTTTTCGATTGGTATCATTTTTTTATTACTGATTCAATTTTGAAACTCACTATTGGGTCTATTTATGACTTCAGTTTCTTCCCGTTTCAATTTTGGGAGACGGTGTGTTTCTAGGAATTTATCCATTTCCTCTAGATTTTCTAGTTTGTGTGTGTGTAGAAGTGTTCACAACAGTCTTTGAGGATCTTTTCTATTTCAGTTGTAACATAACCTTTGTTTTTTCTAATCATGCTTATTTGGATCTTCTCTCTATTTTCTTTTTAAATATATCTTGCTATCTATTGATCTTGTTTATCCTTTCAAAAAAACAATTTTTGATTTCCTTGATTCTTTGTATGAATTTTTGGATCTCGATTTCATTCAGTTCTGCTCTGATTTTGGTTATTTCTTCTGCTAGCTTTGGGGTTAGTTTGTTCTTGCTTCTCTAGTGAGGGAAGAGATTTAATACAAACAGTGTTTTATGTTGCAGAGAGTTCATGAAATAAATATGAAAATCAATCAATAGACTTAGAAGTCATGAGGCCACTTGTGACCTCAGACAGGACAGTCTGCATAGACTGTGGAAGGTAAAACCTAGCTAGAGTGAGTTGAAGAACATACTGGGAGTAAGAAGAGGGCAACAGAAATCTAGAACTTTTTTTTAGTATCTTGGCTACAAAAAGAAGGGGAAAGATAGGGTTAGTGCAGGAAGATAATATATAGTGTTATTGGAAAATTTAGAGGCTACAGAAATTACCTCAAAGAGAAAAGAAGTTAAAAATATAAAAAAGAGTGATAAATGAGTGGGATGAGGCCATGGATATGCAGGAGATAAGGGAGGATGTGGAAGGAGTTTCCTTGAATAGGAGACAGAACAGTCTCCAGAGCCTACTCTCTTCTTCTTTAGCATAAATGACCAAACTTGAAGGTAAGTGCAGATAAAAATGACTTGTAGGTATGGGGGAAAATTATGGAAGTTCAAAACCTGATAGCCATGATATTCTTGGTGAAATAGGAAGTAAGGTCATGTGCACTGAGAGGATGACATCGATGGGATAGAAGACTTGAAGTTAGTGAAGACTCGGAGCAGCCATTGAGAGAAATGAGAGGGGATGTGGGTCAGAGATAAGGTAACAAACTGAGGGATACTGAGGATCCAAGAGGTGCTGAAGATCATAAATGGGTGGTGACCCTAATCCATTCAAAGATTTGATTTTCTGCAGCAGCATTCAGCAGCACAAGTTTTGAGCAATAAAGGCAGATGGTAGGATTAATCTAAAATTCAAACTGCAGGAGAGATGTGGTGGAAAGACAACGGGCTTGGTTTTGAGTGTAGGAATCTGGTGGTTGAGTGCAGTAGGTGTTCAAGTTTGAATAGGGGAGGAAGTGAAGTCAAAGAAGGCTGATGGACTGAAAGTAAAATGGCTTTGAGGTCTCTGAGTGTAAGATTAAAGAGCTGAAGTAAGAGAGAGTAAAGGGTGGCTAATGCCTGTAACCCCAGCACTTTGGGAGGCCGAGGCGGGTGTATCACCTGAGGTCAGGAGTTCGAGACCAGCCTGCCAACATGGTGAAAACCCATCTCTTCTAAAAATACAAAAATTAGCTGGGTGTGGTGGCAGGCACCTGTAATACCAGCTACTCAAGAGCCTGAGACAGGAAAATTGCTTGAACCCAGGAGGCGGAGGTTGCAGTGAACTGAGATTGTGCCATTGCACTCCAGCCTGGGCAACAAGAGTGAGACTCTGTCTAAAAAAAAAAAAAAAAGTAAAGACTGGAAGGATAGAAGGATGAGATCCACATGGTACATTAGAATACAGCCATGCACTGAATAATGACATTTCAGTCAATGATGGACCACATGTACAATGGTGGTCCCATAATATTATAATACTGTATTTTTACTGTACCTTTTCCATGTTTGGATATACAAATGCTTACTGTTGTCTTACAGTTGCCTACAGAATTCAGTACAGTAACATCCTGTACAGGTTTGTAGCCCAGGAGCTATAAGCTATACCATATAGCCTAGGTATGTAGTAGGCTCTACCACCTAGATTTGTGTAAGTGCACTCTATGGTGCTTCCACATGACAAAATCACCTAACAATGTATTTTTCAGAATGTATCCGCCTTGTTAAGCAATGCATGACTGTGTGAGTTCAGAGGTGGAGCCATTCTAAGTGATATCAAGGTCTAGGTTATGACAATCAGTCGGTCAAGGAGGTAGTTACAAATGAAGACTGTTGGTGTTGATGATTTTTTTTTTTAAAGCCGTGAGACCATCCTGACTAACACGGTGAAATCCCATCTCTACTAAAAACACAAAAAGAATTAGCCAGGCGTGGTGGTGGGCGCCTGTAGTTCCAGCTACTCAGGAGGCTGAAGCAGGAGAATGGCGTGAACCCGGGAGGTGGAGCTTGCAGCGTGCCGAGATCGCACCACTGCACTCCAGCCTGGGCGACAGAGCGAGACTCTATTGAAAAAAAAAAAAAAAAAAAAAAAAAAAAAAACAGCCATGAGCCAGAGTTCTGAAAGACTTCATGTGGATATAGTTGCTGCCCAGCATGAAGGCAGTATATGAGGAGAAGAAACACTGAGTTTGTATCCAAGCCATTAACGAATACACAGGGAAAGGTGGGAGGTTAAAAGACAAAATGAAGAGGTGTAGAAGGAAGTATACATTGTTGGCACAAGTCTTAATAAAAGAAGGTTTTTTGCCCCAGGACAGAGGGGTAATCACCTGCCAATTGTAATGGGGAGCTAGGAGACCAAGCAGTCCACAGCTCGTGATACATGGGTGTAGAAGAATCAGCCTCTTCCATAGAAGTTGCAGCAGAGTTATTGTGCTCTGGGGAGAGCCTGGAGATGGAGTTCTGTGAAGTGGTTGAGGATATAAGGCAGGTTTTTACAACGGAATGGGGGTCTCTGAGGAGGCAAGTCAGCAGTGTGAGAAACATCCGAGTGGAATGAAAATAATGACTGATAATAATGCATGTCTAGCACCATGCCAAGGGTGTGAGAATTTATTTTATTTAATCATTACACTAATTCTGCAATGTAGGTGCTATCTGTCTTTTGCATATTAATAAACTGACACTGAGGGCATTTAGAAACTCCTCTAAAGTGATGTATCTAAAAAGTGACTGAGTTGGTTTTAGATCTGACTTCAAGACCTGGTCTCTTAACCACTAACCCAGATTGGAATAAGAGGATGCAAGAGGAGAAAATGCCATGGAGCTACCATTTTGGGAAGGGGCCTCTGATGACAGGATGGGAGACATCATGGATCTAATCAACTGTAAGAACCCAGGCATGTGTTTATTGGATCTGCTGGATGGCAGAAGCCCCTGATCAGAATCAGTTGCCTATCCTGAGAGTTCCAGATGGAATGTGTTTGGAGGAACATATTCAAGGCTTCTCACAAATGGCTCTAATCCTTCTTACACTTAAGCATTCAGTTCACAAAGACTCCTCAAGAAGAATATCCAGAGAAGCTCTTGTTGGTCAAGGTTCTCTGTTGGGAAGTATACTGGGGAATTGCTTATCAAAGGTATTCCTGGCTCCATGTCATCAATGGGATGTTAGAAGTTTCTTTTTTATCATAGCTTTTGACAAAGCCAGGAATTCAGTACTAAGTAAATAGAGATAATCAAGGGTCTGCTCTCCAAGCTCTGGAATTAGCAACAACAGGACTGAAGAGACAAGGAGTGATTCTTTGGGTTCTTTTCTCTCCCTTTCTCCTACCACTAGTTGTGCCCCTCCCATAGCCTTCTGCTTTCTAGGTTTTGCCAGCTGTGGTGAGAGATTTGTTGATATTCATTCAGATTCCTTCGGATTATTCTTACTGTTTCTGCACGTTTTGGTGTGCTTTTTCTTCCAATGGCCACATCCAAGACTCTTCTGATGACTGTTGTCTTTGCCTGGGACAGCCTTTAGCCAGGGACTGGTGAGTGTGGCAATATGAAAGCTCAGCTTCCTTGCCTGATGTTGGGTCAACTTGAAGTCATAACTTATATACCAAAGTTCCCCTGAGGGATTAGGATGAATCTACCCTCTGTGAGGCCTTGTCTGAAACTGTCCCCTGGTTTGACTTCTTCCTCTTTTCTGTCCTGCTTCCCCACTCCCTTCCTGGTCTCTCCTGGAAGCACTTTTTAAATAAACCACAGGTACGTGAATACTCAACTTAGGGCATGCTTCTGGAGAATTCAGCCTAAGACAGGGCATCAGGTAACTATTAAAGGGAAGTTCATCTAAATAAAAATTTTGAGGATAAAGTTGAAAATGTAACTTCTTAAAACAAAAACATGTGACCAACCATTTAGGTACTAAGAGAAAGTATGGATGCATTACTTCATAATATGGGAGTGGGAAAAGCGTTTCTTACTATTACTTAAAATCAAGAAGCAAAGAAAAGGAAAGATTAATAAGTTCAACTACATAAAAGTGAAAATAGAGCTTGCTTGAAATAGAATGGTGATTTACAGGGGCTGAGGGGATAGGGAAATGGGGAGATGTTGGCCTAAGGGTACAAAGTTTCATTTATGCATGATGGAAATCTAATGCATAGCAATGTGACTACAGTTAATAATACTGTATTGCATGCTTGAAATTCACTAAGAGGGTAATTCTTAAGTGTTTTTACCAAAAGAGAAAAAAGAAGAAACTATGTGACGTGATAGATGTGCTAATTGGCTTGATAGTCATGATCATTGCACAATGTATATGTAGATCAAAACATCAAGTTGTACACTTTTAACATATACTATTTTATTTGTCAATTATACCTCAATACAACTGGAAAAAAATTGCTTGAAAAAACACCATAAGTAAAGTTTAAAAAGTGACAAAGTAAAATGAAAGGTATTTGCAACGTATAGGGCTAATCTCCCTGATATAAAAAGATCCATGTACAAATAATAATGTATCAAAAAAATTTAAAAACTGAGAGGAAAAATACCAAAGGCCTAATCAAAAAATGATAAAAAAAAAAAGACACAGGAAAGTGAAATGGATCTTAAACATATGAAAATATGCTGAAAATCACTTATAATACAAATACAAATTATCACTCAAAGATATTTTATACATATCAACTTGACAAAAATGACATGCTTGACAAAACACGCTTCTTGACAAAGTATTCTATTTTATACTTATCAGATTGGCAAAAACGAAATGCTTGACAAAACATGCTGTTGGCAGGGCTGTGCAGAAACATATGCTCTCATGTTTTGCTAGTGGGCAGTGCAAAATGGCACAGGCCCTTAGGAGGGGAATTTGGCAATCGCTGATGAAATTAAACATGTATTTATTCTTTTACTAAGCAGTACTGAAAATATACCAACACAAAAGTAAAACAGTATATGTATAAATTTATTAGTCATGTATTATTCATAAGAGCAGAAAGTTGAAAGCAATGCAAAATCTGTTCATATGAACTGGTTGAATGAACCATCCACATAATGGAGTACTATGCAGCCATAAAGAATGAGGGCAATCTCTATGAGTGGATATGGAGCAATTTCTAAAATGTATTAAGTTTTCAAAAAGTAAAGATACAGAATAATCTATATGGCCTGCTACACTTTGTGTGCGAAAGAGGTGAAAATAACTATGCATACACGTGCATTATATATATATATATATATGTATATATATATATATATATAAAGCAACATTTGTGTGTATACATGCTATACATTGTATATATATAATATAAATAATTTATATATAAAACAATAGATAACATATATAGCTATATATACCTATATAACATACATATATATACAAATATGTACACATAAGCTTATATTTTCAAAAGAAAAAGAAACCCAAGAAAATCAGACACTAATAAAAGCTGCTACTATGGAGGTATGAATGGGGAAAAGAGTGTCAAGATGGGGCTGATACTTCTGAGTCTGTCTTTCTGTATAGTTCTCATTTTTGAGATACATTAATATTTTACATGTTTGAAAATAAAATTGCATTACAAAATAGAAAAAGCAAACCCTAATATTGACCATAAGCAGAAACAGATAAACCTTGCTATACATCAACTGGTAACATAAGTACACAGAGAAAAATAAACATTATTTCAAGCAACTTTTGAACACAGTTCATTGAAGTTTGCACAAATATTTACTCCTGATACATGCTAGATGTTAAAGGTGAGAGGCAGGACTGAGGGTAGACACAAATTAGGCAGTAGGCGCAGACACCTGTCTACCAAAAAAAGTTAAAGGTAGTGAATGAAGGGAAGTTAGCTGAGAGGGTGGGTTGGGACGTTGGACTTTGGGCACGGAAAGGGAAGGGGTGAAGGAAAGTGTGAAGAGGTATCAAGTTATAGATGGAATACAGAAATAGCCACCTTCAATTTTCAAAATTGGATTCCAATTTTAATGGCCACTTAGAAATCCCAATTTGTTGAAACTTTGATGAGGAACAGGCCTTTTACATAGTTTCAAAATATCTCTTCACAAATTACATACTCAAAATAATGACCTTAAAGTTGACAAACCTGGAAAACACTAGCTTAACCGAATGATTAACATTAACAAAACTGGGACAAGTATTATCGTGAGCCTCCTAATATATATGATATGCTAAAAACGGGACATTACTTAAGTAGTAAACCTGCCAAAAATTCTAACTTGAATTTGTCTGATGAAGAAACATCAATCTACAAAACAAGTTGAAGGACAATCTACAAAACAACTGGCCTATACATTGCCATGTGGCACGGTGATAAACAACAAGAAATGCTGTTTAGAGCTTCCTCAAAAAGACTAAAAATAGAGCTACCATATGATCCAGCAATCCCCCTGCAGCTATATACCCCAAAGAAAGGAAATCACTGTATTGCAGAGATGTCTGCACTCCCATGTTTATTGTAGCACTAATCACAATAGCCAAGATTTTGAAAGAACCTAAGCGTTCATCAACAGATGAATGGATAAAGAAAATGTGGTACAGATACACAATGCAGTACTATTCAGCCATACAAAAGAATGAGACTCCGTCATTTGCAACAACATGGATGCGACTGGAGGTCACTATGTTACTTCAAATAAGCCAGGCACAGAATGACAAACGTCACACGTTCTCACTTATTTATAAGAACTGAGAATTAAAACAATTGAACCCATAGAAATAGAGAGTAGAAGGATGATTACCAGAGGCTTTGAAGGGTAGTGGTGGGGAATGCTTAATGGGTGCAAAAAATAATTAGAAAGAATGAATAAGATCTAGTATTTGATAGCACAACAGGGTAACTATAGTCAATAATAATTTAATTGTAGATTTAAAAATAGCTAAAAGATAATAATTGATTGTTTGTAACACAAAGGATAAATGCTTGAGATAATGAATACCCCATTTACCTCTGATGTGATTATTATACATTGAATGCCTGTTCAAAATATTTCATATACCCCATATATACCTGCTATGTACCCACAAAAATTACAAATTAAAAAATAAAGAAAAAATAAAGAAAAGCTTTAAAAAGAAAAAAGAAAAGAAATGCTGAGGAGCTGTTCAGATTAAAGGAGACTGGGAAAACATGACAACCAAACGCAATGCATGATCCTGAATCAAATTCAGGATTAGGAAAAACAAAATAACCATGAAGGTCAGTACTGGAACAATGATAAGATTTGGATAAGTGGTGTGGATTAAACAACAGCATTGTAGCAATGTTAATGTCCCGATTTTGATTATTGTGGTGTGATTATTTAAGAGAATGTCCTTGTTCTTAGAAAATACACACTCAAGTGTGTTGTAAAGAGGTTTGATATTGTCAACTTATTTTCACTTGAGAATATTTAGTTCAGAAAAAAATTATATACATACATATATATATATACACACACACATATATATTCAGAGAGAAAGAGAGACAGAAAGAAAACAAAAAGGATGGGGCAAAATGTGAACAATTGGTGAATCTGGGTAAAGAGTATAGGAAAGATCCTTACACTATTCTTAGACGTTGAAATTATCCCATCTTCTCAGCTTGTGCAACATTTGAGGAGCAAACCAAATGGAAGGGGCTCAAATATTATCCTGGGTGCAGGGTGCAAGATAATTAGAAGACAAAAAGGGGCTCAGTCTCGAATAACCAAATTAATCCTGAGAATATGTTGTTCACAAAATCAAAATGTCTCTAGTTTTTTCCATTAAATATCACAAGTATTTTAAGTGTACAAAATAAATGGATGGTGTTTTAGATGGGGAATAAATACTAAGACCAGATAAGAAGCCACAGCCTCGCTTGGGTTTATTGGTCTCTGGAGTGGGATGGAGACTGGTTCTTATGCCAGGCTGTGGAAGCAGATCCCATGTGCATAGAGAGGTCAGACCCTGAACAAGAAAGAAAGGAGAGAGTACCAGTGAGGCAGCAGGCAGGGATATTCCTTCTCCTGAATAAAATGGAGCAAGCGCATAGGAGGCCACGCAGCCCACTCACTTGGGCCAGCAGCATCAGGCTTTTGGAGCCACCTCATTAACACATCATTAAGAAGAGCAGTATATTCTACGTAAGTGAGTGTTTCCCAGAAAAGTGGATTATTTCTGTCCCCTTCAAAATCATGAATGCTGCCCAGAAAGCCCCAGGTTTCCTGTAATATCTATTAAAAATTCCAGATATTCCAGCAACAATGTCCAATCACCACTATTTTCATTAAGAGAAATAAAATAGTAACACTAAATTATACTGATTCTTTCTTTGATGATGTACCCAGTGGAGAGAAGGTATAATATTGGATTGAATCTGCAGTCTCACAGGATCATTACAAAAATACCTGATAGACTCTTAAGAATTGTAATATGTCTCTTTCTCTTAAAACTAAAATGCAGGAAAACATCTCAATTATTTGAGTTTGGGGTATTTTCCTTTTAAAAATATTAAAACTAAAAGAGTTTATTGTAATAGGGAATATGAGATGAGGTTGACTTTGATTCTTGAACTGTTGTTTCTTTAGGGTCATAAAGCCACTTTTATTTCAGAGTATCTTGTATTTCGTAAGAAGGAAGGAAACTGATATTTCTTGGATCCCTGCTATCTGCCATTTCATTGAATCCTGAGTTCAGCTCATTCCAAACTTGGGGAAAAGAGAGAAAGTAAACACTAAAAGATTTTTATTAGAAAGGAATAATCTTGGTGCCATTTTTTTTTCCTGTGAATACAAATTCTGGACTTCCATATTCAAATATGTTTTCATGAGTATTCGCAGGCATCTAAGTATTCATGCTGCCCTTGGTTATTCTGGTCAATAAGAATTTCTTACTGCAGCTATTTCCCCTTTCTTTCATTTCATCATGGTTGCTTATTTTTCCAGAATAGAATACTTACAATATTGTATCAGTGAGGCTGATTGTGTCATATTTTCTCCTTTTCATTTAAAGATAGAATAAAAGCATTGCAGAAAATTTGGCAAAATGATGGGGGGAGAAAACACCTAAAATCTCACTGTCTTCCAACATCAATTATTTTCAGTTCTGTGTACTGCCTTTCAGTCTTTGTTCCGTGTCATGCATTTTCACGTCGTTGCAATAAAAGCATATGTGCAGTTGAGGGCCTTTTACTTACCTTCTAAATATTTTACAATAAAGATATATACATTTTTCAATATTATAACTCTTAAAGGCTGATAGCATTCCATTAAGTGGATATACCATAATTTCTTTGAGGGTGATCCTACTGTTGACTAGCTAGACTGTTTCCTATTTTGCAACATTAGGCATACTGTGTCAAAACTATTTTTACAAGTGTAGCATTCACTTTCTTAGTGGATTGTTCCCTTAGGATACATTCCTATTAATATTTTTATGTTTGACATCAGTACTTTTATGGCAGGTGACTCCTCTTGTCAAATTGCTCTTTAAAAGTACTGTATTCAAATGACATCTCACCAGCGTGAATATGTTCCAGACCTGCAACAATCTCCTCAGCTCTCTTCTAGTACTTAATTATTTTAATCATAATACTCTTTGGTTCGTTTAATAGATAAAACATGGTATCAGTTAGTAGCCTTTGATATCTCCTATTTGATTTTTATTTGCATAGCTTCAATTTCAATCAAGGTTGAACATTTCATCTTATGTATATTTATTAAAGGAGTAAATTTTTGTGTGAATTTTATCTCTTTTTCCATTTACCTATTGATTGTTTTTATAACTGCTAAGTCCATTCCACCTTTAAAAGTGCAGGACCAACATCAATACCAGTGTGTCTTTCTTTAAATATCTAGCCTCTACTTCTTTCTCTTTTGGGACACACATTGCTTCTTCCCATCTTTGGAACTACATTGAAAGCTGCAGGCTAAAAAAATAAATAAAAGTCCCCTTTTCTCTTCCAAGTTTTAGGCAAAGAACTCTAGTAGACCCTTCTACTGTGAAACACCCTTCTGGCCAAACCACTGGAGGAATGACCCTGAGACCCAGAATAATGTCCCTATTAATAGCATCTTGGTATATCTTAGGTTAAAGGGGTCCCACATTCATAAAACCAACAAACGGTCCCAATATATAAAATTAAAAGCTGAACTTAGCTCCCAGGTTTAAATTCACCTCCTCTTTCTTGCCTGCCGTAAATATTTGTTGAACATCTACTATGTGACAGGCACTGCATCAAGTGCTGGGGATAGAGGGACAAATAAGACAGTCCCTGCCAAACAGTCATACTTGCAATTTCTGTTTTAGGATATCCCTTATAATGAAAAACAAAAGACTAAGGTAGGTTTGGGGGGAATGAATGTGTTTCTGAAGAAAGTCCTTCATTCCAAGACAGGATTTGGCTTTTTTCCCAGAACTTTGAGGAAGAGTCTGAAACTTAAGGCAAGAGTCTTTGTCGCCATGATGCTATGCTTAGTTAGCAGGCTATCCATGTCTGCCCAATCAGATAGAAGCCAAACAGTGAGAACACTGACTTCCCAAAAAGGATGTGGAAGAGCATCCAAAGTGAGAGGACAGTATTGGGGACACATAGCAAAAGAATATTACATATAAATAACATCAATTTTAGCAATCCCTTACATATGGGAGGAGCCCTATCCTGAGGTTCAAATTTAAGAAGCCTGACTTACAGGCCCATTACATTGACCCAAACTATGGTTAGTAGGGTTAAAGGTGTCATAGAGCCCTATCTTACAAGTCAATATGCAACTGGAAGGTGAATTGTGAAGCCACCATGTGAGCCATCCTGGGAATTGTGTCCTATCTTGTAAGAAGAAATTCTAGATCTGTAGGGAGCTGGGGACTGGCCTGATGACAATTCAGTAAAGATTCTCACATGAGGTGACAGGGGCCCCTAATTAAGAATCGATTAGAGAACCAGAACCATGTAGAGTTGCTGAGATTTAAAATATTAGGAGGGGTAGTCAAAGAAAGATACTGGTATTGATGTTGGGCTTGCACTTTTAAAGGCTGAATGGCTTTAGAGGTCATAAAATCAATAGTGATTGGCAATACGTTTACTTTTGCTTCCTATCCCTTCAAAATCAGAGCCTAATGAAGTTATAGAATTAATATTCCCACCACTTTTCTTTGTAAGCGACATCACATTATTCAGACACATCATTTAGAAATTGTAATTCAAGGAGTAAAGTTTCAGGAGTGAATTTGGTGTCAATTCACGTCAACTTTCTACTGTGAGAACTTTCTATTTTATAGTCTCTCCCATCTGGAAAAGCTTTCTTGTCTTTCTATCTCATTGCTTCCCATTTTAAAATTAATCTTTTGTTCTCTGTCTGTACTTTGTAATTTCTCTTGTCCTATATTCTATTTACCATTTTAAAGCTGTGTGACTTGATGGAGTCTATTTGAAAGGTGTTAAAAAAAGTTTTATGGCTAAAGCAGCACATTTTTCACAACAAAGCAATGCATGCTGGCTACCCAACAAATTGCAGAACATTCTCAGTGCTTTGTTCGGGACTCCTAGGAACGTGATCCTAAGGATTTGGCAGGGCCCTTACCCTAAGAGGAGACAGAGCCCTGAGAAAGAAGAGGCAAACAAAGCTTCATGGGTATGGGATATGCACCTGTAGATGTATAAAGATGAGGCAGTTTATTCATGAGGATTCCAAGGTACTAAATAGACGGGGTGCACTAGCACAGTGCCTCTCAAATTTTAATGTGCACAAGAATCACCTGGGGATCTTGTCAAATGTAGATTTTGATTCAGCAGGTATAAGGTGATTCTACATTTCTAACAAGCTCCTGGGTGATGCTGATAGAACCACACTTTCAGTAGCAAAGTCTTTGTAAACACAATGGCTAATGAAGGCTACTTTAAATGATGTATTTGTTTGCATACTCTTTGTTCCAAGAAAAAAAAAACTTGTTGCCATTTATAAAGTTATGGAAAAGAAAACAAGATAAAAAATTAAATAAAGGAAGAAATTGAGGTTAAGTGACAAAAATAGGAAAGGAAAAGAGCATAAGGCTGGGAAAGTCAGTTGACATGTAAATTATTGTGCCCTGAACAATTGTGGTAGGAGAAAAAGTGTTTCTCTCTGTGCTTTCAAAAATTTCTTTATTTTAAATTTGCAGAAAAATTTGTATTTATCATATACAATATGATGTTTTGAAGTATATATGTATTCTGGAAGGATTAAATATAGCTAATTAGCATGTACATTACCTCACTTTACATCCACTCTCTTGGCATTCTTCAGGAATATTGTTAACTATAGTCACCATGTTGCACAATAGATCTCTTAAACTTATTCTTTCTATCTAACTGAAACTTTGTATCTATTGACCAACATCTCTCCACCCCTTCCCCAAACACCCTAGCCCCTGGTAACCAACATTCTATTCACTACTTCTATAAGATCAACTTTTTTAGCTTTCATATATAAGTGAGATCATGCAGTATTTGTCTTTTTGTGCCTTGCTTATTTCACTTAATATGACATCCTCTAGGTTCATCCATATTACATAAATGACGAGAATGCCTTCTTTTATGGCTGAATAGTATTCCATTTTGTTTATATACCACATTTTTTTATTCATTCATTTGTCGATGGACACAGATTGATTCTTGGCTATTGTGAATAATGCTGCAATAAACATCTCTTCAACCCACAGATTTTTCTTACTTTGGCTGTATACCCAGTAGTGGGATTGTTGGATCATATGACAAGTTTTATTTTTAATTTTCTGAGGAACCTCTGTAATGTTTTCCATAATGGCTGTATTAACTTATATCCCCACCAGCAGTGTGAGAGGGTTCCCTTTTCTCCACATTGTCACCAACACTGGTTATCTTTTGTCTTTTTGATAATAGCTATCCTAATGGGCATGAGATGACCTCTCATTGTAGTCTTAATTTGCATTTCCCTGATGATTACTAATGTTGAGCATGTTTTTCCATATACCTGTTGATCATTTGTGTGTCTTTTAAGAAATGCCTGTGGAGGTTCTTTGCTCATTTTTTAGTCAGGTTATTTGTTTTCTTCCTATTAAGTTGGGTTCCTTATATATTTTGGATATTAACTCCTTATCAGGGGAATAGTTGGTAAATATTTTCTCCGATTTTATAGGTTGTCTCTTCATTCTGTTATTTCCTTTGCTATGTAGAAGTTTTTTAGATTAATATAGTCCCATTTGTTTATTTTCGGGTTTTTGTTTTGTTTTGCTTTTTGGGTTTTTTTTTTTTTTTTTTTTTTTTTTTTTTTTTTTTTTGCCTGTGCTTTTGAAGTCTTAGCCATAAAATCTTTGCCTAAACCCATGTCCTAAAGCATTTCCCCTATGTTTTCTTATAGTAGCTTTATAATCTGGAGTCTTACATTTAGATCTTTAATCCATTTTGAGTTTATTTTTGTATATGGTGAGATATAGGGGCCTAGTTTCATTATTCTGCAAATAGATACACAGTTTTCTCAGCACCATTTATTAAAGAGGATGCCTTTTCCCCAGTGTATGTTCTCGGTACCTTTATTGAAAATTAGTTGGCTGTAGATACATGGATTTATTTTTGGGTACTCTTCTGTTCCATTGGTCTGTGTACCTGTTTTTATACCAATATCATGATGTTTTGGTCACTATAGCTGTGTAGTGTATTTTGGAGTTTAAAAAAAAATTTTTTTATAGAGACAGGAGTCTCAGTATTGCCCAGGCTGGTCTTAAACACCTGGGCTCAAGCAATCCTCCCACCTCCGCCTCCCAAAGTGCTGGGATTACAGGCGTGAGCCACCACACTCAGCCTTTATAGTACCTTTTGAAGTCAGATAATGTGATGTTTCCAGCTTTTTTTCATTTTACTCAGGATTGCTTTGGCTATTTTTTGGGGCCTTCTGTAGATTTGTTTCCCCGTTTCTGTGAAAAATGACATTGATATTTTGATACAGATTTCCTGAATCTGAGGATTGCTTTGCACAATATGGTCATTAACAACATTAATTCTTCTGATCCATGAGCATGAGATATCTTTCCATTTGCTTATATTCTCTTCAATTTCTTTCATTCATGTTTTGTTTTATATAGACAAGATCTCACTTTGCCACCCAAGCTGGAGTGCAGTGGCATGATAGCACTCACTGTGGCCTCAACCTCCTGGACTCAAGCAATCATCCTGCCTCCCAAGTAGCTGGGGCTACAGGCATGTGCCACCACACCGAGCTAATTATTAATTTTTTTGTAGAGACTAGGTTTTTCTATGTTGCCCAGGCTGATCTCAAACTCCTGGCCTCAAGCAATTCTCCTGCTTTGGCCTCCCAAAATGCCAGGATTACAGATGTGTGCCACCATCCCCAGCCTCATGAGTGTTTTATAGCTTTAATTGTGGATATTTTTCACCTCCCTGGTTAGATTTACTCCTAGGTACTTTATTTGGTTTGTAGCTATTTTAAATGAGATTGCTTTCTTGTTATTTATTTCTAGTTTTATTTCATTGTGGTCTGAGAAGATAAGAAGACATTTGATATGATTTTGATTTTTAAATTTTGTTGAGATTTATTTTGTGTACCAACATATGGTCTATCCTGGAGAATGTTCCATGTGCTGATGAGAAGAATGTGTATTCTGTAGCTATGAAATATCTGTAAATGTCTGTTAGGTCCATTTGGTGTTTTTCTCTTTTTATACTTTTTGACTTAAAGTCTATTTTATCTGATACAAATATAGCTACTCCTTCATGCTTTTGCTTTTTGTTAGTGTGGAATATTTTTTTCCATGCCTGCACTTTCAGTTTATGTATGTCTTTAAGGGTGAATTGATTTTCTTAACGCAGCATACAGTTGGGTCTTGTTTTTTTTTATTCATTCAATCAGTCTACATCTTGTAACTGGGGAATTTATGCAAAAGTAATTGCTGTTTTTGTAATTAAAAGTAAAGGCAATAAGCGAAATTACTTTTGCGCTAACCTAATAGTTACATTCAAGGTTGTTATTGTTAGGTGAGAGCTTGCTTTCGTCATTTTTTTATTGCTTTCTGATTATTTTGTATATCATTTTTTCCTTTCTTCCTCTTTTATTGTTTACCTTTATGATTTGGTGGAATTTTTTAGTAATAGTCTTTGACTCTTTTCTCTTTATCATTTACATATCTGCTCTAACCAGTAAGTTTTACACTCTCCTGTGATTTCATGATTGTATATATTATCCTTTTGCATCCAGGTGTAAGACTCCCTTAAACATGTCTTTTGGGGCCAGTCTAGTAAGTGATGAATTCCCTAAGTTTTTCCTTGTCTGGGAAAGACTTTATTTCTTTTTCTGTTTGAAGTCTTTGACTTTTGACAATTTAACTGTAATGTACCTTGGTAAAGACCTTTTTGGTTTGAATCTATTTGGGGATCTTCGGGCTTCCTGTATCAAGATGTCTATATCTCTTACAAGACTGGGAAGTTTTCAAATATTATTTTGTTAAATAAATATTCTACTCCCTTGCCCATCTCTTCTCCTTCTGGAACTCCCAAAATTCAAATATGTGGTTGCTTTATGGTATCCCATGTGTCTTGTAGGGTTTATTTATCCTTTTTTATTCCTTTTTCCAGTTTTTCTTTATCTGACTGAGATATTTTACAAGACCTTTCTTGAAGTTCAGAAATTCTTTCTTCTGATTAACGTAGTTTGTTGATTGGAGCTCTTGACTGTTTTCTTATATTTCACTGAGATATTTTTAATGTCATTATTTTTTATTATTTTTCAGGCATTTCATAGATTTCCCTTTCTTTGCAATCTGTTACTGAAGAATTGCTGTGTTTCTTTGAGAGTGTCATGTTTACTTGCTTTTTTCATGTTTCTTGTATCCTTATGTTGATATCGGCACAACTAGTGTAGCAGTCACTTCTTTCCGTTTTAAGGATTGCCTTTTATAGGGAGGTATGGTTTAAATCTGTGTGTCCCCACCAAATCTCATGTTGAATTGTAATCCCCAATGTTGGAGGTGGGGCCTGTTGGGAGGTGATTGGATCATGGGGGTGGAATTCTTATGAATTCTTTAGTACCATCCTCTTGGTACTGTTCTCACAATACTGAGTGAGTTCTCGTGAGTCCTGGTCATTTAAAGTGTGTGACACCTCCCATCCCCTCTCTCGCTCTTGCTCCTGCTTTTGCCATATGACGTGCAAGCTCCCCTCTTTGCCTTTTGCCACAATTGGAAGGTTCCTGAAGCCTCCCCAGAAGCAGAAGACGCTATGCTGTCTGTAAAGCCTGCAGAACTGTGAGCCAATTAAACTTCTTTTCTTTATAAATTACCCAGTCCCAGGTATTTCTTTATAGCAATGCAAGAATAAACTGACACATAGAGAAATGCATTTGCCTGCAGATGTATTGAGAGTGTGGGTTAGGTAAAGGACCTCATCTTTGATTTTGGGTGGATACAGTAGTCTAGTTTCCATATGATTTTTTCAGCTGTAAATAGCATCAGTGGTATCTGTGAGTTTCCTCAGTGGTTTAGGTTGCACTCATTAGTGGAGGCTGTGGCAAGTCTTTGTTGAGGACAGGGCCACCAGGCAAGCCAGTCCTCAGGCACTGGTGGTGCCAGTGGTGGACCAGACATGCAGATCCTTAGGCCCCTAAGTGGCATATGAAGGCATTGGTAATGGCAGGTCTGGGTGGGCTAGTCCTTGAGCCTCCAGGTAGCACGCTCAGGTGGTGGTGGTTTCAGTGATGGGCTGGACAGTTGTGTTCTTGCTTTCCTGGGCAGCACACATGACATTGGCATTGGCTATACCAGCAACAGGCTAACTCTTGGGCTTCTAGGTGGTGCAAGTGGGCACCAGCGATGGCAGTGGCATGTTTGGTGGATTGGTCTTTGGGTCCCCAGGAGGCACATATAGGTGCCAGTGATATGCTGGGTCAGCCCATCCTTATGCCCCTGGATAATGCATAAGTGCACAATTGGTGGCAAGCAGGGAAAGCCTATCCCTAGGTCTCCAGACAGTGCCCATGAGTAATGGCAGCAGGTGGGACAGGCCCATCTTCAGGACCCTGGAAAACATGCATGGGTGCTGGAAGTGGTGGGTGGGATGGGTGCAATCCCCATCTGGGTGATGCGTACAGGTGCCAGCAGTGGTGGTGGTAGATGGAGTAGGCCAGCCTTGAGTCTTCTAGATTATGTGTGAAGGCACTGATGGTGGCAGCAGGCAGAGCAAGCCTATCCTTAGGCCCACTGAGGGTGCATGCGGGGACCAGCTGCAGTTGGTAAGGCAGATGGATCCCCGGGTCCCCAGACAGCATGTTTGGGCATTGGAGGCAGTGGCAGTGTGGGGGACAGGCCTGTCTTCATGCCCCTGGGTGGGAGACTTGTATAGGGAGCTGCTCTATACAAGTCTGGCACATGGGCACCAGCAATAGTATACAGGGCAGGCTTGTCCTCAGGTCCTAGGATGGCACATAATAAGCAGGCCAGTCCCCACACCCCCTGAAGGTGCATGCAGGTGCATGGCAGCCCTGTCACTGGATGTGGCAGGGCTGCTGTCAGTGGCAGAAGCTCTGAGTAGGTGGCTCTCAGGCTCTGGGGAGTACAGACTTTGTCTCCCTTTGTCCTGGGGGAGCCTCTTTGGTGCACTGCACCTCTTGTTCCCTGTAGTGTAGGACACTGTGTGTGCTAGAGTGCTGAGGAATTGGCCACAATGCTGGATCCAGCTGGCATCATGATGCTGCAGGCCCCTGGGTGGATGTGGGGGATGTCAACAGGGCTACAGGGATGTAGAGATGCAGGGGCACTGGACTCTAGGGGAGGTTGTAGTTTTGTAGGGGTCGAGCTCTCAAAATGGTACCTTGCTGCAGCTGCTTGGGTCTCGGGGGATGGGGGGTGGAACACAGAGAAAACTCCTTCTCTGTAACGTTGCTGTCATGTGAACTCTAGGCAGCTCCCTATGCAAGTCTCAGTGCCCAGAAGGCTGAGGAGCTCTCTCATGGCTAGGACTGCAGGAGTCTGTGGTGGGAATGTGGACCACAGGGGGTCTCTCACTTATCTTTTTGCCATGCTGGGGAGTTCCTCCTGGCTCCAATCTGATCCTGGTCAGGCTGGCTACTTCACTTCACTCTCTTTTGTACCTCAGAGGTCCTCTATCGTTTCCCTGCTGAATTCCAGCATTCTCTCTTAGAAACTCAGTTAGATGTGTGATCCTCTACTTGCTGTTTTGGCCTTTCTTTGAGGAAGAGGTGAGTGTAGGGTGCCTCTAGTCAGCCATCTTGAAGCCTCCTCAACCCTTTGTAATTCAGTGGTATCAACTGTATTGTCTCCTTTTTAATACCTAACTTTATTTGAGTCTTCATTTTTCCTTACTCTAGTTTTGTTTATCCTTTTTTTGTTTTTTGTTTTGAGACGGAATTTCACTTTTGTTGGCCAGGCTGGAGTGCAATGGTGCGATCTCAGCTCACTGCAACTTCCACCTCCTAGTTTGAAGCGATTCTCCTTTCTCAGCCTCCTGAGTAGCTGGGATTACAGGCCACCATGCCCAGCTAATTTTGTATTTTTAGTAGACACGGAGTTTCACCATGTTGGCCAGGCTGGTCTCAAACTCCTGACCTCAGGTGATCCACCCCTCTCAGCCTCCCAAAGTGCTGGGATTACAGTTGTCAGCCACCATGCCCGGGCTTGTTTATCTTTTTAAAAACACCGCTTAGTTTTGTTGATTTTCCTACCGTTTTTCTCCTCTCTATTTCATTTATTTCTGCTCTGATCTTCATTATTTCCTTTCTTCTACTAACTTTGGTCTTAATTTGTTTTTGTTGCTCTAGTTCCTTTAGGTGCAACATTAGATTGTTTACTTGAAGATCTTTCTTCATTTTCGATGTAGGCATTTATTGCCATAAACTTTCCTCTTAGTACTGCTTTTGGTGTATCCCATAAGTTTTTGTATGTTGTGTTTTTATTTTTATTTGTCTCAAAATTTTTAATTTCTTCATTGATCCATTGATTGTTCTGGAGCATTTTGTTTAATTTCTGTGAATTTGTTGAATATTTTGACATTCCTCTTGCTATTGACGTCTACTTTTATATCATTGTGTTCAGAAAAGATACTTGATATTATTTAAATCTTTTCAAATTTGTTAAGATTTGTTTTGTGGCCTACCATATGATCTATGCTGGAGAATGTTCCACGTGTTGAGAAGAATGTGTATTCTGTTGCTGGTGAATGGAATGTTTTGCATATGTCTGTTAGGTCAAAAATGCATCTTATAATTAACTGGTTATTTTAAGCTGGTAACAACTTAACCTCTGATTACAAAAACTCCTGTCTTTATATTCCACTCCCCCCTCCACATTTTGAAGTTTTTATGTGACCATTTACATCTTTTTATATTGCAAATCCCTTAACAAATTATGGTGGCTATTATTATTTTAAATTCTTTTGCCTTTTGACCTTCAAACTAAAGATATGTTATTTACACACCACTCTTACAGTATTAGAGTAATCTTAATTTGCCTGTATACTTTAACCAATAAGTTGTATACTTTCAGATGTTTTTGTGTTGCTCATTAGGGTCATTTTGTTTCAACTTAAACTTCCTTTAGCATCTCTTCTAAGACAGGTATGGTGTTGATAAACTTCCTCAGCTTTTGTTTGTCTAGGACAAAGTCTATACCTCTTTTTCACTTCTGAAGGACAGATTTTCTGGATACACTATTCTTGGTTGATATTTTCTTTCCTTCAGCACTTTGAATATATAATCCCACTATCTCCTGGCCTGTAAGGTTTAAGCTGAGAAGTCTACTGCTAGCCATATTGAACTCCCTTATATATCAAATGCTTCTCTTCTCTTGCTGCTTTCAAGATCTTCTCTTTGTCTTTGATTTTTGGCAGTATGATTATGTCTTGATGTAGTCTTATTAGGATTAAATATGATTGAAGATCCCTGACCTTCTTGAACCTAGATATTTGCATCTTTTTCTAGGTTTGCAAAACTTTCTTCTACTATTTCTTTAAATAAGCTTCCTACCCCTTTATCTTTCCTGTATCCTTCTTAAATTCTTATCACTCAAAACTTGCCCTTCTGATGATCTTTCATAAACCCTGTAAACTTTCCTCACTCCTTTTCAATTGTTTTGGTCTCCTCTGACTGTATATTTTCAAATAACCTGTAATGAGTTGATGAAGTCTTTCTTCTGTTTGATCAGTTCTACTGTTGATGCTCTCTATTGAATTTTTCATTTTTTTTAAAGAAAAAAATAATTTGTTACTTTTTAAATTTCTGAAATATATATTAAAAAATTCTGAAATATATATATATATATTTTCTTTCTTTCTTTTTTTATTATACTTTAAGTTCTAGGGTACACGTGCATAACGTGCAGGTCTGTTACATATGTATATTTGTGCCATGTTGGTGTGCTGCACCCATCAACTCGTCAGCACCCATCAATTCATCATTTATATCATGTATAACTCCCCAATGCAATCCCTTCCCCCTCCCCCTCCCCATGATAGGCCCCAGTGTGTGATGTTCCCCTTCCTGAGTCCAAGTGATCTCATTGTTCAGTTCCCACCTATGAGTGAGAACATGCGGTGTTTGGTTTTCTCTTCTTGTGACAGTTTGCTAAGAATGATGGTTTCCAGCTGCATCCATGTCCCTACAAAGGACACAAACTCATCCTTTTTTATGGCTGCATAGTATTCCATGGTGTATATGTGCCACATTTTCTTAATCCAGTCTGTCACAGAGGGACATTTGGGTTGATTCCAAGTCTTTGCTATTGTGAACTGGTGTGAGATGGTATCTCATTGTGGTTTTGATTTGCATTTCTCTGATGGCGAGTGATGATGAGCATTTTTTCATGTGTCTGTTGGCTGTATGAATATCTTTTTTTGAGAAATGTCTGTTCATATCCTTTCCCCACTTTTTGATGGGGTTGTTTTTTTCTCGTATATTTGTTTGAGTTCTTTGTAGATTCTGGATATTAGCCCTTTGTCAGATGAGTAGGTTGCAAAAATTTTCTCCCATTCTGTAGGTTGCCTGTTCACTCTGATGGTAGTTTCTTTTGCTGTGCAAAAGCTCTTTAGTTTAATGAGATCCCATTTGTCAATTTTTGCTTTTGCTGCCGTTGTTTTTGGTGTTTTAGACATGAAGTCCTTGCCCATGCCTATGTCCTGAATGGTACTACCTAGATTTTCTTCTAGGGTTTTTATGGTATTAGGTCTAACATTTAAGTCTCTAATCCATCTTGAATTAATCTTCGTATAAGGGGTAAGGAAAGGATCCAGTTTCAGCTTTCTACTTATGGCTAGCCAATTTTCCCAGCACCATTTATTAAATAGGGAATCCTTTCCCCATTTCTTGTTTCTCTCAGGTTTGTCAAAGATCAGATGGCTGTAGATGTGTGGTATTATTTCTGAGGACTCTGTTCTGTTCCATTGGTCTATATCTCTGTTTTGGTACCAGTACCATGCTGTTTTGGTTACTGTAGCCTTGTAGTATAGTTTGAAGTCAGGTAGCGTGACGCCCTCAGCTTTGTCCTTTTGACTTAGGATTGTCTTGGCAATGCGGGCTCTTTTTTGGTTCCATATGAACTTTAAAGCAGTTTTTTCCAATTCTGTGAAGAAACTCATTGGTAGCTTGATGGGGATGGCATTGAATCTATAAATAACCTTGGGGAGTATGGCCATTTTCACGATATTGATTCTTCCTATCCATGAGCATGGTATGTTCTTCCATTTGTTTGTGTCCTCTTTTATTTCACTGAGCTGTGGTTTGTAGTTCTCCTTGAAGAGGTCCTTTACATCCCTTGTAAGCTGGATTCCTAGGTATTTTATTCTCTTTGAAGCAATTGTGAATGGAAGTTCATTCCTGATTTGGCTCTCTGCTTGTCTGTTGCTGGTGTATAAGAATGCTTGTGATTTTTGCACATTAATTTTGTATCCTGAGACTTTGCTGAAGTTGCTTATCAGCTTAAGGAGATTTTGGGCTGAGACGATGGGGTTTTCTAAATATACAATCATGTCATCTGCAAACAGGGACAATTTGACTTCTTCTTTTCCTAACTGGATACCCTTGATTTCTTTCTCTTGCCTGATTGCCCTAGCCAGAACTTCCAAGACTATGTTGAATAGGAGTGGTGAGAGAGGGCATCCCTGTCTTGTGCCAGTTTTCAAAGGGAATTTTTCCAGTTTTTGCCCATTCAGTATGATATTAGCTGTGAGTTTGTCATAAATAGCTCTTATTATTTTGAGGTATGTTCCATGAATACCGAATTTATTGAGCGTTTTTAGCATGAAGGGCTGTTGAATTTTGTCAAAAGCCTTTTCTGCATCTATTGAGACAATCATGTGGTTCTTGTCTTTGGTTCTGTTTATATGCTGGATTACGTTTATTGATTTGCGAATGTTGAACCAGCCTTGCATCCCAGGGATGAAGCCCACTTGATCATGGTGGATAAGCTTTTTGAGGTGCTGCTGAATCCGGTTTGCCAGTATTTTATTGAGAATTTTTGCATCAATGTTCATCAGGGATATTGGTCTAAAATTCTCTTTTTTTGTTGGGTCTCTGCCAGGCTTTGGTATCAGGATGATGTTGGCCTCATAAAATGAGTTAGGGAGGATTCCCTCTTTTTCTATTGATTGGAATAGTTTCAGAAGGAATGGTACCAGCTCCTCCTTGTACCTCTGGTAGAATTCAGCTGTGAATCCATCTGGTCCTGGACTTTTTTTGGTGGGTAGGCTATTAATTGTTGCCTCAGTTTCAGAGCCTGCTATTGGTCTATTCAGGGATTCAACTTCTTCCTGGTTTAGCCTTCGGAGACTGTAAGTGTCCAGGAAATTATCAATTTCTTCTAGATTTTCTAGTTGATTTGCGTAGAGGCGTTTATAGTATTCTCTGATGGTAGTTTGTATTTCTGTGGGGTCAGTGGTGATATCCCCTTTATCATTTTTATTGCATCTATTTGATTCCTCTCTCTTTTCTTCTTTATTAGCCTTGCTAGCGGTCTGTCAATTTTGTTGATCTTTTCAAAAAACCAACTCCTGGATTCATTGATTTTTTGGAGGGTTTTTTGTGTCTCTGTCTCCTTCAGTTCGGCTCTGATCTTAGTTATTTCTTGCCTTCTGCTAGCTTTTGAATGTGATTGCTCTTGCCTCTCTAGTTCTTTTAATTGTGATGTTAGAGTGTCAATTTTAGATCTTTCCTGCTTTCTCTTGTGGGCATTTAGTGCTATAAATTTCCCTCTACACACTGCTTTAAATGTGTCCCAGAGATTCTGGTATGTTGTATCTTTGTTCTCATTGGTTTCAAAGAACATCTTTATTTCCGCTTTCATTTCGTTATGTACCCAGTAGTCATTCAGGAGCAGGTTGTTCAGTTTCCATGTAGTTGAGCAGTTTTGATTGAGTTTCTTAGTCCTGAGTTCTAGTTTGATTGCACTGTGGTCTGAGAGACAGTTTGTTATAATTTCTGTTCTTTTACATTTGCTGAGGAGTGCTTTACTTCCAATTATGTGGTCAATTTTGGAATAAGTGCGATGTGGTGCTGAGAAGAATGTATATTCTGTTGATTTGGGGTGGAGAGTTCTATAGATGTCTATTAGGTCCGCTTGGTGCAGAGATGAGTTCAATTCCTGGATATCCTTGCTAACTTTCTGTCTCGTTGATCTGTCTAATGTTGACAGCGGAGTGTTGAAGTCTCCCATTATTATTGTATGGGAGTCTAAGTCTCTTTGTAAGTCTCTAAGGACTTGCTTTATGAATCTGGGTGCTCCTGTATTGGGTGCATATATATTTAGGAGAGTTAGCTCTTCCTGGTGAATTGATCCCTTTACCATTATGTAATGGCCTTCTTTGTCTCTTTTGATCTTTGATGGTTTAAAGTCTGTTTTCTCAGAGACTAGGATTGCAACCCCTGCTTTTGTTTGTTCTCCATTTGCTTGGTAGATCTTCCTCCATCCCTTTATTTTGAGCCTATGTATGTCTCTGCATGTGAGATGGGTCTCCTGAATACAGCAGACTGATGGGTCTTGACTCTTTATCCAGTTTGCCAGTCTGTGTCTTTTCATTGGAGCATTTAGTCCATTAACGTTTAAGGTTAATATTGTTATGTGTGAACTTGATCCTGCCATTATGATATTAACTGGTTATTTTGCTCGTTAGTTGATGCAGTTTCTTCCTAGCCTCGATGGTCTTTACATTTTGGCATGTTTTTGCGATGGCTGGTACCGGTTGTTCCTTTCCATGTTTAGGGCTTCCTTCAGGGTCTCTTGTAAGGCAGGCCTGGTGGTGACAAAATCTGTAAGCATTTGCTTATCTGTAAAGGATTTTATTTCTCCTTCACTGATGAAACTTAGTTTGGCTGGATATGAAATTCTGGGTTTAAAATTCTTTTCTTTAAGAACGTTGAATATTGGCCCCCACTCTCTTCTGGCTTGTAGAGTTTCTGCCGAGAGATCTGCTGTTAGTCTGATGGGCTTCCCTTTGTGGGTAACCCGACCTTTCTCTCTGGCTGCCCTTAAGATTTTTTCCTTCATTTCAACTTTGGTGAATCTGGCAATTATGTGTCTTGGAGTTGCTCTTCTGGAGGAGTATCTTTGTGGCGTTTTCTGTATTTCCTGAATTTGAATGTTGGCCTGCCCTACTAGGTTGGGGAAGTTCTCCTGGATGATATCCTGAAGAGTGTTTTCCAACTTGGTTCCATTTTCCCCCTCACTTTCAGGCACCCCAATCAGACGTAGATTTGGTCTTTTTAGGTAATCCCATACTTCTTGCAGGCTTTGCTCATTTCTTTTTCTTCTTTTTTCTTTTGGTTTCTCTTCTCGCTTCATTTCATTCATTTGATCTTCAATCGCTGATACTCTTTCTTCCAGTTGATCGAGTCGGTTACTGAAGCTTGTGCATTTGTCACGTATTTCTCGTGTCATGGTTTTCATCTCTGTCATTTCGTTTATGATCTTCTCTGCATTAATGAGTCTAGCTGTCAATTCTTCCACTCTTTTTTCAAGATTTTTAGTTTCTTTGCGCTGGGTACGTAATTCCTCCTTTAGCTCTGAGAAGTTTGATGGACTGAAGCCTTCTTCTCTCCTCTCGTCCAAGTCATTCTCTGACCAGCTTTGATCCGTTGCTGGCGATGGGCTGCGCTCCTTTGCAGGGGGAGATGCGCTCTTATTTTTTGAATTTCCAGCTTTTCTGCCCTGCTTCTTCCCCATCTTTGTGGTTTTATCTGTCTCTGGTCTTTGATGGTGGTGACGTACTGATGGGGTTTTGGTATAGGTGTCCTTCCTGTTTGATAGTTTTCCTTCTGACAGTCAGAAGGACTGTCTGTTGGTCTGTTGGAGATTGCTTGAGGTCCACTCCAGACCCTGTTTGCCTGGGTATCAGCAGCAGAGGTTGCCGAAGATAAAATATTGCTGAACAGCGAGTGTACCTGTCTGATTCTTCCTTTGGAAGTTTCCTCTCAGGGGTGTACTCCACCCTGTGAGGTGTGGGGTGTCAGACTGCCCCTAGTGGGGAATTTCTCCCAGCTAGGCTACTCAGGGGTCAGGGACACACCTGAGCAGGCAGTCTGTCCTTTCTCAGATCTCAACCTCCGCGTTGGGAGATCCACGGCTCTCCCCAAAGCTGTCAGACAGAGTCGTTCGCGTCTGCACCGGCTCCCGCTACTTCCCCTGTTGGTCTTCAGCTGTGCCCTGTCCCCAGAGGTGGAGACTACAGAGACAGGCAGGCTTCCTTGAGCTGCTGTGAGCTCCACCCAGTTCGAGCTTCCCAGCGGCTTTGTTTACCTACTTAAGCCTCAGCAATGGCGGGCGCCCCTTCCCCAGCCTCGCTGCTGCCTTGCGGATAGATCGCAGCAGACTGCTGTGTTAGCAGTGAGGGAGGCTTCGTGGGCATGGGACCCTCCCGGCCAGGTGTGGGATATATTCTCCTGGTGTGCCTGTATGCTTACAGTGCAGTATTGGGGTGGGAGTTACCCGATTTTCCAGGTGTTGTGTGTCTCAGTTCCCCTGGCTAGGAAAACGGATCCCCTTCCCCCTTGCGCTTCCAGGTGAGGCGATGCCTCGCCCTGCTTCAGCTCTCGCTGGTCAGGCTGCAGCAGCTGACCAGCACCGATTGTCCGGCACTCCCTAGAGAGATGACCCCAGTACCTCAGTTGAAAATGCAGAAATCACCGGTCTTCTGTGTCGCTCGCGCTGGGAGTTGGAGACTGGAGCTGTTCCTATTCGGCCATCTTGCTCCGCCCCCACTCGATATGCGAATGTTGAACCAGCCATGCACCCTAGGGATGAAGCCCACTTGATCATGGTGGATAAGCTTTTTGAGGTGCTGCTGGATTCGGTTTGCCAGTATTTTATTGAGGATTTTTGCTTCGATGTTCACCAGGGATGTTGGTGTAAAATTTTCTTTTTTTGTTGTGTCTCTGCCAGGCTTTGGTATCAGGATGATGTTGGCCTCATAAAATGAGTTAGGAAGGATTCCCTCTTTTTCTATTGATTGGAATAGTTTCAGAAGGAATGGTACCAGCTCCTCCTTGTACCTCTGGTAGAATTCAGCTGTGAATCCATCTGGTCCTGGACTTTTTTTGGTGGGTAGGCTATTAATTGTTGCCTCAATTTCAGAGCCTGCTATTGGTCTATTCAGGGATTCAACTTCTTCCTGGTTTAGTCTTGGGAGAGTGTAAGTGTCCAGGAAATTATCCATTTCTTCTAGATTTTCTAGTTGATTTGCGTAGAGGTGTTTATAGTATTCTCTGATGGTAGTTTGTATTTCTGTGGGGTCAGTGGTGATATCCCCTTTATCATTTTTTATTGCATCTCTTTGATTCCTCTCTCTTTTCTTCTTTATTAGTCTTGCTAGCAGTCTATCAATTTTGTTGATCTTTTCAAAAAACCAACTCCTGGATTCATTGATTTTTTGGAGGGTTTTTTGTGTCTCTATCTGCTCTGATCTTAGTTATTTCTTGCCTTCTGCTAGCTTTTGAATGTGTTTGCTCTTGCCTCTCTAGTTCTTTTAATTGTGATGTTAGAGTGTCAATTTTAGATCTTTCCTGCTTTCTCTTGTGGGCATTTAGTGCTATAAATTTCCCTCTACACACTGCTTTAAATGTGTCCCAGAGATTCTGGTATGTTGTATCTTTGTTCTCATTGGTTTCAAAGAACATCTTTATTTCTGCCTTCATTTCATTATGTACCCAGTAGTCATTCAGGAGCAGGTTGTTCAGTTTCCATGTAGTTGAGCGGTTTTGGTTATGTTTCTTAGTCCTGAGTTCTAGTTTGATTGCACTGTGGTCTGAGAGACAGTTTGTTATAATTCTGTTCTTTTACATTTGCTGAGGAGTGCTTTACTTCCAATTATGTAGTCAATTTTGGAATAAGTGAGATGTGGTGCTGAGAAGAATGTATATTCTGTTGATTTGGGGTGGAGAGTTCTATAGATGTCTATTAGGTCCGCTTGGTGCAGAGATGAGTTCAATTCCTGGATATCCTTGCTAACTTTCTGTCTCGTTGATCTGTCTAATGTTGACAGTGGAGTGTTGAAGTCTCCCATTATTATTGTATGGGAGTCTAAGTCTCTTTGTAAGTCTCTAAGGACTTGCTTTATGAATCTGGGTGCTCCTGTATTGGGTGCATATATATTTAGGAGAGTTAGCTCTTCCTGGTGAATTGATCCCTTTACCATTATGTAATGGCCTTCTTTGTCTCTTTTGATCTTTGATGGTTTAAAGTCTGTTTTCTCAGAGACTAGGATTGCAACCCCTGCTTTTGTTTGTTCTCCATTTGCTTGGTAGATCTTCCTCCATCCCTTTATTTTGAGCCTATGTATGTCTCTGCATGTGAGATGGGTCTCCTGAATACAGCAGACTGATGGGTCTTGACTCTTTATCCAGTTTGCCAGTCTGTGTCTTTTCATTGGAGCATTTAGTCCATTAACATTTAAGGTTAATATTGTTATGTGTGAACTTGATCCTGCCATTATGATATTAACTGGTTATTTTGTTCGTTAGTTGATGCAGTTTCTTCCTAGCCTCGATGGTCTTTACATTTTGGCATGTTTTTGCAATGGCTGGTACCGGTTGTTCCTTTCCATGTTTAGGGCTTCCTTCAGGGTCTCTTGTAAGGCAGGCCTGGTGGTGACAAAATCTGTAAGCATTTGCTTATCTGTAAAGGATTTTATTTCTCCTTCACTGATGAAACTTAGTTTGGCTGGATATGAAATTCTGGGTTTAAAATTCTTTTCTTTAAGAACGTTGAATATTGGCCCCCACTCTCTTCTGGCTTGTAGAGTTTCTGCCGAGAGATCTGCTGTTAGTCTGATGGGCTTCCCTTTGTGGGTAACCCGACCTTTCTCTCTGGCTGCCCTTAAGATTTTTTCCTTCATTTCAACTTTGGTGAATCTGGCAATTATGTGTCTTGGAGTTGCTCTTCTGGAGGAGTATCTTTGTGGCGTTTTCTGTATTTCCTGAATTTGAATGTTGGCCTGCCCTACTAGGTTGGGGAAGTTCTCCTGGATGATATCCTGAAGAGTGTTTTCCAACTTGGTTCCATTTTCCCCCTCACTTTCAGGCACCCCAATCAGACGTAGATTTGGTCTTTTTACATAATCCCATACTTCTTGATGTCTTTGTTCATTTCTTTTACTTCTTTTTTCTTTTGGTTTCTCTTCTCGCTTCATTTCATTCATTTGATCCTCAATCGCTGATACTCTTTCTTCCAGTTGATCGAGTCGGTTACTGAAGCTTGTGCATTTGTCATGTATTTCTCGTGTCATGGTTTTCATCTCTGTCATTTCGTTTATGACCTTCTCTGCATTAATTAGTCTAGCTGTCAATTCTTCCACTCTTTTTTCAAGATTTTTAGTTTCTTTGCACTGGGTACGTAATTCCTCCTTTAGCTCTGAGAAGTTTGATGGACTGAAGCCTTCTTCTTTCATCTTGTCAAAGTCATTCTCTGACCAGCTTTGATCCGTTGCTGGCGATGGGCTGCGCTCCTTTGCAGGGGGAGATGCGCTCTTATTTTTTGAATTTCCAGCTTTTCTGCCCTGCTTTTTCTCCATCTTTGTGGTTTTATCTGTCTCTGGTCTTTGATGATGGTGACGTACTGATGGGGTTTTGGTATAGGTGTCCTTCCTGTTTGATAGTTTTCCTTCTGACAGTCAGGACCCTCAGCTATAGGTCTGTTGGAGATTGCTTGAGGTCCACTCCAGACCCTGTTTGCCTGGGTATCAGCAGCAGAGGTTGCAGAAGATAGAATATTGCTGAACAGCGAGTGTACCTGTCTGATTCTTACTTTGGAAGCTTCCTCTCAGGGGTGTACTCCACCCTGTGAGGTGTGGGGTGTCAGACTGCCCCTAGTGGGGGATGTCTCCCAGTTAGGCTACTCAGGGGTCAGTGACCCACTTGAGCAGGCAGTCTGTCCGTTCTCAGATCTCAACCTCCGTGTTGGGAGATCCACTGCTCTCTTCAAAGCTGTCAGACAGTGTCGTTCGCGTCTGCTCAGGCCTCTCCTGCTTCTCCTGTTGTTTTCTTAGCTGAGCCCTGCCCCCAGAGGTGGAGTCTATAGAGACAGCCAGGTTTCCTTGAGGTGCTGTGAGCTCCACCCAGTTCGAGCTTCCCAGCGGCTTTGTTTACCTACTTAAGCCTCAGCAATGGCGGGCGTCCCTCCCCCAGCCTCGCTGCTGCCTCCCGGTTAGATCACCGCAGACTGCTGTGTTAACAATGAGGGAGGCTCCGTGGGCGTGGGACCCTCCCGGCCAGGTGAGGGATATATTCTTCTGGTGTGCCCGTTTGCTTAATGCACGGTATTGGGGTGGGAGTTACCCGATTTTCCAGGTGTTGTGTGTCTCAGTTCCCCTGGCTAGGAAAAGGGATTCCCTTCCCCCTTGCACTTTCCAGGTGAGGCGATGCCTCGCCCTGCTTCAGCTCTCGCTGGTCAGGCTGCAGCAGCTGACCAGCACCGATTGTCCGGCACTCCCTAGTGAGATGACCCCAGTACCTCAGTTGAAAATGCAGAAATCACCGGTCTTCTGTGTCGCTCGCACTGGGAGTTGGAGACTGGAGCTGTTCGTATTCGGCCATCTTGCTCCGCCCCCCGAATTTTTCATTTTTTATTGTAGTTTTCAGCTCCAGAATTTGTTGTATTTTTGTTATTTCAATACCTATTAAATTTTCCTTTCTCATCACTTACTTTTTTCCCATTTTGTTGAATTGCTTCTCTACATTTTCTTGAAATTCACTGAACATCTTTCAAACAATTAGCTTCATTTCTTCATCAGGAAGTTCATATATCTCCATTTCTTTAAGGTCAGTCACTAACCCTCTACTTTGTCTCTTTAGTGATAATATCCTGTTTCCTGATTGTTCTTGATCATGTGGTCATGTGTTGATATCTGTGTATTTTAAGAAGTAGGTAATTATTTCAGTCTACAAGGACTGACGTTGCTGGGAAAGCCCTTCAGTACTCATCCCATCTAGAGATTATGGACAGGCTATCTGGCATGATCCTAAAGTCGAGATCATTGCAGTGGACACACCACTGTGGCATACCAGAAGTGGCAGCTATGGCCATTGTGGCACTGGAATGCACCAGAAGACTGGGGTTGCTGCAGCAGTAGTTCACTATGGCAGGTCTGAAGCCCAGAACAGCTGTGTCTGGCATTGGCACTGAGGCATACTCAAAGCCCAAGGGCACCGTAGCTAGTGCAGTGCTGGAGCACATCTGGAGCCCAAAGTCACTCAGGCTTGCCTCCCACTGAAGGCTCTTCAGAGCTCAGGGCCACTGAAGTTCACCCAGCAGTCATGTAGGTCAGAGACAGAGTTCTGCCACATGAGCCTGAAGACCGGGGCTGTGAGGTATCAGGGCAGGTCTGAAAATAGTTTGTGGGTAATGGCCTGGAGTAATGGGGCTGTGGGTTTCTGCCTAGTGCTGGGTTTTACAGTGGCTAAGCCAGTGTTGGGGTCCAAGGCAAAGTCCTGTGCTCACTCCCCTCTCTTTCTCCCAAGTGGAAAATAGCTCAGTGCTGTGCTTTCTGGGTTTGGGAGAGGTATAATGAGGGTAATGAAAAACTGTCCTTTATACTCTCTAAAAAGTGTTTTTTCTGTTATTGTGCTACAACCAGGTACTGGGATCTCTCATCTAGTTTCTGGAGCCATTGTGAAGCTCTTTTTGTGCACGGATACTTATTTAAATTGATGTTTCTTTGTGGGGATGATTGCTGGAAAGACCTATTCTGCCATCTTACTCCACTCCTTCTTCTCTCTGTGCTTTTCAGTGACCAGAACTAATTGAAAAACTTGATTTGTTACAACTCTCACAGTGTCCTTCAGATGAAACCCACTCAGTTCTCAGCAGAAGCAAGTGGCACTGAGCCATCGGGGCATCATTTCCCGCAGGTAACCATGTAGGAAGCCCCAGGTGAAACAGTGAGCAACATCCTTCACCATGCTCTGAGAAGAAATAGAGTAGTAAATTATTAGCTGTTTTTCTTTTAAATAAGGTATGCATCCATATAGGGTGATGGCATAATGCCAAAGTTTAGATTTATTGCTCTCTGAAGCATTGGCTTGTTTCAAAGATAAGATTTAGCATTGCTAGGGTGGATGGACTACATATCCTTCAGTATGGATTTTTTATATTAATATATAGAAAAGTTGGATATATGTGTGTAGCTCAGGAAAAATTTGTGTAACAGGATAGGGAGAGGATATGGAATAAGATAGGTCCTATTGTCACAGAGTTTTCGTTAATGCCTCAAAGCTGAGGACAAGACCTCCACAAGGAACAGCCTCTCCAGATTTGCTAATACATTGACTAAGTGGTCTTTCAGTTAGCCATCCTATTACAATATTCAGAATACATCCAAAAAAAACTAGAAAGTCTTTAGTGTGATCATTGAAGGGAATTTACAGAAAAGAAGAGAAATCTAGCATTTCCGCCTCCTGTGGGAAAAAATAGGGGTTTCCTCCTGACCATTTAAATTTGGAATCTCGAGAAGCACTTGGTGAGGTACTGCTTTCTACAAGAGGAGCCACAGACTCTCAAAGACATGCCTAATGCTGTTTCCAGAGTGGTTTAAGCAATGGCCTGCTAACAAGTGTTTAACAACTTGCTTTCCAGAAGTTTCTGTGGGGAAATAACCTGTAGCATGTTTTAATTTCTGTGCTGTAATTATTCCCATTATGTCCAATTTCGAGCCACAAGCCTGAAGTCACTGATTTAAAATTGGGAAGATATGTGTACAATTAGCTCTCAGCTCTAGAACAGCACTAATTTTAGGTAAACCCCATGTTGTTACAGTAATGCACACCCCCACACCCCCACCCCCACCCCCAATGAATCATACTTCCTTGAATCTATGCCCTTTTCTAGACTCCTCTCACACTGACTCTGGGCTTAATTATGTGACTTGCTTTCAGACATGAGAAATCAGAAGCAAGACACAAGTAGAAGCTTAGAAAGTGTTTGTACTTTAAAACTTCCCATCTTGAAATGTTACATCATGTGAAGAAACCCAGGATAGTCTGCTGGAAGATGAGAGATCACTTGGAGGTATGAGGCCCAGCCAACATCCAACACGAACTGCCAGACATGTGAATGAGGTTTTGTGAGACCATCCAGCCCCAGTCAAGCCACCAGATGATGATAGCTATATAGTCATAGGTAAGTGCAGCAAAAATATGCTTCTGGGCCCATCCCACATTGCTAACCCACAGAATTTTGAGCAAATAAATAGTGGTTGTTTTAACCTAGTAAGTTCTAGAGTGTTTAAACCTACAAAATTTGTACGCAGCAATAGATAACTGATGCCTCACATGTGTCTCCAGAAGTTTGGGATGCATGTGAGGATTAATACTAGTAAAGTAGCTCATGATGGCATACCATGGAAGGAAGGATCAGTATTGGGTCAAAACACAGCCACCATTTGGGAAGCAAGGTTAAGTCTTTGCCATGGAAAATATTCTTGAAAGAACCCCACCCAAAAAGGCTATCTGCTGTGGCAAAGGGAATAGGAAAAGAGGCTGTGAGTAGTCCCCTGGAAGCAAGAGATGAGGGCATATTATAAAAGAGGTCTGCCAGAACGTTTATTGCCCATATCAGAATAAAGGTATAGTGTGATAGTTTTCACCAATGCATCTCATGAAAGACTTAGGGTTCAAATGCCTAACAAGAGAGAGGGTATTCAACAGTCAAGAGAAACATGAACAATATCAACTCTAAGCTCTCTTTTATGCATTCCTTCCTTAAAGGAGCCACTAATGGGCATAGAATAAAGCTACTTGCTTTATTTTGTGTTGTACCAAATCCAGCCAATTCTATAAATTGATTACATTTGCATTTAAAGAATTGTGAGGTAATATTGTATGCATAATGAGTGACTTATGAACATTCAGCAAAAATTAAATACTACCTCATCCATTCATTTATTCATTCATTGAATAAATATGGATGGAAGGTTACTTTCTACAAGGCAAGTTGTAGGATTTAAGAATTCAGTGATGAATAACATAAAGCTCTACTTTCATAGATCTTTCATTCTAGTGTCAGGAACAGCTAAACTAAGATAATAAAGCAGAATGATTGATTGTGGGATGACTATTTTAGATAGAGTGGCCAGGCAAGGGTTCTCTTTAGAGATGACATTTATAGAGACCTATATTGTGAGATGTTTATAATTACATTTATATGGCAAGTTTCAGGTGACACAAGTTTTCACATATGTTCTTACTTGACCCTTGCAACAGCCCTTTGAGGTGGGCAGGAGTGCAGGCCTCAGAGCTGCTTCATTTACAAATCAAGAAAATACAGGTCTGAGTGCAACTTGCCTGGTGGAAAATGGTGAAGCTAGGATTGGCATGCAAGCTTTCCTAGTCCACTGCTGTTTAAAGCCCATGAAAATAGAGAAGGTCACCTTGGAACTTGTGTAAACTGAAGTGATGATCATTGGAAGTTGACAATAGGACCTAGGACCTAGTCCCCTAAGCCCAGACTTTAACCTGGCATTCATCTGTGATTTAGACACCAACACACATAATCTGCCTTGGTCACTCGAGGGAAGGCTAAGACCATGCAATTATAACCAGGGGAAACACCAACTCGCCAATTAAGTGGTAGGGGAATAGGCCTTTACAATCCCTTTGAAAAATAAAGTTCCATGCTGGGACAACATTGTTTCATCTTTAGAATTTTAGACAAATCTGATTTTAACTCATTATAACAGTATGGACTCTAATTGGCCAGGAACATTACAAAAACCTTTTGTCTAAGTGAAATCTTTTGTCTAATGAAAGGGGTATAGAAAATCCCTCTTCTGAAATTATCCCTCAATATAACAGATCTCTGGCACTGAATGGTACCCAGTCAATGCATGGGCAGGTTCCAACAGCCCCAATAATGAACTTCACTTTGATGCTCTTCATTTCACACAGTTATTTGAGCACCTGGTAAAAGCAAACTTTTTATTTAGATTTTCTAAAATTGCTGATTCTATGAGGCTCTGCTATATGAATACTTCATTGTCTTAATCCAAATGCAATTAGCAGGGACTGGTATCTCAGGTTCATTCTTTTGACTGTGCTTAGGTTTTAAAGAAAAGGGATAAATGCTAAGAAAACTAACTAATAATTAGTCATTTAAACACACATACACATACACACGCACACACACACACACACATATACACAAACATACAAATACACTCCAACAAAGTTTCAGTAGCATGCTGGAGCAAGTTCACACCAACTCACCAGAGCTGATTATTAAAGTTTTAGGAATGTTATATGCTAGTTGAAGGTCATGTTAGTAACTCGAAATTGGCCATGGTGCAAGTATTTACACTACAGAAATAGGCAAACACTACAAATCAGGACTTATTCCTCTAAGAAAGATGGTTGTATAACATTTACCAGCACACCACTGGTTATAGTCCTAGGTTAGTACTTAACTCTGTCAAATCCTTTGTTTCTATATATTTTTTTATTTCAATCATTTTGAGCAATAAAAGCTAACATATGGAATAATTTCAGAAAGGCACTATAACATACACTTAAAATTAGGGAAAGATTATTTGATTTTCTATGCTTTCTAAAGCAAGATAATTCATGAATTTTTTTTACATTTTTATTTTGAAGTAATTGTTGATTTAAAGAGAGTTGCAAAGATAGCAGAGAAAGATCCCATGAACCCTTCAACTAGTTTCTCCCCATGATTATCTGACATAATTTTAGTACAACATCAAAACCAGGAATAAAACACTAGTACAATGCGTGTATATAAATTTGTGTCATTTGCTGGATTATGTAGTAAGTTTATGTCTCATTAAGAAACTTCCAAACTATTTTCCAGAATAGCTGTACCATTTTACAGTATCTCCAGCAGAGTGTTTAAGAGATCTAGTTTCTCTCTCTCTTTTTTTTTTTTTTTTTTTTTTTTGAGACGGAGTCTTGCTCTGTCGCCCGGGCTGGAGTGCAGTGGCCGGATCTCAGCTCACTGCAAGCTCCGCCTCCCGGGTTTATGCCATTCTCCTGCCTCAGCCTCCGGAGTAGCTGGGACTACAGGCGCCCGCCACCTCGCCCGGCTATTTTTTTGTATTTTTAGTAGAGACGGGGTTTCACCGTGTTAGCCAGGATGGTCTCGATCTCCTGACCTCGTGATCCGCCCGTCTCGGCCTCCCAAAGTGCTGGGATTACAGGCTTGAGCCACCGCGCCCGGCCGAGATCTAGTTTCTCTACATCATTTCCAGCATTTGAACTTTTCACTGGTTTTTAATGTTAGCTCTTCTATTAGATGTGCACTGATATCTCATTGTGTTCCTAATTACATTTCCAGTGATGCTGAACATCTTTTCATGTGTTTATTTGCTATCCATATATCCAATTTGGTAAAATGCCTCTTCACATCTTTCACCCATTTTCCAAATAGACAGTTTTTTTTTTTTTTTTTTTTTTTTTTTTTTTGGTTAGTGTTAAATTTAAAGGGTTCTTTATATATTCTAGATACCAAACCATTGTCAAATACATATGGTAACTATTTTCTTCCAATCTGTAGCTTCTTGTTGCATCCTCTTAATGAAGTCTGTCATAGAGCAAAGGTTTTTAATTTTGGGCGAGATTTACAAATTTGATTTGTCTTCATCATGCTATTGGTGTCTAGTCTAAGAACTCTTTTCCTAGACCTACACCCTGAAGATTCTCTCCTTTCTTATTATCTAAAAAGTTTGTAGTTTTGCATTTTATATATAAATCTATAATCAATGTGGAGTTAGTTTTTGTATAAGGTTCATTTATTTTTTTTGCCAATGGATACACAATTGTTCTAGCATCATTTGTTAAAAAGTCTGTTCTTCATTAATTTGCTTTTGCAACTCTCCATACTTGTGTGGGACTATTTCTGAGTTTTCTATTCCTTTTTATTGATCTATGTGTCAGTCTCTCTGCCAATACTACGAAGTCTTGATTACTATAGCTATATAGAAAATTTAGTATCAAGTAAAGTGAGTCTTTTCACTTTATTCTTCTTTTCCAAAATTGTTTCAACTATTCTAGTTATTTTGCCTTTTGATAAAAATTTTAGAATAATCTTGTTTATGTCCACAAAATCTTGCTGGGATGTTAATAGGAGTTACATTAAACTATATATCAATTTGAAGACAGTCATAGAGCAAAGGTTTGCTCTAAACAATTTTTCCTATGCTGAGTCTTCCAAGTCATTAATATGGTATATCTCTTCATTTAGTTAAACCTTTGATTTATTTTGTCAGCATTTTGCAATTTTCAGAATACAGGTCTGTATATGTTTTGTTAGATTTACATGTAAGTACCTCAGGGTCTTTTTTGAACTATTGAAGATGGTATTTTCTAAACATTTTTATTGTTAATTCTTGTGGGTACATGGTGAGTGTGTATATTTATGGGTTACATGTGTTATGTTTATATGAGCATGCAATGCATAATGATCACATCAGGGTAAATAGGATATCCATCACCTAAAGCATTCATCCTTCGAGTTTCAAACAACCCAAATATAATCTTTTAGTTATTTCTAAATGAACAACTAAATTATTTTTACCACAGTTACCCTATTAGGTCAGCAAATACTGTCGTATTTATTATTTCTATTTTTTTGTTCCCATGAACCATCCTCCCTTTTCCCCTCATCCTCCCCAACTACCCTTCCCAGCCTCTGGTAACCATCCTTCTACTTACTATTGCAATGAGTTTAATTGTTTTAATGTTTAGCTCCTACAGATAAGTGAGAATATGTGATGTTTGTCTTTCTATGCCTGGCTTATTTTACTTAACATAATGACCTCCAGTTCCATCCATGTTGTTGCAAATGACAGGAGCTCATTCTTTTTTATGGCTGAATAGTACTCCATTGCATATCTGTACCACATTTTCCTTATTCATTTGTCTGTTGGTGAATACTTACATTGCTTCCAAATCTTGGTTATTGTGAATAATGCTGCAATAAACATGAGAGTGCACATATCTTTTCAATATAGTGATTTCCTTTCTTTTAGGTATACACTTAGGATATTTCTTTTAGGTATACACTTAGGAGTGCAACTGCTGGATTTTATGGTAGCTCTATTTTTAGTTTTTTGAGGAACTTCCAAACTGTTTTCCATGATGGTGGTACTACTAATATACACCCTTACCAACGGTGAATGAGGGTTCCCTTTTCTCCGCATCCTTGCCAGCATTTGTTATTGCCTGTTTTGGGGATATAAGCCATTTTCCCAGGGGTGAGATGATATCTCATTGTAGTTTTGATTTGCATTTCTCTGATGATCACTGAGGTTGAACGTGTTTTTATATACCTGTTTGCCATTTGTATGTCTTCTTTTGAGAAATGCCTATTTAAATCTTTTGCCCATTTTAAAATCAGATTATTAGATTTTTTCTTCTGTAGACTTGTTTGAGCTCCTAATATATTCTAATTATTAATCCTTTTCACATGGGTAGTTTGCAAATATTTTCTCCCAACCTGTGGTTTCTCTCTTCACTTTGATGATTGTATCCTTTGCTCTGCAGAAACTTTTTAACTTGATGTGATCCCATTTGTTCATTTTTGTTTAGGTTGCCTGTGCTTATGGGGTATTGCTCAAGAAGACTTTGCCCAATCCAGTGTTCTGGAGATTTTACCCAATGTTTTCTTGTAGAAGTTTCATAGTTTGAGGTCTTAGGTTTAAGTCTTCAATCTATTTTGATCCAATTTTTGTATATGCTGAGAAGTAGGGTTCTAGTTTTGTTCTTCTACATATGGATATTAAGTTTTCCCAGCACCATTTATTGAAGAGACAGTCCTTTCTCAAATGTATGTTCTTGGAAACTTGTCGAAAATGAGTTCACTGTAGATGTTTGGATGTATTTCTGGGTTCTCAATTCTGTTCCATTAATTATTTTTCTGTTTTCATGCCAGTACCATGCCATTTTGATTATGATAGCTCTGTAGTATAACTCAAAGTCAGGTAATGCAATCCCTCCAGTTTTCTTCTTTCTGCTTAGTGTAGCTTTGACTATTCTGGGTTGTTTGTGGTTCCATATATATTTGAAAATAATTTTTTCTATTTCTGAGGAGAACATAATTGGTATTTTGATAGAAATTGCATTAAATCTGTATATTTCTTTGGGTAGCATGAACATTTAACAGTGCTGATTCTTCCAATCCATGAACATGGAATCTATTTGTGTGTGTGTGTGTGTGTGTGTGTGTGTGTGTGTGTGTGTGTGCTCTTCAATTTCTTGCATCAGTGTTTTAGAATATTCACTGTAGAGATCTTTTGCTTTTTTGGTTAATTCCTAGGTATTTTATTTTATTTTATTTTATTTGTAGCTACTGTAAATGGGATTACTTTCTTGATTTCTTTTCCAGATTCTTCACTGTTGACATATAGAAATGCTACTGATTTTTGTATGTTGATTTTATATCCCGCAACTTTACAGAATTTGTTTATCTGTTCCAATACTTTTTTTGTGGAGTCTTTAGGTTTTTCCAAATGTAAGATCATGTTATCTGCAAACAAGGATAATTTGACTTCTTCCTTTCCAATTGGGATGCCCTTTCTTTCTTTCTCCTGTCTAATTGCTCTAGCTAGGACTTCTAGTACTGTGTTGAATAACAGTGGTAAAAGTAAGTATCCTCATGATGTTCCAGATCTTAGAGAAAAGACTTTCAGTTTTTTCCCATTCAGTATAATACTAGCTCTCGGCTGGGTGTGGTGGCTCATGCCTGTAATCCCAGCACTTTGGCAGGCCGAGGCAGGAGAATCACTTGAGGTCAGGAGTTTGAGACCAGCCTGGCCAACATGGTGAAACCTCGCCTCTACTAAAAAAACAAAAATTAGCTAGGCAGGCTGGCACGTGCCTATAATCCCAACTACTTGGGAGGCTGAGGCAGGAGAATTGCTTGAATCCAGGAGGTGGAGGTTGTGGTGAGCCGAGATTGCACCATTGCATTCCAGCCTGGGTGAAGAAGTAAGACTCTGCTTCAAAAAAATAAATAAATAAATAAATAAATAAATAGCTCTCTGTCTGTTGTATATGACTTTTATTATGTTAAGACATGTTCGTTCGATACCCAGTTTTTTGATAGTTTTTATCATGAATGGGGCATGAATTTTGTGAAATGCTTTTTCAGCACCAATTGAAATGATTATATGGTTTTTATCCTTTATTACATTGATATGATGTATCACAGTGATTGATTTGTGCATGTTGAACCATCTTTGCATCCCAGGGATAAGTCCCACTTGGTCATGATGAATGATCATTCTAATGTATTCTTAAATTTGGTTTCCTAGTATTTTGTTGAGGATTTTTGTACAGTATTCATCAGAGATATTGACCTGTAGGGTTTTTGTTTTTTTGTTTTTTGTTTGTTTGCTTTTTGTATTTTGTTTTTTTGATGTGGCTTTGTCTGGCTTTGGTAGCAGGGTAATACTGACCTCATAGAATGAGTTTGAAAGTATTCCCTCCTGTGTTTTTTGGAATAGTTCGAGTAGGATTGGTATTAGTTTTTTAAATGTTTAGTGGAATTCAGCAGTGAAGTCATTGGGTCACAGGCTTTACTCTGCTGGGAGAGATTTTATTACAGCTTTGATCTCATTACTTGTTATTGATCTGTTCAGGTTTTGGATTTCTTCCTGGTTTAATCTTGGTAGATTGTATATATCTAGGAATTTGTCCATTTCTTCTAGATCGTTAAATTTATCGGCATATACTTGTTCACAGTAGCTACTAATGATCCTGTGAATTTCTGCAATGTCAGTTGTAATATTTCTCTTTTTTTCATCTCTGATTTTATTTATCTGGGTCCTCTCTCCCTTTTTTTTTTTTTTTAAGTCTGGGTATAGGTTTGCCAGTTATGTTTAACTTTTAAAAAAAACAACTTTCTTGTTTCAATGATCTTTTGTATTGTTTTCTTCACTTCACTTTCATTAATTTCTGCTCTCATCTTTATTACTTCTTTCTTATACTGCTTTTGCTGTACCCCATAGGTTTTGGTATACTGTGTTTCCCTTATCATTTGTTTCAAGAAAATTTTCAATTTTCATCCTAATTTCTTCATGAACCCACTGGTCATTCAGGAGCATATTGTTTAATTTCCATATCTTTGTATAGTTTCCAAAATTACTCTTGTTATTGATTTGTAATTTTATTCCACTGTAATCAGAGAAGGTGCTTGCTATTCTTTTAATTTTTTAAAATGTTTTCAGACTAGTTTTGTGACTTAACATATAGTCTATCTTTAAGATTGATCTTTGTGTTGAGGAAAAGAATGTGTATTCTGCTGGCATTGGATGAAATGTTCTGTAAATATCTATTAGGCCCATTTGGTCTATAGGGCAGATTAAGTCTGATGTTTCTTTGTTGATTTTGTGTCTGGATTATTTGTCCAATGCTGAAAGTGGGATGTTAAGGCCTCCAGCTATTACTGTATTGAGGTCTCTCTCTCACTTTAGCTCTAATAATATTTGCTTTATATATCTGGGTGCTCTAGTGTTGGGTGCATATATATTTCAAGTTGTTATATCCTCTTGCTGAATTGACCCCTTTATCATTGGCATGGGATATTTTTCCCAGTTTTTTTTTTTTTTTTTTTTTTTAACTCTGTGTGTGCCTTTATAGGTGAAGTGTATTTCCAAAAGTGGAGGAGCCTCATCCCTTGGCCTCCATCACCACAGGTCCATGAAGATTACTGCCAGGCTACCACTGATGTTCCTTTAAGCCCCAAGGACTCTTCAGTTACCTTTTAGTGAATGTTTCCTGGTCTGGGACTCACCCTTCAAGGCAGTGGGCTCCCCTCTGGCCCAAGGCAGGTCCAGAAATGCCATCCAAGAGCCAAGGCATCGAATCAGGGACCCCAAAAGCCTGCTTTGTGCTCTACCCCCTGAGGCAGAGCTAGTACTTATGCTACAAGACAAAGTCTCCTTTACTTTTCCCTCCACTTTTCTCAAGCAGGAGGAATCTCTTTCCAGGGCCACCACAGCTAGGAATGTGCTGAGTCTTACCTGAAGCCAGCAAATCTCAGTGCCACCCAAGGCCCTCCACATAATACCTGAGTATTGCTACTTGTTATTCAGGGCCCAAGGACTCTTCAGTTAATGGGTGATGAAGTCTGCCCGGACTGTGTCCTTCCTATCAAGGCAGCAGTTTCTCTCCTGTCCCAGCGTGTGTCTAGATATGTCTTCTGACAGCTGAAGCCTGAAATGAAGACCTCTGACCAGTGCCCTATCCTACTGTGGCTGAGTTGATATCCAAGATGTGAGAAAAAGTCCTCCCCACTCTTCCCTCTCCTCTCCTCAAGTGGAAGGAAGAAGTCTCTTTTAGAGCTGAGACCTGTGCAGCCTGGTGTTAGGGAAGGGTGGCACCAACACTCCCCTAGCAACCCTGGTTGGTGTCTTAGTAGGTTACATTCCCCACCCCCCACCCATCCCCCTGAGTCCACTGGCTCTTAGCCCAGTTCAGCACTAGAACTCACCTAGTAGTTACAGTCCTTGGGGCATAAACTGCCTTTCAAGCTTAATCAGGGCCCCAGGGCACTCCAGCCTGAGATAGTGAGCCTTGCCGGAACTCAATTTCTGACCACTAGGATAGGCAATGCCCCTCTGGCTAGAGCTGGCTTAAATATTCTCTCCGTGGGCGGGTGTCAGCTGAGTTTGTTCTGGTTTTGCTTTCTGCTATAACAGAGCAGCACTGAATTCAATGCAATATCTCAAAATTGCTGCATTCTCCCTCTCCCAAGCACATAGATTCTCTCGGTGCCGCACGGCGGGCTGCTGGTGGATGGGGGAGGGATGACATTGGCAAGACTTTTTCCTACCTCTTTAGTGCCTCCTTCAGCAATATGAAGTTAAAACCAGTTACTGTGAGTGCTCATCCAATTTTTGATTCTTACAAAGGTGCTTTTTTTTTTTTTTTTTTTTTTAAATATGTGCAGATAGTTGTGAAATTGGTGTCTTTGTGCATGGAGGACAATTGGTGAAGTCTTCTATTCTGCCCTCTTGGAGCACCCCTCTCTTTTTTTGAGACAGAGTATCACTTTGTTGCCCTGGATGGAGTACACTGGCATGATAATGGCTCACTGCAGCCTCAACCTTCTGGGCTCAAGTGTTCCTTCTGCCTCAGCCTCCCAAGTAGTTGGGACTATCGGCACACACCACCACACCTGGCTATGTTTTTAAAATGTTTAACAGATATGAGATCTTGCTATGTTGCCCAGGCTGGTCTCAAACTCCTGATCCTCCTGCCTTGCTGCCCAAAGTGCTGGGATTACAGGTGTGAACCATTGTTACTGGACAGTATTGTATTTTTAATTTTGGTTTTCACAAATTCATTGATAGTATATGTAATAAAAATGATTTTTACACATTAGCCTGCATTCTTCAAAGTTGCTGAACTCAGTTATTATTTCTAGGAGTTTTGTGTTGTTTTTGTTTTTGTTTTCAGTAGATTCCTTGGATTTTTCAATATAGACCATGATGTCATATGCAAGAAAAGAAGAATGGACAATTTTATTTCTTCCTCTCTGATCTGCTTGTTTTTTTTAAATTTCCTTCTCTTGCCTTATTTTGCTGACTAGATCTTCTGGTACTATGCTGAAGACCAGTGAGAAAAGTCATCATCCTTGCCTTATTCCTAATATTAGGGGAGAAAGCACTCAGCTTTTCACCATTAAGTATAATGCTAGCTCTAGGTTTTTTGTTTGCTTGTTTGTTTGGAGTCTGATTCCAAACAAATTTTGGATTTGTTGAAACCAGTAGACCGTAATATGTTTATAATTGTGAATTTGCCTATTTCTTCTTTCAGTTTTTGCTTTTTATATTTTGCAACTCTGCTGTCTGGGGCATACACAGTTCACATAAAGGGGTGGATGGACTCTTTTATCGTTATGTAATGTCCTCTCTGTCTCTGGTAATTTTCTTTGCTCTGAAGTTTACTTTGTCTGATGTGACTATCACTACTCCTGTTTTCTTTTGGCTACTGTTTACATGGTATGTCTTTTCCCATCATTTTACTTTCAACCTATGCATATCATTTTATTTGAAGTGATTCTTGTAGTTAGTTCATGTCTTTTTCATACACTTTGCAAATATTCTTCTTTGAATTGGTGTATTTAGACAATGTGATTTAATGTACTTATTGGTATATTAAGGCTTAAGTCTGCCGCTTTGTATTTTTGTTTTCTGTCATATTCCTATTTTTACTTTTTCATTCCTGCCTTCCTGTGCTTGACTTGAACATATTTTAGAATTCTATTTTTATTTATAAATAGTATTTTTGTGCTAATCTCTTTGTATAGCTATTTTTGTGTGTGGTTGTTATAGTGTTTATGTTATATATAAATAACGTATTACAGTCTACTGGTTTCCATTTTTTACCAGCTTGAGAGAAGTATAGAAATATTACCTCTTTTTATATCCTTTTACACTCCCACATTTATAATATTTCCCACATTTATAATATTTCTTAGATATTTCCTCTACGCAGAGAACCACATTAGAGATTCTTGTAACTCTTATTCAGCTGTCAAACATAATTTAGAAAACTCAGGAAGGGAAGGAAAGTCTGTTTTATTTACCCATATTTTTGTTTTTTCCATGTTCTTCCTTCCTTCTTGATGTTCCAGTATTCCTTCTTTCACCATATTCTTCTGTCTAGAGAACTTCTTTACTATTCTTTTAGGGTATGTCTGCTGGCAGCAAATTTTCCTAGTTTCCCATCATTTGAAAATGTCTTCATGTTTCCATCATCTCTGAAGGATATTTTCACTAGATATAAAAGTCTGGGTTGACCTGTTCTTTCAGCATTTTCTTAAAAAATATTGTGCCATTTCCTTCTGGTCTTCATGGGTTTTGATGAGAAATCTACTGTCATTCAAGTTTGTTGTTATTGTTGTTGTTGTTTTTTCTTATGGGTAATGTGTCATTTCTCTCTGGCTGCTTTCGAGATTTTAAATTTGTCTTTTTTTTCAGACATGTGACTATGATATGTGTGAGCATGGATGGTTTTGAGTTTCACCTGTTTGGGGTTTGATTGGCTTCTTAAACATTTAGGTTCTTGTGTTTCTGCCAACTTTGGGAAATTTTCAGCCATTATTTCTTTTAATGCTTTCTCAGCCCAACCCTCTTTCTCTTCTTTTTTAAGGACTCTAATGAGGTAAATATTAAATCTTTTGTTATAGTTCCACATATCTCTGAAGCTGTTTTCATTTTGTTCAGTCAATTTGTTGCTCAGATTAGATAATTTATATTGTTCTATCTTCAAGTTTACTAATTATTTCTTTTGTTCTCCTGCCCATTCTGCTACTGTGTCCATCCACTGAGATTTTTATTTCAGTTATTGTATTTTCGGTTCTAAAATGTCCACTTAGTTCTTCTTAATATCTTCTATATGAATGTCTCTTTGTTGAGACTTTCTATTTATTTGCTAAAACTATTTTTTCATTTGTTTCAAGCATGTTCATAATTTCTCATGATTGCTCATTGAAACATTGCTGTGATGGCGCTCTAATATCTTTGTCAGATAATTCTAACATCTGTGCCATTTCTGTGTTGGCTTCTGTTGATTGCTTTTTTAAATTTAGCTTGAGATTTTTCTGGTTCCTGGTATGACAAGTGATTTTTAACTGAAAATTGAACATTTTGGATATTATGTTACAAGACTTTGGATCTTATTTAAATCTTGTATTTTAGCAGGCTTTCTCTGATAACACTCCCATGGATAAAAGGGTGCCACCTCACTACAGTTGGATGAGGGTGGAATTACACGTTCTCTGTTCATTTCCCATTGACCCCTGGGTAGAAGGGTCTTCTTGTTCTTCCTAGGCTAGGGTGGGGGGCCAGGAATGTAGGTGAGGAGAGGCCAGCAGGGGAGCAATTGAAGGCAGAGATGCTACTCTTCACTAGATCCTAATGCTTCCCAAGCAACCAATGAAGTTTTTTATATGTAGTTACTTGAGACACCTTAAATATTCAACAATAAGACAGTGGACAATTAATTGTGGCATAGTCACGCAATTGAATACCAAGCACCAATGACCATGAATGAATAATTATTACATGCATCAACATGGATGAATCTCAAGAACATTATGTGGCAAATAAAAAGCAAGTCACAGAAGAAAACACATACTGTGTTTCTAATAATATAAAGCTTGAAAGCAGGCAAAACTAAGCAAAGTATTTTTTAGGGATACCTGAACAGGTGCAAATGAAAAAGTATAAAGAATAATAAGGGAATTATTAACAAAATTGAATAATTGACTCTGGAAGAAAGAGTTGAGTACGATTGGAGAGAGGTATGCAGAAGCCTTCAAAGGTACCACAAATGTTCTAGTTCAGCAGTTCTCAAACTCTTCTGTGTCAGAATCAGGCAGGGCATTTGATAAAAATTTTTAAACCTGAGTTCTATCCTACTTCCAGGAATGTAAGCCTCTATTAGCCCTCCAGTTGATTCTGATAAAACCAAGTTTTAAGAACCACTGTTTTAGTTCTTGAGCTGGGTTGTTTCTAAATAGAAATTTGTTTGGAATTATTATCTAACTATATACTTGCTTTAAATATACATATTATATATATGTATTTCATGTAAAATTTTATGTAGTTGTTTTAAAGGCCTGATTCATAGTTTCTAAGCAAAAATAGTTTCAGCAGTTCAAACCTCTTAACCATGACTGGACAGTCCTCAAGATACTTTAGGTGGCAGTCTCAATTCAGAAATTAGATTGTCCAGTCTTGCTTAATAGTCAAAATGTCAAACTTGAGTTAGCATTAAACTGTATTTCTTTTCTAGTTTATGCCTCCTTCAGACAAAGACTGCCATAGAAAAGATGAAGTGTGATTGACATGGTTGACTTCTTTATTTACCTTCTCAAATCTCCCTCTGCTAGCTGCTATACTCCAATCCACCATCATCAACTGTCACAGTACTATTGCAATACTCTACTCTGGTCTATCTCCTTTCACTTTTGCTCTCACCACAACCTTTACTCTATATAGCAACTTGAGTAAACTTTGTTTATTTTATTTCAAACTAATTTTGGACTTGCAAAAAAGTTGCAGAGATAGTTCAAGAGAATTCCCTTATACTTCTCACCCAGATTTGTCTAATGTCAGCATTTTACATAACCATAGTACATTATCAAAACTGGGAAATTCACATTGGCACAATACTATTAACTAAACTATGAGTCTTATTTTTTCTACCATCCTTTTTCTGTTCTGAATCCTATCCAGGACCTCATATTGCATTTGATTGCTTTTCTACTTAGTCTCCTCCAATCTATACAAGTTCTTCATTCTTTCCTTATCTTTCATGACCTTGACACATTTCAAGAATATTAGTTGTTTTGTTAAATGTCCCTCAGTTTACGTTTTTCTAATATTTTCTCATGATTGGGATGAAGCATTGTGATATGCCCTTATTTTAAAACTTTCTATGGCTTCCAGTTCAATAAGAATAAAATCAAACATCATGTCCAAGTCTGGCATCATCTGATACTTAATTTTACTTCATAGTTTACCTTAATGCACTCTGATATGGCCACAGCAGGTGTTGTAGTTTGAATTTCCCAAGAAGTAGACTTTGAGGTAGCATTTAACTTGCAGGGTGTCTATTAGGAAGTGCCCTTGGGAGCAACCTCTGTGAAGGGAGGAGAAGAAAAGGGAGTGGGCACAGGGAGAAACAGAGCTGCAGGACTGGCCCAGTAATAGACTCAGCTGATCCTATATGGAACAGTGTGGTTAAAAATAGCCTTTTGGGGTTATATTCCTTTGAAATGAGATGGCCAAGCCTTATACTCCCATGTGAATCCATCACTGGATATGGTCCATCTTGGGAAAGAGGTAACTTTGGTAACATGGCTCTCTGCAGCTGAGGGAGCCCCTGAATGTGGTAACACTGAAGGCTGCCTGCCCTCAGCACTCCCAGCAGCTGGGACGATAAGTCATTCAATAAAGGGGTATCTAGGTGGCACATCACAGTATTCCGACACACTTCCAGCTTAAGATTTTTTTCCCTTTAGAAAATTTCATGTACTTGTATTTCTATCTGGTATACTTTCCCTTGGCATTTGCACGGGTGACTCATCTTTATCCTTCAGAAATCAGCTAAAATATCAGCACCATGCTGAAACCATCCTGATTTCTTTCTCTTTACTTCACAATTTATGATTACATATCTGTTATTGATTTGCTGACTCCCTATGAAGCCGAGAGTTCCATAAAGGCAGGAAGCGCATAAATCGATTCATCTCTTTTACTACCACTTAGCCTGGGGCCCAGCCTGTGGGGAAGGATTAAAAAGCCTTACTAAATTATCCGAAAATGAATAAATAACAGAATTAATGGATAAGTTGAAACATAATAAACCTAGATTTGTTGGACAAAACTTCGGAGTACAGTAGTATCCCCTTATTTGTGGGGGATACGTTCCAAGACCCCTAGTGGATGCCCAAAACCAAGGACAGTACTGAACCTGATTATCATCAATCAGAACACACTTCTGCTTATGTCTTCCACCCACAAATATAATGCCTTTTTCATCTTAACTAAGCACTTATTACACACCACGGCCACAACTTTTGCACTTTAAGGTGCGACATCAAAACAACTTTTCTCTTTCTTCACAATTTTATGGATAGAAGTTTCATTCTTACCCTAGATCTCAGCAACCTCAGCGTACAATTTGTTTTTCTTTTCATATTAAGTTAGGAACTTATACCTTTTCACTTAAAGGAAGCATTTTACAGCTTCTCTGTGACATATCTGAATCACCAGCATCATTACTCTTGCACTTTGAGGCCATTATTAAGTCAAATAAGAGTTACTTGAACACAAGCACTGTGATACTGAGACAGTCCATCTGATAATGGAGATGGCTTACTAAGGGACTAATGGGCGGAGAGTGAAGACAGTGTAGATGGACTGGACAAAGGGAAGATTCATACCCAGGGCTGAATGAAGCCAAACAGTGTAAGATTTCATTACACTGCTCAGAATGGTGTGCAATTTGAAACTTATGAACTGTTTGTTTCTGGAATTTTTCATTTAATATCTTCAGACTGTGATTGACCTTGGGTAATTGAAACCACAGGGAATGAAACTGTGGATAAGAGGGGACTACTGAGTGGTAAGTAGTCATAGACATTTAGAGAATGATTCAGGGTGTATTGTATGCTGCAATCTCCTTAAGCAAGGGGTTCAGGGAGTGGAAAACACAGTGAAAGAGTCAGATGTCAGGGAGCGTCAAACATGTATTTGAAAATGTGTCTTAGCCAGCTCAAGCTGTTGTAACAAAATGCCGTAGACTGGGTGACTTCAATAATACAAATTTATTTTCTCACAGTTCTAGAGGCTGGAAGTCTAAGATCAAAGTGCCAACATGATTGGGTTCTGGTAAAGGGCCCTTTTGTAGATGGCTGCCATCTTGCTGTATGCTCACATGGCAGAGAAAGAGAGAAAGAGAGAAAGTAAGCTCCCTGGTGTCCACCGTCACAACTTCATCAAAACCTAATCACCTCTCAAAGGCCCCATCTGCTAATTTCATCACACTGAAGGTTAACGTTTTAACATGTGAATATGGGGGAGACTATTCAGTCTGTAGCAAGATGCAACACATTTTGTATTTTTTGTTTAAAAGACTAAAATATATCAGCTTTATATTAACTTACATACTTTTGCATTGTTTGTCTAAAAGACTCAACATATTAATTCATTATCCTTTTTTAGAGTATATAGTTAGTCCTCAAGGAATAATGTTACTACATATTAAGTTTGAAATACTAAAGACATACTCCTTAGGACAACGTGTGCTGTTGGTAATTGAATATGAGCAACACGACAACCTTTTAGCTAGCAATATTTAAATGTTTGTGTGCATTAAAAATCACCTGGGGATTTGGTTAAAATGCAGATGCCTGGGCTCCAAAGTTGGCACATCTGATCTGGTAGGTATGGAGTTGGAATCTGCCCTTTTAACCAGAGTCCTAGGGTGATTCTGCCGCAGTTAAGTAAGGATTGCACTTTAGAGAACACCTCACCGGGTAAGTTAGCAATAACTTAGTCCTTCAAACTGAGCTCAACTTTCTGCTGCCTCTTTCCATGGCATGACAGACAAGGACACTGCAGCACCTGTAAGAGGTCTTGTGGGTATTTAGGGCTGTGCTAGGGACTGAATCAACAGGGAGAGGGGTTTCTGACAGCCGGAAATCTACTACCTTAACTACACAAGCATGTGCGCGCGTGCGCGCGCGCGCACACACACACACACACACACACACACAATTCTGCCTCTTTTCTCCACTATAGCTGTCATCACCTCATCAAACACCCATTCTTCCCTAAAAGAAAAAACTTTTTTAAAATACTTACAACACTTCTGACACCAAACGCCTGGGGGTTTGGACACCAAATGTCCAATCAACCAATTATCCAACTCTCCAGATACCAGCAGGATGTTCTACAATTCAAATCTGACCCCACAGGCAAAGGGTTTAGTCCCACAAGACTTCACATGCCAGTCATTAAGTCCCAGATTGTCACCTGTACGTCAGACCAATGGGCTATAAATTGGGGTTTACCACAACTGCCTCTTCATCTTTGATAATTTGCTATAATGCCTCACAAAACTCAGGAAAATATTTACTGGCTTATTATGAAGTATTTTACAACGGATACAAATGAACAGCCAGACAGAAAGGTGAATAGGGTGAAATATATAGGAAGGGGTGCAGAGCTTTCATGCCCTCTCAGGGTGCACCATCCCCTCAGCACTTTGATGCACTCACCAACTCAGAAGTTCTCCAAATCCTATTGTTTAGGGTTTTCACAGAGGCTTCATTATGTAGGCAGGATTGATTAAATAATTGGCCATTGGTGACCAGTTCAACCTTCAACACCATTCCCCTCACTAGAGGCCAGAAGGTGGCACTGCAAGTCCCAACCCTCCAATTATACCTCATCCCGAAGCTATCTAGGGATCCCCAGCCAACTGTCATCTCATTAGTATACAAGAGACACTCATCACTCTAGAGATTCTAAAAATTTTTGTGTCAGGAACCAGGGACTAAGACCAAATATTACAACAAAAAATGTTCCTATCACTAAGGAAATTACGAGGGTTTTAGGAGTTCTGTGTCTGGGACTGGGAGCAGAGACCAAATATATATTTCTTATTATGTCATATCCTCTCTCTTGGTGAAAAACTGACAATGGGGCCTATTGAAGCCTATGGAAGTCTTGGAAATGCATTAGTTTGAAGTGAAATGCCCTCACGGGTACAGAAATGTAGCTGTAACTAAAAGTCCTCAATTTGGTTTAAATGCTTGCAGCATTGTGCAAGGAGTCATTTGCATTTCAAAAAGAAGGACCGGCAAGGGAAGAAATGGTGCAAAAAGATGGAAGAACAGAAAACCAAACACCGCATGTTCTCACTCATAGATGGGAACTGAACAATGAGATCACTTTGACTTGGGAAGGGGAACATCACACACTGGGGCCTATTACGGGGAGGGAGGAGGGGGGAGAGATGGCATTGAGAGTTATACCTGATGTAAATGACGAGTTGATGGGTGCAGCACACCAACATGGCACAAGTATACATATGTAACAAACCTGCACGTTATGCACATGTACCCTAGAACTCAAAGTATAATAATAATAATAATAAAAGATTTGCTTGGGGAAGAGGGGGAGCTGGTGGGCAGCTCAGGGAGATCCAGGAGGTAGGTGCAGCCCCACACTGCACTGTCACTGAGAGGATAAGCATAATGACTTTAAATAAGTAAGTAAAGGAAGACAGTGAAATAAAGACAATTTTTGTAATCTGATATAGCCCAGCCCAGCACAATCCAAGCTCTTAAAATAAATGGCAGTTTAAGAATATCATTTTTATCTCCATGCTAGACTTCTATACTTAACAGACCTCACTGCTTTTCATACCCAAGAGTATTCATGGAATGCAAGGGTAAAGCTCAGCTAACTTGAGGATGGAATTTAATTATTATACGTTTTAAAAGAACCACCACAGCCACTGTGCGCGATGTGGATGACTAGAACAAGTGAAATCCACTTTGGCCTCTTTTCGATTCACACTGTAGGAAGGATTACATTTCCTAGTATTATTATTATTATTATTGTCATTATTGTAATTCAAGTATTAATACATATATTTTATAAACCCACTCTAATCTGGTAATGGAGTTGACCATGGAAAGGTGAATCACTTGTTTCATTTTACCTATGTATATTATGACTAAAACTTTATGTTATTTAACTAGGGGTTAAAATAGGGATTAATTAGCATGAATCAGCTATAAAAATGAAGGGGAATGTTTTAAAAAACAAATCAGCTTTGTATTCATCACTTAACTATTTTTCATCTCATTTTAATTAAAGAGAAGAGAAAGTTAGCTTTTATTTTCCACCCTCAGCTGTTATTTCACTGAAGGCTGAAAGATAATGAATAAGTAGTTTCTAAGTGTTCTTTTGTGATGAGAGAACATTTTTCAAAGAGAACAATTTTCAACAGCTTTCAGGAAGCTGTTGCTTAAAACATCCTTCTCTTGGAGGAGGAACAAATAAAATAGAATCCAATGATCAGACTGTGTTTGCAACAGTTGTTTGTTAAGCCTGGGACTTTTTAAAAACAAGTATACAATTATTCATCTAATCTAAACTTTGCATTTTTCTGTTTGCAGGTCAAACTGCAAGAGTTTGAGGTCGAATTTGATGGAACACCCAGATGTCCTCAGCTGTCATGGAGAATACTTATCATATTTGCTTGCATATTTTCCCTATTATACTGGCAGATACTTTTACTTGTTAACATAGAGGAGCGAGGTGAATTAAGGAGGTAATCTGTTAATTACTGTAGCTTGGGGCCAATATTAACTTTGATGTGACCCAAGGCTTTTGACTTTACTATATTTTTATTTTCAGAAAGAAGCTGTTGTTTCACATGTGGTTAATAAAACAACAGTAATAATAAAGATAATAGAAGATAATAACAATAAAGTAATAATAGAAGAAAAAGAGCTGACACTGAGCACCTACTATCCCCACTATACAAGCACACACACACACACACACACACACACACACACACACCATTTTGCCTCTTTATCAGTCGCTGTCATCACCTCATCACACACCTATTGTCCTCTCTCCTGGTGTAAAACTAGCAAAGGTACCTGTTGAAGCCTACAGAAGTCTTGGAGATGCATTGGTTTGATGTGAAATGCCTTCACAGTGTGGAAGTGTTGCTCTAACTAAAGATTTCTCAGCATGGTCCAAATGTTTGCAGCATTATGTAGGGCATCTGGCAAATGATGAAATGGTGCAAAAGGATCTGCCTGGGGTTGTGGGGGGAAATTTCCTTTTTAAAGACCTAACTTCTCTCCTTAACAACAAGAGCAGGAAATAACAGCCCCATGGATTTAAAAAATATGAAAATACTACCAGGACTGGAAATCCTAGCACACAGCAACTGCTAGTCTACAGACCTCCCAGCAGTCTAGAAACTACTGTTTGCCTCTAGCAAAAATTAGGAGAAAAAAGTTTCCTTGCCTGTTATTAATTGCCAAAATGTGTGTGTCAAATTTTAACTGATACAAGAGCTTCTTGGGATGTTTACACATGAATGGAGAGAAAAAGGAGGCAATATCTAGGGTTTTGCCCTTAATCGTCTCTTGTAATTTTCTCAATTCAATTACAACAAATGCTGAATTCTCCAGAGGAATAAACTCTGAGATTTAGAAAAGTTGGATACCAACAAGACATACCTTTTTCATCTTTGCCAGGTGCTCTAGTTTGGATGTTTGACTCCCCAAACCTCATGTGGAAATGTGATCTCCAATGTTGGAGGTGGGGGAAGGTATTAGGGACATGGGGACAGACCCTTCAGGAACAGCAAAACGTCTTCCAGGTCTGATTGTTAAAGAGAGCCTGGCACACCTCCTCCCCTTCTCTCTCTCTCTCTTTCTCCCTTTCTCTGTCCCTTTTCCCCCCTCTTACCATGTGATTTCTGCTTCCCTTTGCCTTCCACCATTAGTGGAAGCTTCCTGAGTTTCTCCCCAAAATAGGTACTGGTGACATGCTTCTTGTACAGCTTGCAGAATAGTACTTAGGGAAATTTATTTCCTTTTTTCTTCTTTATTTTTTCTTCCCCTTCCTCTTTCCTCCCTCCCTCACTCACTCCCTAGCGCGCGCTCTCTCTCTCTCTCTCTCTCTCTCTCTCTCTCACCTCTTGTTGTTTTATTGTAAAATGTGTATGTTGAGGGAGGTTGGCATATATAAATATGAGATAAACCTAAGAGACAACGTGAAAAGTTTCCTCAAGTAAAAAGCGTGGAAAGGGCCGGGCGCAGTGGCTCACGCCTGTAATCCCAGCACTTTGGGAGGCCGAGGTGGGCAGATCACGAGGTCAGAAAATCAAGACCATCCTGGCTAATACAGTGAAACCCCGTTTTTACTAAAAGTACAAAAAATTAGCTGGGCATAGTGGCAGGTGCCTGTAATCCCAGCTACTCCAGAGGCTGAGGCAGGGGAAATGCTTGAACGCAGGAGGCAGAGGTTGCAGTGAGCCGAGATGGCGCCACTGAACTCCAGCCTGGGTGACAGAGCGAGACTCTATCTCAAAAAAAAAAAAAAAAAAAAAAAAAAAAAAAAAATGCGTGGAAAGAATGCTAACAGGATTTAAGAGAGGGGGGATAGGAGGGAAGGAGAAACACCAAAAGCTCCATGAGTACCTTTTAAAATATATAATAATGGTAATCAATGGCTTAGGTTGGGAAGGTTAGAGAAATGAATCCAGGGGGATAAAATAGCTTAAGAAAGATTTGTCTTTCTTTTTTATAAGCGGAGAGAAGAGATGTTGCTTTTGTTATTTTTTAAGCTCTTCTCATGAAAAAAAAAACATATTTTATTGGCAGAATAGTGGATGGAGCAATTAATACTGGCTCAAAGGAATGAAACGTAATGTCCATATTCACAGATAAGGCAGATTAGGGTTGGACCACCATGTCTCCTGATGCCTAAACTGAAGTTCTTGTCACTGTATTATGCCAATTCTAACTAAACAAAGCTTTTCAAACACGTAACTTACTAATTTTAAGAACATTTTAGTCTACATGTAAACAAACTGTCTATTTGACTGAAGGTGAGCTCCTTCCATGTTCCTGAAAAAATATGATCTTGTTTCTGTTTATGGCTGCATAATATTCCATGGTGTATATCTACCACATTTTCTTTTTTAACTAATTAATTTTTTTAAGTTTTGGGGTACATGTACAGGATGTGCAGGTTTGTTATATAGGTAAACATGTGCCGTTGTGGTTTGCTGCACCTATCAACCCATCACCTAGGTATTAAACCCAGCATACATCAGCTTTTTCCCCTAATGCTCTCCCCACCGCCCTCTGCCAACAGGCCTCGGTAAATTGTTCCCCTCACTATGCCTATGTGTTCTCATTGTTCAACTCCCACTTACAAGTGAGAACATGTTGTGTTTGGTTTGCTGTTCGTGTGTTAGTTTGCTGAGGATAATGGCTTCCAGCTTCATCCATGTCCCTGCAAAGGACATGATCTCCTTCTCTTTTACGGCTGCATAGTATTTCATGATGTATATGTAGCATATTTTCTTTACCCAGTCTATCATTTATGGGCATTTGGATTGATTCCATGTCTTTACTATTGTGAATAGTGCTGCAATGAACGTACGCATGCATGTATCTTTATAATAGAATTATTTATATTCCTTTGTGTATGTACCACATTTCCTTTTTCTAGTCCACCGTTGATGGACACTTAGGTTAATTCCATATCTTTACTACTGTGAATAATGCCATGATGAACATACATGCATATGTGTCCTTATGGTAGAATGATTGACATTCCTTTGGGTATACACCCAACAATGGGGTTCTTGGGTCAAGTGGTATTTCTGTTTTGACTTCTTTGAGAAATTGCCATACTGCTGTCCACAATGGCTCAAATAATTTATATTCCCAGCAGGAGTATATAAGCACTCTCTTTTCTCTGCAACCTTGACAACATCTGTTATTTTTTGACTTTTTAATAATAGATGTTCTGATTGTATGAGATGGTATCTCATTATGGTTTTTATTTATATTTCTCTAATAATTAATGATGTTGAGCATTTTTTATATGCTTGCTTGCTGTGAGTATGTCTTCTTTTGAAAAATGTCTATTCATGTCCTTTGCCCACTTTTTAATTTGGTGGTTTGTTTTGCACATGTTGATTTGTTTACGTTCCTTATAGATGCTGAATTTTAGACCTTTTCAGATGGATAGTTTGCAAATATTTTCTCTCATTCTGTAGGTTGTCTGTGACTCTGTTGATAGTTTCTTTTGCTGTACAGATGCTCCTTAGTTTAGTTAGGTCCCATTTGTCATTTTTGTTGTTGTTGTTGCAATTGCTTTTGGCACCTTCATCATGAAATCTTTGCCAGGTCCTATGCCCAGAATGATATTTCCTAGGTTATCTTCAAGGGTTTTTATAGTTTTACATTTTGTATGTATGTCTTTAATCCATCTTTAGTTTATTTTTGTATATGGTGTAAAGAAGTGGTCCAGTTTCAATCTTCTGCATATGGCTAAGCCGGTTATCCCAGCACCATTTATGAAATAGGAAGTCCTTCCCCCACTTCTTGTTTTGTTGACCTTGTAGAAAATCAGATGGTTGTCAGTGCATGGCATTATTTCTCGGCTTTCCATTCTGTTCCATTCGTCTATGTATCTGTTTTTGTACCAGTACCATGCTGTTTTGGTTACTATAACCTTGTAGTATAATTTGAAATTGGGTAATGTGATACCTCCACCTTTGTTCTTTTTGCTTAGGATTGCCTTGGCTATTTGGACTAATTTTGCTTCCATATACATTTTAGAACAGATTTTTCTAATTCTGTGGAATAGCATTGAATCTGTAGATTGCTTCAGGCAGTATAGCCATTTTAATAATATTGATTCTTCCTTTATATAAGCATGGAATTTTTTTTTTCATTTGTTTGTGTCATCTCTGATTTCCTTCAGCAGTATTTTGTAATTCTCATTGTAGAGATCTTTCATCTGCCTGGTTAGCTGTGTTCCTAGGCATTTTATTCAATGTGTGGCTATTGGGAATGGGATTGCATTCTTAATTTGGCTCTCAGCTTGGATGTTGTTGGTGTATAGAAATGCTACTAATTTTGTACACCAATTTTGTTTTGTGAAACTTTGCCAAAGTTGTTTATCAGATATAGGAGCTTTTGGGCAAAGACTATGGGATTTTCTAGGTATAAAATCATATCATCTGCACACAAAGATAGTTTCACTTCCTCTCTTCCAATTTGAATTTCTTCTATTTCTTTTTCTTGTTTGATTGCTCTGGTTAGGACTTCCATTACTGTGTTGAATAGCAATGGCAAGAGTGGATATCCTTGTCTTGTTCTGGTTCTCAAGAGGAATGTTTCCAGCTTTTGCCCATTCAGGGTGATATTGGCTGTGGGTTTGTCATAGATAGCTCTTATTATTTTGAGGTACGTTCCTTCAATGCCTAGTTTGTTCAGGGTTTCTAACATGAAGGGATGTTTAATTTTATCAAAAGCCTTTTCTGCATCTGTTGGGATGACCATGTTGTTTTTGTTTTAAATTCTTTTTATATGGTGAATTATGTTTATTGATTTGAATATGTTGAACCAACCTTGCATCCTATGGATAATGCCTTTTTGATTCAGGTGGATTAGCTTTTTGATGTACTGCTGGGTTTGGATTCCTAGTATTTTGTTAAGAATTTTTGCATCTATGTTCATCAATGATATTGGCCAGAAATGTTCATTTTTTGTTCTGCCTCTGACAGGTTTTGATATCAGGATGATGCTGGCCTCATAAAATGAGTTAAGGAGGGGTCTCTCTTCCTCAATTTTTGGGAATCGTTTCAGGATAAATAGTACCAGCTCCTCTTTATACAGCTGGCAAAATTCAGCTGTGAATCCGTCTGGTCTTGAGCTTTTGCTGGTTGGTAGACTTTTTATTAGTGATTCAATTTTAGAACTCATTATTGGTGTGTTTAGAGATTCAGTTTCTTCCTGGTTCAAGTTTGGGAGGTTGCAAATTTCCAGGAATTTATCCATTTCTTATAGGTTTTCTAGTTTGTGTGCATGGAGGCAGTTGCAGTAGTCTCTGAGAGGTTTTGTATTTCTGTGGGGTTGGTAATGATGTCCCCTTTGTCATTTCTGATTCTGTTTATTTGAATCTTCTCTCTTTTTTTCATTATTAGTCTAGCTAGTGGTCTATCTTAAATATTGTTTCAAAGAATAAATTGGTGTATTCATTGATCTTTTGTATGTTTTTCACGTCTCAGTTTCCTTCAGTTCAGCTCTGATTTTGGTTGCTTCTTGTCTTCTGCTAACTTTGGGGTTGGTTTGCTCTTGTTTCTCTAGTTCTTTGAGGTGTGATGTTAGGTTGTTAATTTGAGATATTTCCAACTTTTTGATGTGGGTGTTTAGCCCTATAAACTTTCCTCTTAACACAGCTTTTGTTGTGTCCCAGATAATCTGGCATGTTCTATCTTTGTTCTCATTAGTTTCAAATAATTTTATGATGTCTGCTTTAATTTCACTGTTTACCCAAAAGTCATTCAGGAGCAGGTTCTTCAATTTCCATATAATTATATGGTTTTGAGTGATTTTCTTACTACTGATTTCTATTTTTATTGGACTGTGGTCTGAGAGTGTGTTTAGTATGATTTTGGTTTTGCTTAATTTGCTGAAGATTGTTTTATGGAAAATCGTATGGTCAATTTTAGAGTATGTCCCTCATGCAGATGAGAAGAATACATATTCTGTTTTGGGGGAGTGCAGAGCTCTGTAGATGTCTATTAAGCCCAGGTCAAGTGTCAAGTTCAGGTACTGAATATTTTTATTCGTTTTCTGCCTCAAGGATCTATCTGATACTGTCAAGTAGAGAGTTGAAGTCTCCCACTATTATTGTGTGATTATCTAAGTCTCTTCATAGGTCTCTAAGAACTTGCTTTATGAGTGTGGGTGCTCCTGTGTTGGGTGTATATGTACTTAGTATAATTAGGCTTTCTTGTTGAACTGAAACCCTTGCCATTATCTAATGCATTATTCCTTGTCTTTCTCTGTCATTGTTAAAGTGTGTTTTGTATGAAATTAGAATAGGAACTGCTGCTTTTTATCTGTTTTCTGTTTGCTTGGTAGATTTCCCTTTACTTTGGGTGTCATTACATGTGAGACAGGTCTCTTGAAGACAGCATACAGTTGGGTCTTGCTTCTTTATCTAACTTGCCACACTGTACCTTTTAATTTGGGCATTTAGACCATTTACCTTCAAGGCTAATATTGGTATTTGCAGACCTGATCCTGTCATCATGTTGTTAACTGATTACTATGCAGGATTGATTGTGTGATTGCTTATAGTGTCAATGGTCTATGTACTTAAGTGTGTTTTTGTAATTGCCAGAAATGCTCTTTCCTTTCCATATTTAGCATTCCATTCAGGACCTCTTGTAAGGCAAGTCTGTTGGTAATAAATTCCTTTAGCATTTCCTTGTCTGAAAAAGATCTTATTTTTCCTTCACTTATAACTAAGCTTTGTTGCCCTTGGGGGTTTGTTTGATCGTGGTGTAAGATGGTTTCAGTTGACTGGCTTCATTTCTGGAAGATTTTAGGGAGCCAAGGCTCAAGTTGGCACCCCTTGTCTGTGTGGTGTAACTCTAGGGAGCTGGTACCAGACCCCTGGATTCATTCTCTGGCACCTTGAGGTTAGGAACCTGCTGCATTGGAGGGGCTGGACTGTTCCAGGTTCACTGACAGCGACACTCTGATGGGTAGTACCAATCAAAGCATTTTGTCAGGGTGATGGCAGTGGGATCCATGCTCATTCGCTTGTATCAGTAGCAGCAGCAGCAGTACAGCAGAGTGCACATGCATCAGCTTGGGTAGGTTACTGGTAGAAGTGAAGTTGGGTCATTTCTGTGTATGCTCATTCTGGCCATAGGGCACAGATGGGAGTGGGGTTGCCAGTGTCCATGTTCATACTTGCACTGGCAGTGGCAGGAGTGTGGTGCTGGCATGCACAGGACTGCTGGCATGCACAGGACTGCTGGCCTTTGTGCATCCATTTACACCATCAGCACTGGCAGCATGGGAGTGGGTGGGGTTGCCAGCATCCATGCACATGTTCACATAGGCAATGGCTCTTGGGGGGCATGAAGTTGCCAGCATCTGTGTGCATGTTCATGCTGGCTACAGTGGCTCAGCTGAGTGCCCTCACATTAGTGAGGGGTAACCAACAAGTTGCCCTCTTGCCAGCACCAGTGGTGGGGTGCATGGATTTATGCACACCAGTTGGAGAGGGGAAGCTAGGTCCACTTATGTGTGCACACCATCAAAGTGGTAGGGGCATGTCCTTAGGAGAGTGCATGCTGGCAAAGTGGCACAGGGGAAGGAGGGTGTGGGTGGGCTGGTGCACATCAGTGGGAGCTGCTCTGTTGGATCTCTCTGATTGTCAGGCACTGTCTGCTGGTGAAGGAAGTATGATGTGGGCCCATAGGAAGCACCCTGATTGGGCATCTGATGCTGACCTGCCAGTGAGCACAACTGGCTGTGACTCTAGGAAAGGCCAGCAGGTGGTGAGGAGCTGATATTGGACTAGTCCTATGTCACAGGCAAGACCACCTTGCTCTGTTCAGTTATGACAGTCATCCTATGGCCAAATTCTCCTAGAGGAGCATGGTAAGCCTGGGGGAATGGGTGTCCCTGGTTGTGCTCCACTGCAGACATTCCAGTACCAAGCCCTCTGGGCTCCACACAGGCATGGGGTTTCCTGCTGCCTGGATTTCAGAGGTTTGTGTCAGGAGCAGTCTGCTCCTCACCTATTCAGCTCACCTCTTCCCCAGGAGTCTCTGGGGGCCAGGAATGAGTCCCTGTGCTCGGTTGCCCCATGCAGTGCTCCTAGCCTCCTCCTGCTTCAGCCCAGCATCTCCTATTTTCTTATTGTTGAGCTTTAAGAGTTTTTTGTATATTTTGGATAGCAATCTTTTGTCAGATGTATCTTTTGCAAACATTTTCTTCCAATCTGTGGCTTGTCTTCTCATTCGCTTGACATTGTCTTTCACAGAGCAGAAATTTTTAATTTTAATGAAATCTAACTTATCGATTCTTTCTTTCATGGAACATGCTTTTGATGTTCGATTCAAAAACTTATTGCCATACCCAAGTTCGATTAGGAATTCTCCTATGTTATGTTTTGGAATTTTGTAGTTTTTCTTTTTACATTTAGGTCTCTGATCCTTTTTGAATCAACTTTTGTGAAGGATATTAAAGTCTGTGTGTAAATTCATTTCCTTGAATGTGAATGTCCAGTTGTTCCAGCACCATTTTTTGAAGAGGCTATCTCTGTTCTGTTGTATTGCCTTTGCTATATTATCAAATATCCATTGACTATATTTATATGAATCTATTTCTAGCTTCCTTATTCTGTTCTATTTATCTATTTCTCTGTTCTTTCACCAATACCACACTGTCTTGATTACTGTAGGCTTATATTAAGTCTTGATATTGGGTAATGTCAGTCCTCTGGCTTGATTCTTCTCTTTCAATATTGAGTTGGCTATTTTAAGTCTTTTGCCTCTCTGTATAAATTTTAAAACAGTTATGTTGATATCCACAAAATAACTTTCTGGTATTTTTATTGGGATTGTATTTATTGGACAGATGAAGTTGGGAAGAACTGATATCTTGACAATATTGAATATTCTTATCCATTGACACAGGATATCTATTTTCTTCTTTGATTTCTTTTATCAGAGCTTTGTAGTATGCATCATATAGATATTATACATTTTTAAGGTTTATACCTATGTATTTCATTTTTGGAGCTGTTAATATAAATGACAAAATGTTTTTAATTTCAGCTTCCACTTGTTCATTGCTGGTATATAAGACAGTGATTAACTTTTATATATTAACCTCATATCCTGAAATCTTGCTATATTTGCTCATTAGTTACAGGAGATTTTTGTTGATTCTTTTGGATTTTCTACATAGAGGATTATCTCATTAGTGAACAAAGACAGTTTAATTTCCTCCTTCCCAGTCTGCATACCTTCTATTTTTTTCTTGTCTTATTGCATTAGCTAGGATTTCCAGTATGATGTTGAAAAGCAGTGGTAATTCCAACAGCAGCAGCATACACATTCTTTCAAGTGCACATGAAACATTCTCAGGGTAGATAATATATAAGGCCACAAAACAAATCTTAACACATTTAAGAAGATTAAAATTATATCAAGTATGTTTTTTGGACCACAGTGGCATTAAACTAGAAATCGATAATGAGAGGTAAATCAGAAAATTTACAAATACATAGAAATTAAACAACACACTTCTGAACAACCAACGCAGCAAGAAATAACTCAAAGGGAAATAAGACACTATCTTGAGACACTTCAGGCTCCAGGCAGGCTTCCACAGACCCAACCCCCAGGCCCATCCCAATGCCAGGCCAGCCCCCATAGACCCAAGCTTCAGGCCCACACCAGCACCAGGTCAGGCCCTGCTGCCCCAGCCACCAGACCAGTACTTATGAGCACATGGTCCAGGCCATCCCCTGCAGACTCAGGCTTCAGGCCCGCCATAGTGCCAGACTGTCTCCACAGCTTCAGGCTCAAGCTGGCACCTACAGACCCAAGTTCTAGGCTTATCCCAAAGCCAGACCAGTCCCCACATCCCCAGATTTCAATGCAATTTCTGTCAAAATTGCAATGGCATTTTTCACAGAAATAGAAAAAGCTATCCTAGAATTCATATGTTAATAGAACTATAAATAATCTGAATAGCCAAAGCAATCTTGAGCAAGAACAAAGCTTGAGCAAGTTCTTCTTGCTCAAGCTTACTCAAATCTTGAGCAAGAAGAACAAAGCCAAAGCATCATACTAATCTCAAAATATACTACAAAGCTGTAATAATCAAAGAAGTATGATACTGGTACAAAAACACACATATAAACCAGTGGAACAGAATAGAGAGACCAGAAATAAGTCCACACATTTATAGTCAGTTGATCTTTATCAAAGTTGCCAAGAACACACAATCGGAAAGGTTTGTCTCTTCAATAAATGGTGGTGGAAAAACTGTATATTCACAAACTAGAGAATGAAATTGGACCCTTATCTCACATCATACACAAAAATCAACTTACAATGCATTAAAGACTTAAACATAAGACCTGAACCATAAAAATCCTAGAAGGAAATGTAAGGGAAAAGCTTCTTGACATTGGTATTGGTCATGATGTTTTGAATATGACACAAAAAGCACAGGAAACAAAAGCAAAAACAGACCATTGAGATTACATCAAACTATAAAGCTTCTGCACAGCAAAGGAAATAACCAACAGGGCTAAGAGACAACCTATGGAATGGGAGAAAACGTTTTCAAACCATACATCTGATAAAGAGTTAATATCCAAAATATACAAGGACCTCAAATAATAGAAAGAAAACAAATAACCCAATTTAAAAATGGGCAAATAATCTGAATAGTTTTTTCTCAAAAGAAGACATATGAATGGCCAACAGGTTATGAAAAAGTGCTCAACACTAATCATCAGAAAAATACAAATCAAAGCCACGTTGAGATATTACCTCACACCTGTTAGAATGGCTACTGTCAAATAGACAAATGATAAGAAGTTTTGGCAAGGATGTGGAGAAAAGAGAACCTGTGTACACTGTTGGTGGAAATGTAAATTGCTACAGTTGTCCTAGAAACAATAGGGAGGTTTCTCAAAAGATTAAAAATAGAGCTACCATGTGATTCAGTAATCTCACTTCTGGGTACACAGATGATCCTCAACTTATGATGGGGTTACACCTGCGAAGTTACACCTGTGGGATGTAACCCCATCATAAATAGAAGAGTGTACTGAATAGATATCACTTTCACACCATCATAAAGTTGAAAAATCCTAAGTTGAACCATCATAAGTTGGGGACTGTCTGTATAGCCAAAGAAAATAAAATCAGTATCTTATGCAGCTATTTGCACACCCGTATTCTTTGCAGGGTTATTCACAATATACAAGATATAAAATCAACCTACGTGTTCATTAACACATGACTGGATAAAGAAAATGTGATACACTAGGTATATCTCCTAATGCTATCCCTCTCCTCTCCCCCCACCCCACAACAGGCCCTGGTGTATGATGGTCCCCATCCTGTGTCTAAGTGTTCTCATTGTTCAATTCCCACCTATGATTAATGGGTGCAGCACACCAACATGGCACATGTATACATATGTAACAAACCTGCACGTTGTGTACATGTACTCTAGAACTTAAAGTATAATAATAAAAAAAGAAGACAATGTGATACAAACACACACACACCCACAGAGGAATATTATTCAGCCTTTATAAAGAAAGAAATCTTGTCATTTGCAACAAGATGGATGAACCTAGAGGACATTATGATAAGTAAAACAAGCCAAGAACAGAAAGACCAATACTACATGATCTCATTTATATGTGAAATCTGAAAAGTTGAACTCATAGAAGCAGACAGTAGAATGGTTGTTGCCAGGGGTTCAGGGTTAAGGGAAATGCAGAGATGTTGGTCAAAGGGTACAAAATGTTTGTTGTGCAGGATAAATAAGTTCTGTAAATCTAATGTACAGCATGGTGACTATAATTAACAATATTTTGTTATATACTTGAAATTTGCTAAAAGAGTCATTCTTAAGTGTTCTTACCATTAAAAAATGTTGTAAATATATGAGGTGATGAACATGTTAATTAGCTTTATTGTGGTAATCATTTCATGGTGTATAAGAAAACATTATGTTGTATACTGTAAATATATACAATTTTATTTATAAATTGTACCTCACTAAAAGTGAGAAAAATATTTATTAATAAATTTTTTTAATTAAGTAATTAATTAATAAAACATACTAATGAAAGAAAAGCAGTGTTGAAAGGGACAGCCTTCCTGAAGAAAGACTAATTGTCCCTGAAGGAAGACTAATTGTTATTAAAATGTGTCAAATATTTTATTTTTGTATGGGAGGCAGTGTAGTTCATGGTTTAAAGTATGGTCTCTTGAGTCAGGTGCCAGGTTTTAATACTAGCCTTATGATTCATCAGTTGTGGCAAGTCCCTTAACCCTCCTGCATCTCTATTTTCTCATGTGTAATATAGGGATGACGATAGTACCTAACTTAGAAGGTTGTGAAAAATGCCAACATTTATGAGGTACATGGAAGAGTATCTGGTGTTCCATACACAGTCCTTCCTTTTTTTCAATTGAAGTAAATCATATGTACAGAAAGGTGCCTGCACAAATCGTAAGAAAATTATCACAAAAACAGACATACCGTATTATCTCCACTCAGTTCTCACAGAAGGTTCTTTGTGTCTCTTTTTCAATCACACTATCTCCTTCCTCACAAAGGCAACGACTAATCCGTCTTACTACTGGATATTTATTTTAAAATAAATGAGAAAAAAATGAAGTGGAGTTACTAGTACCTATGGTAATTCTATGTTTAATGTTTTGAGAAACTGCCAAACATGTTTTTCAAAGCAGTTGTACCATTTTACATTTCCACCAGCAGTGGATTAGGGTTCCAGCTTCTCCACATATTCATCTACACTCATTCTTATTCATCTTTTCCATTGTAGCCGTCCTAGTGGGTGTGAAGTAGTATCTTATTGTGGTTTTGATTTGCATTTCCCTGAAAGCTAATGATATTGAGCATTTTTCATGTGCTTATTGGACATTTGTATATCTTCTTGAAGAAATGTTTATTCAAATCTGTTTACCATATTTTAGCTGGTTTATTTGTGTTTTTGTTGAGTTTTAACAGTTATTCATACTTTTTAGATACAAGTTCCTTATCAGATATATGATTTGTAAATATTTTCTACCATTCAGTGGGTTATGTTTTCACTTTTTTTATACTGTCCTTTGGAGCACAAAAGGTTTTAATTCTGATGAGATCTAATTTGTCTATTTATTCTTTTGTTGCTCATGCTTGTGATTTCATATCTAAGAAGGCTTTCCCTAACCCACGGTCATGAAGATTTACTCCTTATTTTCCTCTAAGTGTTTTATAGGTTTAGCTTTTACATTTAGGTCTGTGTTCCCTTCTGAATTAATTTTTGTATGTGGTTTGAGGTAGAGGTCTAACTTCATTCTTTTTGCATATGGATATCCAATTGTCCTAGTCCCATTTGTTAAAAATACTCTACTTTCTCTATTGAATTGACACCCTTGTCCAGAGTCAATTGGCTATAAATGTGAGGTTTTCTTTAGACTCTCAATTCTATTCTATTGATCTGTACATCTATCTTTATGCCAGTACCATGCTGTTGTAATTACTGTATCTCTATAGTAAGTTTTGAAATTGGAACTAGTGGGTTCTCTAACTCTGATCTTTTTCAAGATTGTTTTACCATTCTGAGAACCTTGAATTTTCATATGAATTTTAGAACTAACTTGCCTATTTCTGCAAAGCTAGCTAGGATTTTCATAGGAATTTTATTAAATCTGTAGATAAGTTGGGGGAGTATTGCCATGTTAACAATATTAAGTCTTTCAAATCATGAACATGGAATGACATTCCATTTATTTAGGTTTTCTTTCATTTATTTTAACAATCTTTTATAGTTTTCAGAGTATATGTGTTGCACTCATTTTGTTAAATTTATTCCTAAGTATTTTGTTCTTTTTGATGCTATTAAAAATGAAACTATTTCCTTAATTTTATTTTCAGATGGTTTAGTGTTAATGTATAGCAATCCGATTTATATATATTGATCTTGTACCCTAAAACCTTACTAAATTTTTAACATTAGTTCCAATAGGTTGTTTGGTGTATTCTTTAGGATTTTCAATATACAAGATCAGACCATCTAAAAATAGAAATTGTTTTACTTCTACCATTCTAATCTAGACGTCTTTTATTTCTTGTTCTTGTTTAGTTATCCTGGCTATAAACTCCAGCACAATGTTGGATAAAAGTAGTTAGTGTGGGCATCTTCCTTTTGTTTCTGATATTGGGGAGAAGTTGTCATTATTAAATATAATGTTAGTGGTCAGTGTTTTGTAGATGCCCATTATCAGAATGATGAAGTTTCCTTATATTCCTAGTGTGTTGAGAGGTTCTTTTTTATCATGAAGGGTTGTAGGATTTTATCAGATGCTTTTTCTGTATCTATTGACATGATCATGTGGTTTTTGTCCATTATTCTGTCAATACGTGATAATACATTGATTGATTGATGTTAAATTAACCTTGAATTCCTGAGATAAGTCCCACTTGGTCATGATATAATCCTTTTTATACGTTGTGAGCATTTTGTTGAGGATCTATATTTATGATATGGTTTGGTTCTATGTCCCCACCCAAATTCCATGTTGAATTGTGATACTGAGTGTTGGAGGTGGGGCCTGGTGGGAGGTGATTGAATCATAAGGGTGAATTCTAATGGTTTAGCACCATCCCCTAGTGCTGTCTCATGATAGAGTTCTCATGAGATCTGGTTGTTTGAAGGTGTATAGCACCTCCCTGTTCTTTCACCCTCTCTCCTGCTGGCCAAGTGAAGATGTCCTTGCTTCCCCTTCCTCTTCTGCCATGATTGTAAGTTTCCTAAGTCCTCTTCAGTCATGCTTCTTGTAAATCTTGTGGAACTGTGAGTCAACTAAACCTCTTTTCTTCATAAATTACCCATTCTCGTGTAGTCCTTTATAGCAGTGTAAGAACAGATTAATGTAATTCATAAGGAATAGTGGCTTGTAGTTTTTTTCTTATTTATGATCTTTTGTCTCGTTTTGGTATCATGGTGATATCAGCCTCATGGAATAAGTTAGCCAGTGGCTCTCCTCTTCTATATTTTGGAAGATTTTGTGAAAAAATAGTATCAAATTGTCTTTACATGTTTGGTGGAATTCATTAGTAAAGCTATCTGGGAATGATCTTTTCTTTGTGGGAAGTTTAGATTACTAGTTCAATATCTTCTTATACATCTATTCAGATTTTCTATTAATCTTGAATCAGTGTTGATAGTTTGGGTCTTTCTAGGAATTCTTCCATTTCATCCAGGCTATCTGATTTGTTGGCATACAGTTGCTCATAGTATTTCCTTATAATCCTTTTTATTTCTATAAAGTTGACAGTAATATCACCTCTTTCATCCTGTTTAGTAATTTGAGTCTTCTCTCTTTTTATCTTGGTCAGTCTAGCTAAAGGCTCGTCCATTTTGTTAATCTTTTCTAAGACCCAACTTTTGCTTTTGTTGATTTTCTCCATTGGTTTTTAATTCTCTATTTTATTAGTTTCTACTGTAATCTTTATTCTTTCCTTTTGTCTGCTTTCTTTGGGTTTAATTTCTCTTCTTTTTCTAGTTTCTAGAGGTAGAAAATTAGGTTAGCGATTTGAGATCTTTCTTCTTTTCAATACAGGTGTTTAAAGCTACAATTGTATCTCTAATTACTGCTTTAGCTGCATCCTATAAAATTTTGTATATTATGTATTCGCTTTTGTTCATCTCAAAGTATTTTCTAATTTCATTTGTGAATATCTCCACATTTTTCTGCTATTGATTTCTATTTTCACTCCATTTGGGTCAGATAACATACTTTGTATGACTTTGATACTTTTAAATTTATGAAGGCTTGTTTTATAGCCTAGCATATGGATCTATGCTGGAAAATGTTCCATGTGCAACAAAGGTGAAGCAACAAACCACTATTCATCAGAACAAGCTGTTTTACGCCGTTTTCAGGGACATAACCCACTACTGATATAATAACTTTGTGCAAGAGTTGGATTTTTCATCTCAACATGTTCCATCTGGTCTCTGGAAGAATTATTTCAGGTTGAAGTGGAAACCTAGCAACTATCTGGTTAACATGATCAATTTAGACAGCAGGAGGTCTGGCTGACTTACAGAGCTTAGCATTTAGCAACAATGAAGAGCTTGGAGTCTAGGTTTTCTGCAAGGCTAAATATAGTTTGTTAAGAGACATTTCAGGAAGTTAAATAGTCACTTCCCTGGGATTTTGCTCTTCAAAAATCAACAAAGCTAAAATCTCACAGATCTTCTTATTTGACCATTGCTATTAACTATGCTGTAATGTCTTCCCACTATTATCCAATTTGTCATTTGCAAGACACAGAATAGAGCTGGGGGTGGTTCTTTCAGAAAGCGTTGTGCCAGGAACTTACTAATATCTCAAATAGTCACAGCTTCCAGGAGGCACATCAACCATACTGAAGGAGTTTTTGAAACTATGTATTGTATAAAATAATATGAACTCCATTAATGAAACAGCACGAAATACAAAACACCTGATATGTGTGCCCCTATCTGAGGACAGGTTACAAACATATTCTTGTCATTAACTTGTTTACTTTTAATTTAGTGTAAATATGTCTTTGACTAAGAATAAAAAGAGCTTAACTACCAATAAAAATCAAATATTTCAAAAATTCTCAAGTTTATTTAAATAACCGAATAATATTGTCTTGCTTATATGTATATTTTGAGAAAAATATTTTTAAAACAAATTTTTAACAAGAGATACAAGAAATCAGTTAAATACATCAAAAGATAAAGTATAGTGCTTAATGTGTCTGTTTCTAGCAGTAATATATTATGAAAAATATATTATCTTAAAAAGACCAAGATTTTATATGTGAAGAGAAAATATCTGGGAAGATGTATAAGAAAATAGTAACAGTGTTGATTCTGGAAAGAGAATCCAGGGTTGGCAGGGAGACTTACTTCGTATTTTATATATTCATTATATAATGGATTTTATAACATGTAATGCATTACTTTAACAAAAAAGAATAGTTGAAAGCCAGCAAGTAAAGCTAAGCTTCTGCCACTTTGTTAACCATTTCCCCTGGTCACAGGCAGAATTTAATACAGATCTAATGCATAGAATTCACAGCAGTTTAGAACTGGGGACTTTTAAGATCATCTGTTGTATTACATTAACTATTTCCAAACTAGTGTTGAGTTTGCTCAGTTCACCTGCCAGTAAATAAAACCACATTCCAGTAGAGCTAAAGAATATGGGTAGCTCTTGAAATTCACCTTAATGGAATTTGAGCTATAGTTGATGGTGTAGATTTCTGCCCTACTCCTTAATGTCATAAATGCCAGGATCATTTCTTGCAGAAATGGGTAGGATGAGTAGAATAGGTGTTTGCCGTGAGCCTTCCATCTCCTTCCTAAGTTCCAAACACATTCCATTACAGATTCAGATTTTTGAATGAAGACACTGACATTTACCGAAATGCATATGCTCCTGTGGGAAACAAGCAATGAAACTTAACCATGAAGAATTGAGTCTATTGATTATTTCCTGAAAGTTGGAAGCAAGCATATGGGGAAAAGGAGAGGAGAAACTGGAAACACCACGGAGAGGAAAGAGAATACTGAAGAAAGCTTGGTCTGCTTTCCTCTTCTGCCTTATTAGTGTGTAATAAGCTTTAGAAAGTGATTTTAGGTGGTAACTTTAGCCAGTCTAAAGCTGGACAGCACCAGCAATTTCTCCAAGTCCAGTACACACACACACACACACACACACACACACACAAACATATATATATATATATACACACACACATACACACAGTCTCCTCACTAAGTCATAGTCATCATTGAGGACTTTAACCATTTTTAACTGCCCATGGCATACTGACTATAACATCTCTCATAGTCTTTATAACACTATATTGTAATTATTGTTTTTCTTACTTCTCTTCTTCACCAACTCATAAAATCTTTATGGGCAGTGACTGTGTCTTCTAACACCACATCTGGCATATAGTAGGTGCACAATAAATTTTTATTGAGTGAATGAATGAAGAAAATGAAGCCACTTACCTGCATTTTAACACTAAAACTGTAAATTTTTCTCCAAAAAGAATATGAATTTTTAAAGAATTATGAATGTGTCCCCCTCCCAAAAATGATTCTTACGAATTTTCCATGGCTATAGCTTGGGTGTGAGTCTTACAGACAACATTTGGCAGCAGTGTCCTTCCGTATTTTCCAGGAAGAAAGAATTCTAAGTGATACGTATTCAAAGAATCCTCAGGTTTTTGAATGGGCATTAAGATTTGGAGTTGGTGGGGAGGAAAGGTTGGAGGAATGGGTGATAGTTAGAGAAGAAAGGAGTGAGAAGGAATATAAAGGACCAGCCACTATGGGTGGGGAAACCCAGGGTAAGAGCTGAGAGAGGCTGGCAGAACCTCCAGGGCAAGTTTACTTTAGGTTGGCTATTCCTATTTCAAGTGTACACACGCCTCTGGAGCTCCCTAAAGTCATTTGGAGGGGAAAACCACACCTACAGCTTCTGAAATGAAAAGTTCCTCCAGGCCTCCAGAAATGAGTCCCCTGGTCTTAGTATTACTCACTTCCTGGAAAAGTCATAGCTGGTCTATCCTGACCTTCAGAGCCTGCAGGAGTACAGACTCATTTTCCAAAGAATGATGATTCAAGAAGAATTTAGAGAAATTGCTCAGGAAAGCCTCAGAAACAAATCTTTTTTGTCTTTTACTTTACTAAAAACTTCATGAACATGTTTACTGGGACTTTCTTTGGCAAGTTCTGGGTGAATCAGCATGAAAAACAAAAGCAATTGTTGAAATTTAAATCTGTAAAAGGTGTCATTTCTATTTTCTAAAAGCTGCTCGGAACTTGAATCTGAAGTAATGATACACGCTTTACGGCTTCATGTGAAGTTGCACTTATAACCTGCAGCTTGGCACCATTTCTAGTTTTAGTGGCGCTATTATTACTTATAGTTCTTTATTTTCTTCAACAACTTCAGTCTTGCTTTCCACTCTGGCATTGGTAACAGTAGTTCACCTTTAGAGAAAATATATTTACATTACCTTTATGTGTGTATGCTTACTTAGTAAGCAGAAAGCCAGTTTTGAGAATACTCTGTCCATTATTTCCTCCTCCCTTATGCAAGACTCTTGAGATTTTAACATTTTAATTAAGGCAAGGTTCTTTTCTGCAGCCTGGTGAGTATGGCCTATGGATTCAAGCCCTAGATTGTAGCAGGTAGAAACTTGTTGATAGTCTCTCCCTGAAATAACTGCCATCAACCAAAAGAAGCAGATAATCCACTTTCGTGCTTAGGGCAGCATGTTTTGTAGATGCCATGCTGCAGGCATACCTATGTGGACTTGTGAGAAATGAGGAATCTGGCCTATGAGCTTCAGCAGCTGCAAACAAGCAAGCTCACAGTTCATCCCAGTCCAGCTCTTCCATCAGAGGATGACACATGCACCATTATTTTAATAAAGTCCATGTGTCATGAATGAGTCTCATTCATCAATTGTCCCCCCAAAGGTTTTATTGCTTGCGACCACTACATTTCATCTTTCTCACAATGGGTTCATATTATAGGTACTCACAGATGTATATATTGACCTACCAATTGCTTCAAAACAAAAAGAATGGAGAGAGATATAGCAAAGAGATATAATATAGATAGATAGGTAGATAATAGATAGATAGATAGATAGATAGATAGATAGATAGATAGATAGATAGATAGATACATAGATACATAGATACATAGATACATAGATACATAGATAGCTTAAGGAACCACTGAATCAGTAAATCAAGCAACAAATGTGGGTGTTGCTGACATGAGTAGAATGATGGATGGATATTCTAGGAGCCTACATTAGGAGGACATCATTTTGTTCATACCCTGTCAAAGCTCTTGAGATGGTTACATTTTTACTAACAGGATGTTTTCATTAAGAAGGAAAAAACCCCACATAAATAGTTGAAAGCTAACATCTAATCAAATCTAAGGATTTTCCCCCATGCTCTCATTTCTGGAGCAGATTGGTGCAATTTATTTTCCTGCCTTGGGCAGTTCAGCAGCAGCTGAGGTTGTAGTCACAACTTAGCAATGTGGCTCATGTGACTTATCCAAATAGGAGCACAATTAGCAAAATGTGTTCCCATAAATGGCAGTTTAAACACTAAACTCTGGAGAGAATCCAAATGAAATCTAAGACAGAACAGCACGGGGAAAATGGTAAGTTCTGGTGAACTAAAATGCATTGGTCATGCCGTCGACTGGAGAGGGTCAAAGTTAGAATGACTTGAGAGTTTTTAAAAACTCACTACTAAAAGTCCCAAACCAAATAGCAGTCATTGCCTATAGAATTTTGTGAATGGGAAAAAATATGTAAGCTCTAAATGTTAGACTCAGGAGAATATTGTATTTGTCAGACTAACAAAACACTCGAACTTCAGCAATTCTAAATTTAGAACCAACGTTGAACTGTGGGAGTTCTATGTCCATAAAACCTTGAACTGTTGGAGTTCTGTGTCCACAAGGGCTGAAAAAGGAAACTTCTTGGTTTTCACTCCCAGAGCCTATAAGAATAAAAACTCGGCCGGGCGCGGTGGCTCACGCCTGTAATCCCAGCACTTTGCGAGGCTGAGACAGGCGGATCACGAGGTCAGGAGATCGAGACTCGCCTGGCTAACACGGTGAACTCCGTCTCTACTAAAAAAAATACAGAAAACTTAGCCGGGGGAGGGGGGGGGGGAGCCGCGGTGGTGGCGGGCGCCTGTAGTCCCAGCTTCTCAGGAGGCTGAGGCAGGAGAGTGGCGTGAACCCGGGAGGCGGAGCTTGCAGTGAGCCGAGATCGCGCCACTGCACTCCAGTCTGGGTGACAGAGCGAGGCTTCGTCTCAAAAATAAATAAATAAATAAATAAAAAGAATAAAAACTCCTTGATCCCAGGGTCAATAGGAACAATGAAGGAATTCATTGTTTTTCTTTATGTCTCAAACTCAAGTCGGTTGTCAACCAGAGCTTGGCAATGATGCAGAACTGCAGACTTGTGTTTCTCAAATATGGATATGAGGAGACACGGAGGGTTTTGGAAAGTAGAGCTATGGAGCTGCCAATAAAAGATACGTAGAGAAGAAGACAACAAAGATCCTACAAATGACCCCTTCCCTGCTCTGTAGCCCTCTTCTGGCTTATATTCGGATGTGAAAAGCATTTCTACCTGGTTTCCCTCAGGAAGTAAAGTTTGGCCTGAGCTCTGAAGTATGTGGAAGAAAGAAACAATGTATCAGACAAAGCAAACAGGCTGTGCAAAGGCTCTGTGGCAGAGATATTATGGCACATTCCAGGTACAGAAATAAGGTTAGTGTGGCTAGACTACAAGAAGTGAGGGAGAAAATGGCTGGAAGGGTAACTGAAGTGTCAGATCATCAGGGCCTTGAAAACCATGTCACTTTCATTTGTATAGCTTTATATGCAGAACAATGAGTAGCCAGTGAAAGTTATTTGGGGAGACACTACATGCCCAGATTCTCATTTAGTGATTGGTCTGTATGAATTGTGGTGAATAAATTAAAGGTGGAGAGAGACTAGGTTCAAGGAGACTTTTCTTTTTTTCTTCTTATTTTTATTTTTAACTTTTAAGTTCAGAGCTACAACTGCAGGTTTGTTACGTAGGTAAACTTGTGTCATGGGGGTTTGTTGCACCTATTATTCATCACCCAGGTATTAAGTCTAGTACCCATTAGTCGTTTTTCCTGATCCTCTCCCTCCTCCCACTCTCAACCCTCTGAAAAGCCCCAGTGTGTGTTGTTCCCTTCTTTGTGTCCATGTGTTCTCATCATTTAGCTCCCACTTATAAGTGAGAACACGCAGTATTTGGTTTTCTGTTCCTGCATTAGTTTGCTAAGGATGATGGCCCCCAGCTCTATCCAAGTGCCTGCAAAGAACATGATCTCATTCTCTTTTATGGCTATGTAGTATTCCATGGTGTATATCTGCCATTTTCTTTATCCAGTCTATCATTGATGGGCATTTAGATTGATCCCATGTCTTTGCTATTGTGAATAGTGCTGCAATGAACATACGCATGTGTGTGTCTTTATAATAGAATGATTTATATTCCTTTGGATATATATCCAGTAATGGGATTGCTTGCTGGAATACTATTTCTGTCTTTAGGTCTTAGAGGAATCGCCACCATCTTCCACAATGGCTGAACTAATTTACACTTCCACCAACAGCCTATAAGTGTTCCTTTTTCTTCACAACCTCACCAGGATCCATTATTTTTTGACTTTAAAAATAGCCATCTGACTGGTGTGAGCTGGTATCTCATTGTGGTTTTGATTTGCATTTCTCTGATGATCAGTGATGTTGGTTTTTTATTATTATTATTATACTTTAAGTTCTAGGGTACAAGTGTGCAATATGCAGGTTTGATACATAGGCATACATGTGCCATTTTGGTTTGCTACACCCATCAACTCGTCATTTACATTAGGTATTACTCCTAATGCTATCCCTCCCCCAACCCCCCACCCTGTGTCCAAGTGTTCTCATTGTTCAATTCCCACCTATGAGTGAGAACATGCGGTGTTTGGTTTTCTGTCTTTGTGATAGTTTGCTGAGAATGATGGTTTCCAGCTTCATCCATGTCCCTGCAAAGGACATGAATTCATCCTTTTTTATGGCTGCATAGTATTCCATGGCATATGTGTGCTACATTTTCTTAATCCAGTCTATCATTGATGGATATTTGGGTTGGTTCCAAGTCTTTGCTATTATGAATAGTGCTGCAATAAACATACATGTGCATGTGTCTTTATAGTAGCATGATTTATAATCCTTTGGGTATATAGATGTTGGGGTTTTCTTCATATGATTGTTGGCACACATATGTCTTCTTTTGAGAAGTGTCTATTCAAGTCCTTGACCACCCTTTAATGTGGTTTTTTTTTTTTTTTCTTGTAAATTTGTTTAAGTTCCTTATAGATGCTGGGTATTAGATCTTTGTTGGATACATAGCTTGCAAAATTTTTCTCACATTCTCCCAGGTTGTCTTTCTACTCTGCTGATAGTTTCTTTCACTGTGCAGAAGTTCTTTAGTTTGATTACATTCCATTTGTCAATGTCTGCTTTTGTTGTGATTGCTTTTGGCGTCTTTGTCATGAAATCATTGCCTGTGCCTATGTCCTGAATGGCATTGCCTAGGTTGTCTTCCAGGGTTGTTGCTGTTCTTTCTTTTATAGTTTTGGGTTTTATATTTAAGTCTTTAATCCATCTTGAACTAATTTTTCTATATGGTTTAAGGAAGTGGTCCAGTTTCAATCTTCTGCATATGACTAGTCAGTTATCCCAGCACCATTTATTGAATAGGAAATCCTTTCCCCATTGCTTGTTTTTGTCAGACCAGATAGTTGTAGGTGTTCAGTCTTATATCTGGGTTATCTTCTCTGTTCCATTGGTCTATGTGTCTGTTCTTGTACCAGTACCATGCTTTTTTGGTTACTATTGCCCTGTGGAATAGTTTGAAGTTGGGTAGCATGATGCCTCCAGATTTGCTTTTTGCTTAGGATTGCCTTGGCTGTTGGGATTCTTTTTTGGTTTCATATGAATTTTAAAATAATTTTTTCTAGTTCTGTGAAAAATGTCATGGTAGTTTAATGGAAATAGCATTGAATCTATAAATTGCTTTGGAGAGTATAGCTATTTTAATGATATTGATTCTTCCTATCCATGAACATTGAATGTTTTCCCATTTGTTTGTATCATCTCGATTTCTTTCAACAGTGGTTTGTAGTTCTTCAAGGAGACTTTTCAAGAGGCTACTCTATTAGTCCAGGCAAGAAATGATTATAGCTTGGCCTAATGTGGGAGCAGAGGAGACAGATGGAAGTGGATGAGTGTAGGAGGGAAAATTCACAGGACTTGTTGAAGGATTGACCATGGAGAGTAACACAGATGGAGGTGCCAAAGATTATTCCTGGGTTTCTATCATGTCCAATTTGGTGGAACTACTAACTAAAAAAAAAAAACAAAAAAACAAAAAAACAAAAACAAACACACACACACACACACACACACACACACACTAAAAGAGAGTCAGATATTGGAGAGAAAGCATAAGATCACATTTGGACCTGTGGAAACTCTATCAATGGGCCAATAGAGGAGAATCCATCTCCTACAGAGATAAGAGGAAAACCAGAGGTGAACAATGTCAGGAAAAGAGAGTATCAATAATTAGTTAGCTAAAATGTAATAATGTCGGGATTAAAAGAAGTGTCTGAATGAAGAAAATGTACAAGGTGGAAACTTTTTAAAAGCTTGACCTTTAATAGAGATAAAAGTGGTACTATTAATCAAGGGAGAAGTCAGTTGCAATAAAACTTACAGGTGTTACTGAAATGAATTGAACTGGGGCCTTCCCATCCAGCATAGTAAGGCTGAACATCCACACTGAGGTTTGCAGCAGGAAAAGGAGGGTGTTTATTTGCAGGACACAAGGAGGAATTGGGCAGCTCGTGCTTAAGACCCAACCTCCTCAGTGACTTGCAAGTAAGGGTTTTCAAAGGCAGGGGAAATTTTCAGGAAAGCAGAAGTTACAGGCAAACTTATAAATTACTACATGGAAACTATACACTGGTTTGGCCTTAAAGGGGGGACATCTTAAGCAGGGGTTTATAGATCATAGGCAGATTCAAAGACTTTCTGATTTGCAATTGGTTAAGGAAGAGAAGCTTTGTTTAAAAATTTGTGATCACCCAAAAGGAATGTTAGCTCTGACTCATGGGTGTAGCTTCCTCACCCACGAGGACTCAGACCCTCAGGAAGGACTTCAGAACATAGAATGGTGGTCAGGGTTCAGTCCCTAGTTCCTCTTTATCTGAGGTCTGCCTGCCAGCAGATGTTTGATGGAGGTCTGTGGGGATCTGGGTTTCTGAAAAACAGCTTAGGGACATATATTAAGATATGACCTTTAGTTTCTATAGGGAAACAAACATCTCATGACTCTAACTTCCTTGGCTATTGTTTTAAGCTACTATTACCTTTTTGCTTATCAAGTTGCTCATTTAACTCTCAGGTCTAGCTAGGTAGGATTTCCAGAACTTCCTTTGAAGGAACCCAAGATTTTCCTTTATTTCCATGCTTGGGGGGTGGGGGTGGGAGTCCATGGCAGGCCCCTAAGAGGCGTCCCTGCTTTGTCTCATAGGTTCATCAGAATGGGGTGTCCTCAGATGTGATTTGTAGTTGTGGGTTCTGATATGGATTTGTCTAGGATTTGGTGGCAAGAGATGTGGAGATTAGGACTAGGATTGAGTCACTATTTCAGGGGATAGCCTGGGGATGACCTAGGGAATTGTTAAGGAACAAGAGGTTACTATTTCTTTACATGGTGAGGATTGTCCTTTTTTTTTTCAGTCCAACCAGTGATTCCCAACTGACTTGACAGATGCTAACCTGCTATATTGCTTCTGCCACAATAATTTTTCCACAATGATTCTTAACCTATTACAAATGTATGGAAACAAATTAACCTGAGTACAATTGATTTGGTTACATTCTAAACATATACCTTTAGGAATGAGTTCACTTAATCATATAGGAAACTAAATGAAGATACCAGCATTGAGACTGAAAAAGCTGATGAATATAGAAGTTTTGAGGGCAAATGATTGTATGTAGGGTAGGAGGGAGATGATGTAGAAGAGATCAAGTCTGCAGTCCTGGGTGAGTGGGAGGAAGAGAGAAGTCAGATGGCAGGATCTATTTGAGGAGAGGTGCAGACAGTTTTGAGCATGTTTTGCTTGAGACCCTGGCATGAAGTCTATGTGGATTTTTCCAAGAGTCTGTTATAAACATTTGGCTGTTATTTTGTTGGAAACATCTTACTGTTATATGGGATGTCATACAACAATAAAAGTGCTGAGCTTCTCAGGGACTCTGGGGTGCAAATAAGCTCACTTTTCACTAGGACCTCCTCCACCCCAACCCCTACAGATATTTAAGTTGCAACTTCCTCAAGCAGTTCTTTCTTCATCATGTAGCTCTGGTCCATGCCATGTGTGCCAATGGTAACCAAACCTTTCATCCTGACCATTACTAACTGGATTGGCGCCCCAGCCAAAGGCAACCAATCTTTTTGGAGAAAAGAGAAGCCAATGTCCTCTGAGAAGGTATGAAATAACACCACTTGAAGCTGGGAAAGGCTTCAAGAACTTAGGTTTTTAAGGAGTAGCGATCATTTTACTTTCTCAGTTATTCGTTAATACGTTGAATTACATTGGTTTTTAAATGTTAAAGTCTTGTTTTCTTGGAATAAGTCTCATTGGTCATGGCGCATTAACTTTTATACATATATCTGGATTTTATTTGCTAATATTTTGTTTAGAATGTTGGCATTCATGTTCATGGAGATGGCCTGATATTAATTTTCATTTCTTGTAAAGTCTTTTGCAGGTTTTTTGTATCATAGTTATATTCATATCATAAAATGAATTGGGAACCTCTGGTTTCAGCTCCAACACGTAAAGAGCTTAGAAGTTGTCACTTCCATCCTTATAATAAGAAAAGCCTGAACAAACTGAAAATCAATGATTTTTCCTGGACCTATCAGAGAACTGAAGTTACAAGGTAGACCACCACTCTGAAATTGGGAGAGACAGGCAAATCCAGAGAAGTACAGCTAATATTTGTGTATCTGGAGCAGAAGCCACTTGGAACCATCAATTGTTAGGAACACTTAAATAGTAATTTTGATGGTAATTTTGACAAATTGCTAGAAGCTGAGTGTGAACTAGCATGAGACTGAGAAACTTCTGGGGCCACCGTCTTAGTAGGGCCCTCATATTTTCATGGATTCTATTTCCAAAAACCTCATTAGTTTCTCCCTTACTGGTTCTGGTGGGATAGAGCAGGGGGAGAAAATAAATCTTTATGAAATAAACCCAAGGTATGCTCCATAGCAAAGGCATCTCCAGGGACAAACAGGCTTTTCCAGAGCCTTATCCCACCTGGGAAAAGGGCATTGATCCCACTCTATTTTCCTCGAACCTTCCTGTCTCACCTAACAGGGAGGGAAAAGTGAAGAAACACTTGTGAAGGACAGTGTTCAGGAACACAGACCCACCGAAAGGCTGAGATTTCATCATAAGATTATAGAATACTTTCATTCTTTATACTAATATGCTCCCCAATAATGAAAGTAGATTATATGGACAAGAATTCAATATAGAGAAACACAAAACAAATTTATTGAGGTGATGGAAATGTCTCATGTCTTAATTAGAGTGACAATTTTCTGGGTGTATAAATCCATCAAAACACATAGAACTGTCATCTTAAATCTGTGCATTTTATTTTACCTAAATTATACCTCAATAAAAAACAAATATGGGTAAAATACATTATAGCAGAAAAAGCTGTAAGATACAGACTCTCTCTGAGCAGGAGTACTTAGGGAAACCCAAAGTCAACAAAGGAGACAGAAACAAGGACATTAACGGAATTTGAAGCCTTTGTCACCTATAGCCACCATAAACATTAAAGATAGCCCAACTCCCAGCCAGATTAATATAAAAGCTTACACTAAAGGACTATTTATATTATGTCTGACTTTCAAAAACAGAATGAAGTGGGAAGCAGTTTTTCTTTTTCTGTTCTTTGAGTTTGGTTACAATTGGTATTATTAATTCTTTACATATTTGGCACAATCCGCCAGTGAAGCCACTTGGATCTAGAGTTTTCTTTATGGGAAGGCTTTCACTAGTGGATTCAATTGTTTTAACAAGTATAAAACTAGTCATATTTTCTTATGTTTTTAGTGTCGGTTTGGGTACATGGTGTTTTTTAAGGAATTTACTATTCACTTAAGTGTCAAATATATTAGTAGTAAGTTTTCTTTTAGCGTTAGTAAGATCTATAGTTAATGTTTACTTTTTTATTTTTAATATTAGTAATGTTTCCTCTCTCTTGAACAGTTTTACTGGCATGTTATTAATTTTGTTAATCTTTTCAGACATCACTTTTGCCTATTTTGATGTTTTCTGCTCTATATTAATTTTTATTTCACAACATTTTCCTAGTGTCTTTATTTTTACTTCCTTCTATTTCCCTTCGATTTTATTTGATGTTCTTTTTCCAGCTTTTTGAGATAAAAGCTTAGATCATGAATTTTTGGCTTTTATTCTTTTCTAATATATGTAAGTAAAACTATAACTTTTCCTCTAAACTCTGTAGCTGCATCTCCCAAATTTTTATTTGTCATGTTTTCATTATAAGTCATTTTTGTAAAACTTTTTAATTTCTTTTGCTATTTTTGGGATCATGACTCATAAACAAGTATATTGTTTTATTTCCAAATTTAGGATTTTTATAGTTATCTTTTATTATTGATTTCTGTCTTAACTAGGGTCAGAGAACACATTCTGAATGATTTCAATTATTTAATATTTATTGGGACTTTGAAAACCCAAAATATGGTCGCTTTTGGTATAGTCCAATTCACTGATAAAAATGTGTATTCTATTGTTTGCCACAGATTTGTATACATGTCAGTTAACTCAATTGTATTAATTTTGTTATACTTGACTGCTATATATATATATATATATATATATATATATTTTTTTTTTTTTTTTTTTTCAGAGCTAACTGAGGTTTTATTTTGGACAAAAAAAAAAAAAAGCAAATGAATTGTTTTGTAACTGGAGGCATGGGCAAGGGGGGGTCCTCAGGCAGTAAACTCCCCGGTGAGTGGGCTGAGGGCTAGGGCTGAGCCTCAGATGGGCCTCCCTCCCGTTCCCTGTACTCCCTTGCACAGCAACCTCCCTCCCGGGCTCTGGGACAGCCACAGGAGGGGCACGCTGGGAGGGGCTGCCGCAGCTTCTCCCTTGGGCAGGATGTCAGAGGACTGGAACACCAGCATCCCATCACGGGTCTCGATCTTCTTCACAACCACGGCCCTGGTGGAGCTGGTGCGGCTGAAGGAGCTGGAGCCCGCACCAGAGCCAAAGCTGGAACCCAGGCCGTAGCTGAGGCCGGGGCTTGTGAGGCCGCCATAGGCAGAGCTCAGACCACCTGCATAGCCGCTGGTGGTCTTCCTATGGGTGCTCATGTTCTGCATCCCAGACTCCAGCCGGCTCTCCTTGCCCTCCAGCAGCTTCCTGTAGGTGGCGATCTCGATGTCCAGGGCCGGCTTGACGTTCATCAGCTCCTGGTACTCTCACGCAGCTGCCGCACCATGTCCTGCTTGGCCCGCTGCAGGGCAGCCTGCAGCTCGGACAACTTGGCGTTGGCATCCTCAAAGGCCAGCTACCCAGGCTGCTTGGCATCTGCGATGGCGGCCTCCAGGGAAGCCCGCCCTCAATCTCAGCCTGGAGCCGGTTGATGTTCTGGCTGATGTTCATCTCGGAGATCTCAGCCTTTGTATGCCCCAGGTCATCCCCGTGCTTCCCAGCCAGCGTCTGCAGTTCCTCATACTTGATCTGGTACCTGCTCTCAGCCTCAGCCCGGCTGCGGTTGGCAGTCTCCTGGTACTGCGCCTTGATCTCAGCCATGATGCTGTCCATGTCCAGGGAGCGGCTGTTGTCCATGGACAGCACTACAGACGTGTTTGAGATCTAGGACTCCAGCTCACGGATTCCCTCTTCATACAGCTGCCTGAGGAAGTTGATCTCGTCAGTGAGTCCTTCCAGGCGAGACTCTAGCTCTACCTTGTTCATGTAAGCTTCATCCACATCCCTGATGAGGACAAATTCATTCTCCATCTCTGTACACTTATTGATCTCATCCTCATACTTGTTCTTGAAGTCCTCCACCAGCCCCTGCATGCCTGCATGCTGCCAAGCTCCACTTCAGGCTTCAGCTTCTCCTGGGCCAGAGTCTCCAGCTGCCATCTAAGGTTGTTGATATAACTCTGGAACATGTTGTCCATGTTGCTCTCAGCCATCTTCTGCTGCTGCAGGAGGCTCCACTTGGTCTCCAGCATCTTGGTCTGCTGCTCCAGGAACTGTATCTTGTTGATGAAGGAAGCAAACTTGTTGTTGAGGATCTTGATCTGCTCCTTCTCCTGGGTGTGCCCAGCCTGGATGTTGGAGTCCACCTCCAGGTGAAGGGGGCTCAGCAGGCTCTGGCTGACTGTGATGGTGGTGAGGCCTCCCATGTCACTGAACCCACCATAACTTCTGCCCAGGCCACCCCGGAAGCTGCTGCTGCCCACTCAGGAGAAGCTTGAGGAACTGATGCAGGCACCGGGCCCACTTGTCTAGGAGCAGCTGCTGAAGGCCCGGGGGCCAGAGGTGGACATCTTGTAGGACTTCTGGGTCACCCTGGTGGACATGGTGGAGGCAGGAGTGGAAGCAGGCAGGCTGAACCAGGCGGAGATTCCAGAAGGAGCAGAGAAGCTGCTTCTTGGTGAGCAACTGCTATATCTTTACTGTTTTATTTTTCATTTGCTTGTACTATCAGGCACTGATAAATTTGTTAATGTTAATTATGGATTTTTCTATTTCTGTACATTTCTGCTTTATATACTTTTCAGATATATTACTGGGTATATACAATAATAGTTTTTATTCGTTTCTCCTATTTATTGGTATGAAATGTCTCTATCTCAAACAATTCTTCATGCCTTGAATTGCATGTTATATAATATTATTTTGGCTACCTTATTTTCTTTTGGTGTATACTTTTTAATCTTTTTGCTATAAATCTTTCTGTGTCTTTATATTGATATCTTCCTTTTAGGCAGTATAAAGTTGGGCAGGGTTTGTTTCTAGGCATCTTATTCTGTCTATTAGTCTATCGTTTTAACAATACTATATACAGTGCCATAAGTATTATAGCTAATTATTGGTATCTAGTAAGGATATTTTCTCTTTAGGGGTGTCTTGGCTATTTTTACACTTTGTTTTTTCATATTTGTTTTAAATCATTTTGTCAAGTTACACACACACACACACACACACACACATGCCTGCTGGGTTTGGGTTGCAATTCCACTGAATCTGTTGATCAACTGGAGGAAAACTGATATCATCACAATATTAAATCTTCCTACCCATGACTACAGTTTCCACTTAGAACTGTTTAAATGACTTTCAATATAGTATTTTATTTTCACAATAAATATATTACATCCTTTTAACTACTTTTTTTTCTAGGAACTGCAGGGTTTTAATGCTAAGTTCATTTTCCGTCACTGGAATATAGAAATGTTATTGAAATTTTAAACTTTTTATTTTGAAATAATTTGAGATTTATAGAAGAGTTACATTGATAGTATATAGAATTCCCATATACCCTTCACCCTGCCTAATGTTCACATCTGATATGGTTTGTCTGTGTCCTCACCCAAATCTCAACTTGAATTGTATCTCTCAGAATTCCCACATATTGTGGGAGGGACAATTGAATCATAGGAGCTGGTCTTTTTCCCATGCTGTTCTCGTGATAGTGAATAAATCTCACAAGATCTGATGCGTTCATCGGGAGTTTCTGCTTTTGCTTCCTCTTCATTTTCTTTTGCCACTGCCATATAAGAAGTGCCTTTTGCCTCCAGTCATGATTCTGGGCCTTCCCAGCCATGTGGAACTGTAAGTCCGATTAAACCTCTTTTTCATCCCAGTCTCGGGTATGTCAGAAAGCATGAAATGCTTTCATGTCCGCAGCATGAAAACAGACTAATACAACATCTTACATAACCATGGCACAATTATCAAACTAAGAAATTAACATTAGTACAATACTGTCAGCTAAATTATATGTGTTATTTAGATTTTCTCAGTTTTTCTGCCAATGTCTTTTTATCTGCTTGAAGATCACATGCAGGGTACCACCTTGTATTTAATCACGTTGTCTCCCTAGTCTCTTCCAATGTGTAGCAGCTTTTTGGTTTTGCTTCTCTTTCATGACCTTAACCCTTTTGAAAGAGTACTGGCTAGGTATTTTATAGACTGTTTCACAATTTGAGTTTGTAAGATGTTATCTCAAGATTAGACTTGAGTTATAGATTTGGAGGAAGAATTCAGCATAAGGGAAAGTGCCCTTCTCATTACCTCATTTCAAGGAGTACATGGCATTAACTTATCATTGGTGATATTAGACTTGATTATTTGGTTAAGGTGGTGTCTGCCAGGTTTCTTCACAGTAAATTCATTATTTTTTTCCGTGTTCAGTTCGTTAAAAGTGAGTCATTAAGTTCAGTCACATTCAAGGGGAAGAAATTAAACTCCACCTCCTTGAGGAAGGAGTATGAAAAAAATTTGTGGTAATGTGTTAAGTCCACCAGAGTAATTTACTAAATTGGGGAGAAATACTTGGAGACTATACAAATACTTTCCTCCTTAAAGTTTTGTCCACCAATTTAGCATTCATCAACAGATACCACCTATAGCAGTTATCACTGCGGTGTTTCTAATGCTGATAATCTGTTTTCTTCATTTCTTTTATACTCATTAATTGGAATTATTCTTTAATGAAGATTTGTCCTTTCTTCCCCATTATTCATATCTTTGATCATTTATTTATATCAAGGCGGACTCATGGATAATTTTATCCTTAGAGTTATAACCCAACGCTATCATTATTATCATTATTTTTGTGTTCCTCAATTGGTTATTGACCCTCTTTCAGTTTGGCTCCTGTGTTCTTATGACATGCCTCCACTCCTAACCCCCTCCCTTTTTTTAGTCCTTCCTTACTTTCTAATACTACAAAATGGATAAGGTATTTTCCTTCCTTTAGCGTTAAAATTAGCCATTCTCCAATGAGCTGTGGTTCCTTTTAGTGAAGGGTGGTATTTTAAAACGAAGATCTCGGTGCTAGGTATACCTGTTACTATTGAAATGTTACTGCTTCTAGGATCTCTCAGAGCTAAAAGGTTACAAACCCCCACACACTCAAACCCAGGTATACAAATATACATCTATATTTGTTTTTATTTCTATTTTTATGTATATCTATCTATCAACATGAGCTCATACTGATATCTCTGACTCTACTGTAGCACCACAGGATTCATTCTGTCCTCCCCCACCGCTCCATTTACTTGTAACTTCTTTCTTTGACAGTGTGAAATCTGGGCTCATTAGCTTTTTTTTTTAATACTTTAAGGTCTAGGGTGCATGTGCACAACGTGCAGGTTTCTTACATATGTATACATGTGCCATGTTGGTGTGCTGCACCCATTAACTCGTCATTTACATTAGGTATATCTCCTAATGCTATCCCTCCCCTCCCCCACCCTACGACAGGCCCCGGTGTGTGATGCTCCCCTTCCTATGTCCAAGTGTTCTCATTGTTCAATTCCCACCTAGGAGTGAGAACATGCGGTGTTTGGTTTTTTGTCCTTGCAATAGTTTGCTGAGAATGATGGTTTCCAGCTGCATCCATGTCCCTACAGAGGACATGGACTCATCCTTTTTTATGACTACATAGTATTCCATGGCATGTATGTGCCACATTTTCTTTTTTTTTTAATTATTATTATTATACTTTTAAGTTCTAGGGTACATGTGCACAATGTGCAGGTTTGTTATATATGTATACATGTGCCATGTTGGTGTGCTGCATCCATTAACTCGTCATTTACATTAGGTATATCTCCTAATGCTATCCCTCCCAGCCCCCCACAATAGGACTCGGTGTGTGATGATCCCCTTCCTGTGTCCAGGTGATCTCATTGTTCGATTCCCACCTATGAGTAAGAACACCCGTTATTTGGTTTTCTGTTCTTGTGAAAGTTTGCTGAGAATGATGGTTTCCAGCTGCATCCATGTCCCTACAAAGGACACGAACTCATCCTTTTTATGGCTGCATAGTATTCCTTGGTGTATATGATGTGCCACATTTTCTTAATCCAGTCTATCATTGATGGACATTTGGGTTGGTTCCAAGTCTTTGCTATTGTGAATAGTGCCGCAATAAACATACATGTGCATGTGTCTTTATAGCAGCATGATTTATAATCCTTTGGGTATATCCCCAGTAGTGGGATGGCTGGGTCAAATGGTATTTCTAGTTCTAGATCCTTGAGGAATCACCACACTGTCTTCCACAATGGTTGAAGTAGTTTACAGTCCCATCAACAGTGAAAAGTGTTCCTATTTCTCCACATCCTCTCCAGCACCTGTTGTTTCCTGACTTTTTAATGATCGCCATCCTAACTGGTGTGAGATGGTATTTCATTGTGGTTTTGATTTGCATTTCTCTGACCATGAGTGATGATGAGTGATGATTTTTTCATGTGTCTGTTGGCTGCATAAATGTCTTCTTTTGAGAAGTGTCTGTTCATATCCTTCGCCCACTTTTTGATGGGGTTGTTTGTTTTTTTTCTTGTAAGTTTATTTGAGTTCTTTGTAGATTCTGGATATTAGCCCTTTGTCAGATGAGTATATTGCAAAAATTTTCTCCCATTCTGCAGGTTTCCTGTTTGCTCTGATGGTAGTCTCTTGTGCTGTGCAGAAGCTCTTTAGTTTAATTAGATCCCATTTGTCAATTTTGGTTTTTGTTGCCATTGCTTTTGTTGTTTTGGACATGAAGTCCTTGCCCATGCCTATGTCCTGAATGGTATTTCCTAGGTTTTCTTCTAGGGTTTTTATGGTTTTAGGTCTAACATTTAAGTCTTTAATCCATCTTGAATTAATTTTTGTATAAGGTGTAAGGAAGGGACCCAGTTTCAGCTTTCTACATATGGCTAGCCAGTTTTCCCAGCACCATTTATTCAATAGGGAATCTTTTCCTCATTTCTTGTTTTTGTCAGGTTTGTCAAAGATCAGATGGTTGTATCTGTGTGGTATTATTTCTGAGGCCTCTGTTCTGTTTCATTGGTCAATATCTCTGTTTTGACACCAGTACTATGCTGTTTTGGTTACTGTAGCCTTGTAGTATAGTTTGAAGTCAGGTAGCGTGATGCCTCCAACTTTGTTCTTTTGGCTTAAGATTGTCTTGGCAATGCGGGCTCTTTTTTGTGGGCTCATTTGCTTTAATATAGTTACTTATTTGATCAATCCTACTATGCATATGAAGTGGTTTCAGAAATGCTAACTCTTAACCTTATGGGAAAAAAATTCCCAACCAGAACACAATGTTTATTTATAGTTCTTTTTGTCTTTAGATATAAAATTTCCAGTCAAAAACCATTTTACTATTTTCCAGGACACAACATACCAAAATCTCTGGGATGCAGCAAAACTAGTGTAAAAAGGAAAGTTTATAGTGCTAAACACCTACATCAAGAAGTTAGAAAGACCTCAAACCAACAGTCTAACATCATACCTAGAGGAACTCGAAAAACAAAAACTAACCCCAAAGTTAGCAGAAGAAAAGAAATAACTAAAACCAGAACAGAACTGAATGCAATTGAGACCCCCAAATCTATGCAAATGATCAATGAAAGCAAAAATTGGTTCTTTGAAAGGATAAACAAGACCAATAGAACACTAGCTAGATTAACAAAGAAACAAAGGAGAAGATTCAAATAAGCACAATCATAAATGACAAAGACAACATTAAAACCAATTCTATAGAAACACAGAAGTTACTCAGAGATGTGAGTATCTCTGAACACCTCTGTGCACACAAACAAGAAAATCTAGAGAAAATGGATAAATTCCTGGAAACGCGCAACTTCCCAACACTGAATCTGGAAGAAATTAAAACTCTGAACAGACCAATAACAAGTTCTGAAATTGAGTCAGTAATAATAATTTTAAAAACTCTACCAATCAAAAGAAGCCCAGGACCAGGTGAATTCACAGACAAATTCTACCAGATATATAAAGAGCTGCTGCCACTCTTAGTGACCACTTACACCACTATTCCCAAAAATCAGGGAGGAGGGATTATTCCCTAACTCACCCTATGAAACCGTCATCACCCAGATACCAAAATCTGGCAAAAACACAATGAAAAAAGGAAACTACAGGCCAATATAGTTGTATATTGCTCCCTGATGAGCACAGATACAAAATTCCTCTGCAAATTACTAGAAATCCAAATCCAGCAGTACATCAAACTTCAATCCATCACAATCAAGTAGGCTTCATTTCTAGGATGCAAGTTTGGTTCAGCATATGCAAATGAATAAATGTGATTCACCACATAAGCAGAATAAAAAACAAATATCACATAATCATCTCAATAGATGCAGAAAAAGTTTTCGATAAATTTTAACATCCCTTCATGATAAAAACCCTCAACAGACTAGGCATCAAAGGAACATACTTCAAAATAATAAGAACCATCTATGACAAACCCACAGCCAACATCAAATTGAATGGGCAAAAGCTGGAAACATTCCCCTTGAGAACCAGAACAAGACAAGAATGCCCATTCTCACCACTGCTATTCAACATAGTACTGGATGTCCTAGCCAAAGCAATCAGGCAAGAGAAATAAATAAAGGTCATCCAAATAGAAAAAGAAGAAGTCAGACTATCTCTGTTTGCGGACAATCTGATTCTGTACCTAGAAAACCCCATAGTCTCTGCCAAAAAACTCCTAGATTTGATAAACAATTTCAGTAGTTTCAAGATACAAAATTAATGTACAAAACTAGGTGCATTTCTATACACCAACAATGTCCAAGTTGAGAAGCAAATCAAGAATGCAATCTCATTCACAGTAGCCACAAAAAGAATAAAATATCTAGGAATACAGTTAACCAGAGAGGAGAAAGATGTCTACAATGAGAATTATAAAACACCGATCAAATAAATTAGAGATAACACAAACAAATGGGAAAACATCCCATGCTCATGAATAGGAAGAATCAATATCATTAAAATGTCTATACTGCCCAAAGCAACCTACAGATTCAGTGCTATTCCTGTCAAACTACCAACATCATTTTTCACAAAATTAGAAAAAAACTATTTTAAAACTCGCTTGCAAGCAAAAAAGAGCCCAAATAGCCAAAGCAATCCTGATCAAAAAGAACAAATCTGGAGGCATCACATTACCCGACATCAAAGGCTACAGTAACCAAAGCAGTGTGGTACGGGCACAGAAACATACATATAGACCAATGGAATAGAATACAGAACCCAGAATCACACCTACCACCAACTGATCTTTGACAAAGTCAACAAAAATAAGCAGTGAGGAAAGAACTCCCTATTCCATGAATGGTGCTGAGATAACTAACTAATTATATGCAGAAGAATGAAACTGGACACCCACCTGTCACCACTTACAAAAATTAACTCAAAATGGATTAAAAACTTAAATGTAAGCACTTAACTATAAGAATCCTAGAAGAAAACCTAGGAAATACCCTTCTGGATATAAACTTTGGCAAAGAATGTATGACCAAATCCTCAAAAGCAAGTGAAACAAAATCAAAAATTGACAAGTGGGACCTATTTTTTTTATTATTATACTTTAAGTTCTAGGGTACATGTGCACAACGTGCAGGTTTGTTACATATGTATACATGTGCCATGTTGGTGTACTGCACCCGTCAACTCATCATTTACATTAGGTATATCTCCTAATGTTATCCCTCCCCCATCCCTTCCCCACAATAGGACCCGGTGTGTGATGCTCCCTTTCCTGTGTCCAAGTGATCCCATTTTTCAATTCCCACCTATGAGTGAGAGTGTGCGGTATTTGGTTTTCTATTCTTGCAATAGTTTGCTGAGAATGATGGTTTCCAGCTGCATCCATGTCCCTACAAAGGACACGAACTCATCCTTTTTTATGGCTGTGTAGTGTTCCATGGTGTATATGTGCCACATTTTCTTAATCCAGTCTGTCACTGATGGACATTTGGGTTGATTCCAAGTCTTCGCTATTGTGAATAGTGCTGCAATAAACATACGTGTGCATGTGTCTTTATAGTAGCATGACTTGTAATCCTTTGGGTATATCCCCAGTAATGGGATGGCTGGGTCAAATGGTATTTCTAGTTCTAGATCCTTGAGGAATTGCCACACTGTTGTCCACAATGGATGAACTAGTTTACAATCCCACCAACAGTGTAAAAGTGTTCCTATTTCTCCACATCCTCTCCAGTACCTGTTGTTTCCTGACTTTTTAATGATTGCCATTCTAACTGGTGTGAGATGGTATCTCATTGTGGTTTTGATTTGCAATTCTCTGATGGCGAGTGATGATGAGCATTTTTTTATGTGTCTGTTGGCTGTATGAATGTCTTCTTTTGAGAAGTGTCTATTCATATCCTTTGCCCAACAAGTGGGACCTATTTAAGCTGCAGAGCTTCTGCGCAGCAAAAGAAACTATCAACAGAATAAACACACAACCTACAGAATGGGAGGAAATACCCACAAACTATACATGTAACAAAGATCTAACATCCAGAATATATAAGGAACTCAAACAAATAAATAAGCAAAAGACAACCCCAATGCAAATGTCCATCAATGATAGACTGGATTAAGAAAATGTGGCACATATACACCATGGAATACTATGCAGCCATAAAACAGGATGAGTTCCATGTCCTTTGCAGGGACATGGATGCAGCTGGAAACCATCATTCTGAGCAAACTATCACAAGGACAAAAAAACCAAACACCACATGTTCTCATTTATAGGTGGGAGTTGAACAATGAGAACACTTGGACACAGGGTGGGGAATATCACACCCCAGGACCTGTCAGGGGGTGGGGAGCTGGGGGAGGGATAGCATTAGGAGAAATACCTAATGTAAATGACGAGTTAATGGGTGCAGCAAACCAACATGGCACACGTATACCTATGTATCAAACCTGCACGTTGTGCACATGTACCCTAGAACTTAAAGTATAATAATAAAAAAAGTGGACAAAGGACATGAACAGACATTTCTCAAAAGTAGACATACAAGCAGCCAAGAAACATGAAAAAATGCCCAAATTTACTAATCATTAGAGAAGTGCAAATCAAAACCACAATGAAATATCATCTCAAACCAGAATGGCTATTACTAAAAAGTCAAAAAATAACAGATTTTTTGTTACGAAGAAAAGGGAACACTTGTACACTGCTGGTGGGAATGTAGTTTAGTTCAGCCACTGTGGAAAGAAGTTTGGAGATTTCCTAAAGGACTAAAAATGGAACTATCATTCAACTCAGGAATCTCATTACTGGGTACATACCCAAAGGAAAATAAATAATTCTTTCAAAAAGATACACGCATTCATATGTTCATCACAGCACTCTTCACAGTAGCAAAGACATGGAATCAACAATGGTGCCCAGCTATGGTGGATTGGATAAAGAAAATGTGATATATATACACCATAGAATACCACACAGCCATAGAAATGAACAAAATTATGTCCTTTGCAGCAGCATGGATGCAGCTGGATGCCATTATCCTAAGTGAATTAATGCAGGAATAGAAAATCAGATTCTACATGTACACACTTAACAACTTGTTAAGTTGTATTTTTAGTAGAGATGGGGTTTCACCATGTTGGCCAGGCTAGTCTTGAACTCCTGACCTCAGGTGATCCACCCTCCTTGGCCTCCCAAAGTGCTAAGATTACAGGCGTGTCCATTATTTAAAAATTCAGTTGTTTGTTTGTTTATGGTCAAATTTAAGTGCTTTAAGTATATTACAGGTAAAATTTCTTTATCAGATATGTGATTTGCAAATATTTTCCCTTTCTGTGGCATTTCTTTTTATTCTCTTAACTATGTTTTTCACAGAGCAAATGTTTTTAATTTTGGAAAGGTCTAATTTATCAATTTTTTATTTTATGGGTCATGCTTTCGATATCATATCTAAAAACTCATTGCCAAACCTAATGCCATGCATATTTTCTTTTATGTTTTCTTCTAAATGTTTTGTAGTTTTATGCTTCACATTTAAGTCTATTATTCATCTTGAATACATTTTGTATAATGGCAATTTATTCTTGAGTACTAATTTTAGATTTTGGCATCTTGCTAAATTATTTATAAATTCTAATAAATTAGGTTTTCAATAAAGACAATAATCTCATCTCAGAGAAATAATGATTTTCTTTTTTTTCTTTTTGAGTCTTCACATATTTAATTCCTTTTCTTTACTGTGCTGGTTGGAATAATTCTAAATATAGAAGTGGTGATAACGGAGGCCTTTATCTTGTTCCTACTGTTTAATAATATGCTTTCAACATTCTTATATTAAGTATAAAGTTTGCTCTCAGTTTTCTTTAATGCCCTTTATGGGATTAGCGGCCTTATCTTATGTTTCTACTTTAATAATTTTTTATATCAGGAATGGTTTTTGAATTACATTAAACAGTTTTTCACATATATTCAGAGGATTAAAAAACTTTTTATTTAATCTGTTAATATGAACTTTTTATTAGATTTAAACCAACCATACAGTGCTGGGATAAGTCAACTTTGGTCATGTTGTATAATCTTTATTACATATTATAGTGTTCTATTTAATAATGTTTTATTTATGATTTTGTATCTGTATTAATCAATGAGATAGCACTATAACTCTCCTTTCTCATGTTATCAGGGTAAGGTTTTGATATCAAGCTTATACTAGTCTCTTAAAAAAGTTGGAAAATTTCCCCCTGGAACTGGTTATATAAGTGTATTTGTTATTTGTAGTTTATTGAAATGACCTATAAAACTGCGTTGTCCTTGTGTCTTCTTTGTGAGAAGAGTTTTGTACCTACAAATTTAGGCATTTTATGTCTTGAGTCAATTTTAGTGATTATATCTTCTGCTGTGGTTTAAACTAAATGTGTCCCCCAAAAAGCATGTGTCAGAAACTTACTCACCAATGCAACAGTGTTGTGGGAGTAAGAACTTAAGAGATGGTTAGGTCATGAGGGCTCCACCCTCATGAATGGGTTAATGTCACTATAAAGAAGGCTTGAGGCTGTGAGTTCCACCTCTTGCTCTCTCTCACTTCTCACTGCCCTTCCTCCATGGGATGATGTGACAAGAAGGCCCTTGGCAGATGTCGGCCCCTCAGTCTTGGACTTCCCAGCCTTCAGAGCTGTGAGACAACAAATTTCTGTTCATCATAAATTACTCAGTCTCAGGTATCCTGTTATCGCAGCAAAAAAAGAACTAAGACAACTTTCTAGGAATGTAAATATTTTACCTAAATTTTGAAATGTATTGGCAAAGTTTTTCAAAACATCATTTTATAATTTTTCTAATATCTGCATTCTTTACCATCCTTTTTTGTATCTTTGCTTTTTATCATCAATCTTGCCAAAGATTTATATATATATATATCAGTCTTGAGAGAAATATAGACTTGAATATTTAACTGAATAACTAAAAAGAAGAAGAAAAGACACATGATTAAAGAGATAAGCATTCAAGAGTCTAGATTTTATGGACCTTAAGTATCTATCTACCCTCCCTTGAAATTCCTTTCATTCAAGGGCCTCCAAAATATTTCCTTTTCACTGGCCATACAGGGTAGGCTAAGTAGATGGCACAGAGACAGATTTTTAAAAAGTGCTTTAGTTCATGTTATCCTGGATAAGAATCAAAAAAGAAAAACGTGAATAGCACCATCTTGAAAATTATTTTCTCTGGTTTCCACAAATTCTTGGTCCATGGTCTTGGCTTAAGTGGTTTGAATGGCTGAGGAAGGGTGGCATGGCTGATCTGGGGCCATAATTCTGGGAATATAGCTCTAGTTATTGGTTGGACTACTTGATTCTTCTTCACATCACTTCAGCTGGAGTTAGAATGTCTAAGATGATTTCATTACTCACATGTCCGGTGTCAGTGCTTGGATAGCTAGAACAACTGGATTTCTCTAGGTATCTCTGTCTCTACATGCAGCCTGTCCCCATGACTAGCTTAGGCTCCATCAAGCCATGATTTGAAGTAGTTTGAGGAACGTAACATATCTCTTCTTGGAGAATCAAAATGCACATGAATATATAAAAGGCACTGAGATGTCTATTTAACTTTCCCAAACATGTTTGACCTAAGAAATTCCTTTTAAATGTAAGACTCATTAACATCAATTCATAGAATATGCTTCCACAGATGTTGTAGTTAATAATGCAAAGAAGACATTATAAAATGTAGTATTCCAGGCAGAATCTCATTTTAAGGAGTACCATCAAACTGTTAAAATTACATAACAAGGCTACTTTCATGATTTGACTGACCACCTAATTTGAAACTGCTTTGGTGATATATATACAATAAATTTTCATGGAAGAGAAATCGTGTGTGACCAGAGTCCCTAAGTCCTTGCCCACCTATTGGTGAAAATAATGTTAAATGTAATTTCTGCTTTTTAAAACGATTTGGGTGTTTATATTTTTAACACCTACACAATGCTAAATTTTATTAATAAAATACTTCGCATATTAAATTTATTATGTTGAAGAGAATTTTACACTGAAGGAAATTTTTACACCTGTATATATTTATATATGTTAAATATATCTTGTCTGTATTGAGATAATCTCAAGTACATTTGGATAATCTCAGCCTATCCCTTTGGCACTTTCTTAATGTCAAACCATGTTGTGATACCAAAAAAATACATGACACACCACCAGACTTCATAAACTTCAATGTTGTTTGAAAGAAATGGGCTTTGCATATCTCAAACAATAATGCTGCAAAAGAAGTCTATATAACAAAATAGTAAATTGAATAAAACCCCAAGTCAAATGTTTCCTACAGTCAAAATATACTATGGAATGGAAGAAAATGGAAGAGCTAAATACCTGAAGCTGCAATGGAGAGAAGAGTAGGACTTGACTTTCTTCTTGGTAGATGTCACATAATTTGAATTGGCAGAGGAGAGAAACGAGCACCTGGTAGACAAAGCGTAATCAAAGGCAAGTGTAGTGAATCCTGTTTCCCTCTGGAAGTGGCAGTTCTAACACACACTTCCACTGTTTTATGCCCTTTTCTTCCTGTCTCAACCTTCTCCTGCTTATTTGCCCCTTCGTGGCTCATCAAAGCCTTGTCTGGCAGCTGTGTTCATCCACCACTTGGTTCTCAGTCACCCAGAGACAACTCAAGTACATTCTCTTCCATTAAAAAGGCTTCCCAACAGTTGTGATAATCTTTTACAACTAGATATCATTTTGGCATCAGCAAATTGAAATGTTGCCTGAGTGTACAAGAGGACAGCTAAATCTGATGGATCCATTATTGAGATGATTGAGCCCATTGAGATAGTAAAGATTGATGTAAGTGCTTTCTCTGGGCACCGTCAAACATGGAAGGGTAAAATTTAGAGCTAAGGAAAAGTGTGACTGACTGCAATTGGTTGATGAGACCATTGGGCCTCCCTGAAAGTGTCCTAAAAGGGAAGCCAATGGGAAAAAAGTAGTATTTTGTGGGGTTTATTCTCAAAGTAGAGCTGTATAGGATTTTACACAATGAGATCTAGTGGAGTTCACAAATGAGGTGGTGAAAGCTGTTAAGTTGTGTCAGGAGTGGACATAAAGAAGAGGAGATAGATCTGTCATATTGCCAAGAAAGATATGCAGAACTTGATGACAGTGGCCGGGCATGGTGGCTCACTTCTATAATCCCAGCACTTTGGGAGGCCGAGGTGGGCAGATCACTTGAGGTCAGGAGTTTGAGACCAGCCTGGCCAACGTGGCAAAGCCCCATCTCTACTAAAAATACAAAAATTAGTCAGGCCCAGTGGCGGGTGCCTGTAATCCCAGCTACTTGGGAAGCTAAGGCAGGAGAATTACTTGAATCCAGGAGGCGTAGGTTGCAGATGCCACTGCACTCCAGTCTGGGCGACAGAGTGAGACTCTGTCTCAGAAAAAAGAAAAGGAAAAGAGAGGAGAGGAGAGGAAAGGAGAGGAGAGGAGAGGAGAGGAAAGAAAAGGACTTGATGACAGTTAAAATAGAAAACAACTTGGTATTAGGTCTAACATTTAAGTCTCTAATCCATCTTGAATTAATCTTCGTATAAGGGGTAAGGAAAGGATCCAGTTTCAGCTTTCTACTTATGGCTAGCCAATTTTCCCAGCACCATTTATTAAATAGGGAATCCTTTCCCCATTTCTTGTTTCTCTCAGGTTTGTCAAAGATCAGATGGCTGTAGATGTGCGGTATTATTTCTGAGGACTCTGTTCTGTTCCATTGGTCTATAGCTCTGTTTTGGTACCAGTACCATGCTGTTTTGGTTACTGTAGCCTTGTAGTATAGTTTGAAGTTAGGTAGCGTGACGCCTCCAGCTTTGTCCTTTTGACTTAGGATTGTCTTGGCAATGCGGGCTCTTTTTTGGTTCCATATGAACTTTAAAGCAGTTTTTTTCCAATTCTGTGAAGAAACTCATTGGTAGCTTGATGGGGATGGCATTGAATCTATAAATAACCTTGGGCAGTATGGCCATTTTCACGATATTGATTCTTCCTATCCATGAGCATGGTATGTTCTTCCATTTGTTTGTGTCCTCTTTTATTTCACTGAGCAGTGGTTTGTAGTTCTCCTTGAAGAGGTCCTTTACATCCCTTGTAAGCTGGATTCCTAGGTATTTTATTCTCTTTGAAGCAATTGTGAATGGAAGTTCATTCCTGATTTGGCTCTCTGCTTGTCTGTTACTGGTGTATAAGAATGCTTGTGATTTTTGCACATTAATTTTGTATCCTGAGACTTTGCTGAAGTTGCTTATCAGCTAAAGGAGATTTGGGCTGAGACGATGGGGTTTTCTAAATATACAATCATGTCATCTGCAAACAGGGACAATTTGACTTCTTCTTTTCCTAACTGGATACCCTTGATTTCTTTCTCTTGCCTGATTGCCCTAGCCAGAACTTCCAACACTATGTTGAATAGAAGTGGTGAGAGAGGGCATCCCTGTCTTGTGCCAGTTTTCAAAGGGAATTTTTCCAGTTTTTGCCCATTCAGTATGATATTAGCTGTGGGTTTGTCATAAATGGCTCTTATTATTTTGAGATACGTTCCATTTCTCAAAAGAAGATATTCATACAGCCAACAGACACATGAAAAAATGCTCATCGTCACTCGCCATCAGAGAAATGCAAATCAAAACCACAATGAGATACCATCTCACACCAGTTAGAATGGCAATCATTAAGAAGTCAGGAAACAACAGGTGTTGGAGAGGATGTGGAGAAATAGGAACACTTTTACACTGTTGATGGGATTGTAAACTAGTTCAACCATTATGGAAAACAGTATGGCAATTCCTCAAGGATCTAGAACTAGATGTACCATATGACCCAGCCATCCCACTACTGGGTATATACCCAAAGGATTATAAATTATTCTACTACAAAGACACATGCACACGTATGTTTATTGCGGCACTATTCACAATAGCAAAGACTTGGAATCAACCCAAATGTCCATCTGTGACAGACTGGATTAAGAAAATGTGGCACATATACACCATGGAATACTATGCAGCCATAAAAAAGGATGAGTTTGCGTCCTTTGTAGGGACATGGATGCAGCTGGAAACCATCATTCTTAGCAAACTATCACAAGAACAGAAAACCAAACACCGCATGTTCTCACTCATAGGTGGGAACTGAACAATGAGATCACTTGGACTCGGGAAGGGGAACATCACGCACTGGGGCCTATCATGGGGAGGGGGGAGGGGGGAGGGGAGAGGAGGGAGGGATTGCATTGGGGAGTTATACATGATATAAATGATGAATTGATGGGTGCTGACGAGTTGATGGGTGCAGCACACCAACATGGCATAAGTATACATATGTAACAAACCTGCACGTTATGCACATGTACCCTAGAACTTAAAGTATAATAAAAAAAAAAAAAAAAAGATAAAAGAAAAAAAAAAAAAAAAAGGAAACAACTTGGGTTGCCTCATTTCTAAGGTGAGAAAATTAAAATAGATGCTTAGTAGGTTTCCTTCAAACTATATAATATCTATGAGTCTAGGATACTCAAGGGGGAGAAAAAAATTAAAACCTGGCATGTTTCTGTCTTAGCTCAGCCTGCTGTAACGAAATACCCTATAGACTGGGGGATTCAAACAGCAGGCATTTATTTCTCACAGTTCTAGATGCTGGGAAGTCTAAGATCAGGGTGCCAACATAGTCAGGTTCTAGTGAGTACCCTCTTTCTGGATTGTAGATGACTGCCTTAATGTTATGTCCTCACATAGCAGAGAGAGAGAGAGAGAAAGCTAGCCCTCTGATCTCTTCTTATAAGAGCACTAATCCTATCATGAGAACCCCACCTTCATGACCTCACCAAAACCTAATTACTTTCCAAGGGCCCCACCTCTTAATACCATCACATTGGGGATTAGGGCTTTAAAATATGAGTTTTGGAAGAAAATAAAATCATTCAATTCATGAAAGTTCCCCTTCTCAGTTTTCTGTTGTTGAATTTTACCACACTCTCAAACACACAGTATTATTAAACTGTGGTTATGCTTCCAGATGTGTTCATACAGGCCATAATTATGTTCACCATGGAAGTATACTTGCATTGTGCAAGCATATACATTGCTTTCCCCCTCAATAAGTTTGAGCAAGTTTCCAACTGTTGTTTTCTGATGTTACGTGTATGTGTGTATCAGCTGGGGCAGATTTGGTTGAATGCAACATAAAACCCGAGTAACAATGTCTTAAACACAATACAAATTTCTTTTTCATATATTAGAAGTGTGGTGGTGATGAGTTATTTAGAGCTGGTATGGCAAGTCTACAGTTGTCAGAGACTGAAGCCCCTTTACTCTCTGCTCTTCCATAGAACACAGCTTCCATTTTCAAACTGCCTAATTGTCCAAGATGGCTTCTAGAGTTCCAGTAATCTAGGCATCAGAAAGGAGTAAATGGAGAAGGAGAAGAAAAAGTACATTTCCCAATTGAATCAGCACCCTTTAAGGAGCTTTCCATGGAATGCCACACAATTCTATTACATTTTGTTGGCTGCCCCTTTCTGTAAGAGAGGGTAGTTTTTAGCCAGGCACATTGTTCTCCCATTAATACAAGGTTCTGGTAATTAAGAAGGTGGGAATCTCTGCCATAGTAAGCTTAGTAATTAACCACATAGTATTCTGAGTATTGAGTTCTAGATCTCTCTGGACTATTTTATAAAAGGAAAGAAACAAGAACATATTGTCTGAATCTTGCTATTGACATCAAAGTAAGCTATCCCATATGTCTGCAAAGTGGCTTTTTTTTTTTTCATACTTTGTTAAATTTTCCATTAACTACAGATAATTGCCTGATTGTAAAGTTGATCTTCAGGGATCGGGAAATGACACCACTGAGCCACTGTCCACTAAAACTGTATTTTGACTATTGTTGTGATTTGCATGTTTGTGTCCCCCACCCCAAAATTAGTATGTTGAAGCCTAATCTCCAATGTGATAGTATTAGAAGGTGGGATCTTTGGGAGGTGATTATATCATGATGTCTCTGTCCTCATGAATGGAATTAGTACCCTTATATAAAGGACTCCAGAGAGCTAGCTAGCTAGACCCTTCAACCATGTGAGGATGCAGCAAGAGGGTGCCGTCTACGAAGCAGAGAGGTAGCCTTCATCAGACACCAAAGTTGCCATTGACTTGATATCGGACTTCTCAGTCTCCAGAATTGTGAGAAATACATTTTTTTATGTTTCTAAGTCACCCAGTCTAAAACATTGTGTTATAGCATCCCAAACAGACTAAGACAACTGTTCATCTTTTGCTTGAAAGAATGCACTTTCTTCAAATCCATTCCACACTCTAACTTGGACTCTCTAGTTACCAGGGGGTTTCTATGGTAAGGAGAATGGCCAGGGCTAGAAGCAAAGGATACTGATGCTAATATTCTCTGTAGGATGGGAACAATGAAGTTGGCAAAATTCCTGCAGTGAAATCAGATATCTAGGTTTGCTCAGAATGCATTTCCTGTTTTTACTTGGAAATACCACGTCCCTTCAATTTAGTTGACTCAAGTGAGACTGGCCCCTGTCTTAGTTTGGACTTCTCCACATGCAGGCTATGGAACAAAGACTTGGGCAAAAGTGGTCAATTTGGAAGGTGATCCCAGAAGTACACCCTGAGCCTATGCTCTCTGCCCAGAGATGTGCACTTCTTGCTTCAAAACCCTAACTCTTGGCTGGACGCGGTGGCTCACACCTGTAATCCCAGCACTTTGGGAGGCCGAGGTGGGCGGATTGCGAGGTCAGGAGTTCGAGACCAGCCTAGCCAACATAGTGAAACTCCGTCTCTACTAAAAATGCAAAATTTAGCCGGGCGTGGTGGCACGCACCTGTAGTCCCAGCTACTCAGAAAGCTAAGGCAGGAGAATCGCTTGAATCTGGGAGATGGAGGTTGCAGTGAGCCGATATTGCACCACTGCACTCCAGCCTGGGCGACAGAGCGAGACTCTTTAAAAACACAAAACAAAACAAAAAAAACACCCACCTAACTCTTAACGTGTTTGCACAAAATTCCCATAAAGGAGCCCTCCTACCAACAAGCCTTACAAAACTTGGGGTTTTAATGTTGCTAATTAACCCAGGAAAAACAATGGATGCTGAAACTCCTATGTTTGTTCATTCATTCATTTATTTGTCACTCACTTCTCTGTTTCTTTGGCTCCCCTCCATGATCTATCCTGCACCTACGTCTTTTTTGTCCATGAGCCATATTCTATTGTCAAAGATGGAGCATTCTGTATCCCTGACAGGAAAGCCAGAATTGAAAATAGTCACCCCTCCCTGCTATACACACATTGTGCGTGTTCATAACATCTCCTACAGCATACCATTAAACATTTTCTGGGTGCTGGAAGTAGCAGCAGCTGGGAAATCTTACTATTGAAAGTCTCCATGTGCATGTTCAGCAGATTGCACAGATGCCTATCTATATGTCTCTAGCCCTTTCTTCAGTAAAGAGGTCCTGACTGATGACCCCAAAATCTGGGATACTTAAATATTTTCACCCCACACTGAAGATAACTGCACCAGGGCTCCAGATAGTGTCATTCAAGAAGACAGACCATCCCCACCAATTGCTCTAATTACAGGTTCATCAAGCAACAGTTCTTTGAGAGTTATTTGGTTTCCCATGAGGTTTCCTATAGGAAAGAGAATGTGCCAATAAGATGACACAAGTCTGAGTCTGTGTAATAGTATTAGTTCTCTTATAAATTTATACATTGGCATTCTAGCTTATATATATTAAACTTTTGTGAGTTTACATAGTGTAACAGACTGAATAATAACCCCCCAAAAGATATCAGGTTCTTATCCATGAAACTTATAAATGTGACCTTGTTTGGAAAAAGGATCTTTGCAGATATAACTAAGTGAAGGATCTTGAGATAGAGGTATTATCCTGGATCATCCAGGTGAGCCCTCCCTAAATTCAATCACAAGTGTATTGATACACATAAAGGAGAAGACAATATGAAGATGGAACAGAGAGAGCTTTGAAGTTTGGAGTGAGGCATCCACAAGCTAGGGAATACTGGCAGCCACCCGAATCTGCAAGAGACAGGAATGAATTCCAACTTTTGGCCTCCAGAACTGTGTTTTAAGCCAGAATATTTGGGGTAATTTGTTACAGCAGCCACAGGAAACTAATACAGCTAGTCTGGATAAAACCCAGAGAATCCGATCAACTCTGGGGGCACTGACCAAATTGAGACCCTAGACAATGGTACCCTACTGATGGAATGATATTTTATGAAACTCTACTTGAGTAGCCAGCATCCCTTTCTAAATCTCTGCCTTGTTTTCTTTAGTGTCAACAGACTTTATCACAAATTCGTATTTTATTATAAAAGGTCATTAATTGTTACTTTAAACTATTATATTAAATTGTTAATAAGAAAAAATTAGCTAAGATAGATTGAGCATTTACAATTTTCCAGGCATTCTGTTAAACACTTAGTATGTTTTCAGTGCCACCCTAGACCCTTGGGCTTGAGCTGTGTGTGAGCCTGTGCATTGGCTATCACCCATCCACATTCTGACAACAGTGTCACCTCCCATTTATGATACTTGAAGTCATCAGGGGTGATGGCAGGCATTCTTTAGCCTGTGCGCATTCCCAATTTTGATATCCAGAGTAGTCATCTCAATCCTTTCTGCAGACTTTGTGCTATATGTAAAACAGCCATCCTATCTCCTCTGAGAGCTTTTGAGACTTTTTCTCAACAACGCCATTGGGCCTTCCTGATCAATGTCCTCTCTTTCCTTCAAATGATGTGGTGACATCGTGCTCTTCTTGGTAGGTCTTAAGTAATGCAGGATGAGTGATGGATATTCCTTGCATGAACAAAACCACTCTCGTTTCTTCGCCCACAAGATTCTTGCCTATCCTTCTCTCTGGTGGCAGTACATGGAAGGCCAAGGTACAGTCAAGAATGAAAGATAACATATTGCAGGAGTGGAGTAATTAAAACCTGAAGAGTTCAAAAGTAAACACTGTTGGAAAATGCATTGGTTTATATTTATGCTATTCTCACATTTTTCTGCACACTGCGGGTAAGACTTGTGGTACCATAAACAACAAAACAGCATAAGAATGTCTGACCGAGCAATTGGAAGGCAATATTCAAGGGAAGCCCTCTGAATGATAAAGTGTCACAAGTAATGATATGAAACAGCATTAAATAAATGGTGTTAGGAACATACGGAAGCAAGAAGATCTATATTGTTTTAATATAAATAGGTTCCAAAGAACCATGATATTGTGAATAATAACAGCATTGCTACTGATTTATGACAGGAGATATGATGTTAACCAGGAATGGCACATTTGCCAAAGAACAGAAACAATGAGCTTAAAGTGGAGATTTCTGGACTTCAACCAGAAGAGATAGTGCCTGGACACTGCAAAGAGCCTTCATATGCATCAATTGAATATTAAACAAAGAGGTAAGTACTTTTTCTCTAAGAATTATTCTAAATATTCTTTGAGAAATCATTATACTCCATATGGACCAATGAATTTTGCAATACACTTTTAAAATCAGATTGCTTACATAGACAAGGGCCCCATACACACAAGAAAATGTAGATCCACACTCTACAGGCAGTTCTATATATATTATCTCATTTAATACCATGAAATAGGTATTGTGAAACACATTTGAAAGATCAGAAAACTGAGATTCAGAAAAAAAAATTTCCCAAGATCACACAGCTAGTAAGAGGTAGAACCAGATTAGAGACTCAAGTCTCCCTGAGTTATCCTGCTGACTGCATCTTTAAGAATTCCCTACCTGGGCCAGGCGTGGTGGCTCACACCTGTAATCCCAGCACTTTGGGAGGCCGAGGCAGGCAGATAACGAGGTCAGGAGATCGAGACCATCCTGGCTAACATGGTGAAACCCCATCTCTACTAACAATACAAAAAATTAGCTGGGCGTGGTGGTGGGCACCTGTAGTCCCAGCCACTTGGGAGGCTGAGGCAGGAGAATGGCATGAACCTGGGAGGCGGAGCTTGCAGTGAGCTGAGATCCCTGCCACTGCACTCCAGCCTGGGCAACAGAATGAGACTCCATCTCAAAAAAAAAAAAAAAAAAAAAAAAAAGAATCCCCTACTTAAAAGCCAGTATTCAAGATAATATCCAACACAGACCCTCAGGGTCAGTCAGAGAAGTATTTGCTGGGATGCTTCTGAGCTGCTTCCAACCTGAGTCACCATTAACATCACCAATACCTGACTGCTTCCTCTGGTTCTTTTGTTTTTGGAACAACTTCATTGAGGTATAATTTTCACACCATAAAATTGAGAAAATGTAGTAATTTTATATAGAATTGTGCAATTATCAACATAAACCAGTTTTGGAACTTTTCCATCACCCAAGAAAGTTCCCCATGCCTATTACAAGGCCTTCATCACCAATCTTAGGCAACCGCTTTCTGTCCCTATGAATATGCCTTTTCTAGAAATTGTATATAAGTGGAATCACATGATATGCAGCATTTTGCACCTGGCTTCTTTCACTTAGCACAGTGTTTTTGAGGTTCACACATGTTGTGGTATATATCAGTAGATTTTTGCTTTTTATTGTTAAATAGAATTCCATTGTGTGGATTTACCACATTTTGTTTATCCATTTACTTGTTGATGAACATTTGAATTGTCTCTAGATTTGGGGTGTTATAAATAATGCTGTTATAAACATTTGTTTACAAATCTTTGTATGAATGCATTTTCATTTCTTTAGCATAGATATCTAGATGTGGAATTTCAGGGTTGTGTGGTAAGTAGAGGTTTAAGGGTTTTTTGGTCAAAAAAGCTTTAATGATAAATGATTGACATACAATAAACTATACATATTTAAAGGGTATACTTTGATAAGTTTTGACATATGTATACTCGTGAACTCATTGGCACAATCGAGACAATGAATATATCCGTCATCCACAAAAGTTGTTACATGTAACCCTTCCTGACCCTTTCCCTAGGCATTCTCCAGAACACCACTGATCTGTGTTCTTTCACTATAGATTTCTTTACAGCATCTAGAGATTTATATAAATGAATGTCTTGCCTCTTTCACTCAGAAAAATTGTTTTGGCGTTCATCGAAGTTGTTGCATGTATCAGTTGTTCAGTTTTTATTACTCAATAACATTCATTTTATTATTTTCCATTTTTTAACTTTTATTTTAAGTTCAAAGTACAAGGGGAGGTTTGTTACGTAGGTAAAATTGTGTCATGGGAGTTTGTTGTACCGATTATTTCATCACCCAGGTATTAAGACTAGTACCCATTAGTTGATTTTCTTGATCCTCTCCCTCCTCCCACTCTCCACCCTCCAATAGGCTCCATTGTCTGTTATTCCCCTCTTGTGTGTCCATGTGTTCTTATCTTCTAGCTCTCACTTATAAGTAAGAACATGCAGTATTTGGTTTACTGTTTGCTAAGGATAATGGCCTCCAGCTCCATCCATGTCCCTGCAAGGGACATGATCTCATTCTTTTTTATGACTATATGGTATTCCATGGTGTATATGTACCACATTTTCTTTATCCAGTCTATCATTGAAGGGCATTTAGGCTGACTCCATGCCTTTGCTATTGTGAATAGTGCTGCAATGAACATACATTTGCATGTGTCCTTATGGTAGAACAATTTATATTCCTTTGGGTATATACTTAGTAATGGGATTGCTGCCTCGAATGGTATTTCTGTCTTTAGGTCTTTGCAGAACCCTTTTGGGATTTACATTTGTCTTTAAACCATCTTGAGCCAATATTTGTTTCAGTCTTCTGCATATGCTCAGCCAGTTATCCTAGCACCATTTATTGAGGAGGAAATTATTTCCACACTGCTTGTTTTTGTCAGGTTTATTGAAGATCAGATAGTTTTAGGTGTACGGCCTTATTTCTGGGTTCTCTATTGTGTTCTATTGGTCTATGTGTCTGTTTTTGTACTAGTACCATGCTGCTTTGCTTACTGGAGTCCCGTAGTATAGTTTGAAGTTCAGTAGTGTGATGCCTCCAGCTTTGCTCTTTTTGCTTAGGATTGCCTTGGCTATTGGTGCTCTTTTTTGGCTCCATATGAATTTCAAAATAGTTTTTACTAGTTCTGTGAAGAATGTCAATGATAGTTTAATGGGAATGACATTGAATCTATAAATTGCTTTAGGTAGTATGGCCATTTTTACAACATTGATTCTTCCCATCCATGAACATTGAATGTTTTTCCATTTGTTAATGTCATCTCCAATTTCTTTGAACAGTGTTTTGTTGTTCTCCTTGTAGAGATCTTTCACCTCCCTAGTTAGCTGTATCCCTAGGTATTTTATTCTTTTTGTGGCAGTTGTGAATGGGAGTTCATTCCTGATTTGGCTATTGGCTTGACTGCTGTTGTTGTATAGGAATGTTACTGATTTTTGCACATTGATTTTGTATTCTGAGACCTTGCTGAAGTTATCAGTTTAAGAAGCTTTTGAGCTGTAACTATAGAGTTTTCTAGATATAGGATCATGTTATCTGCCAACAGGTATAGTTTGACTTTCTCTCTTCCTATTTGTATGCCTTTTATTTCTTTCTCTTGCCTCTTACCCTGGCCAGGATTTCCAATACTATGCTGAATAAGAGTGGTGAGAGACAGTACCCTTGCCTTGTGCTGATTTTTAAGGGGAACTTCTTCCTACTTTTGCCCATTCAGTGTAATGCTGGCTGTTGGCTTGTAGTAAATGGCACTTATTATTTTGAGGCTTGTTCCTTCAATACCTAGTTTATTGAGAGTTTTTAACATGAAGGGGTGTTGAATTTTATTGAAAGCCTTTTCTGCATTTATTGAGATAACCATGCCTTTTTTTTTTTTTTTATACTTTAAGTTCTAGGGTACATGTGCATAACGTGCAGGTTTGTTACATATGTATACTTATGCCATGTTGGTGTGCTGCACCCATCAACTCATCAGCACCCATCAATTCATCATTTATATCATGGATAACTCCCCAATGCAATCCCTCCCTCCTCCCCCCTCCCCCCTCCCCATGATAGGCCCCAGTGTGTGATGTTCCCCTTCCCGAGTCCAAGTGATCTCATTGTTCAGTTCCCACCTATGAGTGAGAACATGCGGTGTTTGGTTTTCTGTTCTTGTGATAGTTTGCTGAGAATGATGGTTTCCAGCTGCATCCATGTCCCTACAAAGGACGCAAACTCATCCTTTTTTATGGCTGCATAGTATTCCATGGTGTATATGTGCCACATTTTCTTAATCCAGTCTGTCACAGATGGACATTTGGGTCGATTCCAAGTCTTTGCTATTGTGAATAGTGCTACAATAAACATACGTGTGCATGTGTCTTTGTAGTAGAATAATTTATAATCCTTTGGGTATATACCCAGTAGTGGGATGGCTGGGTCATATGGTACATCTAGTTCTAGATCCTTGAGGAATTGCCATACTGTTTTCCATAATGGTTGAACTAGTTTACAATCCCACCAACAGTGTAAAAGTGTTCCTATTTCTCCACATCCTCTCCAACAACTGTTGTTTCCTGACTTCTTAATGATTGCCATTTTAACTGGTGTGAGATGGTATCTCATTGTGGTTTTGATTTGCATTTCTCTGATGGCGAGTGATGATGAGCATTTTTTCATGTGTCTGTTGGCTGTATGAATGTCTTCTTTTGAGAAATGTCTGTTCATATCCTTTGCCCACTTTTTGATGGGGTTGTTTGTTTTTTTCTCGTATATTTGTTTGAGTTCTTTGTAGATTCTGGATATTAGCCCTTTGTCAGATGAGTAGGTTGCAAAAATTTTCTCCCATTCTGTAGGTTGCCTGTTCACTCTGATGGTAGTTTCTTTTGCTGTGCAAAAGCTCTTTAGTTTAATGAGATCCCATTTGTCAATTTTTGCTTTTGCTGCCGTTGCTTTTGGTGTTTTAGACATGAAGTCCTTGCCCATGCCTATGTCCTGAATGGTACTACCTAGATTTTCTTCTAGGGTTTTTATGGTATTAGGTCTAACATTTAAGTCTCTAATCCATCTTGAATTAATCTTCGTATAAGGGGTAAGGAAAGGATCCAGTTTCAGCTTTCTACTTATGGCTAGCCAATTTTCCCAGCACCATTTATTAAATAGGGAATCCTTTCCCCATTTCTTGTTTCTCTCAGGTTTGTCAAAGATCAGATGGCTGTAGATGTGCGGTATTATTTCTGAGGACTCTGTTCTGTTCCATTGGTCTATATCTCTGTTTTGGTACCAGTACCATGCTGTTTTGGTTACTGTAGCCTTGTAGTATAGTTTGAATAATCATGCCATTTTTATCTTTGGTTATGTTTATGTGATGAATCACACATTTATTTGCATATGTTGAACCAACCTTGAATCCCAGGGATAAAGCTTACTTGATCACGGTGGATGAGCTTTTTGCTGTGCTGCTAGATTCTGTTTGCCAGTATTTTGTTGAAAATTTTTGCATCAGTGTTCAGCAAGGATATTGGCCTGAAGTTTTCTTTTTCTTGTGGTATCTCTGTCAGGTTTGGGTATCAGGACGATGTTGGCCTCATAGAATGAGTTAGGGGGAAGTCCCTCCTCCTCGATTTTTTGGAATAGTTTCAGAAGGAATTGTACCAGCTCTTACTTGCACATCTGGTAAAATTTAGCTGTAAATCCATCTGGTCCTGGTTGGTAGGCTCTTTATTACTGACTCAATTTTAGAGTTAGTGGTCTGTTCAGGGATTCAGCTTCTTCCCGGTTCATTCTCGGGCTGGCATATGTGTCCAGGAATGTATTAATTTCTTCTAGATTTTCTAGTTTATGTGCATAGAAGTGTTCATAATATTCTCTGATGGTTGTTTGTATTTCTGTGGAATCACTGGTAATATCCCCCTTGTCGTTTCTGACTGTGTATATTTGAATTTTCTCTCTTTTCTAGTCTAGTTAGTGGTCCATTTTAGTAATTTTTTCAAAAAAACCTGCTCCTGAATTCACCAGTCTTTTGTATGGTGTTTTGTGTCTTTATTTTCAGTTCGGCTCTGATTTTGGTTCTTTCTTGTCGTCTGCTGGCTTTGGGATTTGTTTGCTTTTGGTTCTCCAGTTCTTTTAGTTGTGATATTACTTTGTTAACTTGAGATCCTTCTAACTTTTTGATGTGGGCATTTTAGTGCTATAAATTTCCCTCTTAACACTGCCTTAGCTGTGTTCTGGAGATTCTGGTGTGTTGTATCTTTGTTCTCATTCGTTTCAAAGAACTCCTGGATTTATGCCCTAATTTCATTATTTACCCCAAAGTCATTCATGAGTAGGTTATTCAATTTCCATGAAATTGTATGGTGTTGAGTGAATTTCTTAGTTTTGATTTCTAATTTGATTGTGCTGTGGTCCAAGAAATTGTTTGTTACGATTTCAGGATTTTTTGCATTTGCTGAGGAGTGTCTTACTTCCGATTATGTGATCCATTCTAGAGCATGTGCCATGTGGCAATGAGAAGAATGTAGACTCTGTTGGTTTTGGGTAGCAAGTTATGTAGATATCTATCAGGCCCATTTGATCCAGTGCTGAGTTCAGGACCTGAATAGTTTTGTTAATTTTCTGTCTCAATGATCTGCCTAATATTGTCAGTGGAGTGTTAAAGTCTCCCACTGTCTTTGTGTGGAAGTCTAAGTATCTTTAAAGTCTAAGTATCTTTAAAGATTTCTGAGAACTTGCTTTATGAATCTGGATGCTCCTGTGTTGAGTGCATATATATTTAGGAGAGTTAGATCTTCTTGTTGAATGGAACCCTTTACTGTTATGTAGTGGTCTTCTTTGCATTTTTTAATCTTTGTTGGTTTAAAGTCTGTTTTGTCAGAAACTAGGACTGCAATCCCTGCTTTTTCCTGTGTTCCATTTGCTTGGCAGATTTTTCTCCACCCCTTTATTTTAAGCCTATGTGTGCCATTGCATATGAAGCTGAATAACATTGGTTTGTCCATTTACCTGTCATTGAAATTTGGGTTTTTTCTACCTTTTGACTATTACACATAAATCTGCTGTAACATTCATATGCAAGTCTTTGTATTGACATAAAATATACAAGTCTTTGTATTGACATATTTCATCTTCTTTGGGTAAATACTTATGGGTAGAATCATTTAGTCATGTGGTAGGTATATGTTTAACATTTTATAAAACTGCCAAATTGTTTTCCAAAGTGAATACACCATTTTATATTCCAGTTAACAGTATTGAGAGCCCTAGTTCCTCTACAACTTCACCAATACTTGGTATAGTAAGTCTATTTTATTTTAACCATTTTAAAAGGTGTGTAGGGGTATCTCATTGTGGTTTTAACTTGCATTTCCCTAATGATGGTGAGCATCTTTTTGTATGCTTACTTGTGATCCATTTTTCTTCTTTGGTGAAGCTTTTGTTCAAATCTTTTACCCATTTTTAATTGGGATGTTTGTTTTCTTATTGTTGAGTTTGGAGAGTTATTTATATATTCCAGATACCAGTGCTTTGTTAGATATGTGATTGGCAAATATTTCCTCTCAGTCTGTGAAGTATCTTTTCCTTTTCTTAATAGTGTCCTTCAAAGAGCAGGAGAACCATTTTTTTTTTTTAATTTTTGATTTTTGTGAGTACATAGCAGGTGTAAATATTTATGGGGTACATGAGATGTATAAAAATCACATCATGGAAAATGGGGTGTCCATCCCTCAAGAATTTATCTGTTGTGTTACAAACAATCCAGTCACACTCTTTTAGTTATTTCAATATGTACAATTAAATTGTTTTTGACTATAGTCACCCTTTTGTGCTATCAAGTTGTATTAGTCCATTTTCACACTGCTATAAGATATTACCTGAGACTGGGTAAAATGTGCCTTTCACCTTCTGCCATGATTGTGAGGCCTCCCCAGCCATGTGGAACTGTGAGCCCATTAAACCTCTTTTTCTTTATAAACTGCCCAGTCTTGAGTATGTCTTTATCAGCAGCATGAAAATGAACTAATACAGTAAATTATACCAGTAGAGTGGGGCACTGCTGTAAAGATACCCAAAAATGTAGTAGCAACTTTGGAACTGGGTAATAGGCAGAGATTGGAACAATTTGGAGGGCCCAAAAGAAGACAAAAAAATGTGGAAACGTTTGGAACTTCCTGGAGACTTGTTGAATGGCTTTAACCAAAATGCTGATAATGATATGGACAACAAAATCCAGGCTGAGGTGGTCTCAGATGGAGATGAGGAACTTGTTGGGAATTGGAGTAAAGCTGACTCTTGCTATGTTTTAGTAAAGAGACTGGTGGCATTTTGCCCTTGCCCTAGAGACTTGTGGAACTTTGAACTTGAAGAAGATGATTTAGAGTACCTGGCAAAAGCAATTTCTAAACACCAAAGCATTCAAGAGGTAACTTGGGTGCTGTTAAAAGCATTGGGTTTTAAAAGAAAAACAACATAAATGTTCAGAAAATTTGCAGCCTGATGATGTGATAGAAAAGAAAACCTATTTTCTGAGGAGAAATTCAAGCCAGCTGCAGAAATTTGTATAAGTAATGAGGAGCAAAATGTTAATTGCCAAGACAATGGGGAAAATGTCTCCAGGGCATGTCACAGACATTTGTGGCAGCCCCTCCCATCACAGGCCTGGAGGCCTAGGAGGAAAAAATGGTTTTATAGGCTGGGCCCATGGCCCCCCTGCTGTGTGCAGCCTAGGGTTTTGGTGCCCTGCAACCCAGGCACTCTAGCCATGGCTAAAAGGGGCCATGGTACAACTCAAGCTATGGCTTCAGAGGGTGCAAGCCCCAAGCCTTGGCAGCTTCCATGGGGTGTTGAGCCTGTGGGTGCACAGAAGTCAAGCACTGAGGTTTGGGAACCTCAGCCTGTATTTCAGAGGATGCATGGAAATGCCTGGATATAGAGGCAGAAGTGTGCTGCAGGAGTGGAGCCCTCATGGAGCACTTCTGCTATGGTGGTGCAAATGGGAAACATAGGGTTGGAGCCCCCACACAGAGTCCCCACTGGGGCACTACTTAGTGGAGCTGTGAGAAGAGAGCTGCCATCTTGCAGACCCCAGAATGGTAGATCCACCGACAGCTTGCACTGTGCACTGGGAAAAGCTGCAGACACTCAACACCAGCCTGTGAAAGCAGCCTGGAGGGGTGCTATACCCTGCAAAAGCCACAAGGGCAGAGCTGCCCAAGGATGTGGGAGCTTACCTCTTGCATGAGCACGACCTGGATGTGAGACATGTAGTCAAAGGAGATCATTTTGGAGCTTTAAGATTTGACTGCCATATTGAATTTTGGACTTGCATGGGACCTGTAGCCCCTTCTTTTTGGTCAATTTCTCTTATTTGGAGTGGGCATATTTACCCAATGCCTGTACTGCCATTGTATCTAGAACATAACTAACTTTCTTTTGATTTTACAGGCTCATAGGCAGAAAGGACTTTCCTTGTCTCAGATAAGACTTTGGACTGTGGACTTTTGAATTAATGCTGAAATGAAGTAAGATTTTGGGTAATTGTACGGAAGACATGATTGGTTTTGAAATGTGAGGACATGAGATTTGGGAGGGGCCAGGTATGGAATGATATGGTCTGGCTATGTCCCCACACAAATCTCAGCTTGAATTGTAACAATCTCCACGTGCCAAGGGTGGGGCCAAGTGGAGATAACTGAATCATGGGGGCAATTTCCCCTATACTGTTCTTGTGGTAATGAATAAGTCTCACGAGATCTGATTGTTTTACAAATGGGAATTCCCCTGCACAAGTTCTGTCTTACCTGCTGCCATGTAAAACATGCCTTTTGCCTTCTGCCGTAATTGTGAAGCCTCCCTAACCATGTGGAACTGTGAGTCCATTAAACCTCTTTTTCTTTATAAATTACCCAGTCTCAAGTATGTCTTTATTAGCAGCATGAAAACTGACTAATGACTAGTGATGTTAATGACTCAACATCACTAATTATCAGGGAAATGGAAATCAGAACCACAATGTGATACCACCTTACTCCTACAAGAATGGTCATAATCAAAACATTTTAAAAAATCATAGATGTTGGCATGGATGTGGTGAAAAGGGAACACTTTTACACTGTTGGTGGTAATGTAAATTAGTATAACCACTATGGAAAACAGTGTGGACAATCCTTAAATAACTAAAAGTAGATCTACCATTTAATCCAGCAATCCCACTACTGGGTATCTATGCAGAGGAAATTAAGTCATTATACAAAAAAGATACTTGCACACACATGTTTATAGCAGCACGATTCACAATTGCAGAAATGTGGAACCAGTCCAAACACTTATCAATCAACAATTGGATAAAGAAAATGTGGTATATATATACCATGGAATACTACTCAACCATAAAAAGGAAGTAATGGCATGTGCAGCAACCTGGATGGAATTACAGACCATTATTCTAAGTGAAGTAACTCAGGAATGGAAAACCAATCATATATTCTCACTCATAAGTGGGAGCTAAGCTATGAGGATGCAAAGGCATAAGAATGATACAACGAACTTTGGGGACTTGGGGGAAATGGTGGGAGGGGGTTGAGAGATAAAATACTACACATCAGGTACAATGTACACTGTTCAGGTGATGGGTGCACCTAATCTAAGAAATCATCACTAAAGAACTTATTCATGTAACCAAACGCCTATTGAAAATTAAAAAAAAAATTAGGTGTGTGGCACTTCCCCTTCTCTCTCAGTCCTGCTCCTGCTATGTAAGATGCCTGCTCCTGCTTTGCCTTCTGCTATGAGGAAAAGCTTCCTGAGGCCTCCACAGAAGCAGATACTTCCATGCTTCCTCTACAGCCTGTGGAAACATGAGCCAATCAGACCTCTTTTCTTTTTTTATTTTATTTTTTTTTATTATACTTTAAGTTCTAGGGTACACGTGCATAACGTGCAGGTTTGTTACATATGTATACTTATGCCATGTTGGTGTGCTGCACCCATCAACTCGTCAGCACCCATCAATTCATCATTTATATCATGTATAACTCCCCAATGCAATCCCTCCCTCCTCCCCCCTCCCCCCTCCCCATGATAGGCCCCAGTGCGTGATGTTCCCCTTCCCGAGTCCAAGTGATCTCATTGTTCAGTTCCCACCTATGAGTGAGAACATGCGGTGTTTGGTTTTCTCTGTAAATGCCCATAGTTTCCAGTTAACTTTTGATATACAGAGAGTATACTCGGCCTTCTATAGTTCTCTCATTTTCAGTGTATCCTCCTATCAAATTTTTGGCTTGTGCACTGCATGCCCCTAGCGAAACCCCAACCTAGCAATGCTGTGGATTTTAGCATTCATTTCCTACCAAGTTTGTTAATTTTATGGAAGTCACCACTCCAAATCGAGTCATCCTCTGGTAATGTCTTAGTTGAATGAGTTAAACTTTTTAAAGAAAATGATATAAACCTATACTTAATAAAGATGATAAGATCAAGTATATTAATAGATGAAGAGAACAAATGGGCTAAAAAATGTTAAGGAAACACATTCAGACAGAATAAGATAGACATATGTCTAGAATGACAGACTTTCATGATAGTAACTTCACTTTGGATTACTTCAAAGCTATTGCCAAGCTGAAGTGTATTTGTAACTCTGTGCAGATATATGCTGTTTTGATATTCATGACATAAAAGATGAGATGAATATGATGAATGACATAAAATGAATTAAGTTGGGATCTGCACAGATGCGGCTCATGGTTCAGTGAGTTCTTACCACTACTGTAACTGGTGGCCACTGATGTCAGGGAAAAATTGTTTTGGATATTTATTTTCTGCAGAGATGGTAGAATTCATAAAAGCATTCTATTTACCAATCATGGCCAGAGCCCACAAGTCAGCTGCTTCTGTTTTTAGCCAGGTACAAAAATAAATTGGTAAAGTGCCTTAATTCAAGTTTCAGCAAATTCCATATAAGTACTGATAAAAATTTAAATCATGAGCTATTCCAAGTTTATTTTCAATATAGAAATAATTCTTCCTAAGAACTCTCTGGGGAATTTGGGCTCTCAGAGAACAAAGAAACAAGATATACTCATGTGTATTCTACTTGGTGCCTAAGATGTGAGGTCTCTTTTTCCCCCATTCAGCCAGCACCACATAAAAGCAGGAACCAAAGACCTCACAGTATTCACAGTCTTCATCTTGAATCACGTTCCATAATCCATCTCTCACCACACACCCCAACCATCTTCTCTCTATTCTGTACTTGCCGTCAGTTGATGTTGCCTTTGACCACCCAATGTTAAAGTCTCATCTAGTCTGGTCTCACCCTTGGAAGCCTGAAATTCAACATACAGCTTTCAACTGGCATCCTTTCCAGGTTTCACTAAGTCCTGTCAGTTGGACAATCAATCCTGTAAGGGATTTAAAAGTTGGGAGGAAAGTAAGATTTTGTTAGAGGAATGCTGTGGTCCTGATATATTAACAATATTAGCAACCGCCAACATTGGCCCTCTAATGAGGGCCCATCTGCAGCCACCATTTAACAACCCTCCAACCAGGTAGAATAACGTATTTGCTTTTATTTGTGCCTCTAGATCTGTTGACAGATGCTCACCACTGAGGTAGAGAGGTTATTAGGATCCACAGGAAGCCACATGTCAGAGTCATATTGCTCACATCTGCTCTTATTGTGTCGTGATTTATCTTTCGTCACCTACTAAAGAGCACGGCGAGAAAAGGGTCATGGAGAGGCAGCATTCTGGAGTCAAGCTGACCTAGGTTGAAATCTTGATTCTGTCACTCCTCAGATACGAGACATCAGGCAAATGCATTAAATGCTCTGAACTCTGATTTCCTAAATATGTCCTTAATAAATAGTGGCTAAAATAGCACCCAGACTTCTGACTCTCTGCCCAGACTTGTCAATGAAGAGCTCTGTGGTCACTCTCTATCATCCAGGTGCCAAGGCCATCTTAAATATCCAATCTCTGTGGGTCTCTGAGGGAACCTGCACATAATACTCCTGGCCAGTTTGGATCTCCTGAGCTGGAATATCCCCTAAATTCCTGGATTTCTGTGTATGGTACTCCTCTTTTGGTTCTCACATCACTGAATCACTCTGTTCTGGCTGTTCATCTCATCTGGGAGCCCAATAATACTGTCAAGGAAAGGGGCTCAGCATTATCTGCCACCATCAGGGGACTTCTACTCTAGGGAAAGGAGCTGTTATTGCCCCAGATTTAGCCTCCTTCCAGTAATCAACTCTGAGTACCAAATAATTTTGAGCTCACCTTGCTCTTTGCTCAAAAATGCAGTTTAGTACTTGGCCTTTATGGAAGACCACAATTTCAGTGCTTCAACAAAATTCCAGGAAAGTCCCCGATATACCTCCAAAGAAAGGACAGGCTACCCACTGAATCCTCTTTTACCTGATGGCTTGGGTGCCTGGGCTTATGAGAAGGTGGAAGAAGTGCTCTACCTATACTGTCTGGCTGTCTGTTAGTCTAACTCATCTCTGGTGGTCTCATTTTAGTGGTTGAATGATGTTCAATTGCTTTAGCCCTTCACTTTTCATAATATGGTAATATTGATAATAAAATGAACCTATCCAGCTAGGTGCAGTCACACTTCTTGCCCTGAACTTACAAAGCCTCACCCATATTCCCATACTCTTTCCAGATAAGACTCCTCTTCATTTTCTATCCTTGCCTGGAGTTAGAGTGGATTTCTCATGCCCTAGCTAGACTTGTTCCCTGGTTTTCAGCAGTTTTCCTGACACATCCCACCCGTTTGGCCCTTCATTTTCTTTAGTTTACTATTATTTTTCCTCTTCATTATTCTCCTGCTTTATTTGTTCTTCCTAGTCCCAGTAAGCAGAGCAACTAGAGGGTCCAACAGGGTACCCTCATGTAGTGGAGGTATGGATAGTGACTGACAGTGAACCTGCAGGTCACCTGCTCGTGGCACCTGCTTTGTAATTCAAAGGTGAAGTCTGTGCTTTGATACACAAAAGTGCTGCCTTGGCTTTACCACTAACTCCCTTTTAACTTCTGGCCCATATCCAAAAGGGTTCTTTTTCTCCCTCCCCCAAACCCATCCTGCCCGGTCCTGCTTTGTGCAGCAATTTTCCTACAAGCAATGCTTCTGAATATGCTTTTTGTGCCACATTGTTTCAGACTGTAGGAAGCCAGCCTAAGCAGTGTTGATGCATCCTGATGTTTTCCAGCCAAACATCTAATTGAGTTGATTTCTATGACATTTCAAAGCCACCCACTCAACTTCAAATTTTTAAAAAGTTGGAATTGGCACCTCTCTTTTCTGTTGCCACCTAAACAAAACTCAGCACGCACCACATTTTTCTTTGGAGAAAACAATAACCCTCTGAGTATAAGGATGGCTGTTAGAATATAACGTATAAAATCATTGAGACACATGCAAGCATCACACTTCTCTCTATATAAGATTTAAGTCATTTCCAGTTAAGGTGAAAGTTCTACCTGGACTTCAACAGAGGCTGAAGATCTGCTCAACTTTTCCCACTCACTGCTAAATTCCCAGCACATATCAAACAAACTCTGATTAAATAGAGTTCCCAATATGGCACATGTGAAATGAAGGGTATTTGCAGTGGGACAAATTGCTGGATCACCGAGATCAAGCACTGAGCCAAATCAAGCACACGTGGTAATAAGCAAAAGAATGGCAGCAGTATTTGAAATCTTACGACAAAAAGTAAAAAAGAACTGTCCAAAATATAACTAGGGTTCTAGCTGCTCTATTATCAACCACGTGCAGGGAAAATAGAAAGCAGGGTCGATATATTATGCACTTACTGTGAAAAGAAAGCAGGCAGGATTAGCAAGACTTAACATCTTATCTAGTTACTGTGAATTTTCAGTTAAAGATTTCAAAAATTAATAGAGTGTAGATGAAAGCCTTTTTTGCCCATTGTATCAGGGGTACTATCCCTGATATCTGGGCCTGAAATCTGACTCCAAGATGTTTTAGCTGTGTTATCTTTGGCAAATTACTTAATCTCTTTGGTCTCTGTTTCTTCATTTGTAGGAAGGGAATAATAATGATAACAAACTTTAACATTGTCGTAGGGATTCATTGAGATACGGTATTGGAAGAGCTTAGCATAGCACCCATTATAAAGTTCAACGACTGCTAACTATGATTATGATTACGAGTATGATTTTTACAATGCAAATGTTAGCTTTGATGGCTTTTCAAATGTGGCCCTGGCCAGAGAATCATCACGAATAGTTAGGATCAGCAGAGGGAGTCAGTTTCCCCATGAGTGGGCATTGGGAGGACCAAGTTTGTGAGGGGATGATGTTTATAAAAGTGGGTCAAGTCCTGTGAATTTCATGGGCCTATTGCCTTTTCTGTGGGCCTGGACAGTTTTCAATCCCTTTTGCAAATTGTGGTGGTAAAAGTAGCTAGCTGCCAATTCCCTCTGGCCCTCACCATCTTTCTTATGATTGAAGCAGGCCAGATGTGGTGGGTCACAGTAATCCCAGTGCTTTGGGAGGCCAAGGCAGGATCACTTGAAGCCAGGAGTTTGAGCTCCGCATGGGCAACAAAGCAAGATCCTGTCTCTACAAAACATTTGAAAATTAGCCAGGCATGGTAGCTCATGTTTGTAGTCCTAGCTACTTTGGAGGCTGAGGCAGAAAGATCACTTGCGCCTGGGAGTTGGAAGCTGCAGTGAACTATAATCGTGCCACTGCACTCCGGTCTGGGTAGAGATCTTGTTTCTTAAAAAAAAAAAAAAAAAAAAAAAAAAAAAAAATATGCGATCAAGGCAAAGGTCTGAATCTTGATAGGAACATTGCCTTATCAGACTGCAGAGTCCTGCCTACAAAGCTAAGGCACATTTTATTTTACGGGGGCCTTATTTTTGTCAAATGTTTTCCAGCCGTGAGATACGGGGCTGATGTATTTGTTGACTCCTTTCTTGAAAGAGAATAGGAAAATGGAAATTCAGCCTCCAGGCCTCTTCACAGCCTCCACCTCTAAGGATGACGCCCCTCTCATGAGCAAAAGAGGCCTTCACCTACTTCAGGAGTCTCAAACTCAAAAGCCTATAGTGGCACAGGAAGAAATGAAATAAGCCAGGAGATCTGCAAGCCTTGTGATGACATGAGAGCTTGCATCTCTTTAGAGGGAAGCTCTGGCCAGTCGCTTTCATTGAAAAATATAGATCCTGTGATGTTGTATCATCCAATTTGCAGAGAAAACCTACAAATCTAGATTTTTAGATTGAATCTCCCAATTTCTAACTGTTGGCAAATATTCAAGTTTTTAAAAACACCACGTGAGCCCAGGGAACAAATATTTCTATTTGTCAGACATGGACTAAGGATTGACAAATTGTGACACTTCTCTACATGGTACAATTTCAGGTTCCTGAGGAGGTTCCTTCTGACCCCAAACATGTCCCTTACCTTCTGCTACTCCTCTAGAAGCCCAGCAGTCTTTCCCATGTCTAAGGCCTCTCTTTCAAGACACAAAATCCCCCTTGTGGGGAGCATATTGAGCACTCATCACTCATTCGCTGGTTAGACTATGTTAGTTCACCACATCCACTTAGGGAATGCAGGAAAGGCGAAGTTGTAGAGGTGGGTGGGAGTCGAGAGTCCAGTGGTATGAACACCCAGAATTCTTTCCTCTGATACTCACTAGCTGTTGTAACTACAAGGAAATAACTTCTTTGGCATTCACTTTCTTTTATTGTGAAAAGGAGATATATAATTGCTACCTCATGGAATTGTGGTAATAATCTAGTGGAATAACATATAATGAATGCCCAGCCTCCTGTAGACTGTCCTTAAATATAAGTTTAATCTGGGCAAGAAGAAGGAATGATGTTCTGGTGCTCCAGGGAAGTTGTAAAGTTGGAGTGTGGTCACAGAGGACCTCTTAGAAGAGAGGTGAAAAGGGTTGGAAGGCAGGAGGGAGCTTTGAGCAATCAAAGCATATCATTCTCTGGCTAGCAGCCCAGCTAGTACAAGTAGATAATGTACTAAGGGAGAAACAGTCACTAAAATAATACGCCACGAATGCAGCCGGTTATACTGACCTGCATTCGAAGCTTACACAAGTCTAACTCATCCTTCCAATATTTTTGGCCACTATAGACTTGTTTTTCTCAATTGTTTCTTTGATTTTTTTATTCAAATCAGTATTCCATACCTGTATTTCTTACTTCTATAACACCTAAGTGAATTGTAAGCCAAATCCTTTGCTTTATGGAAAAAAATGAAAACAACAAAACCTCTTAATGTTTTGTGCTGCACATAACTCAGGAGACATCATAGAGAAGAAATTTTAATCAGAATGAAACCATGTTGGGATGTATATGGCCAGGACAGGATTGTAGAGTTGGGGAAGGGATGGGAGATGGACACAAAGCTGCATCAATAAGACAAAGGAAAATGACAAGTGAACTGAGTGTTTTAAAATCACATATCTGCGGGTTGACTTTGTAAAAATGCCCTCATGCCTATAATGAAGATATCATAAAAAGGCAAGAGAAATCATGGGCCACATACCAAAAACACATTTCCAGATCTTAGTTTCTATCCCATGCCATTGTTTAGCTTATTCCAGCAACAGGAGCCTGCAGACTTGTCTGTTTTAATAGTTCACAAAGAAGGAGACTGGATTTTATACAGGAGGCAGACCACAGGGAGACATGGTTCCCAGTTGAGCACTAAAATTCCCACCAACCCCCGCCATAAAAACACACACAAATGTGACTGTGCATGCATATACATATTTATGCATATAGCCAAAGTGCTTTGAATTTGTGTTACTATATCTGACAAATAAAGATGGGCCAAATCTCCACACTCTGTGTGTTTTATGTGGTTGGTCTCTTGTCTGAGGCAAAAGATCAGGCAGGATGTTAACCAGGGGTCCAGATGTAGCTTTTCAGAAAAACACATTCCTTAGCTTGGCTTCTGTATGCCTTAGTTGCCGAGATCCACTCTTCTGTGTTCAACCCAGCCTCACTGTACCAACCCTTCCCCTGCCTCATCTCAAATGGCCACCACAGTGGTTGGCTTTTATGCTGGAGCAGAAAAAATGAAAGCCTTGAGAATATATGCTCTGCTCCACAGGTAACTGGAGAAGACACGTCAAATGCAATCCACTTCCATATCTCAATTTCTCTACGTATGTAAGTTATTTTTGCAGAAAATGTTGTCTAAAGAACTCTCATCACAGCATTTGTACAAATATGGCCATAATTCCTGAGGTTTGGATCTCTGATAGAACAGGTGTTGTGTTCAGTTTGATTGTCTACAATCTCAGATGACAAAACTGGCCACACTGTTAAGGGACTGCCTTAATTTTATTAAATTCAAGCAATGTTTTGTTTGGGAATTTCAAAATTGAAAACAAATACAGGCTGACCCTTTAAGAAACCTGATTTAATCTGGCACAAAGCCCAGAAATCTGTATTTTATAACAAGCGAATTGAGTGTTTCTGATGCAAAGAGTTCCCTGAGCTTACTTTGGGAAACACTGCTGTTTGCCATCTACATCAGCAGTTCTCAAATATTTGGAGCCCAGAATTTTTTTGCATTTTCAAAAATTATTGAGGATCGTAATGAGCTTTGGTTAATGTAGATTATATTTATTGATAGTTGTTATATTAAAATAAAAACGGAAATTTGAAAAATGTTAATTTATGAATTCACTTTGAAATAACAATAATAAACATATTATAAGTTAATATAAGTTAAATATTTTATGAAAAATTGCTACTTTTTTTGTGAAGCAAAAGAATTAGTGAGAAGAATAACATTATTTTACATTTTCAAATCTCTTTACTGTCTGGATTAATAAAAGACAGCTGGGGCCAGGTACAGTGGCTCATGACTATAATCCCAGCAATTTAGGAGGCCGAGGTGGGCGGATCACAAGGTCAGGAGTTTGAAACTAGCCTGGCCAACGTAGTGAAACTGTCTCTACTAAAAATACAAAAATTAGCTGGGCATAGTGGTGTGCGCCTGTAGTCCCAGCTACTCAGGAGGCTGAAGCAGGAGAATCGCTTGAACTCAGGAGTTGGAGGTTGTGGTGAGCCGAGAGCGTGCCACTGCATTCCAGCCTAGGCAGCAGAGTGAGACTCCATCTCAATAAATAAATAAATAAAAATAAAAGGCACCTGGATTCTCATATCTGCTTCTAAATTCTAGCTGTTGCAATATGCTGTCTTGATCAAAGTATATATGTTAAAAAAAAATCCAGCTTACACAAACGTGTTGGATAAAGGAGGGGGTATTTTAGTAGCCTTTTTAGATAATTGTGAATATTCTTTGATACTATACCAAAATGCGAGTGGTAGATGCAGAAAGGTTACTTGCAACATAGATCTGAGACCTATGAGTGCTTCATCGTCTGTTACATTAAAATTCGTTGTTTTATTTTGTACTTGAAATATGTATTTTTTTACTCACAAATGACTTTGTAGAACTATGAATTGGTCATCTGGAAAATATTGGTTCAGATTATGCAGATCTTTCAATTGTTGACACATTTTATTATCTAAATTTTTGAATCATATTTGTTAATATAAATAGCAATCTCATCAGAAAATGTCTTTACATATTGGGAAGCTGACAAACTCATGGTGGCAGATACAAGGTTTCCAAAATTCCAATTTTTTCTTGAAAGCTGGAATTTTATCTTTGGCAACACATATTGCCAGTTGTTTTCCTTGAAATAACAAGCTCACTTTGTTCATTTTCAAGAAAATATCTGCCAAATACCCAAATCTGAACAACCATGATTTATCTGTCAGTCATTCATTCAGGTGAAAATGGTCGTCCATGAAAAAAGTAGCTAGTTAAGCTACAACTCAATTGCACACGTACTTTTCCTTGAGACAGCGTTTGAGTTTGAATACACAGTAGAAGTGCCTTATGCATACTTTCCACTTTACCATGCAGAATATTAAAATAAAATAAAGCAAAATAAAATAAGAATGTACAGGCTCAGAGTTTTCTTGCATTAATTCAAGCTCATGTTTGAGAATTCTGAAGCACTGAGCGCTCCTGATACCTCTGGTCAGATGAAAGTCTAATGTCTACTGGGGGGTAGAATTATAACATATGAAAAAAAAAAAAGAATTATAACATATGAATTTGGTGGGAAAAGACACAATTCACTCTGTGATTTGCTGTCTAGGGATAAATTATAAAAATTCACCTCAAAAGAAATTGTCTAGGTTATAAGTGGCTCACCCCATTTTAGAAGAAACTATCAAAATCTGGAGAAACACTGTCAACAATAACAATAGAAAATATACACCAATAAAGAACACCTTCTCACAACAGTGGCCAGATTCTGTAGGCACTCAAGTCTAATTTGGTGGGCCTTATGTTAATTAACTTGGTTTAATTATTCTGCAATGTATACAAATATTGAAACATCACATTGGGAGGGGAGACAAGATGGCTGACTAGAGGCAGCCAGGAGGAACATCCCCAATAAAAAGACTGGGACGTTGGGAACACTGGCACACTCCAAGCAGATCTTCAGAAGGAAGGCATCAAAAGTGGATGGAGGGAGAACTCAGTTGCTGGGCTGAAGGGGGAGGAAGCTAGGAACGCTGCATATGGCTACCAAGCACCGGGATTTGTTCCTGGCCCACAGCAACTCCTGGGGAAGGGGTGAGTTGAACAGGTGAGCAGTGGCCCACTCTTGTCACAAACCTCTGGAATCCTGGCAGCGGGAGACCCCACAACCCCCATGGACACTTAAGCTGGCAGCGAGAGCTCCTTAAGAGAGGTGGCAAGGGCAGGATTCCAGCCTCTTCAGAGCCCAGAGAGTTTGGTGCTGGAATGTCCGTGATGGAGCATGGCCAGGGATACTCCTCCCCCAAGGCTTGCCACACTCCTTCAAGAGACTTTATGCTTAGGGTGATTATCAGATCTGGACAGAGCAGGGTGGTCTTGCCCATGCAATGGGGCCAGTCCAGTATAAGTGCCTCCTGTCTTCTGACCTCTCCCGGGGCCCCAGCCTGGCCATGCCTGCTTGCAGTGCAGCAGATGCCCAACCAGGGTGCTTCTGGGGGGCCATCTTCGTAGCTTCTTTGCTGGCAAACCACACCTGACCATCAGAGAACTCCAGAAGATGTCCAACTCCATTGATGTCCACCACTCCACACACCGTAGCCTCCCCCAACCACTGTGCTGGCCAATAACTGTCCCCCCACTGCTTTGCCAGCATGCAGGGGCAGGTGATCCTCACCTGCCCTCCCTTGTGAGGGTGCATGTGCACGCACACCCCGTCACACCACTGCTGCCAGCCTGAGTGCACCCACTGTGTGTCACACCTTGCTGCTAATGCACAAGCACCTGCCTGCATCATCATCACCAGCACAAACACATGTATAGATACTGGCAACCATGCCCCACCATGCCACTGCCAGTGCAAACACCCAGGAATGCTGACAATGCCACCCCCTGCATGCTGCCCCTGCCATGGCCAGTGCAAATGTGTGCATAGATGCCAGTGGTCCCACTGCCCACCAACACACCACCACCACCACTGCTACCATGGGTTTGAGCATGCAGAGCAATGCAGCATCCCCACTCCCACTAGTACCTTGCCCCAACTGATGCACATGCATCCTGCTGTGCTGCCACAGCTGCTGGCACTCATGAGCCACTACCCCTGTAAAGCACTTTGGCTGCTACCACTCGTTGAATCGTTGTGGCCAGGAGAACAGGAATACCTCAGCCCCTCCACAGGTTCCTAACTTCTAGGGACTAGAGAAAAAAGCTAGGGGCCCAGTACTAGGCCCCCAGAATTACAGTATGCAGCCCAGGAGTACCGAGCTGAGCACTGGCCCCCTAAAATCTTCCAGAAAGGAAGTCAGTTGACTAAACCCATGATTTACCATAATTAAACCCTCAAGGGCATCAAAGATGTGGTATAAGGTGGGTTTTATCAAAGATGAAAGCAAAAAAAAAAAAAAAAAAAAAAAAAAAAAACTATCCTAAGGACAGCAACTTCAAAGACTGAAGGAACATTAGACTCCACAGATGAAAAAGAAGCAGTGCAAGAACATTGGCAACTCAAAAAGCCAGAGTGTCTTCTTACCTCCGAATGACCACACTAGTTCCCTAGCAATTGTTCTTAACCAGGATGAAATGACTGAAATGACAGAAGTAAAATTCAGAACATGGATAAGAATGAAGGTCATCAACAACAACAAAAAAGCAGCAGAACCTCTGCTGAGGCAAACGACTCTGTCTGACAGCTTTGAAGAGAGCAGTGGATCTCCCAACACGGAGGTTGAGATCTGAGAAGGGACAGACTGCCTGCTCAAGTGGGTCCCTGACCCCTGAGTAGCCTCACTGGGAGACATCCCCCACTAGGGGCAGTCTGACACCCCACACCTCACAGGGTGGAGTACACCCCTGAGAGAAAGCTTACAAAGTAAGAATTGGACAGGTACAGTCGCTGTTCAGCAATATTCTATCTTCTGCAACCTCTGCTGCTGATACCCAGGCAAACAGGGTCTGGAGTGGACCTCAAGCAATCTCCAACAGACCTACAGCTGAGGGTCCTGACTGTTAGAAGGAAAACTATCAAACAGGAAGGACACCCACACCAAAACCCCATCAGTACGTCACCATCATCAAAGACCAAAGGCAGATAAAACCACAAAGAAGGGGAAAAAGCAGGGCAGAAAAGCTGGAAATTCAAAAAATAAGAGCGCATCTCCCCCGGCAAAGGAGCGCAGCCCATCGCCAGCAACGGATCAAAGCTGGTCAGAGAATGACTTTGACGAGATGAGAGAAGAAGGCTTCAGTCCATCAAACTTCTCAGAGCTAAAGGAGGAATTACGTACCCAGCGCAAAGAAACTAAAAATCTTGAAAAAAGAGTGGAAGAATTGAAAGCTAGACTAATTAATGCAGAGAAGGTCATAAACGAAATGGCAGAGATGAAAACCATGACATGAGAAATACGTGACAAATCCACAAGCTTCAGTAACCAACTCGATCAACTGGAAGAAAGAGTATCAGCGATTGAGGATCAAATGAATGAAATGAAGTGAGAAGAGAAACCAAAAGAAAAAAGAAGAAAAAGGAATGAACAAAGCCTGCAAGAAGTATGGGATTATGTAAAAAGACCAAATCTACGTCTGATTGGGGTGCCTGAAAGTGAGGGGGAAAATGGAACCAAGTTGGAAAACACTCTTCAGGATATCATCCAGGAGAACTTCCCCAACCTAGTAGGGCAGGCCAACATTCAAATTCAGGAAATACAGAGAACGCCACAAAGATACTCCTCCAGAAGAGCAACTCCAAGACATATAATTGCCGGATTCACCAAAGTTGAAATGAAGGAAAAAATGTTAAGGGCAGCCAGAGAGAAAGGTCGGGTTACCCACAAAGGGAAGCCCATCAGACTAACAGCAGATCTCTCGGCAGAAACTCTACAAGCCAGAAGAGAGTGGGGGCCAATATTCAACATTCTTAAAGAAAAGAATTTTCAACCCAGAATTTCATATCCAGCCAAACTAAGTTTCATCAGTGAAGGAGAAATAAAATCCTTTACAGATAAGCAAATGCTTAGAGATTTTGTCACCACCAGGCCTGCCTTACAAGAGACCCTGAAGGAAGCCCTAAACATGGAAAGGAACAACGGGTACCAGCCATTGCAAAAACATGCCAAAACGTAAAGACCATCGAGGCTAGGAAGAAACTGCATCAACTAACGAGCAAAATAACCAGTTAATATCATAATGGCAGGATCAAGTTCACACATAACAATATTAACCTTAAATGTAAATGGACTAAATGCTCCAATGAAAAGACACAGACTGGCAAACTGCATAAAGAGTCAAGACCCATCAGTCTGCTGTATTCAGGAGACTCATCTCACATGCAGAGACATACATAGGCTCAAAATAAAGGGATGGAGGAAGATCTACCAAGCAAATGGAGAACAAAAAAAAGCAGGGGTTGCAATACTAGTCTCTGGTAAAACAGACTTTAAACCATCAAAGATCAAAAGAGACGAAGAAGGCCATTACATAATGCTAAAGGGATCAATTCACCAGGAAGAGCTAACTATCCTAAATATATATGCACCCAATACAGGAGCACCCAGATTCATAAAGCAAGTCCTTAGAGACTTACAAAGAGACTTAGACTCCCATACAATAATAATGGGAGACTTCAACACTCCACTGTCAACATTAGACAGATCAACGAGACAGAAAGTTAACAAGGATATCCAGGAATTGAACTCATCTCTGCACCAAGCAGACCTAATAGACATCTATAGAACTCTCCACCCCAAATCAACAGAATATACATTCTTCTCAGCACCACATCGCACTTATTCCAAAATTGACCACATAATTGGAAGTAAAGCACTCCTCAGCAAATGTACAAGAACAGAAATTATAACAAACTGTCTCTCAGACCACAGTGCAATCAAACTAGAACTCAGGACTAAGAAACTCAATCAAAACCGCTCAACTACATGGAAACTGAACAACCTGCTCCTGAATGACTACTGAGTACATAACGAAATGAAAGCAGAAATAAAGATGTTCTTTGAAACCAATGAGAACAAAGATACAACATACCAGAATCTCTGGGACACATTTAAAGCAGTGTGTAGAGGGAAATTTATAGCACTAAATGCCCACAAGAGAAAGCAGGAAAGATCTAAAATTGACACTCTAACATCACAATTGAAAGAACTAGAGAGGCAAGAGCAAACACATTCAAAAACTAGCAGAAGGCAAGAAATAACTAAGATCAGAGTAGAACTGAAGGAGATAGAGACACAAAAAACCCTCCAAAAAATCAATGAATCCAGGAGTTGGTTTTTTGAAAAGATCAACAAAATTGACAGACCACTAGCAAGACTAATAAAGAAGAAAAGAGAGAGAAATCAAATAGACGCAATAAAAAATGATAAAGGGGATATCACCACCGACCCCACAGAAATACAAACTACGATCAGAGAATACTATAAACACCTCTACGCAAATCAACTAGAAAATGTAGAAGAAATGGATCATTTCCTGGACACTTACACTCTCCCAAGACTAAACCAGGAAGAAGTTGAATCCCTGAATAGACCAATAGCAGGCTCTGAAAGTGAGGCAATAATTAATAGCCTACCCACCAAAAAAAGTCCAGGACCAGATGGATTCACAGCTGAATTCTACCAGAGGTACAAGGAGGAGCTGGTACCATTCCTTCTGAAACTATTCCAATCCATAGAAAAGGAGGGAATCCTCCCTAACTCTTTTTATGAGGCCAACATCACCCTGATACCAAAGCCTGGCAGAGACACAACAAAAAAAGAGAATTTTAGACCAATATCCCTGATGAACATCGATGCAAAAATCCTCAATAAAATACTGGCAAACCGGATTCAGCAGCACATCAAAAAGCTTATCCACCATGATCAAGTGGGCTTCATCCCTGGGATGCAAGGCTGGTTCAACATTCGCAAATCAATAAACGTAATCCAGCATATAAACAGAACCAAAGACAAGAACCACATGATTATCTCAATAGATGCAGAAAAGGCTTTTGAGAAAATTCAACAGCCCTTCATGTTAAAAACGCTCAATAAATTTGGTATTGATGGAATGTAACTCAAAATAATAAGAGCTATTTATGACAAACCCACAGCTAATATCATACTGAATGGGCAAAAACTGGAAAAATTCCCTTTGAAAACTGGCACAAGACAAGGATGCCCTCTCTCACCACTCCTATTCAACATAGTGTTGGAAGTTCTGGCTAGGGCAATCAGGCAAGAGAAAGAAATCAAGGGTATTCAGTTAGGAAAAGAAGAAGTCAAATTGTCCCTGTTTGCAGATGACATGATTGTATATTTAGAAAACCCCATTGTCTCAGCCCAAAATCTCCTTAAGCTGATAAGCAACTTCAGCAAAGTCTCAGGATACAAAATGAATGTGCAAAAATCACAAGCATTCTTATACACCAGTAACAGACAAACGGAGAGCCAAATCAGGAATGAACTTCCATTCACAATTGCTTCAAAGAGAATAAAATACCTAGGAATCCAACTTACAAGGGATGTAAAGGACCTCTTCAAGGAGAACTACAAACCACTGCTCAGTGAAATAAAAGAGGACACAAACAAATGGAAGAACATACCATGCTCATGGATAGGAAGAATCAATATCGTGAAAATGGCCATACTCCCCAAGGTTATTTATAGATTCAATGCCATCCCCATCAAGCTACCAATGAGTTTCTTCAGAGAACTGGAAAAAACTGCTTTAAAGTTCATATGGAACCAAAAAAGACCCCGCATTGCCAAGACAATCCTAAGTCAAAAAAACAAAGCTGGAGGCGTCATGCTACCTGACTTCAAACTATACTACAAGGCTACAGTAACCAAAACAACATGGTACTGGTACCGAAACAGAGATACAGACCAATGGAACAGAACAGAGTCCTCAGAAATAATACCACACATCTACAGCCATCTGATCTTTGACAAACCTGAGAGAAACAAGAAATGGGGAAAGGATTCCCTATTTAATAAATGGTGCTGGGAAAATTGGCTAGCCATAAGTAGAAAGCTGAAACTGGATCCTTTCCGTACACCTTATACAAAAATTAATTCAAGATGGATTAGAGACTTAAATGTTAGAACTAAAACCATAAAAACCCTAGAAGAAAACCTAGGAAATACCATTCAGGACATAGGCATGGGCAAGGACTTCATGTCTAAAACACCAAAATCAACGGCAACAAAAGCCAAAATTGACAAATGGGATCTAATTAAACTAAAGAGCTTCTGCACAGCAAAAGAAACTACCATCAGAGTGAACAGGCAACCTACAGAATGGGAGAACATTTTTGCAATCTACTCATCTGACAAAGTGCTAATATCCAGAACCTACAAAGAACTCAAACAAATTTATAAGAAAGAAGCAAACAACCCCATCAAAAAGTGGGCAAAGGATATGAACAGACACTTCTCAAAAGAAGACATTCATACAGCCAACAGACACATGAAAAAATGCTCATCATCACTCGCCATCAGATAAATGCAAATCAAAATCACAATGAGATACACAATGAGAATAGAGAGCCCAGACATAAAGCCACATAACCACAACCATCTGATCTTGAACCAAGTCAACAAAAACAACAAATGGGGAAAGGACTTCATATTCCATAAATGGTACTGGGATAACTGGCTAGCCATATGCAGAAGAATGAAACTGGACCCTTTCCTTGCACCATATTAAAAAATCAACTCAGGATAGATTAAATACTTAAATGTAAAGCCAAAAACTATAAAAGCCCTGGAAGTAAATCTGGGAAATACCATTCTGGACAAAGGTCTAGGCAAAGATTTCATGAGAAGATGCCAAAAGCAATTGCAACAAAAACAAAAATTGACAAATGTGATCTAATTAAAGAGCTTCTGTGCAGCAAAATAAACTATCAACAGGATAAACAGACAACCCACAGAATGAGAGAAAATATTTGTAAACTATGCATCCGACCAAGGTCTAATGTCTAGTATCTATATGGAACTTAAGCATACTAACAACCAAAAAACAACTCCATTAAAATGTGGGCAAAAGGCCGGGCACAGTGGTTCATGCCTGTAATCCCAGCATTTTGGGAGGCCGAGGCGGGCAGATTACTTGACGCCACGAATAGGAGACCAGCCTGGGCAATACATTGAAATCCCATCTCTACTAAAAATAGAAAAAATTAGCCAGGCGGGGTGGTGTGTGCCTGTAATCCCAGATACTCAGGAGGCTGAGGCAGGAAAATTGCTTGAACTCGTGAGGCAGAGGTTGCAGTGAGCCAGGATCATGCCACTGCACTCCAGCATGGGTGACAGAGTGAGACTCTGTCTCAAAAAGAAAACAATACCAGACCAGCATAGTGGCTTATGACTATAATCCTAGCATTTGGGAGGCTGGGGCATGAGAATCACTTGAACCTGGGAGGCAGAGGTTGCAGTGAACCAAGATCATGCCACTGCACTCCATGCACTCCAGCCTGGGCAACAGAGCAAGACTCTGTCTCAAAAAAAAAAAAAAAAAAAAAGGTAGGCAAAGCACATGAACACACACTTCTCAAAAGAAGACATACATGCAGCCAACAATCATGTAAAAACATGCTCAACATCACTAATCATTAGAGAAATGCAAATCAAAACTACCATGAGATACCATCTCACACTGTTCAGAATGGCTATTATCAAAAAGTCAAAAAGTATCAGATGTTGGTGAGGGTACAGAGAAAAGGGAACGCTTATACACTGCTCTTGGGAATGTAAGTTAGTTCAATCATTATAGAAAGCACTTTAGTGATTTTCCAAGAACTTAAAAGAAAACTACCATTCAACTCAGTAATCCCATTATTGGGTATATACCCAAAGGAATATAAATTGTTCTAGCATAAAGGCACATGCGTGTGTATGTTCACTGCAGCACTATTCACAATAGCAAAGACATGGAATCAATCTAAATGCCTATCAATGGGATACTGGATAAAGAAAATGTGCTACCTACACACCATGGAATACTACATAGCTATAAAAAAGAATGAGATCATATCCTTTTTAACAACATGGATGAAGCTGGAGATCATTATCCTATGTCCACTAACACAGGAACAGAAAGCAAAATACCTCATGCTCTCACCTGTAAATGGGAACTAAACATTGAGTACACATGACCACAAAGAAGGGAACAATAGATACTGAGACTACCTGAAGGGTGAAATGTGGGAGGAGGGTGAGAATTTTAAAACTACCTATCAGATACTATGTTTATTACCTGGGCGACAAGATAATCTGTACACCAAAACCTGAGACATGCAACTTACCTATATAACAAACATGCACGTATACACCTGAACCTAAAATGAAAGTTTAAAAAGCTTTTTTACATATCACATTGTACCCTATAAATACATTCAATACAAATGGTGGGTCTAAGTTTGTTCCACTGTTTTCTGCAAATTTTTCATTGTGTTTCATTGTGGATTTCAGAGATAAGCAATAAATTGATTTAGGCTCTAAAAGATGTGATAGATGTATAGGATGTATACACATATTATAGTAGAAGTCAAAATCCTCCTTTTCTCTCTGGAAGGAAAGATGTATTCTCTATACTTACTCTTTGGAAGGGCAATTATTTGCTTTAGTGTAACTCTGTAGTTGGAGATGCAATGAAGCATAACAAAGCAATGATATTATGATGGTGTTAGGTTATTGATTCAAGAAAACTTAAATATTGCCCCAACTCACCTGTCTCTCCTTTTGAGGAGCTCAACTCACCTGTCTCTCCTTTTGAGGAGCTCAACTCACCTGTCTCTCCTTTTGAGGAGCTCAACTCACCTGTCTCTCCTTTTGAGGAGCTCAACTCACCTGTCTCTCCTTTTGAGGAGCTCGGAAGAGAGAAACAGAGACATGTGCGAGTGAGGCCAAGTAAAACTTTAGATTACTAACAGGAATTTTGCTTCTAATCCCAAGTGTGAAGCTCTAATAACTTGGGCTGGGTCCCATGGCTGGCTCATTTACTCAAGCAAAGTTGGCTTCAATGGCCTAAAACCAAAGCATCCTAAAGGCCCATTTTGCCTCTCTTTCCTAAGTTCAAAAGTCACCGCTTTACTAAGACAAAAAGCCACCAGTGTTCATAGCAGCATTATTCACAATAGCTAAAAGTGGAAATAATCCAAATGTCCACCAGCAGATGAATGGATAAACAAAATGTGGCATATGTATATAATATTGTGCAGCCTTAAAAAATAAGATTCTACAAGTTCTACAATATGGATAAACCTTGAGGACATTATGCTAAGTGAATCAGCCAGACACAAAAGGACAAATATTATATGATTCCATTTACATGAGGTAGTTAGAGTAGTCAAATTCAGACATGGAAATATTTTGTAGAGAAGATCTTTTCATTCAGACACAAACATTTTGGGAAAATGAAAACACATTATGTAATGAAGTCAAGATATTGAATAAGTTGGCCGTTCAATTTGGGTAACACAACTACAAATAAGACCACAATTGAATGTAATTTTTGTTGTTGTTGCCTGTTGGTTTATTTTTAGTCTTCCCATTTAATTTCTACCTTTCTCCCCGACTTTCTTCTGTTTCCATTTTTTCCCACTCTAATTTTTCTCTTTCTTTTAATTCTCTTTTTCAATCATCTTACACCTTTTGCTGCTATTTCTTTGACCTTCTCACCTGCACTTGCTCCTGTCTACCTCTTTCTTCCCCTCCCTCTTTTCCCCCTAGACTTGGAATTCCTACTCCAGATGGGTTTTGTAGGAAGATCAAAGCCTTTATCTGTCCTTTTGCTTTCAGCCCTATTCTTTAGTAATAACAATTGGTGTGGAGGGACTCAAGATAGCCCAGGCATCTCAAACCTGGTAGTATAGATGGCTCCCAAAGAGAAAAAACTGATATAGCCTACTTTCAGTGACTAACAAGCTATTAATAGCAGGAGTAAAACAGGTTGAATCAGATAAATTGTTTCACCTGACATTGCAACTGCTATCCAGTGTGAGATTCTACAAGCACATTAGAGTATACTATCTTTGAGGGCAGAGACATCTCACTAACCTTGCATATAGTTGAAAAACAAATTATTTTTAAAATTTTTACTTTTAGAAACAGTCTTGCTCTGTTGCCCAGGCTGGAGTACAGTGGCACAATCATGGCTCCCTGGAGCCTAGAATTCCTGGGATCAAGTGATCCTTCCACTTCAGTCTTCTGAGTAGCTGGGACTACAGGCACATGCCACCTCACTTGGCTAATTTTTAACTGTTTTTATAGAGATCAGGTCCCGCTATGCTGCCCAGGCTGGTCTTGAGCTCCTGAGCTCAAGCAATCCTCTACCTTGACCTCCCAAAGTGCTGGATTACAGGTGTGAACCACCACGCCCAGCCCGAAAAATGAACAAAAGTTTATTTTAATTACATATAGCTTACAATTTACATGGCTGATTTTAATTGGTTTAACTAACTTAATCATCTGCAGTCACAGGGTAAGATATTTTCTGGATAGACAATAAGCTCTTACTATGCAGAACAAGGGTAGAGTTCCAGACAACTGGCCCTGGAATCCCATCCCCTGAGTTTGGATCCTGGAACTATCCTTACTAGATATATGGCCATGGAAAAGCTACTTGAATTCCAAAATATTTCCATTTTGAGTAATATCAGAGTCTTTATAAATATTCAGATTTACTCCTAATTACTGATGCAATGAAATATATTGAGGGCAATGAAATATATGAACAGCACATTCAATATTGCGTTGCTGTGAGGGTCGTAGCACTGGGCAGTCTCAGAAGTCAGATAGAGGTCTTCTTATAAGTTCCTGAGCTATGAGGGAGGATGAAGCAAGACTTTCATCACTGTGCAGTGTGAAGACAGCACACCTAGTATTCAGAGTGTTGCGGTTACCTCCACACTGAGAGATCAGAGACAATCTTTGCATGGCATTTCAAGGATACTTTGTAGGAGGCCAAGGTCCAGACATGTGATGCCAGGGAAAAAGCATTCCGTTTTGAGTGAAGACATTGAAGTAAAGAAGTGGGTGTCATATACACAGAACACAGCATGCATGAAGAAAAGCCCTAGATAGCAATGTAGCAAAGGCAGGTGGGTGCCAGGTTGCAGACAGCCTAAATAACAGGCTGAAGAACCACCCCTCTTCATGCCTGCCTTTGGAACCATTAGTCTCCTTCCCTTTCTCCCTGTAGTGCAGAGTGATGTCTGCAGCCCTCTCTTGTCCCAAGAAACCCCCCTTTCATTTCCCACTCTAACAGACATCCCTCTGTCCATCCACCCACACCCTTCCAACTTTGGGCAGTGGAGACTTGCCTTTTAGTACTTGGGGCAATGAGAACCAAGGTTGGCACTGATAGCTGGAATCTGTTTCTGCTGCCAGTCAGCTTTCCAGCAAGTCCAAGGGGAACTTATGGGGGCCCATGTCACCTCCAACTCCATCCTCCACCTCTATCCTCAGAGTTAGCCAACTTCCCTTGACCCCATAATGTGGTTGCCTGGCCTGTGTGATCTGACTTCTGCTGGTGTGCTTTTGAGTCTTAAAATAACAATTTATCATTAGTATTATTAGTATTATTTCTCAAGATGGGTCAGAAATCCAGACAAGCCAAAGAAGGGAAGCTCATCTGTGTTCCACATAGTCTGGGCCCCCAGCTTAGATGACTTGTACTGCTGGGGGACAGAATGGCTAGAGGCTGGCTGTGTCTCAGTCTCTGTCTGCTTCTCTTTTCTCTCTCTTTTCTGTCACACGAACTCTCCATGTGGCTAGCCTGGGCTTCCTCACAGCATGGCAACCTCAGGGTAGCCAGACTTTTGAAAGGGTAGCTCAGGGCTTCAGGAGGAAGGAAGCAAAAACTGCCAATCCTCATAAAAGCTAGGTCTGAAGTGGCAGGGTATCACTTCTGCCATATTCTATTGGTCAAAGCAATCACAATCCATCCCAAATTCAGCAGATGAGACATAGATTCACTTCTCAATAACACAAGGGTCAAAACTTTGTGGCCATTTTTAATCAACCACATGGGACTTGACAGCAGGAGTCTCCTATGTAGAAAACTCCCTATTACAGAGTGGACCAAATCTTCAAATGCCTCAGATATTCAGCCAACCAGAGCAGACTTGACTTTGCCTTTTTTCCTCTGTTATGGCAAATGAGTCCTGGAGAGGTATGCTATAAGCAAGAAATTTCTTTAAAATTGTATGCTTTATAGTAAATATTTGTGCAAAATTTGCATTTCGGTCTAAACACAGTCTGCTTATGTTAATCTCAAAATGTTTATTATTGCCTTAAAACTTCAGGTGAAATTGCCCCCAGGAAGATGGGTCATAATTGTTCTTTTCTTGTTGTGAGCCTTGGTTTTCCGTATGCTGGGTAGAGAAAAATTCATAAGTAGCAGAAATTATTCATAATCACCTTAAAGAATGGTTCTGAGGATTACAAGAGTTGTTATTAACCAGATTGTCTCTATTAACTGAACAAAATAAATAGTTTATACTCACTGAGTACTTTCTGTGTGCCAGGCACTCTTTTAAGGATTTTAGTTTTATTAACTCATTTAATTATCACAACAACCTTATGTGGTAGATTCTGTTATTATCTCCATTTTATAAATGAGGAAACTGAGACACAGAGAAGCTAATATCACAGTAGTGGAGCTGCGCTACTAGCTCTAGAGCCTGCACGTGTAGGCATGATACCAGTGTGCCTCCATTTAATGCTTTAGATGACAGGCAATGCCTGAGGACTGAATCTCACCCTTGCCAGTTCACAAACCTGACTCAGCAGTCCATCAAGGGTGGACCTGTCTCTACAGAACAACCTCTCATCAACCCAGTGTATCCAAAGATGAGATTTATTAATGTGCTTTTGAAAATCAGAATCACAGGAATGGAAATTCTTGAATCCCACTGAATAGCATATTCTATTCCTGTAGGGAACCCTCCACTGGTGGCCAAACCACAGCCAAAGGAAAATACAGACTCCAAACAAAGGAGGTTGACAGGTCCAGGATTGCATGGTATTGGGCCAAGACTGTCTGATAGTCACACGTCTTTTGGACTAAAGAAATCCATTACACCAAAGAAATTGCTCAAGTTCCTTTTTCAGGTTATCCCTTTTGTAGAGAAGGATGCTAGAAATAATCACAGGTGTTTTCCCTGCTGAAACCAGGACTGATTTTGAGAATGCCAGAACCCACTTGTTGCAGTTCACCTAGAAGTGGCATCTACAGTGAGTACCTGTGCACATTTAACAACACTTCATCTGCATCTTTGATTCTTGCTTCGTGCTGTGCTAAGTAAAAAGCCAAAATATGGTTGCATTTCAGTTTAAGAAGACTTCCACTTGTTCCTAAGCAAGTTATGCCTTTTCTTGTTCCCAAGCCTTAGTTTATGCTATTCCTGCTCTCCAGATTGCTATTCTCACCACCTTGTTACTACCCAAATCCTCTCCACTCCTTAACGTTCAGTTCTTATGTCACTATTCTGATGTACACGATTTCCCACTCCTACTTGCCCTCACCCATGCACAGAAGAAAATTATAGTGATTATTTTATTTTACTTCATATTATATTTCCTTATTTATATCTCTAGCCCAACTCTTTCTACCCTAGCCCATGACTCCCAAGGTGGTCTATCTTAGCCTTGCACATACAGAATTTGTGCTGTAGGTTTGAAATAATTAAACTCTTATTATATGATTGTATCACAAACTTACATCTCTGGATTAACTTTCAAAAGCTCATTGATAACAATAAACTGAATCCTAGGCATGCATAATATTGATACAACACATATTTATTTAGTGTCTACTACTTGCTAATCACGGGACTCTGTACTGGGGAACAGTGATCTAAGATAGTCATGGTCTTTGACCTCGTGGAGCTTACAGCCTAGCAGGAAACACGGATAATGAAAGAAGCAATCACACCAACTGAAGGGCAGCAGGTGTGCTGTGATAGGAAGACAGGGTGTTAGTGGAGCTCACACCACAAAGTCCTAACTGAGCATGTGTTTGTAGGCAGATAATAAAGAGGTTTTTCTTTTTAAGGTGTGTCAGATAGGCAGAAATACAGAAAAAATGTTCCCAAAAGAGAGATCAGCACTTGAGAAGGCATGGAGGTGTGGTAGGAAATAACATGTTGAGGGAAATGAATGAGGTGGCTTGAGGAGGGAGAGAGTGAGGTAGCAGGGATGGTTGAAAATTGCTATTGAGAGGGAGGCAGAAGCCTACTTCAGATGATGTAAGGGTCTTCAGCCATTTTATGGCATTTGCACATTACCTTAAAACCAGTGGGAAGGCACTGATCATTTTTGTTCTGTTTTTAGAAAAATTGCACTGACTGCCATATAGAGAAGAATATGAAGAAGAACAAGGAATAAGAAAGGAGTCTGTGTGAGCTTGGACTCTGATATATCCTCTCTTTGTCTCAGTTCTTTACCTGTGAATTATGGAAAATAATAGTCTCTTTCTCATAAAGCTGTGATGAGGAATAAATGGATTAGTATACATAATATGTTCTACACATTGCCTGGCCAAATATTGGCCTTTCATTAAACATTAGCTATAATTATTAAAGCATTTGTTCTTGTACTTTCAGAAAAAAATAATATACACACATGTAAGTGTGCATCATATTTTGAATTGGCAATTTCTGTTTTTCTTTTATTTGTATTATTAAATACTTAGTTATTACCCTTTTGCTGTGAACCAAGATGATTTTAGGGTGTACATTATATGGCATGATTCTGTAAGCACAATTTAGACAATATTTCCAGAAGAGTCAACTTCTTTGGAAAGTGGAAATGAGGCCAGTGTGAAGGGCAATCATTTCAGACTGACAGACTCTTAGGTTCTGTGATGTATCTAGACTGTGCTAAGCAATGTGGGTCCAGCAAGATGGGAGGGTCTTCCTCTGCCTTTGGACATTACATCTTTAGAGTCCATCAGACCAAGGCACCCACCTGTCTTGAACTGGTTGGGCAGCACAAAAAGTTAGATAAATGTCCAAAGCTTCTATGCCACAGAGGCAAGTCAGCATTCCCAAAGTGGGTGTTGAGTGGGGAGCCACAAAAAAATACTCATCACTAACTAACAATATGGCAACTGGAACCAAGAAAACATACACCCTTCCAGACTGCCTTTAACGATTGCCACACTGCCCTTCATGCTGTCTCTCCCTCCTCCAGCTTCAGTGTCCCCTTCCTAAGGTTCCAGTTTGTTTAAGTTGCTGTTAGATGGGATAGTTAAATATGCATGCTTTCTATATATTAAGTAAAAAGCCCAAAAGTTCAACATTTTCCTGCTCAAAGGTGAAAACCTCAAAAGTTTTTCTGGCCTTCATGATTTACTATATCTAATCCTCTGAAGTCTTCATATTTATCATCTACTTGCATGTATTAAAAAACTAAGCTGAGTATAATAAAAAAATTTTAAAAAAAGTACCCTAGAACTTAAAGTATAATAAAAAAATTAAAAATAAAAAAAAATAAAAAAAATAAAAAACTAAGCTGAGCTGGGCGCGGTGGCTCAAGCCTGTAATCCCAGCACTTTGGGAGGCCGAGATGGGCGGATCACGAGGTCAGGAGTTCGAGACCATCCTGGCTAACATGGTGAAACCCCATCTCTACTAAAAAATACAAAACGCTAGCCGGGCGAGGTGGCTGGCACCTGTAGTCCCAGCTACTTGGGAGGCTGAGGCAGGAGAATGGTGTAAACCCGGGAGGCGGAGCTTGCAGTGAGCTGAGATCCAGCCACTGCACTCCAGCCCGGGCGACAGAGTGAGACTCTGTCTCAAAAAAAAATAATAATAAAAAATAAAATAAATAAAAAATAAAAAAAAAAACTAAGCTGAGATTCTTTACTCCATCTAGCCTTGTCAGTAGTTTGCATAGTGCACTAAACTGGAAGATTCTGCTGGCCTGAGTAGTTTCCACTTACTGCTCTCCACTATTTCCAATGCTATTTTCCTCCCATCTACCTCACAGGAAAAGGCAGACCTAGGTCCACAAAAAATATATATATCTAGGCATCTTCATTTCTATAAAGTGAGTCTTTTCACATGGAACATATTCCCAAATAGTTAACTCTTTTGTTTTGTCTATAATACCAGCTGGCAGGGTTTTACAAGCCTTTTTATTATAAAATAAAACATAGATACAGAAACTCCACAATGCAATAGGATTGTTCCCTTGTAACCATCACCCAGGTCAAGAAACAAAATTTTGCCAGCCAACCTGGAAGCCTCTCAATGTTCCATGCCCCCAATCTTTTTTTTTTTTTTTTTTTTTTTTTTTTTTTGAGATGGCGTCTCACTCTTGCCCAGGCTGGAGTGCAGTGGCGTGATCTTGGCTCACTGCAACCTCCACCTCTGGGGCTCAAGCAATTCTCTGCCTCAGCCTCCCAAGTAGCTGGGATTATAGGCGCCCACCACCACGCCTGGCTAATTTTTGTATTTTTAGTGGAGATGGGGTTTCACCATCTTGGCCAGGCTGGTCTAGGACTCCTGACCTCGTGATCCACCCGCCTTGGCCCCCGAAGTGCTGGGATTACCGGCCACCGTGCCCGGTCCTGCCCCTAGTCTTTTTTTAACTTTTATTTTAAGTTTAGGGGTACATGTGCTCGTTTGTTATATAGGCAAACTTGAGTCATGCGAGATTATAGTACAGATTATTTCATCACCCAGGTATTAAGCCTAGTGCCCAGTAGTTATTTTTCCTGATCCTCTTCCTCTTCCGGCCCTCCGCTCTCCAGTTGACCCCAGTGTGTGTCGTTCCTCTCTATGTGTCTATGTGTTCTCATCATTTAGCTCCCACTTATAAGCGAGAATATGCGGTATTTTGTTTTCTGCTCCTGTGTTAGTTTGCTAAGGATAATGGTCTCCAGCTCCATCAGTGTTCCTGCAAAGAACATAATCTTGTACTTTCTTATGACTGCATAGTATTCCATGGTGTACATGTACCACATTTTCTTTATCCAATCTATCATTGATGGGCATTTAGGTTGATTCCATGTCTTTGCTATTCTGAATAGTGCTGCAATGAACATGTGTGTGTGTGTGTCTTTATAATATAATGGTTTATATTTCTTTGGGCAGATACTCAGTAATGGGATTGCTGGGTCAAAGGGTATTTCTGTTTTTAGGTCTTTGCGGAATTGCCACACCATCTTCCACAATGGTTGAACTAATTTATATGCCCACCAACAGTGTATAAACATTCCTTTTTATCTGCAACCTTGCCAGCATCTGTTATTTTTTTACTTTTTAGTAATAACCATTCTGATTGGTGTGAGATGGCATCTCATTGTGGTTTTGATTTGCATTTCTCTAATGATCAGAGATCTTGAGCTTTTTATCATATGATTGTTGGCTGCATGTACGTCCTCTTTTGAAAAGTGTCTGTTCATGTCCTGTGCCCACTTTTTATGGGGTTGTTTGGTTTTTTTCTTGTAAATTTGTTTAAGTTCCTTATAGATGCTGGATATTAGACCTTTACTAGATGCATTGTTTGCAAATTTTTCTCCCATTCTTTAGGTTGTCTGTTTACTCTGTTGATACTCACCTTTGCTGCGCAGAAGGTCTTTAGTTTAATTAGTTCCCATTTGTCTGTTTTTGCTTTTGTTGCAAATGCTTTTGATGCAACTGCTTTTGATGTCTTTGTCATGAAATCTTTGCTGGTTCCTGTGTCCAGGGATGGTATTGCCTTGGTTGCCTCCCAGGGTTTTTATAGTTTTGGGTTTTACATTTAAGTCTTTAATCCATCTTGAGTTAATTTTTGATTATGGTGTAAAGAAGGGGTCCAGTTTCAATCTTCTGCATGTGGTACATGTACACCATGGAATACTATGCAGCCGTAAAAAAGAATGAGATCATGTTCTTTGCAGGAACAAAGCAGGGTCTTTGCAGGAATAAATCAGGGTCTTCTAAGAAGCAGGACCAGGTCACCCACATCTAAGGGTGTGCCAGAGGAAGGCAATGGAAGCAAAGTGCTCATAATTTCTTGGCTCACTGAGCAAGCAGGCAGTCTCAGAATCTTTTGGATCCGCTGCTAGTCCTGACCCTGGCCATTTTGCCTGATAAAGGTTATCATCAAAGACATCAGCAAAGGCACCAGCTCTGGCTTAACAGTTGGGCTTCAGCAGTGAGGAATAAAGCTGGTCCTATCCTTTTCTACCTCTCCCTATTCTCACATATACATAGAGTTTCTGCTAGAGTAATTTTTGGAGCCTCAGCTTCTGCCCTCAGGCGTCACAAAGAAGAAAGGGAAATACATAACCTCAAACAGGCATACACCCTCACATATCCATCCCTGTATATCCATTAGTTTTTCTGATTTTATGATGGGGAACATAAAAGCACACAAAATGGAAAAAGAATGAACAAAATTAAAATCCTACCTTCTAATTAACAACGTAAGAAGAATGTGCCTGAGGAAACTCTAAATAGTTTCCTCTCCTGACTCCCCTGAAGTGGAATGGAGAAGATCTCTATAGAGTTAAAGATCAATTAGAGAGAAACATAGTGCCAGATTAGTCTGGTTCTCTAGTACAAGGAAACAGATGAGTGAATAGAGTAATTATACAGTATAACAGATTATAATATAGTTATGTATATATGGTATGCTTGCTGTACAGGTGTGGGACATGTAACCCATCTTGGGAAAGAAAAGGTGGTCAGGACCTATGTGCATAAAGGTCTCTCTGAGAAAGTGTGGAATAATAATTACTGGAGACCTGGATGGGTGGGATGGGGATGAGGGATGCAAAATTACTTAATGGATACAATGTACTTCATTCAGGTGATGGATACACTAAAAGCCCAGATTTCACCACCATGCAATATATCTATGAAACAAAACTACATTTACACTCCTTAAATTTGTACAAAAAAAGTCTCTCTATGCCATAATAAATTTTCAGACCAAGGACTGATATGTTCCTTATGTGGGTTTATCAAAGCTTTACTATGGGAAAGGAGGGAGTTGGATTTCAGAAGGCAAGAGTAAAGACCTTCACTTATTCAAGAAAAAAAATTATTGAGGAGGTGGCACCCAAGCTGGCCAAATAGGAAGAGCTCCAGCCTCCAGCTCCCAGCGTGAGCAACACAGAAGATGGGTGATTTCTGCATTTTCAACTGAGGTACTGGGTTCATCTCACTGGGGCGTGTCGGACAGTTGATGCTGGTCCGCAGGTGCAGCCTGATCAGTGAGAGCTGAAGCAGGGCAAGGCATCACCTCATCTGGGAAGTGCAAGGGGAAAGGGACTTCCTTTTCCTAGCCAAGGGAAATTGAGACACACAACACCTGGAAAATGAGGTAACTCCCACCGTAATACTGTGCATAACCAAGGGTCTTAGCAAATGGCACACCAGGAGATTATATCCCACACCTGGTCCAGAGGATCCCACGCCCATGGAGCCTTCCTCATTGCTAGCACAGCAGTTGGAGATCTAACTGCAAGGCAGCAGCGAGGCTGGGGGAAGGGTGCCTGCCATTGCTGAGGCTTAAGTAGATAAAGCTGCCAGGATGCTCTAACTGGGTGGAGCTCACCGCAGCTCAAGGAGGCTGGCCTGCCTATGTAGACTCCATTTGTGGGGACAGGGCATAGCTAAACAAAAAGCAGCAGAAACCTCTGCAGATGTAAAACTCCCTGTCTGACAGCTTTGAAGAGAGCAGTGGTTCTCCCAGCATGGAAGTTGAGATCTGAAAACGGACAGCCTGCCTGCTCAAGTGGGTCCCTGACCCCTGAGTAGCCTAACTGGGAGACATCCCCCACTAGGTGCAGACCAACACATCACACCTCACACAGTTGGGTACACCCTGAGACGAAGCTTCCAGAGCAAGAATCAGACAGCAAAACTTGCTGTTCAGGAATATTCTATCTTCTGCAGCCTCCGCTGCTGATACCCAGGCAAACAGGGTCTGGAGTGGACCTCAAGCAAACTCCAACAGACCTGCAGCCGAGGGTCCTGACTGTTAGAAGGAAAACTAACAAACAGAAAGGACACCCACACCAAAACCCCATCAGTACATCACCATCATCAAAGACCAAAGGCAGATAAAACCACAAAGATGGAGAAAAAGCAGTGCAGAAAAGCTGGAAATTCAAAAAATCAGAGTGCATCTCCCCCTGCAAAGGAACACAGTTCATCGCCAGCAACGGAACAAAGCTGGATGGAGAATGACTTTGACGAGTTGAGAGAAGAAGGCTTCAGTCAATCAAACTTCTCAGAGCTAAAGGAGAAACTACACAACCAGCGCAAAGAAACTAAAAACCTTGAAGAAAGAATGGATGAATGGATAACTAGAATAATCAATGCAGAGAAGACCTTAAAAGAACTGATAGAGATGAAAACCATTACGTGAGAAATACGTGACAAATGCACAAGCTTCAGTAACTGACTCGATCATCTGGAAGAAAGATTATCAGTGATTGAAGATCAAATGAAAGAAATGAAGCGAGAAGAGAAATGTAGAGAAAAAAGAGTAAAAAGAAATGAACAAAGCCTCCAAGAAATATGGGATTATGTGAAAAGACCAACACTACGTCTGACTAGTGTGCCTGAAAGTAACGGGGAAAATGGAGCCAAGTTGGAAAACACTCTGCGGGATATTATCCAGGAGAACTTCCCGAACCTAGTAAGGCAGGCCAACATTCAAATTCAGGAAATACAGAGAATGCGACAAAGATAATCCTCGAGAAGAGCGACTCCAAGACACATAATTGTCAGATTCACCAAAGTTGAAATGAAGGAAAAAATGTTAAGGGCAACCAGAGAGAAAGGTCGGGTTACCCACAAAGGGAAGCCCATCAGACTAATAGCAGATCTCTCGGCAGAAACTCTACAAGCCAGAAGAGAGAGGGGGCCAATATTCAACATTCTTAAAGAAAAGAATTTTAAACCCAGAATTTCATATCCAGCCAAAGTAAGTTTCATAAGTGAAGGAGAAATAAAATCCTTTACAGACAAGAAAATGCTTAGAGATTTTACACCACCAGGCCTGCCCTACAAGAGATTCTGAAAGAAGCACTAAACATGGAAAGGAACAACCAGTACCAGCCACTGCAAAAACATGCCAAATTGTAAAGTCCATCAATGCTAGGAAGAAACTGCATCAACTAGCAAGCAAAATAACCAGCTAATATCATACTGACAGGATCAAATTCACACATAACAATATTAAACTTAAATGTAAATGGACCAAATGCTATAATTAAAAGATACAGACTGGCAAATTGGATAAAGAGTCAGGACCTATCAGTTTCCTGTATTCAGGAGACCCATCTCACATGCAGAGACACACATAGGCTCAAAATAAAGGGATGGAGGAAGATCTACCAAGCAAATGGAAAACAAAAAAAAGGAGGGGTTGCAATCCTAGTCTCTGATAAAACAGACTTTAAACCATCAAAGATCAAAAGAGACAAAGAAGGACATTACATAATGGTAAAGGGATCAATTCAACAGGAAGAGCTAACTATCCTAAATATATATGCACCCAATACAGGAGCACCCAGATTCATAAAGCAAGTCCTTAGAGACTTACAAAGAGACTTAGACTCCCATACAATAATAACGGGAGACTTTAACACCCCACTGTCAACATTAGACAGATCAACGAGACAGAAAGTTAACAAGGATATCCAGGAATTGAACTCGACTCTGCACCAAGGGGTCCTAATAGACATCTACAGAACTCTCCACCCCAAATCAACAGAATATATGTTCTTCTCAGCACCACATCACATTTATTCCAAAATTGACCACATAATTGGAAGTAAAGCACTCCTCAGCAAATGTAAAAGAATGGAAATTATAACAAACTGTCTCTCAGACCACAGTGCAATCAAACTAGAACTCAGGACTAAGAAACTCAATCAAAACCACTCAACTACATGGAAACTGAACAACCTGCTCCTGAATGACTACTGGGTACATAACGAAGTGAAGGCAGAAATAAAGATGTTCTTTGAAACCAATGAGAACAAAGATACAACATACCAGAATCTCTGGGACACATTTAAAGCAGAGTGTAGAGGGAAATTTATAGCACTAAATGTCCACAAGAGAAAGCAGGAAAGATCTAAAATGGACACCCTAACATCACAATTAAAAGAACTAGAGAAGCAAGAGCAAACACATTCAAAAGCTAGCAGAAGGCATGAAATAACTAAGATCAGAGCAGAACTGAAGGAGATAGAGACACAAAAACCCGCCAAAAAATCAATGAATCCAGGAGTTGGTTTTTTGAAAAGATCAACAAAATTGATAGACTGCTAGCAAGACTCATACAGAAGAAAAGAGAGAAGAATCAAATAGACGCGATAAAACATGATAAAGGGGATATCACCACCGACCCCACAGAAATACAAACTACCATCAGAGAATACTATAAACACTTCTACGCAAATAAACTAGAAAATCTAGAAGAAATGGATAATTTCCTGGACACTTACACTCTCCCAAGACTAAACCAGGAAGAAGTTGAATCCCTGAATAGACCAATAGCAGGCTCTGAAATTGAGGCAATAATCAATAGTCTACCAACCAAAAAAATTCCAGGACCAGATGGATTCACAGCCGAATTCTATCAGAGGTACAAGGAGGAGCTGGTACCATTCCTTCTGAAACTATTCCAATCAATAGAAAAAGAGGGAATCCTCCCTAACTCATTTTATGAGGCCAACATCATCCTGATACCAAAGCCTGGCAGAGACACAACAAAAAAAGAGAATTTTAGACCAATATCCCTGATGAACATTGATGCAAAAATTCTCAATAAAATACTGGCAAAACGAATCCAGCAGCACATCAAAAAGCTTATCCACCATGATCAAGCGGACTTCATCACGGGGATGTAAGTCCAGTTCAACATATGCAAATCAATAAACGTAATCCAGCATATAAACAGAACCAAAGACAAAACCACATGATTATCTCAATAGATGCAGAAAAGGCCTTTGACAAAATTCATCAGCCCTTCATGCTAAAAACTCTCAATAAATTCGGTATTGATGGAACGTATCTTAAAATAATAAGAGCTATTTATGACAAACCCACAGCCAATATCATACTGAATGGGCAAAAATTGGAAGCACTCTCTTTGAAAACTGGCACAAGACAGGGATGCCCTGTCTGACCGCACCTATTCAACATAGTGTTGGAAGTTCTGGCCTGGGCAATCAGGCAAGCAAAAGAAATCAAGGGTATTCAGTTAGGAAAAGAAGAAGTCAAATTGTCCCTGTTTGCAGATGACATGACTGTATATTTAGAAAACCCCAGTGTCTCAGCACAAGCTCTCCTTAAGCTGATAAGCAACTTCAGCAAAGTCTCAGGATACAACATCAATGTGCAAAAATCACAAGCATTCTTAGACACCAGTAACAGACAAACAGAGAGCCAAATCATGAATGAACTCCCATTCACAACAGCTTCAAAGAGAATAAAATACTTAGGAATCCAACTTACAAAGGATGTAAAGGACCTCTTCAAGGAGAACTACAAACCACTGCTCAGTGAAATAAAAGAAGACACAAACAAATGGAAGAACATACCATGCTCTTGGATAGGAAGAATCAATATTGTGAAAATGGCCATACTGCCCAAGGTAATTTATAGATTCAGTGCCATCCCCATTAAGCTACCAATGAGTTTCTTCACAGAATTGGAAAAAACTGCTTTAAAGTTCATATGGAACCAAAAAAGAGCCTGCATTGACAAGACAATCCTAAGTCAAAAGAACACAGCTGGAGGCATCACGCTACCTGACTTCAAACTATACTACAAGGCTACAGTAACCAAAACAGCATGGTACTGGTACCAAAACAGACATATAAACCAATGGAACAGAACAGAGTCCTCAGAAATAATACCACACATCTACAGCCATCTGATCTTTGAGAAACCTGAGAGAAACAAGAAATGGGGAAAGGATTCCCTATTTAATAAATGGTGCTGGGAAAATTGGCTAGCCATAAGTAGAAAGCTGAAACTGGATCCTTTCCGTACACCTTATACAAAAATTAATTCAAGATGGATTAGAGACTTAAATGTTAGAACTAAAACCATAAAAACCCTAGAAGAAAACCTAGGAAATACCATTCAGGACATAGGCATGGGCAAGGACTTCATGTCTAAAACACCAAAAGCAACGGCAACAAAAGCCAAAATTGACAAATGGGATCTAACTAAACTAAAGAGCTTCTGCACAGCAAAAGAAACTACCATCAGAGTGAACAGGCAACCTACAGAATGGGAGAAAATTTTTGCAATCTACTCATCTGACAAAGGGCTAATATCCAGAACCTATAAAGAACTCAATCAAATTTACAAGAAAAAAACAACCCCATCGAAAAGTGGGCAAAGGATATGAACAGACACTTCTCAAAAGAAGACATTCATACAGCCAACAGACACATGAAAAAATGTTCATCATCACTCGCCATCAGAGAAATGCAAATCAAAACCACAATGAGATACCATCTCACACCAGTTAGAATGGCAATCATTAAAAAATCAGGAAACAACAGGTCCTGGAGGGGATGTGGAGAAATAGGAACACTTTTACACTGTTGGTGGGATTGTAAACTAGTTCAACCATTGTGGAAAACAGTGTGGCGATTCCTCAAGGATCTAGAACTAGAAATACCATTTGACCCAGCCATCCCACTACTGGGTATATACCCAAAGGATTATAAATCATGCTGCTATAAAGACACATGCACACGTATGTTTATTGCAGTACTATTCACAATAGCAAAGACTTGGAATCAACCCAAATGTCCATCAGTGACAGACTGGATTAAGAAAATGTGGTACATATACACCATGGAATACTATGCAGCCATAAAAAAGGGTGAGTTTGTGTCCTTTGTAGGGACATGGATGCCGCTGGAAACCATCATTCTCAGCAAACTATCACAAGAACAGAAAACCAAACACCACATGTTCTCTCTCATAGGTGGGAATTGAACAATGAGATCATTTGGACACAGGAAGGGGAACATCACACACCAGGGCCTATTGTGGGGAGGGGGGAGGGGGAGGGAATAGCATTAGGCGATACACCTAATGTAAATGACGAGTTAATGGGTACAGCACACTAACATGGCACATGTATACATATGTAAAAAACCTGCACATTGTGCACATGTACCCTAGAACTTAAAGTATAATAAACAACAACAACAACAAAAGGTTAGAACAAAGTTCAAAATAAATGATTATAACTGGAAAAAAAATTATTGAGCACTTACTATGTGCCAGGCACTTTTCTAGGGACTTGGATACAACATTAACCCAAACATACAAAAGTCCCTGTCCTTATGAAGTCAAATAGAAGAAAAATAGGAAATAGTGTTTCACTAGGGGAAGCACAGTAAGTTTTTTGGTTTGTGGAATAATCCGTATTGAATGGTATATGTATGTTGTTATGCATTTGTCAAAACCTACAGAACTTTACAGCACAAAAAGTGAACCTTAAGGCATGCAAATTTTTAAAATCAACCAGGAGGTTAGGGGATCCCAGGATGAGATGTACACTATGGCAGAAGAATCTAATGGTGTTACAAATGTAAACCACAATTTCATGGAAGAGAATGGAGACAAAATGTCCCGACCTAAGTCACTTTGAAAAATTGTGTTTCACTATACACTGTAAGACCAAAAACAAAAGGGATGATATATGAACACTATAGTCTAGTTGATAAGGTTGCTTGTCATAGGGGTACAGGTTAATAATTCTGACATGGCTGTATATGTATACTTGGATGAGCAAATAAGTAAATGAGTGGTTGAGCCAGTCTTCTCTCTGTTGGTGAGGAAGGTTCCAGATAAGCAAGGGGAGATTAGAATGGACTGACCCATGTGGTACTGAATTAGAGTCAGAGACATCAAAGTAAGCTCATATTTAGCTTGATATAGATACAGATGGATAGATACAGAAGTAGTTGTAAAGATGAGTGCATACATGAGTTTGTATATACACGTGTATCTCCTAGTTCTGTCCTCTGAGAGGGCCTCAAAGCAAAGACACCCTCGTAGCAACGAGCATGCCTAACTCTCAGATCTTGGTTTCTAATAATACTTCTAATGAAAGAAACTGGGAATTCTTTAGAGACATATCTTATTCTAGGGCTAGGGCAGGAAATATATACGATGAGCCTGGAGTGTCTTGAAGTGCTAGAAAGCAAGAAAGTGCCCAAGTAACGAAACAATGGTGGCATGTCAAAGGGACAAAAGAGCCAACTGAAAGAGTCCCCAATGGCCAAGGCTGGAGCAATTTTGAGCAACAAAATATATAACATAATATTGGAATATAACCCAGAGTATAAAACAAATATCTGTGAGATCATACTGATATAAGTAAATGATTGAATGAATAAATAAATTGAGAAGACACATATCTCCTATACAGAAGTCCAAGTAAGATAGAGACTCCCACCTCAAGGAGATATAATCTGAGCCCCCATACTCTGAGCGTGGGCTATGCCTAGTTACTTATTTCCAGAGTATGAAAAGGGAGGGTAAAGTGATTTTATAATGGTGAAACCTGACAAACACTACCTTAGTAGATCAAAGTCAACATCAACAGTGATAAATCACGTTGATTAATAGTATGCATCTTTGATATAATATGAGAAGGACTTTTTACCTCTATGTCCGTACTCCCAAAAACCCCCAGTCTAAACATGAGAAAAACTTCAGGAAAACCTCAATTGAAGAACATTCTAGAAAACACCTGAGCAGAACTTTGCTCAAAACTGTCAGGGTAATCAAAAACAAGGAAAGCCTGAGAAACTGCTACAGATTAGAAGAAGCTAAGGAGATATGACTGAATGCCATGTGCTGTCCTGGATGGAATCCTGGAATAGACAAGGAAAGCTAATGAAACCTGTATAAAGTATGGAGTTAATAATAGTGTATCAATATTGGTTCCTTGTGACAAATGTAATATAGCAATCCAAGTTGCTAACAACAGGGAAAATTGGGCTAGGGTCATACAGAAACTATTATTTTTGCAACTTTTCTGTAAAGTTAAAAGTATTCTAAAACAAAAGGTGTGTTTACATTAAAATAACAAAATAAGTACAGAGATTTATGATAAGCCCTGTGGAAAAAAATAAAACTGGGTAAGGAATGTGAAGGGAGGGGCTGGGTTTTATTTTATAGATAGTGGTCAGGGAAGAGCTCCCTAAGGAGACATTTGAATAGGCATGAGTAGCAAGTCATGTGGACACCAGGTGGAAGAGCATGCCAGGAAGTGGAAACAGGAAAAGCAAAGGATAGAGGTGGGAGTTCAGGAAGGAGCCTACTGAAAATAGCCCAGGTGCAACAGAAAGGTGAACCAGGGCAATAATGGGAGGCAAGAAGGACAGGGGACAGACTTGAGAAGTCATCACTTCATGGACCAGGAAGAAGGAAAAAGGAATAGTTCAGAAAGAGAATGGCCCCCAACACCATGCACAGTTACCATGCCACTGTGTGGTAATGCTTAGAGTTCTATGGCTTTGCACAGTTCCACATGGTTTCGCATGGTACTTACTGAATCAAGTCTTCACTTCAACCCTGGGGTTCTAGTCCACACTTCTAGGAATCAGGACACTGCACCTCAGGTTCAGATTTGTTCAACTCACATCTTGCAAAAGCAAACTGGAGACTTGAAACTAGGCTTTCTGCCTATATATCTTGGGATTCTCCATCTTACCCTCTGCCCTCCATGCCTTCTAGGACATTACCAGGGTATCATGGAAGAGGCTAAGACTGTGTGAATTGCAGAGTCTAGGAAGTTTGATGGAACAAAAGTCCACCCCTAAAACCCTGGGGGCAGGTCCTGGCCCAGCTTAAGCTGACTCAGAGAGAGACTTTTTAAAAAGTTGTATAAATCCTGATATTAATAATGTTTCTTCATAACCCACATATAAAAGGTCAGAAGGACATGTTTCTGCTACTATAAAGTCTAGCCTTCTGGCCATCCTTTGTTATCCCAAATGGACCTCAGGGCCTCATGCCACACATTGTGTGTGTGTGTGTGTGTGTGCACATGCATGTGGGTGTATATCTCCTAAATTTCTCCATTGTGAAACATACAGTCCTCTTTCTCTTTTTCCCATATATATACATGTTCCTAGAGTCCCCAAGGGCTATAACTGCCCCAAGTAATTTTTTCCAAGTCAAAAGCAGCTGACTGTCTAAGTGATTAGCTGAGAGTGAAACCAACTGCAGGAAACTGTCATGCTAAAGCAAGCCCTTCATGGCCCTCAGACCTTGAGGAGATAATGGTGGAGACTGAGAGCAGAGCAGAACCCCAAGTTCTCTATCTGAAGTCACTCTAAAGCTATTTGATTATCAGATCATGTTATAACTAAATATTATCAGGTTTCAGAATCCTTAGCTCCCTGAAGCTGTTGGCCATGTCCCAAACCCAGTGTCACCCCTCCCCTCAGTCCTCCAAACCAGGATTTCTTGTCATCCCCTGAACTCCACCCTTGATTATACCCTTCTGAAAGATTGTATGGAGTGCCCTTTAGCATTCTGGAGCCTTTCCGAGTATTGAGCTTTGCAAAAGAGAAACAAATCTTGAAGCAATGAGAAATTTGAGTGTGTGGAAAGATTTTTCTCAAGTACGTATTGGCCTCAAGGAGGAAAATGCATCCTTATTAAAATGCTCAGTTGGTCACAATAATTTAATTTTTCTAACAATATAATTTAACTTGATCATTCTTCATTTATGTATAGATTTTTAGAGCACTGTTCTCCCTCCTTCTCTTACTCACTCTCTTTTCTCCTTTCTAAGAGATATGTATTAATCTCCAGGCTTCATTGCCTCAAAAGTGGATTCAAGAACTTCTTCAACTGTTAAGTTACTCCCTGTTCCTGAAGGGAAATAATTGGAACATCACCATCTGCAGCCATCTTGGAGAAAGACACGATTTTGAAGGAAGGCATTCAATTAAATAACATTCTGATTTGAAGTTAAATTGTCCAAGAGCTGACTTCCTCGACAGCTCTGATTCAGGCCTTCTAAAATGTTGCACACTCTGACTCATGCTTCCTTCTGGAAATGACAAAACTTCCTCACCACCCTGATCTAAGCCGTCTGCTCTTGGTCCTCCATTCTCTCAGGAAGGGATTGGGCCATATGTTACATTTTTTCCATGGTGGGCAAGGAAACCCATCCTTTGTTTTTTCAAAGGGAGAAACATACACACACGTGTGCACACATACACACACACTCATTAAAGAATGACACACTGAAAATTCTGAAAATCAATACCAGGCAGAGCACCCCCACCCTCCACACCCCTGGAAAATAAATAAACACTGTTTAAGAATTGTAGAAACAAGAGGGAGTTGATTTTTTAACCATTTATGCTCCAAAGATTTTTTAAATGTTCGATTTTCTAAAGAAAAAAACATGTAGTAACTTTACAAAGCTAACATGTTTTATTAGTTAAGGTGGTCTGAAAGCGCTTGGATTTTGTAGGTAACTAATAATCAGTGTTGAGCATCACTGATCCATTTCCCAGGGAGATTGCATTCCCTGTGTCTCTAAAGAGATGCTTGGGGGGAAAGCCATGTTGGGGAACAGAGGAGAGGAAAAGAAGGAATAAGGAAAGGAAGGGATGCAATTGACAGCAATATTTTTTGGTACTGAAATCTGTTCTAGACTGTTCCACAGCAGCCTCAAATATAAATATGTGCCAAGCTGTATCTTATAATGTATAATCCAGCACTCCTTAAAAACACTACTCACTGGAGTGAAAAAAAGTACCCAGAATATTAACTCAGTATACAGATTTACCACATGGTAAATAAGGATTTATTTTGAGGATAAGAATTTTGAGACCAGAAGTTCAAGGATATTTTTCTATATTCTCAGCTGTAATAAATTAAAATTTTGATAAATGCTATATATATAATGTGTATAAAGTGAAGAATGACTTGCATATATATTTACATAGCCTCACATTTGTCCTCTCAGAGTGTCTTCAAACATGAAGACTGAGAAGGAGAAAATTGCCTTACTCATTCTATCTCTTTTACTTTCCTCACAACAAAGCTATGGGCATCAGTCTTGAGTTCTATTCTCAGTTCTGCTACTGGGTTATTATGGGCTAGTAATTTAATTGAAAATGGAAGAATGGATCAGATGATTCCCAAAGACCCTTCCAATTTGAAATTCTATGACCCGATATTTTGTTTATCTCCATGGGATGTTTTCTCTTTTCAAAGAAGACACCAAGATATATTTCCTATTCCTGTTAACAGCTCTTGTCTGTGAGCTGGAAACCCCGACAGCTCTGCCAAGCCCAAGTCCTAGGAGATAAGGCCTAGGAACAGAGTATTCACCTTCCCTACCCCATCTGGACAACCTCTCCACTGATGAGATGGCCTATGGCCTGAATCTGCGAGAGGTGTGGAGGTCTGCCAGGACCTAGTGGCAGGATCCTTATGCTCATCCTTAATCACTATTAATTTGTGTTTTTTTCATATGACTTTATGAGTAGGTAAGAGAAGTTCCATTCATTCCACATGCATTTATTTTTATTATTATTTTTTTTTCGAGACGGAGTCTCGCTCTGTCACCCAGGCTGGAGTGCAGTGGCCAGATCTCAGCTCACTGCAAGCTCCGCCTCCCGGGTTCACGCCATTCTCCTGCCTCAGCCTCCCGAGTAGCTGGGACTACAGGCGCCGCCACCTCGCCCGGCTAGTTTTTTTTTTGTATTTTTAGTAGAGACGGGGTTTCACTGTGTTAGCCAGGATGGTCTCGATCTCCTGACCTCGTGATCCACCCGTCTCGGCCTCCCAAAGTGCTGGGGATTACAGGCTTGAGCCACCGCGCCCGGCCTCCACATGCATTTATGTGTGTGTGATGTATGTATGCTTAAACCACTGTACTGAACACTGGGGATAGAGCAGAGTTGGGTTTTCCTGAGCCCACTAGTAATTGTGCAATTGTGGTTTTGATTAGGGAGACAAAGAGACTCATAGTAGAGACCCACCATGGCCTTTGAAGTTTCACCAGTAATGATTCACTGTTTGATCTTCTGGGCTTTTTGGACTTTCAGAGCCCTCTATTAAAAAATTGTTTTAAGTACTCGGAAGGAGGGAGAAGCCCACTCAATGGCCCTGAAGGAATGGGATGAAGAAGAGGAAGAGCTGGGGAGGGGTGAAGAGATATCAGAGAAAGGTTGGTGTAATTAATGAGGGATGTGGATAATAAATAGGTCCCAAGAGGTCGATGTTCATAGAAAACAAAAATTTCAAATGATACATTAAACTAAGATCTGTATTCTGATGGTAGTCTATATGAGTTGCTCAACTGGCCAGCAAACATGGAGCTCTTATTATTTTCCAGGCTCTGTTCCAGATGCTGGAGATATAGCAATAAGCATGATAACTCTGTTGGACTAAAGGAGCTTAAAATGTAGAGAGAGAAAGAGGGGAAGCGAGGGAGGAAAGAAGGAGAGAGATAATTTTCAGAGCTTAATAATGGCCAACCACTAAGAAAATAAAAGAGAAAGATAGTACAGGTTGTGAGCGGGGAATATGGAAGGAGGTACTCTAGTCAGGGTGGTCACAGGAATATTTTGTAGGAGCTAGGGCCTGAATAATGACATAGAGGTTAGCCTTGTAGATTTTGGAAGGAAGAGTTCTGACTTGAAAGAACAGCAAATGCAAAGGCCATTTTAATGACCTGCTTAAGGGTCGGAAAGAAAACCAGTATGACTGGAGCACAGTAGATAAGGAAAGAGGGTGGTAGAATATAAGGCTGAAGAAGTAGGCAGGGGCTAGCTCATGCAGGACCAGCTGATGTAATAATAAGAGCAGCTAACATTTATGACATCCTTGGACAGTGCTAACTACTTTCTAGGGATTTGCTTCTTTTCTGCTCACATCTACCTCATGAGATTGTTGCTATTTCCAGTGGTCACACAATCAATGGTAGGTGCTAGAGCTGAGATGTGACCCCACAGGGGTCTGACCCCAAACTGATTTTCATTCTCAAACAATTTATTGCTACATCAAATATATAAGTGGCCTTAAAAACCGTTTTGGGGACACATGAATGAAGCATGCTCAGGATCATCATCCATCATAAGGTCTAGAAGGCACTATGAAAGGGATTCTCTTTGTATTAGTCCGTTCTCACATTGCTATAAAGAAATACCTGAGACTGAGTAATTTATAAAGAAAAGAGGTTTGATTGGCTCATGGCTCTGCAGGCTGTACAGAAAGCATGACGCTGGCATCTGCTTAGCTTCTGGGGAGGCCTCAGGAAACTTACAATCATGGTGGAAGGTGAAGGGGAAGCCAGCACTTCACATTGCCAGGGCAGACACAAGAGAAATGGGGGAAGGTGCCACACAATTTTAAACAACCGGATTGCGTGAGAACTCACTAACTATAACAAAAACAGCACCAAAGGGATGGTGTTAAGCCATTCATGAGAAATCCACCCCCATGATCAAATTATCTCCCACCAGGCCCCATCTACAACACCAGGGATTACGGTTTGACATGAGATGTTGTGAGAACACAGATCCCAACCACATCACTCTTTAAAAGTCTGTGTAAGAGTGGAGAATGGTGGCTGGGAGTACTGCAACTGTGTGGCTGCTTTGTCTACTTCCTATGGGTAAAATGTCAATTTCCCTTCCTTCACTCACACTCAACCCCCATACCACCCAACACCACCCAATATGGTGCCAAACTGACTCTGACATCTCTTTAGAAGCATTCCCTGGAAACACTGGAGAAAGGCAAGAAACATGCTGGACAGAGCATCAGAAGCCCTTGAGTTGGACTTACTCCTGCCTTGATAACACTGAAGAGTTGTTGAAAATAATCATTTATCTTTTTCAGCTTCCCTTTTCACACCTATGAAACAAGATTGTTCCTATTTGGAATAATGTAACAGTAGGCAGAGGTAACTCAGGAGCCCCCAGGAGATGCTATAAACTTGATACTTTAAAGGAACTCATCATGTTAACTGGCTGAACTGCCATCCTTAGACCCCACTGAAATTTGCAATGTGACTGCTATAGTAAGCAGAATAATAGTCCCCAAAGATGTCCATGTCCAAATCCCTGGAACCTATTTATGAAAGTGTTATGTTACATGGCAAAAGGGGCCTTGAAGATGTGATTAAATTAGGGATCTTGAGATGGGGAAATTAGCATGGATTATCAAGGTAGGTCCAATGTAATCACAAGGGTCCTTACAAGAGGGAAGCAGGAGAGTTAGTGTCAGAGTGATACGATGTGAAAAGGACTTAACCCACTGTTAATGGCTTTGAAGACAAACAATGATGCCACAGGCCAAAGAAGATAGGCAGCCCTAAAAGCTGGGAAAGGCAAGGAAATGGATTCTTCCCTGACAGCCTCCAGAAGAAACCATCCCTGCTGACATGTTGACTTCAGCCTACTTAGACTGATTTTGGATTTCTGGCCTCCAAAATTGTAGGATAATAAATTCGTATTGTTTGGGGCACTGAGTTTGTGATAATTTGTTACAGCAGCAACAGGAAACTCACACAGTTGGCCTGAGCTTTGACAATGCCAGTATTAACATTTTATCATAAAGTCTCATAACAAAAAACTCGGAGGAAAGTTTGAAATTTGTGCCTTACAACTTGGTTCCTTAAATTTGTGCATTGATTTCTGCATTGATTCATTCAGACATTGTAAAGAGTCATTCTCCCCCACACCTTCACCCCTGTTATCCTGATTTCTTCTGCAACATCAGGTTTCTGTCACTTCCTACCTCATAAGACACTGTTCTGCAGAGGGAAAACATAGCTGAATCAAAAAGAAAAATCCATCCGTATGCAAGAGTATTTGAGCTCAGTTTTAGAGAAATGTGCCACGTATAAGCCCCATATCTGTTCTGTGAAGGACGTGACACAAGAAGGCGACTTTTCTCTGCGTCTCTTGAATGGAATTTCGTGAAAGTACAGAATTTTCTTTGGATTCCAGAGCCATGTGCATTATATATTGACAGATCTCATAATGCTCATTCATTAGCTAAATACAATGAGAGCTTTGAGGGCTTTAAAGCAGAGCTGTAGCCTCCTAGGTCCGTTGGGGGGCATTTTAAAGGAATCACTGAACTCCACCTGCTTTCAGAGTAAACACCTCAGAAACAGGATATGGTAGGGGTTAGTCCTTTGCTAAGTTAAATCAGGTCCTCTTTGAATCCCTGTAAGTTCCATCATGTCTGTAAATGAATATAGAAAGGCTGTTTTCTCCTGACACCACCTTAGAGAACTGAAGAATAAACTTACTGGTCTATTTCTGTGAGAAGAGCTGGGCTGCTCAACTTCTGAGGCTGGACCCATGAGTTCCATTTCCCATCAGCTTTTGAGCTATGCCAACATTTATTGAAGCTCTGAAGCTACAGTTGCTATAGAAACCAACCAAGTAGGTCAGGTACAGTAGTTCATGCCTGTAATCCCAGCACTTTGGGGGGCCTAGTTGGGTGAATTGCTTGCACCTAAGAGTTCCAACCAAGCCTGGGCAACATAGCAAAACTCCGTCTTTACAAAAAAGTGCAAAAATTAGCCAGGTATGGTGGCACGTGCCTGTAGTCCCAGCTACTCGGGAGGCTGAGGTGGAAGGATCTATTGAGCCCAGGAGGTTAAGCCTGCAGTGAGCCGTGATCATGCCACTGCACTCAAGCCAGGATGACAGAAGGAGATCCTGTTGAAAGAAAGGGAAGGAAGAAAGAAAGAGAGAAAGAGAAAGAAACCAATGAGATGTTGATATTCTTAGATCATGCCACCTCACTCCAGCCAGGATGACAGAATGAGATCCCGTCAAAAGAAAGAAAGAGAAAAAAGAAAGAAAGAGATAGAAAGAAAGAAACCAAGGAGATGCTGATATTCTTAGATAAGATAATTAAATAATTTGAAAGTAATTATCTACATCAAATGAAGATTCTGTGTGAATTACACACTGTGGATTTCTTTCCAACCTAACACTGGGTAGCAAATGCTGCAGTTTAATGTCCTGTAAGAAAGTTCTTCTTCAGCTTTTTTGAGTTTAAAACAGTAACAGTCACAGGGATTTTTTAAGACATAAAGCCTTTTTTGTTTTCAAGTTAGATAGTTGACTAAATTGCCTTCATACATCAAAAAATCTTTAAAAAAAGACTGACCTTGAAAGTTCAACATAATTTTCCCTTCTTGTTATTAACAATGTATTCCCTTCTTGTAATTTGTTATAACCTCAAATTACAAATCCCATTTAAACTTCCCTTTTCTTTGAAACAAATCAGAAGCAGGAAAAATAAACTAAAATGTTGGTGCAAATATGGTGCGTTTTTAGAAGTGCAAAAAAAGTCTGCATGTACACAATTTCTAAGTATTACAAGTATTTTAATTTTTTTCAGAAAGCTGAACACAAAGGAAATCTACTCAACCTTTAACCAAAACATTCTCATATTTGCTTGTCTCTTCTTCTTTCTCCACAATTGGAATGCAGCAAGCATAATTTTTTTAGTGAATTCCTGCCTTGTAAATCAAAGATATTGGTGATGTTCCTTTACGTATCAAGTTGCGTAATAAAGATCCCATATCCTTTAAGAGTTTGTAGCATGTTGAGAAAATTGTGGATACTTAGATGTTAAATAACATCTGCTCGATCCAGAAGTTTTCACTAAATCTAGGAGCCTTTTTTAAAAGGCTTTTTAAGTGGTCAAGGTACATTAAACCTGGAACTAAAAGGTCACTAAGAGGTTGCAAGACACTCAGATTTTCAATGAAGTGTGATTCCCTTCTGGAAGACACATGGGTGAGAGAAAGGTATCAGTGCTGATTGTCTCTGCACAAATATTTTTAGGGAATGGAGGAGGGGTGTTTTGGTGGACAAGGCCCTTTAAGACCAGAAATAACAACTTAAGGGCTACAGGCTGATCCAGGGCCACAGACACCAGACACACGCACACACACACACGCGCACATGTATATATATAATACGCATATATATACATATATATGTGTATATATATTGCATGCATATATACTACATATATATATATATAACCTGCATGATGTGTTAAAAACATTTTAAATTACTTTCCCACTACTCAAAATCCAGGACTGAAATCTGGATTTGTCACTTCTCTTGAGGATCTGGTCCCGAGGGCCACATTCCCTTGTAGTAACTGCTGACCGTCAGTCTCCCTGACCCAGCCTCACTGTTTTGTATTCCCTGCCCAACCTATATGTAGGCTCATGGGTTGGTAAGCCCAGCTTGGTGTGTGGGGAAATCCGGCTGTTGCTTCTCTGGTAATTCCGGAACATTCATGTCTGCTGATAGTTCTGCTAACTGGGAACTCTCGGTCCTCCATGTCCTGGGTGAGAAGTGTCTCTGCTCAAACCTCTCTTGAGAAAATTCTAGGTGGTCGTAGTGAAGTTGAAAAAACGGAGAGGTCTCGTTGGTACACAGGGAATGCTTAATGAGACCATGAGTAGGTCCTAGTCTCCACAAGTGTTTTATCCTGTGCTGATATTTAAGCTAAGACTGGCCATTAGACAACATATGAAGTAGATGAAGTTAATCTTTACTGTTCACACTCTCCCTTATTATCTCCTTGGAGGAATTCATCCCTAACCAATCAAATGCCCTGTTCACTAACACAACATCGCTCTCAGTTCTTCAATGGCTTCCCATCATATTAGAATAAAATCCAAAGTCCATACCATAACCAACAAGGCTCTACATGATCCAGTCCCTGCTACCATTCTCGTCCTCCCTCATTGTGCTCTAGGCACACTGGCATTCTTGCTATTTCCCAAACAGACCAAGCGGGCTCCCATCTGAGGGCCTTTGCTCTTGCTATTCTCCAAGCCTGGAAATTCCTTCCCATAGGCAAGGATATGGCTGACTTCTTTATCCCACTTAGGCCTCTGTTCAAATCTTGCCTTTCCAGAGGCGCATTCTCTGACTGCCCGTATAAATAGCCCATTTTCACATCAGAGTCCATCATTCTCTACCCCTTTGCCTTGCTTTATTTTCATATCCTTTAGCATTAATTCAACACTCTGTAGGAAGTTCTTACTTTGTATGGTAGTAGGGGACCATAAAAACGGCCATGCAAGCTGAAATGATGTAAAGTATCCATAATAATCGATGGGGGAAATGATAATTGCTCCATGAATGACCATTAAAAATTTTTTTGTCAAAACAATAAAAACCCTCTTACTATTGGCTATAAATGTATAGGAAAATGAAAACAAATAAGATGAATATTTATTTACTAAACTGTAATTTAAAACACTAGAGATATTGGGAATTAAAATGTTTTCATTTCTTTGTAGAAAATATCAGTTGAATGGACATTTCTCAAGAGAAGATATACAAATGGTCAATAAGCGCTTGAAAAGATACTGAACATCACTAATCATTACGGAAATGCAAATCAAAACCACAATGAAATACCACTTCAAATTCATTAGGATGGCTACTACAGAAAAAAAAAAAAAAAAAAAAAAGAGTAGCAAATGTTTGTGACTATATGGAAAAATTGGAACTCTTGCACATTGCTGGTGGGATGTAAAATGGGGGAGCCACTGTGGAAAACAGAGTCGCAGTTTCCCAAAAATCTAAGCAGAATTATCATATGATCTAAAAATTCAACTTCTAGGTATCTACCCAAAAAAGTTAAAAACAGGGACTTGAACAGATATTTCCACACCAATGTTCGTAGCAACATTATTTGTTTTTGTTTTTGTTTTGAGACGGAGTCTCACTCTGTTGCCCAGGCTGGAGTGCAATGGTACGATCTCGGCTCACTGCATCCTCCGCCTCCTGGGTTCAAGCGATTCTCCTGCCTCAGCCTTCTGAGTAGCTGGGACTAGAGGCACACATCACCACACCCAGCTAATTTTTTAAAAAATATTTTTGGTAAATACGGGCTTTCAACATGTTGGCCAGGCTGGTCTCGAACTCCTGACTTCAAGTGATCTGCCCGCCTCAGCCTCCCAAAGTGCTGGGATTACAGGCATGAGCCACCATGCACAGCCTTCATAGCAGCATTATTTACAATAGACAAAAGGTGGGAACAACCCAAATGGATAAACAAAATGTGGTATATACATAAAATGGAATGCTGTTTAGCCTTAAAAAGAAATGAAATTCTAATACATGGATGAAGCTTAAAGATATTATGCTAAGTGAAATAAACCAGATACAAAAGGGCAAATACTGTATGATTCTACTCATATGATTATATTCATATGAGCACAGTCAAATTCGTAGAGACAAAGTAAAACAGAGAATACCAGAGGCTGGGAGGAGTGGGGAAGAGGGAATGTTTAATGGGCACAGAGTTTCTGTTTGGGGTAACAAAAACGTTGTGGAGATAGATGGTAGTGATGGCTGCACAGCAATGTGAATATACTTTTACGTTGTGAATGCCACTGAAAGATACACTTACAAATGGTTAAAATGGTAAATCGTATGTTATGTATATTTTGCCACAATTAAAAAACTTATCAAGAGCAGTTTTACAGTATGGAGATTTCTCAAAAGCTAAAAATAAAACTACCATTCTATCCAGCAATCCTACCCTTGGAATAACTATCCCTCCCAAAAAAATCATCATATCAAAGAAATACCTGTACTCACATGTCTATTGCAGCAGTATTTACAATAGTAAAAATATGAAATCCACCTAAATGCCCTTCAGTGGTAAACTGGATGAAGGAAATGTGGTATATATACACAATGGAATATTATTTGTCTATAAAACAAAATGAAATCCTGTCATTTGCATCAACATGGATGGAACTGGAGGTCATAAGGCACAAAATGACAAATATCAGATGTTCTCACTTATATGTGGGAGCTAAAAAATCTGATCACATGGAGGTAGACGGTGGAAAGTTAAAGAATAGAGAGTGGAACTGGTGAGAGGAGTGGGGAATGAAGAAGAGTTGATTAATGAGTACAAATATACAGTTATACAGAAGGAATAAATTCAGTGTTTGCTAGCAGAGTTGGGTGACTATAGTTAAAAATGTGCTGTACCCAGGAGATGGACACCATACATACCCTGACTTGATCATTACATATTATATACACATAACAAAATTTTCCATGTACTGAATAAATTTCTACAAACTACAAAAAGAGTAGTTTGAGCAGTGCTTGCTTCTTTCTTCTCTTCATAAAACCTACAATGCAGAGAGAACTTTTTTTTTTTTTTTTTTGAGATGGAGTCTCGCTCTGCCACCCAGGCTGGAGTGCAGTGGCCGGATCTCAGCTCACTGCAAGCTCCGCCTCCCGGGTTCCCGCCATTCTCCTGCCTCAGCCTCCCAAGTAGCTGGGACTACAGGCGCCCGCCACGTCGCCCGGCTAGTGTTTTGTATTTTAAGTAGAGACGGGGTTTCACCATGTTAGCCAGGATGGTCTCGATCTCCTGACCTCGTGATCCGCCCGTCTCGGCCTCCCAAAGTGCTGGGATTACAGGCTTGAGCCACCGCGCCCGGCCGAGAGAACGTTTTTTAATACTCCTTGGTGAATAGCCATCCTCCTTTCTAAGTTTATTGGATCAGCTTCCAATATTTGTACCTTGCATTTTCAATGTCATGCAATATCTCTGAGAGCTCTTTTAATGTGAAGTTTTTCACCAGTGTTCCTTCCTCTGGGATATATTCATATCTTTCACCACAAAATCACTTTTTCATTTGTGTTCGTAAGTTTGCCCTCACTAAGTTTCTCTGGCTGCATATCAAGAGCCTCTCGAACAGCAGCAGTGTGTCCACATTGCCATGGTCAACTATTTATTCTACAACTCCATTTACCTTTTATTAGAAGCCCATAAAGTTTCTTGCCTGGCATAGGAAAAGTTCCTCCCATATTGCGGGCGTACTACTTGCTGTTACTTCCTGCCGCGGTGCTTGAATGTGTTCAAGTACGTGCCTTATGTCATATTTCTTTCAAAACTCAGCTAAAGAAATGGCATGATTTCTAGTTAGAGCATTCCTAGTCTGTCTGAAAGTACATCTAATATGCTTTCAAATTTGAAATAACTCCATGGTCCATTGGATGGATTAATGAAGTTGTGTTTGGGTGTAAAAAGCAAATTTTCACATCTCCATTTAGAGAATTAGGTTGACCTGGAGTGTTATCCAACAGTAGTAGTGCTTTAAAAGTTCAATTATTTTGCCTACAGTATCTCTCTACCACTGGGAGACAAAGAGGCAACACAGCTACAGGCTTTGCTTTCCTTGTGTGAACTGAGTAACAGATGCACAGTGACCAATCACTGAATGATTTCGAAAGAAGTAATGCAATTGGTCATGATTATGATGAACATTTGTCACTTACATAGCCGTTTGTGGCCTGGAGAGCTAGCAATGAAATTTGCAGCAGCTACTTACAATTAATATGCTGTGGTGACTAAAATTTGAACTGTTTTGTTTGTTGGGAACCTGGTGTTAACTAAACCATGGTAATCAAAATTCATGCATATCAAAACAATGCAAATTGAGAATTATCTGCATTTTGTATTTCTTTGCTTATTATGTTTCCCCTACTAGAATGTAAGCTACATGGGATGCAGACTTAGCCTATTTTGTTTACAGTGATATTCACAATGCCTATACCAAAGTGTAGCACACAGTAGGGGCTCAATAAATACTCGTAGACAAGAAGAAAGGAAAAGAAAGAGAATGAAAGACAGGAAGGAAGAGAGAAAGATGTAAAAATTATCTACCTAGATCAACTTTCATATGAAGATGGTGCCCAGAGAAATGAAATCACTTTCCCAAAGGTACCCTGCACTTCAAGACTTCTGATTTGGGGTTTGAAATTTACCCTCTAACCGCCATTGTCCCTCTCTCTCTCTGTCTCTCCCTGTCTTTGCCTTTCAGTTTATGCATTCGCATGAAGATGTGAGTAATAACGTCGTAGAGGCCTTAATCACTTGACCTTTGAGGAAAGATTAGAGCATTACCCAAGAAGGCCACAGCCCTGTGGTGGTGATGGTGGGGGGTGACATTAGGGCCTTCCCAGACTCCCTAGTATCAGACCACAGAGGCTGCTAATTCTTATTCTATGTCAAGCTATTTGCATTTTCTTTCCTAAATGTCCTTGTTTGGTGCTACTGTCAGAGGGTACAGGATGCTGGGGTTTTTCTCCTTGTAGCTCACTCTCCTGAAGTTGGGTTTCTAATTTACTCAACGGGCTCCAGCGTCTCAGAGCAGATGGGGCAGCCTGGCCAACTGGGAGAGGAAAAGGCTGATGGGATGAAAAACTTCTGTTTCTGTGACTAAGGACTTAGTCAGCTACCTATTTGTCAGTAAGTAGATCTAGAAGAAGCAGCACTCATTCTGGCTAGAGTAATGGTTTTCAGTGCATTTTTTACTCATGAAATTCAAAAAGAACAGGGTGCCAGTTTAACCTTGTGGTTGAGGTTATGAATGAAAAAGGAAGCTTAAATTACCCAGGGAGGCTGTCCCCTTAGTCACAGTTTCAGAGCATTCCAGACTCCTGTGTCAATTAAAGCATACTGAACTTCAATAAAATACCAAAAAGGCAAATAATGGTCTTTTTGGAGAGCTCCCTTCTGCCCTACCCTTTTGATTGCATTCTCTCTCTCTCTCCCCCCTCCCTCCACCTCCTCTCTCTTTTCTCTCTCCCTCCCTCCCTCCCTCCCTCCCTTCCTTCCTTCCTTCCCTCCCTCCCTCCCTCCCTCCCTCCCTTCTTTCTCTCTCTCTCTCTCTCTTTCTTTCTTTCTTTCTCTTTCTTTCTTTCTTTCTTTCTTTCTTTCTTTCTTTCTTTCTTTCTTTCTTTCTTTCTTTCTTTCTTTCCTTCTGTCTTTCTTTCTTTCTCTCTCTCTCTTTCTTTCTTTCTTTCTCTTTCCATTCTTTCTTTCTTCTTTCTTTATTTCTTTCCATTCTTTCTTTACTTCTTTCCATCCTTTTGTGGAAAAAGTAGCTGTTCTTTATAACAATAAAATCCCTTAAGTAATTAATTGGAAATGACCTTAGCTGATCTAAAGGTTCTAAATCCAAGCTCTGTGTAAACAATTGATTATATATTTTCTTTCATCTTCAGATCCTTTGCCTTTTTACTTTCTCTCTCCATCTTCCTCCCTCTCTCTTGTACCCTCAGATCACCACACTTTGGACCTCTCATGAATGGTTTGAATCTGAGGCATGAATTGAGCTTGACTCCCTTGAGGAAGAGTTGTGAGGGGTCAGTGGTACCTGAAACTTTTCTTGTTAGATACTCTTACAGAAGGTTTGGTGAAAAGACTTAGTTGGCCAGAATTAGTCTTGGTTTGGTACATTTCCAATATCTGTGCTTTTCCTGGTTGTCATTAGCATAAATATTTGAGAGTCAACACTGAAAGAATTTGAAAAACGTATTGACCGAAGATTTTTGTCACAAACACTCCATTTCAACTGGCATCTTTCACTCTTTGAAAGGTCTCTCATTTTAAATACCACTTTCTTCTTTTGTCCTATTGAATTTCAATTATGTGCAAAGCCCTGTGGGGAGACACAAAGATGGATAGGACACAGTTCTTACCCTTACTACCAAAAACCATGCAGGGAGATAAGAGTCAGGCTGGCAAAAAGCTAAATAAATGCCAGGCTAAACTAATAGTTAAAAGACTCTAAACAAGAAAGGGTCCGTGGAGGCCCTGTTTAATTTTCAGTTTACCACCACAGGCAGAAAATATCAAAGGAGGTCTGAGGAAAAAGGAATGCCTTGGGGGTTGTGGTAAGGCCAGGATGGAAAGAGGAGTTCAGATCAGAGATGCATCTGGAAAAATTTGGAAGGCAGAGTTGCAGGGGAAGGTATTTTAGGGGGAAATTATGTGGGCAAACAGGGCCACCACGTGCAGTTGTGCGGGTTGTTCAGGCTATGCAATATACAACTCTAGGGGTTGCCATTCACATCAAAATCTCTGTATAGAAAACAAACTGTGTGACCACTGGTGACAACCCTGGGACAAAAGTCTAAGAGATATATAGTGCAAAACCTCTGTGGACATAAGAAGTAGACTTGTTACCATAACGTAAGTCCTGAGAGGGCAGGGACTGAGTCTTATCTTTAGATATTCAGAGCTTTGCAGTGTCTGGCACATATTAGGTATACGAGACATGTTTCCCAAATAAATGAACTCAATCTTGCCCAATCCCCACCAGTTGGTTGTATAAACGAGGGTGAGGTCACAGAATGGGGATAACTCAGATTTCTTTGACAACTCTGGGTAATGTTGAGTCTCAGCACCAAAAGTGTCCCCCTCCCAAATCATTCCAGTTACTTCCAGGATCTTACAGAGAGTTTAATCTGTGTTTCCATACTACTCTCTCTTTTTCTTCCATTCTGGTCTTTTTTTTTAATTTTTTTTATTTTTTTTTATTATACTTTAAGTTCTAGGGTACATGTGCATAACGTGCAGGTTTGTTACATATGTATATTTGTGCCATGTTGGTGTGCTGCACCCATCAACTCGTCAGCACCCATCAATTCATCATTTATATCAGGTATAACTCCCCAGTGCAATCCCTCCCCTCTCCCCCCTCCCCATGATAGGACCCGGTGTGTGATGTTCCCCTTCCCGAGTCCAAGTGATCTCATTGTTCAGTTCCCACCTATGAGTGAGAACATGCGGTGTTTGGTTTTCTCTTCTTGTGATAGTTTGCTAAGAATGATGGTTTCCAGCTGCATCCATGTCCCTACAAAGGACGCAAACTCATCCTTTTTTATGGCTGCATAGTATTCCATGGTGGATATGTGTCACATTTTCTTAATCCAGTCTGTCACAGATGGACATTTGGGTTGATTCCAAGTCTTTGCTATTGTGAATAGTGCCGCAATATACATACGTGTGCATGTGTCTTTGTAGTAGAATAATTTATAAACCTTTGGGTATATACCCAGTATTGGGATGGCTGGGTCATATGGTACATCTAGTTCTAGATCCTTGAGGAATTGCCATACTGTTTTCCATAATGGTTGAACTAGTTTACAATCCCACCAACAGTGTAAAAGTGTTCCTATTTCTCCACATCCTCACCAACAACTGTTGTTTCCTGATTTTTTAATGATTGCCATTCTAGCTGGTGTGAGATGGTATCTCATTGTGGTTTTGATTTGCATTTCTCTGATGGCGAGTGATGATGAGCATTTTTACATGTGTCTGTTGGCTGTATGAATGTCTTCTTTTGAGAAATGTCTTTTCATATCTTTTGCCCACTTTTTGATGGGGTTGTTTGTTTTTTCTTGTATATTTGTTTGAGTTCTTTGTAGATTCTGGATATTAGCCCTTTGTCAGATGAGTAGGTTGCAAAAATTTTCTCCCATTCTGTAGGTTGCCTGTTCACTCTGATGGTAGTTTCTTTTGCTGTGCAGAAGCTCTTTAGTTTAATCATATCCCATTTGTCAATTTTGGCTTTTGCTGCCGTTGCTTTTGGTGTTTTAGACATGAAGTCCTTGCCCATGCCTATGTCCTGAATGGTACTACCTAGATTTTCTTCTAGGGTTTTTATGGTATTAGGTCTAACATTTAAGTCTCTAATCCATCTTGAATTAATCTTCGTATAAGGAGTAAGGAAAGGATCCAGTTTCAGCTTTCTACTTATGGCTAGCCAATTTTCCCAGCACCATTTATTAAATAGGGAATCCTTTCCCCATTTCTTGTTTCTCTCAGGTTTCTCAAAGATCAGATGGCTGTAGATGTGTGGTATTATTTCTGAGGACTCTGTTCTGTTCCATTGGTCTATATCTCTGTTTTGGTACCAGTACCATGCTGTTTTGGTTACTGTAGCCTTGTAGTATAGTTTGAAGTCTGGTAGCGTGACGCCTCCAGCTTTGTCCTTTTGACTTAGGATTGTCTTGGCAATGCGGGCTCTTTTTTGGCTCCATATGAACTTTAAAGCCGTTTTTTCCAATTCTGTGAAGAAACTCATTGGTAGCTTGATGGGGATGGCATTGAATCTATAAATAACCTTGGGCAGTATGGCCATTTTCACGATATTGATTCTTCCGATCCATGAGCATGGTATGTTCTTCCATTTGTTTGTGTCCTCTTTTATTTCACTGAGCAGTGGTTTGTAGTTCTCCTTGAAGAGGTCCTTTCCATCCCTTGTAAGTTGGATTCCTAGGTATTTTATTCTCTTTGAAGCAATTGTGAATGGAAGTTCATTCCTGACTTGGCTCTCTGCTTGTCTGTCACTGGTGTATAAGAATGCTTGTGATTTTTGCACATTAATTTTGTATCCTGAGACTTTGCTGAAGTTGCTTATCAGCTTAAGGGGATTTTGGGCTGAGACGATGGGGTTTTCTAAATATACAATCATGTCATCTGCAAACAGGGACAATTTGACTTCTTCTTTTCCTAACTGAATGCCCTTGATTTCTTTCTCTTGCCTGATTGCCCTAGCCAGAACTTCCAACACTATGTTGAATAGGAGTGGTGAGAGAGGGCATCCCTGTCTTGTACCAGTTTTCAAAGGGAATTTTTCCAGTTTTTGCCCATTCAGTATGATATTAGCTGTGTCATAAATAGCTCTTATTATTTTGAGGTACGTACCATCAATACCGAATTTATTGAGCGTTTTTAGCATGAAGGACTGTTGAATTTTGTCAAAAGCCTTTTCTGCATCTATTGAGATAATCATGTGGTTCTTGACTTTGGTTCTGTTTATATGCTGGATTATGTTTATTGATTTGCGAATGTTGAACCAGCCTTGCATCCCAGGGATGAAGCCCACTTGATCATGGTGGATAAGCTTTTTGAGGTGCTGCTGAATCCGGTTTGCCAGTATTTTATTGAGGATTTTTGCATCAATGTTCATCAGGGATATTGGTCTAAAATTCTCTTTTTTTGTTGTGTCTCTGCCAGGCTTTGGTATCAGGATGATGTTGGCCTCATAAAATGAGTTAGGGAGGATTCCCTCTTTTTCTATTGATTGGAATAGTTTCAGAAGGAATGGTACCAGCTCCTCCTTGTACCTCTGGTAGAATTCAGCTGTGAATCCATCTGGTCCTGGACTTTTTTTGGTTGGTAGGCTATTAATTGTTGCCTCAATTTCAGAGCCTGCTATTGGTCTATTCAGGGATTCAACTGCTTCCTGGTTTAGCCTTGGGAGAGTGTAAGTGTCCAGGAAATGATCCATTTCTTCTACATTTTCTAGTTGATTTGCGTAGAGGTGTTTATAGTATTCTCTGATGGTAGTTTGTATTTCTGTGGGGTCAGTGGTGATATCCCCTTTATCATTTTTTATTGCATCTATTTGATTCCTCTGTCTTTTCTTCTTTATTAGTCTTGCTAGCGGTCTGTCAATTTTGTTGATCTTTTCAAAAAACCAACTCCTGCGTTCATTGATTTTTTGGAGGGTTTTTTGTGTCTCTATCTCCTTCAGTTCTGCTCTGATCTTAGTTATTTCTTGCCTTCTGCTAGCTTTTGAATGTGTTTGCTCTTGCCTCTCTAGTTCTTTTAATTGTGATGTTAGAGTGTCCATTTTAGATCTTTCCTGCTTTCTCTTGTGGGCATTTAGTGCTATAAATTTCCCTCTACACACTGCTTTAAATGTGTCCCAGAGATTCTGGTATGTTGTATCTTTGTTCTCATTGGTTTCAAAGAACATCTTTATTTCTGCCTTCATTTCATTATGTACCCAGTAGTCATTCAGGAGCAGGTTGTTCAGTTTCCATGTAGTTGAGCGGTTTTGATTGAGTTTCTTAGTCCTGAGTTCTAGTTTGATTGCACTGTGGTCTGAGAGACAGTTTGTTATCATTTCTGTTCTTGTACATTTGCTGAGGAGTGCTTTACTTCCAATGATGTGGTCAATTTTGGAATAACTGCGATGTGGTGCTGAGAAGAATGTATATTCTGTTGATTTGGGGTGAAGAGTTCTATAGATGTCTATTAGGTCCACTTGGTGCAGAGATGAGTTCAATTCCTGGATATCCTTGTTAACTTTCTGTCTCGTTGATCTGTCCAATGTTGACAGTGGAGTGTTGAAGTCTCCCATTATTATTGTATGGGAGTCTAAGTCTCTTTGTAAGTCTCTAAGGACTTGCTTTATGAATCTGGGTGCTCCTGTATTGGGTGCATATATATTTAGGAGAGTTAGCTCTTCCTGTTGAATTGATCCCTTTACCATTATGTAATGGCCTTCTTTGTCTCTTTTGATCTTTGATGGTTTAAAGTCTGTTTTATCAGAGACTAGGATTGCAACCCCTGCTTTTTTTGTTCTCCATTTGCTTGGTAGATCTTCCTCCATCCCTTTATTTTGAGCCTATGTATGTCTCTGCATGTGAAATGGGTCTCCTGAATACAGCAGACTGATGGGTCTTGACTCTTTATCCAGTTTGCCAGTCTGTGTCTTTTCATTGGAGCATTTAGTCCATTAACATTTAAGGTTAATATTGTTATGTGTGAACTTGATCCTGCCATTATGATATTAACTGGTTATTTTGCTCGTTAGTTGATGCAGTTTCTTCCTAGCCTCGATGGTCTTTACATTTTGGCATGTTTTTGCAATGGCTGGTACCCGTTGTTCCTTTCCATGTTTAGTGCTTCCTTCAGGGTCTCTTGTAAGGCAGGCCTGGTGGTGACAAAATCTCTAAGCATTTGCTTATCTGTAAAGGATTTTATTTATCCTTCACTTATGAAACTTAGTTTGGCTGGATATGAAATTCTGGGTTTAAAATTCTTTTCTTTAAGAATGTTGAATATTGGCCCCCACTGTCTTCTGGCTTGTAGAGTTTCTGCCGAGAGATCTGCTGTTAGTCTGATGGGCTTCCCTTTGTGGGTAACCCGACCTTTCTCTCTGGCTGCCCTTAAGATTTTTTCCTTCATTTCAACTTTGGTGAATCTGGCAATTATGTGTCTTGGAGTTGCTCTTCTCGAGGAGTATCTTTGTGGCATTCTCTGTATTTCCTGAATTTGAATGTTGGCCTGCCCTACTAGGTTGGGGAAGTTCTCCTGGATGATATCCTGAAGAGTGTTTTCCAACTTGGTTCCATTTTCCCCCTCACTTTCAGGCACCCCAATCAGACGTAGATTTGGTCTTTTTACATAATCCCATACTTCTTGCAGGCTTTGTTCATTCCTTTTTCTTCTTTTTTCTTTTGGTTTCTCTTCTCGCTTCATTTCATTCATTTGATCCTCAATCGCTGATACTCTTTCTTCCAGTTGATCGAGTCGGTTACTGAAGCTTGTGCATTTGTCACGTATTTCTCGTGTCATGGTTTTCATCTCTGTCATTTCGTTTATGACCTTCTCTGCATTAATTAGTCTAGCTGTCAATTCTTCCACTCTTTTTTCAAGATTTTTAGTTTCTTTGCGCTGGGTACGTAATTCCTCCTTTAGCTCTGAGAAGTTTGATGGACTGAAGCCTTCTTCTCTCATCTCGTCAAAGTCATTCTCTGACCAGCTTTGATCCGTTGCTGGCGATGGGCTGCGCTCCTTTGCAGGGGGAGATGCACTCTTATTTTTTGAATTTCCAGCTTTTCTGCCCTGCTTTTTCCCCATATTTGTGGTTTTATCTGCCTCTGGTCTTTGATGATGGTGACGTACTGATGGGGTTTTGGTTTAGGTGTCCTTCCTGTTTGATAGTTTTCCTTCTCACAGTCAGGACCCTCAGCTATAGGTCTGTTGGAGATTGCTTGAGGTCCACTCCAGACCCTGTTTGCCTGGGTATCAGCAGCAGAGGTTGCAGAAGATAGAATATTGCTGAACAGCGAGTGTACCTGTCTGATTCTTACTTTGGAAGCTTCCTCTCAGGGGTGTACTCCACCCTGTGAGGTGTGGGGTGTCAGACTGCCCCTAGTGGGGGATGTCTCCCAGTGAGGCTACTCAGGCGTCAGTGACCCACTTGAGCAGGCAGTCTGTCCGTTCTCAGATCTCAACCTCCGTGTTGGGAGATCCACTGCTCTCTTCAAAGCTGTCAGACAGAGTCGTTCACGTCTGCTCAGGCCTCTGTTGCTTCCCCTGTTGTTTTTTTAGCTGAGCCCTGTCCCCAGAGGTGGAGTCTATAGAGACAGACAGGTTTCCTTGAGCTGCTGTGAGCTCCACCCAGTTCGAGCTTCCCGGCGGCTTTGTTTAACTACTTAAGCCTCAGCAATGGCGGGCGCCCCTCCCCCAGCCTCGCTGCTGCCTCGCGGTTAGATCGCCGCAGACTGCTGTGTTAACAATGAGGGAGGCTCCATGGGCATGGGACCCTCCCGGCCAGGTGAGGGATATATTCTTCTGGTGTGCCCGTTTGCTTAGAGCACAGTATTGGGGTGGGAGTTACCCGATTTTCCAGGTGTTGTGTGTCTCAGTTCCCCTGGCTAGGAAAAGGGATACCCTTCCCCCTTGCGCTTCCCAGGTGAGGCGATGCCTCGCCCTGCTGCAGCTCTCGCTGGTCAGGCTGCAGCAACTGACCAGCACCGATTGTCCGGCACTCCCTAGTGAGATGACCCCAGTACCTCAGTTGAAGATGCAGAAATCACCGGTCTTCTGTGTCGCTCGCGCTGGGAGTTGGAGACTGGAGCTGTTCCTATTCGGCCATCTTGCTCCGCCCTTGTTTTTTTTTTTTTTTTTTTTTTTTGAATAAGGGCCATTCTGGTCTTTATCTAATGTTTTGAGAGGGACAGCACTTCAGTCATGCCCACTCTGCAGACCACCACCCTCTCTGTGAGTATGGTGTACCTTCCTAGGTGCTTTTCTCCAGTGTCCGCAAAGCTGCTACAATGGAGACCATGATGGTGTCATGGTCCCTTCTGACCTCTGGGATTCAAGCCTTATTGATTCTACAGAGAATTGTGGAGAATGGCCTTTTGCCCTCCATAGTCATACACATGGACATGAGGCTGTTTCATGTTTCTCATATCTGATACAGCCCTCCTTAAAACAATGTCTTCAGCTTCTGCCTGCCTCAACACTGAGCAAAAGATGAACACTATGCAGCTCTTTCTACCGTCCACCCCTGTGTTTCTGCTTTGGCAAAAGGAAACACGATGAAAAGCATGGGGCATGCATGGGAGCATGAAATATTTTAGTTTGGATGAAGCAAGAGGTATATACAAGTGAATGTGGGCAAAAGCTGGCCCCAACGGAGACTGAGTCAAACAGTGAGGACGGATGCATGCATACAAACCCATAAACACTAGTGGAAAACCATCTAAAAGCTATTTGAGGGGGGAGCCACATTTTTAAGTATGAAGAAAAATATTATTATGACTGGTGCTGCGAACTTAGTGTGGCCCCACCAAAATCATACATTGAAGCCCTACTCCCCAGTGGGATGGTATTTGGAAGAGGAGTCTTTGGGAGGTGATTAGGTATTGGGGGATGGAGCCCTTGTGAATGGGATTAGTACCCGTATAAGATGAGATATGAGATTGATGATCCCTCTCTTACCATCTGAAGTTACAATAAGAAGGCAGCCTTCTGCAACCCAGGAAGAGAGCCCTAACCAGAACCCATCCATGCTGGCACCCTGATATCGGACTTTCAGCCTTGAGAAGTGTGAGAAAGTAGGTGTTTGTTGTTTAAGCCACCCAGTCTGTGGTATTCTGTTATAGCAGCTCAGGCTGACTAAGACAGCTGGCTAAAGATATAATGAAAGTCTAAGCAGAATAGGACAGCAGAGTTACACAAACCTAGGTTTGGGTCTTATTGACCTTGGTTAAGTCACTTAACCTCAGGGACTCTTAGTTTCCTTATCTGTAAAAGAGTCATACTACCCATCTCCCAGGTTCTTTTCTAAGAATAGTGCTTATGAAATGCTTAGTACAGAACTTGGCACATAGTAAATATCCAATAAAATGGCCACCAAAAACTAGTTTATTGTAAGGCATTCTCACTTCTAAGGTAATGTTTCATCAGACCATATAATAAGTAAGCAAAAGTGTAGATTAGGTAGTTTTACTGGGCTCCTCGTGTTCTGTTTTCCCAACCAATGGCCCAGAAATTAACTAGGGAGTCAATTTGAATAATTAATTCACAGCCTGGTGGCAACAGCTGTTTTTCTTCCATACATTCCATAAAGAGGGAAAGTAGAGAATGACTGGTAGTAGAAGTTCAGGGATCAGTGGAAGTTTGGAACAAGGGTGGTGGTCTTTTGAGTGTGAGCCTATTCTCCCTAACCCTTCATACCACATCCTTAAGGTGATTCGTTGTTCCACACAGTGAATTTTGGATACAAAAGACTCAAGGCTTTTACTCCATTGAGCATTCTGTGCATTTCAGTCAAAGGATTCATTGCAGAAGCCTCACACTGGACATCTGTAGACATGGCCTGTAGTTGCCCATCCACCATTGTTTTCAGGCACTCATTTCCCAGAAGACAGAAAGCCCCAACTTCCAGGACAGGCTCCACTTGCCAAGAATTGCTAAGCTCTTTAAAGATCAGCTTCTATCTTATCAAGTACCTTCCAAATATTCTCAGATGGATGACAACAGTCTCTCCTCTCAGGGTTGTGTTTGCAAGTCTAGAAGTTTCTGAAGAGAGTTACTATTGCATATTTTTATTGCCATCAACAACTTCCAGTGATATAAAGAAGAAACTTTTAAAGCATGTGATGGCAAATCCTGACCATTTTGTAATCTGTGTTATATTTAAGAATCATTCATCCCAGGTAGCACTGGAGCGAGAGCAAGAAGTTTCTTGGTGCTGTCTGCTTCTATGAAAGACACAAAAACCACCAAATCTGGTCTCAGTCTGAAAACTAAGTGGCCATGCCACCAAATATGTGACACTGGAATACAGGAATGGAACCATGCCATGTCTGAGGGATTTCCTGAATTAGGATTCAGGAAAACTGGGCTCTTCATTTTCTCTGCCTACGTCTTGTAGCCTGGGGAAAGGGAGCTTCCTCACAATATATAACACTGTCTGCTCACCTTGGACCATCTTAGTTAAGGAAGGAAAGAACTTAATTAGAGCTTTGGACAGATTGACATTAACAAAGTTGTCCACCAATAATTCTCAAACATGTAGTCCTTATGAACACAAATGTTGTAGCCAATATTTCTGACATTTCAGGAGATTGGGAAATGCCAGCGGGGTTCTACTGCCTGAGGCAGCACTTCCTCTGAGGAAGTCCTCCGGAAGTGGCAAGTGTTTTCTTTTCCACTGTTTAAAGGCCACATCAAATCACTTCTTCCTCAAATAGATCTCACTTTCACAGGCTCATAAAATGGCCAAGTCAGAATGTGTCTTGGTTTTTGAAGCCAGCTAACGGTGTGAGGGTGACTCAGGCTTTCCCAAGTTGCCTTGCTTATTCAGTACCAGGAATATTTAAATCAGAGCTGACCTTAAAATAGCAACTCTTTGAAAAGGGCTCGGCATTGACTCCTGAGACTCTCTTTCAGATGCTCTTCTTACTTTTCTGTTCCAGTGGTCACTGCTTAGAAAGTCTGTAGACAGTATATGTCTGTGTCCGATTTTTTCATTTTGACTGAAGAACATTATTACACTGTGTAAAATTCTAGAATTCATGACAACTGATGAGAATACCTTAAATCCCTTTGCCCACTGAGAGAATAGAGAATATTACGGCAGACTTTTATCTCCTGCACTGGGATACTCAGAAATTGGCCTGCATGAATATCTTTGCTTGATAGATATTTGAAGTACAAAATTCTCCATTAAAGTTTTCCAGAGAACAAGAATGTCATATTATTTTCTGCTCATTCTATGCACCATGATCAAACCAATTGTGATCATTCTAACTATGGCATTGTGCCATTGACTCTTAGACCTCTCTCTTGAGGTCCAATTTCCTGTTCTATCTCTCCACATGAGTGATCCATTAAAAACCCTAAAATCAGTGGAACTAAAAGCTAATTCAAACCTATTCTGTCTTCTGTCTCCATCTCAGTTAATTACATGACATCTGCCAGTTCTCTCAAATTGAAAAACCTAGAGGTATTTATCCTTATGTCTCCCTCTCATTCATTCTCAACATGCAACCGGTTACTGTACATTTCCAGTTCTCTTGCAGAAATGTCTCTTGGATTAGTCTGCATCCTCCCCGTCTGAGTTCAGGGACTAGTATCCTTTCTTGGATGACTTCAGCGGCATCCTGTGGAGGCTTTTGCCACCTGCCTCCTCTAGAGAGCCCAAAAACCCACATCTGATTATGTTATTTCCATGCTATGAAACTTCAGGTTCTTGGGCTTAGCACTCAGAGTTCTTAGGCTGGCTCCAACCACCTCTGTAGCCTAATTTCCTGCTGTGCCACCTTCCAGCCCCTAGACCCCAGCCACAGTCAGCTTTTTACCACTCCAGAAATAGGACTGACCTTTTTCCCCACACTCACCTTGGCCTAGCTCTTTACCTCTCTTTCAAATGCCTCTTCCTTCCCATCTCAACCTAGCCAAATGCCAGTCACTCTCCAATACTCACTTCAAATGTTTTCTCCTGAGAGAAGCCTTCCTTAATCTGTTCCCCAGCCCTGCCCCAAGTTAATGACTCTGCCCTCCACGATGCTTCAGCATTTTATTCAGGCCTCTACAATAACAGAACTCCCACCCACCATATGTATGTACATTGTAGGAGGTTCCCTGTCATTTTATCCCTGGCACTCGGTAACATTTGATAGACGGACTAGTAGACGGATAGATGGATAGGTTGAGTGGTAAAGTTTAAATGCAGGAGTGTGGGCCAACATCAGAGAGAAGACACTGTAAGAAAATGGACAAAAGAGAAAAGAAATCAGAAATCATGCCTCTTCATTTATTCACTTCTAATTTTTTATTCAATTCATTCATTTTCCTTCAAACACAGTTGTAATAAATATTGATCTTCTAAATGTTTCCATGGGCCTGTATTTAAGAAGTTGAGAAGTTAAATTTACCTTCCAAATCTGCTTATTGAACTTATAAAAACATTTTCCTACAGCTTATTAGTGGAAATTTTATTGCCCCTTAAGATTTTTATAGCAAACAATAGAACTATGAGCAACTTCCTCTTCTAGCCAAAATGGAATACCAGGGAGAAGATTTATACTCCTGTCTTAAGCAACTAAAAAACTGGACAAAATATATGAAAAAAAAAAGGGTTTTCAAGATATTCGACATTAAGCAATAAAGACAATGATTCCTGAGAAACAGGAAACAAAGTAGTTAAGCCCTACAATTGCACCAGTTTACTGCCTGGAAAGAGTGTCCAGGTCGTAGGGCAGGGATGGGGAACTCAGAGGGGGCCAGAAGACCCCTTGAGTTGCAGAAATAAAGTTGAGAATCTGAGGGAGACCAAGGCAACTAGACTTGGCAGTGTAGAAAGAAGAGAAAAAATTCAGGATTGCTGCGGAGGTCCCTCTCGAGTATTCAGCAGAGTACTAATTAGCACATGCATCTGAGGAAACTATACAAGCATATGGAAAGAACCACATGAAAGCTTCAGAGGGAACAATATCCAGTGCTGACACAGAACCAGAAATAGTAAATAGTACTTGTTCCTCCCAGCCTGGAGATAGGTGGGATGAGGGTTGGGAGAAAGAAATTATAAAAGAGCAGGAAGAAACTTTTAGAGGTGATGGATCTGTCCATTATGTTGATTGTGAAGATGGCTTCACAGGTATATACACACATGTGAATACTTATCAACTTGTACATTCTCAATCTATACGGCATATATTATAGCAATTACACCTCAATAAAGGTATTAAAAATACAGTGATTATATGGCAATAGTACAGAATTTCTATAAATAATACTTTTCTGTTTTGCTTTGAATCAATGGTTCATGATAAATAGTTCACATAGATAAATATCCATTCATTGATTTTAAAAGTGTTTGATCCAAATGCAAATAACTACAATTTACAAAAATATCAAAGAGCTAACAAAAAAACAAACAAAAAAAATCACATAGCTAAGTTAAACATGGGCAGTGTCTTAGTTTGTTAAGGTTGCTAAGACTAAATACCGTAAACTGGGTGGCTTATAAATAAAACACAATGATTTCTCACAGTTCTGGAGTCTGGGAAGTGCAAGACCAAGGCACTGGCAAATTCAGTATGTGCTGAGGGCCCATTCCTCATAGATGGAGACTTCTCACTGTGTCCTCACATGGGGAAGAGGCAAGTGAGCACTTTGGGATTCCTTTCATAAGGGCATCAATCCAAATCATGACCTAATTACCACCCAACTGCCCCGCCTTTAAATACTATCACTTTGAGGGGGTATTTGTGGGAACATAAGCATTCAGTCCATTGTAGGCGGTGAAGTGAGACAGGAATTATCTGGAAAGAGAATGGAAGGTGGTATACCAAAACCCCATCAGTACGTCACCATCATCAAAGACCAGAAACAGATAAAACCAAAAAGATGGGGAAGAAGCAGGGCAGAAAAGCTGGAAATTCAAAAAATAAGAGCGCATCTCCCCCTGCAAAGGAGCGCAGCCCATCGCCAGCAACGGATCAAAGCTGGTCAGAGAATGACTTGGACGAGAGGAGAGAAGAAGGCTTCAGTCCATCAAACTTCTCAGAGCTAAAGGAGGAATTACGTACCCAGCGCAAAGAAACTAAAAATCTTGAAAAAAGAGTGGAAGAATTGACAGCTAGACTAATTAATGCAGAGAAGGTCATAAACGAAATGACAGAGATGAAAACCATGACACGAGAAATACGTGACAAATGCACAAGCTTCAGTAACCAACTCGATCAACTGGAAGAAAGAGTATCAGCGATTGAGGATCAAATGAATGAAATGAAGCGAGAAGAGAAACCAAAAGAAAAAAGAAGAAAAAGGAATGAACAAAGCCTGCAAGAAGTATGGGATTATGTAAAAAGACCAAATCTACGTCTCATTGGGGTGCCTGAAAGTGAGGGGGAAAATGGAACCAAGTTGGAAAACACTCTTCAGGATATCATCCAGGAGAACTTCCCCAACCTAGTAGGGCAGGACAACATTCAAATTCAGGAAATACAGAGAATGCCACAAAGATACTCCTCGAGAAGAGCAACTCCAAGACACATAATTGCCGGAATCACCAAAGTTGAAATGAAGGAAAAAATCTTAAGGGCAGCCAGAGAGAAAGGTCGGGTTACCCACAAAGGGAAGCCCATCAGACTAACAGCAGATCTCTCGGCAGAAACTCTACAAGCCAGAAGACAGTGGGGGCCAATATTCAACATTCTTAAAGAAAAGAATTTTAAACCCAGAATTTCATATCCAGCCAAACTAAGTTTCATAAGTGAAGGAGAAATAAAATCCTTTACAGATAAGCAAATGCTTACAGATTTTGTCACCACCAGGCCTGCCTTACAAGAAACCCTGAAGGAAGCCCTAAACATGGAAAGGAACAACCAGTACCAGCCATTGCAAAAACATGCCAAAATGTAAAGACCATCGAGGCTAGGAAGAAACTGCATCAACTAACGAGCAAAATAACCAGTTAATATCATAATGGCAGGATCAAGTTCACACATAACAATACTAACCTTAAATGTTAATGGACTACATGCTCCAATGAAAAGACACAGACTGGCAAACTGGATAAAGAGTCAAGACCCATCAGTCTGCTGTATTCAGGAGACCCATCTCACATGCAGAGACATACATAAGCTCAAAATAAAGGGATGGAGGAAGATCTACCAAGCAAATGGAGAACAAAAAAAAGCAGGGGTTGCAATCCTAGTCTCTGATAAAATAGACTTTAAACCATCAAAGATCAAAAGAGACAAAGAAGACCATTATATAATGGTAAAGGGATCAATTCAACAGGAAGAGCTAACTATCCTAAATATATATGCACCCAATACAGGAGCACCCAAATTCATAAAGCAAGTCCTTAGAGACTTACAAAGAGACTTAGACTCCCATACAATAATAATGGGAGACTTCAACACTCCACGGTCAACATTAGACAGATCAACGAGACAGAAAGTTAACAAGGATATCCAGGAATTGAACTCATCTCTGCACCAAGCGGACCTAATAGACATCTATAGAACTCTCCACCCCAAATCAACAGAATATACATTCTTCTCAGCACCACATCGCACTTATTCCAAAATTGACCACATAATTGGAAGTAAAGCACTCCTCAGCAAATGTACAAGAACAGAAATGATAACAAACTGTCTCTCAGACCACAGTGCAATCAAACTAGAACTCAGGACTAAGAAACTCAATCAAAACCGCTCAACTACATGGAAACTGAACAACCTGCTCCTGAATGACTACTGGGTACATAATGAAATGAAGGCAGAAATAAAGATGTTCTTTGAAACCAATGAGAACAAAGATACAACATACCAGAATCTCTGGGACACATTTAAAGCAGTGTGTAGAGGGAAATTTATAGCACTAAATGCCCACAAGAGAAAGCAGGAAAGATCTAAAATTGACACTCTAACATCACAATTAAAAGAACTGGAGAAGCAAGAGCAAACACATTCAAAAGCTAGCAGAAGGCAAGAAATAACTAAGATCAGAGCAGAACTGAAGGAGATAGAGACACAAAAACCCTCCAATAAATCAATGAATCCAGGAGCTGGTTTTTTGAAAAGATCAACAAAATTAACAGACCGCTAGCAAGACTAATAAAGAACAAAAGAGAGAGGAATCAAATAGACGCAATAAAAAATGATAAAGGGGATATCACCACGGACCCCACAGAAATACAAACTACCATCAGAGAATACTATAAACACCTCTACGCAAATCAACTAGAAAATCTAGAAGAAATGGATCATTTCCTGGACACTTACACTCTTCCAAGACTAAACCAGGAAGAAGTTGAATCCCTGAATAGACCAATAGCAGGCTCTGAAATTGAGGCAATAATGAATAGCCTACCAACCAAAAAAAGTCCAGGACCAGATGGATTCACAGCTGAATTCTACCAGAGGTACAAAGAGGAGCTGGTACCATTCCTTCTGAAACTATTCCAATCAATAGAAAAAGAGGGAATCCTCCCTAACTCATTTTATGAGGCCAACATCATCCTGATACCAAAGCCTGGCAGAGACACAACAAAAAAAGAAAATTTTAGACCAATATCCCTGATGAACATTGATGCAAAAATCCTCAATAAAATACTGGCAAACAGGATTCAGCAGCACATCAAAAAGCTTATCCACCATGATCAAGTGGGCTTCATCCCTAGGATGCAAGGCTGGTTCAACATTCGCAAATCAATAAACGTAATCCAGCATATAAACAGAACCAAAGTCAAGAACCACATGATTATCTCAATAGATGCAGAAAAGGCTTTTGACAAAATTCAACAGCCCTTCATGCTAAAAACGCTCAATAAATTCGGTATTGATGGAACGTACCTCAAAATAATAAGAGCTATTTATGACAAACTCACAGCCAATATCATACTGAATGGGCAAAAACTGGAAAAATTCCCTTTGAAAACTGGCACAAGACAGGGATGCCCTCTCTCACCACTCCTATTCAACATAGTGTTGGACGTTCTGGCTAGGGCAATCAGGCAAGAGAAAGAAATCAAGGGCATTCAGTTAGGAAAAGAAGAAGTCAAATTGTCCCTGTTTGCAGATGACATGATTGTATATTTAGAAAACCCCATCGTCTCAGCCCAAAATCTCCTTAAGCTGATAAGCAACTTCAGCAAAGTCTCAGGATACAAAATCAATGTGCAAAAATCACAAGCATTCTTATACACCAGTAACAGACAAACCGAGAGCCAAATCAGGAATGAACTTCCATTCACAATTGCTTCAAAGAGAATCAAATACCTAGGAATCCAACTTACAAGGGATGGAAAGGACCTCTTCAAGGAGAACTACAAACCACTGCTCAGTGAAATAAAAGAGGACACAAACAAATGGAAGAACATACCATGCTCATGGATCGGAAGAATCAATATCGTGAAAATGGCCATACTGCCCAAGGTTATTTATAGATTCAATGCCATCCCCATCAAGCTACCAATGAGTTTCTTCACAGAACTAGAAAAAACTGCTTTAAAGTTCATATGGAACCAAAAAAGAGCCTGCATTGCCAAGACAATCCTAAGTCAAAAGAACAAAGCTGGAGGCATCACGCTACCAGACTTCAAACTATACTACAAGGCTACAGTAACCAAAACAGCAGGTACTGGTACCAAAACAGAGATATAGACCAATGGAACAGAACAGAGTCCTCAGAAATAATACCACACATCTACAGCCATCTGATCTTTGACAAACCTGAGAGAAACAAGAAATGGGGAAAGGATTCCCTATTTAATAAATGGTGCTGGGAAAATTGGCTAGCCATAAGTAGAAAGCTGAAACTGGATCCTTTCCTTACTCCTTATACGAAAATTAATTCAAGATGGATTAGAGACTTAAATGTTAGACCTAATACCATAAAAACCCTAGAAGAAAATCTAGGTAGTACCATTCAGGACATAGGCATGGGCAAGGACTTCATGTCTAAAACACCAAAAGCAACGGCAGCAAAAGCCAGAATTGACAAATGGGATATGATTAAACTAAAGAGCTTCTGCACAGCAAAAGAAACTACCATCAGAGTGAACAGGCAACCTATAGAATGGGAGAAAATTTTTGCAATCTACTCATCTGACAAAGGGCTAATATCCAGAATCTACAAAGAACTCAAACAAATTTACAAGAAAAAAACAAACAACCCCATCAAAAAGTGGGCAAAGGATATGAACAGACATTTCTCAAAAGAAGACATTCATACAGCCAACAGACACATGAAAAAATGCTCATCATCACTGCCATCAGAGAAATGCAAATCAAAACCACAATGAGATACCATCTCACACCAGTTAGAATGGCAATCATTAAAAAGTCAGGAAACAACAGGTGCTGGAGAAGATGTGGAGAAATAGGAACACTTTTACACTGTTGGTGGGAATGTAAACTAGTTCAACCATTATGGAAAACAGTATGGCAATTCCTCAAGGATCTAGAACTAGATGTACCATACGACCCAGCCATCCCACTACTGGGTATATACCCAAAGGACTATAAATCATGCTGCTATAAAGACACATGCACACGTATGTTTATTGCGGCACTTTTCACAATAGCAAAGACTTGGAATCAACCCAAATGTCCATCTGTGACAGACTGGATTAAGAAAATGTGGCACATATACACCGTGGAATATTATGCAGCCATGAAAAAGGATGAGTTTGCATCCTTTGTAGGGACATGGATGCAGCTGGAAACCAGCATTCTTAGCAAACTATCACAAGAACAGAAATCCAAACACTGCATGTTCTCACTCATAGGTGGGAACTGAACAATGAGATCACTTGGACTCGAGAAGGGGAACATCACACATCGGGGCCTATCATGGGGAGGGGGGAGGGGGGAGGGATTGCATTGGGAGTTATACCTGATATAAATGACGAATTGATGGGTGCTGACGAGTTGATGGGTGCAGCACACCAACATGGCACAAGTATACATATGTAACAAACCTGCACGTTATGCACATGTACCCTAGAACTTAAAGTATAATTTAAAAAAAAAATTAAATTAAAAAAAAAAAAAAGAGAGAGAATGGAAGGTGGGCTGTTTCTGTCCCAGAAACAACCTTAAGGTATGGGGGGGGGGCGGGTAACTCCTCTACAAGCTCCTCTCAGCCTGTGGGAATGGGCAAGGCCTAAAATCTGACTCAAGCTAAGTAATCTCTGAAAAGAAAATCTCAGCTTATTTTGCAGATTTTCTCTTTTATGTAAATGGCTAGCCCAATTTTACAGACAAGCAGATAGAGAAGCTTGGCTAATTCTCCAAATCACAAGTGGGGTTGGAAAATGGGAGAAATTAAAACTGCATGAATATCCAATTTAATTGGGTGGGTGAAGTACTGGGACTCATCTGATACCGCCTTGCCTTGGAATGAGCAGGTGCTTACCAGAGTGGAGGAGGGTCAACAAACACATCTAAAAGACGAAGACTGCATCAGAATTAGTGGTGAGTATATTGACAAACATTTTTTGGCTGACAGGGTCATGAGGCAGCACTTGGAATCAAGTGGAACATAGCAGGAATTTCTACAATTTTCCTAATGGCATCAACAGATTCTATAGTCACTTCTGGCTGGGGGAGGGAGAAAGAGGTGTGTATGTGGTTGGCTTCTAAGAGCGGGGTATGTATTCATTCATTGTTCCCATATGATGTTTTTCCACACCAGGCTCACAGCCCTTTACAATACCAAGGCTCTATTCCTTTGTGTTTTTTGAAAAAACAGTTGTGGAGAGAGTTTATTCTGATTCTTCCTTTTCCTTCATTCAGTACCCACTAAGTACTTGGCCTTCCTTGGGCTGCTCTTAGAAGCCTAACCACAGGCATAGATACCAGATGAAGGATGGTATTTGCCTGTGAGAAACAGTGTGGCTAGAAATAAAGAATAATTTTTAGAAATTCTCTAGGAGACTTTAATATTGCTTCATTTGCTTTCTTTTCTTAATAATCAGAAATAATTACATATTGGGGAAGATCACACAGAAAGGTTGGTAAAAATTGGAGATGGTCAACTTGAATAATTTATTCAATATTTATTGAAGCCTGATATGTAAAAAGCTGTGCTTAGCCCTTAATTGCAAAGCCTGAAACTATGGAACTACAAAAAAAAAAAAAAAAAGTGGGAAATGCTTAATGGCATGGATACAGACAATGATTTTTTTTTTATAAGACCTCAAAAGCACAGGCAACAAAAGCAAAACTGGACAAACGGGACTATATTAAACCAAAAAGCTTCTTCACAGCAAAGGAAACAATCAGTAGAGTGAACAAACAACCTACAAAATGGGAAAGGATACTGGCAAACTATACAAACTACAGGGGTTAATGTCCAAAATATGTAAGGAACTCAACTCAAAAGCAAGAAAATGGGCAAAATACCTGAATAGACACTCTGTAAAGAAGATACACAAGGGGCCAACAGGTGTATAAAAAATGCTCAACATTACTAAACATCAGTGAAATGCAAATCAAAACCACAATGAGATATCACCTTATACCTGTTAGAATGATCCAGGCCTTGCTTTCAAGAAGTCAGTGGCCTGTTAGAGAAGAAATTACCAGTGGACAAATGGCTAGAACAAAAAACAGAGTAAAAGCAGAGACCTAAGATTGGGTTAGCATATTCTGAGTTTTCCTCAAGTCCTGCAGGCCACAAGCAAATTACTTTATAGTGCATACTAGGGCCACCATAACAGATAGCCAAAGTCACAAAATGCCTTCAAGAGGTGTATGTGGAAGAACAGAGAGCAGGCCAGGTTGGTGGGATCCCGCTGCTGATAGGAGGTTGTGGTAGATTGTTAAAAATATCTTCCCCAGTGTGGCGATTCCTCAAGGATCTAGAGCTAGAAATACCATTTGACTCAGCCATCCCATTCTTGGGGATATACCCAAAGGATTATAAATCATGATGCTATAAAGACACATGCACACGTATGCTTATTGCAGCACTATTCACAATAGCAAAGACTTGGAACCAACCCAAACGTCCATCAATGACAGACTGGATTAAAAAAATGTGGCACATATACACCATGGAATACTATGCAGCCACAAAAAAGGATGAGTTCGTGTCCTTTGTAGGGACATGAATGCAGCTGGAAACCATCATTCTTAGCAAACTATCACAAGAACAGAAAACTAAATACCGCATGTTCCCACTCATAGGTGGGAATTGAACAATGAGATCATTTGGACACGGGAAGGGGAACATCACACACCGGGGCCTGTTGTGGGTTGGGGGGAGGGGGGAGTGATAGCATTAGGAGATATACCTAATATAAATGACAAGTTAATGGGTGCAGCACACCAACATGGCACATGTATACATATGTAACAAACCTGCACATGTACCCTAGAACATAAAGTATAATAAAAAAATTATACGTCAATAAAATACAAATAAATAAATAAATAATATAGACAGAAAAAAAATGTCTTCCCATGAGTCATGTCTTCCTGTATCCATGCCCTTTTGCAGTGTGCTCCTTCCTTGATGTGCTTCTCCCATCGAGAAATGGCATTTCTTTCCCCTCCCTTTGAATATGGGCTGATCTTATGACTTTCTTTTATCAATGGAATGGTCAACTTTACATCCCATGAGCAGGATTTGTTCGACATAATGAGTACTTCCTGAATCCAGGTCTTTCTGAATCTAGGGAAAGAAACATTTCTCAGCCCTTCAATTCCTTTACAGTGTTACTTCTTTTGCTACACTTCGTTGTCAAACATTTGTTGTCTCTCTCACATCCAGATAGGGCCTTGTGGTTAGTTCTCATTACTAGAGTGTGTGGAAGTGATGTGTCACTTTGAGGCAGTTAAGAGGTGGTGGTCTCTGTGTTCTCTCCCCCTACCCTCTCTGTAAGCAGATATCCCCAGATGACTATGAATCCATGTGAGGATAGCGGAGCTCCAGTGAAAGGAGTTTGATGCCTGACTTACTGGCTGGAGCAGAGTCCCCACTGTCAGCTGGCATTACATAGTGATGTGAGGGAGAAATAAAAGTTTCTTATATCAAGTCACTGACATACGGGGATTGTTTGTAACAGCAGATCATATAAGCACTCCTGTGTTGGTAGATGTTTACCAATTGGATGTTCGAATGAAACAAAAAACAAAACACATAACTCCTATTTGTAGTGTTTGCTGATTTCTGTGATGTAAATACTCCCACCACGGCTGTTTTCAAGCTACCAAAGTGATCATTTATTCAACATTTACTGAACTTGGAGTTGGAAAGAGATGCTAATCAGCGGCTCTTGTGAACCTGTACAAACCTGCCTCAGCATACTACTGTGTATAACTTACCTTAACTAATTTACTCTGCCATCTTCAACACTGGCTGGGTTTGGTGAGAATCTAGTCTGTCACATAAAGCCACCAGACTGGATAAAGCCTGGATCACCCCGTCATCCTGCCAACACTTGCTAAATGCATTGGACTGTGACCTAAGTGTTTAGTTACTGAGATTTGGGGATTATTTGTTAAAGGAAATGCAATGCCTTCTTAGCATCTGACACTGTGCCTTGCACATGGCAGGCATTAATAAATGTCTGTAGAATTGAATTCTCAAAGCAAGTTCTTTACAAAATTTGGGTAGTATTCAAACCTCATATTCATTGGTTGGTATTACTCTTAAGAACGTAGACTAGGAATGTTCAGAGTCCAGTTAGTTAAGCCTCTTCTGCAACTCAAATATATTTACATATACATGTACATAGTGTGTGTGTGTATATAATTTTTTTCTTCACATTTATTGTGTGCTAAAAAGTAATTCAAAATTAGAGCTTCACTGCCATATTGGTTTGATACATTCATGTTATTGCTTATATCCTTTATTTTGCCAAAAGCAGACACATATCTTGGCTTACTAGCTGGGATTCAGTTCCCTCATCTGTAAAATGAGGGAGATGATCTATTACTATAAATTGCTGGCATCTCTGGACCTATAAGAGTTCGAGAAGGTCGTATGCTTTAAAAGAAGCTTATAAAATATGTTTGAGACTCAATATTCAATTTTTTTAGTTTCTTCCCAGCTATGAGGTTGTTTGGAAAATAGGACCTTAAAGCGACAAACCAACACAACTGAGTCCTTGTAATATTGGAAAGGAGCACGAAGACTCTAAACATATCTTAAGCATGTGCAATCCAGACCAGAGAGAAAATTGATTGTCAAATGACTATAGAGGGAATTTTTAAAGCCATAAATCTTCCAGCGAATGGCATCAGGGTTTAGATTTTTTTTTTTTTTCAATTCCATTTTTGGCTGGGCGCAGTGGCTTACACTTATAATCCCAGCACTTTGAGAGGCTGAGGTGGGTGGATCACCTGAGGTCAGGAGTTCAAGACCAGCCTGGTCAACATAGTGAAATCCCTTCTCTACTAAAAATTTAAAAATTAGCCAGGCATGGTGGTGGGTACCTGTAATCCCAGCTACTCGGGAGGTTGAGGCAGGAGGATTGCTTGAATCAGGGAGGTGGAGGCTGCCATGAGCTGAGATCGCGCCACTGTATTCCAGCCTGGGCGACACAGTGAGACTCCATCTCAAAAAAGAAAAAAGAAATCCATTTTTGCCTTTTCATTCAGGTCTTTTCTTAATATGATATACAACTTTGGAAATGCACACCATCAACTGGGATATATATGTTATGGATTAAACATTTTCTTCAATTCTATGTTTAGAACTAATTAAAATGTGAATAGTGATTAATCATAGGCCATGTGTGGATCAGGCACTGAAAAGGCAGGTAAAAATATTTCTACAAGAGATGAAGTATAAGCATAAACGGTAACTTTGGCCAAAAGCCATGTGAGCCACATAACAGACATTAAGAAGTTACAAAAAATCCTCTTATAAAGCAGCAGAAAAATGTAGTTTGTGCAGTCTTTTAAAAAATGTCATCTTGAAATTTGAGTCTGGGTTTGTTCTCTTTAAACAGTTTGAAAAACATGGATTTGAGAGGGTTTTCTTACATTTCTGATTCAGGGTCTTAAAACATAATACTAGTTGTTAAAAAAAAAAAAAAAAGAATTATATTAATTTGGCCTGGCATGGTGACTCACACCTGTAATCTCAGCACTTTGGGAGGCCAAGATGGGTGGATCACTTGAGGCCAGGAGTTTGAGACCAGCCTGGCCAACAAGGTGAACCCTCATTTCTTTTTTTTTTTTTTAATTTATTTATTTATTTATTTATTATTATTATTTTTTTATTTATTATACTTTAAGTTCTAGGGTACATGTGCATAACGTGCAGGTTTGTTACATATGTATACTTATGCCATGTTGGTGTGCTGCACCCATCAACTCGTCAGCACCCATCAATTCATCATTTATATCATGTATAACTCCCCAATGCAATCCCTCCCTCCTCCCCCCTCCCCACTCCCCATGATAGGCCCCAGTGCGTGATGTTCCCCTTCCCGAGTCCAAGTGATCTCATTGTTCAGTTCCCACCTACGAGTGAGAACATGCGGTGTTTGGTTTTCTGTTCTTGTGATAGTTTGCTAAGAATGATGGTTTCCAGCTGCATCCATGTCCCTACAAAGGATGCAAACTCATCCTTTTTTATGGCTGCATAGTATTCCATGGTGTATATGTGCCACATTTTCTTAATCCAGTCTGTCACAGATGGACATTTGGTGAACCCTCATTTCTACTAAATATAGATATAAATTAGCTGGACATGGTGGCAGGTGCCTGTAATCCCAGCTCCTCAGGAGGCTGAGGCAGGAGAATTGCTTGAACCCGGGAGATGGAGGTTGCAGTGAGCTGAGATCATACCACTGCACTGTAGCCTGGGTGACAGAGTGAGAGTCTGTCTCAAAAAAAGAAAAAAAAAGAATTATATTAACTTAGTAACAACCATCCTATAGAAAAGAACAACATGGGAATGAACTTTGCTTATTCCTTAATGTGAGAGCACAGACTTAGACTGAACTCCTTGAATCTGAGCTGAGAGTTCAAATGAGAAAAATCCAATTTGCAAAAAGGACTAAATGCCTCAAGACTTGAATACTGTTGATTATTTAACTTTGACTCTACTGCCAAACGTGTAAAACACATAAACTTGCTAAAGGAAATTTCAAAGCAAGGAATAAAATTGAGGGCATGAGAGTTCAGCTTTCCTTGACTCATGGGTGAAATCCCCTTTGGTGGCTGCTTTCACAATGGCTACAGCTCACTAAGCTCTGCTGGGGCAAAAATGTCTGGATTTATCATCTCTGTACCAAAGAGGAAAAAAAGATACTTATTTAAACAGAAATTTTAAGTGGCAATTAAAAAAAAAAAAAAAAAGATAACATTCAGTCATAGATTGGTCACACTTATTATATTGCTTTATTTTATGAATAAATGTAGGTTATTTAGCTATTTATACCTTGATGAAACACTCTCACTTTCTTTTTCAACAGCTTTATTGAGATATAATTCACATATTATACAATTCACTCATTTAAAATGTACAATCCAATGTTTTTTAGTATGGTCACAGAGCTGTGCAACCATCACCATAATCAAATTGAGAACATTTTCATTATCTAATAAAGAAACTCCATAACCATTAGTAGTCATTCCCTATTTCTCTCCACTCCCTTCTATCCTCTCCCCTCCAACTCCCAACCCCAGGCGGTCCCTTGTCTAGTTTCCCTTTCTATATATTTGTCCATTCTGTACAATTGTTTTACTCCTCCTAACTGAGATTGTATATCCTTTGACCAACAATTCCCCCTATGCTGCAATCACCCAAGCCCCTGGTAACCACCATTCTACTCTCCTCTTCTGTGAGATCAGCTTTATTAGGTTCCACAGATGAATGAGATCGTGCAGTATTTATCTTCCTGTGCTTGGCTTATTTTACTAACATTATATCTTCCAGTTTCATTCATGCTGTCATACACGGCATGTGGGCATATGTGTATATATACACATATGTGTGTATATATGTATATACATATACATGCATATAAATCTATCTCTCTCTCTCTCTCTATATATATATATATATATTTCACTTTTTTAATTCACTTATCTGTTGATGGGCACTTCAGGTATTTTGCCAATTTTTAATAGTGTTGTTTGTTTTCGTGCTTTTGAGTTGAGTTCCTTACGTATTTTGGAAATTAGCCCCCGTAGTTTGTATAGTTTGCCATTCTGTAGGTTATATCTTCACTCTGCTGATTGTTTCTTTTGCTATGAATAAGTTTTTTAGTTTAATATAGTTTCATTTGTCCAGTTTTGCTTTTGTTGCCTGTGCTTTTGAAGTCTTATCCAAAAAATCATTTTCTATATCCATGTCATGAAGCATTTCCCCTGTTTATTTTAGTAGTTCCATAATTTCAGGTTTTGCAGTTAAGTCTAATCCATTTTGTGTTTATTTCTTTAGAGTTCTTTTTTTCTTTTTTATTTCAACTTTTATTTCACATACGGGGGTACATGTGCAGATTTGTTACATGGGAATATTGTGTGATGCTGAGGTGTGGAGTACGGATCCCATCACCCAGGTAGTAAGCATGGTATCCAATAGATAGATTTTTAACCCACCCCCTCCCTCCACCCTCTAATAGTCCACAGTGTTTATTGCTCTCACATTTATGTCCATGTGAGCTCAATGTTTAGCTCCCACTTGTAAGTGACAAAATGCAGTATTTAGTGTTCTGTTCCTGCATTGATTTGCTTAGGATTACGGCCTGCAGCTCTATGCATGTTGCTGAATGAACATGATTTCATTCTTTTTTATGGCTGCATAGACTCCACAATCCCATTACTGTGTATATACAGCCCCCCAAAAAAATCATTCTACCAAAAAGACACATGCACTCATGTGTTCATTATTGTACTATTCATTATAGCAAAGACATGGAATCAACCCAGGTGCCCATCAATGGCAGACTGGATAAAGAAAATGTGGTACATATACACCATGAAATAATATGCAGCCATTTTGAGTTGATTTCTGCATATGATGAGAAATAAGGACCTAATAACATTGTTTTGCATGTGGATATCCAGTTTTCCCAACACATTTATTGAAAAGACTGTCCTTTCCCCAATGTGTATTCTTGACATCTTTGTCAAATATTAGTTGGCTGTAAATGTGTAAATTTTTTCATGGGCTCTCTATTCTGGTTCCTTTGGTCAATGTGTCTATTTTTTATGCCAGTACCAGGCTATTTTGGTTATTATAGCTTTATAGTATATTTTGAAGTCAGATAATGTTATACCTCCAGCTTTGTTCTTTTTGCTCAAGATTGCTTTGGCTATTTAGGGTGTTTTGTGGTTCCATACAACAAAATCCATGTGATCATTTTGAGAGATGCAGAAAAAACATTTGACAAAATTCAACACCCTTTCATAATAAAAACTCTCAACCAATTAGGTAAAGAAGAAATAGACCTCAATGTAATAATGACCTTATTTGACAAACCCATAGTGAACATCATATTGAACTGGAAAAAGTTGAAAGCTTTTCCTCCAAGATCTGGAACAAGATAAGGACTCCCATTTTCACCACTTCTATTCAACATAGTCCTGGAAGTCCTAACCAGAACAATTAGGCCAGAGAAAGAAATAAAACGCATCCAAGTTGGAAAGGAGGAAGTGAAACTATTCCTGTTTGCAGGTGACATGATCTTACAAATAGAAAATCCTAAAGATTCCACCAAAAAAAACTGTTAGAACTAATAAATGAATTCAATAAAGTTGCAGAATACCGAATCAACATTAATAATATTAGATTAATAGATAGTGTATATCTGAATATCTATATAGAGAGGGCAGCCTATCTGAAAAAGAAATCAAGAAAACAATTCCATTTACAATAGCTATAAAAAAATGAAATACCTGGGAGTAAATTTAACCAAGAAGGTGAAATATTTCCACAATGAAAACTATAAAACACTGATGAAAGAAATTGAAAAGTACACAAATAAATGGAAAGATATCCCATGCTCACTGATTGGAAGAATTAATATTGTTAATTAATTTTGTTAATATTGTTGAAATTGTTAAAATGTCCATACTAGCCAAAGCAGATTCAATGCAATCCTTATCAAAACAGTAAGGATATTCTTTACAGAAATAGAAAAAAGTCACTTTGTTTCTAATTATAGGTCTTTTCCTTCTGAGACAGAGTTTCACTATGTGGCCCAGGCTGGAGTGCAGTGGTGTGATCTTGGCTCACTGCAGCCTCTGCCTCCCAGGTTCAAGCAATCCTCTTACCTCAGCCTCTCAAGTAGCTAGTATTACAGGCATTCACCACAGCACTCAGCTAATTTTTGTATTTTTTAGTAGAGACAGATTATTGCCACATTAGCCAGGCTGGTCTTGAACTCTTGACATCAAGTGATCCCCCCATCTCAGCCTCACAAAGTGCTGGGATTACAGGTGTGAGCCACAGTGCCTGGCTTATAGGTCTTTTTGAACTCACTTATATTTGCCATTTAGATGCTAAAAAAAAAAAAAAAAAAAAAAAAAAAAAAAAAAAAAAAAAGTTCTCCAAAAGTAGGCTGTACCAATCACTGTAGCCCTTGCAGCAACTTCTATAAGACCACATGAAGGTCTCCAGCACCTTATGACATTTTCTGAAGCTTCTATAACTAGACCAACCCATACAAAACAGAGTCCTACTGCGCTCCATTACATAAAACTAAAATGTATTCCTGGAAGAAAGACCATTTGGCAGAATGTCGAGGGTGAAAGCATACTCTTTAAAATTGAAGGTTTCTGCATGACTTACATGGGTCAATAATTGCTTAGGACTAAAAAAGTGTGATGCCACAGAAAATATTAGTGGTTGCCAGAGCAATAAATGGCTTCTATACCAAGATTCCTCTGGACATCAACATTGCCATATTCCATCAATACAAAGTCACACATTTGGGAAACTGTTCTAAAATTTAATGCTAGATGATCCTTTGACCAAAAAAGTGATCGGAGCCACCCCAGAAAAAAAAAAAAAAAAAAAAAAAAAAAAAAAAAAAGATATTGTATTAAACCTGTGCATGGACTAATGGGGAAATAGGCTTTCCAGTACACTGAGAAGAAGGATACAGAGATTATCCAGGGACTTCTGGACACTCACTCTGTTTTATCCTTCAAATAAGCATAAATCTTGCTGACACTGAGTTTAGCTAAAGAATCATGAGCACATTTACCCTCTAGATTGTCTTTAATGTTCCAGAATATATCTAAATATTGCCTTCTAAGGAAAAACATTATCTGTGTAAATGCTTCCTTGATGGTACTGTGACATAGTCAAAAAATGAATTCCTCAGATCAAAAAAACAAAAGAAAAACCCAAGTTTGCATGTTAAATGTTAATGGAAGCTTCCAAGAGATGCTAGCACAGGCAGTGGAAAGGTAGCTACCTTGTTTCCAAGAAGATTCTACATTCCAGCCTAAATAAACCCGGAGTTTAATCTAACCTATGTGTGCATGTGTGCAGGCATGCACACACATATATGGTTTCTTCCTACAGTTGTACTGGATTCTGCAACTGTCATTTATAACATTATGTGGGTATCATGAATGAGGTTTAACACTTAAATATATGGCTACATTGAGGTGGAAGAGGGACAGCAGGAACAATGGGAGGAAACAAGTGCATTAGAAAACACATGAATATTATCATGAATTTAAGTTAAAAGGAGAGCACTGTTCTGAATAACAATGACCAACTGAACAAACACATTTACATCTGTCATAGAGTCACAAGAACAAAGAGAAGAGAGAGAAGACAGCAGTAATAAATTTATGGAAGCCAGAAAACAGATGGATAGATGGTAACTGACCTAAAAGGCTCAACTCAGCTGAATTCTAAGCCGGCAGCAGGAAAGCCAGAAACAACCCAGTTTGCACCTCAGAACTTTTTCCTAACAGCTTAGGAATTGGTGGCAGCTGTAGAAATGCTAGTTAAAGTAAGGCTAAAAACAGGAGACTTCACTGAAAATCTATTTAAGAAGAATTGGGGTCCCAAAGTGCCTCCTCCACTCCAAGCAGTCGACACTGATCCTACTTCATCCTAACAGGAGACCGAAGGTTTATTTCTTGTAGCGAATGAGGACAGCGGGTCTTTGGACTAAGGTACACCAGGGACAGTTGATTATAGAGAGGGGGAAATTTGCCTATTAAATGTTGACACAGTCAGCTTTCTCATCTCTTTCAGTTTCCCAGATGCTCATAAGCTATTGTAAAGGTCTTCATTTTGGAACCTGATCAATTGGGTGGGAGGCAGGAGTTGGGGTGGTTTGGGGGGAAGAGATATTGGCATTAGGGATTTTCTGATGAAATAGATCAGGCAAATCACATTATAGTGTCTCCCACAATTGAAAAACCCTACTCATTTGTACAAAGCTGCATGATGTACTCAGATAGTCAAGGGTCATCAGATATGAGAAATATGAAACAAAGTGAACAAAACAACCAGAAAGAAAAGAAAAGAAACAAGAAACAAACTTTGGAGAGAGAAGAAAACTTTTAAAAGGATTACTTATATCTTCTGAGAGATAATATATTGTATCTATGAAACTAGAACAATATGGAGGAAAGAACATTCGGAATACACAAAAAGTTGAAGAGCCGTTGGCAATAATATAAAAATTCAATACGAGTTTGGAAAGCATCTCAGAAAATAGACCAAAAAGTATAAGTATGAAGGCAAAAATAATCCATTCTGAAGATACTAATCTGAATAACCTGTGTTAATTTTGCAGAAGAAAATTGAAGTAACTAAAATCATTTGCTGAGGTATACTTACGAGTTCCTAAGCTTTACAAAAATTTTTTAAAGTTTTAGTTGTTTTTCTTATTTATAATTTAGTTTTCTTGAAGTCATGATGAAATGTAGATAGTTTAAGAGGCATATAGGTCTATAAGACTTATGGAAAAGACCAACAGCTGTCCCTCTCTTCTGTTCCTGTGGCCACAAACATGAGACGCAAAAACAGGAAGATATCAGCAACAAAATAATTTCCAGAATCGTCCCCAAAATTGAAAAACTTGAATTTCCAATTTGAAAGGGCTTATCACAAAGGAGGAGATAGAGCTGCATCAAGACAGTTTTATATTACTTAGGTCAAATAAAAGGTCTCTCTGAAGAGAAAGAGATGAAAGAGCAACAGCAAAAACTCAGCTTTTACATAAAAGATAATGAATGGCTGTGGTATTTTATTTTTCCACAGCAATGCTGGAAGCTAGAAAACAATAGAACAATGTGATCAAAATTCGAAGGAAGGCCAGGCACAGTGACTCACGCCTGTAATCCCAGCACTTTAGAAGGCCGAGGCAGGTGGATGACCTGAGGTGAGGAGTTCGAGACCAGCCTGGCCAACAGAGTGAAACCCCGTCTCTACCAAAAAATCACAAAATTAGCCAGGTGTGGTGGCTCATGCCTGTAATCCTAGCTACTCAGGAGGCTGAGGCAGGAGAATCGGTTGAACCCAGGAGGCAGAGGTTGCAGTGAGCCAAGAACATGCCACTGTACTCCAGCCTGGGAGACAGAGAAAGACTCTGTCTCATATATATATATATATATATTATATATATATATATATATATATATATATATGTATGTATTTTTTAAAGTACATATATATATATTTTTTAAGTATATATATATATGTAGTCTTAAAAATTTTACCTCCCATGCCCTCTTTCTGGGGAAACTACTAGAGTATGTGGTCACTAAGAAAGATGGTAAACCAAGGAAGAGGAATATATAAGGCAACAGGGGAACCAAGTCAAGAAGGTGGCAAAAAAAAAAAAAAAAAAAAAAAAAACCCGAGATGGTGGCAAAGGGAGATTATAGGATGAGAGTGTTCAACAGGCCTAGGGAGCAAGCTGTCTATATTTAAGCAGATCAGAGGTTTGTTAAGAGATATTTCTGTTTAAAAAGACAAAACTGATGGAATAGCTAATGTATTCAAATTTATTGAGAGAAGGAATGAAGAAGAGTCTGGAAGCAAAAGTATGTGTAAATACATAGAAAACTAAGGAAACAAAAGAAACAAGAAAAGTATTTATTCCAGGGCAAGCACAATTATGCAGTAAAGAAAAAGTTGTCATAGTGAGTAGTGAGTAGAGGTGGAGAGAGGGATATCTAGATAGATAGATGATAGATAGATAGATAGATAGATAGATAGATAGATAGATAGATAGATGATACATTTTATGTAATCACAATCTAAATTCCATCAAGTTGTTTCATAGAAGTTGGAAACCTTATTGTAAAATTTATATGAAATTATAAAGTATCTAAAATAACCAAATGAGGCTCTCCTAGTCTGCCACAGGCCAACCTGACAGGTGCTTTGTCCTAGCTCTTTCCTGCATTTTGCTAATGGCCTCTGAGAGCACCCACCCTGGCAGCTCTCACCAAGAACTCTCTACAGGCCCAGAGGAACAAAAGTGGCTCAAAACCCAGCACATGCACTTTGAATGAAATTAAAGCATTTAATATGAAGCAAGGGAGCAGATAGTGCCAAACAGCAAGTAGTAGCTGGTACATATTTGGTGAGTAGGGAATCACTTCCTTCTCCTACTGGTGCTGAGATGGAAGAAATTAGTCAATTTCAGTATGAAATGGAATACAATAAAGATATTAGTCAGCAAATGAGGGTCTCAGAAAAATTAAGTCAGCATCATCAAATGGTGACTTGGAACAAGAATTCCAAGAAGGAGTTCTAAATGCTAATGTGATGATGCAAGTTCTAGAGAGGATTGTTACAGCAGAGAACAACGGAGACATTCTGTTTTGAAGACCAGTGGATCTTGATCTTATTCAGTCAACTCCCTTTAAACCTCTGGCACTAAAACCACCACTTCACGTACTTCAAGTGGAAGACCACCAGATTTTCAGGATTTAGAAAGACCTCCTTCAACCCTTCAAAATGAAGAAATCTGTGTGGTTGGCAAGCTAAAAAGAGACTGCTCTTTGAGTGAAAATGTTGTTGGCCAAAATAGACAGTTGATCAGGAGTTATTTCATCGTGACACCATCACCATAAGAAGCTTGGATCTGTCTTCCCAAGATGTTACCCGAAAATAGAACTAATTTTTCCTCTGTTCATGGCATTCTGTCATTTATCCAGTCTTCCACTCGTAGGGCTTACCAGCATATCGTGAATGAGATGGGTGAAAATCGCAGACCTGTGCAGTTTGGCAGGTCTGCTGCTACCACTTCTAATCTGCATTGTGACAACATCAGGTATGGCACTTCAAACCTAGATACAAGTGAAGGAACTTTGGATGACGTGACTGGTGCAGGTGCAGCTTCGTTAAGACGACAGATAATCAAACTAAATAGACGCTTACAACATCTAGAAGAGGAGAACAAAGAACGTGCCAAGAGAGAAATGGTCATGTATTCAATTACCATAGGATTCTGGCTGCTTAATACCTGGCTCTGGTTTCGCCGCTAGAGGTAACTTCAGCTCTTAAACATACGGCCTCAACAGCTAGAAATATAGAGAACTTGCAAACTTCTTTGTTTCTGTCTTTGCATTTTATGCCGTTATATAGTCCATGCCCCAGTGATGTGTTTCTTCCAGAGAGAAGGGGGAAGGACCTGTATTGTCAGAGGAAAGGTATATTCTGTCACTCAGCTGTATTCACTTTTAACCAGCTCTGCAGTAATACCTACTTAAAATTCTCCCTTTGCATGTTTTGTAAGTAGGCTCTAGTTTGTTAGGATTTTTTTAAAAGGAATTGATTTTTTGCCTCATCAGCTTGCACAACTAACTCTTTGAATGGGAGAACGAGTGCATAGACAATGGATTTCGGAAAGTATCTTTAAAAAGAAAAACAATGTTTTATTCTGTTTTTCAAAGACTAATAGATTAAACGATTTTGTTAATAGATGGTTTTGCATCTACATTTCAACATTAACACTTTTGAAGTCACGGTCTGGTGTCAAATTTAAGTAAATCAAACCACCTAATATTTCATGATCACCTTCATTAAGCACACGTACAGGTTAAATTAATTCATAACATTTCAGCGGTTTATCTAATACATGTGCAATAAGTGTGTTCTTATTTTCATTTTGGTCTTGCAGATGGTTTTCTATAAAGTGCATTTTTACTAAGTCCATGTGTGAATAATTTTTAAAACTACAGCATTAAGTACAAATGTAGTATATTTAATAAACTGTCAACCAAAAAATTAAACCAAATAAGGTTTGAAAAAGAAGAATAAAGTTGATGGACTTAAACTACTGACTTCAAGTCTTATTATAAAACTTTAGTCTTTAGTAATCAAGATTGTGTGATATTGGCATGAGGACAGACATACCTATCAATAGAATAGAAATAGACCCATGCATATATGGTTAATTTATTTTCTTAAAAGAGAGCAATGTAATTAAGTAGGAATAAGATAGTCTTTTCAGGAAATGGTGCTGAAAAAAAATTAGAAATCTACATGCAAATAAAAAGAATCTCAACCCTTATTTTATACCATACACGAAAATTAGTTAGAAATGCATCATAAACCTCAAATAAAAGCTAAAATTATGAATAGTCTATAAGGAGACAAAGGAAAAGATTTCCTTAATAAGGAAATATAAAAAACATGGTACTCTTAAAAGTAAAACAATTAAAAAATGCAGTATAGATACAAAATGGAATACAATTCAGCCTTTAAAAGAGGGAAATTGTGTCATTTTCAACAGTATAGATAAACCTGGAGGACATTATGTTAAGTGAAATAAGCAAGGCACAGAAAGACAAATACCACATGGTCTCACTTATAAGTCAATCTAAAAGAGGTGAACTCACAGAAGTAGAGAGCAGAACGATGGTTACAAGAGGCTCGGAATGGGAGTGGATGAGAAAATGAAAGAAGCTTATCAAAATTTCACTTAGGAGGAATAAGCTTTAGTAATCTATTGTACAGAATGGTGACTATAATAAATAATAACATATTGCATATTTAAAAATAGCCATAATAGTAGATTTTAAATGTTTTCACCATGGAAAGGTAAGTATGTGAGGTGTAGGTTTGTTAATTAGCTTAATTTAATCATTGCACATTGTAAACATATACCAAAACACCACATTGAATCACATATATACAATTATTAGTCAATTAAAAATAAATTTTTAAAAAATCTAAAGAATAAAAAAAGTAGGCCAGGCATGGTGGCTCAAGCCTGTAATCCCAGCGCTTTGGGAGGCCGAGACGGGCGGATCACGAGGTTAGGAGATCGAGACCATCCTGGCTAACACAGTGAAACCCGTCTCTACTAAAAAATACAAAAAACTAGCCGGGCGAGGTGGTGGGCACCTGTAGTCCCAGCTACTCGGGAGGCTGAGGCAGGAGAATGGCATAAACCCGGGAGGCGGAACTTGCAGTGAGCTGAGATCCGGCCACTGCACTCCAGCCTGGGTGACAGAGCGAGACTCTGTCTCAAAAAAAAAAAAAAAAAAAAAAAAAAAAAAAAAAAAAAAAAAAAAAAAAAAAAAAAAGAATAAAAAATGTAGCTAAATTAGATGTCAAAAACTTCTCTTCTTTGAACAACACTGATATGGTTTGGCTCTGTGTCACCATCCAAATCTCATCTCCAATTGTAATCCCCATGTGTCAAGGGCGGGAATTTGTGGGAGGTGATTGGATCATCAGGGCGGTTCCCCCAGGCTGTTCTTGTGATAGTGAGTGAGTTCTCATAAGATCTGATGCTTTAAAAGTGTTTGGCAGTTTCCCCTGTGCTCTTGCTCTCCTGTTGTCATGTAAAATGTGCCTTGCTTCCCCTTTGCCTTCTGCCATGATAGTAAGTTTCTTGAGTCCTCCGCAGCCATGTGGAACTGTGACTCAAACCTCTTTTGTTTATAAATTACCCAGTCTCAGGTAATATCTTTATAGCAGTGTGGAAATGGACTAATACAGAGAATTGGTACTGGCAGAGTGGGGTACTACTATAATGATAACCTGAAAATGTGGAAGCAACTTTGGAGCTTGGTAACAGGCAGAGGTTGGAACCGTTTGGAGGGCTCAGAAGAAGACAGGAAGATGAGGGAAAGTTTGGAACTTCCTAGAGACTTGTTGAATGGTTTGACTGATAGCAATATGGACAATGAAGTCCAGACTGAGGTAGTCTCAGACAGAGATGAGAAACTTATTGGGAATTGGAGCAAAGGTCACTCTTGCTATGCTTTAGCAATGAGACTGGCAGCATTTTGCCCCTGTTCTAGAGATCTGTGGAATTTTGAACTTGAGAGAGATGATTTAGGGTATCTGGTGGAAGAAATTTCCAAGCAGCAAAGCATTCAAAAGTTGACCTGGCTGATTCTGAAAACATACAGTCATGTGCATTCATAAAGAGAGGGTTTGAAATTAGAACTTACATTTAAAAGGGAAGCAGAGAATAAAGGTTTGGAAATTTTGCAGCCTGACCATGTGTAGAAAAGAAAACGCATTTTCTGGGGAGGAATTCAAGCAGGCTGCAGAAATTTGGACAGGTGAAAGAAAGAGGGGAATATTAATAGCCAAGACAATGGGGAAATTGTCTCCAGGGCATGTCAGACTAGCACTCCCTCCATCACAGGTCTAGAGGCCTAGAAGAGAAAAATGGCTTTGTGGGCCAGGCCCAGGGCTTCTCCACCACCAGCACCCCACGCCCGCCCCTGCCATCAGTGTGATATCTTGAGGAAGCTTGGTGATCAAGGTCTCTCCCAATAAGATTATGACACAAAGCTGGAGAGTTGATATAACCCAGAGGTAGGACAGTAAAGGCATATTGCTGGCTTTGCCACCCAAAGGCAAATTGCTTCTGGTGGGCCTTATGGACAGGAATGGAGAAAAGGGCATTTTCCAAGCCAATGGCTACATACCAGGTACCAGGAAAGGTGTTAATTTGCTCAAGCAACAAAACCACATCTGGTACAGCAGCTGCAATTGGAGTCACCACTTAGTTAAGCTTAGATAACCCACTATCTTTCACGAAGATCCATCTGCCTTCTGCACAGGCCAAATAGGAGCGTTGAATGGGAGTGTGGTGGAAATCACCACCCATGTGTCTTTCAAGTCCTTGATGGTGGCACTAATCTCCGCAATCCCTCCAGGGATGTGATATTGTTTTTGATTTACTATTTTTCTAGGCAGAGGCAGCTCTAATGACTTCCATTTGGCCTTTCCCACCACAATAGCCCTCACCCTACTGTTCAGAGAGCCAATGTGGGAATTCTGCCAGCTGCACCTCTTTTGTTTATAAATTACTCAGTCTTAGGTAGTATCTTTATTGCAGTGTAAAAACGGACTAATACAAATACTGTTAAGAAAAAGAACAGGCACGCAATAGACTGGGAGAAAATATTAGCAAAACACATGTCTAAAAAAGGGTCTCTATGCAGAATACATAAAAACTCTTAAAACTGAATATTGAGAAGACAAACATTCTATCTAAAAATGGGCAAAAGATATGAAGAGATATTTAACCAAAAAAGCATATGAATGTCAGATAAACACATGAAAGAAAGTCAATATCTTTAGTCATTAGGAAAGTGCAATTTGAAACCACAATGAGATACTACTCATAGCCACTAATGCAGCTAAAATTAAGGACTGCCAATATCAAGGGTCAGCAAAAATGTTTGAACAAATGGAACACTCATAAATTGTAGGTGAGAACATGAAGTGGTACAATTACTTTGGAAAACAGTTTGGCAGTTTCTTATAAAATTAAAAATATACCTACCTGTGACTCACAAGTATTTTCCCAAGACAAAGGTAAATATATGACTATACAAAGATTTAATGTACATAAAAAGCTTTATTCTCAATAGTCAAAACTAAAAACAACCCAAATGTCCATTAAAAGGTGAATAGTAAGCAAATTGTGATATATCCATTTAATAGCATACTACTGAGCAGTAAAAAAGAACTACTGATTCATGAAACACAGATGAATCTGAGAAACATTATGCCAAGTGAAAGAAGCCTGACTCAGCCAGGCACGGTGGCTCATGCCTGTAATCCCAGCACTTTGGGAGGCCAAGGCAGGCAGATCACCTGAGGTCAGGAGTTCAAGACCAGCCTCACCAACATGGAGAAACCTTGTCTCTACTAAAAATACAAAATTAGCCGAGCATGGTGGCACATGCCTGTAATTTCAGCTACTCGGGAGGCTGAGGCAGGAGAATCACTTGAACTCTGGAGGCAGAGGTTGCGGTGAGCCGAGATCGTGCCATTGTACTCCAGCCTGGGCAGCAAGAGAAAAAGTCCATCTCCAAAAAAAAAAAAAAAAAAAAAGGAAAAAGTAAAAGAAAGAAGCCTGACTCATACGGCTATATATACAATTCCATTTACATAAAACTCTAGAAAACGAAATCCAATTTATTGATTGAAAGCAGGTGAGTGTGTGCCTTGTAGCGGTGGGAGGGAAGTGGGAATTGACCTAAAAGAGACATGAGGGGGATTTTTAGGATAATAAAATGTTTTATATCTTGGTTGTGATGATTGCTAATGGGTATATATTTATCAAAACTTTTTGAATTATACACTTAAAATTGGTGAAATTTAATATATGTAAATTATACCTCATAAAGTTGTTTTTTCTTTTTTTAAATTATACTTTAAGTTCTAGGGTACATGTGCACAACGTGCAGGTTTGTTACATAAGTACACATGTGCCATGTTGGTGTGCTGCACCCATTAACTCGTCATTTACATTAGGTATATCTCCTAATGCTATCCCTCTCCCCTTCTCCCACGCCATGAGAGGCCCCGGTGTGTGGTGTTCCCCTTCCTGTGTCCAGGTGATCTCATTGTTCAATTCCCACCTATGAGTGAGAACATGCGGTGTTTGGTTTTCTGTTCTTGCGATAGTTTGCTGAGAATGATGGTTTCCAGCTGCATCCATGTCCCTACAAAGGACACAAACTCATCCTTTTTTATGGCTGCACAGTATTCCATGGTATATATGTGCCACATTTTTTTAATCCAGTCTGTCACTGATGGACATGTGGGTTGATTCCAAGACTTTGCTATTGCGAATAGTGCTGCAATAAACATATGTGTGCAGGTGTCTTTATAGCAGCATGATTTATAACCCTTTGGGTATATACCCGGTAATGGGATGGCTGGGTCATATGGTATTTCTAGTTCTAGATCCTTGAGGAATCGCCATACTGTTTTCCACAATGGTTGAACTAGTTTACAATCCCACCAACAGTGTAAAAGTGTTCCTATTTCTCCACATCCTCTCCAGCACCTGTTGTTTCCTGATTTTTTAATGATCGCCATTCTAACTGGTGTGAGATGGTATCTCATTGTGGTTTTGATTTGCATTTCTCTGATGGCCAGTGATGATGAGCATTTTTTCATGTGTCTGTTGGCTGCATAAATGTCTTCTTTTGAGAAGTGTCTGTTCATATCCTTTGCCCACTTTAAAATAAAGTTGTTTTTAAAAAATCAATGCAATTCACCACATTAACTAAACAAAGAAGACAAAAACCAGATGATCATCTCAGTAAATGCAGAAAAAGCCGTTGATAAAATTCACTATCTACTCATGAAAAAAAAATTTAACACTCTCAAAAGAGAGGTAAACTGCCTTAAAAGGCCTATTTTTACAAAGAATCTAGGGCAAACATCATACTTACTGGTGAAAAGCTAAGTGTTCCCTTTGAGACTGAGAATAAGACAAAGATGCTCCCTATGCACTCCTCTATTCAACACTGCACTATATGTCCTAGCCAGTACAATTAGTAAACAAAGATAAATAAGAAGTATAAAGATTAGAAAAGAAGAAAGAAAACCTATTCACAGATATATTTATATGCATGGTCAAAAATCTACAGTTAACCTTAGAATTAACAAATAAGTTTAGCAACGTTGCTCGATATGAAGTCGAAAAACCTAACTGCATTTTTATATACCAGGACAATTCATTACAAAGTGAAATTTTGAGATACCATGTATAATAGCATCACAAAAGATCAGATACTTAGGAATAAATCTAATGTATAATGTGCAAAATCTCCACACAGAAAACTATGAAACATTTGAGAAATTAAAGACCTAAACCAGTAGAGAGATTCCAGTATTCACATATCAGAACACTCTATAAAGCATAAATATCAATTCTCTCCAAATTGATTAACTACATTTCCAAATAAGATCCTAACATTTTTGGCAAAATTTACAATGGAGTCTAAAATTTATAACACAAATGCAAAGAACTAAAATATCCAAAGCAATATCAAAGAACAGCTCTAGCAGATATCAAAACTTATATAGCGGCCAGGCATGGTGGCTCATGCCTGTAATCCCAGCCCTTTGGGAAGCCGAGGCAGGAGTATTGCTTCAGGAGAGTTTTAGACCAGCCTGAGCAACATAGCAAGACGACATCTCTACAAAAAAATGAAAAACTTAGCCAGGCATGATGGTGTGCACCTGTAGTCCCAGCTACTTGGGAGGCTGAGGCAGGAGGATTACTTGAGCCCAGGAGGCGAAGAATGTACGCCAGCCTAGGTGACAGAGTGAGACCCTGTCTCTAAAAACATTTGTTTTCAATTTATACAGATATGGTAATAAAGACAAAGTATTATTGGTACAAGAATATTCAAATGGACCAATAGAATACATATCCCAGAAGTAGACACAGACATGTATAGGCATTTGATTTATTTGTAAAGGTTGCACAGAGTAGTGGGGAAAGTTTTCAACAAATGAAGTTGAATAACTTGTAAATCCCTATAGTAAAAAGCAAAATTTGACATCTAACACACCCAATTTATAAAATTCAGTTCCAGGAGAATTGTGTATTTAAATGTGAAAGGCAAAACAATAAAACTTTTGGAATAGGGAAATATTTTAACAGGACATACAAAAAATAACACTTATTAAAGAAAAGATTGATTGATTAGATTACATTAAAATTAAGAGTTTTTGAAACCATTGAGAAAATGAAAGAGAAATCATAGAGTAAAAGATATTTGCGATAAAATAACAAAAGGCTTACATCTGGAATATATGAAGAATTCCTACAAGTCAACGAATAATCTACCTGAACATAAAAATGAACAACAGAGTTGAAAACTTCATTAACAAGCAATACTAAGCTATAATTTTAGAATTCAGAGTGGTAGTTACCTTTGGGGAGTAGGGAAGGATACTGACTGGGAGGACACATAGGAGTTGAGTTTCTGAGATACTTGCAATATTCCATTTGTTGATTTGTGTGGCAATCACACAACTCTATTTAGTGAGTTGTTTATTTATTTTACATGCATTTCCCCATATGCGTGCTATGCTTCACAGTTTTAAAAGTTAAAAATGGAAAAAATACATCAACAGGAAAGTTACAGAAAACCTTCAAAGCTCAAATGCATACAAAAAGATGTTCATAATCATTAACGATCAGAGAAATGCAAATTAAAACAATAAGATATCACATCTTTTAGACTGGCAGAAACAGCTTCATCATATCAGTTATGGGCAGGGATATACCTAGGAAACTTCATTCACTAACATTGGGAACATGGACTGACTAGGCCATTCTGTGTGTTTGTGTGTGTGTGTGTGTGTGTGTGTGTCCTATGACCCAACAACTCCATTCCTCATTATACATTCCAAATAATTTCCTGCAGAGACCCATAAGGAGACATGCATTATTAGAATGTTCAGTACAATGTTATTTGTGGTGACCAGGAATTGGTTCCCATGTGGGGTCTATCACTGGACATGGCATAGGTGAAATGTGGTAGTTGCACTCCAAGGAGTATCATGCAGAATTAGAAATAACAGATTAGAAACAAGAATGGACCTTAAAAACAGTGCTGAATTTTAAAAGTAAGAAACTGAATGAGATATAACACAATGTCACTCATGTAAACTAAAAATACTTGAACACCAAAACAAGGTACATTTTTCAAGAACGCATAGAAACTACATGATACACATTAAATATATTTGACTATATGCGCGGAGTAAGGGAAAATGGGAGTACAGAATGGTAATAAAATGAAATTTTTTTATAAACAAGAAAGAAAACTACGAATAGCCATGATCACACACCGAAGAAACTGATCACTGAATTTAGCATCACCAGTAGCAGGACAAATCGATGTAATGTGTATCCTAATATGATACACTAAGGACACAACAGTACTTATGTGTTATTCTTGCCAAACCATGTACAACCTGACTTTAAGCAGAAGGAATTACCAGAAACCCAAATTGAGGAGCACTCTATGAAATAACTGGCCTGTACTCTTCCAAAGTGCCAAAGTTATTGGAAAGATGAAGAAAGGCTGAGAAACTGTTTCAGGTTAAAGGAGACTAGAGATATAACAACTCAACGTGGGATCTTAGATTGGATCCTGAACAAGAAACAGAACAACAGAGAGACAAGTGCTGAAATCTGAACACAGTGTGTAGGTTATACTACTATATTGATGTTGATGTTTTTATTTTGATAATTGTAGATACGTAAGATATTGTCATCTGGGGAATTGAAGAGTGTGGATACTCTCAATTTTATTATTATTAGATATAATTCTCATATTTTGAAATTCACCCATTTAAAGTGTACAACTCAGTGACTTTTAGTATATTCACAAAGTTTTGCAAGCATCACCAGAACATTAATTTCGTAACATTTTCATCACCCCAAAGAGAAATGTTGTATCCATTAGCATTCATTCCCCACTCTTTCCTACCTCCAAGCCTAGCAACTACTTATCTACTGTCTCTATAGAATTGCCTATTCTGGATATTTCATATAAATGGAAATACATAATATGTGGCTTTTTGTATCTGGCTTCATTCACTTAGCATAATACTTTTGAGGTTCACCCATGTTGTAGCATGAATCAGTACTTCATTCCTTTTAAGACTGTGTAATAGTTCATTGTGTGGATATAACACATTTTATCATTCATCAGTTGATGGACATTTCCGCCTTACAGTTATTGTGAATAAGAATAGTGCTACTATGAACATGCATGCACATGTCTTTGAGTACCTGTTTTCAATTCTTTTGGGTATACACATAGGCGTGAAATTTCTTAATCATCTGGTAATGCTATTTGAGTATTTGAGGAACTGCCAAACTTTTCCAAAGCAGCTGTACCATTTTAAACTCCCACCAGTGCTGCCTTTGTATTGTTTTTGCAACTATGTTGAAGTTGGAAATTATTTCAAAATGAAAAGTTTTTTTAAAAGAATATAGTCAGGTTGTTGTGCCTCTTCTAGTAAGAGCCAACAAACCAATGTCCATTGCTTCATGGGTCTTACAGAATGAGAGAAAAAACAGTTGAGAAAAAGTGAGAAGACAAGTCCCTGGTCATTTGCACCTTTCCATCTTGTTTTCATGCTTAACACTTTGACATCAAATGTGCAGGTTTCTTCCCCCACACCAACCAATTCTCTGACACCAGCTGAGTGCCCTACAATTTAATTCTGGCACCATCTAACTGGAATCAGTGTCAGATGGCACAAGTTAAGGACTCACAAGACTGTCCCCACTTCAAATGTCAATTCCAAGTTCTGAACGAACCACTTGTATTTCTGACTGGTTATTAATCAGGTGTTCCCACTACTCCCATCTTGTGTTAGGTAATTTGCAAGAACAGGGCACAGAACTCAGAAAAAAAATTTACTCAATATTAATGGTTTATTATAAAGGGTACAAGTCAGGAACAGCCAAATGGAAAAGATATACAGGGCAAAGTATGCGGGGAAGGATGAGGGGCTTCCATGCAGCCTCCTGGCATGCCATCCCCTTAATATCTCCATGTGTCCACCAACCCAGAAGCTATCAGAACCTCGTAATTCTGGGGGTTCTATGGAAGTTTTATTACATACACAATTGATTACATTATTGGCCATTGGTGATTGCTGTGGTCTGATTGCATCTCCCCAAATTTGTATGTTGAAACTTAATCACCAATGTAATACTAAGAGGTGGGGCTTTTAGGCAGTGATTAAGTCATAATGGCAGAGTCCTCATGGATGCGATCAGGGCTCTTATAAAAGCACTTGAGGGAGTGGGGTCTTCTCTTCTGCTCTTCTGCCATGTAAGGATAGTTCATCTCTTTTGCCCTTTCACCTTCCATCATGTTAGGACATAGCAAGAAGGTCCTCACCAGACACCAAATGTTGGTGCCTTGATCTTGGACTTCCCAACCTCAAGAACTGTGAGAAAAACAAATTTCTGTTCTTTATAAATGACCCAGTCTCAGGCACTTTGATATAGCAGGACAAATGAACTAAAACAGAAAATTGGGGTGTTGCTATAACAAATATCTAAAAATGTGGACACAGCTTTGGAACTGGGTAGTGGGTAGAGGCTGGAAGATTTTGAAGGTGCAGGCTAGAAAAAGCATACATTGCCATGAACAGAGCATTAAGGATGATTCTGGTGGGGGCTCAGAAGAGGAAAGCTGTAGAGACAGGCTTTTTTTTGAGAGTACCTAAGTTATCGTGATCAAAATGCTGGCAGATATACGGATAGTAAAGGCCATCCTGATGGCCTATAGAAATGAGGAGTGTCTTATTGGAAACCAGAGGAAAAGTCATCCTTGTTGCAAAATGGCAAAGAACGTGACAGAATTTTGCCCACCTCCAAAACTTTAAAGAAGGCATAACTTTACGGAAGGCAGAGTGATGAACTAGGATATTTGGCAGAGGAAATCTTTGAGCAAGGTGTTCAGGGTACTGCATGGCTTCTCTTAACTGCTTATAGTAAAATGCAAGAAGAGAGAAATATAGTAAAGATGGAATTTAAAATGAGAGGAGTGGCCAGGCATGGTGGCTCATGCCTGTAATCCCAGCATTTTGTGAGGTCAAGGTGGGTGGATCAATTGAGTTCAGGAGTTCGAGACCAGCCTGGGCAACATGGTGAAACCCTGTCTCTACCAAAAACACAAACAAATTAGCCAGGTGTGGTGGCACATGCCTGTAGTCCCAGCTACTCAGGAAGCTGAGGTGGGAGGATCAATTAAGCCTGGGTGGTCAAGGCTGTAGAGAGCTGAAATCACACCACTGCACTCCAGCCTGGGCAACAGAGCAAGACCCTGTCTCAAATAATAATAAATAATAAAATCAAAGGGGAAGCAGAATTTAAAGATTTGGAAAATTCTCAGCCTGGCCAAGTGCAAAAGCATTCGGAAGAAAACACCAGGGGTGTGAAGTGACCATTTGCAAGGAGATTAGTATGGATAGAAGAAAGTCATATACCGTTCAAGACAATGAAAAGTGACCCTGACCACGGTGAAACCCCATCTCTACTAAAAATACAAAAATTAGCTGGCTGTGGTGGTGCACGCCTGTAATCCCAGCTGCTGGGTAGGGTGAGGTGGGAGAACAACTTGAACCTGGGAGGTGGAGGTTGCAGTGAGCTGAGATCATCCCACTGCCCTCCAGCCTGGGTGACAGAGTGAGACTGTCTCAAAAACAAAACAAAAAAACACCCTGAAGGCATATCAGAGACTATTGGTGCTGCCTTTCTCATGACAGCCCAGAGTGCCAAGGCCTGGGGCACATAACTAAAACTAGGGACTTAGGGTAACCAAAGAACCTCAGGGTTCACTGCCCAGTGATACCTCATCTCTGCTCCATTTACTTCAGTGTAGCACTCCTCACCCACCTCAGCCGTGGTGCAAGTATGCCTAGGTGTGGCTAGTGCCCCCAGTGTCCACATTATAACTCTCCAGACACGCAGAGTGCAAGAGCTGTGGAGGCATGACTAATTCCACGTAAGTTTCAATGGATGACTTGGAGAGCCTCAGGACCAATACAGAGAACTGAGACAGGGATAGTGCCACCAGAGTCCCCAGTGGGGCAATGCCCAGTGTAGCCATAAGATTGGGACTGCCTCTGAGACTCCAGAACTGCAGAGCCACTGGAGTGTGATCCTAGCCTGAGAGAGCTGCAAACACCCAACTGCAACTTGCAAGGTACTATGTGGGATATGCCCAACAAAACCATGGGAGTGAGGCCCCCCCTATGGTTTTGGGGGCTTAACCTCCACTCTAGTGTGTCTAGATAATTCTCAAGCCTTAAGATTTAATGTTGTTTACCTTGTTGGTTTTAGCACTTACTTAGGACCTGTTATTCCTTCCTTATTTCCTACTGCTTTGTTTTGGAATGGAAATGTCTATCATATGGTTGTTCCACTGTTGTATCTTGGAAGTATATAACTTGTTTGACCTTATAGGTTCACAGCACAGAAGCAATTTGTCTCAGAATGAACCTTTCCTTGAGTCTCACTCATATCTGATTTAGATGAGATTCTAGACTTTTGAGTTGATGCTGGAACAAGTTAAGATCTTTGGGGCTACTGAAATGGAATGAATATATTTCATACGTAAGAACATAAATTTGGGGGGCCAGGAACCAGACACTATGGTCTGAATGTGTCCTCCAAAATTCATATGTTGAACCTTAGTCATCAGTGTGATAGTATTAAGAGGTACGGGCTTTAAGAGGTGATTAGGCTACAAGGGAAGAGGCCTCACTGATGGGATGAGGGCTCTTAAAAAGGGGCTTGACGGAGTGGGTCCTCTCTCTTCTCCTATGTGAAGACACAGCATTCATCTTCTTTTTGCCCGCTTGTCATGTGACGAAGCAGTAAGAAGGCCCTCACCCAACACTGAGTGCCAAAGCCTTGGCCTTGGACTTCCCAGCCTCTAGGACTGTAAGAAAATAAACTACTGTTTTTTATAAATTACCCAGTCTCAGGTACTTTGTTATACCAGCATGAATGGACTATGACAGTGATCCATTCAGTTGTCAGAGGTCAGGGGTGGGGTTGAATGTTGACAGTTCCAACCCTCTAATCATACCTTGGTCTTTCTGACAACCAGCCTTCATCCTGAAGCTACCTTGCCACCACCTCTACTCCCCACTAAACCAAGTCATCTCATTATCTTGTTAGCACACAAAAAGACACTCATCACTCCAGAGAGTCCAAGGATCTTAGAAGCTCTTGTGTCAGGAACAGGGGACTAAGACCAAATATTTTAACAAAAGATGATATCAACTCTATTAGTTAGAAAATTACAAGAGTTTTAGGCACTCTCTTCCAGGAACTGAGGGGGAAGAACAAATATGTATTTTTCTTATTATCACAGCATTCAATCTTGCTCTGAGGATCAACCCAATACTTGTACCTGAGAGGTAAATGTAAACTTATCAATGGAATTAGGGAGTTCTTCACACCTGGCACCACTGTCAACACCTTCTCATTTAATGATAGGCAAAGGGACTCAAAGAACATCAGAAGTATAGGACTGGAGGGCTGGGCATGGTGGTTCAAGCCTGTAATCCCAGCACTTTTGGAGGCTGAGGCAGGATGATCACTTGAGCCCAGGAGTTCAGTACGAGTGCACTCCAGCCTGAATGACAGAATGAGAACCCATCTCTTTAAAAAAAAAAAAAAAAAAAAAAAAAAGTATGAGTGGGCATGGGAGAAGAGAAACTGTCCCTTTGGTAATTATGATTTATTAAACATAACCGTGTTGCACAGAACCACTTATTACTCTTCAAAGCCTGTCAAACATCTCGAGTGGAATGACTTTCTCTTCCTGGGCCACAAAAGCCAGTGGCTCAGGTACAGAATAGATAATAGAACTGATTGGTGAGTAGGAAGCCAAAAGACACACACAGAGAACAGTACAATATTTTAAAAGCTCCAAGTCATTAGCTTTATTTTTACTGAATTCAGCATGGGATGACAAAAATGCATTATATCACTACCATCCATTATTACATGTAGACATTCATCCTTGCATTCTTTATATGTCTATTTTCTACATTCAATACTAATTTAAATTACATGATTTCCTACTAAAAATATGCAGTTCATATAAGCAAGGGCAGATAAATCCTCCTTAAAACATTTTATTCCTTTATAATTGAGAACTTAACAGTCTTAATGGCTAGTTCTTAAAAAATGTTTATAGGATTAAGTTTAAGAGAGCAGACAGACAAAACACACTGTAAAACTCATATTTTCCAGAAGCAAGTTCCATTCTCTTCCTTTCTTCCTGCAAACTGGTGTTTTATCTTTACAAGTTCTCTGTCATTCCATAAGAAAGCTGAACAGTGGTTAAAACATCCAGTTTGCCTAAATTCCTGAGTGATTCAGATTCCAGTGAGACTGAGGGTCATTCATAACAGTTACAAGGCTGTGTGGTAAAGGCAGAACAAAAATAAACTGGGTTTCTGCAGGTAAGTGAGAAGACAAAATGAAGAGGAATAAGGTTGTAAGGCAGCATGATTAGGCTCGTGGGTGCTATGCCTTCTGATAATAATTATGAACAGAAATAAGCCAAAAAGTAAACAACATGTTAAGTGGTCAATCTCTGACAGTTGAGGCAGGGAGAAGGAAGGATGACATTACACCTTATCTCTGGTTTACTAGGCTGGTGTGTGAGACCACTGGGGTGAAATCATATTGAAATCATTCATTGCTGAGCTGATCAGCTTTCTTGCGGTCCTTTCTCTGCACTCTATTCAATGATAAACTCCACTGGTTTATACCTCCTGGAAAACAGTTATTCAGAAACATTATAGGTAGGTGAAGCATCGGTGAGACAGCCAATGGAGAACATGTTTCCAGGTAGCCTGAAACCCAGCAGACAATGTAGCTGTTGCCTAATGAACACAGAAATCTACATTGTATGCCAGGTTCATGCCCCAGACCTGGATGTTCAGCTTGCAAGTAATTCTCACATACTATTTCAACACAATTGCCTACTGCATTCAAGATTTCAAAATTGGCATTTGTCTTTTCTACCACAAGGAAAAGACAACCAACAGTCAGAAATGCTGGCACTTACCTACTACCAATAAAATTTCCTTAAACCATCATATCATCAAGTTGTCATTATTTAATCACCACATCATGTTGAAAATGCCATCTAAAAGTCAAGAGATGAAAAAGCTGGATGGAAGGAAGGTTGGATAGGTACGTGAGTAGGTGGGTAGATGGATGGATGGATGGGAGGATGGATAGATGGATGGATGGGTAGGGGTATGTAGGTAAGTAGATAGATGAATAGATTGATCTATCCAAATGATACCTTTCATAGGGAGGAAAGAGAAAAAAAAGAGGTAAAACGAAAAGAGGTAAGAGGTAAAACATGGATAAATATCCAGATTCCTCCCCGTTGTAGTATTGAAAGCAAATAGATGTCATCATTCATAAAACCTTGAAGGTTCCCAAGCCCCAGCTGATATTGTTGGACTTAACACCCTAGAACTTGACTCTCTCTCCTCTCTGTCTCTGTCTCTCTCTCTCTCTCTTTGTGTGTGTGTGTGTGAGTGTGTCTGTGTGTGTGTGTGATTCAAGGTAAAGTTTTCATTATTAAGAACTGTTTTCATTATGAAAGAGATTATTAAGAGATCAATAATCTCTCTCAGGACACTGAAGCTGAAGCTAGAAGATGCCATCAGAGACCCAGTAGCCAGATGTAGCTGCTGATTACGAAAGACAGGATCTACACTGGCTACTGAGCCATTGAGGGTACCTATACCTTCCAGCAGCTGGGTGATCCTTTGCCTTCTGGGGAGAGGCTCTGTGGAAGAAAAGAGAAGATATCAGATTTCAAATGCACATTTTCCTTCGATCATGAATTGACATTTTGACAATAATCTCATGTATGCAATTTTAAACAACCTCTAGATTTATTTACTTATCCAACAGATACTGACTGAGTGACATTAAATAAAATGCCACATATTTTCTTAGGTGCTGGAGATCCAGCAGCAAACAAAAAAGTGGAAAATCTCTTCACTTCTACAGCATACATGATTCCTTGTGACAAAATCTACAATCAATTATTTGGTATGTTTTGCAGTAAAATGGAAATATACACAAGGGAGAAACAAACAAGCAAACAAAAAACCAATCTACCATTTTATTGTGGCTTGGAGCATTTTTATTGCTTCCTGTCACTTTAACTTGGGTAATCTAGCAATGACGCACATACGTAAAGTAAATTGCAGTTAAAAAATTCTTTCCTGCTACGAACTGAGGATAATACAGTTATGTTTACCAAATATCTCAAACACCAAAGAAAATTACAGAAAATGCATATTATAACAGATATTCAAAGCAGGTGCCCACTAGTATGTCAGTTTCAAGCTTTCCTCCCAGATACAATGCAGGTAACAAAATAAGTCACAGGATTGGTGTGCTCTTTACTATTCATTTATCCACCCCAGAAATACTTACTGAGTACCTTCAGTAAGTACCTTTCAGTACCTTACGGAAATACTTCTTTATTCCAGGCACTGGGAATGCAACACTGAATAAAATCCCTGCACTCACGGAAGTTTAAGTCTAAGATTTAAGGAAAGGGTAGAAAAAGACTGAAAAAAACTTCCATAGATATGGACGGTCATTTCATAGAGTAATGAAACAGTTAAGAGGTATGCTATTTTCAATAAGGTGGCTAGGGAAAGCCTTACTGAGGGCCTGGCATTTGAGTGGATTCCTGAAGTAGGAGGAGAAGAATCATGTACATACCTGGGGTGGGAAAGGACACCACAGGGAGAGGCAAGAGTCAGAACAAAAAGCACTGAAACAGGAAAAAGCCTGGTATCTTGGACAAGGTGTTCTTTTATTAGCACATGACCACATGGCCAATTATTGTTTCCTACTTTTAGGATTATTCTAGAATGTGAATGACTATGCAACTTTGCTCCAAGTACACGTCTTAGAATCCTACTTTGCTTGAATTTAAAATGCTTCAGCTATCACTCAGAAAAGATTTAATAAAGCTACTGTCAATTGGAAACTAGGACCATTTGATTGGACATGCAGCTATACCACAGTATGACACACACACATATTTATCACCAAGAGAAAAGTGGCTTTTTAAAAATGTGTTAGCTATAAGAAAAGATAACCAGCTTTCTGGGAGCTCTAAATATATACATATCTAGGGAATGATTTAACTATTTAATCACAGATGTCTAATTTTAAGAGGCAACTCACTTGCCAAGTTATAATAATAGTGCTTCACCAGTGTGGTTAGCTCTTGGCGGGAGGATAAGGGTGGAATTTACAAGGTGAAGCAGGGGTTTTTTTGACTGCTTGCTTTTTTTTCTCTTTAAATAAGTTAAGGCCAATCCCATCTATGAAGTATATTTTGGCACTGCCTACAAACCAGTGGGGGAAAAGACTGTTTATATAGGTTTGGCTAAGTCTTACCCTCAATGTAAAATAAAGCATTTATAGAACACACAAACTTACATTTCATAAACCACTAAAACTAACTGTTCATAACTCTACTTTTATGAATAAGGCTAACAATTAAAGTGAGGCAAGGGTTTAGTGTGGTCAGTTTCAATGCCAAAATACAAAAGATTATCTTTTATAAATCTTTACAGTTGGATGAGAAATGTACATTTAGATGAGAAAAGGTAAATTTTTAATTCTCAAAGGTATCTATTCTACAAATCTTAGTACTAAAGTTAAGGTGGTCTTTTGTCCCTTGTTTTAAATTTAATCTAGGTAACACAAATAGGAAAATCTGTGAATAAAATTTTATTAAAGGTTATTCTGTAAATTAGTGTCAACCACTAACCAGTACTATACAGCTTTTAAGTTTACTAAAAACACAAAGAATAGAATATATAGAATATACAACACCATAGAATATTAACTAATAATACATTTTCAGCTTACAAATAAAAGGAAAGAAAAGAAGTAGGTTCCAACTAGAAATGCTGAGTTATATAATTCTGTTATCTAACAATTAAGATGACAAGTAAGCCCCAAGGGTGGGTGATAGGACTGTAACCAAGGTACTTCTGCTCAAGTCCCAGTCACACTGCAAACAAACAAAACAAAAACAGTAATAAACAAAAACTCCCATACATTCTGGCTAAAGACCATTTATTTGAGGTATGAGAAAGAGTTTAAAGGGAGGGAAAGACTATTAAAAGTTAAGCCTGCCACCTGCTGTTGGAAGGCCTGCTTTGAACTCGGATAAAGACCATTTCTTGAAATGTTAACCTGGAATTTGAAGAGCTTACACTCCACACCGTTAGAACAGGGGCAACCTATACCCCAAACCAAGAAGTAAAGAAACCCATTGATGTTTAAAGCTACACTGAGAAAGATAAAAATCGCATTCGCATCAAAGTTCTACTGGAAATGAAAGAAATGCTGCTTCGTGCGTCATTCTACTGAAGGAAGAGTAGAATTACTCTGTCTTTTAAAGTGGTTACCTGGACAATTCTATTTTGCCCCCAAAAAGCAACTCTAAGTTTAGAAATCATCATTTTTAGAAAGAAATTTTGACCCAGGGGACTATATGTGGAAGTAAATGAAGAGAGACGAACAATTTCATAGCATTGCCAGAATGCTAACTTTACCAAGTCAAAATTGTCTAACTCACTGTTTTTAACACAAATGTGAAATAATCTATGCTTCTTTGAGGAAAAGAACTTCCAGATGCTTTCCAGTTCCATGATTTTCTATAATCTCACAAAGTCTGGCCCCACATGTCCCCCCAACCCCCATCCATCATATTTCACATATTTTTGTTCATGCACCAGTAGCTTTCTGTAACTAAACAGGAATAGAGTCAAATTCTATCATAATCATATTTAGGGATTTGACAGAGCATAAGCCAGTCCACTATTCTAACAAAGTCAGAGTTTACTTTAGAAGTGAAGAAAAACTGCCACCCACAGTGTATATCTCATGTTAAGTGATTCTTAACATATACACAAACATAGACACGAAACCAAAGGGATAAATGAAACTTTGAGAGGTGTTGAATACATCCATTACCTTGATTATGGTGATGGTATCACAGGTGTTTGCATATATCCAAACTCATGAAATTATCCACGTGAAATATGTGCAGTTCTTTATCAATTATACTTCAATAAAGCTGTTTTTTTTTTTTGAAAAAGCTGCCTCCCACACAGTTAAGAACAAAAAGTCCAATTAACTCTAACTGTAGGCCAGGGAAGAAAAGCACCCATGTATACACAGTGCGCCACAGGGTGAAATTATGCTAGAGGAGAAATCAGCCTTTTAAATACAGGTGTCTAATTAAAGTGTGTTCTTATGAACTTGGATTCCTTCTGTGTTATGTTATGTTAGAGCAACTGAGCCAGGGTATCACCATAACCAGGCACGTGGTTGAAACCCGTCCAGCTCTTGCATACCTGAGATCCTGTGACTACATTGACCAAAAACATTTATACCAGCTGATGGTCACTTGATTCTCACATCTCTCTATTTATTTAGTAAATTGCTCCACAAGCCAACTTGAAGATTGAGGTGAACATTTTCTGGGACGTTCCTGCTGAAGACATTTTTTTTAAGACATTGCCCCTGCCAGATAATTCTAGTCTGAACAGGCCTGAGAAGGGACTGGGTTGGCACAAGATCCTAAAACAAGCTTCTAAAGGTGAAACCACTCAGAGCCCATAAAGACAGACTCAGACTAGTTTTTTAAAAACTAATATTTAACAATTAGGTGTATGCCTTTAATCCTTCTCAAAGAAAAACAACATTTTTTAAACAATCAATAGAAGAAAACATGAAGCATTTTACTCACTGCAAACATTCAGAGGAAAAGGATAGTTTTAACCTAAGTAACAACCAGTCTTTTTATGGACAAGTTTCAGAAATTAATTGCCCTAAATCCATGTACATATATATCTCTCTTTGTCCCTCTCCCCACACTCTGGGAGAAATCCCTAAGGCATGCTCTACACACAATGTCGGCAGTGTGCAACGATGGTGAGGAATTCTTGTCGTTTTTAAATAAAAGAAAAAGTAAAATAATTTGCATTCCATCAATGATAAGTAAAAACAAGAAAAGGATGTCAAAATAAAGTAACTTCTCTGAGCTTGTAAACAGTAGAAAAACCAGTCAGTTCTCTCAAGAATTCATGACTTAGAGACTTATTTAGTGACAATTAACCCATTACTATTCTATACTATTACCGAGGTCTTTCTGTGTATTTGGTCTCATTTTTAAGCCTTGTGTTATTTTCTAAAGGCATCGACATCACACATGTCTAACATTGCAACCTTCATTTATAATCAGATCTCTACCAAGCCTCTGCTTTTGGTACCGTACAGAACGTCTTCTGTCATACAATGTTCTTATGGTACAAAATTCTTTGTGTGGCCTTCCTTGAATCTTCCCATCAAGTTTCCCTCTCTTCAGATGGACTGATGGAGGAGCAAAATTTGGCTCTTGTACACTGCCTGACAAGTACTTCCCTCTCTGCAAGGCCCAGCTCTCTTATAGGATGCCTTTAAGGGACCTTCCTGAATTCCTCTGGAAAGTTAGCTGCATACTACTGGGGGCTGGCTCCCAGATCACTGAGTCTGTGCTCTCAGCCAGAAACACAAGACACATTGCTCTTCAATTTGTTTAGAAATGTGTCTCCCTGTGAGAATATGTGCTCTTTGATGGTAAGAATCAAGTCCTATAATTTTGAGATTCCCCAGGTACCAGCATAGTACACTGGATCACAGTCACCTTTTAGTAAATATTTGTCAAATAAAGAAATGTGAGTGAATAGACAGTAAAATGCCTGACACCTATACTGATACATTTCAAAAAATAACAACAAAACACACACACACACACACACACACACACGCACACAGTGGGAGACTATCTCTACTCAGGGAAACTCTTGTATTTCTTCATCCTTTAAACATTTCTTGCTTTTTCTCTTAGTTTTATGGTAGCTTTCTGTAAGATTTGTGGGTGCTTATAAGATCATGCTATTTGTAAAGGAATGTATGTTCCCTTTAACAGAAGTATGGACTAGTGAAAGCACTGTCTTAGAGTGTGTTTGTGTACAATCACAGGTTTGTAGCACAGAAGGGTCCTCAGGGAAATAAAATCTACTCCAGTAAAATGATAAAACTGAGACAAATGAACAGGTAATGAGGAAGACCAGAAAGAGAACATCCATATATACAGTTTCTTTTGCTTATGACGGTTATCAGAAGCTTAACCGCATTAGGTATCAATTATTATGAGTCCTATGACAGTATGTGGACTTTTAAAATTAGGTGGCTTATATAAATAACTCACACCACAATGGAAGAGAAGGGAAGATAGTTAACAGAAGAAGTGTGAAGATTTGGAAGGACTAATAAAAACGATTTTTAAATGATGAAGGGCTAAATGTATTTCCCACAGATGCCATCTAATGACGTATCAGCTACAAGACACACACACACACACACACACACACACACACACTTCAGCAAAGAGGAACAGGATGAAAACATGGATTCTACTTGTGTAACAAAGAGAAAATGGGAATGCTAATTAAGATTTTTAAAGGAAGAATGTTCTAAAATGTGTTAAACGAAGGGAAAGAGGGGAAATATATATTTTCAAACTTCTAGATAATGAAGAAAGACTACAGTATAAAGACCTAACCTACAAGTCAAGTATGTGCTCCCAGAGTGGCTGCCACATAGTGGACGTGTGATCAGTTCTTCAACAGGTAGTAAGGAAACCTCAACTGTTTTGGTGGAAATAACTCAGTACACCCCAAAGACCATGCAAAGCCTTGATAATAGCACAGTAGCATCCTTCTACCCCTTCTTCTCTCCTTATTGGGTGATGCTGGACTGTATTTGTGCTGACAGTGGAAGGTTTCTTGACAACGTATGGACAGTTCTATAGCGCAAAATATAAGTATTTAGAGAAACACCATCAATATAATTAAAAATCAGATTCAAAATTAGGATTCAAAACACTAACAAAGAGGAAAATGGCAAAATATCAAACACAGCTTATAATTGGAGATGGTCTACAACAAGACAGTCTGGAATGTAAAAAGGAAGCAGGATATTGAAGAGGGAGCACCACTGCAAGTGTGAAAGAGCCAGGGAGAGAGACATCAGTCAATACACCAGAAGAGAAAATGGACATAGGGAAGCCCAACGCCCAGATACTCATCAATGAGACATGAACTTCATGGGCGCCCACTATTAACTGGGTAGAATAGGAAGTTTACCAGGTAGAGAAAACCAGAAGGTGGGGAAGGGAAGGAGGCCGAGGAGTAACTCTTGGGGGTTTAAAAAAAACGTTAGAAAAGGTGAGCATCCGGAGTCCATGACAAAGCGAAGATTATTCATAGGCCTGGGCAAAGTCAAGAGATGAAGGAAGGAAGTCTTTCTTCCTGTGCGGGGTGGGGAGAGCAGCAGCAGCAAACTTTATTACTAGGTTGAAAGGGGAAATAACAGAAACAAAACTGCTGTTTGTATTGATGGTAAGTCACACAGGGGAAATCTGGTTCCTCTTTCTATGAGTGAAGAAAGAGGTCAGGGGAGGTGCTTGGCACTAAAGGATGATATAACCTTGAAAGGACTGGCTCAGGGAGGACAAGAGAATGGTGTGTGTGTGTGTGTGTGTGTGCGTGCGTGTGTGTGTGTGTGTGTGTAGGGGAGACCGGGTGGAGTGTGAATGGCAATGTGCTATGGGAGTAGTTTTCACTCAAAAAGGAATAGCAAAACCCTCTCATACAGAGAAAATGACAGGGCGTAAGGAGCTCAAAAATGAAGAGGAGCCTTCAGCTTCTAACAAGAACATGAAGAGGAGCCTTCAGCTTCTAACAAGAACACACTAGATGTAAATTGGCAATGCTGAAAGAGCAGTGAGCCCCAGAGCCAGAAGGAACTTTCCTAAGGTATCCAGGCCGTGGATAGTCTAAATGTCCCATGTAGATGTGACAAGCCAGGAATGATCCCAATTTACCTAGCTCCAGAATTGCCTGATCTTCTTCCTGACTCAATGCCCCCAACCTCACATTCATCCTCTTGCTTCCCATTTCTAGCTGGTAGGTAACAGCACTGAGCCCATTGAAATTTCTCACTGACTGTCTCTATTCATTCTGACCTTATCTCTCCAGTAAGTCCTACTCTGGTTATCAAGCTTTCTGTAGTCTGAAGAACAAACAAATCCCTAATATGGTCATTCTTTTCATGCTGAGAGATCAAACTCACCCTATTACTGGAATCAGTAATAGTAAATGCAACCCTGATACTGACAGGAGAGAGTCGTCAGATACATGACTACTTTTCTTCACAGTTGCCCCTGTGAAAGCCATGGAGGACCACGGAATTAGGGATGGAATAAATTAGAGGGTTTGATGAAAAACAAAACAAAAAAATAGGGCTCCCTTTGACTGTCATCCTTAGCAAAATTTTATACTCTTTGCACTCCCATATGATTATATCCCCTGATTTTCTAAGACTAAAATCCATTAGAGTTAGAAACTGGAACTCTCAAGCTGCAGTCAAGAAAACAAATCATGTCTGGTTTTAGAGGTGCCAGAATGATACAATGGACTTTGGGGACTTCGGGGAAAGGGTGGGAGGCGGGTGAGGGATAAAATACTACAAACTGGGGCCAGGCGCAGTAGCTCACGCCTGTAATCCCAGCACTTTGGGAGGCCGAGGCGGGCGGATCACAAGGTCAGGAGATCGAGACCATCCTGGCTAACACGGTGAAACCCCGTCTCTACTAAAAATACAAAACATTAGCCAGGTGTGCTGGCGGGTGCCTGTAGTCCCAGCTACTCGGGAGGCTGAGGCAGGAGAATGGTGTGAACCCGGGAGACGGAGCTTGCAGTGAACCGAGATTGCGCCACTGCACTCCAGCCTGGGTGACAGAGCGAGACTTGCCTCAAAAAAAAAAAAAAAAAAAAAAACTACAAATTGGGTACAGTGTATACTGCTTGGGTGATGGGTACACCCAAATCTCACAAATCACCACTGAAAAACTTACTCATGTAACCAAACACCAATTGTTCCCCTTAAAGCAACAGAAATTCTAAAAACTTTAATTTAATTTCAAAGAAATCAATATATGAAAAAAGAAAAAAAGAAAAAAAAAAAGGAAGTGTCGTTGGGACAGACAGAAAACTCTCAGGAGAATTGCTCATTTTGCCAATACATCAAATAGGTTATTTAAAAATTTTTTTTCTAAAGTGTGTTAGAGGGCTAGTGAAGAGAGAAGGCCAACGAAAGTGATGAAGAATGAGGAGAGATGTACAGGCAACACAACCAAGGAAAAAAAGAGGATGCCAGACGTGGGTCAATCTTGTTAGCTAAGTAAACCTCAATGGCATCTGCCTCTTAGCTCTGTTTGGTGAGTCTCTGGGACCCAACTAATGATGGTTTAGTGTCCTTTAAAGAATTTAAAATAATCCAGTACGTAGAATTTCTTATTGTGCAACTTTCCAACTCTGAAGGAAGCTATAGGGCAACTAATGGAATTAAAGTGCTATGTCTCCCTGTTGGGTTTGGAAAGTCACTCAGTACTGTGTCATCAGTAACCCAGGAACAAAGAGGGCAGTCACACAGTAACATCAACACCCACTGGGTACACAGAGCTGCCCACTTTCCATGGCTCTTCCACATGTAAGGGTCAAAGACTCTTTGACCCTTACAACAAACTTGGGAAGCTGGTGGCTGTGTTATTACCCATTTAGAAATGGGGAAACAGGATTAGAGGGAATTATCATCTTCAACATCTCATATTTTTAAAAAGGGACTCTAAAAACTACCTGACAAATTGGTGAGCGAAGAGTCTTAGCCAAACACTCAACGACAAGAGTTTGAGGAAGAAGCAAAGTATAGTAGTTAGAATGGTGATTTCTGAGCAAGAAGATGGAGGCTCTGTATTCCTGGCCAAGTAGCTTGACTTCTCTGGGTCTCCGTTTGCTGCCAAAGCCAACGAGGATAATACTGACCCTACCTGTAACAGGACCACTGAAAGGATTTCACAGGATGAGGTTTATGAAAGTACTTTATACTTAATAATTCTGTATCATATACCTGACATTTGCTAAGAGAGAAAATCTTAAAACGATCTCACCACAAAAGACAACTATGTGAGGTGATGCATATGCTAATTGACTTGATTGTGGTAATCATTTCACAATGTATACATATACCAAAACATCATATTGTACACTGTGAATATATACAATTTATTTGTCAATTATACCTCAATACAGCTGGAAATACATAAAGTTTCATGCACTGTGTAAATATGAGAGATTTATTTCTCTAACAATGATAGAATCTGAAAGTGGGGATTTTCATGTCTTATCTTTGCAATCTGAACACAGTAGCTTCGGGTGTCTTAGCCACATTGCACGGTAGACTGCTACAGTAGCTTTGTTTAAGTGCTAATGCTTAGAAGTCAGGCAGGCAGCTGGAACCACCATGCTGGAAAAGATACTTCCTGAACCACTTGTTCAAATGCTTTGTAAACAAAAGGCACTAAAGAGATCCCATTTATTATGCTCACTGTTTAACTTTGGTTTCTCATCTCTACTAGAAGATCGTATTTCTGTCCTCAAACCATTAAAACTCTATCAGGTTCCCCCTAACCCCCAATAAATGCTGATTTTGCTAAATATAAGGGCATTTTGAAGCCTTCCATCTACTATAACAATGATTTCTTATTTTAGGTTTTTTTTTAAGAATTAAGGAATAACTGACATATGATAAACTGTACATATTTAAATTGTATAAACGGTAAGTTTTGACATATATACACCCATGAAACCATCAACACAAGACAGAGAAATTATCCACCGGCCTGAACGTTTTCTCAGGCCTTTTTGTAACCCCTTTTTCTTGCCACCCGCATCTCCCCTACCCCAGGTAACCACTGATCTGCTTTCACATTTTCCAGAATTCTGTATACATGGAATCATATGATACGACTCTCATGGGTTAGGGTCATCCATGTTATTGAAGGTATCAATAGTTCATTCCTTCTTATTATTGAGTAGTATCAATCATACAGATACACCACAATTTGTTTATCCATTTACCTGTTGATAGACATTAGGATTGTTTCCAGCTTCTAGCTATTACTAATAAAACTACTATGCATATTCATGTACGAGTCTTCAGGTGAGCACATACTTTCTTTTCTCTGGGAGTGAAAACAGCTGAATCGTATGATAGGTGTATGTTTGACATGTTTGTATCATTGTACATGAGAGTTCTAAATCCTACACATCCTCACGAACAGTTGGCAAGGCTGGCTTCTTAAATTTTAGCCATTCAGATAGGTGTGTAGCAGTACCTCACTGTGGTTTTGACTTGTGTTTCCCTAATGACTAATGACATTGAAGATTTTTTCTTGTGCTTATCTGCCATTTGCATATATTCTGTGGTGAAGTGTCTGTTCAAATCGTTTACCCATTTTTTAATTTTGTTTTCTTATTATTGAAAATGCCATCAGTTTTACGGAGTGGAGCAAGACTGGTAACTGAGAACTGCAACAAAATTTTACAATTCATGATACCCAAAAGGATAAAAAAAATTCACAAAGATTATTTTCCAAAACTTGTGTGGAGTGAAAATATTCTCCAAACGTTATGACAAATTTGAACTTCTTTTAAAGCTTGAAAAGGATTTAATCATATTTTATCAGTATTGCTGCTAAGTCTGCACAGGTTCAGACTATTAGTAAACCAAATAAGCATATTTCGATGTACTCTATTGGTACCAAAACCATCTTAATCTCTCCTTCGTGCATTAGCTCAATTACCCAAGCATCTATCCCTAAGCCACATTTCACACTTTGTACTAAGTATACTCTAATCCCATAGATTCCATTTTACTAATTATTTCTTATGTCAAGTTTGTGCCCACATTCAAAAGGTGATGAAGGCCAAAACCTCATCGCATTTTTTTTGTGTGTCAACAGTAACAGATAAAATGTGATCTACAATCATGAAGATGAATTCTCCTTTCCGATCCACAGAGAATGCTAGATTTGAGGGCACCTACAGGCTTTGAGGAAAAGCAGGCCCTGTTCTGTTGTGTAGAGCCATCGGCTCTTAGTTCAATTGTTACAGTTGATGTGGGTTTCCTTTTAGATGTCTGGAAAATGACTCTGCTGACCACATCCACATTCTGAAATACTTTTTGAGAACTTGTAACCGAACTGCAGGAACTGACTCATTTTGCAGTGCCCAGCCACCACACAATTGTTCCAGAACAGACTCAAGTCAAAGGGAAAAATATGAAGGTCTTAGAACACAGACAGCAAGTTGTCTATTTATACGGGGGCACAACCAGGGGAAATCCCAGAGCACATGGGGCAAAATGGCTTGAGCCCCAGAAAATCAAGACTGCGGCAAATCTTAGAGGAAGGACCAAACAGAACTCACCACTTCATGGACAACACATCTGTTCTCCTCAAAGCAAGGGGTCAGAGGCTGGTAGAAAAAGAAACTTAATGTCTATCTCTTAGACATTAATCTACACTTAGAACATAGATTCAGTAGACAAATGTATGCAGATGACTTGGGGGAGACGTTGTCTTCAAAGTCCATTCCTGAATTCCTTGTCCTCCTAGCTCCTCTGAGATGGGATGCTCAGTAAGTCAGGAGTATGCCCCTTGTCTCGCAGGAGATAAGCCAGAAGGGACAGCATGTCTAAGATGCTAGGAAGAACTGAGGCTGACACTTAAGCTTAGGACCAAAAATTCTCTGGCTCCCCTGGGGCTTCCCTACATCCTCTCCTGGTCCATTTTTACATCTTTCTCTTAATTCCCAATGTGGCTCACCCAAGGGGGTCAGTTTCCCCATGATGTCCCAAATCTTTCTCCCTCTCTCAATGCAGACTTCTTACCCAAGGGGAGGATGAAAAGGAGCAAACTAAGCTCTCCTCCACACAACACTCTATGTTCCCAAATTACTCATTTCTCTACCCCACAAGTGAAACTGATTTAGTCAGTCAGTTTCAGCCAAAGGCAGTGAGGAAATCCGGTCTTGTTGAACTAAACTATAAATGACAAAACCAATAACTCTTTTCTGCAGGTGGGTCCCTTGCTAAAAGAATATGAGGGTTAACCCAACCCAAATGTATCATTGACTAATAGAAAGTCAGGCTATGCGATAAGAATTAGGTATAGAGTCTCAGGCAGTATTCCAGGTAAGATAAACCTGGACGACACCTATAAAAGGCTATCAAGTCCCTTTCTAAGCCCTGTATGTCGTGATATAATTACATATACATTTTATGTCTGTTCTCACCCGTGCAATGTCTCTTAACATGTAAACTCCCAGATGACAGAACTTGCCCATTTCCTTATACAAAACATAGGGCATTTAGTATCAGAGTATAACAGTGAAGTAATGATAGGGGGCTGTAATCAATTTACGGCAATCAACTCTACCTTTAAGAAATTACAAAAATGTTTTTAACACAACTTTAAAAGAGAAAAGGTACATAAAACATTTTACCCTTCCCACCTGGCCAATTGCCTTTATTTTTCCCCACTCTCTTTGTACCGCCAATTGTAAAATAAGTGCTATACAGCAAGACTTCCTAACCTGTACCAAACATAAGAGGGAGCTTATCATCTGTCTGAACATAAAACTAAGAATTATTTTAAAATAAAGGCGTTTTAAACATGGATTTAAATCCCTTCAGTTCAAAATTCTAAACTGCTTGTTACTGAGTGCAAAAATCAGCAAAGATGTGCCTTATGGAAGATGAGTTTTTGGCAAATTTAAATCAAATCAAAACGTTCCACAGCTAGACATTCAGGTACCCCACATCTCTCTGAGGAGTAGTGTGACAGGAAGAATTGCCCACTGTGCGCTTTTTAGCTGTAATTGTGCTTCAAATAGTTCAACTTTATCTTTACTAAGATTTTCATAGCATAATAATTTAAATTACAAAAGTAGCATTTTACTGCAAGAAGGCCTTACACGACTTGTAAACACTCCAGTTATGAGGCACAAGGGGCTCGACTCTCCGGGATCCCTACAATAAATCACCTAGACTCTCAGAATACCATCTTCACTCTCTCTAGTTATCATTTCCTACCTTCCAAACAGCTTCTTACTGCGGCCAACAGAGTCCCACCTGATCTGCCACAATGTGTCTCTTGGACACACAAAGCCTGCTTCCATCTCTATTGCAGTGACTTTTTTATTTTCTCTGCCTGGAATCCTCTTCCTCCAGACACTCCCACAGCTGACTCCTCACTGGCCTCATAATATCAAAGAGGCCTTCCTATTAGCCCTGGTTAACGTCACTCTACCCCTGATCCCCAGGTACTCTCTGTCTGATACAGCTTTATTTTTCTCTGCAGTGTTTACTAACACCTGCCGTATACTTATGAGTTCCATCACCATCAGCCTACCCGCTCCATGTGAGCAGGGACTTTATTCACTGCTGTATTCTCAGACCCAGAACTCTTGTTTGGCACCTGGTAGATGTGCAATATATTTTTGTAAAATGTACATTTCCCATGTGGTGTCTCAGTCTGCTGTTCTGCTATAAGCATATGAAACTTAGTTGGTACCTGAGACCATTTTTGTTAGCACCTTACCAAAACTCCAAACGCATCAAGGGCCAGGTGGACAAGAGCTGTAGGAAAGTGATCATTCCCCCAGGAGTAAAAAAAGAAAGCAGGAGAAACAACAGTTTCTCTATAGTCTCCCTGCTACCCATGCATAGAAAATAAGGGAAGGTCTTTTGGAGTATGGATGTCAAACGGAATGGGGAGAAAGGTAGATATTCACTGTCATTATCAACCTAACTTGTCCTGAGGCCTCCTTATTTGCTTTAATATATATAGAGAGAAGAGCCTTGAAATACTGAGACACCCTTTTAGAGTGTGAGTGATTTTGTTTTTGTTTTTAAATCTACTTTAACATTTTCTTCCCTTGGGCCATATATACCTACTAATAAGGTAGACTTCACATTTCATGCTGAAAGACAAAGCATTTTCATTGTCTTTGCTGGTGTGGTCAAACTTGTTTCAGAAAATGCACAGGTACAGTTTGTGCCATTGAAGAAAACTTGAAGAGTGATGTTTTTCAAAAACTATAGGAGGTGATATCAAGACTTAAATAACAGGTAAACATAATGACTCTGTCTTAAGGAAGCGCATTCCTAACTGCAGCATGGAGATGAGTAATTATTTTTTGAAAGCATCGTAGTATAAATTCCAAAAGTCCTCCCCATCTTCATTCCTCATTTTCTATATATTTACTTAGAAATATTTTCAACAAGTCATAATAAATTTGATTGAGGGCATGGCAATACTTCTTACCTTTAAATTAATTTAAACTCTATTTTAAAATTATTTTTAAAGACATCTTTGTGATGGCCTTTGTTGTCTCTTAATGTTCTTTTTTTTTAAAGCATAGGCAAGTGAAGCAGCAGGAGAGAGAACAAAGCAATCTGTAACTGGTTGTGATCATTAATTGTAAATACCACTGCACTTAATATTCTTCAAACAAGGAAATTACTTGAAAGCATGGGCGCTCTTAGATTATATTTACTGATACGTTCCCTACTATGAACCCTTCTTCCGCCAACATTAAAAAGAAAGCAAGAAAAACCATTTCTCTGCATTGTTTTTCCCTCACAAGCATTTTCTCCTCTCACTTTAAAAAAAAGAAACACGGCTCCCAAAGGAAGATGCTTAAAGACCTTCATGAGTGTCTGTCTGTGAAATACACGTTGTCTCAAAAGGGGCAAACAATCAGATACAAGACACAGTCAGTGAGGTGAAAGGAACAAAGAGTGAGTTTATTGCTACTCCTCTCCCGTCCCCCGATGGACTCTCACTCCCATCATTTCTTTCACCTCTTTGCAGGTAGATGTTGACAGACTTATGCGAGAATATGGACAAATGAAGGAACGAACAAACAAAGGAAAGAATGAAGGCAGGCATGATTAATAAGTCCCCCAAGAGCAGGCTCAGTCCAAGGCCAGGGGATTTTTTTTTTAAGAGATTTCCAAGCACTCTGGACCCACGGGCTAGGACAACCAGCCCTCATCTTCTAAGTCAAAATTCTCAATCTACATCTGAAAGAGGAAATTCTCAATGTGAAATCCCTTTCCCATAGTCTGAAAATTTAGTCCACACCCAAACACAAGGTTCTATGCACATAGGTGGCTTCCTGTACTTCTTTATCTAGAAGTTTTACCGCATCCTCCAGAAAATATCCAGAACTAGATGGAGATAAAGAAGAAAAATATTAGTAAATACAGATTCTTACTCATTTCATTTTTCTATGTATTAGTTCTATACCAACAAGAAGGAATTTCCAGAAAGGCTGATGTAAGTGCATCCCGAGGACTCAAATGCTAACACACTTCTCCCTCCCACCCCCACTTTCAAGTGAAAACATTAGAGAAAAAAATAGGGGAAGTTACATGAGTAAACTTGTTAGTATATGAGATCAACTGAAAACAAGGAATTCCCCTCCTGGATTGCAGTGGCCTAATTAAAACTCATGAAACACAAATGACTAAGACTGTTCCCGTTGATTTGTGAAATAAAAAGCAGAAAAAGTTAATTTTGTATTTCAATATTGAGAGAGGTAGGCCTAGAATACGTGACACTTTACAGAATAGAATGAGAAGACCATTTCCAAGACTTTCAGGTTCAGTCAACTTTTATTCTGCTTTCCTGCCAGAAGTACATGTACTTACCATCTGTACTGGCAACAACCTATTTGGATTTAGATTCTGGTTCCATGACAGATGAGTGGCCCCTAAGTAAGTTCCTTTACCTTTCTGTGCCTCTGTGTGTTCATCTATGAAATGGGCATGATAATTGCACCAATAGTTTGCCATGAGGAAAAATGGGTCTATGCAGGTAGAGCCCTTACAACAATGCCTGTCCAGAACATGGTAACTACACAATAAGCGACAGTCACCATCATCAGTGTTTTGCTTAATCTGATGTGAAAAAAAGTCCTATCATTTAGCATGGATCTACAGGCTTTAGGACTAAACTGAAGAAGTCTGTTCCTAAAGGGATTTTGGAAGGGAATGCAAGTGTGTTAAGCACCATTACTCCAGGTTCCACAGCATGTGCTTTACTCGTGTCATCTCACGCAACAAACCTGCGCGCTACTTCTGATGCTCTACACTCTGGGACTCAGGGAAATAGGCAGAATAGCTTACTCAGCTAGCAAGGGGCAAAGGGAGCTTAAAGCACAAATCTACTGATTTCCAAAGCCTGGGCCTCTTAGGGAGTAAACTACTTCAATGGATGCTGTGAATGGACACCCTCTTGGGGTCATGGGTACCATTTTCACGCACTAACACTCTCTGGAAAACATCTGAAGATTTGAAGATTTTTTTTCAGGTAATCTGAACTCTGAATGTTCCCTGCAAAGTTTTGTTGGGCGTATACGGATTTACTGTTTCTCTCAACTTTAAGAACTCTAGTCTCACTTCAGATATATTACATAAATCCTAATCAAGAAAAAAGAAAAATCAATGGATTTTCACTTTTAAAAACCTTTCTTCCCTCTCCTTTTAGAAGACGCAGAAAAACTAAGCTTTCTTCCAATACCAACACCAACAATGGGCTTTCAATACCATAAGCACATCAGGGGAATTAAACTCTTCCATGGCAGAAAGGGGAGATAATTTAAAATAAAACCTTAGCCTGCTCTTCATAGTCTACCTTAAATAGTTATACTATATTTTTAAAAAGCAAGTTATTACTTTATTAACCATTTAAAAGAAAGTAACTAGAACTATTTTGTTATAAAATATAGCTAAGAAAACAAAATGTCTCAATCATTACATTGACTTACAAAAGCATACTAAATTCAACTTTTATATGTATCTAATCTGTTCCTTTAAGAATTAGTCTAGGCCGGGCATGGTGGCTCACGTCTGTAATCCTAGCACTTTGGGAGGCCAAGGTGGGCAGATCCCGAGGTCAGGAGTTCAAGACCAGTCTGGTCAACACAGTGAAACCCCATCTCTACTAAAAATACAACAACAACAACAACAAATTAGCCAGGCGTGGCAGTGCGCGCCTGTAATCCCAGCTACTCGGGAGGCTGAGGCAGGAGAATCCCGTGAACCCAGGAGGTGGAGGTTTCAGTGAGCCGAGGTCACCCCCATTGCACTCCAGCCCAGGTGACAGTGCAAGACTCTGTCTCAAAAAAAAAAAAAAGAAAAGAAAAGAAAAAAGAAAAGAAAAGAAAAAAAGAATTAGGCTAAAGAAAAAAATCAACTAAAATGATGCATTTACATAACCACACCACATTGTTTATAGTTAATAATATATATGGGTTTTTTTTTTTTTTTTTTTACTTTATGTTTTAAATTATCCTAAATATGTTGGAAAGAATAAACTAGAATAAATATGGGGTTGAAAAACAAGAGATTAGAGTTGAGGATTTTAAGAACTTGAGTCAGGAAATATTCAAGGTTAAATCACTTACAGTCTTTAATGTGTAGAACAACTGTTTAATAATTGATTTATTTTTCAAATGAAAACAGTAGGAAGTAGGTAGGTTTAACAGGTCTTACTCCCAAAACATGTCATATACAGTTACCCAGTTGTCTATCTAAATTGAAGGTAGTTCATAAAATGCAAGTGTTTACTTTGCATGTTCTCCTTAGTAACTTAATCTTCTGGATTTGTTACCCAATGATTGTATTCAAATTTGGCTCAATTTCCCTCCTGAATGAAGACGTCTATTCTCCTAATTCAGATTGTATAATCAGTACAGCTTGTTTAAGAAAAATAAATATGATAACTAATAGTAAAAAAAAAAAAAATGGGCAAAAAGTCATTTATTTACAGCAGTCTGAGATTGATAGGAGGGAATGAGTTGCAAGATGAACATCAAAAAGAAATAAATCTAGGACCTTCAAATGTATTCAAAGAAAACAATACTGCTAGTGTCTAACTAAAATGCCAAATGAATAAATAAGTAAGACATACAATATGTCAGACAGAGGCAAGTGCTAAGAAGAAAAATTAAGCAGGAAGAAGGATCGAAAGCTGGGGAATAGAATGGGGAGGTTGCCATCAGTTTGAAATGAATTCTTTTATTCCTAGAAATATATAGGGACTTGAGACATGCCTTACATACATTTTTTGAGAAGTACTGTTAAAGGTATCCTTTTGTGAATTCAAAGAGTCATGCAGCTGAAGTTCCATGGGCTGCCTGATTTCTCCCAAAGGGCTTGGCTGTGTCCCAGTGTAGTTCCCAAGCCATGGAGCTCACACCCTCGGAGGTGACCCATGCCCTCTTTATTGATTCCATACCTCCTGCTGGGTAAGGGGTCTAATGAATGTCTACAGAAAGGTTTTTCCCACTGTTCAAGGAAAATTCCTTAGGGTTAAGGAAAGAGTTATTTCCTATGTCTTAATTTTTCAAGATGAAGAAGTCGGGCTGATTTACTGATGGAGATCACCTTGGGAAGTCTGTGAGGAGAGTTCAGACCCCTGGAATTCCTACACTCCCACCCAGGAGAACCTGTTACAAGCATTCCACCACAGCCCCGATTAATGACCATAGTGGTGTATCACCAGCTCTTGATCATAGGAGGTATAAGGTGACTATGAATAAAGTAAATCACTCAAACACCCCCTCTGACTCAGTTAAGAAGTCCAGTGCCACATCTCCAGTCCTCTCTTGTATCTGAATCAGAATCATTAAGAGCAGATTGGAGCTAGACTGTCTGCTTTCAAATCGTGGCTCCACTACTTTCTGCCTGTGTCACTGTGTCACTTTGGGCAGGTTGCTTCACCTCTCTGTGCATCAGTTTCGCCATGTAAAAATGGGGGTAACAAGCATATTGGTCACATACTGTTTTTGTGAGTTAAAGAAGTTAGTAAGTGTAAAGCATCTCCTACCAAAACGTGTCTACTAAGTACCTACTATGTGCCAGGCACTGTTCTTAGATGCCAGTGATTCATTTAGAACAGTACCTGGCATATAATATGAGCTCAATGTACATCAGCAATTATGGGTCCACCAATGCTTACCTGACACTCAGATTGATTATTATTATTATTTTATACAGGTAATATGTTGATTATTCAACATAGTATATAAACCTCTAGGGGGGTCTGGAACAATATTCCGTGATCAAACACATTAATACTTCTGGAGTAAAACATACAAAGATTCATTCTGAGCGAGCTAAACAAACACTATCATTAGCCTCACATCAGTTCAGGTCAGGATTTGCTGCCAAATTTGTTACATGAAAATCCTTTGATTTTCAGAGCTTTTTGAATTACAGAAGAGATGGTGGGCGTATATTTATTAAGGAAGGGACTAACCCCACTGAAATCTTTTTATTTCTAACTTCAGGAGGTTCTAGCAAACAAATTAAAAAAACGTAGCTAAGGGAGTAGATTTTAGGTGCTTTTACTACAAAAAAAAAAAGGTAACTATGTGTGGTGATGGGTATGTTAATTGCTTGACTGTGGTAATCATTTTATTGTGTATATGTATATCAAGACCTCATGTTATACACATTAAATACATACAATACAAAAAAAAAATCTATTTAGGAGTAGGAAATAGGAAGACCTTCAGACATGGAAAATCAACAACTGCATAATTAAGCTATGCCAAATATTAGTCTAAACAATCCCTCTCCTCAAATACAGTGCTCCATAGATTCTCCGTTCACAAACATTTCCACCAACAACAGGTCTCAAACAATCTTTTTCTAAGTACTTTTCAAAAGCACTTTTTGAATATAGAATAAAATACTTAAATTTTATCACTACTTTAATAGTATAACTTTATCTGTCCCATAGAAAAAAGACAAAAGCTATTAAATGACAAATGAACAACTGGTTGAAAAACATGTGCCTTAAAAGAACACAGTATCCTCTGTAGTCTGCCTGGGGGAGATGAATCAATGTTATGCCAAAGTGGTAAACCATCCTGCTACCAAAGGAATTTTCTCCACATTGCATTTGAAGGAAATTCACAGCTCTTGAAGAGCTATACAATAACTGGTTCAAGATGTTCTCACTGCTAGTCAGTAGAATGGATAAAGGATTTGCAGAAACCCGTGGAAGCCTATTTCTCCTGCCTCTTTATTGCCCCCATGTGTCGTTATGTATCTTCCCCAACTTTTCTGACCCCTTTCCATGTATTTTTTTTATTGAAGTATTGCTTTGTTCAAGACCTATGTTTACCACTCCCATGGTGATCCTGCACACAAAAACAAGTCAGAAAGACATGAAACGAACGGAGATACTTAGGTTGCTTCATGGTTTTTCCCCTTCTCATTATCCTCCTCCTCAATGAGACTATAGTGGGAGGTCTGAATGACATTTCCAAACCAAGAACTTAAAGCTACATTTCAACACCCAACTACTCAGTTGTCATAGGAACAACACTACGAGGCTTATCTGGGTTCTAACAAACAGCCACTTGTTTTGCTAATGATTAAAACTCCCCCTTCAAATCAAATATATACACCCATACATATATACAGACCTCAAAAGAAAAAAATGTAATTGGGTAAAACTGTATACTACACCAAAAACTTAAGAAACAAGCCCAAAGGGAAAGCATTTACATTCCCAAACATGCAAATTCAAATACTATTTCAGAGAAATTATTTTGAGGTCTGTCACTTGACCAGATCCCTTCAGTTCGTCGCTTTACATACCCACAAAGACAAAGACATATGCAAAAGGCATTAATATCTTTTAACAGGGTATACGAAAATGTGAATACTCTCAATGACCCCAGAGGAGAATTCAGAGCAAGCAATGTTACTCACTTTCGATGTACTTTTAAAAATTAATAAATTAAGAACAGAGAACGGCAAATAGAATTGAAAACATGAAGTTCTCAGATAATTCTTCTGGGATATACTCTCTAGCATTTACTGTTCCAACCTGCTTCTATCACATTTTGTCATTCAAAACAATGGATTTTAAATGGATGAGGAAAACCTAAACATTAGAGGCTTTTTTCCAACAGGCACAGCAGTATTTATCCAGATTATTAAATCATCATGTTCTCCCCAAGTATTTACTTACATGAAATACAGAGTTGAAAACATAAGCTAGCAGTTGAATATAAATTACCTGTAAGTACCTTAATGCTTTGTTGCCATTTTTCTGTCTTCAAGACTCTAAAAAACTATAAATTGGTGTACTTCAAGAAAACTAATGCCACACCTTAATGAAGTCAAATTGACTTGTCATGTTCACAAGTTTGGATCACCAATTTCCTGACTTATTGTAGGACCTGCCCTTAAGAGCCGTGCTTATCTTGTCTTTCTATTTCTTTAAGAATAAATACTTATGCAAAAGTCTTGAGAGCTGCTAGTCTGAGAAAAGTGATCTCAAAAATTATCCAAGTATACAAGAGGAGGAAAACACAATTAATATATCTCACTAGATTCATCTCCCTCCCTCACCCTCATCCCACTCCACTGCTAAGACAGAGAAATTTCAGCACTGCTATCCTGTTTTATTATACATTTTCCCTTTTGAGTTAAGGATTTTAAGATTTTGAAAGTAACAGAATAGAAACCAAAAGTAGACTCAACTTCCAATTTGGCTTAAAAAGAAAGAAATAATTATTATTTCCTATGTTACCCAAAACTTATTCTGTTAATAACAGTTATAATTATATATTCAAATTAATAAATGAAGATCGCCATAATGGCCTTAATATAATTGTTAGCAGCTAAAGAACAAAAATTTTTTTCATTTGCTTCTATAAGTAGACATCACATGATTACTTCTATTGACCAATAAGAAACTAGTAAAATCAGGCAGTCACCCACCATTCTTTTCTAATATTCTTTTTCTTATTCTATTCAACCTTTTCGGTATATTCTTAAGAAGCAAAATCAAGAAATTAGACCTTCATGCCTAAACTAAAATTGTATTACCTTATACATCATGAACAGGAACCTGTTGTATATAACACAGGTATTCAAAGCTTTATTGTCATTTTCTAGAACCTTTAAACATAAAGGCAGCTCAGATTCAAGATTAGAAAACTGAATTCAACATTTCAGGGAAAGAGAGACAGGCAGGAACATGCATACCAAACCAGTAAGAACTACTAATCATGATCTCCCAAAATGTCATGAACCATATAGATAGAAATAACCACCCTTTCCTCTACTCATGTAATCAAATAGAACAAACTTAAAATTAGTGACACAAATGTAAAAAACAACAAAAAAAAATCTATTGCCATTGTAATCTACCCTTCCCAATCAGGAGGAGGTGTTTCCCATGCACTACTTGAACTTTCATTTTGCACAACTTTCATCTTGTAAGGTTCTAACTAAATACTTGACATCTTAATGCAGAGGAAAGGAAAGGAGGGCAAGTAGACTAATTCTGAAAGCATCCCTTCAAATTTCATACATGCTATTCAGATTAAATGGAAATCTACATCCATGGAAAGTTAATGTCGCAATTCTACTAAACAGCCCATTCTGATGTTATGTTTCCCCTCCATTAACAAGAAAAAATAAAACAACCAAATCTAGCCGTATTACATATGTTTAGCTAAACTGATAGCACTCAGCTCATTTTTGTTAATTACCTGGCTTCTTCTCAGTCTTTATGCGGTATTCTTGTGCTGCTCTTTTTTAGAACTCCTCACTGTTTATGTGTTCTCTGTTCAACACAGTTGTTAGGGGTCTGTGAACAATTTTTCAATTCCCACACACACATATGATATCTATTAGGGAGCAATGCCACTTTTCACTTACCAATTCTGGATAAAGGAGTATTTCCTGGTGACAGAATGCTGCTGCTTCCGTTCACTAAAACTCCCTCTTCGCAGCTTGATAAATCTGATTATAAAACGTCTTTGTTCCAGATCACACGAGGCGCTTTTCCTACAAAAGTTTTCTAAAGAGTTATCTGCATTTCATTCCTGTGACAAAACAAATCATAACAAGGGGGGTGGGGGGGAACAGGGAATAAGTCCACACAAGTTCCTGGCAAAGATTTTAAGCTGCATTTTTCTGAGTTTAATCAGTAACCTATATTAAAGTGACAGTTACCAGTTCAGGAAGCCCAGAGTTTGATCAAGTCTGTCACAACCACTTTGACTGTCTTCCACTGGTGTGCGGACCCCAAGAAAGCAGTCACTTGGTCATCTATCACATGTGGCTGAATCACTGGACAGACACCGCCCCCCACCCCAGCCCCGGTTGAGCAGCAGCCCAGGCAGGAGAGTGGCCGGATGCCCGACCCAAGACCTCTTATAGGGACCCGCCAATTAGCTGCTGACCAATCGCAGCCAGAACCTAGTACCTAAGTCACATGATAGGGCAGTCCCTATGACTGCAGGATTTCTGAATTACTGGGGTTACACAAAGGACACTCATTCAGGAAAAGAGAAAAAAAAAAGCCATAAGCCGAAACAGAAAACGCCCAGGCTGCGACAACTACGGCTTTAAAACAGGGAACACCCCAGCCTCACACAGACAGAGAAAGAGCCACAACCAAGCCAGGATGAAAATCAGAAGAATGTCTGGCACATATTAAAAAATAATCCCAAAGCAGAGGCTGAGTTTACAAACCCACTTCAGCTATAAATCTACTCCTCCTTCCCCTTCCTCTATAGTCTGCAACAATTTTACATTCTAAACTTTTTTAAATGGTTTTCCTACAGCAAAACCGCTGTAGGAAAATGTGCGAGACACATGAGCCTCTCTTCCCATCCCCTCAAATACCCCTAAAGAAGATTCAAATTTGCCATGAATAGATTCCTAAGTGAAATACATTTCTTTTAAAATAGTCAAATAAATTAAGTGAAATTAAACATTGTCAGAACAGATTTGTATGGTTAACTACCAAACCATCTCTCTCTCAATCATTTTAAGCTGTCCACATCAAGAATACTCTTGTTAAGTAAACGAGCCCACTTAGTGAAATAGATACCCATTTATTTTTATTTCAATGCCCCTAATTTGTCTCTTAAACACCTTTTATGTCCTAGGAAGAAATTCAACTGTGAACACCCCTACCATTTCTCCGACCTCCAAAAATGGTACTTACAAATATTCCTTGTTTGGATCTGTCGACTTCTTCTCCCCTCCCCCGACATTTGGAGTCAAAATATGGGCTCAGCCTCATCCTTCAAACCTAAAGGCCCTATTTTGATCATGCAAGGCTGCAACAGCTCCTTCTCCCAGGCAAGCCCAGAACACTGTGCCGCTCGCCATTCCCAATTTATGGAAGGAAGCGTATGTCAAACAAACCAGGTGATGACTCAGACTGCCTCCCCCAGCCACGTTTTCCCTAGAATAGGAGGGTAGTTTAAGTGCAGCCCATTTGGATGTGACTCAGTTTTATTAGACTGGTGGCTGTAGCTAAGCTGACAAGCTCACTTTTTTTTTTTTAGATAACTTGTACATTTAGAGATCAGGACGCACATTCCAACTGGTTTCAAGGGCTGAATCATGTAAACAGGAGAGATGAAAGATTATTTTTAAGGTATGGCAACGCTCTGGCTCTATTCCCTAATATTTTAAATTTCAGAATTGTGCCCTGAAATTTTTACAATGGAGGCAACCAAACGTTTGAATTCACACTAGAGTAGCAAACAGGTTTTCTACATTTAAGTTTACTTGAGGTCTTTACCATGAGGGACTTGGACTCTTTCCATCCTGAGGATTCAAGTCTCTAAGTCTGGGACCCGCGTGGCAGGGTTCTTCAGGAAGTGGTTGGGAGTATGAGAGCCATGTTGCAGCTTTCACTTTTGCATTTACTGCAATTCACACTCTAAGCTGAGCTACTCACACACTGCACACACGTAATACAATCACATTACCAAAAAATCTGTACAGTCCTTTAGTCTTGACCTGCCTAAAAGCTGCGAAATCAAAACTTGAAAGTCACCAGTGAAAATTCCAATTAAATATACTGACATGCCCTAAAAGTCTTCCTCTTCAGTAAAAACTTTACTACCAAGATGGGAGTGGCGTTACATGGAGTAAATCGTTCCCAGGTATTACGTAGACAGGAAGAATACAGTAATAAGAAGTGCAATTCCCCACATGAAAAATCTGGAAGGCTTGGACTGAGCACAGTTATCTCTTTTCAGCATACTTCCTTTAACCCTGAGCAAAGTCAGCAACTGTTCTAAGGCTTGGCATTTATTGTTGATTATGCCTTGATGGATAACTCGTTTTATTATAACACAGGAAATACATCCAACATTTGAAACACAGAAAAATGTTCAGATATCTAATTTTCAGATTGGTAGATGAGAGCACAGAAAAGGTATACACACTGAAACCATGTATAACAGTTAATTCAGGAGTCGATTATTCACTTTATAAAAAAGACTTCCTGCAGGGCTTTACTGTAATAAACACTACATTCAATTTACATACAGAATTGATTTTCAGAAATTAAAATCACACGAAACTATTTCGAGTGCACTTCCAAATTACACTTTTGAATTCTATTTTAAGTATGTGTGTGTATTTCTCAGTTATTAAAACTTATTCATACTTCAACAGTAATGTATTAAGTTTTACTGGCTTAAAGACAGTTACCTTGCTAAGATACAGAACATAAAGTCTATAATTATATGGCTTTCAATGGAAATAAACACAGGCTATGAAAATAGAATGTGAATAAAATGGAACATCTAAAACTCTGACATCTAAAAGGGCCTATGACATCTTTGAAGAGTCTAGCTTCCAGAGTCAGACTTGCTGGGGTTTGACTTCTGGTTCTGCTGCTCCTAGCTGTGGCACCTGGATTAAAAAATGACTCTACGTTAAGGGCTGAGAACAGTGTCTGACAGAGAACTCTGGAGTCATACACATCTCAGTCATTCCCTAAGTAACACTTCTGAATGAGAAAAATATGATTCCATAACTTTTAAAACAAAGAATCGCTAATAACTACTTTACTAATGTTGGCAAACACATAGCCAATCCATATTTTCCTCCTAAAGTTTCAGCAGTTGAAATACTCATCCAGTTTTACATCTGAGACCTGTTTGGGTCTTTCCTCTCCAAACTTGTGGAGTCTCCTAAGGCCAGTGCAGAATCGAGCTGGGACCAGTCAGAGAGGGCATTTAAGAACTCCAATTCCAGTCTGCCCAGATGTGTCAGGACACTGGAAGTGTCATCAGCCAGGAAAGAAGGTGAGTGGGTCAGAGACTGGGGGCAACACTACAGCTCTGTTGGGGACAGAGCACTGCCCTTGACATTAACAAGGGCCCCTAGTCAGAAGCATGAAGAGATGGGTACAGACTCAGAAAAAAGTACCCAAGATCCACTGTTTATTCGCTCCACAGGGCCATGACATAAAACCCTACCACAATTACCCTAAGAGAAACCCAGAGAGTTGGGTGGGGAACCTCAGTATGCATTCTCCTCTATGCTGTCTTTCATTAAGAAATTTCATTTCTTAAAGGAGCAAACAGCACGCATTTCCATCTGAGAACTATATGAAGCTGTTTCAAGCATCCCACAAACCCCTCAGTAACAAAAGCTAATCGTTTCCAGTCAGCACATAACATATTTGAAGAATAATAAAAAGGACAGCAAGCAGGCATCACTGAGGTGCAAGCAAGCTTTATAAATATGGAATTCCTCAAATATGGTGCTTGGCACTAGTCGGGGGTGGGGGGGAATGGGAGCGAGGAGAAGTAGTTCTGTGTTTTGTTTGAGGGCGAGCAACTGCTCCAGCTTGTCTTTACCCAGGCAATGTTTTGGAGACAGATGGTAACATAATGGGGGAAAAGCCAGCAAAATGAAGAGAGGGTGGTTGGGATTACAAATGAGTGATGGGGGAAGGCTCCATTCTGTTCCCCTCCATGTCACAGCCTGGTTTGAAGATGCACACAGACCTGATTCAACAGTTCAGTTCAAGGCTGCTTTGGAGCTCCAGCATGGAGCTTCCTGTCCACCGCCACTCCTGTCTTGGGTAAGTTCTAAAATACCAAATGATCCAACTGTGTCAGGCTCCCAAAAAACCAAAGTTACAAGTCAGGGTAAAGACAAACAGCTTGGGTTCTAACACTGTCTCTGAGGTTATTACCTGTGGGGACTTAGAAGAGTCCCTTCATTTCTCTACGGCTTTTCCTTCATCTGAAGAATGGGAATAAGCAAAAAAATACAAGCAAGGAACAGAGACTGCTGCCTCAATAATGTTTGCTACCACCATCAGCTCTCTAACGGTGAGCTGTCACCTTCAGTACTAATCTTACAGTTCCTCAGGAAAGAAACAAAAAACAATCTTGTGGCCGAGTGCAGTGGCTCACGCCTATAATCCCAACACTTTGGAAGCCAAGGTGAGAGGATTGCTTAAGCCCAGGAGTTTGAGAACAGTCTGGGCAACATAGTGAGACCTCATCTCTACAAAAAATAATAATAATAAATTAGCCAGGCACAGTGCTGTGCGCCTGTAGTCTCAGTTACTTGGGAAGCTGAGATGGGAAGATCACCTGGGCCCAGGAGTTCAAAGTTGCAGTGAGCCGTGGTCTGTGCCACTGCACTCCAGCCTGGGCAACAGAACAAGACACTGTCAAAAAAGAAAAAGAAAAACAAACAACAACAAAAAAACCTCAAGCTGCCAAGTCCCACGCTTATTTGAAGGCATACAAAATGTCTTTATCACCTATGCTTTGCAATGATCAGACATCCTTGGATTGCTTCTATATTCACTTTTTGATTATAGCAAAGTATCCTACTTTGAAAACAAGGTTCTTTCTGTATACATTATATGCAAGATTCACAATATCGGAGGGTTTTCATAGAAACCTGCCTCCATGGCTATGTGTATGCCTCTACAGACATGCACACAAGCTATACTAGTCTTATATAAGACAATCTGAACATTTCTTCATGAGGGCTAGCCTCTCTTTCAAGCTTCTCATGTTATGTAAGTAGCCGCTTTGCCTGTCTTCCTGCAATGATTTCAGATCTAAGCAGTATACTTCGCTCAGAAAAGTTTTTATTAGTTGTCTCCTTTCCCCACCCATTTTAAAGAACAAACTGACTCAGTTTTTTGATGGCAACACCACTGGGTGGGAGTGAATATGGGAGTGGGCAGGGTGGGAGAAAGGGAGGATGAGGAGGAGGAGGAGGTGGTGGGAGCCAAGAGCTGAATCACAGCCATGTGAGTAATCTTAGGCTTTTTTTTTTTCTTCTTCCTAAGGGTATGAATCAAATTAGGCTTATTTTGCTGTGGGTGAAGGAAGAGGAATATAATAGCGTGAATCAGAGCAATTATCAAATATGCGGCACTCACTAAAAATTAATTACAATCACTACTTTTTTCACATGTCTGCCTGAAAATGCCAGAGAGCTTTTGTTACTAATCAATATAATCCTTCACAAAAATTCTTCAGACTTTGAACTCAATTATCACCCTCTTCCCTTTAAAAATTTCCTTTTACACATGAATTTCAGAAACAGGAATTCTTTCGGAGCTTCTGTGAGATAATCTTTGGCCCTTGGAGGTAAGTGTGAAAACAGCATGGATAATACCGGGTAGAGACCAGGTTATACACTATCTGGCCATGAACACTGGAAGCAAAATACTGAATTTATAAAAACAATTGCTCAGAAAATGAGTTCAACCTCTCATGCAACAACACGCCCTCAGGGAAAAGTGGGCATTCCTTTCCTAATAGTTGGCAGTGAGAATAAAGTTGTCATACAGAACTTTTGAATTGCCTTAGGGTGAAATAAGCAGATCTTCATCAATGTAAGAATTTGCTAAGAGTAATATGAAGAAAAAGATGGATCAAAACATATAAAATCTGTTTTTCTGAATTTACATACTTATTACCAGGTGTAAAATGGCTAAGGGGGAAGGCTTGAACAACTAAAATACTATTTCAAAGGAGTCTATGCATTTGGAAGTCAAGAGGGCATATTTGAACTCTACTGAGATTCTGTTACATGTTTTACTATACAAATGAGCTAAAATACATTGTCTGCTTAGTTACCCACCCGTGACTTTTTCCTTTATTAAACATAAGTATGGATATTCTTTAGATAAGCAAATGTTCTCTATGAATTAGTACCCTTACAGAATGTTCTACACCCAGGAGCTCAGAGAATAGAGTCTTTATCACATTGTCAGATTTTCCAAAGTTCATTTCTATTTATATAACACTGTTTTTTGTGCTAGTATCTTTACTGGGGTCTCCAGATAAATTCAAGACCACTCTGAATAAGCCAATGCTTTTACTTCTCTATTTCTATGTGTTCCTCAATTTGGAAATTTTAATCTGTAATGGTAAGCTCTTTAGGGATGATAATTTGTATGCCCAAGTTTGCATATCCTTAAGTCTGTCTATAGAACATTAACAATTTTGGAGACCTCAGTCAAAACATATTTACATAATCTACAAAGATATATCAATATTGGGTTCATATAAAATGGCCCTAATCTGTTTCCAGAACAGGTGACTTGGCTACCTCTACCCCCAACCCTCAGGTTCTCTACCACCCCACCTAAGCCAAGTTAATTGTATTGCAGTATTTGACCTTCTACCTTTCAAGTCAGCGCTCTCTCAACTAACTTCCTAGGTAGTAGAAATAATACTCCCAAACCCAATTTTGTCACATCCTGACCTGCATCTATGGCAAGGAGCCGGCAGCTTGTAGAAATTTCCAGTTCATATTTTAGCTCTCTCTCTCTCTCTCTTTTTAAAAAAATATTTCAAATAGCAATTGCAGGGGAAAATTCTCAGAGTTCCAGCCCTCTGAAGAAAGAGTCCTTGGGCACTCTGTGTGGGTTTTATCTGCTCCCAGAATGCCAGATGTTTGAGGCTGAAGGTCAGGGGCAGGGGACAGGGGTTGCCATTCTGATATTTTATCTGGAGAGAATCAGAATTTTCAAAGGCATCATTGATGCTGAGTATACATGAATTTAAGGCTGTTTGGTCTCAGCATAGTCACTAACTATGCTGACATGACGTGGTTCTCATCTAGTGATAAAAGAAAAGAATAAAAAACAGCAGCAAAGACAACTTGAAGGCCAGGCATTTGGGCAAGGACAATGATGGAAATGAGGTAGAGGTGGAGGTGGAGGTGGAGGTGGAGGTGGAGGTGGAGGTGGAGATGGAGGTGGAGGTGGTGGTCTTGACTGAGGTGATGTAGTGAAAGAGTCAGCAGAAGCAGAAAACAAAAGGTGAGTATTTGGACAGAGGAAATAGGGACATCAGGGCTGCTCACAATGCAGACCATACCCTAGAAGTCTGGCTTCAAGGGACAGAAGATAGTACAGGGTGTCTAAAAGTACAAGTGAAAGATAACAAATAATATAAATAGGAAAGAGAAACAGGGTAAGGAAGGCACTACCCTTATTTGAAGAATATAATTGTAATAATGAGCTTTAGTTTCCAATCTTGTACCAAATACCTTCTGTCATATTTTTTCTGTAATGTACCTCTCTCAGCTCACCCCCTAATTTACCACCATTATCTTCTCTCTAGGATGTGGCCAAGCTATCAAAAAACTGCAGCCTGTGGAGAAGCAGCAAGTAGGAGGGAGGTCAGGAGTGGGTGGCTAAAACCACCACAAGATTTGAGAATGCAGATGTATTTAACTGAAAGGAGAAAAGGAAAACACAGAGGTACCTGTCTGTTGTCTGATCTGTGGGTAAGAAAAGTCCATCATGTGGAAACTGGACTGAGGCCTTAAGCAGAAAAGGATCTTAAGAAGAACTGCAACAGTAACCTGGCTGGGTCTTTAAGGGGGAAATCACCCTATCCAACGGGTAAGGTTGACCTCATGTCCCTTCCAACTGAGGTTCTAGATCTTTAAGTTGGTCTATTTCAAGAGATTTTTTGGAGCACCTGAAATCACTCTAAAATGATTGCTTCAAAAGAAAGCTGTGCTGAAGCAAAAACAAATCAATTAGGAGTTTCTCTGTTGGAGAGCTTCAGGCCACTAACTCTTGAAGACATTTTAACCTGAGTGATTATTTCCTCTAGGTCATGAAAATCAATGTATTAGTCCCTCTATAGCAACTGTGCCTCTGGGCTCACCACCTGTTACCAGAAACACTCCCTCCTAAAGTGAGGTGGCTTAGAGCATAACAAAATTACCTGATCTCTCTATTCCTACTCCAACAGGTCATGGGAAAAGAACAAAATGATCTATTAAAACTGCAGCTGTGCTACAGTTATGGGCGATGTCACTGTGGGAAGAAACTAGCTGATGGATACTCGAGACCTCTCTGTACTATTTTTATAACTTCTTAGGAACCTATAATTATTTCAAAAAAAAATGAAAAACAAAACCTGCAGCTGTCTGAAAAAATTATTTTCAAACTAATCATGAGAACCAAAAGTCAAAACTCACGACTGGATAATTGGTCCCAATTATGCTAGTTCTTTACGTAATGCTTGGAGAAAGGCATTCAGTAAGGAAACCAAGAAATGATAGCACAAGTGTCTGGCCAAACCTCTCCCTTCTTGGTTTAACTAATAAGGAAGAGTAACATTTGTTATCTTAGAAACTAAGATGCAAACTAACAACCATAAATGACAAAATTAAGATTTATAAATTCGTTTCATCATTCTAAGATCTAGAAAAGAGATCTACCCTATTTTATTCAAGCTAAAACTCTGTTGATTGTAAGACACTTCATTATTTTATGTATCATTAGGAAAGAAACAAACTTTGCCAATTAACTATGACACAATGCCTTAAAGACAGTCTTGGGTGACAGTCAAACTAGTTCCTCACTGCTTTGTTCTGGGGGATTTGGCAATTTCTTCTGCCTTGAGTTGCATTGCTTGTTGTGTGATCAGCAGTCCTTCTGAATGTAACTCAGTAACAAAACATAACACAGCTTCAAACTCCTTCTATCTTTCTAGTTGTTGCTATGAAAGAAAAGATAGACTTTCAATCATTTCTCCAACTATGAACATTTGCTTGACTAATATCAAATTTAGTGCCTAGTTTTCTCATGCCTTTCTGTATGCCCAATAGTATTTTGTTTCATCGCCAATAAAATCTTATTTCAATAAATGTAATCTTATTGAGAGCATATTAAATGGCAGGTACAGCCACTCTTCCATTCTCTATAGCCTATTTCTGAACGGTTTGCCTAGGAAATTCACTCAGTCATTTAAAAAATGTTTATTGAGTGCGTACTAACTTCCAGGCACCACACTAGGTTAAGGTGATATAGCAATGAACAAGAGATAAATCCCCTGTCCAGTCTAAAGGGGAAGGAAATACAACCAAATAACTACATAATATGCTCCGGGTGATGAGTGCTCAAGCAGGATAGAGAAGGCAGGCAATCCTGGGATATGTGGGTGGCAGTAGGGTTGGCAGCAACTTATTTTGTTTAGAGTGATCAGTGAAAGAAAGCCTCTCTGATCAAGTAGGCATTTAAACAAAGATCTAAAGGAAGAGAAGTAGTAGGTCCCATAAATATCTAGGCAACAAATGAGAGGGCAAGGCAGAGAAAACTTGTAAAAGAGACAGTAAAGAAGCCAGTGTCACCACAGCAAAATGATCAAGGGAGAATGAAGAGGGATATGAGACTGACTGCGTTTGGTAGAGATGGGAGAGCAGATCACATAGGACTTTCTAGGCCATTGTCTTTACAAGGGCTATGGTCTTTACTCCAAGAGAAATGGAAACCCATGTGAGTAGATTGGGAGATATCTAAGAATCTTTACAGGGTGATTCCAAAGGCAAGGGTGGAATAGGGCACCCAACTGATTACCTCCAGATAAGACCCGACAGCAGCCTGAACTAGGTGGTAGCAGTGGAGATTATAAGTGGTCAGATTCTGGATATATTTTAAAAGAAGAGCAGACATGATTTGCTGATGTGAAGTAGAAGCTAAAGAGAGGGGTCAGTAGCAGCACTAGGATTTTGCAATTTTAAAAATGGCACTGACATTTACCAAGATGGGGCAGTTTGGGTATGGCAGGGGTGAGAAAGTGTGTAGAAGGAAATGAAGAGTTAAGCTTTGAACATGCTAGGCTTGAGATGCCAATCAGATATCCAAGCAGAGAGGCAGAAAATATGGTTGAAACTGAGCAGAGTTCCAAGATAAAATCATCAGTGTTTAAGTGACATTTAATGTCAAGGGACTAGATAATTTGGGAGTGAGGACAGTTACAGAAGTTGTGGAGGCCTGAGGCACTTGAATATGAAGAGGCTGAAGCAATGCCAGGAGGATCAGCAAAGAAGACTGGCATGGATCACCCTCTGGGTGGGCAAAGGACCAAGTGTGGTATCAAAGAGCCAAGTGAAAAAAAAAAAAGATTTCAAGGAAGAGGGCATGATTGGTTGGGCCAGATCCTACCAGTAGGCTGAATAAGATGAAGACTGGGGACTCAACACTGAATTTGAAAGGTAGAGGTCCTGGGCAATTTTGTCAGAGAGTCATTTGGGGGTGGGGAAGGGAACACCAAGCCTAACTGGGGTGAGGACTGCAGAGCATGGGAGGAGAGGTATGCGAGGCAGTAAAGAGAGACAACAACTCTTCAGAGATATGGTATAGTAGCTGGAAGGCGATGTGGGTGGAAGAACAGATGACACCAGGGACCACGGGGACAACTGCAGGAACCTTGATTAGAAGACAGGATGATGGGATTCAGTGCCTTGTCGAGAGATGGGCCTTCGGTGGGGTACTACAGAAAAATAACCCATGAGCACCCATCAAAGTATGTCAGGAGGCCCCCAAGTAGCAACATATGAAAGCTTTCTTCCAATTCCCTAAGTCTATGTCATATGTCTGTTTAAAATCTTCTCTTTAGATACAGGCTAGTTTGTTCTCCTCTGTGACATTTTATTGCTGCCTTTGCCACATTGAGACATGTAGGAGGCCCACAGGCCGATCCCAATTTTTTACAACAAAGAAACAGACAGACTTCGTTGTTGTTAATGTCATGCAGAGTGATCTGTGGCTATATATTGAAATATCTGACAAACGTTAAACCACAAGCATTCAACAGAACTTAGTGTAATAAATGGCGCTTGCTTTTTGTTTACACAGCTAAGAAACACAATGAATTGTAAAGCAAAGTGCATCAATAGCAAATAATACTACAAAGCCACTACAGCAACTTTCATATCTGTATCTTTCGTATCTTAGTCACATTGTTTGAAAACATCCAACTACATGGCTTATGCAGATCCATCATCTGGAATCATGAGACAAACTTCAGATTGATTTTCTCTCTGGCAGTGACACCAATCCCTTTAGTCAGAGGCAGCCCCTGCCTCGCCTGCCTCATGTGGTGCCTCTCTGGAACTGGCTAGTTGCGCACACCAGGGAGAATCTATCTGTAGCCACAGAACTGAGCCTGACCTGAGTTCTCAGTAATTGAGAACATCAGGCCCCACCACTGAGTTTCCTGAACTCTAGGCAAAATACGTGCCTGCAAATTTCCTGAACTCTAGGCAAAATAGGTGCCTGCAAATATGCACCTGCAAATAGGTGTTAACATTTATTCTAAAAATGCTGTGTGAAAAATAACACCAAAATTATCAGATCACGATCTGAAAACAAAAGAAAATCAATCGGCTTCCCTAAATTAGTTTACCATAGAGGCAGGATAACAGAGTGAGGCTAAGAACACAGACTGGCCAGGTCTAATCCCAGCTACGCCATTTACAAGCTGTGCAATTTACTGAACATCCATGTGCTTCAGTTTTCCATCTATAAAATGATAGTAACTAACAGTACCTTTTGTATAGGGTTAGGGGTGGGGGTTAAGTCAATTGCTATATGCATCCTCAATAATTATAATGAGGCATAATCTCCATCCAACTTGTAATTTAAAACTGACCACGAACAATATAGCTATAAGTAGCATGGGGACACTTCAGGGAATTTACAAAACCAGGGGATAGGCACTACAAAATCTAAGGACAATAAATAATGAAATTTGTAAAAATAAATTTTAAATTGTTTAAATATGAAAACATAGCTATAGTGAAGATTAGAATACAAAAAATCCCACTTGAAGATAAGGCAGAGACTGGAAATAAATTGTATGTTTGCCTCTGGCCCTTTCATGCTCACAGCCTCTGAGGCTTAGTGCCCTCTTGTGAAACTGCAGAGGAATACTGGCATATAGCATTGTCTGCTGAGTCAGAGGAGATTCACAACCAGCAGGGAAATCATGCTGGGAGGGCTCTCCCATATCGAATTCTCAAAATGAGATGAAACAGACCTAGAAAAGTTTAGTGATTTGCCAAAGGTTAAATAAATAGGCAGGGTTAGCAAGTAAATCAGGGCTACCAATTCCCAGTTCAGCCATTTTTTTACCTTGCCCTGGGACTTGGAGTCTCCAGTGGGAGACACCATATTGTATGTACAGCTTCTTAACAACAGAGTCTGGGAATCTGTGGAGTGTTTCTGAGAGGACTGTGGTCTCCACCCTAAACCTTGTCAAAGTGCCCAGCCTCCCCTGTATTCCCCCCAGGTCAGGTGACTCAGAGCTCCCAGAGATGCTCCAGCCAGGCCTGTCACTACCTGTCCCCATCTGTCCTTTACTTTTAGCCCCAGGCTTAAGAGATAGGTGAAAGGAACCTGAAGGATGAGCAAGACAAAGAGAAGATGGCTCCCATTTTCTAAACTACACGTTTTAAGAGGAGCAAGTAATAGAAGGAGGTGGTCGCAGGGTATGAAAATTTTAAATTTGTATCATCTGTAAACTCTGTGCTCTGAAAATCAGAGAAGGAACTACTTTAATTCGTTCCTGCAACAAATATTTATTTTCAACCTTATGATTTACAGTGCAGTGGCTGGGCTCTGGGACAGCAGAGATATACAGGACTGAGACTCTGCTCTCCAGAACTCATGATGGAATCTTAGAGACCAGGTATGAAGATTAGGAAAGACAATGAATAATATAAGACAACATGCCTTATATTATTATATACCTTGAGCATTGCAATGTTTTCTTTAAAGAAAATTTATGAGAAACTCCAAAATGTAAAACAGATAAAGTCAACTGTTTTGGTAAAAGCTGGAAGAGCCCCTGTAGGCAGCTCTGTTCTCTGCTGCCCACCCCCAGCCTCGAACCCCACAGTGCCCAGCCTTCAGAGCCTTCAAGAAAGAGAGGCAGGCTGTGCTTTCAAAGGTGAGCAGCACTCCCAAGAGTGGGAAGGAAAGGGTCCCCTAGGCAGGAAGGGCTGCCAAGACATGGGTGTGGAGGCAGGAATAATGCCACAGGTGGACTTTTAGGAACAAAAAAAAAAGCACAACTGTCAAGAACAGAAGTTCATGGATAGGAGAGTTAAAATAGCTGGTGGCATGACTTCCCCTTTCTGACATTCTAATCTTGAAGAGTGCAAAGCAACTGCGCAGCCAAAAAGCTGTGCAGCAGTGGCCTGGGAAGGGCTCGATGAAGGGCATAGCTCAAGGGCACAGCTCAGGGGCAGAGCTCTGGGACATCACCCACTCATAGGGAGAGCAGCAGGGAGCCACACTTCCCATCCCAACTCAGCTTCTGTCCCAGCTCTCATCCCAGGCTCCCCAGCCCACAGGATGATTCCTGTGAAGAGAAGCACATGAAGATGGAGGAATCCCAACCAAGATTCCCCTCAAGGACAAAAATAACTAACACAATGAGAGACAGAGGCCAGGGAAGGTTGTAGAACATGTACCTCTACTGATCACGGCAGACATTTCTCAGCAACCCCTTCCCCCTGCCACTCCCCGAATTTGTCACGTGAGGATGCAGGTCCAGGGGGCCAAATCAACCAGATTTTCAAGAGAAAAACAAAACAAAACACTGCAGTGTTTATAACTGTATGGACCAAAGAGAACACGTCTACAGGCCAGTATGCAGTTCCTATGTTAGAAGAGGGGTCTGAGTTGATCCTGCCTATTGCACTGGGTCCAGCATCTTGTTCAAGGTCTAACAAAGGTAGGGGCTCAATACACATCTGTTAAATCAGTGCATGAGAACCAAACATTAGATCAGGCAGCAAATTATAAGCCAACGTCTTTCCTCCCTCCTCCATTAAAGAAACACTACAGCGTAAGAGAGGTAGCAGATTCTAAGTAAAAGGAAATCTACATATAAGTTACTCACCAAGTCACTATTAACAGTACCAGGGTTAGTGTAATTGCCCTCCACATCACAATTCTTCAAGCTCTTCAGTTATGCTATGTTTACCTCAATCCCAATCTAATTCTTTTCATCCTCTTTTCCCTTCTCATGTTTTTTAAAGACCTCACTTGGGGATTTACTAGAGGAAAAAAATACCAAAATCACAAAGTAAATGGGGGAAAGGGGGTATATACATACTTTCCATATCAGGATGGCAAGGGGCACTACATCTATCTCTACCTTCAGAGAGGTGATAAGACCTGAGCTCTCAGCCTCTGCCCTTCAGAATCTTGGTCCTTGTCAGAGAACTGAAAGGGATGCCTTCCTACTCCTGGGGTTGCTAGGACCATCTTTGGCACTGTCATATCAAAATGCATTCTTGAGGTTTTTGAGATATATCCCAAGTCTCTGCTCTCAGCAGCTCCAGTTGGAGCTTACAGAAAGTCAAATGTGAGGTTGGAGAGGTGGGTAGTTCGGAGATAAACAGGGTGAGGTGGATCCTGTACATCAGAATGAAAACAACTCTCAAAAGGTAATACAGAGATGGCTCCAGGCACCCAACCACTGAAGAGAGATACTTAATCAGATGTTCGGGACAAAAACCAAAGTGTCCCAGAAATGAGCAGATCCTAGAATTGCCGAAGTAAAGAAATTCTGGATCATCTTGCTGAGAAAATGCAACAGACATGTTGCGTGTTGTGTGGAGATGGTGCTGTATTCAGAGGCCATAAAGGACAATGGAAGGTGTGGGCCAACTTTTAGAGGAAATGGGGCTGACAGCAATGAGCAAGAGACAGGCTTCGTAGGAAACAGCCCTTCACTGGAGGGTTTATGAGAGCCAAATCTAGCTGGATCAGGAATTTCTATCCGTGCCGCTCCTCAAATACTGCTTCTACACTCCATGCTGAACTGGCCCCATACCCTACAGGCTGCTGTACTTGACCTCTAGATATATTCAGCTCTTCCTCTGACCTTTTAAGAACACCAACTGTAGTCCTGAAATAAGATTTGAGTTTTGTCTATTTCTGCTGCCTTTAAAATATATGTATTTGTAATCCCAGCACTTTGGAAGGCCGAGGTGGGTGGATCACTTGAAGTCAGGAGTTCAAGACCAGCCCGGCCAACATGGTAAAATCCCATCTCCACTAAAAACACAAAAATTACGTAGGCATGGTGGTACGCCACTGTAGTCCCAGCTACTCAGGAGGCTGAGGTGGGAGGATCCCTTGAGCCTGGAAAGTGGAAGTTGCAGTGAGCCGAGACCACGCCACTGCACTCCAGCCTGGGTGACAGAGTGAGACTACATCTCAAAAAAAAAAAGGCTATTTCAAAAGTTATCCTCATTGTGCTAATCTTGTTTCATTTGGCCCCTCCACATTGTTTTTTCTCCCTCCTAAATGCCTCACTCAGATTCACCCTATTAGAAGCACATATAAGATTGTAACTCAGGCCAAGTCAAAAGAAATTGTGTGCAACAAGGTACATATATTATATAGTTAGCACTACTGTACTGCACACTTAAAATGGGTAAGATGATTAGTTTTATGGCAAAATTTTTTTAACCACAATGAGAAAAATTGTACAAGGTCCTTTTGAGAGATTAAAATTCAAGGAGAACAAACAAAAAAAAAAAGACCCTGAGTGAAAGCTACTTACCACTCTTTTTGGTACCTTCTCTGACCTCAGGAAGTTAAAAAAAGATCAATAGGAAAATAGATAAGCAATTGAATATGTAAATATTTTCAGGCCAAGAGATGGGGTTTTTTAACTTTATTTTAATATTATTAAAGGCTATGATGAAAGGCTAATATTCAATGAATCGCAACAGCAAAAACCTGTACATCTACAACTCCACAGTTTTAAAAAAGTTATGGGGGGGAGATCTGCATTTTAAAATATTGAATTTTAGTGTTTATAATTAAAAAGAAATTATCATTTCATGATGTTTTATACCCTCATATACTTTTTTTTTGGTGGAGATGGTGGTGGTATCTTTTTAAAATATAATTTTAAGAGGGCAGTGATTTTTCACGTAACTAAAGCACATGTCACAATTAAAACTGAGGAGACATATAGGCTTCTCTTAGGACTATGATAAAATGTCTCATTTTATAAAATCAGCAGCCAAGATTGTTCTATTTGCTGTTCCCTCTACCTGCCCCTCCAGTTCTAGCTAAATCCCTTCTGTTCTCTCGTCTCAAATTTCTTAAAGTTCCTAACACAGCCCACTCCTTGTTCATGCTCCCACATCATAGCTTCATCTCCTTCGTTCACTTACCACAGTTACCTTCTATCGAGATTTCATCCATCTGGGATACAAGGTCCGTACCAGGGCCAGGTCCTTGCTTCACCTTCTCTACTGCATCCCCACTGCCTAAAGCAATGTGGTGCTCCCTAGCCAGCTGCTTAAAAGGATTTCTGGCATGCGGAATCAATCACTGTTGGTTTGTGTTACACTCTTCCCTACTGTGCCATTCGTCACAAACCTTCCCTTTCTCTGCTTTCCAAGTTTCTTCTCTTGTACCAGCTCTATCCCATCTCTTCATTAATTTTAGTGCCCTGACATTTGATGATAAGTCACCAGAAATGTCTAAGAATGATGTATTGCCCCAGATACCATGGTTCTGTTACCTTTTGCAAGGTTGGGATGGTAGATGGGAGCACAGCTAACTGCTAAGCCTTACACAACTCAAATTCAAGTCTTGAGGCACAATCTAAAGATTTAAAAATAGACTTTTAAGTGTTTTATTAACAAGAACCCCATACAATGCCATTGGATGCCAACGAGGCAGGATTCTTACAGAGCATTATATTCTGTCTTTGCCACCCCACTATCTTTATATGCTTAGTAAGAATGTAAATAATGTTTATACACTGTAGCACTCCTTACTGTGTTGATGCTATCTAAAGCTCAGGGGCAATTTAATAGCAGCCTCTACAGAACTTGGACAAAGTATACTTCATGCAGAATAGCTACCAGCTAATTATTACCTCCATGACAGGAAGCTCAACTGGAAATGGAAGAGGCCAAAAGGACACTATAGAAATTCAGGCTTGAGAAAAAGAAGTATATCCTAAAAGTGAAAACCTAAAAAGCAATGAATCTCTGAAACCACATATAAAACCTTTTTGTTAGTATGCTATAGTTTCTATTCCTTGAGATGTCTAGAAGTAATATTTAGACATACCTATTTGCAGGAATGAGTGAATCAGGCTAAATTGACATGTATCTTCCATACATGTCAATGCAGCAGGGAGGACTTTGGTTTTCATTTCTTTTCTGTGTTAATTTTAAGCCATTTTTTGCTCAACGTCAGCTCTGTGGCCATACGGGGTCAGAACATTCTTGGTTGGTAGGAAAGTTTTGGGGGGATGGGGATCCTGTGCATCACAGGGTATTAGAGTATTTAGGCTCCATTACTGGCCTCCACTCACTACATGCCAGTAACATCTCCCCTCCCCAACCAAAACCCAAAACAGTGTGCAGACATTGCCAAATGCCTTCAGAGGGACAAAGTCACCCACAGTTGAGAACCACTGCTTTAAGTCTCCAAACACGCCAATCTGTGCACCCCTTCCTTCTTATCATCGTCCACCCAACAAAAGCCAAACTCACCAACCTATGAATTTTATTTCATACCAATAAATTTACTTCAATGAACAGTTATGCAACTTAAAAGAAACCATAAGCAGAATGGATAACTTGCTTCCAGGAGGGCACATAAGAGGCATTTAAGAAATGTGAGGGTCGGGCACAGTGGCTCACGCCTGTAATCCCAGCACTTTGGGAGGCCGAGGCGGGCGGATCACCAGGTCAGGAAATCCTCGCTGACACGGTGAAACCCCATCTCTACTAAAAATACAAAAAATTAGCCGGGCATGGTGGCAGGTGTCTGTAGTCCCAGCTACTCGGGAGGCTGAGGCAGGAGAATGCCCTGAACCCGGGAGGCGGAGTTTGCAGTGAGCCGAGATCGCGCGGCTCGCTGCACTCCAGCCTGGGCGACAGAGCGAGACTCCATCTCAAAAAGGAAAGAAATGTTGGTTCCCACTTTCCCTTTCTGTTAAGGAATTCATAACTTCTGAAGCAAATACCTGTCCCTTCTAGGCACCTGATTTCAAAGGTATGCCCATATATTTTGAATAGGACATTATATTCAAAATAATATAACTAAAGATTGTGATTCTCTTTATTTTCTCTCCGTAAGAGGAATGCAATTCTTAATTTTTAGGAAGAGCAACTGAACTAAATAAATAAGTAGCACATTAAAGGAAAGACTTTTTATACTTCGATGAATTCTTGCCAGGCATGGTCTTAAAAACACAGCACCTTCAACAATGATGTCTAATAATAACACTCCGCATATCCCACAGTACTTATAGCCTCCCACCCAAGTTTCTATGGTGATTCTTGAACTCAAATGGTTTTATTTCAAACTACTTAGTAATCTGAAGAAAATCCCTTTCTTCATTCCTTCAAGTATTTTTTTTATATAATTTGTTGGGGGGAGTGAGATTAGGACCCTATAACTTTTAATAATAAATTTTCTTTCAAAATTAAGAAATTTGGCTCAGGACCTTCTCAAGTTTTAGTGGACTAAGGATAAGGATTCTAGACTGATTTTCTAAGACTTTATTCCATTGTTATAATCAGGAAATACTAGATATTGTTCAAGTAGAGGCAGAGTGTAAGCATGCCACATAGTTGTAAAATCATCAGCAAAATATTAATCACAGCCGAAACCTGACATACACTCTCCAATGTTCCTTAGGTACAATACATTCCGGTGATTAAAAATACGTTCCATTTCCTCTACGTGCAAATTCAATCTGTCGAACTGGATGACAGCACCATAAAGCTGCTGAAATTCTGAAACTCAACCTGCTAAACATCCTGAACAGACTTTCTCCAAAGAAAATTGAAGAAAAATGTATGTATCTTTTTGAGATGTGGAAACATCTTAAAATTACTTAAGCATAATTTCAAAATAATCCCCTAATAAACTGCTTATTGTGAACAGCATTCCAAATTCTCAGTCTAATTTTAAATTTCCACCTTTGTTGCAAATGGTACTCAAATAAGAATTTCCTTGTGCTCTTAAGAATACTATAGGGTTTAAGATCTACTGCAAGATCCCTCCAGCAGACATTGGCATAAACCCTTGAAAACTGTGGGTTGTATCTTTAAAAGGTGTCGAAGGAAAAGCAGATGAAATGCTGTAATCTCCACCCACTGTCACTTAAGACTTACTGCCCACGCACTCCACAGGCCCAGCCAGCATCCTGCATCCACCCTTTTTTTTCAAGCCCACTGCATTAGACCATGGAAACTCAGGATGTGTGGCCACAGCAGCCCCTGCTCTGGATCCAGCTGGCCCACCACGTGGCGTGGCCGTGACCTTAGTCACACTTCCCCCTGACATCCTGTGAGTGGGCTCAAGCTGGAGCCAGACCTTCCCACCGTGCTGCCCGCCCTGCTCCTGGAAATGACAAAACCCGGCTCCCTAAAACATTCCATTCTCCACTTACACCAACAGAGCTTCCTGCTCTCCACCCCTCCTGAACAACAGGTCTTTGAATATCATTCACCACCCTGGTAACACCTTTAACCATTTGGCCATTAGCTATTAAGGGAGGTATGCACAACTTCACTTCGGATTTTCATAGAAGCCTGTTCTCTCGATTTTCACTAAGCTTTTTAAACTATTATCACAAGAATCACTTCTACGGGATTTGTAAGCACATGCAACATTCAAAATTGAAAATGTGGCACTGCAAAATTTGCACACCAAAGCTCTTCGTGAGAGAAGTATCTCTTAATTTAATGGAGAGAGTATCTGCTGAATGCAGATTTGCATAAGCACTATCTTCTTGGTCCTCTTCTAAGCTGGACTAAAAGGATTTCAGAAATCTTCGACTTACTATGTATAACTCTCATCTTTGAAAAGGAACTTGCATTTTAATAAAAAGGTTAATGAAAAGAAAATACTCCCAATTTAGTTTTAGTTGTAGAGTCAAGAAGCAAGTTTTCATTTCATCAGATGGTAAAGGTAATGCTTTTAATTGGCAGCATTAACCCCACCTCCCTCCTAACAGGTGTCTGTGGATCCTAAGGATGTTTTTTCAAGCAAAGAGGTAAAGTTGGGTAGAGTGACACTAAGGGGGTAGTTAAGGCACCCATTGTTTAGACTCAAACTATTCTCCATATTCAAAATGAAACAGCGGTTCCAGTTCTACATAGGAGGGATAGAGTCAGCACACTCCACCCTGTTTTTCCCAGGGCCCACAACTAGGAACCTCAGAGACAATACTTGGAGCAGCTATACAAGGACTCTGAAAAGTAAACAGTAGCAGGCACATTAAGAAGGAAGACCAGAACATGAAAGACCACCCAACTGACAGTTTCCTCTTCTTTTTTCATCCAGTGTGCCCAAGCCTGGTCTCAACACACTGTCAGCAGACCCTAGGTGCTGACAGAAGAGAGGGAGAAATCCCCTGTTTTTTCCTTTCCTGTGTTCTCTCAGGCCACAGTCCCCAAGTAGCCCTGCAGTGGCTACAGCAGCCAGCAGCAAGGGGAGCCTGCTAGACAGGAACTCCGAGGAAGGAAAACCTTCCTCTAAATTCAACAGTGCTGTGATTCCAAGAAAGTAGGGCCAAATCCCACTGTTTTTAGTGTCTCTGTCCTCCAGGGGCTTGATCCTGGGGACATGGGCACAGTTGTGAAAGTATATGGCAAAGTAGAGTAACTAAAGCCCAAGCTTTCTAGCTAAATGGCCCAAAAGAGAAGCCCCATAGAACTGGAAAGATGTAGAGAGAGCACAAAGGGGAAGGAGCTCGAGAAAGAGGCCCCATAAAGTTGCTTATCCACATGCAGGCTCACTCCTCAGATTTGCACTTGTTGACTTCATCCTAACAGCCTACCAATGACTTTGAGAACTGAAGACCTAGTTCCCAGATCGGCCACTGTGGAGCACACACACAGGACACATCCAAATGGCGCTGCAAATGCTAACACAGGACCACAGCTCATAGAAGGTGGGTTGGAACCTGTCCTCTGAACCTAACCATCATCAACTGTCTGCTAAAACAAAATTATTGACATTCTCCATAGGATTTAGACAAGATCCAGAGTTTCATAACATAATACTCAAAATGTCCTGGATAAATTCAAAATCACTCAGCATGGAAAAATACAATCAACAGGTGCCAAGGCTGAGATGACAGACATTTGGACTATCTGACAAAAACTCCAAATCAGTTATTATAAAAAAAGCTCCAGCAGCCAATCGTAAACAATCTTGAAACCCATGAAAGAGAAATTCTGGACAAAGAAATAAAAGATCTAAAGAAGAACTGTTGGAAACTGTAGAAGTGAACAATAAAATAACCAAAATAAAAAACTCGTGGGATGGGCTCAATGGCATCATGGATATAAGAGTCAGCAAACTTGAAAGTGAATACATAGAAATTAGCCATTCTGCACAAGAAAGAGAAAAAAGATTTAAAATAAAAAATGAAGAGGGCCTCAGGGGACCAGGGGACAATAAGTGAAGGTCTGCCATTTATGTCATAGAAGTCCCAGAAAGAGAAAGAATGTCGTGCAGTACAGGAAAAAATATTTGACAAAATCATGGCTGAAAACTTCATAAATTTCATAAGACACATATATGTACAAATTCTTTGAAAAGCAGAGTGAACCTCATGTAGGATAAACCCCCCAAAACCATCCTATAAACCAGAGATGAAACAAACATTCCTGAAAGCAGGGCACAAAAAGTCAAATGGTTATAGATTTGTCACTAGAAACCATGGAGGAAAGAAAGTGGCACAATATTTTTAAAGCATTAAAGGAAAAGAACTGCAACACAGAATTCTGTATCCAGCAAATATATCCTTCAATCAAGGTGAAATACAGATATCGTAACAAAAGACAGGAGGACAAAAGCATATCTATATGGTGGTAAGGCTTCTACAGTCCACTTAAAGTGATAAAGTGTCCATTCGAAGTTGACTGTGAATGATCCCAGTTGACTATACATATTGTAATCCTTAAAGCAGGCACACACACAAAAAAAACTGCAAAATATTCAAATAGCTCAAAAAAACACAGACTAGGAACAGGAACAAAAATAGAGGGAATAAACAGAAGGCATAAATCCAAACATATCAACTATTACATTAAACTGAAATGGTCTAAACACAAGAATTAAAAGCAGAGACTGTTAGAATGAATAAATAAATATGAACCAACTACATGCTATCTAACCAAAGCTCACTTGAAATATAATATAGGCAGGTAAGTTAAGAGCAGAAGGATGAAAGAAGGTGTAACATGCAAGCTGTTGAAAAGAAAGCTAGAGTGTCTATATTTAGACAATGCAGACTTGAAGACAAAGACAATTGTCAGGGACAAAGAAGAACATCACATAATAATAAAAGTATCAATTTGCCAAGAGGACATAACAATTCTAAATGCATATCTACCCAACAAATGACCTTCAAAACACACAAAGCAAAAACTGACAGAATACAAAGGAGAAATATGTAAATCTACCGTTGTTGTTGGAAACTTCAACACTCTTCTCTCAGTAATATATAGAAATAGACAGAAAACACCACCAATCAATTAAGTTTAATATTTATAAAATACTCTAACCCAGGGGTCCCCAACCTGGGTTAGGCCATGGACCAGTACCGGAATGGGCCGCACAGCAGTAGGTGAGCAGCAGGCAAGTGAACATTACCACCTGAGCTTTGCCTTTTGTCAGATCAACAGAACCATTAGATTCTCATAGGAGTGGAAATCCTGTTGTGAACTGCACACACGAGGAATCTAGGTTGTGCACTCCTTGTAAGAATCTAATGCCTGATGATTTGAGGTGGAACAGTTTCATCTCGAAACCATCCCCCCACCCCCTCACCCCTCCCATCCCCACACCAATCCATGGAAAAATTGTCTTCCATGAAACCAGTCCCTGATGCCAAAAAGGTACATTCACCAACATACACCATGCTCTAAAGAATAAACCTTCAGTAAATTTAAAAGAATTAAAACAATACACAGTATGTCATCTGGCCATGATAAAATTAAACTAGCAATCAACAACAGAAAGAAAAGGAAAATTTCCAAATACATGGAAATTATACAACACACTTCTAAATAATCCATCAGTCAAAGGGAAAGTCTCAAGTGAAAAGAATATATTGAATTGAGCAAAATGAAAATACAATATATTGGCCGGGTGCAGTGGCTCACGACTGTAATCCCAGCACTTTGGGAGGCTGAGGTGGGCGGATCACTTGAGGTCAGGAGTTTGAGATCAGCCTGGCTAACATAGTGAAACCCTGTCTCTACTAAAAATACAAAAATTAGCCGGGCGTGGTGGCAGGTGCCTGTAATCCCAGCTACTCGGGAGGCTGAGGCAGGAGAATCACTTGAACCCGGGAAGCAGAGGTTGCAGTGAACCAAGATTGCACCACTACAATCCAGCCTGGGCAACAGAGTGAGACTCCATCTCAAACAAAACAAAAAACAATATATCAAAATCTGTGATACAGCTAAAATAGTGCTTACAGAGAAATTTACAACATTAAATGTTTATATTAGAAAAAAAGAAGGTCTCTAATCAATAATCTAAGCCTCCACCTAAGTAAGTTAGAAAATGAAGAGCAAAATATAGCCAAAGCAAGAAAGAAATAAAAAAGCAGAAAGCAATGAAATTGAAAGCAGAAAAAACAATTAAAAAAATGAAACCAAAAGTTGATTCTTTGAAAATATCAATACAATTGTTAAAACTCCAGCAAAAAATAAAAGGGAAACACAACTTAACTAATATTAGGAATGAAAGAGGGAATATCACTACAGATCCCACATACATTAAAAGAAAGGAATGTTTATAAATTTGATGGCTGATGTTACTAGTATTTTTTGATGAACTGATGTTGTCTATGTTTATAAAGGATACTGGTCTGTAGTTTTGTCATCATTGTTTTGTTTTGTTTTGTTACTGCCATTGGTATCAGGGTAATGTTGACCTTATAAAATAAGTTGGAATGTTTTTCCTCTTATTCTAGAAGAGATGTCATTTCTTCCCTAAATGTTGGAATTTACCACTGAAACCATCTGGGTCTGAATATTCCTTTTTCAGGAGATTTTTAACTATGAATCCCGTTTTATTAATGGTTATAGGACTATTTGGGTAATCAATTTCATCTTAGGTGAATTCCAGTAGTTTGTGGCTTTTTCAGGAATTGGAGCTGCAAGATGTTCTTGTTGAATCCTAAAGTTTGATTCCGTTACTTGATCCCCTTGAATTCCAGAAGAGACCACCTAATCTGGGATCTTCCAGATTGTCACAGACAGGTTCCCAACCTTCTTGGCAACAATCAGATAATGGGTATGGGGAGCTTAAGGTTGGGGGAAGCTGAGAGGAGGATGCTGATGGGTTAAATTTCAGGTTCCCAGTTTCAGAGACCGGGTTGTCACACACCACAGTGGTTAGCATAGCCATCAAAATGCCTATTGCCTGGCCAGGATTTGAAATGTTTAGTTCTATGAAATGAGCTGGGAACTGTGGGGCCAGAGGTGGGGCCAGGGGTGGTAGGTGGAGGAGGGGTCAGGTCTAAGAGTAAAGCTGGCCAGGGAAGGTCATGGGGTCTTCACCACTCTCTCTCCAACTAGAGCAACTACCCTCTGAACCACCTGCTGGGAGGTTACCTTCTGGGACTCCTCTATTGTACAAGAAGCAAATACCCAGGCACAGAGTAAGTGCTGACACAATCTCTGCCTGCATGTGACAAGGAATATTTTTTTTTTAACTGTTTATTCCTTTGAAGAAAATTTAGCTTCCACAGAAAAAGTTTGAAAAACACTGCCCTCAGATACCCCAAAGGAGGTGACTTGGGTTTCTGGCATGGGCTCCTCAGGACAACCAGCCAACCATTCCCAACCCAACACAGGGCACCTGAGTGGAGTCAGCCTGAGTTTGGAAACAAAGTCGTGGCATCCAACTGAATGGCTGCAATTCTTCCTCCATTTAGTCAGGCTCATAAAACTGAAAGTAACCTCATAAATCTCCCTGCCCATGCCCTTACTTCACAGATGAGGAGACTCCTAATGAAAAAGTTCTATCAGGGTTTGACAAGTTATTCTTTTAGGAGATGTTTCCCCCACAACTGGCATTCTCATGATGGGGAATAAGCTATACTTTCAAGGGACAAACACAATGATGGAATCTGAAACTTGAGGTGAAACTGGCTACCATTTAAGTTTTGCATATGGCAAATTGCCACATGGGAAGGTTTAAAAGGAAAAAACAGACTCTAGTCTGTAGCCCAGGAACCAATCATTCTATTATAACAGGAGGTCAGGCTCTGCTAACCACTATGACCAACAGATGAACAAACAGTTGGTATCCAAGTCCATATGAAGCATAGAGCTTTCCGGAAGCAAAAAAAAAAAAAAAAAAAATGTCAAGTCAACTATAAGATGGCTAGGACAATTACTAGAAGAGCTGTTCCTGGGAGATTCTAAACTGCATTGCAAACCAGGGTCAACTGGCCAATTGTTTTGGGATAGAAAGGCAGAAGAAACTGTCAGGCATTGTCATCACAGTGGGTAAGATTCCAGCCACACCAGTACCAAACAGGTGTGTGACCACCTGCCTGGGACTCTGCTTCTCATTTCATAACCTCTAAAGGTGCTTATTTTGGATAAAAGTATAGAATTTAGGATTTTAAAAATGCTTTTCATGTATTCAACTTAAAAATCCCATTTATTCCATCCAACTCTGATGGGGCAGAAATAATTTATCATCATCACAATAGGCTGTAAGGTTCTAAAGCAGCAGATACCACAAAGGCTTAATGGAATCTCCCTCCTTGAAAATTATGAATAATAGAATGGTTTAGGTTGGCATTCCCTCCAGACCCTCAGAAGCTGGCTAAGTAACCTCAGAAGTACCCTGTTAGTTCAGTAATTCTGTGAGTCAATGGAAAAATAACAGCAATTAATCTTGGGCTCTATGTTTCAATGCCTTGCTATTAAAGAAAGAACATAATGAAATATGCACAGATACAGCTTCTTTCTAGTTTTATCTCAGAACCTGATAAAAATAACTTACTTTTGCATATGCTCACTGCTATATCCCCAGCACCTAGACAGGATCTGGTATAAAGTGGAACCTCAAAAATATTTTTCCAATCCCATTATTACCCCAAAATTCTGCAAAATGAAAACCGTGCCTTGAAAAAAAAATTTGTTATTTACCTTGATATATGAATAAGAAAGGAAATCTCAAACTCGACATCCATGTTGCTGTATGTTTTTTCTTGGTATAGGCTTGGTGAAATCAGACAAGGGAAGGTAATGCATATCCTCTCTATCATTTACAATGTGATTTTGGGCAAATGACTTGAATTCTCTCTTAAGTATCTATGGCCTCATTTCTAAAATAAGGCCGATCATCTCTTCCTCACAGTGTTGCAGTACAGGTGAAATATGTAATAACTGTTTCAGAGCCTGGCACATAACAGATATTTAACAAATAAACACCCATGAGAGAATATGGGGAAACCTCTTATCTTCTCCTTTGACCTCAAACATGAGCCCTGAGTAAAGGTTAGTATCATCCATGTCACTTTCTGAGTTTCTCCGTAAAGAGATGAGTCCTTCATTCATTATAGCGAGAATTCTCTACCCTGGCTGTGATCAGAGACCCCAGGGGAGCTTTCTAGCCAGGTAATTTGCTGACCTTGACTCTCCAGGCGTGCGCAGGAAGAGAGGGGCTCTCTGGTGTGGTCTCCCGCCTGCTCCTGAGCACTCAGGCCCTGACGCAGGCCCTCCAGGAGCCCAGGTAACTTGAAGACAGAGGCGCACCAGAAAAGTCACAGGCAGTGTGATGCTTCAGAGGCAGATAAGAAGCAGGCACAGCATGGGGAGCACCAGTGAAAGAATGGCCAGCCCAAATTAGGAGAACATGAGCTCTGCCTGAGAGAAGCATCCTTAATTTAACCAGTACATGAAAAGCAGTTTGGAGATAGCTTCTTCAAGCTGTGATTTGACAGAAAGTTCAAGTGAATATATACCTAAGCTTTCCAAAAAAAAGAAACAGATCCGAAATTGGCTTGTTAATTTGGCTCAAACCATAACATATGGATAGATCGAAATGCTGCTGAAAGCCTCCATTTTAAAAGTGGCATATGTATTTTTTCAATGTAAGTTTTAACATTTTTTAAAAAATCATGAGTGATGTAATCTGAAGGTCAATAGTTACAATGCTGAGCAAAAGCATTTCTCTGTAAGAGGGAGCCAATCAAGAAGAAGTCTTTCTCATCTTGACCTCCTAGACAAGCCAGATGCTACTTCAGTTCTTTGTATAATTTCAAGGATGTTATAACCCTTCAGGACTCAGTTTCTCCATCTGTTTAAAAAAAAAGCAGGGAGGGATAGATCTAGCTAACTCCAAAACACTACACTTCTCTTCTGAAAATATAAATCATTGTTACTTCCCTCTGGGTCAGGTATTTCATTGCCAAATATGTGGTATCTTTGAGTATGTGGTTCGTGAGAAGGGTAAGAGGAAAGAGGGTTTGTAAAATAACACAAATTCACACAGCCTTTAAGAAAAAGTTCCTAGAGACCTTGTTCACCTCAAAACAGGACAGACCAAACAATATTCCCCCTTCTTTTTTCTTTTTAATCAAATTTCCATGACTCTATCTCCCAGATGCCACAAACCTCTCTCATATAAGCCAAGGCTTAAGATAGAATAAATCTGCTTATAGGCTGGGAACTCTCTTGCTAAGTATGAGGTTGTGATAATCACATAAGATGAGCATGGTATCGAGCTGAAAGGCTCACACTGCGGATGGTGAGAAGGCCACATTGGGCCTGGTGCTATATGCTATTCAATACCCCTGCTCAGCTCATAGTGAAGGGTATATGACACAGACAAGGAAAATCCGAGGCTTAAAAAAGTGTTTTCATTTAATATTGATGAGGGGAGAATCACATATATTTTTATGATATATGCAAAGTATAATCAAGTTAAAATACCAGCAAAGACCCTATTTTGTAACGTTCTCTAATAATAATGGAAGAAAGGTCACAAAAACCAAATGTGGCCAAGACCAGTCTATTTTTAAAGCATGAGGTATTTAGAGTACATGAAGAAAAATGAATTTTTCATTAACTCCAATACACAGAAAACCTTAGTATTCATTAAATGCCATAAAAACTCTTCACATAGGCTTTAAACTTGATAATGCCACATGCTCTAGAAACTCAAAGTAGCTATAGAATATTAACATTTATTAAGCACTAAGGACTGCAGAGTACATAAATAGGGAAACTGCTCACTTACAAATACAAGAATTCAAAAGCATATAACAGCAACCAATCCCAGGAACAGTTCAGCAGTTTAACTCGCTACAACAGCCTGATTCTGTAAGCACTTGAAGTGTTCCTGGTTTGCAGTGATAAAAGTTCATCTTTAAAAACTAAAGAACTACTGCTGTAGCCAATGGTTAACGAAGTACATATGTTAAGTCAATGAAAGAAAATTAATTAGGAATAAGAGAATTTGTACTAACATAATGCCTGCAAAGTGAAATGTCTTTTCTCAATACTTACAGGGGAAACATGGATCCCTCCTTCTCTTACACCATCTCTTAGGCATATAACACTGTGCATAAAATGCCCAACTTACACCATTTTGTCCTAAAAGGCACAAAGCCATTTTTAATTACAGACAACTGCAAGAAGAACCAATACAACTCTTCTCCCACTTGCTGTAAGGGGAGAAATATACAGAGAGCCAGAATGTTACTGAAAATACTTAATGATAAACTCAAGTTGCCAAAGATGGAGGTTTCTGAAAAATAATCAATCCTGCTAAACATTAATGTGAAAATGATCTCTTAAAAATCCAATCTCCAATAAACATGTCAATAGAAAGTTTTAGAAGTATGTAGCTGAACAGGCAAATTATTTCTCCCATTTCCTTCAGAATGTTTTCACATTGCTCTTACAGTTGGGTTCATGAGATGTAATATGATCTAGTACACTGTGTAAATGGATTCATTTGGAAAGTCTCCTTTCATTCACAGGTCTGAAAAATGCTTGCTTGCTGCGTTCCAAAGGAGGCCATTTTATAATCAGTAGTTTTTATAAGATTTACTTTGCATGATTCTCATGTGATTAGACACTGGCAAGGTCAGCCCTGGTGTGGGGAACAACTGAGCAGTAGCAAAATGCTCTTGCTTGAACGCTCACAAGCCTACAATGATGAATTCTTAGCCTTCCGTTATTACCTTCCCATGGTATCCATTAAGTTTCAAGTATTTTACCTGAAAGGAGTAATACGTTAACAGCCACAAACACATGTCTAAATGCTACATGCAAGTTTACTTCTGTCAGTAAAGAGAGCACAGGGGTGGGAGGACACTCAAAGCCCCCCATGACCCAGTTGGGTTGCCTGAGTGGTAAGGAAAGGAAAAAACGGGGAGAGGAGGGAGAGACAGTGAGAAGAGAGAGAAGGGTGCCAGGGAGAGAAAAGGGGAAGGAGAGAAGGAGGAAGGAGGGAGAGAGAGGGACACGGGGAGAGTCTGGGGAAGGAGGGAGAGAGAGAGAGAGAGAAGGGTTCCTAATAGTAGGTGAGAAATCAAAAAAGACACTAAATTTCTCTGCTTCCCTACATGGCCTTAAAGGCAGGTAATTCTATGTTTGCTTTCACTTTCAAATAACTTTACCTATGCATATAGGTGAAGCCTAAAATTAAAATGAATTGATAAAAAAAAATTCAGAGGGCCCGATTACACAATCGATGGAAAAGCAACACGTTTATACTTCCCAGTCAAGAAGAGCATTCTGGGAAAGGAGACTTGCCAGCTTCCAAAGGCACTCGGCCTTGACAGCTTGGCTACTGCACGGGCTGACCGCAGCTCAAAGGCCTGTTGGTATCTTGGAGCCACAGCACATCCATTCTTCCCTCACGCCAACATCAACCTGATGGTGAGCTTTCCGAGTAAGGTGTCTTTGTTGGTTGGTTGAGGCCTTCGCCTCCTTCTTAGTATGGGAGGCACTTGCATTTCATAGAGTACCACCACATCTATCAGAGTCGATTTGGGGAAGGTGGGTGTGGAACAGCGATAAAGGAAAATGTTACATCCTCTGCGGAAATTCCAGGCCTTTCCCCCTTCTTTCAGGTACACCAGAGTTCACTGTGGTCATTATATTCAGAAGACTCACACAGTGCAAAAGGCAGTATTTTGGGGAATGAAGCCATAAACCAGTAAAATAAGCCTCAGACTGTTCCTCCAATTTATTATTCTCATCTCCCATACACAGCATGTTACATGGGGTGCAACGAAACCAGAAGTTGTTTAAGGATCAAAAATCACTTCTATTTTTAAAAGATAACTTGTAATAGAAATATTTTTTCAGTATTTAAGGCAGTAAAAATTTAGCAGTCTTAAAGATAGCCTAAACTATGACTTTAAAAATGAGATATATATGATGCTTAAATGTGGCAAATATTTTGAAACATTGACTAGTATTTAAGATATTAATTTTAAAAAATAAAATATTTGATTAATTAGAGTAATTTGTCTTGTTTTAAAACTCAATTACTGTCATAATAAAAAAAAATTGGCAAAATAAGGTTCACTTTTCAATTGCTTTGTAATTTGTCATCCTTTTTCCTACCTGCCAGTGTGTGAGAGACGGCTACACAAGTTAAGGCAAAATATAAAACTCCCCTATGGCTCAATTTCCTTTTAAGTAACACAAGGAAATTGTCAATGATTTGTTTCTGCCCCTCATAACTTTTGAGAATAAGTAAAACTTATAAAGTACTTTGCAAATATAAAAAGCTGTTTTAAAAGACAGAGGATGGACAAGCAGAATTAATATTTCTAGGTCAAAATTCTTATTTCATAACTACCTTTGAATTTTCTAAGTCTCCTGTATTTTCAAAATGTATTTTAAAACAGCCACAATCCCTAGAGAAGCATTTTCAGTAAACATTCTTTGAACTGAGGAAGAACTGTCTCAGATTTGCAGCCTAAGGAGACATGATGACTAAAAACACTGTGGGATCCTGGATGGGATCCTGGAACAGAAAAAGGACATAAGTGGAAAAACTGGTGAAATCCGAATAAAGTCTGCAGTTTAGTTAGTAGTTCTGTACCAATGTTAATTTCCTGGCCTTGATAAGTATACCACGGTTAACAGAGAAAGCTGGGCAAAGGGTATATGGGTATTCTCTGTACTATTTTTACAATTCTTTTTTTTTTTTTTTTTTTTTTTTGATATGGAGTTCCGCTCTTGTTGCCCAGGCTGGAGTGCAATGGCGCGATCTCAGCTCACCACAACCTCCGCCTCCCAGGTTCAACCGATTCTCCTGCCTCAGCCTCCTGAGTAGCTGAGATTACAGGCATGCGCCACCACACCCGGCTAATTTTGTATTTTTAGTAGAGACAGGGTTTCTCCATGTTGGTCAGGCTGGTCTCGAAATCCCGACCTCAGGTGATCCGCCCGCCTTGGCCTCCCAAAGTGCTGGGATTACAGGCGTGAGCCACTGCACCCAGCCTATTTTTACAACTCTTCTGTAAATTTAAAATTAGCTCAAAATCAAAAGTTTTTAAAAATCATTCTTTGAGTAAGAAAATCAATTGTTACATGTTTTATTAAGAATCTAAATCTTGGCCAGGCACGGTGGCTCACACCTGTAATCCCAACACTTTGGGAGGCCGAGGCAAGAAGATCGCCTGGAGCCCAAGAGTTCAAGACCAGCCTGGGCAACATGGCAAGACCTCGTCTCTGTTAACGGGGGGAAAAAAAAACCTAAATCTGAATTAGTGTGTACTCTAATACGTTATAGTGAAATGATTCCACTAGATGGCACTCTGTTTTCTTCAGTGACCAGGAGACACCTCTTCACACTTCTAGTGTCCATCACCTGATAGAAATATTTCTTGAACTTATTTTATAGCTCCAATGGGCACACGTCTTTGTATAATTTATTCTGTGATTTGAGTCTCATTATATAAAATATTATTTGCTTTGTTTTCTTAAAATGTCTTCTTTCAGGTTTCAAGCCTCACTATCATTCCAGAATTTTAAGACAAGGTTTGTGAATCCAGTCATTCAACATATTCAGTAAGCCATTACTTTGTGCCGCTATTATCTCTACAGTCTGAGGAAACCCATTCTCTTTAGCATTGACCAACATAAAAACTGTCCATCCTCCTACACAAACTGCCTAAGATTCAAAGAGTAACTCTGACCAAGGAGGAAACAAATGCTTTCCACCTTGTTTGCATGACTCTTTGATGATGCTGGACACCCCACTGATTTTTACTGCTTAAACAAAGGGTTAGCTATTCAATAATAACTTCTCGCTTCCTTTTGTATGTCAAAGCTGAAAACCTAAGTTCCTTTTTAAATTAAAACCAAATAGCTAGGAGTTCACCAGTTCCAATGAGGTTTGGCTTCTGCACTCCAATCATATTTATTAATATCTGTAGCATTTCCTGGTCCATTCAATAACCTCCTTAATAAAACATTCCTGTCATCCATACTCTTCAGCTCATCACTGCTCTCTGCTGAAAAGCTCCAATAAACCCCAGACTCTAAGTTCCATCCAATACTGAAGTTTCATTTTAGGAAAGGTATTTCAAACGTTGTTAATATGAGTTTTTGGGTTTTTTTTAAATGATTAAACTCATTCGGGGGCTTACGTGTCAAAATGAAAATAGAGTCAGGCTATTTATTAACCAATTTCCAAAGTGCTAAACCTAGACGAGACTGGAAAACTTTCAATCTCTGACTTTACAGAATAAGCGCTTATAGTACTTCAGAATGAACTGGAAATAGTGATTCTGCATAAGAAAGACGATACTAGTAATATCTGGCACTAGCCAAAACCAAAAGACATAAAAACAGGAGACACCCTCAATTTGGACTGAGGTGTCCTGCAAAGACTTGAGGCAATTCTTATACGAAACGTCCATATAAATCCCTCTGAACTGATTTTTCATTTATATATATCAACAAAAACACTGAAGAGTAGAATACAATAACCAAATTGGATTTTAAAAAGTATTTCCTTTTAAAATAAGCAATCTGCCCTAATTGTGAAAGCAAAACTCTTAGATAAAATTTTTCCTAAATACAAAAAATTTTTCCTAAATACAACACCAAGCTCTGCAGGATAGTTTCTCTGGACCCCTTATCTGGCCCAGGGTCAAGTGAAGTTAGGAAAACGGAGTTTCAAGGAAAATAACATTTAAATATTTTCAAGAAGAATGAAAACAAAACATATTCTGATTAACACACAGATAATAGAATTCCACAACAGACTATTCTGTCCTTGTACATTCTGATTAGTTGTATGTTTGCTCTATTTATAAATAATTTATGATCTTTCATTTTAAAAAGATAGCATCTATGTTTACGAAAAAGATGGTTGGTCAGTTCTTGTACTTTTTATACCATGATAAGAAAAAAAAAAAAAAAACCCTAGGAAGAAAAATTCAAACAAACCTTTTATGGTTTCAGTTCACAGACATCACTGCCAACCTTGTTTTAATCAACTGGTTGCTCTTGCGTACTGGACATCTATGGTATTTCTTCAATGCAAAACAACGAGCAAGCTCATCTGCCAAGAACTCCCCCCAGGAAGCCAGTGGAAAAGAAGCCATACTTCTAAGAATTCTAAAGGGAACAGAACTTTGTAAGAGTTACTTCCGAATCTCCCTAAGGGAATCCTTATTGTGACCACTTCAGCTGCCTTTTGTATTAAAGCAACCTTTAAATAGCTCTCCTTCTACTTATATTCCTTCTAAATTCACTATTGTTACTCATTATGAGTTCACCGATATTAGTCAGCACAAGTCAGTTAGTCACCATATTTTTTAAACCACCAAGCCCACCCCCACCCCCCAACCAACTTCTGGTTTTCCTTTCCCTTCGGTATTTTGCAACATTTGAGAAGATGAGTAACTATACCCAAGAAATGCGCTGGACTTCTTCTGTTTGTTTGTGGTCTAAACAGTGACCATATCTCCATTAAAAAAAGGAATGCAACTCTTCACAACTCTTTCCGGCCACTTTCTTCTCTCTCCCGAAAAGGTAACACCTGGATTTAGGGAGTTACCTTCAGATTAAAAATTTATTCTGCACATTTTGTTTGGCCACCATTTCCCTTAAACTTATTTAGTAACAGGTCACGCAGTCAAATTCTTTATTTCTTTATCCAAACAATAAATAGGCAGATGAGTACCATTCTTTCTTTTGAAAGACCCTAGTCCGTGGTTCCTGTCAATCACAAATGAGAAATGAAAAATGATCCTGGAAACTCTGGCCTGTGTTGGCCTTCAAAATTATCTGTCAATTGAGGTCCTACACAAACAGCCCCAACATATCTTCTCTATCTGCCAAGACTTTCACAAACCCGCCATCACCATAACATGCTTGCTGGATGGAAAGAAAAAGCCTCCTTGCTCTGGGCAATTCACAGGGAACTTGAAAGTTCCCCTGTCCCTCTGTCCATCCATCCCCAACCACTGAAACTAAAGGCTCCCCGAGAAACAGAACTGGAGATGGAAATGGAAAACTTCCCTAACCACCGTGACTACCAGCCACTTCCCGCTCTCTGGACTCACAGTGCACTTACATCTCATCCTTCCTAACCCACCATGTACCCACATCTTCCCTTCCCAACTCACAGTTTGCTCCTTCCAGAGATTCTACCCTGAAGTTTCTGTTTTACCCACAACACCTGGCATTTGGATGCGCATACTAAATGTCTGCAAAGCCAAACCTCCTCATTTTTTAAAGGTAGGACATCCGAGACCCAGGGCAAATTCTTGTCCTACCCATGTGTGGGTTTCATTCAAGCAACCTGGAATAGCAGTGGTGTAAAATTAAATAAATAACACAAGGGAGAATTCCCCCAGGGAACCAGTAATCACCATCTGCACCTCCTAATGAGCATGGCAAATGTGCCCCTCACAATACTAAGGTAATCTGCCACCTCATAAGGACCTTTTCTTCCACATGGACAAATGCCACCATGAATTGCCATGGAATTGTCTATTTGGCCTTTACAGAGTGGCTATATTGAACAGAGAGAGGAGTTTTGCTTGCTATGCAACACTGGGTGTAGACTTTCTCCTTGAATTTCTTATGAAAAGGAAAGATGGAAGAAAGTGGTTGTCAACATGTAAACGTTTTTTAACTAGCCATTCACATTGGAATATGGAAAAAATCTTCACCCATTAACTGCTCTACTTTCTATCTCTTGTGTGTGTTTGAGGAGGGAGGAGGTGAGAGAACCAAGAGAAGAGCCAGGAATGATAAGGGAACAAACCTCATATTAGAGTAAACGTGATTTTTCCAATACACTCATAATATACTATCATTCCCAATTACCTTAACAACTGCACTTCTCATGTAATGTATTTGGGAGGCCGAGGCAGGCAGATCACTTGAATCAGGAGTTCAACACCAGCCTGGCCAACATGATGAAACCCCGTCTCTACCAAAAATACAAAAATTAGCTGTGTATGGTGGCGGGTGCCTGTAATCCCAGCTACTCAGGAAGCTGAGGCAGGAGAATCGCTTGAACCCGGGAGGCAGATGTTGCAGTGAGCCGAGATCATGCCACTGCACTCCAGCCTGGGTGACAGAGTAAGACCATGCCACAAAAACAAAACAACACAACAAAAAACAGCACTTTGGGAGGCTGAGGAGGGAGGATCGCTTGAGGCCAGGAGCTCAAGACCAGCCTGGGCAACATAACAAGACTCCATCTCTAGTAAAAAAAAAAAAAAAGTATATATATATATATCTCCATACCATAAGTATTTTGAATGAGGAAAATTAATTATGTAAGTAAAGTATTAATTTTTTAAACTTTATTTTTTAGGTGATAGGCATATAGGTGTTCAGTGTAAAATCTTTCGACTTTGCCGTAGACTTGAAGATGTCCATTAAAAATAGGAGGAAAAACTTATTTTTTGAAGCTATATATACACAAAAATAGGGCTTCTTAAAAGTCTCTTTAAAATATTTCTTCTTGTCTCCAAATTGGCCTCAACAAAGCAAGGAGTCCTTGGCTTTCACCTGCCTTGCAAAGGGATCCCTCACTTTGGGGAAAAGATTTGCCAAGGCCCTTACCTGACGCACACCTGAGAAACAGCTGCCTGCCCTGACAGTTGGCAGGGCTTAAGCGTGCAACTCCTCCCCAGCATTCTGTAGTATAAAGGAGAAGACCAGCTGTCACTGCTGTAAAATGGTGCACCTGGTCCTCCCTCTGCATCCCATTCTCAACTCAAGTGTGTCCAAGGGTCTGGGGCCGCAAGGAAGCCACATTCTACAGCATGCAAGTATTTCCCCACGCACTTCAGACTTGTCTGTCAGCTTTTTCTGAAGCTTTTCTGGGGGGAAAAAAGAAAAAAAGAAGAAAAAAAAGCTTATTCTTAAGCTTTTCTCCTCTCCATCCAGTCAGCTGCACACTGTCTTGCTTTCTGGAGGACATCAAAGAAGCAGAGAAAGGCAAAGCATTCCCTGACTCCCCTTAACTATGGGCAAGACAGAGGCATTTTTAGTGTTGTAGTGGAGACCACACACTCTACTCCACATCCCAGCTCACAGAGGGGCCCTAGCCAACTACAGGAAAAGTTAAAGAGAAGCTCCCACCCTCGGTTGCTTCTCAACCTTATCCAGGAATCCTAAGGGACAGGGAGCAGAAAAAGGCTCATTCTCACAGCTTGTACCTGCCAAAGACAGGTGATCACTAACACCGCAGCATCTGTGAGGACGAGGACCCCAGCCACTCTCAAAATCTGGCCTCTCCAGCTGTCTCATCATTTTGCTCTCAGGAAAAAACAAAGTTGAGAAAAAGTGAAAGTAACACTATGCATTTCAGATTCTCCCTATCAGATTCTACCCCAACACGTGTTCTTTCAAGTCAAATCTTTGTCTTCTGGTTCTCTGGCAGCACTTCTTAGACTAAAGCCAGACCACAGAGCATATTGCTGGTGTGGTTTTGCTTTAGCCAGAACTGCTGCTTCAACTCTGAGTGGAGCTGGAAACCATATAGAAGCTCATCTGTGAGAAAAACCCACAAAGTCCAATGGGAAAACCCATTAACTAACCTTAATGATCTCATAGGTCATCCATCCATCCTTTCACGGCTCCGACAGCTCCTTTCTCGCCCCACCCCTTTTCCCCTTATCTCTTCCCTCTAGACATTCTATGGAAGCACAGACAACTTTAGGAGAAAATGCCACGTTTATCACGCTCTCCAGTGAGCACTTGAGCACACGCCTCAGTCTGTACCCCTAAGGGACAGTCTGAGAGACTGTAACACTAAGAGAGAGCCAGATGGGGTGTACGAGGAGGGGGTTTTGGAGGAGTGTGAACCTAAATTGCTCGTACTAGAATTTCAGTGGAGGAAATTCCATGTTTTGCAAGTATGAAAGTCTGATATTAAATATCACAAACAAAAATTCCATCTCTTAGCGTACATGTCTCAGATTTAATTTCTCTATGTTCTCTGTGGTTTGGATGTTTTACCTCCCAAGAAAAGCTTTCATGAGACCACTCTTTACAAAAAGACAAACTACCTTCACAGATGAATGGGTAAACAAAATGTGGTATACATACATAATGGAATACTATTCAGCCTTAAAAATAAAGAAATCTTGTCATCTGCTAAAACATGGATGAACCTGTTGAACATAATGTTACATGAAATAAGCCAGACACAGAAAGACAATTGCTGCATGATTCCCTTTATATGGGGTCTCTAAAGTATTCAAACTCTTAACAGAAAGTAGAATGGTGGTTGCCAGGGACTGCAGGGGAGAGGAAAATGGGGAGTTGTTCAATATACTTTCAGTTTTTCAAGATGAAAAAGTTCCAGAGATCTGTTGCACAACAATGTGAATATATTAACACTACTATACCGTACACTTAAAAATGCTTACAGTAGGAAATGTTATGATATATGTTTTTTGCCACAATTTAAAAGGTACCACCTTCGTGCTACATTTTTGGATACTCTAAATTGCCAAGTCGGCATTTTGATATTTGAAAATAAAGCAAATATTTGGGTGACTTATATCTTACTGAAAATGAAAACCCTCAAATTAAATTGCTTTGAAGACTCAAAAAGGATAATTAAGAAGCACTTGAAACCATTGCTTGAGCCAAACCTTGTCATTTTAAGCATGCATGACATTTTCATAGCAGGAAGGATCCTGGCATTCTTCTCAAATGGTATGCGTGGTATGCTGAATCGGCTTCTAAATCGAATGAGGCTGCTGATATGCAGCCTTTTAGCAAAAGAAGGATATATCACAAGACAGCCTTAGAGACTGAACACTGTGGCTATTATAACAAAGCGGCAAAATGAATCATTCATGCGTAGAGGGAGTATACAATCATTACTAGCTACTGCCACTTTTTGAATGGTTCCTGCACCGGTTCCCCCTCTACCAAACCTCTCTTTACTCTCTCATTACTCTAAACACTAATCCATCATCCATTCCTCTGAAACGTAGACATTTCTCTAAGGAGACAACATTTGTAAAAACAATAACTCTTAAGTTGAAAGAGAAAAGAGGCAAGGCAAACTTATTCACATAGCCTTCCGTGCAGAAAAGCTAAACTCAAAGGAAACTGCGCATTTGTAAAGTTCGTGATTTCCACTTTCCACTGTAAGAATGATAATGTAAGGGAAAGAACTGGAATGCTGAAGACTATTTCCCCTATAACAGAAATCTGATGACCATTTCTGTAACTTGGCTATGGAGATTAAAAAACAAGTACTATATAACTGAATTTCCCAATAGCTCATGACTCCTTAGCTTTTGGGATCTATGATTCAGAACATTCTCCTTTTGCATTTCACCAGAGGCATTACTGAGGTATGTGAAAACATGAACAAGATAGGAAATACATTTGCATAGTTTCTATATGATTTGCACACTCCTCCACAAATTGTAATTTATTAAACACACACACACACAGAGTAAAGGTTTCTGAACACCATAAGGCATGCCATGATTTTTCTTCTGCCCCCATCTCAATTAATGTGTACCTAATGCCACTATCACTGACACAGAGTACCACCTTAGAGGTACAGAAGATGAAAAACCAAGGAGAAGCAACCCTGTGAGGCTTTGTCCAGGGCGAGCCTTCAGTGCACATACTGGCCTAAGAAAGGCTGCAGTAGGTACATACCCAGACATATTCTGGCAGGGGTCTGAGAAATAAAGGAGAGAGAACAGACTGAACTGCAACGTCATGGTTCAAGCAATAATTTGTGTCCCAAGCTATAATCAGCAAAGTCTCCCAAATTCACATGCTGTTGAGCAAAAGAGAGGCCTTAACTGTGAAGTGTGCAAGGCTTGGCCCTGCTCTTCTCATCCCTCCTCATCCAAAGGCCCCCTCCTTGCTCATACTTCATCACCCATCTTCTCCAAATCTAGTCATAGGAGCTGCTACTAAATGACTCTTTACATGGTACTTGTTTGAGGAAGTTGAAGCTCTTGTCCTCTCAGGCGTGTGTTCCTGTTTTAATAAAAAGTATCAGGCTAGGCATGGTGTCTCACGCCTGTAATCCCAACACTTTGGGAGGCCAAGGCATGAAAATCGCTTGAGACCAGGAGTTCAAGACCAGCCTGGGCAATAAACTGAGACTCCCCCTGTCTCTACAAAAAACTTAAAAAAAAATTTAGCCAGGCATGGTGGCATGCGCCTGGGGTCCTAGCTACTCAGAAGGCCAAGAAGGGAGGATCGCTGGCGCCCAGGAGATCAAGGCTACAGTGAGAGATATGATGGTACCACTACACTACAGCCTGGGGAACAAGGCAAAACCCTGGTCTCAAAAAAAAAAAAAAAAAAAAAAAAAAAGCATCAAAGCATCAAAGACCTTCCATCAAGAAAGACAGAAGCCCTGGGTGAGGACTCCTAGAGGCCAGAGACAACTGTTTCCAATGGCCAAAGCCTGTTCCCACCCCCTGGGCAGCACTAGGCTCCTGACAGCAGCCCTGATGCACAAGTGGCAGGGCTGACATGAATGAACTGCTTCTTTCTGGTACTGTGCAGTCATGTATACCCCCCACCCAACCCAATAAACTTCTTCCCCCCTCAAATCAGGCTGGGTGGGCCACATGGTGATGTGAACAGAGTACCTGGGATCCTCAGACCAGAGGTTCAAACTCAGCACCAAAGCAGACAGCAAGGCCTCCTCAAACCAGCCCTCTCCTGTCCCTGTCTAAATAAAGGAACACAAGAAACACATTTAACAACTCTTAGAATGACCTGAACCCTCTAGCTTTCTAGTGACCCAACACTAATACAAGACACTGCTATAAACAGTTCCAGAATTAGAATCAGCATCTGTACCTTGAAGCTGCAAAGAGAGAAGGGAAGCTTTGATTGAGGGTCCTTTGGTACACTATTTAGATCTAAGTGGCCAGGAAGAGGCACACTGTGCACATAAAACTGACTAGAAGAATTAGGGACAATCCCATCTATTAATAGCCAACATTCCCTACAGGAGGGAAAAAAAGGGGAGGACAGGCAGGGAAAGTGAAGATATTAACAATTCTCCATTATTGTGTAAATGACATAACTTCAGGCTTCACTTTCCTCACTACAACTTAGAGAATTCGCAGATTATCTCGGGGATAACTTACACTTATATAATGGTGGGTTACTGTGGGCTTTATGGGTCCAACCCACAGACCTAATTCAGAATTGTGGTAATCCACCCCACACACCATCTCTTCCCTCCCCACCTGCCCAAGAGACAGCCAAACCCCACAATTAGACAAAGGAGAAAGGAACAAAGAAGAATGAAGGACAAAGAATACTATGGTCAAGCTTAAACCACATATGGCCAGCAGAGATATTTTAAAGAGAAGACAGAGAGAAAAAAAAGAAAAGAGGGGAAAAAAGAAACAGAAGAGGCCACCATGCCAGGGACTTCACAAGGGACAGAGGATAAACATGGGCATAGAAGAGGCCTTCCCCTTATCCTAAAAAAAATGAAGAGTTGCACTGTTTTGTGACCAACCCCACTTACCACCTGCCCTTTCTCATATTCCTCCACATCCAAAAGTGCTTGGAGAACTTTAAACCAGCCACTACATGACACAAGTTGAACTTTTTACTACATCTCTCAGTCCCCAATGCTAACTACCTTAAGAATATGATTGAGGCTGATTAAAGTCCAAAAAGAATATGCTAAATAATCCCTCCCTTGTATGTATCTTCAACTCCCTCACTTTGTCATCCTTGCCTGGCAAGACCCAATCCCTGTTTAAATGCAGTTATTTGTCAGCATCATGTCTGTACCACTCAGTCCATAGTTATAGGAGAAAAACATACCCCCATACCAACTACTCACTTTATATTCATGGCCACCAAACTCACATGGGCCCTGAATGCTTTCTGATGATCATGATGATCATGATGATCATGATACATTTTACTGGCTCCATTACTCTCAGATTCTCCCCAATGACTATTTCATACACATGGCTCTCCTCATATCTCTGATGTTTCCTTGTTATCCTCACACTTGGCTTATCTTCCGGTTTCACTGAAATACCAGGCACAATCAGAATAGACCTTCCACAAGTGCCCCCCCGCCCCCGCCCACCCATCACATCTGTCCTCCTAGCTACATCTGTGCCTTTATCACTCAAGACAGGCCAGCCTATGCTCTAACAACAACCACTACAACCATCAGGAGTTTAACAACAAAAGACAGTAAATGTTCATCATGGTCAGCTGAGGGGTCTGCTCTACCCTGCTCTTACTCAGGGATGCAGGTTGATTGATAAGCAGCCAGATTCTGGAACATCACCAGTCACCAGGCATAAAGGAAAATAACTTTTGAAGATGTTTACACTGACAATTAAATGCTATAGCACAGAAATGCCACATGTCATTTAACACAATTCACTAGCCACAACCAGTTATATGACCCCAGCAAGCCATCAGAAGCCAGGAAGAAGAGTCCTACCATAGGCCTAAAAGTCAAGAGAGTTGAACAGCTTTGACATTAGTGCTAATGACTTCTAAAGTGCCCATATAGTCTACCTTTCCTCCTATGAATATACTCTACTACTAGCTAAGGCCAACCCACTCATGTACTAGGATCCTTCTTGCGTCCTGAAACATAACAATTCTACAACTGGCTCCTCTGTCTCCTGTCTCATAAATATTTCTCTCTCTACTGAATCTTTCTTAGCATATAATCATTACAATTACTTACCTTAAAAACAAAAACTGGCTGGGTGCATTGGCTCATGCCTGTAATCCCAGCACTTTGGGAGGCTGAGGCGGGCAGATCACCAAAGCTCAGGAATTTGAGACCAGCCTGGCCAACACAGGGAGACCCCATCTCTACAAAAAAAAAAAAATAGCTGGGCATGTTGATACATGTTTGTAGTCCCAGCTACTTGCAGGGCTGAGGTGGGAGGATCGCTTGGGCCCAGGAGTCCAAGACTGCAGTGAGCCATGTTTGTGCCACTGCACTCCAGCCTGGGCAACAGAGCAAGACCCTGTCTCCAAAAAAAAAAAAAAAAAAAAAAAAAAAAAACCCACTGAAAGCTTCACTTCATGTCCCCTTCCAGTTACATTCCTATTTCTCTGTTCCTGTCAACAGTGGATTTCCTTTAAGAGAGTTGCTATATTCACTCTGATTCCCCTACTCCACATTCTCTTGAACTCACTTCAATAAAGAGTATCCCCTTCTGTATTAGTCCATTCTTGCATTGCTATAAAGAAATACCTGAGACTGGGTAATTTATAAAGAAAAGAGAGTTAATTGACCCACGGTTCCGCAGGCTGTACAAGAAGCATGATGCTGGCATCCGCTCAGCTTCTGTGGAGGCCTCAGGAAACTTACAATAATAGCAGAAGGCGGAGAAGCAGGCATAATTTACATGGCCAGAGCAGAAAGAAGAGGAGGGAGGAGGTGCTATATACTTTTTTTTTTTTTTTTAATTTTTACTTTACTTTAAGTTCCAGCATACATCTGCAGAACGTCCAGGTACACAGGTATATGTTTGTCATGGTGGTTTGTTGCACCTATCAACCCATCATCTAGGTTTTATGCCCCACATACATTAGCTTTTTGTCCTGATGCTCTCCCTCCCCTCCCCATCCCCAAAAACTGGTGTGTGTTTTTCCCCTCTCTGCATCCATGAGTTCTCATTGTTCATCTCCCACTTATAAGTGAGAACAGGTGGCATTTGGTTTTCTGTTCCTGTGTTAGTTTGCTGAGGATGATGGCTTCCAGCTTCATCCACATACCTGCAAAGGACATGATCTCATTCCTTTTTATGGCTGCATAGTATTCCATGGTGTATATGTACCACATTTTCTTTATCTAGTCTGTCATTGATGAGCATTTGGATTGGTTCCATGTCTTTGCTATTGTAAATAGTGCCGCAATAAACATACGTGTGCATGTATCTTCATAGAAGAATGATTTATATTCCTTTGGGTATATACCCAGTAATGGAAAAACTGGCTAGCCATATGCAGAAAACTGAAATTGGACCCATTCCTTACACCTTATACAAAAATTAACTCAAGATGGATTAAAGACTTAAATGTAAAACCCAAAACCATAAAAACCTTAGAAGGGAACCTAGGCAGTACCATTCAGGACATAGGCATGGGCAAAGATTTCATGACGAAAATGCCAAAAGCAATTGCAACAAAAGCTAAAACTGACAAATGGAATCCCATTAAACTAAAGAGCTTCTGCACAGCAAAAAGAAACTATCACCAGAGTGAGCAGGCAACCTACAGAATGGGAGAAAATGTTTGCAATCCACCCATCTGACAAAGGTATAATACCCGGAATCTACAAAGAACTTAAACAAATTTACAAGAAAAAAACAAACAACCCCATCAAAAAGTACGCAAAGTATATAAACAGACACTTCTCTAAAGAAGACATTTATGCAGCCAACAAACATATGAAAAAAACCTCAGCATCACTGATCACTAGAGAAATGCAAATCAAAACCACAATGAGATACCATCGCACGCCAGTCAGAATGACAATTATTAAAAAGTCAAGGGCCGGGCATGGTGGCTCACTCCTGTAATCCCAGCACTTTGGGAGGCCAAGGTGGGTGGATCACCTGAAGTCAGGAGTTGGAGACCAGCCTGGCCAACATGGTGAAACCATGTCTCTACTAAAAATAAAAAAATTAGCCGGGCGTGGTGGCGGGCACCTATAATCCTAGCTACTCGGGAGGCTGAGGCTGGAGAATTGTTTGAACCTGGGAGGCAGAGGTTGAAGTGAGCTGAGATTGCGCCACTACACTCCAGCCTGGGCGACACAATGAGACTCTGTCTCAAAACAAAACAAAACGAAACAAAACACAAAAAGTCAAGAAATAACAGATGCTGGTGAGGCTGTGGAGAAATAGGGATAGTTTTACACTGTTGGTGGGAATGTAAATTAGTTCAACCATTGTGGAAGACAGTGTGGCAATTCTTCAAGAATCTAGAACCAGAAATACCATTTGACCCAGCAATCCCATTGCTAGGTATACACCCAAAGGAATATAAATCATTCTACTATAAAGGTGCTATACACTTTTAAACCACTACACCTCATGAGAACTCTATCTTGAGAACAGCACCAAAGGGATGTTGCTAAACCATTCAAGAAGGATCCACCCCCAAGATCCAATCACTTCCCACCAGGCCCCACCTCCAACATTGGGGATTACAATTCAACATTAGATTTGGGTGGGGACACAGATCCAAATCATGTCACCTTCCCACCATCCCTTCACCAAAACAGGTTAAGGTCTCCCAAGACCTCTACCTTCCTACAGCCAATGGCAAAGTTTCAGACCTTATAGTACCCAAACTATCAGCTACATTTAACATAACTGCACACTTCAATTCTTAAAACATTTTTATACTTGACTCCAAGACATTTGGTTCTCCTCCTACCTTCCTGAGCACAGTTGCTCAGTCTCTTTTATTTGTTATTTCTATACTCATTTACTATCAACAGTAGGGTATCCCAGGGGTCAGTCAGTGCTCACATCATTCCCCTTCTTGGCTATACTCCTAACATCATTTGAGTTCATGATTTTGAATGCTATATCTATGTACTGATGACTCCCAAATGTATATCTTGAGCCTACATGGCCACACTGAGAAATATTCAGCTATCCAATGAAGTATGCAGTATCACCACTTTCATGTTTCAGATTTATAGAATTTTGTTAAATAATTAATGACTCAACTTGAAAAATCATCTAGTCCAATCATGTATTTTAGAAGTAAAGAACCCAAGGCTCCTAGAAATAAACTAATTTCCCAAAGATTAAAAAGGGGACTTGTCACCAGATGCTTTCAACCACCTCCCTACTTTCATTAAAAGGCATAATACTGTATGGCATCCTAAAGGTGAAAATAAAGACGGAAGTATAACAAACATAAAGTTACAATGGAAAAGAACTGGAGTAAGAAGAAATTCATAAAGCCCTAATAGACTAATAAGAGATGACAACTTTACCTACTCGTGGAGTTTTTCAGGTTATTCTAGCAAGGACTCGACTTCATTCTCAAGACATTCCATCCATAACCTAAATACCAGAAAGGAATGTTAACAGAGTAGGTGGTTTGGGTCTCTGGGGCTGGCCAACTGATAAGAAAGCTTGAAAGAGCTGCAGCATTTCTAAGAGTGATTCTTCACAAGTAGGGCTACCGATCGATCATCTCACTACCTCACCTCACTTTGTTTCATGTTTTCTATTTCCCAGCAGCACAACAAGGTTAAATTTCACAGCAAAAGACACATCTCCTCTTTCATATCCAAATGGACAGCTCACTAAGAATTTGAAAGCTGATGGAAAATAAGGTAAAGCTCAGTTAATATGCCTAAACAGCCGGACACGGCGGCTCACGCCTGTAATCTCAACACTGTGGGTCGCTGAAGCGGGTGGACTGCTTGAGGCCAGGAGTTCAAGATAAGCCTAGCCAACATGGCAAAGCCCCGTCTCTACCAAAAATACAAAAAAATTAGTCAGGCATGGTGGCACATGCCTGTAATCCCAGCTACTCGGGAGGTTGAGGCACAGGACTCTCTTGAACCTGGGAGGCGAAGGTTGCAGTGCGCCGAAATTGTACCACTGCACTCCACCCTGGGTGACAGAGCAAGGCTCGGCGTCAAAAAAAAAAAATAATAATAATAAATAAATAAATAAATAAATAAATAAATAAATAAATAAATAAAAAATAAATAAAATAAAATATGCCTAAGCAAAGATCACCATGCATGCCATTTCACAGGACTCAGATCAACTTCCTGTAGTACAAGCCATCATTTCCAAGCTAGTTACAATACTGTGGAATAGATAAATGTATTGACAGGCATTTATGCATTTAATCACACCAGATTCAACTATCCCAACAAATTAACTCACAAGTTTAAATTCAATACATTTAACTATTCTTGTCCTGTGTTTCCTTGTGTGAAAAATGAGGTGACTGGACCAGACCATTTTTAGTAACTCTTCCCACACAACTCTTACCCAGGAGGAACATGAACTACTTTGGAAAAGCTATGGCTGGCCGGCCACAGTGGCTCACACCTGTAACTGAGGCTGGTAGATCGTTTGAGCCTAGGAGTTCGAGACCAGCCTGGGCAACAAAGTGAAACCCCGGTCTCCACAAAAAGTACAAAAATTAGCTGGACTTGGTGGTGCACTCCTGTAGTCCCCAGCTATTTGGGAGTCTGTGAGGTGGGACAATCACTTGAGTCTGGGAGTTCCAGGCGGAAGTGACCTATGATTGTGCCACTGCACTCCGGCCTGGGTGACAGAGTAAGATCCTGTCTCTATAAAAAAAAGAAGAAGAAGAAAAAGAGAACCTATGGCCTAGATAGTCCCTAGCATGCTCTAATGGTCTATGAATGTAAAGTAGTTTAGATGATGAGGCAAGACACAGAAAGCCCACCTTGTCCAGAACAGATATTAAACTAGGGGTATGACAAACTTAATTAATATAAATCTTATTTATTTATTTATTTATTTATTATAGAGAAAGGGTAATGCTCTGTCACCTAGGCTGGAGTGCACTGGTGCAATCACAGCTCACTGCAACCTCGACCTCCTGGGCTTAAGTGATCCTCCCACCTCAGCCTCTGCAGCTGGGCCTACAGATGTGTGTTACCACGCCTGGCTAATTTTTGTATTGGTGTGTGTCTCTGTGTGTGTTTAGACACAGAGTCTTACTTTATTGCCCAGCCTGGTCTGGAACTCCTGGACTCAAGTGATCCTCTGGCCTCAGCCTCCCAAAGTGCTGGGATTACAGGTGTGAGCCACCATACCTGGCCAAATTTCAAAATACTTTAAAAGCAAATCCAACTTCTAGGATGGAAACAAAGCTACCTAGAAGAGGAAATATGTATTTTAGAAAATGATAATACCTCAGTTCCTATCTCAAGACATTAAGAAGAGCAAAATAAACCTAAAGAAAACAAAAAGAAGGATAAATTAAGAGCAGAAATGAAATAGAAAACGAGGATAAAATAAAGATGATCAACAAAGGCATAAGTAGGCCATTTGAGAGGATTAATATGCCAAATATTTGATGAAGACTGATGAATAAAACAGAGAGAAAGATACATAACTGCACACTGTAAAGATAAGTAAAAAGCACATTTTAATCAACTTTAACTCAAAAAGTTTTAAATTTTGTACAAATTGGGGAAATTCTCAAGAATGTACAACTTAACTGTCACAAAAAAAGTGTAAAATCTGAATAGTCCTACAGGAAACTGAATCAGGCCATGTGTGGTGGCTCACGCATGTAATCCCAGCACTTTGGGAGGCTGAGGCAGGCGGATCACAAGGTCAGGACTTCGAGACCTGCCTGGCCAACATGGTGAAACCCCGTCTCTACTAAAAATACAAAAATTAGCTGGGTGTGGTGGTGCACGCCTGTAATCCCAGCTACTCGAGAGGCTGAGGCACGAGAACTGCTTGAACGCGGGAGGTGGAGGTTGCAGTGAACTCAGATCACGCCACTGCACGCCAGCCTGGCCGACAGACGGAGACTCTGTCTCAGAAAAAAAAAGAAACTGAATCAGTTGGCCGAGTCCAGTGGCTCATGCCTGTAATTCCAGCACTTTGGGAAGCCGAGGTGGGCAGATCCCTTGAGGTCAGGAGTTTCAGACCAGCCTGGCCAATATGGTGAAACCCCATCTCTACTAAAAATAAAAAAACAGGTGGGCGTGGTGGTGGGTGCCTGTAATCCCAGCTACTTGGGAGACTGAGGCAGGAGAATCACTTGAACCCGGGAGGTGGAGGTTGTGGTGAGTCGAGATCACACCACTGCACTCCAGCCTGGGTGACAGAGTGAGACTCTGTCTCAAAAAAAAAAAAAAGGAACTGAATTAGTAACTTACAATCTTCCTGTAGTAAAAAAATAAACTGTATGTCCAGATGGCTTCACCAACAAGTTCTAAGGAAACAATAACACTCCACACAAAGACTTGAGAATAAATTATACAAACACTGTCAGAGAACAGGAGCAAAGGGCACCTTTCCTAGCTTAGCGTTTAGAATGTGTTCAATACAAAAACACAACTAGAACTGAACAAAAACTGAAAACTATAGGCCAATCTCATTCATAATCACTTATGCAAAAACCTTCAAGAAAACAGTAGCACATCAAATTCACATTTTAAGAGGATAATACACCCTGATAAAACTGGAGTTATTTTATTTTATTCTTTTTGAGATGGAGTCTTGCTGTGTCACCCAGGCTGGAGTGCAGTGGCATGACCCCAGCTCACTGCAACCTCCGCCTCCCAGGTTCAAATGATTCCCCTGCCTCAGCATCCCAAGTAGCTGGGATTACAGACCTGCACTACCATGCCCAGATAATTTTCATATTTTTAGTAGAGATGGGGTTTCACCACATTGGCCAGGCTGGTCTCAAACTCCTCCTGGCCTCAAGTGATGCTCCCACCTCGACCTCCCAAAGTGCTGGGATTATAGACGTGAGTCACCGTGCCCGGCCTCAAACTGGATTTAAACCAGGACTCCACACTTTAAATTTTTGACTGACATTAAAAGTCAGTCAGTGTAACTTACCATATTAACAGATTGAAGGAGGATACTCATATTCTCATCTCCACAGATGTGGAAGAAATGACATAAGCAAACAGAAGGGAAGTTCACACTCTGAAAAGAGATACATATCAAAAACCTGTAACAAATGCCATACATCAAAAGCATTCCCTTTTAGAAAGGGGAATCACACAGGATGCCCACCGTCATCTCTTCTACTCGACATTGTACTACTAGAGGTCCTGGCCATTGCAGTAAAGCAAGAAAAAGAAACAAGGAAGAAAAAAAATGATATTTACAGATGAGAAGGTTGTGTTCATAGAAAAAAATCAAAGCAATTACTAAAACCACTATTACTACAAGTTTAAAGGGTTGAGCAAATTTTTATTTATCAGCAATTGTTAGAAATAAAATGTTGAGGCCGGGCGCGGTGGCTCAAGCCTGTAATCCCAGCACTTTGGGAGGCCGAGACGGGTGGATCACGAGGTCAGGAGATCGAGACCATCCTGGCTAACACTGTGAAACCCCTTCTCTACTAAAAAAATACAAAAAACTAGCAGGGCGAGGTGGCAGGCGCCTGTAGTCCCAGCTACTCGGGAGGCTGAGGCAGGAGAATGGCGTGAACCCGGGAGGCGGAGCTTGCAGTGAGCTGAGATCCGGCCACTGCACTCCAGCCCGGGCGACAGACCGAGACTCCGACTCAAAAAAAAAAAAAAAAAAAAAGAAATAAAATGTTGAAAGAGATGCCATTTTGTTAACATCAACATAGAGAACAAGTACCTGAAATAAATCTAATAAAATATGTGAAATATATTACTGGATATACTGAGCAAATACAGCCAGACACAATCTATTTATAGAAAGCTCAACAACAAGCAAAACTATACAATTTAGAGATAAATATTTAGGTGGCAAAATTTAAAAACAAAACAAGGAAGTGATTTTTCATAAAGTCAGGATACGTTTGGGAGAAATGGATAATGATTGGAAGGAGATGGAGGGGGCTTCTGGGGTCCTGGTATGTTGTATTTGTTGACTTCAGTGGTGGTTAGACAGGGTTCATTTACAACATTTCTTTCAAGTATACATTGTTTACACCACACTTATATTTCATACATGCGCATACATGCATTAGATTTTTTTTTTTTTTTTTTTTTTTTTGAGATGGAGTCTCGCTCTGTCGTCCAGGCTGGAGTGCAGTGGCACTTGGCTGGAGTGCAGTGGGCTCAGCTCACAGCAAACTCTGCCTCCCAGGTTCACAACATTCTCCTGCCTCAGCCTCCCGAGCAGCTGGGACTACAGGTGCCCGCCACCACGCCCAGCTAATTTTTTTTGTATTTTTAGTAGAGACAGGGTTTCACCGTGTTAGCCAGGATGGTCTCAATCTCCTGACCTCGTGATCCGCCCACCTCGGCCTCCCAAAGTGCTGGGATTACAAGCCCGGCCTCAGAAAATTTTTTAAATTCCCAAGAAGCACCTACAAAACAGGGGAATCCATACGGTAATTGCATCTTTTAAGATGTAAGGAAAACTAATTTGGAACAATCACTTTGATGAAATGCCTTTATTAAATGTCATATTTTTTAAAAACAGAGAACTAACAGATGGTCTTCTGACCAAAACAGCTAAAACCATGGGTTTTAAAGTCAGAAAATCTGGGTTTCAATTTTGCTCCACCACTTTCTAGAAATGCAATCTTCAGAAAGTGTTTTAGCTAAGTCTACTTTTCTCTACCACAGAATGAGAGTTCTGCTTAACTCATGAGGCTCAGAGAAGACACATCTAAAGCATCTTATCATATTATAAGAGAAATTAAGTGGGAATTGCTTTTGTAATTATCACGACTGTAACCAGAAGGTGGGTACCTTCCCACTTTTATGAATAAGTCCACAATCTTGAACTGACACAAAAAGTTCTAAGCAAAGGCATTCCCAGCCATTCATTAATAAAAACTGACCATGAGGAACAATATCACTTGAATTATTAAATGGTGACAAGTTTTACAGAACTCACAATAAACTACATTTAACACATTCAAAAAATATGGCTTTATAGGCTGTTGTTGTAATATTTTTTTCTCTGAAAGAATCCCTTTTACATATATCTGACCACAGTATAACTTTTACATAAAAATAATAAAGAACTTTCACAGGCTGAGAACATTAAGGGTATGTTAACATATGTCATTCATCAATAAAGATCACTCATCACATTAGTCCACATGTATTCAAACACACAGATATTCACCATGACAGCATGAGCTGCCCACAAGCTCTTATTCTCCCAGTCTACCTCAATCCTATCCATTCACAGCACAAGCAACCAAAGGCCATGGAGGATCCACTCAATGTTTGAGAAACAGTGTAAACAGATGGAAAAAGAGCACATCTAAGAGACAAACAAATCTGCTTTCAAACCCTGGCTATGCCACTTCCTAAGTAGGTATCCTCTTTAAGCCTCAGCATCCCAAGTTGTCCACCTGGAAGAAAACCAACCTCACAGGACTGTTTTATGGAAACTCTTCACTGCAGAATACTGGGGCCGCCATTCTCCTGAGTGAGCCACCTCAAATACCCCATTCCACCAGACTGGGCTTACTTCCTCACAAAGATTGACTCCTTGCTAAGTGTTTTGTAACAGGTGGCTAATACAACTATTAATAAGACGTCTCCTGAAATATGTGGGCTAGAATCCCAGAAACTCAGAGACCTAGAAAAGAGCTCTGAGACCACCAAGACGTAATAGACTCTCTCCTGGATCCACCTAAACTTACATGTTTTTTCTATCATTTTGCAGATCAGTACGAGGTAGTTAACTGTTAAAGATTTGGTCTACATCGGCCAAGCGCAGTGGCTCACGTCTGTAATCCCAGCACTTTGGGAGGCCAAGGTAGGTGAATCACCTGAGGTCAGGAGTTCAACAACAACCTGGCTAACATGGTGAAACCCCATCTCTACTAAAAAAGCAAAAAAAAAAAAATTACAAAATTAGCTGGGCGTGGTGGCACATGCCTGTAGTCCTAGCTACTCGGGAGGCTGAGACAGGAGAATCAGAGGCAGAGGCTGCAGTGAGCCAAGATCACGCCACTGCACTCCAGCCTGGGCTACAGAGCGAGAATCCATCTCAAAAAAACAAAAGAGATTTGGTCCACATGAAGAATACATGATTTCAAAATTCAAATTAATACAAATCCATCATTTCAGGTCAGATATCTCAAGGGCAAACATCTCATTGCTTATTAAAAAATATGCATGGACTCTCTAGAATTGTCCTGCCAGAACAACATTGCTTCCTTAGTTAATTTGTCTGACTCAGTCACTCACATTCAATTTCCCTTAAGTATGGCTTTTAAATCTAAGGTTGAGAATTTCAGTAATCAAACTAAATATTGATTCTTTTTAGTGCAATCAAGTTTTCAGTTTTCCAATTTTTTTCACCCACAGGGTAGCTGGATATCCTACAGCGGCAGTTGGCAAACTTTTTCTACAAAAAATCAGACAGTAAATATTTGTGGTTTTGCTAGCTATATGGTCTCTGTTGCAACTATTCAATTCTGCCCTTGAAAGACAAAAGCAATCACAGACAATGTATAAATAAATGAATGTGGTTGTTTTCTGATAAAACTTTATTGACAGAAGCAAGTGTCCAGGCCAGATTTGGCCTACCCAAAGGCCTTTGTTTGCCTGCCCCTGCCACAGAATAGTGCTTCTCAAACTTTAATGCACATCTGACTCACACGTAGGTATCTTGTTAAACTGCAGATTCTAATTCAGTGGATCTGGAGTGGGGCCTCAGAATCTGCATTTCTAACAAGCTCCCAGGTCATGCTGATGTTGCTAGTCCAAGGACTACCCTTTAAGTAAGAGTCTAAAAGAATGATTGCACATTACAATCATATAGGTAGTTTAAACACACACACACACACACACAGACACACACACACACACACAAATGCCCATACCCCACCTCGGATCAATTGAATGAGAATTTGAAGAACACAGTCATCTATATTTTGTAAAAACTTCTCCAGATGATTCTAATGTGCACTTAGGACTGACACTACCAAATTAGAAGAAAAGATGGTAAAGAAACATATTTGTCAGTACTTCATAATCAAAAGATGGCTTTAATAAGTATGTGGTACTTTTCCCATCCTGCTGAAAAGAGAAAGAAAAGCAGATTCTCGCTCTGTAGCCCAGGCTGGAGTGCAGTGGCATGATCTTGGCTCACTGCAGCCTCTGCCTCCGATTCTCCTGTCTCAGCCTTGTGTTGTTTGAAGAGCAACACAAAAGATGAGGCCGTATTAAAAGAATTTCATGATTAAGAGAGTTATTTGATATAAGTGAATTAAAGACATACAATCAACTTCTCTAGAGAACCATATTTCATGTTTGAGCATATTTGGGAATTGTCATGTTAAAAAATGACATGAGGCTGGGTGCTGTGGCTCATGCCTATAATCCTAGCACTTTGGGAGGCCAAGGCAGGTGATCACCTGAGGTCAGGAGTTCAAGACCAGCCTGGCCAACATGGTGAAACCCCGTCTCTACTAAAAATACAAAAATCAGCCAGGAGTGGTAGCAGGGACCTGTAATCCCAGCTACTGGGGAGGCAGGAGAATCACTTGAACCTGGGAGGCGGAGGCTGCAGTGAGCGGGGATCGACCCACTGCCCTCCAGCCTGGGCAACAGAGCAAGACTCTGTCTCAAAAACAAAAAAGAAAAAGAAATGATATAACATTGCTTTCTCTCAGCACTCTGCAATTTCTCAACATTCTATCCAAACTAAACAGTGCATTAGAAAGTTACTCAAAATGTAATGTTTTAAATCATAAAGGAAAGCATTCTTAATAAAAAGTAGGAAATAGAATTATGATTTTTGTTGTTCTGTATTGTCTGCTTTGTGCAAAATATATTTCTACCCAAATTCCAGGGATTCTTACTTTATTTTCCAAATTTTTCCTATAAAAAATAAGTTATTACTATAGCAATATTTTCCCTCCCTGATTTTATTTCCCACTCATTTATTCTAGTTTTTTGCACATAGCAACTGCAGAAATCTCTGTTATAAGCTGCTTATTGCACTAGGATCCTTGGCAACATTCAGGAATGAATATATCTTAAAACTATGAGAACAATTAGCTGAATACCATAGTTTCAAGTATCTCTGAAGTGCTATTTCTGCTGAATCTATCCCAGATCTGTCAATTCTTATGAGTAATACATCTCTCTTTATCCTCATCCAGGCAAACTAGTGAAGGTTAAAGCAGAATAAACTGGTTCATAAGTGTGCTCATTATTACTGTGTTTTAGAGCTGAAGACATTAATTCCCTGCATGTATAGCTGAACTACTGATTATTTAGTATGTATGTATTTTATTTCCCAAAAAAAGCATCAAATAATGGGATAATCTTTATCCAGATTTTGAGAATGTTTTAGTCTTTAGGTAAGAATTTAGCTGTTAGCATCATAGCTATTTGAATCAATAGAATATTGGAGGGCTGCTGTGCTCTATCAACATATTTTACCTAGAAATAAGCAGAAATTAAGACAATGAATGTGACTCTTTGCATAAGGTACTTCTGTTTGTTGACGAATTTGTAAGTGAGTGATGGATTGACATCTACCCCAAAAAACCTCATCACATTTAGGCATGGATTCAGATACAGAAAGGGCCAGTAAAGATACAATCACAGCCTCTTCTCTTAAACTCCTTCAATAATGAGGCTTACCAGAATCAAGATTAATTATACACATCCATGTGTGCACACACAAAAAACATGGATACATACAAAGATATGTATGTGTACACATTATTTTAAAGCATATATGTAACCATATACAGCAAAGTATGAAAAATACTGCATTATCTAAAATGTAATTAAGACTATCCCCAAAAAGCCCTAATGAGTCATTTCTTTATTCTTTTTTAAATGTTTCCTCTTAAGCCCATATATAGAGAAGGCACGGGGGAAGTTGATAATCAGTAGAATGAGGAAGTTTTTCCACGTTGTATCCACCAGCAGGTTGTTCCAGTCTAATGATTCATGATCTCTTAGGTATATGATGGGACAGCTTACTCTTGGCAGGGTTTGCCATGAGTCACTCCATAGCAGATTCATGGTCCTCGATGACTAAACTGTGCAGTTTGCCCATGAAGGGCTCACAGCCCACCACAAGGCGGCACCCTAGGGAAGGAAGAGCCTAAGGTCGGAAGGTTCCAGTGAAAAATACACACTGGTCTGTGTGAGGGAAGTGGCATGCATCAACAAGATACATAAAAACACAATTCACTGATGAAATACTGCATTTGTGTAGCAATGCCAGCATCTGATGACAGTATTATCTTCAGTACTTTGAAAAGGATTGGTTGAAGGGGCAAAAGTCATTTAACCTGTAAGGCCCTAAGACAATCTAGAAGATTGATGTAATCTGGAAGATAACAATCTATTAAATGTTAGAGTGATTCAAAGAGTCAATCAAGATTCTTCAGATACCTTTCTCAATTTCACACAAATACAAAAAGTTACCCTTTATTATTGATACCGGGGTGCTAAAGTTATTCCATAAGGGCCAGATAGTAAAAGTTTTAAACTGTGCAGGCCATATAGTGATCTCTGTCACTCTGACAAGTAGCCATAGACAACTAGGTAAATAAATGGACGTGGCTGTGTTTCAATGAAATTTTATTTATAAACACAGGGACAGATTCGGCCCCACAGGCCATAGTTTGCCCTAAACCCAGGCAAACATGTTACGTTGAGTTGACTAGGCATCTGAGAATTTAGAAAGAATTTTCAGGTCGGGCCCGGTGGCTCACGCCTGTAATCCCAACACTTTGGGAGGCTGAGGCGGGCAGATCACGAGGTCAGGAGTTCAAGACCAGCCTGGCCAACATGGTGAAACCTCATCTCTACCAAAAATACAAAAATTAGCCGGGCGTGGTGGTACATGCCTATAATCCCAGCTACTCGGGAGGCTGAGGCAGGAGAATCGCTTGAACCTGGGAGGCGGAGGGTGCAGTAAGCTGAGATCGCACCATTGCACTATAGCCTGGGCGATAGAGTGAGACTCTGTCTCAAAAAAAAAAAAAAAAAAAAAAAAAAGAGTTTTCAGTGACCACACCACGCTTCCAGTGAGTTAGGTCTTCTGACACACAGTCTATACACAAGGAAACTCAAGAACATAATTACATAACAAGTAATAGGGACATGCAGCAAAAAGAGTATTTATTAATAGTTCAAGAATTACCATTTTGTTTCAAAGATTCTATCTTAGTCTGCTTTCTATTGCTTATAATAGAATATCTGAAACTGGTTAATTTATAAAGAAAAGGAATTTATTTCTTACAGTTATGGAGGCTGAGAAGTCCAACGTCAAGAATCTGTGTCTGGTGAGGGTCTTCTCTCCGGTGGGGACTCTCAGCAGAGTCCCAAGGCAGCATAGGGCATCATGTGATGATGGGCATTTTAGCTCAGGTCATTCTTCCTCTTCTTATAAAGCCTCAAGTCCCACTCCCCTGATAACTCATTCATCCATTAAGCCAAGATCCATTAACCCACGAACCCATTAATCCATGAATGGATTAATCTATTCATGAAGGCAGAACCCCCATGACTCAATCACCTCTTAAAGGCCCCACCTCTCAATACTATCACATTCTTGGAGGGGACATTCAACTTATAGCAGACTCTAAATGTTGCATCTTAGATTACTTATACTACTGTTGGAGTTTGATCTCCTAAAATCAAAGTAAGACTTCTCAAATTCAAATAAACCAAAAAAAATGTCATGGACCAACAGCTTTTGTAATCAAGATTAAATCGTGTAGGTAAAATAATGTTTTCTTAGAAGTTCAAAAAAGAAAAACCACACTTCTAAATTATTACTGTTCTAACTATGCCTGTTTTTAAATACTGTATACACTAAAGAAAATTCATTTTTTTCTTAACACAGAGTCTTGTTCTGTCGCCTAGGCTGGAGTGCGGTGGTGCAATCTCGGCTAACTGCAGCCTCGACTTCCCAGGTTCAAGCCATATGCCTGCCTCAGCCCCCAAGTAGCTGTGACTACAGGCGTGTGCCACGACGCTTGGCTAACATTTGTATTTTGTGTAGAGATGGGCTTTAGCCGCGTTGCCCAGGCTAGTCTCAAATTCCCGAGCTCAAGCAATCCACCTGCCTTGGCCTCCCAAAGTGCTAGTATTATAGGCATGAGCCACCACACCCAGCCAGAAAATAGTTTTTAAAACTGTAAATCTTCTTGATTTATTCATTATGGTCAAATTAAAAGGGAAATAATAATTCAAAAAGAAAACACATCCATTTCTTTTCTTTTAAAACATCCATTTCTCCAAAAGTTTCCTAAGGACTACCTACATCATTGCTGTTGAAAGTTTAATGTACATCTAATGTCCTGGGGATGCTGTTAAAATGTAGAATTTGATTCAGTAGCTCTGAGATGGGGCCCAAGATACTGCATTTCTAACAAGGTCCTGAGTAACTTGGATGCTTATGGTTCTTAGACTGCCCTTTCCATAGCAAAGAATATGTAACAATCACCAGGGATATCTGTTAAAAAGTTGATTCCCTCCCCTACACCACCACTTTGGGATGTGAGGCCAGGAATTTTAAATTATCTCCCCAGTAATTATGTACTTTTTAAAGGACTTAAGAAGAATAATCCACAAATTCAGCCTATATTTACTTTAATGACCCACAGCATTGTGTATATTTGTGTTAAAACTCAAGGAAAGTCAAGTTCCATCCAAACAGCAGGACCAAAATAGCACATTTAGTACCATGGTAAAATTACATCTTTAAAGGGAAATAGCATTTGCTGGCAGCCTATTTGTTTTGTAAGGCAATGTGCACCATGCTTTCCACACATCATTTCTTTTAATCCTTCCATTTCAGGGGAGGCAACTAAAGACAGAGTCCCTGCCTAAGGTCAGAATCTGGATTCAACAGAAATCAGCCTGTCTCTACCTGCTATTTTTGCTTCTTTCTATTTTCATGTTCTATCTCTTATCATCTCATCTCCCTCCAGGTAGTAGATAGGATTATTATTCCCAACTATTCTTCCCTTCCTCCCTATAATAGGATGAAGCATCCCTGCTCATTGTCACAGGGGAGAAGTGTACATCCCCACTTCATTGACTTTGGGTTTGGCCCTATGACACACTTTGACCAATGAAATGTGTGCAGATATGACACTGACTACCTCCAAGCAGAAGTTTTAACTGAGTTTCATGGTTGGATCAGGCCCTCTTGTTTTCCTGGTCTCCACCAGTGGCACATCCCAGATAGAAACTGCTCTTTCAGCATTACTTTTAACAAGAGAAACTTAGAAATAGTCTATTGTCTATAACAGACAATAATGATAAAGGTTAACATGGAAAAATACATAATGTAAAATGAAAAAAGTAGAATATGGTCATGATTACACCTGTGGTAAACTGCAGCACACATATGCACTGGGGGAAAAAAGACTGAAAGGAAATATATACCAAAATATAATCAAGATTTTGTTAGAATTATGATTCATTTTTGTCTTCTTCCCTAAGTGTTACAGTGTCACATTGCTTCAATAATATACAAATTCCTCTGCGACTTTCAAAATTGAAGGCAAGACTTTTTTTTTTTTTGGAGACGGAGTCTCGCTCTGTCGCCGAGGCTGGAGTGCAGTGGCGCCATCTCGGCTCACTGCAAGCTCCACCTCCCGGGTTCACGCCATTCTCCTGCCTCAGCCTCCAGAGTAGCTGGGATTACAGGCGCGGGCCACCAGGCCCAGCTAATTTTGTGTTTTTTGTAGAGATGGGATTTCGCCATGTTGGCCAGGTTGGTCCCCAACTCCTGACCTCAGGTGATCCACCCGCCTCAGCCTCCCAAAGTGCTGGGATTAAAGGCATGAGCCACTGTGCCTAGCCTAGAACTTTGCTCTTTATGTGCAGTAAAACCTAGGGTCATCAGGAGCAGCATGACCTGGTGTAATTTAACCACTCCATGCCTGTTTCCTCACCCACAAAAGGATTTGATAATACCTAGGTGTCTCAAGCCTGTAATCCCAGCACTTTGGGAGGCCGTGGCAGGTGAACCACATGAGGTTGGGAGTTTGAGACCAGCCTGGCCAACATGGCAAAACCCTCTCTACCAAAAATACAAAAATTAGCCAGGCATGGTGGCACACACTTGTAATCCCAGCTACTCAGGAGGCTGAGGCACGAGATTCGCTTGAACCTGAGAGGCAGAGTTTGGAGGGAGGTCAAGGTTGCAGTGAGCCTAGATCACGCCACTGCACTCCAGCCTGGCCGACAAGAGCAAAACTCTGTCTCAAAAAAAAAAAAAAGAAAGAAAGAAAAGAAAAAGAAAAAAAGAAATGCATCAATGAAGCATTAACCAAAGATAATGTTCAAGGCAATTTAAGACCCTCCAGCAGTCCATGGACTCAGCTAATAAGGCAATCCTACAGCAGAGACCACTTTCGAGGACCCTCATGATTACACTGACTCCATCCAGATAATCCAGGATAATTTCCCTATTTTAAAGTCAGCTGAGTAGCAGCCTTAATTCCATTTGCAAATCTTAATTCCCCTTTGCCATAAGATGCTCACAGGTTCCAGGGATTAGGATACATAAGACATCTTTGGAGGGTGTCTTAGTCCATTTTGTCTTACTCTATTTTGTGTTGCTATTAAAAAAAAAAAAAAAAAAAAAAAAAAAAAAAAAAAACCTGAGACCAGGCAATTTATAAAGAAGAGGTTTTCTTAGCTCACAGCTCCGCAGGCTAAAAAGTTCAAGGGCATGGCCCTGGCTTCCAGCAACGGCTTTCATGCTATATCACAACATGGCAGAGAAGGTCAACAAAGAAAGAGACACTTATGAAGAAAGAAAACCTGAGGGGTGTCCTGGCTTTATAACAACCCACTCAGGAGCTAATCCACTCTCCGTGGGAACTAATTCAGTCTAGGGAGAGCAACAACTCACTACTGTGAAAACAGCACCAACATTCATGAAGGATCCATCCCTGTGACCCAAACACCTCCCATTAATTAGGCCCCACCTCTAACAATGGGGAACAAACTTCAACTTAAGTTTTGCTGGGGATAAACCATATCCAAACCACAGCAGAAAACTATTATTCTACCTATCACACTGGGCTACTTCGTATAAAATAATTTAATATTTAATAAACTGGCTAATACCATAGATTCCCATAACAACATACACCATGAAGTCGTTTCTGATCTTACACTTTTCTCTTTCCTGTGGCTAATCAACATTCAGTCTCTTAAAGCGGAAGAGTACTTATCTACAGAAGTGTACTTGAATGAATGATTGCTGTCTCTCATTTATTCAGCACTGACGGAGGGTCAAGTCCCATAGAAATAAATCAGACACAGTCTCTGCCACAAGGCACTCACCTGCTAGAGGCAGGAACAAAATGGAGAGGATGAAGTGAAATCCCAGCACTGAAATCAGGGCTACTAGAGGGGCCTTTAAAGTTCTATGGAGCTGTTCACTCTGATGGTTGTTTCTTTTGCTGTGCAGAAGCTCTTTAGTTTAATTGGATTCCATTTGTCAATTTTGGCTTCTGTTGCCATTGCTTTTGGTGTTTTAGACATTAAGTCCTTGCCCATGCCTATGTCCTGTATGGTATTACCTAGGTTTTCTTCTAGTGAACAGGCACTACAGAATGGGAGAAAATTTTTGCAAACTACTCATCTGACAAAGGGCTAATATCCAGAACCTATAAAGAACTCAAACAAATTTACAAGAAAAAAACAAACAACCCATCAAAAAGTGGGCAAAGGATATGAACAGACATTTCTCAAAAGAAGATATTCATACAGCCAACAGACACATGAATGCTCATCATCACTGGCCATCAGAGAAATGCAAATCAAAACCACAATGAGATACCATCTCACACCAGTTAGAATGGCAATCATTAAAAAATCAGAAACAACAGGTGCTGGAGAGGATGTAGACAAATAGGAACGCTGTTACACTGTTGGTGGGATTGTAAACTAGTTCAACTATTGTGGAAAACAGTATGGCGATTCCTCAAGGATCTAGAACTAGAAATACCATTTGACCCAGCCATCCCATTACTGGGGATATACCCAAAGGATTATAAGTCATGCTGCTATAAAGACACATGCACACGTATGTTTTTTGCGGCACTATTCACAATAGCAAAGACTTGGAATCAACCCAAATGTCCATCAGTAACAGACTGGATTAAGAAAACGTGGCACATATGCACCATGGAATACTATGCAGCCATCAAACAGAATGAGTTCGTGTCCTTTGAGGGACATGGATGCAGCTGGAAACCATCATTCTCAGCAAACTATCACAAGAACAGAAAACCAAATACCGCATGTTCTCACTCGTAGGTGGGAATTGAACAATGAGATCACTTGGACACAGGAAGGGGAACATCACACACTGGGGCCTGTTGTGGGGAGGGGGGAGGGATAGCATTAGGAGATATACCTAATGTAAATGACGAGTTAATGGGTCCAGCACACCAACATGGCACATGTATACATATGTAACAAACCTGCACGTTGTGTACATGTACCCTAGAACTTAAAGTATAATAAAAAAAAAAAAAGTTCTATGGAGCTGTAACTGAGGTTGCTGGTGAAGACTTCTCGGAAGAGTGCATTTGGGCTGAATGTTTATGAAAGAAAAGAGAAGCAAGGGGCTGAAGCCTTAAGATTCAACATGGTGTCAAGGGTGTGAGGAAGCAGCCCACCATGCTGGTGAGCACAGATGGCAGCTGAGTAGGGAGTTGACTACAGTTTGATGCTGAATTCTACTAGAGAAGAGCATCACTTAAAAAACTAGAAGGGGAGGAGGAATCCAGCCTAGATCCTGAGAAGAAAGGATCATAAAGGCTAAAAGAAGAAGAAAAAGTACCAAGAAACTGGCAGCAAGTTAAAAACAGACAGGTGTCATTGAGAAACAGCCACTGGAGTCCATTGTTAGGTCATTGATGAGCAAAAGCCAGATCAGTGTCCCTAAGGGAGGCCAGGAAACAAATTGCAACAAACTGGGGAGTTAAGGGGACAAGAGAAGGTAGGGAACAGAAAGAAATAAGAAGAGGAACAAGAGGGAGGTGGAGGACAAGAAGGCAGGGGATGACAGAGAGGAAGGGGAGAGTTAGGAGGGAGGGAAAGAACTTTCCTGAGCTACCACAAAGCACCAGTCCCTGTACTTGTACATTACCATATAAGGAATTAATCGAACATGAAAAAGCTGTGACTCTTCTTACCAGTTTCTTTTTCAATAGTCAAGTATTGAAAAGAAGCAGTATGGAGGATGAAGTAAACAGTCTTACAAGTTTGGACACATTTGTAGACCAAGATGAACCAACAGAAAGGGAGAGCAAGACAAAATAGGTCATAGACAGAATGACTGCTAGATTAGGTCCCAGAGGAGGCAAAAATGGGTGGGAATCAAGAGCACAGGTAGGGGATTGGTTTTGGGTGAGAGATAGAGGACCCTCTTCTCTGAAGTGAGTACAGGTACTATACCATCCAAATGGAAGGAGAGGGCTGTGAAATAGGAGGGAAGTGAAAGATATCACTGGGGCTAGGGAGAAGGAAAATAGAGAATCCCAAAGTTTGAAAGCAAAAGAAATCTCCTTCATTATTTTGGTCCTTGATCAAAATTATAGTCCTAATTATACAAATCAGAGTTTAAGCAAAATTCTTGGTGGTTTTACCTTGAAGCAGCTCTGTTAACTTAGGTAAGTCAATTAAACTTCATAAGCTACATCTTAAAAGAGGGGAATTTGGTGATTCTAGTGTCCCTTCCAGCTCTACATTTCAATGGCTCCAAGGACAGAGCTCAAACCCTAACCATAGTGTCAGCTTACCTACCAAAAACAAACAAAAAAAGTGACATGGGAACAAAACTCAAGGTGAACGTAATTGAAATACCTTTGGGTCATTTTCACATCTTGCTTTTGAGAGCGACAGCCACAATAGATGGTTACTGCTGACAAGGGCTGCATCATTAGTCCTAATGATAATCGATATTTTCATAGCCCTTTACTATTTATAAAGAGCCTTCACACGTGAAATGTTTTATTGGCTCCCCCAAACACCCACGTGAAGGTAAAGCTACTGTACTATTCTATCCACTTTCTAGTTGAGGAAACTGAGGCTTATGGTTGCTGATTTGCCCAAGGCACCAAAGCAGACAGTGCCTATGACTCGAATTCAGGTACTCCAGATTCAAAAATCACTGTTTCTTTTTTATTTGTTTACATGCCGTTTAGTGCTCTTTACACACAGCTCCTTGCTTCCTCATTAAGTCGGAAATAGAAAATTTTAAAGAGTTAAAAGAAATTTGCATACTTTCATTCCTTTAAATTGATCCTGGCATACAGTTTATTGAAACGCATGTATAACCTTAATTTCCAAGTGATAAATGACTGATTGGAATCCAAAGGGCAGAGACAGCATTAGGATTCAAGTATTTCAATGTTCTCATTCTCGGGATGAGTGAACAGAGGCCTCACTGGCAAATGGCCTGTGGAAGCAGAGCCAACACTAGAATTAAGGGCCTCCATTGACCCTGGGGCTCTCGGCACTGGCCAAGTCTTACACAGCTTCAAACAAAAGTTAACGGAACTGCTCTTTAACAATGAAATGGTTCAGATTTAAATAATTTGAGGAGCTCATTCTCTTGTTTTTACATGTGCAAACCATATGGACACTGCCTGTTAGTGGTACTAGAATTCTCTGGAGCAAATTCTCTTCTCAAATGGGAGGGTTTGTAATGACAGTCATGCCTCATTTTACTACAAGAGAAGTAAATGGATACAATAAGGAATCCATCTGAGGGAGATTTAAAACAACTGAGACTGCCTCCATTACCATCTTCTACCTACAAAGTGTTTTCTAGATAAATTAAAATTTGAAAAACTTAAAAAATGCAATGAAAATATTTTGAGGACAACCATATTGTCTAAGTATTCCCATTCTCCTCCTTTGAAAGTCTTGTAATGAGTCAGCAGGTGCTTACTACCAAAATGACTTTTTATCATGAAGCTGAAAAATGTTTAATGTTTAAACAGAAGACTCCATGAGAATAGATGAGGACATGCAAATGCTGCATATTATGAAATTACAGATCCCATCTTACATGTCTCATGGAGAAAAAACTCTGAGGCTTCCATTAGACTATAAGGGACTCAAAAACAAGAATGCCAGAGGAAAGGAGCGCTTCTGAGGTGAGCTGATAATCTGATTTCCTTCCCTCCAGGGAACTGGGAACTCTGGGCTCTTGATACTTGCGAAGACAAGGGATTTCTGCTGAGAGAAAGAGAACCAGCAAAGCTCTATGGTGAATACACAAAAGCTGATGTGACAGATGGGAACTATTCCCATTTACTCAGTTCTGGGGAAGGAGAGTGAGATATTAAGCTAAGTGTTTCTAGAAGGCAGAGTGAAATCTCCTACAGTTTCATAGTGCTTTGGAGACAGCATTTTAGTAGAGTATGAGTGTTCCCTCACATACATAATCAGTTTTACCCTCAAACAGTTGCAAGAATTTGAAATTCGGGATGGGGCATGAAGTTAAACTCAAGACCTCCAAGGAGCAGGACTGAATCTTCCACAGTTTTGCAGGACTAAGAAAACAAAGGTCTTCCAGGCTTTTGATCAAAGTCCAGGAGAGCCACGCCTGAGAAGCACAGACAAGGATAGCTGGATTGAGTCTTCGTAAAACTGCAGTCTGGCCTTAACTTAGCTTAATTCTCAATGGAGTGAAAGTGTTCAGTCCTTCACTGCATTTACCTAACAAAGTAAAGAGGGGAAATTTTCTCTGGAGGAAGATATAATCTAGAGTTAGTAAGGTTCTTTTGGGCATTATGCCCAACATAAAATTAAATAAGTATTAGACCTGAGAACTGCAAGAAACTGTAACCAATATTCAAGAGAAAAATAAGACAGTAGATGCAGATTCACAGATGATCCAGATATTGGATTTAGATAAGACCTTTAAAATAACATGATTGATTGATTTTAAAAGTAAGAATAAAAAGAGGAAATAGATGAAAAGAGAAATTCACCAGGAATATCAAACAGAGAACTAGAAACTAGCTTTAAGAGAATCAAATGACATCCTAGAAAAATAAAATATCTGAAATTAAGAAAAAATACAGTTATCCAAAATTAATCCACTGGATGGGTTTAATGGCAGACCGGACACAGCAAAACACAAGATTAGTAAACTGAATATAGAGGCTAATGAAAAATATCCATTATTAAAACCCAAATAGAAAAAGGGGGAAAAAAGAAGCAGATCCTAAGAATTATCAAAGGGTCTCATGTCCTTGTAATTGGAGAACCAGAAGGAGAGGAAAGACAGAATACGGCAGAATCAAATGAGATGATGGCTAAGAGTTTTCCAGTACTGATAAAAGACATCAAGCTTTTCAGAACCAAGCTCACCAGCCCAAAGCAGGATGAATATACAAGAAAATCAGAGTTGGACTTGTGAATGTCAAATGCTTAGTACAAAAACTTGGCAAAAACTGAGGAAGTCATATAGTAGCAGCAAACCGAGTCCAGTACAACTCAGCCTCCTCTCCTTGGAAAGGTTATGATTGAGAACAGTGACGGGGGACTCACCCTAACGCAATAATAAAACGTTACACTGTAGCAGGGTTGTAGTCACTCTGCTCTTGACCAAGTACAGAAAACCCCACAATAACATAAATTTGAATATGCAGATGGTCCATGGTTCCACTCATGATTTTTCTACTTTACGATGGTGTAAAAGTGATACATATTCAAGAGAAACCATACCAGAGTACTCATATAGGCATTGTTTCTTTCACTTTCAGTACAGTATTCAATATGTTACATGAGATATTCAACACTTTACTATAAAATAGACTTCAGGTTAAGACGATTTTGCCCAATTATGGGCTAATTTAAGTGTTCTGAACACGTTTAAGGTAGGCTGGGCTAAGCTATGATGTTTGACAGATTAAGTGTATTAAATGCATTTTCAACTTAATGATAATTTCAACTTACGATGGCTTTATCAGGTTAGGTTGACGAGCATCCATACTGTGATGGATGATTACCTCCTGGTTTCCACCTGGCCACTGATTTCATTTCATTAACATAATGATGCAACTCCAGTACACCACCCAAGAGATATATCTGCACTCCTATGTTTATTGCAGCACTATTCACACAACAGCCAAGATCTGGAAGTAACCTTACGTGCTCAGATGAATAGATAAAGAAAATGTGGTACATATACCCAATGGAGTACTATTTAGCCATGAGAAAGAATGAGATCCTGTCATTTGCAACAACATGGATGGAACTGGAGGACATGTTAAGTAAAATAAGCCAAGCACAGAAAGACAACCATTGCATTTTCTGACTGATGTGTGGGAGCTAAAAATTAAAACAATTGAACTCATGGAGACAGAGAGAAGGACGGTTACCAGAGACTGGGAAGGATAGTAGGGGATTGGAGGAAAGTGGAGATGATTAATAGGTACAAAAAATAGAATTAATAAGACCTACTATTTGACAGCACAACAGGGTGACTACAGTCAAAAATGATTCTTTTGTTTTGTTTTATTTGAGATGGAGTCTCGCTCTGTCACACAGGGTGGAGTGCAGTGGGGCAATCTCGGCTCACTGCAACCTCCACCTCCCGGGTTCAAGAGATTTCCTGCTCAGCCTCCCGAGTAGCTGGGATTACAGGTGCCCACCACCGTGCCCAGTTAATTTCTGTATTTTTAGTAGAGATGGGGTTTCACCATGTTGGCCAGGGTGACCTTGAACTCCTTACCTCAAGTGATCCACCCGCCTCAGCCTCCCAAGGTGCTGGGATTACAGACTCGAGCCATGGCACCCATCCTAATTTTTAGTGTTTTATTGTTGTTTTGAAACAGGGTTTGGCTCTGTCTCCCAGGCTGGAGTGCACTGGCGCAGATCAAGGCTCACTGCAATCTTGACCTCCCAGGCTCAAGTGATTTTCCCACCTTAACCTCCTGCGTAGCTGGGACCACACGTGTAGCCACCATGTCCGGCTCACTTTTCTTATTATTTTTCTGTGGAGACAGGGTTTTGCTATGTTGCTCAGGCTGGTCTCAAACTACTGGGCTGAAGGGATCCTCTTGCCTAAGCCACCCAAAGTACTGGGATTACAGGCATGTTCCACTGTGCCCAGCCCAAAATAAGTTAATTGTACACTTAAAAATAACTAAAAGAGTATAATTGGATTGTCTATAACACAAATGATAAATGCTTGAGGTGATGAATCTGCCATTTAATTTACCCTGATGTGATTATTACACATTGCATACCTATATAAAAATATCTCAGGTAACCCATAAGTATATACCTATGTGCCCATAAAAATTAAAAATTAAAATCTATACTCAGATTTTTAAAAAATGCAACTCCACATTTTATGCAATCAAATTTTAAAATCTCAATTATAGTTTTATGATGTAGTTTTTGCTGAAACTGGGTGGGGGAGATTCAACCATAGTATTAAAACTTGAGGCCAGGCACGGTGGCTCACACCTGCAATCCCAGACCTTTCAGAGGCTGAAATGGGCAGATCATCTAAGGTCAAGAGTTCGAGACCAGACTGGCCAACATGGTGAAACCCCATCTCTACTAAAAAATACAAAAATTAGCCAGGCATAGTGGTGAGCGCCCGTGGTCCCCAGCTACTTGGGAGGCTGAGGCAGGATAATCACTTGTACCCAGGAAGGCAGAGGTTGCAGTGAGCTGAGATCATGCTACTACACTCCAGCCTGGGCAATGGAGTGAGACTCTGTCTCAAGAAAAAAAAAAAAAAAAAAAAGACTTGAGTGTGAGAATGTGATGAGACTTCAGAGATCAATAGTCCAACTCTCGGCCAGGCGCGGTGGCTCACGTCTGTAATCCCAGCACTTTGGGAGGCCAAGGTGGGTGGATCACTAGGTCAGGAGTTCAAGACCAGCCTCGCCAAGATGGTAAAACCCTGTCTCTACTAAAAATACAAAAAATTAGCCGGGTGCAGTGGCAGGTGCCTGTAATCCCAGCTACTCGGGAAGCTGAGACAGGAGAATCGCTTGAAACAGGCGGGGCGGAGGTTGCTGTGGGCCGAGATGGCGCCACTGCACTCCAGCCTGGGCGACAGAGTGAGACTCCATCTCTTAAAAGAAAAAAAAAAAAAAAGTCCAACTCTCATGTTAAAGATGACAATACCTGAAGCCCAGACCAATAAAAGGATGTGCCCAGACATCATAGCTACTTAGAAGCTAACTGGGAACAGAACAGCAGCCTCCTCACTTCTAGTTCAGCCGTCTGATTCCAGCATCATGCCAGTCCAAGGCCACATCCAATTCAGGGTCAAAACTCTTGGTGAAATATTGTTATTTTCGTGAATATATAAATATATTTTTTTTTCACTGATAGTGATGGAAAATCACCAATAGTGATAAAAAATACAGCACACTAGGTACTCATTCACTCTGACCATATAGGTGGGAAAAATCTGTTACAATCACTGGGAAGAACCACCCCGCCCCGACTTCACTACACACACACACACACACACACACACACACACACACACACGCTATGACTATACCTGATGTTGACCAGCACAGGCAGAGCAGGACCACATGTCAAAGAAGCAAGAAAGGTTGCAGCATTTGAAATGTGTATGTTCTAAAATTTCCATTTAAAAGCCAGCACGGACTGTCACTTAAACCCCAGCAGTCAGATTATGTCTGAGTCTTGAGGCCTTCCTCATAACATGGATAAGAAAATGCATAGTATTGGCCGGGCACGGTGGCTCACACCTGTAATCCCAGCACTTTGGGAAGCCAAGGTGGGTGGATCACGAGGTCAGGAGCTTGAGACCAGCCTGACCAATATAGGGAAACCCCATCTCTACTAAAAATACAAAAATTAGCCGGGCATGGTGGCGGGCACCTGTAGTCCCAGCTGCTAGGGAGGCTGAGGCAGGAGAATCGCTTGAACCCAGGAGGTGAAGGTTGTGGTGAGCCAAGATCATACCACTGCACTCCAGCCTAGGTAACAAAGCGAGACTCCATTTCAAAAAAAAAGAAAAGAAAACGCATAGTATTATCATATATATAGGTGACTAAAGGAAGAGATCCCACATTGCCCTCCCTGGAGATAAAGAAAGAACAACAGCTGATCCTATGCATGGTTTGTCAACAGGGCACAAGGTGTTCCCTCAGTGCGCATGGTATTTTACTTTCCTCAGCTGTTCTAAGGAAAAATATCATCTGTTCTTTCAATCGTGTACAAATCTGAAGCATTGGGATTAGCTGAGATGGCCATGCGCCTTCCTCTTTAGGAAATTCATTAAGACTCTATTGTCTTTCCCCATTATATTTTCCTGGTCAAATACCTACCTGCACAGCTGGGCTAGTGGATAAGCAAAGATGCTTCTGCAACCATAGATGCTGACCTCTGTGCCCAAGCCTACATCCAGAAATCCAACATACTGACAAGGCCATGACAGTAAGAAAATTTTTGATTACATCGTTAATCAGGAACAAAAACAGAATATTTTTATAAAACATGTAATTCATCCTAAATATTTTCCAATGTAAGGATTAGTATTCAAATGATTGGAGAGTAATTGATTACCATCTAGTCCATCTTAAATGTGTGCATTCTAAAATCTCTTTTAAAAGTCAACAGGCTGGGCGCAGTGGCTCACACCTGTATTCCCAGCACTTTGGGAGGCCGAGGTGAGCATATCATTTGAGGTCAGGAGTTCAAAACCAGCCTGGCCAACATGGTAAAACCCCATCTCTACTAAAAATACAAAAATTAGCCAGGTGTGGGCAGAGAGGAGAATCACTTGAACCCAGGAGGTGGAGGTTGCAGTGAGCTGAAATGGTACCGCCGCACTCCAGCCCAGGTGACAGAGAGAGACTCCATCTCAAAAATATAAAAAATATAGGCCAGGCGCAGTGACTGACACCTGTAATCCCAACACTTTGGGAGACCAAGGTGGGTGGATCACCTGAGGTCAGGAGTTTGAGACCAGCCTGGACAACATGGTGAAACCCCATCTCTACTAAAAACAAAAACACAAAAAAAAATTAGCTGGGCGTGGTGGCACACGCCTGTAGTCCCAGTTACTTTGGAGGCTGAGGCAGGAAATCGCTTGAACCTGGGAGGCAGAGGTTGCAGTGAGCCGAGATCCCACCACTGCACTCCAGCCTGGGTGACAGAGTGAGACCCTGTCTCAAAAAAAATAAAAAATAAAAATATATAAAATAAAAAAATAAAAGCCAACAGTAGGTCCATTAACATCACTCAGTATGGCACCTAAGGCTCATAGAACTACCACCTTGAATTTATTAGTTGTTTCTCTGTCACAGCCTTCCTTCAATATAAATATACTTGTTAGCTAATAATCCCGTCCCTCATTGAACTTAATCACTGTCCTACATGGCTGTTTTAACATTTACTTATGCTGTTTAACATTTACTTATGCTTTTCATATAGCTTTTGCCAGTATTTTAACCTTTCACAGGAGGATGTGTGGGTTTGTTCGCTTTCTCTCTCTCTCTCTCTCTCTGTCTTTCTCTCTCTCTCTCTTTCTCTCTGTCTTTCTCTCTCTCTCTCTCCCACAACCCGCCCCCAACCGCAACAGAGACATAGTATGGTACATATAGACCATGTTTTGTTTTGTTTTGTTTGAGATGGAGTCTCACTCTGTCACCCAGGCTGGAGTGTAGTGGCGGGATCTCGGCTCACTGCAAGCTCCGACTCCCGGGTTCACGCCATTCTCCTGCCTCAGCCTCCCAAGTAGCTGGAACTACAGGCACCCGCCACCAGGCCCGGCTAATTTTTTGTATTTTTTTAGTAGAGATGGAGTTTCACCATGTTACCCAGGATGGTCTCGATCTCCCGACCTCGTGATCCACCCGTCTCAGCCTCCCAAAGTGCTGGGATTACAGGCATGAGCCACCACGCCTGGCCTAGAACATGTATTTATACATCAGTAAATGTAACTTAGAATTCACATTATGCATCATGTTGGTAATATAGTGTATAAAATGTTTTGTGGTTGCTTATGACATCAAACTATTTTTTTTCTTTTTCCTTTTTTTTCCCCGAGATGGAGTCTTGCTCTGTCACTCAGGTTAGAGTGCAGTGGCACGATCTCAGCAACCTCCACCTCCCAGGTTCAAGCAATTCTCCTGCCTCAGCCTCCTGAGTAGCTGGGACTACAGGCACCCACCACTATGCCCAGATAATTTTTGTATTTTTAGTAGAGACCAGGCTTCACCATGTTGGCCAGGCTGGTCTTGAACTCCTGACCTCGTGATCCGCCCGCCTCGGCCTCCCAAAGTGCTGGAATTATAGGCTTGAGCCATTGCGCCCAGCCCAAGCTAACTCTTTTGGATAAACAAAAATTAGTATCTTATTTTAGTCTGTTAAAATACCTTGATTTGATACATTTTTAATAGATAAAAACATTGATTTCCTAACTCAAATTGTTGTGGTCTTCTAAAAATATTTAACTATGACTAACTGAGTTTATGTTGTCATTAAATAAACAACAAACACTACACAGAATCCAATAAGGAAATGATCTACACACAAGGCATGGTGAGATAAAAACTCAATCTTCTGTTGAATAAAATGAAAAGCATGAGCATGCCATAAGAAAAAATTTGGAAAAGATAATTTTTAACATAAATTAAAATTCCAGAGGTGCAGGAAAAAAATTCTATTTTCACCCCCAAATGGCACAGCTGTTATTTCAGCAGAGGATTACTCAGGTTGTGGATTTTTCATGCCTCCAACTGTGTCAGCAGCCAATCTAGGACTGGCAAGAGGCAATGAGAGTTCACTGAGCGGTCATGAGGGGTCTTAAGACCCTGTAAGTGCCTCCTATTCTTTTACGCCTTTTGGTCACTTCACAGTACGGCTCTATCTCTAGGATTAGTAGAAATGGGCATGAATGGGGTGAAATTTACATCCGCTTTTTTTTTTTAAAACTACTTCTAACAACTCTACTAAAACAATCAGATGTACACTGAAGCCAAGTTCTGGGAAAGATAGAACTTATTCATGGTTATTATACTACCTCTCAAAAACTAGGATCTCTTCCTACATGTTTTAGCATATTTCAATTGAGTTTCTGTATTGTATACTGTAACTATACCTTTTCCTAATGTAGTCTATTCCTCAAAAAAGGTTCCTCTAATGGGTGGTGTATCAGAGACATTTAAATTCATGTTTCCACTCCAAAGAGTTTGTAACAGCTGGGAAAGCACACAGACATTACAATTGGGTAAATGACTACTGTTTCTCAGTAGGAGAATATCTTAAATTTTCACACATGGTGAGGAAGAATATAGATGAACAGTCCCAATCGATCAGATCTCTTTTTGTTTCCTGACACTCTCCTCTCCCAGAAAACGCCTTTTAAATCAGAGGATAGAGACAAATCAATGGCAAATACTTGAGGGTGCTTCACAGTGAGAAAGCCCCCAATTTCCAAGGCTATACACAGCAGCTTCCAGGATGAAGAGGAGAGGTGTTGTTCCCTTATCCAATACTGAAGAGTTCTTCTCATCCCATAGCACCACCAACGGTATTTCCACTAGGCCAGCCCAAATTACCAATGCCAAAAGGAAACTGGGGCTGTCTTAGATATGCTTCAGATTTAAAAAAAAAAAAAAAAAAAAAAAAAAAAAGTGGGGAGAGGGGCTGAGGATTTGAGAGGAGGGCCAAAGGAGGATGCTAGGAACCAGAGAGCCATCTTGGGTTCATGTTAGGTGCAATTAAGCCCATGAGTGAGGGTCAGAACTTCACCCTCTGCTGCTGATCTAAGTGGAATAAACCTTCTTGGCCCAGCCTGCTCTAATCTCCATTCCTGCTCCCAAATAAGTGCAGTAGATTGCTTGCAAAAATGGCTTCAATTATTCTCTCCTCTCTATCCATGTTCCTTGAAATGTGATTGTATAAATAGCTCCTTCCATCAAGAGATAGGACCTAGTTCCTCACCTCCTGATTCAGGGCTGGCTTTGTGACTTGCCTTGGCTAACAAAATTCAGAGGAAATAATCTTGTGCCAGTTGCAAGTCTAGGCCTCAAGAGGCCTTGGTTGCCTCTGCACTCTCAATTAGAACCCTGCCAGCCATAGTGTGAACAAGCCCAGGCTAGCCTGGTTACAGATTAAAGACCACATTGTCGAGCAGAGGCCATCCTAGATGAGATAGCCTCCAACCCACACAGGAGCTGAGTCCATCCTAGAAGAGATAGCCTCCAACCCACACAGCAGATCACAGACACAAGTGAAGGTGGCCAAGGTCAGAAGACCTGCCCAAATTGAAAGAACCATCCAGCTGAGTCCTGCCCAAATTACCAACCCACAGAATCAAGAACTAAATAAATAGTAGTTGTTTAAAACCACTAAGTAAACTGATATTGTGATGATGAGCAACAAAATCTGAGTACAGATGGGTTCTTCATGAGTTCATTCATTCCATGAACATTTATTAAATACCTTTTTTTTTCAAGTAGTGCCCCAGTAGTTGCTGGGGGTACAATGATTAATATGCATTACTGCCTGCAATTATGAATCACTTCCTCCAACCACACTAAATGAGAGATGAATAACAAGATCTACTTAAAGAAAAGGAAGGCTCAAAGAGGCCACTTTTCAGCTGACTTTTAAAGGAAAACTAGTAACTTGCCAGGTAGACAGGCATGAACATCAGAAATAGAAGAAACAGCATGTGCAAGAGCATAGATGCAAGAAAGAACTCAAGGAATGTTCTAGGAATGGAAAATAGTTTAGGACAGATGGAGTGTGGGGAGGAAATGGCAGATGATAGAGCAGAGAAAACAGATTGAAGGCAAATAATGAAGGGTCTCACATTGTAAATCATGCTTAGGGATTTGAATGCCTCTTGTAGGCAGTGGAGAGCTACAAATCGTTTTTTAAGTAAGAAACGGCATGATTAAATCTGTGTTTTAGGAAAAGAAAGCTGATGACAAGTGGAAGATGGATTAGAGGCAAGAGTAGAAACAGGGAGATCAGATGGGAGGCTATTACTACAATCCTAAAGGGGGATTAAAGAACCAGAACCACGAGGTAGTGAATATGGGGAAGACGGGATGTCTATTAAAGATGTTTCAGAGAAAGGAGAAAGACTCAGCAGCTTTGATGACCAACTAAGTATGAGCTGTGAGGGTGATAAAGGTCGTGCAGGAGAATCGGGTACAGTGCCAAGACTTCCACTTCAGAATCCTAGAGGAATGGTAAATGTATTAATTAGGGTGGGAAAGCAGAAAAGCAGACTGGAGAGGAACAACACATGTTTCATATGAAAGGCACCTGTGGGACATCCAGAGGGAGATGTCTGGGAGGCAATTAACAAATACATATCTGCAGCCTGAGCTGAGGGATAGTAGTGGGAACAGGAGAAAAAGAAGTGGGGGTTGAGGGGTCTGAAGGGTCTAAAGAACATGGGGCAGTGGGAGGGGGACATCTCAAGACATCCAAGTGACAGAAAATGCAGACCTTTCACGAAAAAGATGAAGAGAAAAAGCTAACAAATGGCAGGATCTTGAGGGGCTAAGGAAAGTTGCGGCACTGAATAGCAGCGACTGTCCCTGGGGATGGAAGAGGGGAGGGGAAGAATCACTGGCAAGCATGGATTACAAATTGAGAAAATATAAATACCCATATATTTTGCTACATTCTTTCCTACAGAAGAGTTATCACTGAGCTCTTCCCTATGGTTCCTCCCAATCTAGAGGGGCCCTGAGTGGAGGCCACTTGAGTAATGGCATCTATGTCCATATAAACACACTTGCTTCAAATCCCTTTTCTGCCACCTGCTGCAGAAAAGGTGTATATCACCAACTCCCACACTCAGGGCACATGTTTGAAATACACTTATAGTTAATTTACTGTATCTTCCAAACAGATTGTCTCCATATGTTTTCAGTTACTAAAAAGAAGGTTTTTAAAAAATAACCCCAAAGTAGGCGAAAATTTCATAAACAGAACACACACAAAAAAATAGCCATTTTTAAGGCAAAAACTGATCACTAGACTTCCAAGTTATCAAAAGATTCCATTAAGACAGTGAAAAGGCAAACCAGACTGGGAGAAAATATTTATAACATATATATCTGACAAAAGACTCATATGCAGGATATCAAAGAACTTTTACAACAAAAAAACAACAAACCAAAAAACAACCCAACTCAAAAATGGGCAAAAGATTTGAAAAGGCACTTCACAAAAGGATATATCCCAATGTCATTAAGTATATGAAATAGTACTCAACATCATTACTCACCAGGAAATATAAATTAAAACCACAAGGACCACCTCACATCCATCAGGATGGCTACTATCAAGAAACAGAAAATAAAAAGTGCTGGCGAGGATGTGGAGAAACTGAAACCCTTGTACACTGCTGATGGGAATGTAAAATGGCTTGTGCCTGTGTTCCCAGCTACTCAGAAGACTGAGGCAGAAGAATCACTTGAGGCTAGGCATTTGAGATCAGCCTGGGCAATACAGCAAGAAACAAAAAAAATTTTAATTGGCTAGGCATAGTGTCACATGCTTATAGTCCTAGCTACTTGGGAGGCTGAGGAAGGAGGATCACTTGAGGCCAGGAGTTTGAGGCTACAGTGAGCTATGATCATACCGCTACACTCCAGCTAGGGCAACAGAGTGGAACCCTATCTTTATGTATTTATTTATTTGTTTGTTTATTTATTTATTTATTTATTTTTCTGAGACAGAGTCTGGCTCTATCACCCAGGCTGGAGTGCAGTGGCAGGATCTCGGCTCACTGCAACCTCCGCCTCCCGGATTCAAGTCATTCTCCTGCCTCAGCCACTCCACTAGCTGGGATTACAGGTGCCCACTACCACGCCTGACTAATTGTTCTATTTTTAGTAGAGATGGGGTTGCACCGTGTTGGTCAGGCTGGTCTCGAACTCCTGACCTCAGGTGATCCGCCCTCCTCAACCTCCCAAAGTGCTGGGATTACAGGTGTGAGCCACGTGCCCAGCCGACCCTATCTTTAAAAACTTTTTAAATAAAAATAAAAATAGAATTACCATATGATCCAGCAATTCCACTTCTGGGTATATGCCCAAAAGAACTGAAAGCAAGGACTTGAAGAGGTTATCTGTACATTCATGGTTCAGAGCAGCATTATTCGCAAATAGCCAAAAGGTGAAAACCCAAGTATCCATTGACAGATGAATGGATTAACAAAATGTGGCATATACATACAATAGAATATTATTTATCCTTGAAACTGAAATTCTAATGCATGCTACAACATGGCTAAACATTGAGGACATTATCTAAGTTTAAATAAGACAGTCACAAAAGGCAAACACTGCATGATCTAGCTTACATGAAGTATACAGTCAAATCCATGGACACAGAAGGTAGAATGGTGGTTGCCAGTGGCTAAGGAAGTGGGAATTGGGTAATTACTGTTTAATGGGTACAGTTTCAGTTTTGCAAAATGAAGAGTCCTGGAGATGAGTGGTGGTAAGGGTTAGACAACAAGTCGAATGTACTTAATGCTACTAACTGTACACTCAAAAATGGTTGGCCAGGCGCAGTGGCTCACACCTGTGATCCCAGCACTTTGGTGGGCTGAGGCAGGTGAATCACCTGAGGTCAGAGTTCAGCACCAGCCTGGTCAACATGGTGAGACTCTAATTATTTGTAAAAATACAAAAAATTAGCCAGGCATGGTGGTGCCCGCCTATAGTTCCAGCTACTCGGGAGGCTGAGGCAGGAGAACTGCTTGAACCCAGGAGGCAGAGGCTGCAGTGAGCCGAGATCACACCACTGCACTCCAGTACTGTCTAAAAAAAAAAAAAAAAAAAAAAAAAAAAAAAAAAAAAAAAAAGGTTAAGATAGTAAATTCTAAATATACATAATTTCCCACAATTACAATAAAATACGTTTTTAAAAACCAGCCTGACCAACATGGAGAAACCCCATCTTTACTAAAAATACAAAATTAGCCAGGCATGGTGGCGCATGCCTGTAATCCCAGCAACTAGGAAGGCTGAGGCAGGAGAATCACTTGAACCCGGGAGGCGGAGGTTGCAGTGAGCCAAGATCACACCAACACACTCCAGCCTGGGCAACAAAAGCAAAACTCCATCTCAAAAAACAAAAAAAAAAAAAAAAAGAAAAGAAAACCCACAAAGATACCACTGTACACCCAGCAAAGTAGCTAAAATTTAAAAGACAGATAAAACCAAGTGTTCATTAAAATGTAGAGCCACTAACTGGAACACTCATACACTACTGGGGACATTTCAGTTGGTACAATCCCTTTGGGAAACTGTTTGGCAATATCTACTAAAGCTAAATATATGCCTACCCTATGACCCTACAATTCCACTCCTAAGTTTCTGTTCAGAGAAATGATTGGGCACGTGCACCAAAAGACATAAGCAAGAGTGTTCATGGCTGCTTTATTCGTATTAGCCTCAAATTGAAAACAATCCAAAGAGTCAACAGGAAAATGGAGAAACAAACTGTGGTGTATGCATACAATGGAATGATTCTCAGCAAGAGATTAGAACTACTGATATGGACAACCTTGTGGATGAATCTCATAGACTTTATGTTATGTCTATGACATTCTAGTACCTGTCTATATGTGTGAATGAAAGACACACACAAGAGTTCCCATTATATGATACTATTGATATGGAACTTACAAGACAAAACTAGTGGATGGAGTTTTTTAAAAATCACAATGTGGTTACCTTCATGTTGGAGGTAAGATGAACTCTGAACAGAAGGGGCAAGAGGAAATCTTCTGGAGTGCTGGAAATCTACATCTTGACTCAGGTGATGGTCACATGGTATACACGCATGCAAAGTTTCACTGAGTAGTACAATTTATTTATTTATTTATTTATTTTTCTTTTTGGAGACAGGGTCTCATTCTGTCACCCCGGTGGGAGTGCAGTGGCACAACCTCGGCTCACTGCAACCTCCACCTCCTGGGTTCAAGTGATTCTCGTTGAACAGTACACTTTAGACCAGTACCTTTTATACACTTTATTATGTATGTTATACATCAAAAGTCAAATATCTCTAAAGCACCTAATGGCTCTACAACAAATATACTGTAATTCCAAAAAACAAATAAAATATCAACCTTGCTGTTTTCCTTTTTGACTGAGGAGACTCCATTCCTGTTAGATATGTTGAGGGATAATTAGTTACATCCCAATTTCCTGAGTCGGATAATGAATCTAAGTCTCAGGCAGTGCAAACTTACATGTTCCTAAATGTTCGAGAGCTTTCCTGAAGCCACTCCTTATCCATGGAGGCTTTAAAGTGAGAACCCTTCAGTATTTAGTGTAATCTACACTTTCTGAGTCTGAGCTCCCTGTTTGCTTTCTACTGGTAAGTGCTCAATTTCTTTTTTTCTTTTCTTTTCTTTTTTTTTTTCTTAAGAAGGGATCTCACTGTCACACCCAGGCTGGAGTGCAGTGGCATGATCGTGACTCACCACAGCCTTGACCTCCCAGGCTCGAGGGATGCTCCCACCTCAGCCTCCCGACTGGGTGGGACTAAAGGTACACATAGCTACAGGCACACATCACCACGCCTGGCTACTTTTTGTAATTTTTTTAGAGACAGGGTGTTGCCATGTTGTCTAGGTTGGTCTTGAACTCCTGAGCTCAAGCAGTCCTCCCATCGCAGTCTCCCAAAGTGCTGGGATTCCAGGCTTGAGCCACCGCACCCAGTTTCAATTATTTTTTAAGCTTCAATAACAGCATCCAAGTTTATTTAACACCTTCATTAGCTGGGGCGAAACAAATCCCTCCTCAGCTGTAAAGGCAGAATGTCGAGGTAACACCACATTCCAGCATTGTGATAATTGTGCACCCCATCCCACCCCTTGCATCCCCACAAAAAGAAAGCTTCATTCTCTTGAGCAGCCATTTTGATGCCTGACCCTTAACACAGCCAACACAATAACTTTAGCATCCATGTGAAAGTACCAATAGCGGTGGCAGGTGGTGGCTCACGCCTGTAATCCCAGCACTTTGGGAGACCGAGGCGGGAGGATCACCTGAGGTCAGGAGTTGGAGACCAGCCTCACCAACACGGTGAAACCCCATCTCTACAAAAAATACAAAAATTAGCCAGGTGTGGTGGCGGGTGCCTGTAATCCCAGCCACTCAGGAGGCTGAGGCAGGGGAATCGCTTGAACCCGGGAGGCGAAGGTTGCAGTGAGCTGAGATCATGCCACTGCACTCCAGCCTGGGCGACAGAGCGAGACTCCTTCTCAAAAAAAAAAAAAAAAAAAAAAAAACTACCAATAGCTATGACCTACCATTCCCAGGAAAGAAAGTAAAAGCCCACAAAGGTAAACATTTTCTTCCCTTTGGCATCTTCTGCCCTTCATTATAAAGAGTTGCTCAGTTGTTGAAAAAGGACCTTAATATGCAAAACTTTGCATTTTAATGAGAATCAAAGGCAAATTCTTTTGAACTTTGTCACAATGAATAACATTACAAACATGTCTCTCATCAGCACACAACTCGTCCTTATTTTAGTCAGACAAATTAGTGGGCCTGTAAAAACAGCAAGGTAGTAGGAGAAAAATCATCAGAAGGTTAATAACAGAAGGGCTTGGTTTAAAAGAAGCCTCCTAATGCATCTGTATTCTGATCGGTGTTACGTCAATTCAACAGTGGGACGCAATTTTATTAAAAGCTGATACTTGGCTGGATGTAGTGGCTCACACCTGTAGTCCTAATACAGTGGGAGGCCAAGGCAGGCAGATCACTTGAGCCCAGGAGTTAAAAACCAGGACAATATGGCAAAACCCTGTCTCTACAAAAAATACAAAAACAACCCCGGTGTGCTAGTGCACACCTGTAGTCCCAGCTACTCAGGAGGCTGAGGTGGGAGGATCACTTGAGCCCAGGAGATGGAGGTCGTAGTGAGCTGAGATCCTGCCACTGGCCCCCACCTGGGTGACAAGGCCAAATCCTGTCTCAAAAAAAAATTTTTTTAAGTTGATACTGCTATTGGTTCATGCAGGTGACTCTGTTAACATTATCTCAAATGAAATTATTCAGAACAACTGGCAGTTTTATATAGTTTCAGGAAAAGTGTTTTGAAAAGCAAATATCAAACAACTGGTTAAATGCAAAGCCACATGGTCACAATGGAAAAACAACTCTTTTAGAACAGTAAAAAGTCATGTAATATAATGATATGCAGAATTTTTATTTAAATACATTGTCAGAAATAGATTAGACCCGGTTTCTCCTCGGAGGTTACCTCAAAATACATTTCACTTCATAGAAGTTTATATAAGTGTCAAAATATTGAACATAAGAGCAAACGGGTTAGTACTACTGGAATGCAATAATTATAAAGCTGGATAGGTGGATTAATTGTCCTACATACCTGTGGTTTTTCAGATTCCTGTGCTTGCTTACTCATGTACATTTGACTCTTTCAGAAACCACTTCTAGAAGCTCCCGGTTTGGCTTCTACACTGCCACCTGTAGACATAAAAGAGAAATAAATCATGTATTATTCGTCCACAATGCATCTTTTCTAGGCATCTAACGGGGATATCTGGGGAAAAAGTGGCAAAATATTTGCTCCAAAAGACAAAAATGTTCTTTCTCCTCTGTGTGGAAAATTCCTAAGGCGTCCTTCTCCCCAATGGTATGATAAATTATTTGATTAGAAATTGAAACATGCGTAAGTCTCAGATCATCAACTATACACCACTCTCAGCTGATCATTAAAGAGATGGAGTCGCAGAACTCAACTTAACAGTCATTTCAAGACCTGTCGTTTAAAATTAGAAGAAAACTTCACCGCTTTGTTCATCTGGTATTTCAGAATTCTGTAAATTGACACAAAGAAAGATCAGCGGCGGGGGGAAGAGGGAGGGATTGCATTGGGAGTTATACCTGATATAAATGACGAATTGATGGGTGCTGACGAGTTGATGGGTGCAGCACACCAACATGGCACAAGTATACATATGTAACAAACCTGCACGTTGTGCACATGTACCCTAGAACTTAAAGTATAATAATAAAAAAAAAAAGAAAGAAAGATCGGGGCGATTCAGGCTAAGGTTACTTTACCACAAGGTTGTAAGATGTCTATTTAAAATAACACTAATTCTAACCTGAACTACAGTTTTGTCCAATCCAAACAGGAGTTTGGTGGGGTATTTTCATCAAAATGCCCTATCCTTGATTTGAATATGAATGACTGCGGAAGGGTCTTTCGGAAACCCCACGGATTTTAATACAGGTAAGTCCTTTTTCCAAAAAAAAAAAAGTCAGGAAATGAACAAACAGGAATAAAAATTCATGAACAACTATCAGCAAGTCCAAGCAGCCATGAGACGCGTGTGTGTGTGTGTGTGTGTGTGTGTGTGTGAGAGAGAGAGAGAGAGAGAGAGAGACAGAGACAGACACAGAGAGACAGAGACAGAGAGAGAAATAGAGAGACAGAGAGAGACCGACCGACAGACACACACTGAGATTCTGGAGTTAATTGCGAATAACCGCGCCGCGAACCTTTTTTACCTCCTCCAAGTCCCACAGTCTACCTAGGACAAGTAAGTCTCGCTCCAGCACCCTAAACCAAAGACACAAGCACCACCACCTCCACCCCCACTACCTAGGCGAGACAGCGCCAAAAGCCACCGAGCGTGCACGCCAGCCAGGCCCGCTACCCCGCAAACCCGGGAGCTTCTTTATCCCCAGCAGAGATCCGCCCCACTTACCTGTAATTTACTTTAACGCCTCGAAAGCATGATTTGGTTTACGGAATTGCAGCAAATACAAGAAAATCAAGTCTCCTTGAGACACTCTCCTCTTCCTCCCTAGGACGGACATTCACACGGAACACTCTCCTTTCCCTCTCAACCCGGAACACGCGCTGGACTATCCCAAGAGGGTCTTTGGGGACCCGCCAGAGATCGACACTGCTCCCACGTGCCTCCATTAAACCCTCGTCCAAGCGTGCACAAGGCGCCAAGGGCATGTGCAGAATCAGCCCTCAGAATAAGTTCAGCAAACCCATTCCCTACCCCCTGAAAGCGCGAGGGAGAACCCTGACACAAGCGCCGGCCCCGGCAGACAATACTCAAGCAACTCCAGCCTTCCGCGCACACGCCCCGACCGGTCCAGCCACCACTCTCTCCTCCCATGGTCCCTACAGTCTTCGGGCCGGGAGCAGGGGGCGTCCTGATGGTTGCTGGGTGTGGACTGTGAAAAGAAGGGCAACCTGCACACACCACCGATACTGCGGGGCGGGTAGGAGATCGCAGTTCTCCAAAGCCCCACCGGTGCTCAGCTCCTCAGAAGGGGTGGGGTGGGGACAGTGGAACCGAGGTAGCGAACCCTAAGGGAGGCAGCTTTTCTGCACCTCTTCCCCACCTACCACAGCGTGCGCGCATAAGCGCGCGCACCACGGGGCCGTGCACCTTCCTTCTGCCCCTGGACCTACCCAGCCCTTGCGCCCAAGCGCAGTGGCCTGGAAGAGCGGGCATCCGGCCCGCGGTGGCCGGGGGAGCGGACAGAGCGCCGTGCTCTGGGGTGCCCACCTGCGCTCAGGGTCGTCGCTGCTGCCGGTGCGCCCGCCGCTGTTGCAGTCTCCAGCTGCAGGAGGAGGAGGCGCGGTGGCTGAGCCCCTGGACTCCACGCGCGTACTCGCGCCCCGGAGCGGCGGTCCTCATTTCCCTTCGTCCCGGCTGGCGAGCCACCCACCTAGCCCGCAGGTTCTGCCAGTCCCGCGGCCCGCCAGAGCCCAAGCTATCCACTCCGCCCCTTTCCCGCCGCCCCGCGCTGCGCTGCGCTCCGCCCCCTACCCGCCCATCCCAGCCGGGGCCCAGCCGGGGGCTGCGGGCGCTGCGCTTCGTGCCGCAGATTTCGGGTTCTTGGGTCTGTGGCGGTAGAAAGGAGATGCGGGGCACCAGGGGTGCGGCCCTGGGGTCCGCCCCCAACCGCGCTCTCCCAACTGGTTCCCCACTCCTGGGGCCCGTGGCAACCGCCCGCAGCTAAGGGTGTGGGCACCGTGCACTCTGCCCCCGCTCTTCCGGCGTCTCCCCGCGTGGCACCTTCCATGGCCTAGAGGGTGCCGCGTGTCTTAGGGGGAGGGGGTTGGTGAAGCAAGGTGGAGTGAGCCTGAGAGTGGAGGCGAAGAAATTACCATGTGAATTGCCAGGGGCTGCAAGTTGCTGCCTGTGCCCCCTGTTTCTGTTACATTAACTACCTGGATGTGCTGCTTTCCGTGCTACAACCGCAGTAATATTCAGAAGCTTGAATATGAGATTTCCAAGTTAATTGGTTGTGGGGTGGTTGGGTTTTTTTTGTTTTTTTTTTAATGTAACGATTGCAGAAGACAACAGATTCACTCTTTTTAAAAAGTTACTTTACATATATGTACAATATAATTTCTAATTTAAAAATTAGCAAAATATAAATAACAACAGCTGTGTTTTACAGAAACAAATCCAGTGTGTATGTGTTATTTAAACCCACCGAAATTATATTAATTGGTCAAATTTAAAGTGTATTTTAGGTAGTTCTTAAAACGGACTCAGAATTTAGGGATTAGGAACCCCTGAGTTTTAATTTGGCTTTTTGTCATAGTTCTAAAATGTCAATTTCATGGAAATTACTAAATGGGGTTGTTTAGAAAAAATGGATTCTTTTTCTTCCAGGTTGGCAGCATTTTTAGATCTGGCAAAGGACAGTTTTTTTTTTTTTTTAAGCCAAGAAGTAATAAAATTCTCATTCATTTTCTGATGATGGAATATCTGGTCTGGTAGCTTTTTCTTTAAGTGTTTCTCTCTTTGAGGCAAACTTCCTTTCTGTTTCTTCTTACACGTTTTTCTTCCAAAATTTCTCCTAAATATAGGCAAAGTTATGGAAGCTGTGATTTTTGAGCCTTTGTTTTCTTAAAGGAGACGGAAAATTAATTATAATTCATTATCAATATCCATCCCACGCTCATGATACTACATTTCACATTGATTAACCCTGTTTTTCAACTCGGCTTTTAGTAATTTCACCTAACACTTGAGAACCAAGAATTTTTTTAAGTTTCATCCTTATAAGAATGAAATGCACACTTTAATTAACATTTTGAACCAAAATTAAATTCATTAAATTCACTAATGGAAAGTACGTTAGTACAGTATGTGCTGCTGGGTAAATGAGGACAATGTGGATGATAAACAGTTCTGAAGAAAAGACTCTGAAGCAAAGAAAACAGTCCTTAGAAAAACTGATGATCCCCTTTTCAAGGGAAGGATGACAAATGCCAGTAATTATGCAAAGAATGACTCCTGCCTCTCTTCTCTTTGCTTTGGTTTTGTGGCTAGGCCTGCATTTATCTCTCTTGATCATCATAATAAAAGTAAAGTAATTCAGCATTCCGGTGACACCGCTTAGTAAATTAGCAATTTGAAAATGCTTTTATTACCTAATTAATCCAAGCAAATGCCTTCGATAAATCCAGTTTTACTCTTAACATTTTTTGTGCCTCCAGAGAAACACTTGCATGAAATAAAAACAGCTAAGGCAAGCTCTAAAACAATTGCTAGCCAGATTCTTTGGATGTATGTGTGTAGCAATAGAGTTGATATTAAGTGACCTTTGGGTCTTAAATTATATATCAAATACTGGTTCTGAGTTGCTCGTTGGCGTCTTATTGAGTGAGTTCCTGTGTGTTTGCTTTGCCGTTTATTCCCCAGAGGCATGCTTCATTTCTTCCTTTCTGCCTTACTGAATCTACCTTAGTCTAAATTATGTTCATTGAACTCTCACCAAAAAATCAGACCCTAATCCATAGCCCACTTGACAATCATCTTTGTCCTTCAAGTTTAGTCTCTTTTGAGGTCTTTGGTAAGAATCCAGCATGATTAAACATCCAAAATTGGAAAGAGTACTTCATTAGGCATGGTTCTAACTAAGAGATAACAACCAGGTTTCTCAAAACAAAAGGGTGTGCCATTTGAATAAAAAGAAGAAAGAAACAAAAACAGCAAATCCATTTTGTTCAGGTCAAAACTAAGCCAACAAAATCACAATTGAAATCCTTTCTAAGCCTGAATTGTGCTACGAGATATGTAAAAAGTACAATTAAAATAATTTATCTATTTTTTTTCACCACTACAAATCCTTTGCTCCACTGACCAAACACCATTATGCTTCACATTTCCCTTTTAGTTCCCGTGCTATTGAGTTTTTTTCACTGATCTTTAAATAAGAAAGTGCGCTGGACACTCCCATTATCCCCAAGGAATTCTGTGTCACCCTCCATTTAGTTTCAAAAGTTCTCTTGAAATGTCTGTGACATTGATGAGGACAGATCTGAACATCCCATGTAGACCTGTGATGTGGAAAGGGAGCTCCATGACTAGTCTACATTCAAGACAGTGGGATTAAAACAAAACATGAGTTTTGTTCTAACAGTTTAATCCGATTGGCATCTCCCATTCTGATCCTCACTCCAGCGAAAGGTTTTATAATGTGTGTTTTTCCCTCTTGAGGAATTTTCTTTTGATAATTATTTTAATAATTTTTTGTTCATTGACTCTTTGAGTTGTTAGCCTGAACATAATGCACAGTCTTCTCTCTTTTCTTTCCTGTGATAACTGAGAATTGATTTAAGGGGAAAAGGAACACAATGAGACAACTCTTTTGCCAGTTTCTTCTTCTGGCTCTAAGAAAAGCATGAATTAGCTTGCTTTACTTTGGTTGATTGGATTGAGCAGCATCATTGATTCAAATTTGCAGAATGTCAATTACTTTAATCGATCTCCTTGGGTTAGGGAAATACATCACTAGTTATCTCACAAGACAATGAAGATACAGACAGTACTACCATATAATGCTCAGATTGAAGTGTTGATGATCTAAGTTACTTAAAAATATGTGTGTGTATATGTGGGTGTGTATATGTATAATTCAAAGCTAAATATAAACCTGATTACTTGTAATAGAATCTTCAGTTACAAAACCTTTGATAAGCTCTCTCATGTTTTTGGAGTATGTAATAAACTGAAGAATACCTCACTACCTTACTGATAGGAAAGTACTTTTTTCTGATCCAGATCGCCACATAAATTTCCAACATCAACTATTTAACCCTATCATCTCATGGTTAAAAAAAGAAAAAAGAAGATGATGATGAAAGAAAAGAAGAAAGAGAATGAAAGAAAAAGCAGGAAAGAAGAGAGAGAGAGAGAAAGAAAGTGGGGGAGGACAGAGGGAGGAAGAAAAAGATAAAAAGGAACAGAGTCATGACTGTGGCCAAGCGCCCTAGCTCACGCCTGTACTTCCAGCACTTTGGGAGGCCAAGGTGGGTGGATCACTTGAGCTCAGGAGTTCAAGATCAGCCTGGGCAACATGGCGAAACCCCATACCAACAAAAAAAAGTACAAAAAGCCAGGCGAGGCTGAGGCAGGAGAATCACATAAACCCGGGAGGCGGAGTTTTCAGTGAGCAGAGATTGAGCCACTGCACTCCAGCCTGGGTGACAGAGTGAGATCGCCTCAAAAAACAGAGTAAAGACAGTATGATAGGGTGAATACGTGTGTGACTGGTTAGCACAACTGATAAGCACATCGGGTTAGTAAGATAATGGTTTTCTCCCCCTGTGGACCATTTTGCTTTGTTTTACTTCATGGCTATCAATCAAAGCCCTATTCCTAGACATGAACAAATGTATTCCTAGTCACCAAATATCATGGCTGGAATTATGTCCCCCCCCAAAATATGTCGAAGTTCTACACCTGTGACCTGTGAATGTGACCTTATTTGGAAAGAGGGTCACTGCAGATATAATTAGGATGTAAATTAAGATTAGGTCATACTGGAATAGAGTGAGCCCTTAATCCAATATGGCTGGTATCCTTACAAGAAAATGACACACACACACACACACACACACACACACACACACGCACACACACAGAGAACTGGTCATGTAAAAATGAAGGCAGAGATTGGAATTATGCTGCTACAAGCAAGGAACAGCTGAGAGTACCAGAAGCTGGAAGAGACAAGAAATGGTTCTCCCCTAGAGGAACTGGAGGGGGCATGGACCTGCCAACACTTCGATTTTGGACTTCTGGCCTCCAGAACTGGAAAACAATACATATCGTTTGTCTTCAACCATCCAGTTTGTGGGACTTTGTAGCCCTGGAAACCAATACACCAGGAATTCATCACCAACTTTTAGTGATGACAGCCCATCATTTTGTGTAGCCAGCCCAGAGTAAATGTTCAAGTGTAAAGTGTTTAAGAATGGTAGGCAGGGCTGGGCGTGGTGGCTCACGCCTGTAATCCCAGCACTTTGGGAGGCGGAGGCAGGTGGATCACTTGAGGTCAGGAGTTTGAGACCACCCTGGCCAACATGGTGAAACCCCATCTCTACTAAAAATACAAAATTAACTGGGTGTGGTGGCATGCACCTGTAATCCCAGTTACTCACAAGGCTGAGGCAGGAGAATCACTTGAACCCGGAAGAAGGAGGTTGCAGTGAGCCAAGATCATGCCACTGCACTCCAGCCTAGGCAACAGGGTGAGACTCAATCTCAAATAAAATAAAATAAAATAAAATAAAACAAAACAAAATAAAATGATAGGCAGAGACATTTTTGTACATGATGGACAACAGCAGGGTAGAATCATCCAGGAATTAGAAAGAATCTTGAGAATTTACCTAATCCAATACATGGCTCCTCCAAAATATGACTCTGCTACAATTTAGAATCAGAGGGTAGCCGGGCACGGTGGCTCAAGCCTGTAATCCCAGCACTTTGGGAGGCCGAGACGGGCGAATCACGAGGTCAGGAGATCGAGACCATCCTGGCTAACATGGTGAAACCCCGTCTCTACTAAAAATACAAAAAACTAGCCGGGCGAGGTGGCGGGCGCCTGTAGTCCCAGCTACTCAGGAGGCTGAGGCAGGAGAATGGCGTGAACCCGGGAGGCGGAGCTTGCAGTGAGCCGAGATTGCGCCACTGCACACCAGTCTGGGCGACAGAGCGAGACTCCGCCTCAAAAAAAAAAAAAAAAAAAAAAAAAGAATCAGAGGGTAACAGAATCTTTTTTTTTTTTTTTTTTAACAGAGTCTTGCTCTGTCACCCAGGCTGGAGTGTAGTGGCACCATCTTGGCTCACTGCAACCTTCTTCTCCAAGGTTCAAGTGATTCCCCTGCCTCAGCCTCACAAGTTGCTGGGATTACAGGCGTCCACCACCACATCCAGCTAATTTTTGTATTTTTAGGAGAGACGGGGGTTTCACCATGTTAGCCAGGCTGGTCTCGAACTCCTGACCTCAAGTGATCCACCCACCTCAGCCTCCCAAAGTGCTGAGATTTACAGGTGTGAGGCACCATGCTCAGCCAGGTAACAGAAATCTTAACATGCTAAAAGAATTTTGGAGATTTTTCTCTTTTTTGAGATTATGTGATACCTAGGTGGTATGACTTTAAAAAATGCAGGATGGGGTCCTCTGCACATATTGTGCCCCTCAATACTCAATCATGCTCCATTGATTCAATTTCACCTCTAGTTCTTGGCTTGTAATAGCTTCCTCCCTTTAAGTCTTGAAAGCTTTTGGTCTTCAATAGTCCCAAATTAAAATATAAATGAGTCTGGAAGATTTCCCAGCCTGAACTCAAACCATTTCTCAACTTGACTGCTTATCAGTACATGGTTGTATTCCTCTATTGTCTAGTACAGTGGCCCCCAACCCTTTTGGCACCGGGGACGGGTTCTGTGGAAGACAGTTTTTCCACGGACTCAGGGGTAGTGGTGGGGGAATGATTTCGCAATGAAGCTGTTCCACCTCAGATCACCAGGCATTAGTTAGATTATCATAAGGGGCGCACAACCTAGATCCCTCCCATGCACAGTTCACAATAGGGTTCACGCTCCTATGATAATCTAATGCAACTGCTGATCTGACAGGAGGCAGAGTTCAGGCGGTAATGCTCGCTTGCCCAAAGCTCGCCTCCTGCCGCGCAGCCTCCGAGGACTGGTACCAGTCTGCAGCCCAGGGGTTGGGGAGCCCCCTGGTCTAGAAAAACGCTGAGCTCATAGAGTATCCTCCATAAATATCTGCCAAGTTAACAGAGAAGAAGAGTTTAGCATGAACTCAGAGAAGCAGAGGTTAGCATGAATTAGATGCAGGATTGGGTATGATAGTGTCTCAGTCCATTCACCCTGCTATAACAAAATACCTGAAATTGGGTAATGTGTAAAAACAGAAATTTATTTCTAACAGTTTTGGAGGCTGGGAAGTCCAAGATCAAGGTGCTGGCAGATTTGGTGCCTAGTGAGGGCCTTTCCTTATACAGGGCATTCTTGCTGTGTCCTCACATGGCGGAAGGCAGAAGGGCAAAAGGACCTCACTAGTTCCCTCTAGCCCTTTTACTGTAAGTGCCAATCCATCCATGGGAGCAGAGTCCTGATGGCCTGATCACCTCTTAATACTGTTGCATTGAAGATTAAGTTTCAACATGAATTTTGAAAGGCACAAACATTCAAACTATAGCATGTGGGTAGAGGAGAAATGAAGAAGAGGAAGAAAAGGAGATCCCAAGACACATTTACTCTCAGAGCTTTATATGGAATTCTACATAAAGTCCCACCTGACTCTGATTGTAACATGGACTGTGACATAGGGGTAAAAAGTCATCTGGGAGCTTTATTCACTTTACTCCTCCCAGTCTAGTAATCAATTATGGTCCTAAGGGGTGAAGGAGTGGTGCAGTGGGGGCAGGAAGGAGCTTTCCTCCTCTCTAAAAACCTCCACCAACTCTCACTCCCTCTCCAGCCATCCACCTAAAATACACAAGCTGAATAAATATAATGCATTTGGTATACAAATACAACTTTGAGCAAGTTGTAACCAGCACGTCTCTCCATCTCAGCTTCTACTTCCAAATTCTAATCAGAGGCAGCCCCTATGCCCTTCCTCAATAGACATGCTGGAGCTGCCACTGCTAGTGGGAACTCATTTTCAAATGTATGCCTGGGACAGATCCCAATGTAAACCCACCAACATCAGAAATCCGCCCCCTGTGTTTATTATTCATAAAAAAGAAGCAAATACTTTTGAGAGAAGACTGCATCACTCGAAGATGAATAGAGTGGTTCTTCAGTCAGAAGTGCCAGGAGAAATCAATAGGAAAGTGTCAATCCTCTGAAGAAAGGAGAGCTGGAGTACTTCTCCATATGTCTATTGTTAGATCTTGATATCTAGACTCTAAAAACTTTTGAAAATGTTTGAAACAGGAGCTTCACTGGATTTATTCTCTCATGAATATGTGCAGAAGTATTCCAGCTATAGCTGACAAATTGAATCATAGTGTTACAATGTAATGAAAATAAAGTTTACATTCAATTTTTTTTTAATGGGCCCATTGCTGGGTGTGGTGGCTCAAGCCTGTAATCCCAGCACTTTGGGAGGCTGAGGCGGGTGGGTCACTGGAGGTCAGGAGTTCGAGACCAGCCTGGGCAACATGGTGAAATCCTATCTCTACTGAAAATACATAAATTAGCCGGACATGGTGTTGCACATCTGTAATCCCAGCTACTTGGGAGGCTGAGGCAGGAGAACAGATTGAACCCAGGAGGCAGAGGTTGCAGTGAGCCTAGATCGTGCCCCTGCATTCCAGCCTGAGCAATACAGTGAGACTCCACCTCAATAAATAAATAAATAGTAAATAATAAATGGGCCCGTGAAGAAAAGTCAACAATTCAAAATGTTAGTGGTCTAGTCATGGTATTTTTGTTATATCCTCAGTAAAGTATCACTCTTCTTTGTAATGCACATGAAGTCTATCAACCACTAAACCTACTTCATGGAATAAATATGGCATCTGACTCCATCTCTGGAGATGCTCCCTAGCAGTTGAGTCACAGGGCACCAAACTTTCTCTGGCCCCCTGAGGTAGTGGTAGCCAATCCCAGCCAAAAATGAGAACAAAACTTCCCCAGAATCCAAGACCAGAGTTATTATTTAGATATTGCCTGAACTGCAACCCCCAACCCCCACCAACCTCAAAGTTCCAACTGCTCCATTTACTGTTTTATATTTCTCTGAAGCATCTATTCCTATCAAATATTCTTTGTATCTTTTTCATTTTTATTATCCACCTCTCCCCACGAGAATATGCATTTCCTGAGAGCAGGGATTTTTGGCTATTTTGCTTAGGCTATGGCCCCAGCACCTAGGATAGCGTCTGGAATGTTGTAGGTGGTTGATAAATATTTGTTGAGTGATTTATGCACACATTATAATTTCACATATTACATGAATAGGACTGAAGAATGTTCTAAGTATTTGCCTATTTATTGATAGGAAGGCCAGGCATGGTGACTCATGCCTGTAATCCCAGCACATTGGGAGGCCGAGGTGGGAGCATGGCTTGAGGCCAGGAGTTTGAGACCAGCCTAGGAAACATGGCAAGACTTCATCTCTACAAAAAAACAAAGAAATAACAATCTTGATAGGAAAGCCAATTCATATTTTGACTAATTTTATTTTATTGAAGCAAAGAATTGTTACTAATGAGAGATAGTGTACAATGTAACCAAAAAGATTTATGATGAACATCTTGTGTGCTTTTTGTCATCATCTCAATTTTTATTTGCGAATATGTTAACAGATCCACCTGACAATTTCAGAATCATAGGATTTGTCTACTCAAGACCTTCCTTTTGCATAATTTGAGCTCTTCCCCTTGTTTTTTGTGTAATAACTCAAGTGTTCCAATGACAGAGATGAGGATGGGAGTCTTTGACTCAAAGAAACCCAGATTCAGCCAAGGCCATCTCCAGAGAGAGAGAACAACAAGAAAAGTCATCTTGGACTGAGTTTTCTATCTACTATTCTCTCTAGCCTCTGTCCTGCAAGTCTCATTCACTCCTTTTAGTTTCTAGGGGTCAGAGACTTCTACTAGTAGATGGCTCACTTTGGTTCCAGACAAATGACTCATTGCCTTGGCATCTCACAGTTTCAAGTCCTCACTGGACACCCAGCTGAAAGGACAACCTAAAAGTGGCTTCCCCTTTCTCACCTATGCGGGGCACACAAAGTAAACCAACCCCTCAGCCTGTTTATTTGAAGAACAGTGGACCAGGAAAGAGGCAGTGTCCATCTCTGTTTCTCTAACCCAGGGTCCTAGGGCTGGATGTTGCAGATGTGGTGGCAGACACTTCCCTCAGCAAGGCTCACACTGCTTGTCTCCATTGAGACAGGGCAAGTGGGCGGGACCAGAAGATCTTCTGGGAAGGCGGAGCCCAGCAGCTCTGGGCAGGGTAGCAGCTAGTCTTTTTACAGGCTCCAGGTTCACTCATCAGCAGAGGGTGCCTGCTGTTTACTGGCAAGCTTATCCAAGGCTTCTTTATTAATGCACTTAATTCAGTGCTTCTTAGATTGAAATCATCTGGGAAGCTTTAAAAATGTGCTAATGTCCAGACCCATTGCTTGCTACATAATTTGTGGGTCCAGGGAAAACTAAAAATATGGGCCTGCTTGTTCAAAAATTACTAAGAATTTAAGACGGCAGAGCTTTAAACCCAAAATAGAGCTCTTCTAAGTGCTGCCTGGTACAACTGCACAGGTTGCCTGCCCATGAAACCCATCCTGCCGAGACTCCGCCCCCGGAAAGTCAGATTTTATTGTTCTTGAGTAAAGTTCAGACATTGGAATTATTCTAAAGCTCCCCAAATATTTCTTATGTGTAGTTAGGATTAAGAACCTTGATTCTAGCTCAGTGAATCATGAAATACAAAAGATTCTTACAATTACAATTGACACCTGCATACAAACTTATCTCTAATTCAATAACTCAAAATCCTCACTCTGAAACATTTTCAGCTTACCCAGGGTGAAATCATCATGACAACATTCTTTAGAAAAATGTTCAACCCATACATAAGTTATAAGCTGTAGTCATGAATCACCTTTTGATTCCCCTTTTCAAAAACAAAAAGTCATGAAAATGGCATATTTTCTCATATAGAAAATTAATATAATTTGAAGTGTTATTACTCATCATCATTCACATTAAATTTGAAATAAGGCTAAACAAGAATATTGCTAAATGGAAATTTATTACCACATCAATAGAATTCACAATGACACCTTAAAAATATTCAAACGAATGTCAAACATCTTCCCCTGTGCTCTGCACTAAAGAATAAGAAGCAAATATGCACTATTCGGAGAATTTCATCTAGGAGAAAGAATCTCCAGGAAGGGTCCATGGGTAGTCTCCCACCCCAAGCCAGTCCCCCACCCCAAGCCAGTCCCACTACTGCAAGTCTCTCTGGAGAATCTTTGCACTGTCTCCCATCCCTTGGAATCCTGAGGTCTTCCTCAGAAGCAAATCTTTAAAAGTGTGCTCCTGATGCTTTTACACTGTTGATGGGAGTGTAAATTAGTTCAGCCATTGTGGAAGACAGTGTGGTGATTTCTGAAAGACCTAGAGACAGAAATACCATTTGACCCAGCAATCCCATTACTGGGTATATACTCAAAGGAATATAAATCATTCTATTATAAAGATATATGCATGCATATGTTCATTGCAGCACTATTCACAATAGCAAAGACATGGAATCAACCCAAATGTCCATCAGTAATAGACTAGATAAAGAAAACGTGATACATATAGACCATGGAATACTATGCAGTCATACAAAGGAATGAGATCTGTCCTTTGCAGGGACGTGGATGGAGCTGGAAGCCATTATCCTCAGCAAACTAACGCAGGAACAGAAAACCAAACGCTGCATGTTTTCATCTATAAGTAGAAGCTGAACAATGGGAACACATGGACACATGGGGGGAACGACACACACTGGGGCCTGTCGAGAGTGGGGGCACAGGGGTAGGGAGAGCATCAGGAAGAATAGCTAGTGGATGCTGGGCTTAATACCTAGGTGACGGGTTGATCTATGCAGCAAAGCACCGTAGCACACGTGTATCTGTGTAACAAACCTGCACATCCTGCACATGTACCCTGGAGCTTAAAACAAAAGTTTGAGGAAAAAAAAAGTGTACTCCTGCTGCCCTGGGTTATAAAGGCCATCACTGTACTTAAAAGAAAATCCGGCCGGGCGCGGTGGCTCAAGCCTGTAATCCCAGCACTTTGGGAGGCCGAGACGGGCGGATCACGAGGTCAGGAGATCGAGACCATCCTGGCTAACACGGTGAAACCCCGTCTCTACTAAAAAATACAAAAAAACTAGCCGGGCGAGGTGGCGGGCACCTGTAGTCCCAGCTACTCGGGAGGCTGAGGCAGGAGAATGGCGTCAACCCGAAAGGCGGAGCTTGCAGTGAGCTGAGATCCGGCCACTGCACTCCAGTTTGGGCGACAGAGAGAGACTCCGTCTCAAAAAAAAAAAAAAAAAAAAAAAAAAGAAAGAAAATCCAAAGCTGAAGCCCTCCCATCCTTTTCTGCAGGCCCTGCATCCCTTGTTGAGACTCCATTTCTTCCCTGTTAAGGACTTGTGCTCTCAACACAGCTGTGGAAACTACCAAGTACTACATCAGGGAAAATTTGTGACCTTTCTGCGCTCACAACTGACTCTACTTGTCTTGCATCTTTCATGAGAAAACATGATAATTCTTCATGGAGTGACTCTTCAGATACAGAAAGGGTGGTGACCCACCTTTCTGGATTACTCAGGATCAGCTAACTTTCGGCACTGAAAATCCAGCATCCTAGGATACCGCTTGTCACCTTAGAAGCAAGGTGTCATTCACAATCACTTCCAAAGCCTCCAGAAGCTAAAAATATGCATAGGAAGAAAATTTTGCTTGTTTTTCCCTGGAATTTGGTTTAACTGTGTGTTAACCGATTGCAGATGTGCTTCTGAAAGGGCTCTGTAGCAGCTGCTGCTGGTGCTCTGGCCAGACCGCCTCCGCCTCAGCCTCCGCTATTCTCCTTTATAGGTTGTGTGCACCCATCCCCCAACTTCTGCATGCTTGTCTCCTAACTGCTCACACCTGCAGCTTTCTTCAGAGAACTACCCTTGGGCTACTGGACCCACTTCACTGGACCTGCTGAGAGCTGGCAGGTTTATGTCCCTCCCCATGTCTCCCCCCGCAGCCCCCAATTCTGATCCTGGGCAGTCCATAAGCAATAACTAACAGGTAAAGAAGTGTGAAAGCTTCTTCTCCCTTGCCACAAGGGAAACAAACTCTGAGGTGTAATTTATACTTCCAAACTAAGCGTGGGATCAGCCTAAGGCTGGGACATCACCTGAACTCCCATCCTTGGCTTCTTTCCCTTCTTTGTCTTGCTTGCCCCACTCCCTTACTGGTTTCTCCTGAGGGTGCTTTTTTCATAAATAGCTTCTATCTAAATCCTCATCTCAGCCTCTGCTCTGGGGAACCTGACCCAAGACAGGCTTGATTCTTTATATATAAAAATATAACAAACACTAATAAGCAAGGTGGGTCTTTGCTTAGATGTCTGCTGGAGGAAAGGAGAGCTCTGTCTTTACAAAGTCAAGGGATGATAAATGAATAATCCATCTAGCAGTGGTTCCTTCTTCATGCTGCCAGTGGAGAATATTCCTGAAAACCCCAAGTGAACTTGGATAATTCTTTCACTCTCTTATTGCATTTACCTTCACTATAGCAATTCCTTTATGGTGTCATAGTATTTTGTGTGTCCAGTCTTGTCATCTTGGCAGATTATAAGCCACTAAAAGGTAGTAACAAAGCATTTTCTTCCTGAATCACAAGTCTTACACAAAATGGTGACTTATAGCACAAAATGCATGCTTACATAATAGATAGAAACACCATTCAAAAATGTTTAGAACTTTTGCCCGTTCTAGTAAATATCTATTAATATTTCATTGATGGCTGGATGCGGCGGCTCACGTCTCTAATCCCAGCACTTTGGGAGGCTGAGGTGGGCAGATCACCTGAGGTCAGGAGTTCGAGACCAGCCTGACCAACATGGAGAAACTGCATCTCTACTAAAAATACAAAATTAGCCAGGCATGGTGGTTTATGCCTATAATCTCAGCTACTCAGGAGGCTGAGGCAGGAGAATCGCTTGAACCCAGAAGGCGGTGGTTGTGGTGAGCTGAGATCGCACCATTGCACTCCAGTCTGGGCAACAAGAGTGAAACTCCATCTCAGAATATATACATATATATATTTCATTGACTATCAGTTGGAGTTCTGGCAACAGGAAGCAGAAGGCACACCCAAATGGAATTCTGCAGACAATTCAACAAAGAGAATATTTGCAAAGGTGAAGGCAGGGAAATGAGAACCAGCAATGGATGGTGAAGCACCTTGAAACCTGTAAGTGGGAAGCTGCTGTTCTCCTTAGGTTTGAAGGGGAAAGTAAGAGGGGGAAATCGTAGGAACCCAGTGACATCTATAGCTGTTGGAAAGAGCCACTAAGACAGGAGCCAGGACTCCTTCAGAACTCAATCACTGCCAATCTGCAACTTGGCAGTGTGGAATTCAGGACAAATAAATATTCTCATCTCTCTCCTCCTACTTTCAGATCTCTTCCCGAGATTGGCCAAACCCAATTAAAAGCCAGACAGCAAGGGAACCTAGGTGATACAATCTAAAGGAGTTCGAATCACAGTAGAGAAGGCTAGAGAATGATCTGAAAGGGCAAATGGGGAGTAATCTGAATACTAAACAACACTCTAAGTCCCACCCCATGTGATATGGTTTGGATGTTTGTCCCCTCCAAATCTCATGTTAAAATGTGATTCCCAATTTTGGAGGTGAGGCCTGTTGGGAGGTGATTGGATCATGGGGGTGGATCTCTCACGAATGATTTAGCACCATCCCTTTTGTGATAAGTGAGTTCTCTCTCAGTCAGTTCATGTGAGATCTGGTCCTGTAAAATAACATGGGACCTCCCCCTTCTCTCTCTCTTGTTCCCACTCTTGCTATGTGACATGCTGGCTCCCCATCACCTTCGACCATGATTGTAGGCTTCCTGAGGCCCTCACCAGAAGTAGATTGCCAGCACCGTGCTTATACAGCCTGCAGAACTATGAGCGAATTAGACTTCTTTTTTTTGTAAGTTACCCAGCCTCAGGTATTCTTTTACAGCAATGCAAGAATGGACTCACATACCATGTATGGCACTTGGCCACATGTAAAAGCAAACCACGGATGATAGCTCCTGTTTTAAGTCTTTATTTCTTAATACTCTATGTTTACTATTTCCATTCATTTCTGTTTCTTCTTATCTCTCTTTCTTGGGTTCCTGGCTCTGTACTTCTCCCTGCTTCTTCCTCTGACATTCATGACACCCTTTGGATTTTTCTTAGGTTCCTGAATGCTAGCTTTCTAGTAGGTTCTTGGCTTTCTGTTAATGACTCTTATTTTTGATTCTCTCCAAGGAGAAACTTCTCACTCTTGCTTTAACCTTGTGGAATCCCACCAGTCATGACCCGTTGCCTGACTAATTGAAAATCCGTTGTTCAAGGAAAAGTAACTTCTATAGCCACTAATAGACCAACATAAGACAATGACTTTGACATGGGGCATGTGCCTAAATTATAGAATTCTTAGCTTTGAGAGGGTCATTTATTAGAAAGAACTCAGCCTAAAAGTCATTTGTGTGTGTTCTGTTAGATGCATATTTGATCTATAAAACCCTTCTGCGCAGGCAGAAAATGAACATACTTTTTCCAAAGGGCAAATTAACGTGGATGCGCACTCTTTTTGTTTTCATTTTTTGTGTATATCTCCATTAGCAAGTTGAAATAGCTACAGAACTATGAGTGGTGTAGACATTGTGATGTGAATTCTTAACTCAGAGTACTGGCATATAGAAAACAAAAATTTTCTGTGATATGAAAAAAATGGGCCAGGCACGATGGCTCACGCCTGTCATCCCAACACTTTGGGAGGCCGAGGCGGGTGAATCACATGAAGCCAGGAGTTCAAGACCAGCCTGGCCAACATGGTGAAATCCCGTCTCTACTAAAAATACAAAAATTAGCCAGGCGTGGTGGCATACGTCCATAATCCCAGCTACTCAGGAGGCTGAGGCATGAGAATCTCTTGATCCTGGGAGGCAGAGGTTGCAGTGAGCTGAGATGGCACCACTGCACTCCAGCCTGGATGACAGAGCGAGACTCTGTCTCAAAAAAAAAGAAAAAGAAAAGAAAAGAAACAAAGAAAAAAAATTAGTAATGCAACCTGGCTCAGTGTGAGTTGAGACAGGAATTAGCCACCATGGTCACTCATTGGAAAGAAGATGAAGATACAGACAAAATCAGAATAGAGGTATTAACTTTAACCAGACCTGAACAAGGGTTTCAGTGCGGAGAAATTGAAGGTAAACATCAGAACTATAGCAGGTCCTTGAATAAGTTATTTTATTCAACATCGTTTCATTCAACATGATTTTATTGTAACTTTGATGAGAAAAAATATCAATTCCTGGCTGGGGCCACCGGGCCACTGTCTGTGTGGAGTCTGCATGTTCTCCCCATGTGTGCGGGAGTTTTCTTCAAGTACTCTGGTTTACTCCCACATCCCAAAGCTGTGCATATTAGGTGAATGGGCGTGTCTACACGGCCCCAGTTTGTGAGAGTATCGGTGTGTATGAGTGGGCCCTGCAGTGGGATGGCATCCTGTCCAGGGTGGATTCCTGCCAGGCAACCTGAGCTGCTGGGATAGGCTATGGCCACCTACCACTCTGAACTGGAATCAGGATGTTGGAAGATGAATTAATGAGTGAATACAAATGATCGTAAAATCGAAATTTGTAAAGTCTGCAATAATCATACACATGCACAACAATAAACGATGCAGGATGAAGACACTCAGAGAGCCCCTCACTAGTTGCGATGGATCTTGAACTGCATGGTGGTAGGAGGTGCTCCTTATTATGTTCACTTTGCAAACACTTATTCCTTGATTTAGCCCACCACCACGACTGCTGTTGCTACTCATTTGCCAGAAATTGGGTAAATAATTGTCTTACTTGTTTTTATTATATTTCTTAAATGTATGTAGAGCTCACACTAATTTCAATGTTTAATAGTAGAAATGTTTTGGGGTCTTTATTTAGAAGTTTGGCGATGTTTTTGTCATCATACGAACTTAACTCCTATTTAGATCAATAAGCCTACAGGAAAATTGGTTCCTTACTACTCTTTTTGCTTAAAGTTGCCATTTCCAAGAGCCTATTGACAACATTGAGGACTACTGTATGTAATTAGCTGACATATTTATATCTCATCTTCTTTTATAAACACATTATTGGGAAAAATCCTTTTCTATGCAGCGAGTTTTATTATTTGTGATGCAAAAGTGCAAAAAATCTTATTTCAGAAGGAAGTTAGTGCAGATTAATGCCAGTTGTCTATAAATCTCTTTTATTTATTTGCCAGCATTAACAAACATCATCTAATAATTTTACTAACCAATTGATTGTGATCAGAAAGCAAACACTTCCTTAATAAAGCATGTTATGGATTCTTATTTGCAGCACAAATGTACCACTTGATCAAGAGAGAATGCACATCCAATATTTTCACCAGTAATACAGGTATTCAATTCATTTGGCACACATTATTTGAAAATTTACTCTTTGATAGACCCTAGGCTGAGGACTAGAAGAGATAATTGTCATAGAATTTTGCTGTGAGGGGGCCGGGCGCGGTGGCTCAAGCCTGTAATCCCAGCACTTTGGGAGGCCGAGACGGGCGGATCACAAGGTCAGGAGATCGAGACCATCCTGGCTAACACAGTGAAACCCCCTCTCTACTAAAAATACAAAAACTAGCCAGGCGAGGTGGCGGGCGCCTGTAGTCCCAGCTACTCGGGAGGCTGAGGCAGGAGAATGGCGTAAACCCGGGAGGCGGAGCTTGCAGTGAGCTGAGATCCGGCCACTGCACTCCAGTCCGGGCGACAGAGCGAGACTCCGCCTCAAAAAAAAAAAAAAAAAAGAATTTTGCTGTGAGGAATTAGGAATTCTGATTAGGAATCTTTCGCAAGTCTGGCGATTAGAATTTGTGCCAAGCCACTCCAAAGACAAAATTAAGCCAGTAGTCATGGAATGGATGATAACATCCAACTTTTAATAACAATTTCAGAAGCTGAAAGAAGCAGATATTGCATCTGGTTTCTTTAAGAGTTTCTTTTTGTCCAAGAAATCCTAAGATCCACGTTACAAAGTGGTACACAGTAACCGTAGAGTTCTAAACCCATTTGATTCATGGCTTCCTGCAACATGGCTGTGGTAGGCACAATAACAACCCCCAAAGATGTCCACAAAGGTGTCCGCAAAGTATAACAATCCATACTTTCGTGGCATGACATGGCAAAGGGACTTCGTAGATGTGAATAAATGGAGGATATTAAGATGGGGAAGATTTTCCTGGATCACCTGCGTGGGCCCAATGTAATCACAAGGGTTCTTATAAGAGGAAGGCTAGAAGTTCAGAGTCAGAGAGATGTGATGACAGAAGCAGAGATGAGAGAGAGAGAGAAAGAGAGAGAGAGAAATATTTAAAGATGAAATGATATTTAAGATTGAAAGCTGACTGTGAAGATGGAGAAAGAGGTCATGAATCAAGAAATGTAGGTGGTCACCTCCTCTGGAGCTTTCAGAAGGAAAGCGGTTCTGCCATTGCCTTGACTTCAGCCCTGTACGACTCATTTCAGACTTCTGACCTCCAGAATTGTAAAATAATAAATTTGTGCTGTTTTAAGCTATTATGTTTGAAACTAATACAATGACTGAGTGTAGAATGTTTACAGAAAACGTGACAACAAACTCACCTTTGAGTAACTCCAAATGAGTGATGACTCCAGACACAGTAGGTTCAAAGGAAGTGCTGAGGTACAAGAATCAGTCATGCAGTGTGACAGTTTGAAACATGGCCCCAAGTTATTTCATAGACCTCCCTTTGAGAGGTAGGATCTGTGTCGCCTACCCTTGAATCTGCATCCTCCTGGGACTGCTTTGACTGATACAGTGTATAAATGCTGATAAATGACATTTAAGGCCAGGTCATAGATGACCACAACATGACTGTCCCTATGTTCTTTTTCACTCTGTGGAACTATAATTTGATAAATGATTACATCTTCTAAAGAAAGTACCAGCAGGAATAAACACATTTCATCAAAGAGAAAGAAATTAAGCTACACTGCATTTAAGATTCCAATTCAAATAAATTATGGGTAATTTTCATCTGCTATTTTTTAAGACATTGTATCAGTCTTTGAGCTCATTTTCTCACCAGGTTTGGACATATTTCTTCTTTTCATCCTGTGTTTTGCCATTTTAATGTTACAAGAATTATTTTCAGTGCCACTTCCTTTATTTGCTATAACAAAAGGAAGGAGAAATTAGTTTTCACTCTCCAATCTGGCTTCAGCAATGCTGATTTTCTAAATTATTATTTCCACATGTTCTCATCTTCTAGCCTTTACTGACATCCCTTCTTAGACCCTCCCCCCTTCTATCTACCACCTTTCAAACACATGTAACATTAAGGATTTATCCTGTAACAACACTTCTTTAAACAAGAACGCTTTTCTCCATCCATTCTTCTCATTCCTTTCCAGCTTAGGGAAGCAATCATGTTTCCTGAGGCCGTTTGGCCATATGGACAGGCACCTCCAGCATTCTTTCTGATAAAATATTTGTTCAACTTTGCATCATTGAAGAGACAAACTTTGGAGCTTCAGTAAGAATAATGGGTTCTATGTGAAGATATAATAAGTGGTGGCTCTATATAAGACATATCACCTGAAATCTCATACGTAAAGGCCCAGTTGGGGTTTAGAAACCACTAAAAGGTGATTTTCACAGGTAATTTACAACAATGATCATGAAAGACACATATTTTTTCTGAACCATGTTAAAGTAAGTTAATGTTTACATGTCCTTTACTCCTTCAGGATATATTTCCAAAAACAAGGACATTCCCCTACATAACTGCAATATAGTTGTCAATGATTTCGATGGACTTCTAATATCTGTTCCCTTGTAAAATTCTGAGTATCTTTCAAAGGAAATTTTGGTTTGAACACATTGCTATAATCAGGTCAAATCTATAGCTGTTGCATACTTTTTATATTGGGAGCTCCAGAGGGTGGAAAAGTCCTCTCTCTCCTATTAAAGATGTACAGATTTTGTCCCAAGTTCCTTTTGTCCCTGTAAGTTGGGGGAGGAAGGGGAGGCTTCTGAATTCAGGACTAAAAGTAAGCCAAAAGTTTAACTCATGAATCTACTCTGTGTGTCCCCACATTCTGGTGTGATTAGGTTTACTAAATCTTTCTAGATTTTCTGAAAGTATGATCTAAAATGGTCCTAAACTGGACTTAAATCTGTGTTGGATCTATGCAAAATTTAGGAGATTCTCACTTTCTTTTTTTCTTTTTTTAATTTTTTTTTAAATTATACTTTAAGTTCTAGGGTACATGTGCACAACGAGCAGGTTTATTACATATGTATACTTGTGCCATGTTGGTGTGCTGCACCCATCAACTCGTCAGCACCCATCAATTCATCATTTATATCAGGTATAACTCCCAATGCAATCCCTCCCCCCTCCTCCCTCCCCCTCCTCATGATAGGCCCCGGTGTGTGATGTTCCCCTTCCCAAGTCCAAGTGATCTCATTGTTCAGTTCCCACCTATAAGTGAGAACATGCGGTATTTGGTTTTCTGTTCTTGTAATAGCTTGCTAAGAATGATGGTCTCCAGCTGCATCCATGTCCCTACAAAGGACACAAACTCATCCTTTTTTATGGCTGCATAGTATTCCATAGTGTATATGTGCCACATTTTCTTAATCCAGTCTGTCACAGATGGACATTTGGGTTGATTCCAAGTCTTTGCTATTGTGAATAGTGCCGCAATAAACATACGTGTGCATGTGTCTTTATAGCAGCATGATTTATAATCCTTTGGGTATATACCCAGTAGTGGGATGGCTGGGTCATATGGTACATCTAGTTCTAGATCCTTGAGGAATTGCCATACTGTTTTCCATAATGGTTGAACTAGTTTACAATCCCACCAACAGTGTAAAAGTGTTCCTATTTCTCCACATCCTCTCCAGCACCTGTTGTTTCCTGACTTTTTAATGATTGCCATTCTAACTGGTGTGAGATGGTATCTCATTGTGGTTTTGATTTGCATTTCTCTGATGGCGAGTGATGATGAGCATTTTTTCATGTGTCTGTTGGCTGTATGAATGTCTTCTTTTGAGAAATGTCTGTTCATATCCTTTGCCCACGTTTTGATGGGGTTGTTTGTTTTTTCTTGTATATTTGTTTGAGTTCTTTGTAGATTCTGGATATTAGCCCTTTGTCAGATGAGTAGATTGCAAAAATTTTCTCCCATTCTGTAGGTTGCCTGTTCACTCTGATGGTAGTTTCTTTTGCTGTGCAGAAGCTCTTTAGTTTAATTAGATCCCATTTGTCAATTTTGGCTTTTGCTGCCGTTGCTTTTGGTGTTTTAGACATGAAGTCCTTGCCCATGCCTATGTCCTGAATGGTACTACCTAGGTTTTCTTCTAGGGTTTTTATGGTATTAGGTCTAACATTTAAGTCTCTAATCCATCTTGAATTATCTTCGTATAAGGAGTAAGGAAAGGATCCAGTTTCAGCTTTCTACTTATGGCTAGCCAATTTTCCCAGCACCATTTATTAAATAGGGAATCCTTTCCCCATTTCTTGTTTCTCTCAGGTTTGTCAAAGATCAGATGGCTGTAGATGTGTGGTATTATTTCTGAGGACTCTGTTCTGTTCCATTGGTCTATAGCTCTGTTTTGGTACCAGTACCATGCTGTTTTGGTTACTGTAGCCTTGTAGTATAGTTTGAAGTCAGGTAGCGTGATGCCTCCAGCTTTGTCCTTTTGACTTAGGATTGTCTTGGCAATGCGGGCTCTTTTTTGGCTCCATATGAACTTTAAAGCCGTTTTTTCCAATTCTGTGAAGAAACTCATTGGTAGCTTGATGGGGATGGCATTGAATCTATAAATAACCTTGGGCAGTATGGCCATTTTCACGATATTGATTCTTCCTATCTATGAGCATGGTATGTTCTTCCATTTGTTAGTGTCCTCTTTGATTTCACTGAGCAGTGGTTTGTAGTTCTCCTTGAAGAGGTCCTTTCCATCCCTTGTAAGTTGGATTCCTAGGTATTTTATTCTCTTTGAAGCAATTGTGAATGGAAGTTCATTCCTGATTTGGCTCTCTGTTTGTCTGTTACTGGTGTATAAGAATGCTTGTGATTTTTGCACATTAATTTTGTATCCTGAGACTTTGCTGAAGTTGCTTATCAGCTTAAAGAGATTTTGGGCTGAGACAATGGGGTTTTCTAAATATACAATCATGTCATCTCCCCCAGCCTCGCTGCTGCCTTGCAGTTAGATCGCAGACTGCTGTGTTAGCAATGAGGGAGGCTCCGTGGGCGTGGGACCCTCCCGGCCAGGTGTGGGATATATTCTCCTGCTGTGCCCGTTTGCTTAAAGCGCGGTATTGGGATGGGAGTTACCCGATTTTCCAGGTGTTGTGTGTCTCAGTTCCCCTGGCTAGGAAAAGGGATTCCCTTCCCCCTTGCACTTCCCAGGTGAGGCGATGCCTCACCCTGCTTCAGCTCTCGCTGGTCAGGCTGCAGCAGCTGACCAGCACCCATTGTCTGGCACTCCCTAGTGAGATGACTCCAGTACCTCAGTTGAAAATGCAGAAATCACCGGTCTTCTGTGTCGCTCGCGCTGGGAGTTGGAGACTGGAGCTGTTCCTATTCAGCCATCTTGCTCCGCCCCCCCCCCCCCCCACTTTCTTTAGGGATGCAATTTTCACTTCACGTAGATCTCTATAAGATTTACATTTTCTCGACTTTGGTAAAGTACACTGCTTGTTATACAATGTTTGTCCAGGTTTTGAGGAGAGCTTTACTACTATCTTCCAGGACATTTTCTAATTTGTAATTTCCTATAGCTCCCCTACTTTCAGCTTAACTCTCTAATATATTATTTTACTTTCATATTTATTTGAACAGAGAAAATCAATTTTAAAATCATTGATCTATTCTTTAGCTTAACTTGAACAACTTAGCCATGGGAATTAGTAGAATTGGGTTGTTTGTTTGTTTGTTTGTTTGATACAGGGTCTTACTCTGTTGCCCAGGCTAGAGTGCAGTGGTGCGATCATGGTTCACTGCAGCCTCAACCTCCTGGGTTCAAGTGATCCTCCCACCTCAACCTCCTGAGTTACTGGGACTACAGGTGTAGAGATGTGAACCACCACACCTGGCTTTCTTTTTTTTTTTTTTTTTTTTTTTGATACAGGGTCTTGCCCTGTAGCCCAGGCTGGAGTGCAGTGACATGATCTCTGCTCACTGCAACCTCCACCTCCCGGGCTCAGGTGATCCTCCCACCTTGGCCTCCAGAGAGCTGTGACTACAGGCATACACCACCACTGGGCCTGGCTAATTTTTGTGTTTTTTTTTTTTTTTTTTTTTTTTGAGACGGAGTCTCACTCTGTCGCCCAGGCTGGAGTGCAGTGGCCGGATCTCAGCTCACTGCAAACTCCGCCTCCCGGGTTTACGCCATTCTCCTGCCTCAGCCTCCCGAGTAGCTGGGACTACAGGTGCCCACCACCTCGCCCAGCTAGTTTTTTGTATTTTTTAGTAGAGATGGGGTTTCACCATGTTAGCCAGGATGGTCTGAATCTCCTGACCTCGTGATCCGCCCGTCTCGGCCTCCCAAAGTGCCGGGATTACAGGCTTGAGCCACCGCGCCCAGACAATTTTTGTGTTTTTAGTAGAGACAGAGTCTTAACATGTTGCGCAGGCTGGTCTTGAACTCCTGGGCTCAAGTGATCTGCCCACCTCAGCCTCCCAAAGTTCTGGGATTACAGGCGTGAGCCACTGCACCCAGCCTAAATTTTTTTTATATATTTTTTAGAGACAAGATCTCACTGTGTTGCCCAGGCTGGTCTTGAACCCCTGGGCTCAAGTGATCCTCCTGCCTGGGCCTCCCAAATGATGGGATTACAAGCATGAGCCACTGCACCCAGCCAGAAGTAATTGTTTATAATGTCCCATGTTTTTGCTAATTGAGAACTTAACAAACTATTTCCCCAAATGCTAAAGCACAAGATTTTAAAATAATTATTTTATGTAACAAAATGTGGTTTTTAAATGTTTGGTAAAATAAAATATGTTATTGCAGAATAAATTTTATTCAACTTTGTACAAGATAGGTGCAAATTGGGTGGTTAATTGAAGGCATTTTGGTAAACAGCAAAAGTACAATTGGAAGCATGGAATTGACAGAAATCACTGGGTTCGTGTAGGTATTTTATTAATGATATTGTTGAAATTCATAGCATACTAAATTAGGAGATACTGTAAGCATCCATAGACTTAGATTTATTTCTAGGTGTATAACAGCATCTGAAGCTACTCTAGTGACATTGTTTTTCATTTTCCAATTGTCTTTTGTTAGCACAGGCATACCTCGGAAATATTGCAAGTTCAGTTCCAGACCACTCCAATAAAGCGAACATCACAATAAAGCAAGTCATATGGATTGTTTGGTTTCTCAGTACATATAGAAGTTATGTTTACACTATACTGTAATCTATTAAGTGTGCAATAGCATTACATATAAAAAATGTTCATACCTTAATTAAAAATACTTTATTGCTAGAAAATGCTAACAAAACAAGCACATGTTGTTGGAAAAATCATACTCATAGACTTGCTCGATACAAGGTTGCCACAAACCTTCAATTTGGAAAAAAAAAATGCAATATCTGCAAAGCAGAATAAAGCAAAGTACAATACAATGAGGTATGCCTGGATAGAGAAGTCCAGTTTATTTTTGTGTATTGACCTGGTACCATACAACCTTGCTGAACTCACTTATTTTACCAGGATTTATTTTTTTGTAGATTATTTAGTATTTTCTATGTATAGTCATTTTGTCTGTAAAGTTTTAATATTTCTTTCCACTTTTTACATTTTTACATTTCTTTTTCTTGCTTTATTTCACTGGCTAGGAGTTATTAAACAGTGTTGAATCAAAATGATGAGAGCAGATATATTTTCCTTGTTCTTGATCTTAGGGGAAAAATGTTTAGTATTTTGCCATTAAGTATGATCTTTGCTGTAGATTTGTCAAATATGCTCTTCATTAGGTGGCAGAAGATTCCTTCTATTCTTAGTTTGCTGAGAAGACCCACCATCTGACACATGGTTAAACAATTACCCAAAATAATAACAATCAAGACTGCTTTGGGAAAATCTGAGTATGTGAGGTTGCTATATTTTCACCTTTTACCTTTGAGTTTCAGGCAAACCTAAAGCTGTAAGCTTTCTTCTTCCTGCCTTCTGAAGCTTGCCCTGGTACCTCTTAGCCCTTTCAGAGTAGAGACATCTCCTAAGCAGAAAGTAATCCCCAGTTCTAAATGTGCCTCCATGCAAGAATTCACTACATACTCTGTTAAAACCCCAGAAAAATATCATCCAAGGCCAAAAGCCCTTCCAGCTCTTATGAGCCATTTAATCTTCCTTCTGAAAGTCCTACCCTCAATCTAGTGAAGGAAAGGGAAATGGTGAAAGCAAAAAGAGATGCATCTCTTAGCCCTTCTAGTCCTAAATGCCTCTGTGGGTAGCACTCTTAAGTAGGTGTGAAGGGGACTGTACAGGGCTACAAATGGGTGGTGAGGATGCAGGTGGTGTGGTGAAAAGAGCCTGGACTGGCAGTAAGGAGACCTGGGCTCTGTTCTGTATTCTGTTCCTCTCTAGCTATTTGCCCTTGAAGAAAGCTCCATGGTGAACTCCCTGGCCTCAGTATCTTCATCTGTAAATTGCATGGATTGAACCAACAGATGAGCTCCAAGGGCCTTCTGATATTCTGGATCACTATGACTCTAAATTAGAACAACTAAACATACAGAAAGACTGATCACCACAAAATGACAAATCTACTAGACAGCAAATGCAAATACTCTTCTCAACTGTTTACTAGATAACTGGAGTCACATTCACCGCAAGGTTATCTGCATATCGATTATGCAGGAAATGTCTCCACATTTATGTCCTCAGTTGGATCACAGCTTCCTAGCCAGTAAGAAATGTATTGAGTAAGACTTACAATTTTTCACACAGGAAACAAGAAAGATTCTTCTTCAGCTTTGTCAGGGAAGAAGTGGGTAGAAAATCTCAAGTTATGGCACTGCCCAGGAAGGGGTGAAGTAGAAGGGGTGAAGAGTAGGGGAAACTGGCAGTGGAAGATTTCCTCACTTAAATGGGGGAAAATAAGAAAGGCATCTCACCTGCGTTAATGGGAACGCTTAATTTGGGGGAATTCCCTGGAGATCCAAGATGTCTGATAAGTGCAGAATCAAATTAGTTGGACACCAGAGTATTACAGTTAACAGGCCCGAGTCAACAGGTCCAATTTCCATCATTGCTGTATTGAAGCCAACATGGTCTTGCCTTTCTGGGACAGCGCAGATTTCATGTAATTTAATAGAGGTTATTAATGACACATTTTATGTAATTCAATAAGAGTCAGTAGTGAAAATATAATTGTGGTGGTTTTAAAGCAAATTCTTTGACACACCCATGGACAAGGAGGGTTCTATGTCCCCTCCCTTTGAATCTTAGCAGACTCTTAGCTGGTTTATTCAATAGAGTCCAGCAAAAGTAGCGCTATGTGACTTCCAAGGCTAGATCAGAAAAGGTGATGCAGCTTCTACTTTGTTTGCTTAGAACATTATCTCTTGGAGCTCCGAGCCACCACATGAGATGTCAGACTATTTTGAGATACTATGCTGTGAGGAAGCCCAAATCAAATAAAGGAGTCATATATAGGTGTTCCAATCATTGGTCCCAGTTGATCTCAGTCTCTAAAACATCCCAGACTAGATACCTGACATGTGAGTGAGGGAGCCTGTAAATGATTCCAGGCCTTAGCCAATTAAGCCTCTCCCAGCCTTCTGAATCTTCACAGCTGAGTCCTCAGACAGTGTGGAAGAGAGATAAGCCACATCTGCTGTCCCCTGCCTTAATTACTGACCTGCAGAATCCTTAAGCATAATGAAATCGTTGTTGCTTTCTGCTATGACATTTGAGTGTTTCATTAAACAGTAATAGATAGTCAAAATAGCAACCAACAAATGTGATTTAATCATTAAATTTTAAAACTGAATCTTTGCTTGGAGAGCATCTTTCAGTCTTTTATTTGAGGAAGTAGGATCACTGTTATCTATTACGCGTAATGTGCCCCATCCTCCGAAATGAAAACTGGAGGATTTTATGAATATGTTAATATATGAGTCAGCTGATATTTACTGAGCACACACTAAATATATAATCCAGAGTACGTTTAAAAGCAATAATATGGAATATAAGACACATTCCGTCTTTCAGTAATTTGCATCTGAATTGGATGAATGGACCAAAATACAGAACAAATGCAAATTTTCTTACAGAAGGGCTCACCAGCCTAGCTCTAGGCAGTATGGAACTGTATTTACAAGAACAAGTTGTAGACTACAACCACCTGGGATTTGAATCCTCAGGTTCAAATTCAGATTCAGATCCCCTCCCTTCCAGTTGTATGACCTCAAGCAAGCTACTAGACCCCTTCGTACCTCAATTTCCTCATCTGCAAAATGAGGGTATCAGTAGTACCTTCTCACAGGGCATTTATGAGTATTAAATGAGATAACGTATACAAAACATTAGAATGGTGGCTGGCAGATAGTAAGGGCTCAATAAATGTTAGGTGCCAATATTACAAGAGTATTTGAGAGGATGTTCAGGTGTTTAGACATATCCCACACAGCAAATGCAGACTAAAGCAAAGTTGCTCTACAAAAAGTCATTTCAATAATCCATGGGCTAAAGGCTCAAGTGTACCCCTGAGCAAAAGGCTTCACGCTGGAAACTGAGTGAACATCCTGCTTTGCTCCTTCTCTTCTCCCCAGTCACTGATTACCTCTGGCTCCCCCATCTTGCCCAGCTGTGGACGTGATGAAAGCGCTTGAATTGTGGAGTCAGACAGGTAATGAGTCCCAACCTTGGCACGTACTACCGTGACCTTGGGCAAATTCACTAGCGTTCTAGTTTCCCTCCTTGGTAAACTGGAGAAAACAATGCCTACATTTATGGAATGTTATGAGGACTAATTATCTAATGTAGTAGGTACTTTATAAGAATTCCTTTCATGATAGGGCAGTGGAAAAAAGAGTTAGGGAAGATGCCTCAACTACACTCATATAAATGTTTATTTATACACAATTCTGATGAGCCTGTCCTCAGAACAGACTTGGAAAGCAGTTGTCTTACCACAGGTGGAATTAATCATGTTCTAAACATACAGTGTTGTTGGGTTTTAGTGTGCTAGGGCTCATAAATATGTTTACCTTCTCGGGTCAAACAGATTCTAGACATTCAGGCTTTAAGGTATAAAAGCTTCTCATAGGACGCTGCGTGCAGTAGCTCACGCCTGTAATCCCAGCACTTTGGGAGGCCAAGGCAGGCGGATCACCTGAAATTGGGAGTTTGAGACCAGCCTGACCAACATGCAGAAACCCCGTCTCTACTAAAAATACAAAAAATTAGCCGGATGTGGTGGTACATGCCTGTAATCCCAGCTGCTCCGGAGGCTGAGGCAGGAGAATCGCTTGAACCTGGGCAGCTGAGGTTGCAGTGAGCTGAGATCGCACCATTGCACTCCAGCCTGGGCAACAAGAGCGAAATTCCATCTCGGGAAAAAAAAAAAAAATACACACACACAAAAGAATACACACCGTATGAATCCATTTATACAACATTCAGAAAAGGCAAAACTACTGTGTGAGACTGAGGGCAAAATTGTGATCACCTTTGTTAGGGTACCACCTGGGAGAGGAAATGAGGAAGGCTTTGGGGGTACTGGGAATGTTCTAAACCTTGATCTGGTATGTATCTAAAAATTATATCAAGCTGTATGCTTAAGATTCATGTGCTTTACTGCATGTGTGCTAGACCTCATTAAAAATGTCCCAGGAAGGTGCTGCCATTACTACTTTCCTTTAATTTGCCAATGGTGGGAATGAGGAAGAGAAGAGTAGTGTAGAGGCTCTTACCTATGTCTGGTTGTAGACCAAAGCCTTCATTTTGGTAATTACTTTTAATTTAGCAGAAAAGGCTTGATGCAGCAACAACAGCGTGATTCAGCTCCCTGCTTTCCCACAGCACTCTCTGAAATGAAGGCACGGCAGGGGGGATATATGTAATTCCTTTCTTCATGTATAAAGGGCTTATAAATAGTAATACCAACCTCAGTGCCAGGCATTTCCTGGGGAATTAATAGCCAGCTGGGGTTAACAGTCCTTGGTTCGACTTTAGGCCATCAACTCTTCTTGCTGCTCATTAATTCCCAGAAAGTGCACTGTGCCTTGATGGTTATTGCTTAAATACATTAAAATCAAGTTAAGGGGCTGACTTAATGTTTAGGTGTGATAATGTAAAACACAAGGAAGTACTCCCAGCAGACACATTCACTGTCGTGTGTTTTTATTTAACTAATTTTCTTCGATATGTTTGAGTAGTGCAATGGAATGATGCATATGGACATTTTTGCAGCTGGTGTGTGTGTGTGTGTATTTAATGCTCATAACTAATCAAACAAGACCTGCACAGAGACCTTGCTAAAAAAAAACTTTACAATAGGTTCATCATTTCAGTGAAAATTCTCTATTTGGATTCAAGAGAAAATATTTACATACAAGAGAAAATATGAGGAAATAGTTTAGGAAAATGTGGGTTAAATAAGTCATCTGTTCTTTATTAACTTAGCACAAAGACATTTTGGGGTAGGCCCAAGAGAGGCCTGAAACATGGAGAGGCACCCTTTAAAACAACATTTCCCCTTTGGAGGATGGAAAAGAACCCTTCCTAGGGCTTTCTGCTTATTGCTGCCCAGTAGAGGAGAATCATCTTAAGGCAATTCCAAGCAGTTCTTGAAATAGGAGAGCACACACATGTCTGATTTTAAAACATCCTATTTGTTTAATTCAATAAAGTGGGCATTTATTGTAAGCATCTTCTGCGCAAGGGTAGGGAGGGGAGCATAGTTGGCTGTGAAGCGCTAGCCCTTCATAGCTCATAGTCAGATGTGAGAGATGGGCAGACGGACTCAGACCAGGTTACTAGGCAAAATGTTTTCATCTCTATAATCAAGACAAATATCACATGCTTCAAGAAAACAGATGGGAAGCGCACTGTGAATAGAAAAGATTCAGGGATCACCCAAGTTATGAGAATTCAAACATGTGGACTGATTGTTAACTTCTTTTTTTTTTTTTTTTGAGACAGGGTCTCACTCTGTCACCCAGGCTAGAGTGCAGTGGCACAATCGTGGCTCACTGCAACCTCTACCTACCGAGCTCAAGCAATACTCCCACCTCACCCTCCCCAGTAGCTGGGCCTACAGGCGGACATCACCACGCCTGGCTAATTTTTATATTTTTTGTAGAGATGTGGTTTTGTCATGTTGCCCAGGCTGGTCTCAAACTCCTGGGCTGAAGTGATCCACCTGCCTTGGCCTCCCAAAGTGGTGGGACTACAGGCATTAGCCATCGTGCCCAGCCTCTTAATTTCTTCTATGAATCAGTTTCCAAACAAAGGCTGGAGTGCAATGGCATGATCTTGGCTCACTGCAACCTCTGCCTCCTGGGTTCAAGCCATTCTCCTGCCTGAGCCTCCTGAGTAGCTGGGATTACAGGCGCCCACCATCATTCCAGGCTAATTTGTTGTTGTTGTTGTTGTTTTGTTTGTTTGTTTGTTTTGAGATGGAGTCTTGCTCTGTTGCCCAGACTGGAGTGCAGTGGCGTAGTCTCAGCTCACTGACACCTCTGCCTCCCAGGTTCAAGCGATTCTCCTGCCTCAGCCTCCCCAGCAGCTGGGATTACAAGCACATGCCACCACACCCAGCTAATTTTTTATTGGCAGAGATAGAGTTTCACCATGTTGGCCAGGCTGGTCTCAAACTCCTGATCTCAGGTGATCCGCCCACCTCAGCCTCCCAAAGTGCTGGGATTATAGGTGTGAGCCATCACGCCTGGCTTCCCACAAATACTTTTTAACTGGTTTTACGATTTGGAAATTTTGTTTAGCTTCTTGCAGGCTAGGACCACTTCTAATTCACTCTTATCTTCCTATGACCCAGATAATGCTTGGCATACCCTATGCTCAAAACGTATTGAATAAGTGGAGGAATGGATGAATTGGGGAAGGTAAGTTCATATTTGAATGGCTAGCAGCCTCCTTTCCAACTGTTCCCATGATCAAAACACTCATCCAAAATAGATATTAGTCTGGAAATGGTCTGAATTCTCGAAGACTGACAACTATTTGGGGATGCGTGAATTTGCCAAGTCCCTGGTTTGCATGCCACACCTGGTAGAGGTAAAACCTGGTTACTACATACATAAGATGTGCTATCACCTGTATTAGTAAAACTGAGAAAAAAATCTGTGGCAATTAGGAAAGATACAGCTGGGATTCGCACTAAACTGAAATTTAAATGTCTACATAGACAATTAAAAAATAAAATCCTATCATTGACTGTCTTTCTCTCCATTTGTCCATCTGTGAACTATGGATAATAATTACATATACCTTTTCTACCTCCCAGAGTTGGAGATTATATAATGTATGTGAAATTTATCAATTGTATAATATTACATAAATACCAATTCTTATTAGCATCTCTACTTTCTATTGGTAAATATTTCTGTGGTGAATATTTCACTTAAAGTGTATCTTCCCATTCACAGCACATTCCAAGAAGCACCACCAGACTAAGATGTGCCCCTCAGGTTAAATATAATTATTTTAGCAGTAGTTTAAGAAAAACATAGCAGGAAGATAAATGCTAAGCAAAACAGAATTTTTAAAAAATTTAAAACAAATTCTATTTTGGATAATTTTTTTTTTTTTTTTTTTTTTGAGACAGAGTCTCGCGCTGTCGCCCAGGCTGGAGTGCAGTGGCCAGATCTCAGCTCACTGCAAGCTCTGCCTCCCGGGTTCAAGCCATTCTCCTGCCTCAGCCTCCCGGGTAACTGGGACTATAGGCGCCCGCCACCACGCCCGGCTAGTTTTTTGTATTTTTATTAGAGATGGGGTTTCACTGTGTTAGCCAGGATGGTCTTGATCTCCTGACCTCATGATCCGCCTGCCTCAGACTCCCAAAGTGCTGGGATTACAGGCGTGAGCCACTGCGCCTGGCCTCTGTTTTGGATAATTTATGCCTTTCATTTTCTTAGATAATTAGGAGTTAATTACCAACACACACCGTGTTCTTCTTACCATGATAACTTGGAGAGATCTTTACTAGAAGGCAGTGCCATTTAACTGGTACACTTCACTTTCCCCCACATCCCAGGTGGTTATTTTTTTTTTTTTTTTTTCAGCTAGCCAAGTTATTTTCATCATATTCCTTTTTATCTTAAGTTCACATAACCCCTAGAACCTGAATCTAGGGCAAAAGAGGAGAGATCAGACCTAACACTATCGATTCATTGATGTGGGCTCCGTCGGTTTTGATTTTAGAAGGTCAATGGCCTATGGGCCAAATTTGTTCAAAGGACAAACACGCAATAATGATATAGTGCTTCCTGTCTTTAAAAATCCAACTACCACTGTTTAAATATAGTTAAGTATTAGTGGGAAAATGTAACGTATACTTTAAAAAGTAAGTCTCTGTGTGGTTTAGAGTCATTCTATAATTATGTTTTAAATAAATGATGACCTTTTAAAATATATAATAATAATATTGTTGATACTTCAGATAAATGGTTCCTGTTTCATTTTTAGTATGTCATTAACTTACCATTACTAAAAATTCAACCATGCTTTAAAAAATTTTCAGATGGAAATGAGATTATATTAGTAATTTACAATAGAGCAATACATTTCCATTATGCTTATTTAATAGCACATTTATATCATGCAAATTCCTTTAGATGTAAAATTGTCATCTGGTTTTACTGGGTGGTTGGTAAGAAATAAGAAAAAAAAATCCAAATAGGAGTTTTAAGGAAAGAAGACAAATATGCAAAGCAGAGTTTCTTCCTATCAATAGCACAGTACCTTGGGAAAGGCTTTAAATAACTCCTAAAATATAGACTGAAATTATTCTTCAATGTCCAGAATGTTCATTTATTAAAAAAAAAAAATTACTCAGGGCCATTACATTTACCAACCAGCTAAATTCACTTCAATGCCACTCCTTACAGGTATATAATGCTTTAGAGTTTTATTGTTGCTATAGTTTGAGTACTTGACGATCCAAACCTCATGTTGAAATTTGATTCCCAGTGTTGGAAGCGGGGCCTAGTGGAAGATGTTTGGGTTAGGGAGATGGATCACTCATGAATGGCTTGATGCCATTCTTGCAGTAATGAATGAGATTTTCCCTCTGTTAGTTTTTGCAAGAGTTCCCCAACAGCTGATTGCTAAAAAGAGCCCAAGACCTTCCCCCTCTCTTGCCTCTGCTCTCTCACCATGTGATCTCTACATGGCCAGCTCACCTTTGCCTCCCTTTTGTCTTCTGTCATGAGAGGAAGCAGTCTGAGGTTCTCTCCAGAAGCAGATGCTGGCACCACGCTTCTTGTATGGGCTGCAGAACTGTGAGCCAGATACATTTGTTTTCTTTATAAATTACCCAGTCTCAGGTATTCCTTTATAGCAATACAAAATGGACTGAGATAATAGTATACAGAAAATGTCACCTACAGCTACCACCCATGATAGTTGAAGACCTAGCTGTAGATGTCATCATGCAGATGATGCTGTGTCTCTGTTTTCTTTTTTTTTTTTTTTATTATTATACTTTAAGTTCTAGGGTACATGTGCATAACGTGCAGGTTTGTTACATATGTATATTTGTGCCATGTTGGTGTGCTGCACCCATCAACTCGTCAGCACCCATCAATTCATCATTTATATCATGTATAACTCCCCAATGCAATCCCTCCCCCCTCCCCCCTCCCCATGATAGGCCCCGGTGTGTGATGTTCCCCTTCCCGAGTCCAAGTGATCTCATTGTTCAGTTCCCACCTATGAGTGAGAACATGCGGTGTTTGGTTTTCTCTTCTTGTGATAGTTTGCTAAGAATGATGGTTTCCAGCTGCATCCATGTCCCTACAAAGGACGCAAACTCATCCTTTTTTATGGCTGCATAGTACTCCATGGTGTATATGTGCCACATTTTCTTAATCCAGTCTGTCACAGATGGACATTTGGGTTGATTCCAAGTCTTTGCTATTGTGAATAGTGCCGCAATAAACATACGTGTGCATGTGTCTTTGTAGTAGAATAATTTATAATCCTTTGGGTATATACCCAGTAGTGGGATGGCTGGGTCATATGGTACATCTAGTTCTAGATCCTTGAGGAATTGCCATACTGTTTTCCATAATGGTTGAACTAGTTTACAATCCCACCAACAGTGTAAAAGTGTTCCTATTTCTCCACATCCTCTCCAACAACTGTTGTTTCCTGATTTTTTAATGATTGCCATTCTAACTGGTGTGAGGTGGTATCTCATTGTGGTTTTGATTTGCATTTCTCTGATGGCCAGTGATGATGAGCATTTTTTCATGTGTCTGTTGGCTGTATGAATGTCTTCTTTTGAGAAATGTCTGTTCATATCCTTTGCCCACTTTTTGATGGGGTTGTTTGTTTTTTTCTTGTATATTTGTTTGAGTTCTTTGTAGATTCTGGATATTAGCCCTTTGTCAGATGAGTAGATTGCAAAAATTTTCTCCCATTCTGTAGGTGGCCTGTTCACTCTGATGGTAGTTTCTTTTGCTGTGCAGAAGCTCTTTAGTTTAATTAGATCCCATTTGTCAATTTTGGCTTTTGTTGCCGTTGCTTTTCGTGTTTTAGACATGAAGTCCTTGCCCATGCCTATGTCCTGAATGGTACTACCTAGATTTTCTTCTAGGGTTTTTATGGTATTAGGTCTAACATTTAAGTCTCTAATCCATCTTGAATTAATCTTCGTATAAGGAGTAAGGAAAGGATCCAGTTTCAGCTTTCTACTTATGGCTAGCCAATTTTCCCAGCACCATTTATTAAATAGGGAATCCTTTCCCCATTTCTTGTTTCTCTCAGGTTTGTCAAAGATCAGATGGCTGTAGATGTGTGGTATTATTTCTGAGGACTCTGTTCTGTTCCATTGGTCTATAGCTCTGTTTTGGTACCAGTACCATGCTGTTTTGGTTACTGTAGCCTTGTAGTATAGTTTGAAGTCAGGTAGCGTGACGCCTCCAGCTTTGTCCTTTTGACTTAGGATTGTCTTGGCAATGCGGGCTCTTTTTTGGTTCCATATGAACTTTAAAGCAGTTTTTTCCAATTCTGTGAAGAAACTCATTGGTAGCTTGATGGGGATGGCATTGAATCTATAAATAACCTTGGGCAGTATGGCCATTTTCACGATATTGATTCTTCCTATCCATGAGCATGGTATGTTCTTCCATTTGTTTGTGTCCTCTTTGATTTCACTGAGCAGTGGTTTGTAGTTCTCCTTGAAGAGGTCCTTTCCATTCCTTGTAAGTTGGATTCCTAGGTATTTTATTCTCTTTGAAGCAATTGTGAATGGAAGTTCATTCCTGATTTGGCTCTCTGTTTGTCTGTTACTGGTGTATAAGAATGCTTGTGATTTTTGCACATTAATTTTGTATCCTGAGACTTTGCTGAAGTTGCTTATCAGCTTAAGGAGATTTTGGGCTGAGACGATGGGGTTTTCTAAATATACAATCATGTCATCTGCAAACAGGGACAATTTGACTTCCTCTTTTCCTAACTGAATACCCTTGATTTCTTTCTCTTGCCTGATTGCCCTAGCCAGAACTTCCAACACTATGTTGAATAGGAGTGGTGAGAGAGGGCATCCCTGTCTTGTACCAGTTTTCAAAGGGAATTTTTCCAGTTTTTGCCCATTTAGTATGATATTAGCTGTGGGTTTGTCATAAATAGCTCTTATTATTTTGAGGTACGTTCCATCAATACCGAATTTATTGAGTGTTTTTAGCATGAAGGGCTGTTGAATTTTGTCAAAGGCCTTTTCTGCATCTATTGAGATAATCATGTGGTTCTTGTCTTTGGTTCTGTTTATATGTTGGATTATGTTTATTGATTTGCGAATGTTGAACCAGCCTTGTATCCCAGGGATGAAGCCCACTTGATCATGGTGGATAAGCTTTTTGATGTGCTGCTGAATCCGGTTTGCCAGTATTTTATTGAGGATTTTTGCATCAATGTTCATCAGGGATATTGGTCTAAAATTCTCTTTTTTTGTTGTGTCTCTGCCAGGCTTTGGTATCAGGATGATGTTGGCCTCATAAAATGAGTTAGGGAGTATTCCCTCTTTTTCTATTGATTGGAATAGTTTCAGAAGGAATGGTACCAGCTCCTCCTTGTACCTCTGGTAGAATTCAGCTGTGAATCCATCTGGTCCTGGACTTTTTTTGGTGGGTAGGCTATTAATTATTGCCTCAATTTCAGAGCCTGCTATTGGTCTATTCAGGGATTCAACTTCTTCCTGGTTTAGTCTTGGGAGAGTGTAAGTGTCCAGGAAATTATCCATTTCTTCTAGATTTTCTAGTTGATTTGCGTAGAGGTGTTTATAGTATTCTCTGATGGTAGTTTGTATTTCTGTGGGGTCGGTGGTGATATCCCCTTTATCATTTTTTATTGCATCTATTTGATTTCTCTCTCTTTTCTTCTTTATTAGTCTTGTTAGCGGTCTGTCAATTTTGTTGATCTTTTCAAAAAACCAACTCCTGGATTCATTGATTTTTTGGAGGGTTTTTTGTGTCTCTATCTCCTTCAGTTCGGCTCTGATCTTAGTTATTTCTTGCCTTCTGCTAGCTTTTGAATGTGTTTTCTCTTGCCTCTCTAGTTCTTTTAATTGTGATGTTAGAGTGTCCATTTTAGATCTTTCCTGCTTTCTCTTGTGGGCATTTAGTGCTATAAATTTCCCTCTACACTCTGCTTTAAATGTGTCCCAGAGATTCTGGTATGTTGTATCTTTGTTCTCATTGGTTTCAAAGAACATCTTTATTTCTGCCTTCATTTCATTATGTACCCAGTAGTCATTCAGGAGCAGGTTGTTCAGTTTCCATGTAGTTGAGCGGTTTTGATTGAGTTTCTTAGTCCTGAGTTCTAGTTTGATTGCACTGTGGTCTGAGAGACAGTTTGTTATAATTTCTGTTCTTGTACATTTGCTGAGGAGTGCTTTACTTCCAATTATGTGGTCAATTTTGGAATAAGTGCGATGTGGTGCTGAGAAGAATGTATATTCTGTTGATTTGGGGTGGAGAGTTCTATAGATGTCTATTAGGTCCGCTTGGTGCAGAGATGAGTTCAATTCCTGGATATCCTTGTTAACTTTCTGTCTCGTTGATCTGTCTAATGTTGACAGTGGAGTGTTGAAGTCTCCCATTATTATTGTATGGGACTCTAAGTCTCTTTGTAAGTCTCTAAGGACTTGCTTTATGAATCTGGGTGCTCCTGTATTGGGTGCATATATATTTAGGATCGTTAGTTCTTCCTGTTGAATTGATCCCTTTACCATTATGTAATGGCCTTCTTTGTCTCTTTTGCTCTGTGATGGTTTAAAGTCTGTTTTATCAGAGACTAGGATTGCAACCCCTGCTTTTTTTGTTCTCCATTTGCTTGGTAGATCTTCCTCCATCCCTTTATTTTGAGCCTATGTATGTCTCTGCATGTGAGACGGGTCTCCTGAATACAGCAGACTGATGGGTCTTGACTCTTTATCCAGTTTGCCAGTCTGTGTCTTTTAATTGGAGCATTTATCCATTTACATTTAAGGTTAATATTGTTATGTGTGAACTTGATCCTGCCATTATGATATTAACTGGTTATTTTGCTCATTAGTTGATGGAGTTTCTTCCTAGCCTCGAGGGTCTTTACATGTTGGCATGTTTTTGCAATGGCTGGTACCGGTTGTTCCTTTCCATGTTTAGGGCTTCCTTCAGGGTCTCTTGTAAGGCAGGCCTGGTGGTGACAAAATCTCTAAGCATTTGCTTGTCTGTAAAGGATTTTATTTCTCCCTCACTTATGAAACTTAGTTTGGCTGGATATGAAATTCTGGGTTGAAAATTCTTTTCTTTAAGAACGTTGAATATTGGCCCCCACTCTCTTCTGGCTTGTAGAGTTTCTGCCGAGAGATCTGCTGTTAGTCTGATGGGCTTCCCTTTGTGGGTAACCCGACCTTTCTCTCTGGCTGCCCTTAAGATTTTTTCCTTCATTTCAACTTTGGTGAATCTGGCAATTATGTGTCTTGGAGTTGCTCTTCTGGAGGAGTATCTTTGTGGCGTTCTCTGTATTTCCTGAATTTGAATGTTGGCCTGCCCTACTAGGTTGGGGAAGTTCTCCTGGATGATATCCTGAAGAGTGTTTTCCAACTTGGTTCCATTTTCCCCCTCACTTTCGGGCACCCCAATCAGACGTAGATTTGGTCTCTTTACATAATACCATACTTCTTGCAGGCTTTGTTCATTTCTTTTTCTTCTTTTTTCTTTTGGTTTCTCTTCTCGCTTCATTTCATTCATTTGGTTCTCAATCGCTGATACTCTTTCTTCCAGTTGATCGAGTCGGTTACAGAAGCTTGTGCATTTGTCACGTATTTCTCGTGTCATGGTTTTCATCTCTGTCATTTCGTTTATGACCTTGTCTGCATTAATTAGTCTAGCTGTCAATTCTTCCACTCTTTTTTCAAGATTTTTAGTTTCTTTGCGCTGGGTACGTAATTCCTCCTTTAGCTCTGAGAAGTTTGATGGACTGAAGCCTTCTTCTCTCATCTCGTCAAAGTCATTCTCTGACCAGCTTCGATCCATTGCTGGCGATGGGCTGCGCTCCTTTGCAGGGGGAGATGCACTCTTATTTTTTGAATTTCCAGCTTTTCTGCCCTGCTTTTTCCCCATCTTTGTGGTTTTATCTGTCTCTGGTCTTTGATGGTGGTGACGTACTGATGGGGTTTTGGTGTAGGTGTCCTTCCTGTTTGATAGTTTTCCTTCTGACAGTCAGGACCTTCAGCTATAGGTCTGTTGGAGATTGCTTGAGGTCCACTCCAGACCCTGTTTGCCTGGGTATCAGCAGCAGAGGTTGCAGAAGATAGAATATTGCTGAACAGTGAGTGTACCTGTCTGATTCTTACTTTGGAAGCTTCCTCTCAGGGGTGTACTCCACCCTGTGAGGTGTGGGGTGTCAGACTGCCCCTAGTGGGGCATGTCTCCCAGTTAGGCTACTCAGGGGTCAGTGACCCACTTGAGCAGGCAGTCTGTCCGTTCTCAGATCTCAACCTCCGTGTTGGGAGATCCACTGCTCTCTTCAAAGCTGTCAGACAGAGTCGTTCGCGTCTGCTCAGGCCTCTGTTGTTTCCCCTGTTGTTTTTTTAGCTGAGCCCTGCCCCCAGAGGTGGAGTCTATAGAGACAGGCAGGTTTCCTTGTGCTGCTGTGAGCTCCACCCAGTTCGAGCTTCCCAGCGGCTTTGTTTACCTACTTAAGCCTCAGCAATGGCGGGCACCCCTCCCCCAGGATCGCTGCTGCCTTGAGGTTAGATCGCCGCAGACTGCTGTGTTAACAATGAGGGAGGCTCCGTGGGCGTGGGACCCTCCCGGCCAGGTGAGGGATATATTCTTCTGGTGCGCCCGTTGCTTAAAGCGTGGTATTGGGGTGGGAGTTACCCGATTTTCCAGGTGTTGTGTGTCTCAGTTCCCCTGGCTAGGAAAAGGGATTCCCTTCCCCCTTGCGCTTCCCAGGTGAGGCGATGCCTCGCCCTGCTTCAGCTCTCGCTGGTCGTGCTGCAGCAGCTGACCAGCACCGATTGTCTGGCACTCCCTAGTGAGATGACCCCAGTACCTCAGTTGAAAATGCAGAAATCACCGGTCTTCTGTGTCGCTCGCGCTGGGAGTTGGAGACTGGAGCTGTTCCTATTTGGCCATCTTGCTCCGCCCCTTCGTGTCTCTGTTTTCAACATTGGCTTACAACCAACCTTAGCGTGTGAAAATCTAAAATTGTCCTGGGCCTCATGTGCTTTCCCAAGCTCCCTACCTGCTGTATGATCCAGTATGATCTTTTACGTTGACTTTAACTTTCATGCTGATTACCCATTTGCCAAATGTCACTGACGTTATTTTTGTCTCCTTATGGTGGTTCCTTAAAACCACTTTGTTACTTGATTTATAAAAAGAAGTGGACCACAAGTACACTTATCCCAAAAGGGCTTAGCCTGGAAAGCTTCAAGCATCACCAACTCTCAGAAGTTTTATATTTGATTTGCATATCTGTGTGTCCTATTCTAGGGAGAGGGTTCCGAGTTTTTGTTAGAGTGTAAGAAATTAGAAAAGTGAGAGCTTTTCAGATCCACTGCAAGATGGAGCCAATGACAGGGCCAGAGGCAGAGCAAGTAAAGAGGGCAAATTGAAGAGGCAAAAGGAGAGGGAGGGTATGAAAGTTGTCAGAATAAAAGTGGAGTTACCTGTGTTTTTTTTTTTCTTAAAAAACGAAGCAAAACAAAACAGAACAAAAGTAGCTGGACCCGGTGGCTCACACCTGTAATCCCAGCACTTTGGGAGTCCGAGGCGGGCAGATCACTTGAGATCAGGAGTGTGAGACCAGCCCGGCCAACATAGTGAAACCCCGTCTCTACTAAAAATGCAAAAATTAGCCAGGCCTGGTGGTGCACGCCTGTAATCCCAGCTACTCGGGAGACTGAGGCAGGAGAATCGCTCGAGAGGTGGAGGTTGCAGTGAGCCAAGATTGTGCCCCTGCAGTCCAGCCTGGGTGACAGAGTGAGACTTCATCTCAAAAAAAAAAAAAAAAGATAAATAAATTAAATTAAATTAAATTAAAAAAAAAAAAGAAACCCTGACAAATAGAGCCAAGGAAGGCCATAAAGAGAGGATTCTCATGTATAAACACTTGATAACAGAAACTACCAAGAAAGGCTCTGCAAAAACCACAACCTTGCACAAAGGCTAGTGCAACCTTACACAAAAAAATATATCTGTTAGTATATCTTCTCAGCAACTGTCTCTCCAACCCTGGACTGGCACCACCCTTGGTGCTCATAGCCAGGAATAATTATCTCAAAATAATTATGTAATCCTCCTCATTCGTCCTTTAAAAACCTGGTCTTCCTTTATCTCCCTGAAAACCCATATAGCTTACTATGACATGCATATTCTTATGGCAATGCCCTATTCCCGAATAAATATCATTTTCTTTTAGAGAGCATCTCTCCATTTGTTATTTAGGTTGACAAGGGACAAGAGAAAAACAGGAGAAAGAAAAGGTAGAAGAAAGAAGCAAGAAGAACAGAAGGAACAGAGAAGACAGGAAGTTGGGAGAAAAGAAAAATAACAGTGAGTCAGAGAAGGAAAGGAAAAGGAAAAGAGGGGCATAAATTAAAAAAAGAAGACTCATCCTTCAGCCTTCCCCAGGGCTCAGGGCACCAGGAAACTTCCCCTTCCCTCAGCCAGGTGTCCCCCAGCAGGTCCAACTTCTGTCTAGCTATGGTGCCTTTATTCTTTCCTATTTTTTTGAGTCACTCTGTGACTATTGACTCAAACACAGGTTTTCACTTGGGCAAAGGTCCCATACAATGAATTAAATGATGGCTTCAAATAGGCATTAGAAGAATGAGGATTGTTCAGCCTCCCAGTGAATACACTCCTATTTGGGTGTATTCAAATAGGCTAACCTAAATGAATAGTCTAGAGCAGCAACTTGAGGTCTAATGAGCATTAGACACTCCTACTGACAATGAGAAAAGAAACCTGTTGTCTAGACTGAAAAACACATGCTGAAATGCAGGTTCTTCACAGAGTTCAAGGCTTCAGGATTTCAGTGAAAAATAAACTTTTATATGAAAAATAAAGTTGGAAAGAAAAAATAGAAGTCCCGAATTTACATTAAAATCATGCTAAAAACAAAAACAAAAGCATTGGATTCTAGGAATAGACTTTTGGAGTGGAATTTGAATGATCAAGAGATTATATTATTTAAAACCAAGTAAACAGAAATTCCCCCGAGTGCTCAAAGTGGTGTAGTGGAGACTACTCCATGAAGATACCCCTTTCAGATGTTAACGTTGGCACTCACAAACACCTATGCTGAAGCTCCAATCTTGTCTCAGAAAAGCATGAAGGAACATGGTAGAACTGCTTAACGTTTGCCAATGAGACTAAATTACCATTAAACTGTTCCAAATGGCCCCTATTTTTAGGGTGGACATATGACTTATCATCCAAACCGGGAGACTATAGAGAGTAAAAAGAGGTATCATTAACAAATAAGCCAGGGCAATAGTCATAAATTGACACTGTCCCTGGGAAATTGGGGTGTATGATCAACTCTGTCTCTACAGAACTTCTCACTGCTTGGAAGTGAAATAAAACAAAACAGGCAAACAAACAAATAAACAAAAGCAAAATAATAGGAATGATTATTAAAATGGTAATGGGCCAGGTGCCATGGCTCACACCTGTAATCCCAACACTTTGGGAGACCAAGTTGGGAAGATCACTTGAGTCCAGAAGTTTGAGATCAGGCTGAGCAACATAGGGAGACCCTGTCTAAAAAAAATTTAAAAATTAGCTGGGCATGATGGTGCATGCCTGTAGTCCTAGCTAGTCAGGAGGCTGAGGTGGGAGGATTGCTTGAGCCTGGGAGGTCAAGGCTGCAGTGAACTGCAATGGCACCACTGCAATCCAGGTGTCCAGGTGACAGAGCAAGACCCTGTGTCAAAACAAACAAACTTGTAATGAAATCTGGTTCCAAATGGAACCCAAAGAAGTTCGGGGATTTTAACTACCAAAACTCATCACTCTCGTGGCTACCACTTAGCCACAAAAGTGTTGTGTAAAAGAGGTGTAAGATAAGGCATAAGGCATTTGGATACTTTCTTTGTTTAAATGAAAGATCCTGGTTAACATTTAATTTAAGCATTGATGGGAAGGAGCCTCCTGATGACTGACAGTGGCCACTTTCCAGCAGCAGTTGCAGGTGAAGGGAGAAGAGTTGGCAGCTGCTGGGAGGAAAGAGGAACAACTAGTATCAGGAATTCAGTACCAATGTAAGAGAAAACTTTCTATTAAAAATATATAATATTTTGTAATATACAGGAGTTGGCTGTGTTTTATTGGTTGACTGTCTCTTGTCTTTTTTTAAGTCTGGTTTTTTTTTTGTTTTTGTTTTTTTGTTTTTTTGTTTTTTTCACTCTTCTGATGAATCAAAAAAGCCATGGCTTCTGTCCTGAATTCACAAGGCTTTCTAGAGGCCAGAAGAGACAGGGGCAGAAATGAAAGCTCTTCATCAGTCTTCTGGGCCATTGCAACACGATGTTAAAAAATACATACATACATACAAAACAGCCTCTCATTTGTTCTGATTCATTCCTGAACCAACAGGACAGTGGGATAGACATTTTGGTGGGTGGGAGTGAGGAGCCCTCCCAGAATGTCTCCCAGAAATTGGGGCAATACTCACTCTGCTTACTTCTAAAGATAATCCTACTGTAGTAGTTAACCTAATGTATCAACTTGACTGGGCCATGGGGTGCCCCGACATTTGGTCAAACATTATTCTGGGTGTGTCTGTGCTTTTGGAGGAGGGTGGCTTTGGATGAGATTAAAATTGGTAGACTGAGTAAAGCACATTACCCTCCCTAATGTGGGCAGGCCTCACCCAATGAATTGAAGACTTAAATAGAACAAAAAGACTAAGAGGGAACTTCACCTGACTGCTTGAGCTGGTACATTGGTCTTTTTCTGCTTGCTGACTAGAACTACACCATCAGCTCTTCTGGGTCTCTGGCTTGCCCACTGCATATCATGGGACTTCTTAGCCTCCATAATTGCATAAGTCAATTCCTTATAGTGAATCTCTATCTATCTATCTATCTATCTATCTATCTATCTATCTATCTATCTATCTGTCTATCTATCTAATCTATATCTATCCATCCATCTGTCTATCTCTCTATATTTATATCTATATCTATCTCCTATTGGTTCTGTTTCTTTGTAGAACCCTGACAAATAGACCTACCTTAGGGCTATCTGAGTCCAACATTTCCTTAAGTTACAGCAAAGAACAGGTCTGTGATCCACTTAAAGTTAAAAAGAAAAGTCTCACACTACATATCCCATGGAGAATGATCAGAAGGGGCATTGACCTGTCCTGGCACTAACCACAGCTGTAAACATAAAGCAGGCTGGGCCAAAATCAGTGGGTCCCCTGACTTTCAAATCACTGCTCTGTATTATAGAAGGCCCCTGGTACTTGTGTATCCCCCGAAGTTCTATCACCTGTCTAACACCCTTCGTATTTGGAGTCCAAACCTTAGGAACAAATCCAGGACTGAGGACAAAGTTTGAATTCTGGGGCTACCTGCCTGGGAGAGGCCACAGGAGTAATCAAGGGATCAAGCACTTCAACCAAGTACTTCACAGAAAAAGCAGCAAACCATGAGATGAAGAAGGAATATGGTTGAAAGCTAACTTAGTCAATAGATCAGGGATCCAAATGGAAAGTGAGAAATGGAGATAAGACAACATCCTCAAATAATGCACGCCTGCCTCTGTAATCTTTGGGCCCAATTATTCATGTTTCTATTGAGCCCAGGCAGGTCCTCAAAGTACTTGTGCCTTGCTGAATACCTCAAGGCATTAGACATTAGTTCTCGAATCTACTTTATGGGCATTCTATCTTCACAATTTTGTCTCATTTCTGCCTTCAGATGCATCTCAAGATTTTATAGCAGTTGGACAAATCTTCCCCATTTCCAGACAATTATTGTCCATAATTTTCAGCCATTTATTTTAAAGATAAAAGCATTTTTTCCATCCTCACTCCTGTTCATGGCTGAGGTTAAAAAGGCAACCGTAAACTTTGTCTGATAAATTTTCCATTCATTCTCCTCCTTTCCTTCAATATGCCAATCAGGCTGTCAGCTTGCTTTCTCTGCAGACTCATAACACTTCACCTTCAGTCTCATTAACTGATTTTCCTTTTGTTTCACATGAAGAAAACTCATCTCAACACTTAAAACCCTGGGAGTTACAATTTAGAACTTCTTCGGCTGACTTGGATTTTTAGCTCCCACTGATTGTTCTTTATTTTCTACCTTTCAGATAAAAAAAAAATCTTTTCCTTTTAACCACCTTTTGCTGACCTCATCTTTAAATATGGAGTAAGATTTATGCTCATATTGTAGCTTTTATGTGGGTCAACTTTTATAAATTTCAAAATATTCACTCATTTGGACTCTTTGGATTTTGTGAAAATTAGGATGAAACCTGGGTTACAGTTTGCTTAGTTGTGCCCCTCCCCATGAGGGTAATAATTGCCCTAAAATATTTTATGCGGAATCGAGAATGTAATCTGTACTATTGAACCAGGTTGCCCTAAAGTAGAATCGTCAGCCAGATATGGTGGCTCATGCCTGTAATCCCCACACTTTAGGAGGCCAGGGTGGGAGGATCACTCGAGCCCAGGAGTTTGAGACCAGCCTGGGCAACATAGCAAGACCTCATCTCTACAAAAAAAAATTTAATTATCTGGACATGGTGGTGCGAGGCTGAAGTCCTAGCTACTCATGAGGCTAAGGCAGGAGGATCCCTTGAGCCCAGGAGTTTGAGGTTGCAGTGGGCCATGATCACACACCACTGCACTCCAGCCTGGATGACAGAGAGAGATCCTATCTCAAAAATAAATAAATAAAACTAAAAATAAAATCGAATTTTTCTTAAAAGTAAGCAGAGTGGGCCGGGCGCGGTGGCTCATGCCTGTAATCCCAGCACTTTGGGGGGCCAAAGCAGGTGGATCACCTGAGTCAGGAGTTTGAGACCAGCCTGGCCAACGTGGCGAAACTCCTTCTCCACTAAAAAATACAAAAATTAGCCGGGCGTGGTGGCATGTACCTGTAATCCCAGCTACTAGGGGTGCTGAGGTAGAAGGATCACTTGAACCTGGGAGGTGGAGGTTGCAGTGAGCCGAGATCGCACCACTGCACTACAGCCTGGGCAACAGAGTGAGACTCCATCTCAAAAAGAAAAAAAAAAAAAGTAAGCAGAGGGAATACAAATCAGAGAGCATTCGCAAATGAAGATGACTTTTGCTGGTGCTACTTGATGAATGCATTTGAAGTTAATGTAAGCTCCTTGATAGCTGAAAAATTGTGTTTCTTTTTTTTTCCTTTTTTTTTTTTTTTTTTTTTGTTCTTTTTGAGACAGAGCCTTGCTCTATCACGCAGGCTGGAGTGCAGTGGCATGATCTTGGCTCACTGCAACTTCCGCCAGGTTCAAGCGACTCTACTGCCTCAGCCTCCTGAGTAGCTGGGACTACAGGTGCCCAACACCACACCCGGCTAATTTTTTGTGTTTTTAGTAGAGAGGGGGTTTTGCTATGTTGGCCAGGCTGGTCCTCAACTCCTGGCCTCAAGTGATCCGCCAGCCTTGGCCTCCCAAAGTGCTGGGATTACAAGTGTGAGCCACTGCACCTGGTGGAAAAATTATGTTTCTAAAGCCTAAAACTTTATATTGTGGTTAAGGATGCAGTTTTAGAGTCAGGCTGTCTTGTTTGGAATCCTAGCTCCACCATTAACTTACTGTGTGATCTTGAGCCAGTTACTTACTTCTTAGGGCCTCCATTTCTTATCTGTAAGGCATGGGAAAATACAGTGAATACCTCTTAAAGTTGTCAAATACAACTTTATGTCAAATACTTAGCACATTGCCAGGAAGACGGTACTCTCATAGGCAGCTGACCAAGTTTGTATTCTCCCAGAATCAGGTCCTGGGACAAGAGTTTGAGTGCAAGTAATTTGTTTATCTGGGAGATGATCTCAGGAAACACTAAAAAAGGAGTGTGGAAGTGAGACAGGGGAGGGAAGGCAGCCAATAAAGGGTGCAATATCAAGTAGGTCATCACTGTGGGCAACTTGTTCTTAGTCCCATTAGGGATCTTTGGGAAACTGTAAAGTATCCATAAGAGAGCTATGCCCAGACCCCCTGCCAAGCGCTAAGGAAACTGGGTGTTCATGGAGCAATTCCTAATGATTATGCCAGGAGTACTGCCTGGGACAAAGGAGACATTGACTCTGCCTTTGTGGACCTTACATTTTAATGGGAGTAGAATAGAACATCTTGGAGTCTGACTGCATTTAACAAAATTATCTGGGTCCTACCAGTGAGGTTGCAGTCAATCGGGGGTAGCTATGCTCTCAGAAGAGCCAAGTTTGGATCCAGATTATCAATAGTGTATGTTAAATCCACTTCATTTAATTCAAAGGTATGTTAAAAACCTTCATTTTATTCAAAGTTCAGCTCAAATATTACCCCCTCTAGAAAGCTATCTTCCCCAAATACCCCTTCTCCTTTGCACGTTGTTATGCCACCCTGTGAATCTCCTTTGTGGCACTTACTTTAACATCTTGATAAAATGACATGATCAGTTGTGTCATTAGCCATTTGATGGCTACCCTCCTAAGAAATCTGTGACCTTCACCACCTTATCCAAGGACTTTGCATACAGCAGGCCAGAGTTGGTGCTCACTAATAATTTGTTGAATAAAAGAGCAAGTATTGCTCTGTGAATTTTATAAATTATTGCATAAGCCAGTGAATAGTGGCCAAAGAAATGCAAAAACTGCCCCCCCTGGATGATTTTTCCACTGATTCTTTCAGCAGTGTTTCTCTGCTACTCTCTCTGTGCTTGGAATAGTCCCAGCCCCCTCTGTTGCTGGGCAGAGCAAAGTGCCTTTCTCAGCAACATCCTGAGTGACCAGCTGCTCAGGAAGTGCCCTTGATTGGTGAATATAATGCTGTGAAGCTTTTGCAATCAACGATTCAAATTTGAGGCAATGGCTGAGGCCTAACTGTTTTCCCAGGGTCTTCTGCAGGTCACTGCATCAGATACTTGCCCCAAGTGAGCCCTCCTACTTCCACTACAATTTCTATTTTCCCCAGACAGGATCTCACTCTGTTGCCCAGGCTGGAGTACAGTGGGAGGATCGTGGCTCACTGCAACCTTGACCTCCCTGGGCTCAGTGATCCTCCCATCTCAGCCTCCTGAGTAGCTGGGACTACAAGCATGCCCCCACCACGCCTGGCTAATTTTTGCATATTTTTGTAGAGACAGGGTTTCACCATGCTGCCCAGGCTCCTCTCGAACTCCTGAGCTTAAGGAATCCACCCACCTTGGCCTCCCAAAGTGCTAGGATTATAGGCATGAGCCACCATGCCTGGCCTACTTCCACCAGTCTTTTCAGGAGCAAGTTTTGAATGTGGCGCTTTTCTCTCCCTTAAGAGTGTTTAGTCTCAGGTATCTAAGGGCCTTGGTCATAACCCCAAACCATCTTCCCTCTCCTGCGGGGTGGAAGGGCACTTGTGTAAGCATTCTAGGGACACCTTGGGTCATCCCATGATCGTTATTTGTACAAATTAAACTCTGACACTAACCCTGGGAAAACACTTGTTTACTCAAAATTGTGAGAGGCAATGGAATCGCATGCTTTTGCTACAGTTAGTCCTTGCTTTGCACAGTTTAGATGTACAGTAGCCCCCACTTATCTGAGGGTGATACCTTCCAGGACTCCCAGTGGATGCCTGAAACTGCAGGTAATACTGAACTCTCTATCTACTAATTTTTTTCCATCTCATAACTAAGACGGTGACTAGTGACTAACAGATGGTAGGTCAAACTCAGCGTGGACCTGCTGAACAAAGGGATGATTCACCTCCGGGTGGGATGGAGTAGGATGGCTCAAGATTTAATTGCTCTACTCAGAAAGATTCACAATTTAAAACTTGTTTATTTCTGTAAGTTTCCATTTAATATTTTCAGACTGCAGTTGATTGCAGTTAATTGAAACCATGGAAAGTGAAACCATGGATAAGGGGAAACTACTGTACTGGAAGTTAAATTTACATCAAACATAAATGGAGTTATAGAAGAAAAAGCTGACTGTGGGAATGTTGACCCTGCCTCCATTCTCAAGAGATTCTTATGCAGCCAGAGGAACTTAGTGAAAGGGAACTTATGAAACTCACAAATGAGGAAAATGGTGGTGCTGAAAAGATGTCTACCAGAGAGTGATGCCAGCAAACACTTTACATTAAAGGAACTCCCAGAGATACTGCAAAGAACAAAATGTTGGAAGCTGGTTCAGACTTAGAAAGGAGTATGACAATTTGCGAAGGGATAGAAAAGGTGCTTGCTCCATGTTGTAAGTTATACTATGAAAAGAAAGAGGCAAGCACTGCTCAAACTACTTTTTTTTTTTTTTTTTTTTTTTTTTTTTGAGACAGAGTCTCGCTCTGCCACCCAGGCTGGAGTGCAGTGGCGCGATCTCGGCTCAATGCAACCTCGACCTCCCAGGTTCAAGGGATTCTCCTGCCTCAGCCTCCTAAGTAGTTGGGATTACAGGCGCGTGCCACCATGTCTGGCTGATTTTTGCATTTTTAGTAGAAATGGGGTTTCACCGTGTTGGCCAGGCTGGTCTAGAACTCCTGGCCTCAAGTGACCTGCCCACCTCAGCCACTCAAAGTGTTGGGATTACAGGCGCGAGCCACCGCCCCTGGCCTACTTTTGATAACTTTTTACAAAGAAATGAAACACTCTAATTCTCAGTGTGTCTAATGTTTTAAATTGCAATGCACTAAATAAACATTAATTATACTATTTCTGTTTTCCTATACACTTCTAAGTGACAGGAAGATAAATTTTGACGTTTTTAACAATAATTTGTCAAGGTCACAGAACAATTATAATTATTCTTACTGGTTATTAAGATTGCTGTGCACAGTTTGCAATACAAAAGCTGCCTGTAATTTGTTACGATGAAATACATACAGATGTTTTGACAAGTCCAGTGGTATTATGACAGTATTAACAAACTAAAAATTGTATAAAGTCAAATATTCATATTCTGATAGCAGGACAGAATATTTAAATTTGAGACTCTCCTGGAAAAATAAAGTTACTCAAATACAATAGCATAATATCAGGTATCTAGAGCAAGAGATTTTAGCACTGTTGCATTGTCTCAATTTTTAATGCTACCAAATCTGGCTATCTCCCCTCTGTTCTATTCAGTGTGTGTGTGTGGTTTTTGTTGTTGTTGTTGTTTGTTTGTTTGTTTTGAAACAGGGTCTTCCTGGGTCACCCAGGCTGGAGTGCTGTGGTGCAAACACAGCTCACTGCAGCCTCAACCTCCTGGGCTCAAGCGATCCTCTTGCCTCAGCCTCCCAAGTAGCTGGGACCACAGGCACGCCACCACACCTGGCTAATTTTTGTATTTTTTGTATAGGTGGAGTCTCGCCATGTGTCCCGGCTGATCTCAAACTCCTGGGCTCGAGCAATCCTTATAGGCATGAGCCACCATGCCCAACTGGTATGTTTTAAATATTAGTAAGAAAGCTTAAATTCCATCCTCTGATCTATTGCTGAATAAGGGAGAGTTTTGGACACATCTCATTATCTTCATATACCTCAAACCTTTCAACTGTGTGATTAAACATATTCATAGGTATGTTACAAAGATTGACAATAACATAATTTTAGATAATTCTGGACAGTATGTGATGCTGATAAACTGCATGTATTAAAATACATTTTATGGGGGATTCTTGCAGATCTTATGGTCAGGAGCATCCTCCCTATTGCCTTCCTCCACCTTGCAATAATACTTTCTTATGTGCACTTATTACCTAATGATCCTTATGTATACATACACATTGGAAACTGAAATCCCAAACTCTAACCTAAATTGGCCAGTGCCTGCCAAACGTAGGAACCCCCCATTAATATGAGATGAGTCTGGTCTACAAAGTTATTAGGATTTCTCTTCCTCTCCTATCCAACATTTTCAGCATCACCCACAGGGCAATCTGTGATCTCACAGCCATAACTTGGGCTCATCTCTTTCATCTTGATCTGGAACCCAAGGAAGGGGGGCCAAAGGACTCACCCTGCGACCTCCCAAAAGACATGTGAGTTTGCCTCAGGAAACACTCTTGGTTCCTGTTTTGTGGATAGATATTGCTCAATACATATTTGTGGACCCGGCCAAAGTATATTATTTGATTGTTTGTGGGGACAGAGTTGTAGGGCCCTGAGCAAAGTGGGGACATAAAAGCCCAGAGCCGTGACCCTTAGCTACTGGACATGATGAGATTACATAAGTTGGATTGTTAAATGGGTTTATAGATTGCTAAAAGTAACCACAACAACTTTATTTCTTCTGGGCTATTGTAGACTAAAAGTCATTAGAAAGCCAATCAACCTACCCAGATGGCTGGTTGTGAACAGTGATGTGGAGGGCACAGCAGGAGCTGGGAAACAAATGAGAAGACAGTTCCAGAAATGGACATGTTGGTGTGCCCTGTGGGGCATTTCACACAGTATCAACCCTTTCACCCCCCTCAACTATTTTTATGTTTATTATTGTAAATTTGTAAATAGAGAAAGGTGCACCAGATAAGATGCACCTCAATAGTACCTCTAAATATAACAACTGTTCCATTTGTGCTCTCTAAATATAATCATTGCTTCCATTTTGCTGTAGATGCTTCCAGCCTTTTTAACTTGTAGGGAGTATTTATTTTAAAAATTGTGGTAAGGCCGGGTGTGGTGGCTCACACCTGTAATCCCAGCACTTTGGGAGGCTGAGGCAGGCGGATCACCTGAGGTCGGGAGTTCGGGACCAGCCTGACCAACATGGAGAAGCTCCATCTCTAATAAAAATACAAAATTAGCTAGGCATGATGGCACATGCCTGTAATCCCAGCTACTCAAGAGGATGAAGCAGGAGAATCGCTTGAACCCGTGAAGCGGAGGTTGCGGTGAGCTGAGATCCCACCATTGCACGCCAGCCTGGGCAACAAGAGTGAAACTCTGTCTCAAAAAGCAAACAAACAAAAAAATTGTGGTAAAATACAGATAACATAACATTTACCTTCTTAATCATTAAAAAAATTGTCCCAGATATATCAGACAAATATTAAATCTCTTGATGATTCAATCTGTTGAGCTATGCAACTATCATAGTACCCTTTTAACCATGTTTACGTGTACAGTTCAATAGTATTTAGTGTGTTCACATGGTTGTGCAATGAATTCCCAGAACTCTTTTCATTTACCCAAACTGAAAATTGATATGCATTAAACAAGAAGTTCTCATTCCCTCCCATCTCCAGCCCTCAGCAACCACCTTCCCAAACTATTTCTTTCTCAACTGTAAAATAGGGACACTATTCCAAAAGGATTGTTATGAGACTTAAATGAGTTAAGTGTCATGGACTAAATGTTCGTGTCCCCCCAAAATTCAGATGTTGAAATCGTAACCTCCATTGTGATGGTGTGAGGAGATGAGCCTTTGGGAGGGTATTACGTCCTGAGGATGAAGCCCTCATGAAAGGGATCAGTGCCCTTATAAAAGAGTCCCTGAAGAGCTCTCTAATTCTCTTTCTGCCATGTGAAGCTACAAGGGGAAATCGGTAGTCTGCAACCAGGAAAAGGACCCTCCCCAGAACCCATGCCTGATCTATTTCTAACCTCCAGCACTGTGAGAATAAATTTCTGTTGTTTATAAGCTACCCAGTCTATGGCACTTTGTTATACACCCCAAACTGACTAAGACAATAATGTATGCAAATTGCTTGCTATAGTGCTTCATACACAATTAAGTGCTCAGCAAATGTTAGATATTATTATTTATGATTCTGTCTTAATGATTTTTTTGAAAACACCATGAATTAACATGGGTGAAATGGGTATATAAACACAAATAAAGGCTATAATTAGAGAAAGATGAGTACGAAGGAAGTGAGCAACAAGAGATTGTATGTGGAAGAGGAAAGAGGAGAGGAGGATGAATATTCTTACGGTCTTATCATGGAGACAGGGAGTTAGGATGCAGGTCCTGGTCTACCTTGGCTTGATTGGTGGCTGTATATGGGCCTTAATTTCTACTTGCTTATTTCCTGTGGGCAGGGGCTTAAGAAAGCTGGGCAATTTTCCATTTGTCTGATGCAGAGGTGGCACATAGCAGTGGGTTTTTGTTTAGCTTAATGTAAAGCATGTTATTTAAAAAGTAAGTTAGTCTTCAACCTTTATTAATTGGGACTTTCACATAAAAACCTGTATTTCAGGCTTCATTCACTTGGAAGATCTGCTAAAAAGTTGTCCTCATTTAATTGAGGCAACAATTGGCTGGACTGTGTAGATGATTTCATCTCAGCTCATATCACTCAATTATGTTACCTGCTTAGCCTCTGAGGAAGGTGGTCTGTAAGGTTAATCAGGCAACTTATTTTTTTCATATAATCAAACTCATATTCCCAATATATGATCATGACCACTGTCATGACACATACTGACAATTCTACCTTTTCTAGGAAACTTGATATCCTGGCTACAAATGTGTCTATAGATTATGTTCTCCCAAGTTAGAACCTTCAAGAACTGTGAAAGGTCTAAGATTTTTTTTTAACTTTTATTTTAAGTTCATGGGTATATGTGCAGGATATCCAGGTTTGTTACATAGGTAATCTTGTGTCATGGGAGTTGTTGTACAGTTATTTCATCACCCAGCTATTAAGCCTAGTCTCCACTGGTAATTTTTCCTAATCTCCTTCCTCCTCCCAACCTCCACCCTCCTATAAGCCCCCGTCTGTGTCATTCCCCTCTATGTATCCATGTGTTCTCATCATTTAGCTCCCACTTATAAGTGGAAGCATTTGGAATTTAGTTTTCTGTTCCTGCATTAATTTGCTAAGGATAGTGGCCTCTGGCTCCATCCATGTCCCTGCAAAGGACGTGATTTCGTTCTTTTTTATGGCTGCATAGTATTCCATGGTGTATATATAGCACATTTTCTTTATCCAGTCCATAAGATTTTAAACAAACAAGTTAGCTTAGCACAGTTTTATAGATGCTAGTGAAGACATGAGACTCTGGGGTTAGAGACATAGGATAAGGACAGTTCATTCCTCACAGCAATAGCAGTAGCCAGAGCATCAGTATTTGTGCTGCTTCCCTAAGCCTAATTCTTACAGGGCAACCCAAAGAGGATCAGATGACACCTGCATGTGTGTGGGTTGCATTATAGGAGTGGGACCCTAAGCTTAGGGAGCTCATATCTTTTATAATGGTCAGTAAGCATACTTGACCTTTGCTCTAGAGCAAGCTTTTCTAGCACATGGCCCATGGGCCGCATGCAGCCTGAGACAGCTTTGAATGTGGCCCAACATAAGTTCATAAACTTTCTTAAAACTTGAGGGCTTTTTGTGATTTTTTTTTTTCTTTTGCTCATCAGCTGTGGTTAGTGTTAGTGTGTTTTCTGTGTGGCCCAAGACATTTCTGCTTTTTCCACTGTGGCCCAGGGAAGTCGAAAGATTGGACACCCCTGCTCTAGAGGGAGATATTATCTTTGCTATAATGGGACAATCAAAAAACCTACCCTTTGCTCTGAAGGGAGACATTATTTCTATCTTCCAAGGCTGTTTGCTATATAAGAAGGGAGACATTATTTCTATCTTCTACGGCTGTTTGCTATATAAATATTCTGGAAAAGTTAGTCTGGAACAAAAGCAGTCAGTGCCTCTGCTTGTAAGATGTACGGAAACACCAAAGAGCTGTGGAGAATTGTCTCCCAACATGCACCCAGCACCATTTGTCCTGTCAACTTTGCCTTCACTTTAGAACAAGTTTGCACTTACTAAAAAGGGAAACACTGATTCTTTACTCTCACACTTCACTCTGATACTGATGTGTGAAAGGTTTTTCAACACCAACCAGTTCTTCAACTCTGCATACCAACTGGGTATCCTACAATTAAATTCTGACATTAACCACCTGGAGTTAGTGCAGACACCATAGTTGAAGTCTCAGTCCCACAAAACTGCCCCCACTTCAGATGCCAATCATGAGAAATGGGTCCCCAGATGGCCCACACTGCTACCCAACTTGACTACATATTGAAGGTTCCCACAGGTTCAATAATTTGCTATAGGCTGGGCGTGGTGGCTCATGCCTGTAATCCCAGCACTTTGGGAGGCCGAGGTGGGTGGATCACTTGAAGTCAGGAGTTCAAGACCAGCCTGTCCAACATGGTGAGACCCTGTCTCTACTAAAAATAAGAAAAAATTAGCCAGGCGTGGTGGAATGAACCTGTAGTCCCAGTTACTCAAGAGGATGAGGCAGGAGAATCGCTTGAACCTGGGAGGTTGCAGTGAGCAGAGATCATGCCACTGCACTCCAGATTGGGTGACAGAGTGAGACTCTATCTCAAATAATAATAATAATAATAATAATAATAATAATAATTTGCTATGACAGAGTAAGACTCCATCTCAAATAATAATAATAATAATAATTTGCTATGACAGCTCACTGAACTCAAGGAACCACTTACATTTACCAGTTTATTATAAAGGATATAATAAAGGATACAGAGGAACAGCCAGTCGAAGGGGTACATAGGGTGAGATCTGGAAGAAACTGAGTACAGGAGCTTCTGTCCCAGTGGGAGTTGGGGTATGTCACTTTCCCAGCATGTGGATATGTTCACCAATCCAGGAGCTCTCTGAGCCATATACTTTAGGCATTTTAATGGTGGTTTCATCATGTAGGCATGATTGATTATTAACTCAATCTCCAGGTCCTCTCCACTCCCCAGAGGATGGGGGTAAGGCGGAAGGTTCCAAGCATCTAATCATGGCTTGTTTTTTCTGGTAACCAACTCCTAACCAGGAACTCACCAAGAGTCACCTCATGAGATCAAAAGATACTCCTATCACCCAGGAAATTCCAAGGGATTTTGGACCTTTGTGTCAGGAACCAGGATCAAAGACCAAATATTGGAACAAAGGATACACCTAGCACCCCATGGCTCAGGAAATTACAAGGGTTTTAGAAGCTCTGTGCCAGAACCAGGGGCAGAGACTTTATTTATTTATTTATTTGAGACGAGGTCTTGCTCTGGAGTACAGTGGCATGATCTTGGCTCACTGCAACCTCCTCCCCCCAGGCTCAGGCAATCCTCCCACCACAGCCTCCCCAGTAGCCAAGACCACAGGGATGTGCCACCGCACCCAACTAATTTTTGCGCTTTTAGTAGAGACGGGATTTCATCATGTTGCTCAGACGAGTCTTGAGCTTCTGAGCTCAGGTGATCCGCCCCCCTCAGCCTCCCAAAGTGCTGAGATTACAGGCGTGAGCCACCATGCCCAGCCTATTTATTTACTTTTGTGTCACACTAACTTAAAGGTAACAAACAGGGAACATTATGGATGAAGTATACTGGGTATTAATTTGCTTATTAAGCAAATATTTATTACACACTCAAAATGATAAGAGATGTGCTAGGCCCCAGAAATACAAACTACAAAACAACCCACTCTTTCCCTTCAAGGTGCTCATAATCTAGTTTAAAAGTCAGGCAAGTAAATTGGCAATTACAGCACAGTGTAACAAATGCTACCTGTGGGCGAAGGAAGTCCTGGGGTGAAGGGAAAGAGAGAAGGATGGTTTCCAGGAGGAGGGCTCATTTCACCAAAACCATGAAAAAGAGGAGTAGGAGTAAGGGGGAATGAGAAGTGGGGAGAATTAGCCAAGGATGTCAGGCAAGAGAGGAGAAAGAGGTAGATTACGAATTGGCAGACTATGATGAGAAATTTGGATTTACAGGAGAACAATGTGGGAATAACCCTGGAGGCAGAGAGACCAGTCAAGAGGCTTTTGCAAGAGTCTGAACATGAGATGGTGCTGGGTTGAAATAAGAAAGTGGCAACAGAAATGGAGGGAAAAGGACACAGCTGAGTGATATTGAAGAGGTATAGAATTGATCAGACTTGATAATGAACTGGATGAGGCAATAAGGGGAGAAAAAGAATCTTTGTGCCCAGCGTTTGTCTTGGGAAACTGGGTGGTTGGTGATGGCATTAACTGAGTTAGAGAACACAGGAGGAGGAGGACCAGGTTTTGGCTGAATATAAACAGTAGGTAAACAGACATATAAGAATCTTATGCCATATAAATTCAAGATATTATTTTTTAATTGTTAGTATTACATTAATGCACTTTATACTTTAAAAATTAATTCAACATATTAGATTATATGCAAATCAATAACTATCAAATACTATATATAGGAAGCACATAATGACTTGTACATAGCTGACAGAGAAAAGTACAGCTAAAACATGCTGTGTGGGCATCCATTAAGTAGGCAACTCACAGACCTGAATGCAAACTCAGAGTACTTAACAGTGTGCTCTCTTCATACTCAAGTAAATCTTTTAAGGAAAGGAAACAGCACTTCATTTTAAGTCAGGGTGCCATTTCCACTGTAATTGCAGCTGACATATTGCTAATGCACCAAGACAATTTGTGATTTAAAAAAAAAAAACCAGAAGTTCACTATATTACAGTTCATAATCACTAGGGCTTTCTTTGTGCAGTTCTAACTTTTAAAAAGCTTACATTTACCATCCAAATGCCATGATAAAATAGCTAATCTTGCCTGTGACGTTGTGATTACCAGAACAAGATAAAATTCCAAATTGTTAATGAACTGAGTGAATTTTAATTTGGGGACTTTGTAAGAAAGAAACATTCCCCATTAAATACTGTATATTTATTTATTGAGCTAAAAAAAAAAAAAATGAAGTGCTTCCCACAAAATCCTATAGTATATATTTGTCACAATCAGTGGAAACAGAAATGAGTACAACCAGGCATAATTGGAAACCAATTGTCCTTTCATCCATCACTAATGTTTCCAATCTGTTAAAGTCACGTTTGCCTTTTTCCAGGCTATGCTGTGGTTCATATTTCCCACAGACTCATCATTGAAAGCATTGACAATAGTAAGTTTCCACTCATCACTCTTCAGTCCTACCTTAATTACAGCACCAAATGAATAGTGAGGAAAGGAACATTGTATTATCTCACTGGTACAACAAGACAGATCATTTCAATCAGATCAAATGCAAGTTGTAGTTCAGACAATCACTGTCTTAGATTTTTTATTTGTATGATTTTTCTTTTTTCTAAATTTCAGCTCTAGTAGGACATATTCACATTATTTCCACTTTTTAAAAGCCACCACTATAGGAACATTTTGGAATGCTAAATATTTGCTTCCAAGTTGACATTAAAGATGGTAAGTTTTCTCCTCCTGAAGAACATATTACAAACAATTGTTTACCTATAAGCCGTATTTCTTCAAATGCTTTCCAATCCATTTTCCCTGAAAACATAAAACCAAAGGTGAACAGCTCTTAGTAAATCATCTCATGATCCCTGAAATGCAGTAATGATTGAAGAAAAAGGGAGGGAGATGGTCAATGCTCTTCTGCATGTTACTGGGTAATCAAGTATCATTGATTATCTCTTCGATGTAATGATTTCCTTTCTTTTGGGTATATACCCAGCAGTGGAATTTCTGGATCATATGGTAGCTCTATTTTTAGTTTGTTGAGGAATGATTGAGACTGGTTTTCACTTCGGAACCAACAAACCATTGCGTTTTTCACCTTTTCTAGTCTCCTCACTGAAGTCGAACAATTTCATGAAGATGAACATTGTAAGATATCTGATCTGTTGTTTCAATCAATGCCAGCAATAATCCTGGGGATCATTCCATACAGAACTTTCCAGGGTCAGCGCAAAGCGTCCACATCAAAATCATTATCTCTTTTATGCTTGGAAGCATTAGCTCCTGATAGGCCTCCAGATTCCAGAGGCTTAGCTGTTATTACTGTTCTGATCTCATTTGAGAGCATCTTATGTCTGGGGTGGTCCAGAATCTTCACGGCTTGAGTTTATCAAGTATAATTATTAGAACAGGTTCCAAGAACATAGTATAAAAACAGAAGAAAATGAGGAACAGCAGAGCAGAATGTAGAGATAATATCATCATGTGTTCTTGAGGCCCAAAGCAGAATCTTTTTTTTTTTTTTTTGAGACAGTCTTGCTCTGTCACCCAGGCTGGAGTGCAGTGGCACCATCTTGGCTCACTGCAGCCTTCGCCTCCTGGGTTCAAGCTATTCTCATGCCTTAGTCTCCTGAGCAGCTGCAATTATAGGCACACAACCACCACACCTGGCTAATTTTTGTATTTTTAGTAGAAATGGGGTTTTACCATGTAGGCCAGGCTGGTCTCGAACTCCTGACCTCAGGTGATCCACCTGCCTGAGCCTCCCAAAATGCTGAGATTACAGGTGTGAGCCACCGTGCCCGGCTCTAAGACAGAATTCTAAAGTGCACTTCCAAGGGAGAGCAAGTCAAGTCTACTTTAAGGTTGAGAAGAGGGTCATTTGAAACTTGGGGAGAGGGTTCCAGGGGCAGGTTGCCCATGGGGAGGCTTCAAGGGGTCCAGGCAGCAGGAGATGGTGGAGACATTCACAGAGTGTGACGGGGAAAGACAAGTGGAAAGGGAAAGAAAAGTGTATGAAACGTATTTGTCTACTTGGGAAATTTCCCCTGCTTCAGTTCATAGCCACTAGACTATTTTGTGGGGTGTCACGGTTCTAGATACCGAGTGATCACTGCTGTGGGCTGTGAGCAGAGCTTTAACAAGCAGTGGGGCTCGCTGATTACTTATTAGTAGTAGTAGAAATAGTAGAGAAAGGATCTCACTATGTTGCCAGGAGTTCAAGACCTCCTGGCCTCAAGCAATCTTCCTACCTCGGCCTGTCAAAGTGCAGGGATTACAGGCATAAGCCACCATGTCCAGCCTGATTTTCTCTTCATGATGTCGTGCATTTCCTCCATGTTTCGTTTTCTTCAGTTGCTCCAAGGTTACTCTCGGCTTTCTGCCACTTAAGAAGACAACCCAGCCCAGCCACACAGGTAAGACACTCAAAGGTGGACTGACTTCTCAGACCACATAAATGCTAAGGATTCAAATGGGCCCGAGTGAAATTCTAAGGCACATTCTCTGGCATTTTTTCAGACATTACCAGATTCACTCTAGTCTAGAACATCAAACGGTCCATTTTAACCGTGCATTCCTCCCGAGACAAAGCATGTGTCTATAAAAGGCCCCTGCTGCTCAGTGAGAGGAGGGCGACCTTGCAGCGTACAGAAACCAATAAAGCACTTTGAGTCTGGCAAAACCCCAGCCCATCATGGCTCCTCAGATGTTACTTTTAGTTAAAAAAAAAAAAAAAAAAAAAAAAAAAAAATCAGATGCATTTGCCATGGGAACAGCAATGGAAGGTCACTCTCTTCTGTACTTATTTTTATGTGTGTGGGTCGCTGAGCCCTCATCCTCCTCCGGCCGGCTCTCTTCAAGCTACCCCCTCATTCCCATGTTGTCAGCCCTGCCTCTGCCTCTTCTTCCAGCCAGTTTCAGCTCACCCTCCAACTCTTCCCTTGCCCTCCCTTTGCTTAACAGAAGCTTTCAGGGGGAAAGGCAATGAATATTGTTTTTGCAGAGGCAAAATCGGTCTTCTCTGTGAGCTGGACAGTGTTGCAAAGGCGTGGCTGGTCAGAAAGGGCACTGGTGCAGGAGGGAGGCAGGAGACCTGGGTCTAGTCCCAGCTCTGTCCCCAACCGGCAGGGAGACTAGGGACAAGCCACTTTCCTTTGGGCTCAGGCTTCCTTGTCTGTAAAACAAGGAAGTTCCCTATTTGTAGAAACTCAGGAATATTGTTAGTAATCAAGAAAATGAGTTTGGAGGGTTGAAGGCATAGTTGTCCTGAAACAATCATCCTTTTCTAAAGCCTGAAATTAAAACAGTACAATTTTTTACATTGTAAAATTACTTGCTCATTAGAAACAACGAAAGCATCTCTCTCTCTCTCTCTCTCACACACACACACACACACACACACACACACAGTGAGAAAAGTCAGAATTATCTAAAATCTCTTCATTCAGAACAAGATTATTCTTAGGAGATCTATCAGTGTCGCCTTAATAAATCTTCCTTCTTTTTTTTTTTTTTTTTTTTTGAGACAGAGTCTCACTCTGTTGCCAGGCTGGAGTGCCGTGACATTATCTATCTCAGCTTACTGCAACCTCTGACTCCTGGTTCAAGCAATTCTCCTGCCTCAGCCTCCAGAGTAGCTGGGATTAAGACATGTGCCACCATGCACAGCTAATTTTTGTATTTTTAGTAGAGATAGGGTTTCACCATGTTGGCCAGGATGGTCTCAGTTTCCTGACCTTGTGATCTGCCCGAATCGGCCTCCCGAAGTGATGGGATTACAGGCATGAGTCACCACACCCGGTCAGACAAATCTTCCTTCTAAAGGCACGGTGCCCAGAGAAGTCTTTAGCACCCCAAAGTAACAGATAAACATTTGAACTGGCTATGTTCGTTACAGCATTATTTACAAAAGCCAAGATGTGAAATTAACCTAAGTGCCCATTAGTAAACGGATAAAGAAAATGTGGTATATACGCAAAATGGAATGCTATTCAACCTTAAAAAAGAAGAAAATTCTGTCATTTGTGGCAACATGGATGAACTTGGAGGTTACTATGTTAAGTGAAATGAGCCAGGCACAGAAAGACCAGTACCTCATGATCTCACTCACATGTAGGATCTAAAAAAAGTTGAATTTATAAGAGAGAGTGGAATGGTGGTTCCCAGGATCTGGGGGTGAGGGGTATTGGGGAGATGTTGATTAAAGGGTACAAAGTTTCAGACAGAAGAAATTGGGTTTTTAGATTTCTTGTACAGTATGGTAACTATAGCTAATAATGTGTATTATGGCCAGGTGTGGTGGCTCACCCCTGTAATCCGAGCACTTTGGGAGGCGAGGTGGGCAGATCATGAGGTCAGGAGTTCGAGACTAGCCTGACCAACATGGCGAAACCCTGTCTCTACTAAAAATACAAAAATTAGCCAGGCGTGGTGGCACGCACCTGTAATCCCAGCTACTCAGGAGACTGAGGCAGGAGAATCGCTTGAACCCGGGAGGCAGGGGTTGCAGTGAGCTGAGATCTCGCCATTGCACCTCTCCAGCCTGGCAACGAAGCAATACTCCTTCTCAAAAAAAAAAAAAAAAATAATGATAATAATAATAGTGTATTTTACATTTCAAACTTGCTGAAAGAATAAATTTCAAATGTTCTCAACACAGAAAATAATATGTGAGGTGGCGGATATGTCAATTAGTTGATTTAATCATTCCCCATTGTACGCATATATCGAAACATCACATTGTCCCATACAAAAACGTACAATTTTACTTTGCCAATTAAAACACATAATGAAAAGCTTCAATTGCCTAAATACTGAACACATTCTGTGCAATAAAAATCAACAGAAACAAAGGTAAGGATTTATGTGTCATATTTATCTTGTGTCAAATCGACCTGGTGAAGTAGAATAAATTTGGGATGTGAAATTAGAATAACAGCGTGCTTGTCCTAACCCAGCCTTTTACTGGCTATATTTGTCAGAGTCAAGCTGTTTTTTTCTCCATTTGTTCCTTGCTTCCCTCAACAAAGACATGTGCACGTGCATGCACACATGTACATGTATACACACAGATCTTCCTTCTCGTTTTTTGCCCTGACTGGGTCCCTGGAGATTAACCTTTATGGACTGCATCACCCTTGGCCTAGGGCTTTTTATGAAGTTTGGTCAATGGGAGGCACCAACTGGAGACAGGAGGGTGGGAGGAGAGAAAGGTGTATTTATTCTCCACCTTCTATCTCTCCCTCCCTGGTAAGATGTGATTTTGACAGTTCCTTTGTTCCAGTGTCTATAGCCACAGCTCTGCCAGGAAGCCCTTCTTCCAAGACTGCAGGTCTCATCTTCTCTGATAATCCCTACTGCCTCCCCTTGCCCTTGCTGGCCCAGGGAAGGAAAGGCCACAGCAATTCCCCACCATACTCTATCAGCCTGCCCACATCGATGTAAACAATCTCTTCATTCAACTCCCTTTGGTTACCCTGTTGAGTGCACCATCTGTTTCCTGCCAGGATCCTGCCTGATACAGAGTCTAGCCAGTAAACAGAACCCTCTTGAGTGTTTAACCCAGAGCACTTTAATGCAGGAAGCTGGTTATTCAGGTAAAGGAATTGCTGAGAAGCCAAACAGGCCACTTGGCAACTCAGAGATTAGCAACAGCAGGAAGCCACAAAAACAGAGGGAGAAGGGGAGGAGCCCATGACCCAGGCACTGAGGAACAGGAGTCAACCAGTGAAAGCTGTCACCAGGACGGGTCTGTCCTTGAAGGGAAAAGCCATAGCCCCTGTGGGAGAAGCCATTAAGGGCAGGGAGGGGTGGTCTAGCTTTCCCCTCCGAACCATTCCTTCCATTGGCTGCACCCAGGCAGCCGACACAGGAGCTTACTCAGAAAATTGGCCTGCAGGGGTCAACCCTCCTGCCCTACAAAGTGGAACTGGAAAACGATACAAAAGTAAATTGAGAGCAAGTAGGTCCAGAACCAGCATAATGGCTGTAACACCTTGGGCTAGTTACTAAACCACTCGGAGCTTTCCTGTCCTTACATACAAAAGAAGATGGTTAATACTTTACTTATTTCATGGGATGCTCTGAACCAAAATGAAATGAGCTAGAGGATGTAGGAGTGTTTGGTAAATTCTGAGGTGCTACACAAAATAAGGTGTCAGAGGGGCCTGAAGTTGATGAGCCTGTCAGTTTCTAATACTATCGCTTTCATTCTTGGGCAATTGCTTTTAGTGTAATACCTCAACCAAAGAAATACCTTTGCCAGATCCATTCACTTAAACTGCCTATGAGCCTGTTTTGCAAGGAAAGGCAATTAAAGCGCAGGCTAACGAAATGATGGAATCATTTGTTTGTGACCAGGGTCTACTGGCTACCAAATCAGGAGGTCTGCAGGGGGCCTCAGCTACTGTCTTGCTCAGCCCAGACGCATCCTTGAGGATGTGTGCCAAACCCATTGTGGCACACTGAGAAAAGTGTGCCCCCTTAGCAGTCCCCATACCAGGCAGTCTCTAGGGAAGGATAGCAGAGAGCCAGATGGAAAACAGACACATCTCTACACAGGATTAGCTTCTATGACCCTGGGCTCTGGGGAAGCCAGAAGCCAAGCTGGGGAGTCAGCCGCCTGCACAGAATCGCCACCTCACCAGTAGGGATGCATTTGCTCGGCACTTGTTTATGAGGACGGTGGAGACTGCCTTCAGTATCTGCCTAGTCCTTCCAACTTCAGCCATTCATTTCTCCTCTGATCCTCTTCCCAGGTGAATCCTTTCTTCTTTCCACCTTTGTTTTAATATTCATCTTCAAGAGGGATCTGTAGCCAGGCTTTCGAATCAGTGTACTACATTCCCTTGGCAGTGGTTTTGGAATCTGGCTACATTTGGAAGCATCTTGGGAGATTTAAAAAATCCCAATGTCTAGGCCATACCAATATCAGAATCTCTGGAAGCTGGAGCTACACAACTGATTTTTTTTTAGCTTTTATTTTAGGATCAGGGGTACATGTGCAGGTTTTTTATGCAGGTAAATTGCGTGGCATGGAGGTTTGGCATACAGATAATTTCATCACCCAGGTAATGAGCATAGTACTCGATAGGTATTTTTTCTGATCCTCTCCATATTCCCACTCTTCACCCTCAAGTACACCCCAGTGTCTGTTGTCCCCCTCCTAGTATCCATGTGTTCTCATTTTTTAGCTCCCACTTATAAGCGAGAGTATATAGTATTTGATTTTGCATTAATTTGCTTAGGATAATGGCCTCCAGCTCCATCCTTGTTGCTGCAGAGGACGTGATCTCTTTCTATTTTATGGTTGCATAGTATTTTATGGTATGGTGTATAGTACCACATTTTCTTTAGTCTACCACTGATGGACATTTAGGTTGATTCCATGTCCTTACTATTGTGGATAGTGCTGTGATGAACGTACGCATGCATGTGTCTTCTTTTGGGGATATACCCAATAATAAGATTGTTTGGTCAAATGGCAATTCTGTTTTAAGTTCTTTGAGAAATTGCCACATTGCTTTCCACAATGGCTAAACTAATTTACACTGCTGCCAGCAGTGTATAAGCATTCCCTTTTCTCCACAACCTCACCCGCATCTGTTATTTTTTGACTTTTTAATCATAGCCATTCTGACTGGCGTGAGATGGTATCTCACCGTGGTTTGGATTTGCATTTCTCTAACGATTAGTGGTGTTGAACATTTTTTTCATATGCTTGTTAGCTGTGTATATGTCTTCTTTTGAGAAGTGTCTATTCAGGTCCTTTGCCCACTTTTTAATGGGGTCGTTTGTGACACTGGTATTTTTGTAAAGTTCCCCTAGGTGACGTGAGTGTGCAGCCAAGGTTAAGAGCCACTGTTTTAGGAGTAGAATTTAACTTCATCACATTGTGAAGCAAAACCATGCTCCTCCCTCTGAAGGAATGTCAGCCAGAGGCTTGTCGTAGGGCAAATAATCTAGAATCACAAGTGGGCTGCCTGAGAAGGAGCTTGCAGAGTGATGAATGGTCAGTTCCTTCCAGGGCAGGAGGCAACCCCAGACTACTGCACTTCTGGAGCAATTCACAACCCCACTATTACCACCCAGTCTGGCGCCAGACTATAGAAGACTATAGAAAACTATAGTCTTCTCAAAGTTGACTAAAGTCTTGGAATGGGGCAAGGAGAAGATATCAAACTCTCTTTGTATCATGGAAGCTTTGGACCAAGGGGACTCAGTTGATTTTAGACATTATCTAAAACGAGAAGAGGAGAAAATGTCGGCCTGAGAGGTTAAGTAACTTTTCTGCAGTCCCACAATGGGCTTTCGGCAGAGTTGGGATGGACTCCAGGTCTCCTTCCTCAAAATCGTGCCTCGGTTCTATTCCCCTCTCCCTGAATCGTCATGCTTCTGCTGGCATTTGAGCCCCCTTAGCAAAATTTTGAAGGCTTTTGAAATGATGATTCTTGTCCTAAGATCCAAATAAATAAGGCGGGACAGCGATAATGATTAGGAAATATTTATAGTTTTTCTGCGTGAGGCCTTCACATGCTGATTTGTTTACCTAGCATATAAACTGGAGCCTGTGGTGCTACTACACATGGAAGAAAAGTGTAAACATTCATCTCTGCAAGCAAGGAAAAGAAAACTTATTTTACTTGTGAGAAATAGGTAACATCACATTAATTTGAATAACGCTATCTTGTTAAACTGTAGCGGCTCACTGTGGATAATTTTTCAGCATTTGGGAAGAGAGAGAATTATCACTCACTTGGTTGAAAATGATTATGGAACTACTTTCAAGATTAAGTTTTATTTATTTATTTTTCTGAGACAGAGTCTCACTCTGTCACCCAGACTGGAGTGCAGTGGTGCTATCTCAGCTCACCACAACCTCTGCCTCCTGGGTTCAAGAGATTCTTCCGCCTCAGCCTCCCGAGTAGCTGGGATTACAGGCATATGCCACCACGCATGGCTAATTTTTGTATTTTTAGTACAGACAGGGTTTCACCATGTTGGTCTCGAACTCCTGACCTCAAGTGGTCTGCCCACCTCGGCCTCCCAAAGTTCTGGGATTACAGGCATGAGCCACTGGGCCCGGTCTTTAAGATTACATTTTTAAAAATATACATTTTGCTTTGGTGTTTTTGACAGCTAACATGAAATGATATCATGAAGACGTCTTACAGTTTCCGAGTTTTAGGAAGGGTTCAGTTTGAGCAGTGTGCTAATTGCCTTTATTTGTGAGACAGAAATGAGCGTATAAAGGCATAAAAGATATTGGAAACTTAGGCACTGACTTAGAGTTTTGAGACCTAATTTCTTCTCGTTACTGTGCTGCCTGAGTCCAAGAAGACTTACAGCCAATGATTGATTGAGACAAGTCTCAATCATTTTAGGAGGCTTATTTGCCAAAGTTAAGGACACATGCCCAGGAGACAGGTGTATGCCTTTCTCCAAAGATAATTTTGAGGGCTCCAAATTGAAAGGGGAAAGGGTGGGATATTGAGAAGTACATAATTTTCATGTAAGAGGGGTGTAGGGAAAAGCAGTCATTCATGCCTTTGTCTGGCTCAGTGAATCTGCATCTCTTTTTTTTTGCCTAAGATGACACAGGCAAATGAGGCAGAGGAAAAATGCTGGGAATCTGCATTTTACATAAGATAACAGAGACAAAATGGGGCAGGGGAGCAATCAGGTATGCATTCGTGTCTGTGGACGGTGGGGGAGGGGGTGTGTGTGACTGCACCTCTAAAGATAAGCTATCAATTTACCAAAAAGGTGCAGGAAAAAAAAAAAAAAAGATGCAGGAGTGAGTAAAAAGAGAGCCTAGTAACTCAAGTGAAAAAGGGCAAGATATATTAAAAACCAAACCTTCATGAAGGATCACCATGAGAATCTAGGAAGTAGTTTCTCTAACTGGAGCATGTTTTAGAAGCCCCTGGAGGGTTTATCGCTAGACACCACCTCCCAGAGTTTCAGATTCAGTGGTAAGTCTGGACCAGTTCTAACAAGCTGCATTTCTTTTTTTCTTTTCTTTTCTTTTTTTTTTTTGAGTCGGAGGCTTACTCTGTCGCCCACATCCAGGCTGGAGTGCAGCGGCGTGATCTCGGCTCACCGCAACCTCTGCCTCCTGGGCCCAAGCGGTTCTCCTGCCTCAGCCTCCCCAAGAAGCTGGGATTACAGGCATGCACCACCACGCCTGGCTAATTTTGTATTTTTAGTAGAGACGGGGTTTCTCCATGTTGGTCAAGCTGGTCTCAAACTCCTGACCTCAGGTGATCCGCCAACTTCAGCCTCCCAAAGTGCTGGGATTACAGGCGTGAACCACCGCACCTTGCCACAAGCTGCATTCATTTCTTTCTTTCTTTCTTTCTTTCTTTCTTTCTTTCTTTCTTTCTTTCTTTCTTTCTTTCTTTCTTTCTTTCTTTCTTTCTTTCTTTCTTTTTTTTTTTTTTTTTATTATTATTTTTTTTTTTGAGACGGAGTCTCGCTGTGTCGCCCAGGCTGGAGTGCATTGGCGCGATCTCGGCTCACTGCAAGCTCCGCCTCCCGGGTTCCTGCCATTCTCCCGCCTCAGCCTCCGAGTAGCTGGGACTACAGGCGCCCGCCACCGCGCCCGGCTAGTTTTTTGTATTTTAGTAGAGACGGGGTTTCACCGTGTTAGCCAGGATGGTCTCGATCTCCTGACCTCGTGATCCACCCGCCTCGGCCTCCCAAAGTGCTGGGATTACAGGCTTGAGCCACCGCGCCCGGCCTGCCTTCTTTCTTTCTTTCTTTCTTTCTTTCTTTCTTTCTTTCTTTCTTTCTCTTTCTTTCTTTCTTTCTTTCTTTCTTTCTTTCTTTCTTTCTTTCTTTCTCTTCTTTTTCTTTCTTTCTTTCGTTCTTTCTTTCTTTCTTTCTTTCTTTCTTCTTTCTTCTCTTTCATTCTTTCTGTCTTTCTTTCTTTCTTTCTTTTCTTTCTTTCTTTCTTTCTTTCTTTCTCTTTCTTTTTCTTTCTTTCTTTCTTTCTTTCTTTCTTTCTCTCTTTCTTTCTTTCTTTCTCTCTTTCTTTCTTTCTTCTCTCTCTCTTTCTCTCTCTCACTCTTTCTTTCCTTTTTTTTTTTTTTGATAGAGTCTTGCTCTGTCTCCCAGGTTGGAGTGCAGTGGCGCGATCTCGGCTCACTGCAACCTCGGCTTCCGGGTTCAGGTGATTCTCCTGCCTCAGCCTCCCCAAGTAGCTGGGACTACAGGCATCCACCACCAAGCCCGGCTAATTTTTGTATTTTTAGTAGAGACAGGATTTTGCCGTGTTGGTCAGGCTGATCTCGAACTCTTGACCTCAGGTGATCTGCCCACTTCGGCCTTCCAAAGTGCTCACTGGGCGTGCCTGGTCCACAAGCTGCATTTCTAACAATGCTGCCAGGTGCCGCTACTGGCCTTGGGGGGATGAGGGTGGGGCACAGACCCTTGAGAACTGCTGTTCTGAAGCAGTGTCTCTCAAACTGGGGTCTCTGACTGAGAATCTGAGAATGTTTAAAAATGTACCTGGGATTTGTTTAAATCAGGTATGGCGAGGTGACAGACACTGAAACAGCTGCCTTACAGTTAGGCAGAAAGAGTGAGGGGTCACAGTGGGCAAAAGCCTTTTGTTTTTTGCAGGAAGAAATGGGCAGGGCAAGGTGGGCAGTTTAGGGTTGGCTGCTTCGAATAAATAATTTCAGTGGGCTCTGGGCTATAGGCATAGTCTCTAGTTCAGTGCGTGGCCCTAGGGTGCTTTGGGGCAGGCTTGGTGTGTAAAAGTTAGATAAGGGAGGTGGTGGGGAGGTGGTGGAGGCGGTATGGGCTATGAATTGGTTAGTTTGCATGTGAAAGGTGCCCTGGGAGGCAACTTTTTTGCTATCTCTAGGAATTAGCTGGCCCCCAGAGGGGCAGTCTCCCTGGAATTAGCAAGGCCCCAAGATATCAGTATCATAAAATACAGAAAAATTGAAAACATGATTAATACAAAGAATAATTTTCTATTCTGTCTTTATTGTAATAATAATCTTCTTTTTTTGGGTACCAGTTGTAAAGACCACATTTTTTTCCTGGTGATAATTCCCAATTTAAAGATAGTTTCACAAAATGAAATTTAGTTTATGAACTCGTTGTCTCTAAAACTGTGAACTAAGGACCCTCAGAAATCCAAACATATATCTTTACACGTCCAAGGGAATTTTTTAAACCATTAAAAGGACTTCATACTTAACTTTGAGAAACATATTGTGTTGGCATTCACATTAATCTGTACTAACATCCCCCCTTCAGTCAATGAACAGCAGGCATTACCTTTTTATTGTTTATTATTATCATTTTTTTATTTTTCTTGAGACAAGATTTTGCTCTGTCTCCCAGGCTGGAGTGCAGTGGCATGACCACAGCTCACTGTAGCCTCGACCTCCTGGGCTCAAGTGATCCTCCTGCCTCAGCCTCTGAAGTAGCTGGGACTGCAGGCATGCAGCACAGTGCCTAGCTATTATTTTTATTTTTGTAGAGATGGGGGTCTCCCTATGTTGCCCAGGCTGACCTCGAAATCCTGGGTTCAAGGGATCCTCCTGTCAGGATTATAGTCATCAGCCACTGTGCTGGCCTTTTATTGTTTTCTTAAAATCAAACTTCTAAAAAACAGTATATAGGGCGTCAGAAATGCTAAAAAGCCATCAGATCATTGTCCCTATCAAGTCATTTCCTTTTCTTTGTCTTTTATCTGCTCACAAAACTCTTTATAAGCCCACAAGACTCTGCGTGTATGTGGATTTATGCGCATGCTTACACAACGGGTTTCACTAAGATACTCTGAATTTTATTTTCAGGAATGGTTGTATAGGTTACTCTACTACTTCAAACGTTATAACTAATTTTATCTGTGTGTGTGTTGGCGGGGGGAGGGTGGTGTCTTCCACAGTGTCCGTGTGGCAAGACAAATGGGGGAAAAAGTCCACTTTTTTCCCAAGAGAATCCAGTGTACCATGAGGATAAAAGTAGCGTCAGTTTTGTCGGTGCAATACACATTTGCTACTGCTCAATGAGCAGGTGACTATTTATAAAGTAACACTCTGCATTCGCTGCTCAGCATTGGAGGAGTTTCCTGAAAAATCACGGTTCCTTCCAAATTTTATTCAGGTCATTGAAGCTGAGGTTTTGGTGATACTTGAAATCATTTCTGAGCTGAAAAGTATATAGAATCCCCCAACAGAACCATAATGAAGTCTGGAAATTACTTGTGGCTGGGGTAGAGTTTTCCTGAGGGACTTAAAAAGCCTTAACTGTGTACCTAGCTGACTATAAGGGAAGCCATGCGCACTCCAGCAAAATAGAGCGATACACAATAAAACATTTCATGGCCCACAAACTGTCCCTTACTAATTTGGGTAACTGGGGCACAGAGTTTATTTTTGCTTATTTTACTTATTTTTGTTTTGCTGAAAACCTATGGCGTACTGAGGCATATCTACCTCACCTTTAGCACTGCTATTTTTCCAGCTTTTTTCATGTTTCTTCCTTCTCGAACTCTTTATTTCATTGACCCCCATGCCTGTGTTCCTGCCATTTCTTTCTTTTCCTATTATCAGTCGATAAATAATTAGATGAATATTAAATTCTATTGGCTAAGTATTTACTAATATTTCCTAACTTACACGGATAGGGAACAAGAAAGCATGACATATAGTGCCCCAGCATAAATTTCAATCTTTTGCTACTAGGTGCAGATTCCTTTTTCAATCCCCATGAAGCCTGACTTTCTGAAGACTGTAATTATTAGTAAAAGCATCAGCCAGTAGGAGCCTGCCTGGAGCAACCCTGCAAGGTAAAAATGCTGCAAGGGCTGGATCTGGTGACAGACAGTGGAGAAGGACATGGAGGGCCACAGAGGGCATAGGATTTGCGTTCCCAGAAGGAAGTGCTGGAATCAGGAGGAGAAGCACAGAAGGTCATTCCGAAATGAAGGAAGCATTTTCCTCTGTTCACAGCTGAAAATTGAATAGAAAGCTAGAGAGAATTTACAAAGATAGAGTTAGATATTCAGCTATTATGGTTTAGGCAATAAAATGGAGGAAAGGAATTTCGATTTATTGAAACCATACAGTGTACTAGGCACTTAACTACATTCTTTATGTATATGATCTCATTTAACCCTTTTAACAATCCTGTGGGCTAGCTATTACTCTTGCCATTTCATATTTAAGGAACTCATCCAAAGTCATACAGTTAGAAAATGGTAGTGTCAGGATATGCATCAAGGTCTTTCTGACTGCAGAGCCCACGCACTTCCCATCCTATCTTGCAGATGGCCCAGTTTGAGACTGAGGGGAACGTGCTGTAGGTATTTATGTCTACCTTGCAAGCCAGAGACTGTGCTCTTACATCAACTTGCATATCATCTGTCAGAGAAGTTTTGTGTGTGTGTGAATGTTTTATTGTTATTATTATTGTTGCTCTGATTCTGGAGGAAAATGTCTTTAGAATTTCAAATAACGCATGACTCATTTCCTGATATACACTGTCACCATGATTTCTTTTATGAAAATATTGAATGCAGGCTCTGGAAATAAGAAAGACTTTCTACACATGCACTGTAGAATAATGCTTAAGCTAAAAAAAAAAAGAGAGACAGAAAGGTGACCTTATTAACCCCGTCCTTTCCGCATAGAATTCCTGCAAACTGTCAGCATCCCACAAGATTCCACCCACCTGGCAAATCCTAGTGCCATACTTTGAACAAAGACATCTACCACAATAACATTCCAGACAGCTATTGAAACCATCTTTGGGATGCAGGGCTTTCTTGACCAGCTCTGAACAGTTGACCCTTGAACAACATGAGTTTGAACTGTGCACGTCCACTTATATGTGGATTGAAAATACAGTATTTAGGTGTGGGGGCTGGGGATCATATGACTCAGGTGTCCCCGAGCCCTGCTGCCTTCACATCCTGGGGCAGCCATGGGATGCCAGAGTGTGGTGACTGGTGGCCAATGGGTCTGAGGCTGTGTCTACTGCGGCTAAGATGACTGCCTTTCATGATTGGCCTTGACTTTTCCATACATTGTGTGACTCTTGCCCCATGGCCCTTTGGCTGACCTTACCGGAAGCCATGATGACAGCAGCCTTTTGCCATTAGATGCAGGGAGATGGTGGTGGAGGTGGATACAGCAGTCAGAGAACATCTGGCAGAGACAAATGTGGACTACCTGTTCATACAGAATAGGAGCTTATTGTAGAAAGTCTTTCTAGTGGTTACAGTTGGCAAGATTTAAAGGATTTTATGCAACAAGCAGAAGAAGTAACCTATGTTGATGCTCACAAGGAATGCACAAGTGAGGGCATTGAGTTTCACTCCTGTTTTGACATGAAGCATGCATTGGACAAACTGGATGGTGCAGAAATACTAAGCTTATTGAAGGTAAGCCAGGCACAAGCGATAGGCGATCCGATTCTGGAAGCAGATCCAGGTCTTGATCTAGAAGATGGTCACGAAGTAGGAGACACCGGAGCAGCCACAGTAGATCTCAAAGTATCTCAAAAAGTCACTCCTGATCCAGGTTGCGGAGCAAAGGTCGATCACGTTCTCATTCAAAAGGCAGGAAATCTAGCTCAAGGAGCAAATCTATGCCCAAATCTGATATAGGCTCCTATTCTCGTTCTCAAAGCAGATCTAAGGATGAGTATGAGAAATCTCCAAGCAGGTCTTGGTCTCGATCTTCCAAAGAAAGTGGAAAAGGTGATACGAAGTCAAAATACAGATCAAGGAGCCAGTCTCGTTCCAATTCACCCCTACCTGTTCCACCCTCAAAGGGTCATTCTGTGTCCTCTCCACCAAAAAGAGCTACTTCAAGATCCTGTTCTAGATCTCATTCAAAATAAAGATCAGGGTCCAGGTTGAGTTCCAGAGATTAATCCAGAACTCTTCATTCATTGCACACTATTTTGGAACACTTTTCTACTTGCTTAGGCAGTTGTTCTTCCATGTTTGTACTTGGCTTCTTTTGCACGAGGGATCTCCTGAAAACAGGAGCACACAGAAATTTGATTTATGGTCAAATTTGATGACAAAGATGAGGCTCTAAGGAAATGGTGGCATAAAGTCAAAGACCCTCTCCCTTCTTTGTAGAATTAAGGTAACTTCGATTTTACAGCTTTGGAGCTAAAATAACTTTTGTAAAGATTAAGCTCATTTAGATTTTTTTAAAAGTATTTCAGCAGGATCTGCTGCAGGGTTTTTTGTTGTTGTTGTTGTTGTTGTGTTGTTTGCTTATTTTTAAATTAACCATTTCAAACCTTGAATACTTAAGGCTTTAGAGGGACAACCCAATTTTCAATTATGTTTGCTTTTTTTTTTTTTTTTTTTTTTTTTTTTGAGACGGAGTCTCGCTCTATCGCCCAGGCAGGAGTGCAGTGGCCAGATCTCAGCTCACTGCAAGCTCCGCCTCCCAGGTTTACGCCATTCTCTCGCCTCAGCCTCCCGAGTAGCTGGGACTACAGGCGCCCGCCATCTCGACTGGCTAATTTTTTGTATTTTTTTTTTAGTAGAGACAGGGTTTCACCGTGTTAGCCAGGATGGTCTCGATCTCCTGACCTCGTGATCCGCCCGTCTCGGCCTCCCAAAGTGCTGGGATTACAGGCTTGAGCCACCGCGCCCGGCCTATGTTTGCTTTTTATAAAGCTTGAGTTATGTAAGATTTAAATAAAAGTTTGCTACCAAAAGAAAGAAAATATAGTATTCACAAGATGTGAAACCCAAGTATAGGGAGGGCCAACTTCTCATATACGTGGGTTCTGCAGGGCTGACTGTGAGACTTGAGTATGTGTGAATTTGGGTATACCCCGGGGACCTTGAACCAATCCCCTGCATATATCAAGGGACAACTATACTGAGGTATAAAGCTGTAAAAGTGTCCTAGTGCACAAGAGGAGGATCTTGAATTTCCTGCTGTAGGACCACACATGGGTAATATGCACATTTTCATTCAGTAGGTGAATCAGATGTATAGAAATGGCTCACACATGCTGCCACCCACTTAAGCTGTACCAGTGACAGCTATCTGGGAAGGATACCAACTCTTTTTTTCCCAGCCCAGAAGCAGTCTTAGCCCTTCTTCATGCTCGGCACCTATTGATTGGAACAGTCACTTAAGATGAAATGCATTTGCCATTCCTGATCTAAAAACATTCTTTCTGAAAAAAAAAAAAAAAATTCATGTGGACATGATTCAAATGTATGTTACAGTTATCTTTTAGAACTGTGCCTAGCCTCAAGTAATTGATAAAACCTTCCTTCAGAGCCTCAACCACTCCCAACCCCCTGCAGTGCATACTATCTAAACATCCAGCTGGCATTTACCATAGGCTTATTGAACTTTTATTTATTTTCTTAGGTATATAGGATTGCAGACCCCTCACCAATGGGGTTATGCTATCTCATCCTATCTCTCTGTTATGCTGTCATATAGTGCCGTGCTTTGTTTATGTAAGGTGTTCAGAACCGTGCATGATGATGTTAAGATAATGCTTGAGGTCAGGCGTGGTGGCCCACACCTGTAATCCCAGCACTTTGGGAGGCTGAGGCAAGTGGATAGTTTGAGGTCAGGGGTTCAAGACCAGCCTGACCAACATGGTGAAATCCCATCTCTACTAAAAATACAAAAATTAGCCGGGCGTGGTGGTGGGTGCCTGTAATCCCAGCTACTCCGGAGGCTGAGGCAGGAGAATCGCTTGAACCTGGGAGGCAGAGGTTACAGTGAGCTGAGATGGTGCCATTGCACTCCAGCCTAGGTGACACAGTAAGACTCCATCTCCAAAAGAAAAAAAAAAAGCTAATGCTTTATGGAGAGCATTTGGAAGTAGAAGTAATAAAAGCACTAAGATGGTGCAGATGGCCCAGCATTGATTTTGGGTTACCATTATTGAAGAACAACTCAGCTTCCACTCTTAATGCTCATGGGTCAGCAGTGTTGCTTTGCACAGGAAAGGAGAAATATTCTAACAGAATGTTCAATTTTATTGTAAGTCTGACCCAGAGGAAAAGGGAGAGAGACAGGCCCAGGACCTGTCTATCGGTTGCTTTGTGGTGGAAAACAAGGTCATCAATGCGTGACAGGACCTCTCCAAGACAGCTAGGCTCATGGGGCATCCTTCATGGATCTCTGAGGTGTAACGAGATTTGTAAAGCTACCACTTCTCGATGGCTTGCTTCAAGTTTTCCTCTGCTCTATCAGTTGTGGCCAGAAACCTGGATTAGGGGTCTCAGCCGTTGAGCCCTCTGCCCAGGGTGAGGCATCCTATCTGCTCCATCTGTCCATGAGGCTTCCTAATCATCCTCTGCTCTTTTTTTCTTTTTCTTTTATTTCTTTTTTTGAAACAGGGTCTTGCTCTGTCACCCAGGCTGAAGTGCACGGATGCCATCTCAGCTCACTGCAGCCTAAACTGCCAGGCTCCCACCTCAACCTCCCGAGTAGCTAGGACTACAAGAGCCACCATGCCCAGCTAATTTTTTTATTTCCTGTAGAGACAAGGTCTTGCTATGTTGTCCAGGCTGTTCTCAAACTCCTGAGCTCAAGCAATCTTCCCTCCCATCTCGGCCTCCCAGAGTGCTGGGCTTACAGGTGTGAGCCACCGTACCCAGCCTCTGTGTTGTCTTGGCTCTCTGCCTTGACATATGAGCCCCGCATAGTAGCACTGAGTTTCCCTTGGGTACTCCCTCAGCCCTTAGCCTGTGCTTAGCACTTTAGGCAAGAGCCTCTTCTGCCAGTATTTTCAGCAATAAAAGAGGTGTATTTATCAGATATATGTTATATATATCTTATATCATATATATGTATGTGTGTGTATTTATTTCTTCAAATAACATTCTATCGTATAATCTTTTTTGGAGGGATACTCTTTTTTATTTGACAAATAATAATTGTGTTTATTTATGGGGTACAATGTGCTGTTTTAATCTACGTATATGTTATAGAAAGAGTCAATCAAGCTAATTAACATATTCATCAGCTCACTGCTTTAGAAACAGCAATCCTTCCTCAGACAGTGTCCGCACAGCAATTCTATACCGCACGGAGGGTCATTTCAAAGTTCTGTGAGGGAGAAAGGGCCTCCAGTGAGCGAGTATGAAGAAATGTCGTTTTCCAAACCTTAGTCTACTTCATATAATATGGTTTTCTTCCCTTGATTATTGGGACACGTTTTTAAAGTACAGACAAAGTACAGAGAATAATGTAACAAACACTAAGTATGCAAAGCACATAACTGAATTTTGTCATTTGCTTCTGATCTTTTAAATACAAGAAAAAGATTACAGATGGAGTTCAAAGTGTCTTTGTACTCCTTCAGAGCCACTTACCTTTCTTCTTTTCCATCCTGAATTTTGTGTGTATCTTTCCAGTTTGCGTTCCTATAATTTAATCATAAATGCATTAATTGCATGTTTCATACATTTGTATTTGTGCTTATGTAAATGGCATCATACCATACACATAATTGTACAATTTGTTTTTTTATTTCAACATATTTTAGCATAGTTTTGGAAGAGAGTTGGTTCATTTGTTACAGCTGTATGCTACTTCATTATATGAATATATTCCAACTTGATGAACATTAAGTTGGTAATAGATTTTGCTATTAACAATAATCCTGCAATGCATAATATATGTCTCCTTGAACACATGGATGAAAGTTTATCTGGGGCTACCTTAAAATGGAATTGCTAGGTATAGTTTCAACTTTACTACTGGTGCCAAATTGCATTTGATACTTCCATTAGCAGTGTTTGAGTGCTTCTAGTTTTCCAGACAACCATTAATACTTGATATTTTCTGACATTTTGTTTTTATTGATCTGATACATGTGAAATAGATCTAATTTTTGTCTTTGTTTGCATTTTGCTGGTTATTTGTGAGGTTGAGCCTCTTTTTATATGTTTATTGGCTCTTTGTATGCCCTCTTCCATTAATTGTTTGCTCATATCATTTACCCATTTTTTTCTGATTAGTTTACTTCTAATCAATATATAGAATATCCTCATCTATTCTGGATACCAATCATGTGATAGTTATATGCATTACAAATATAGCCTCCCAAAGGATTGTTCAACTTTTTTTTTTTTTTTTTTGAGATGGAGTCTCACTCTGTTGCCCAGGCTGGAGTGCAGTGGTGCAATATTGGCTCATCACAACCTCCGCCTCCTGAGTTCAAGTGATTCCCCTGCCTCAGCCTCCTGAGTAGCTGGGACTACAGGCACGTGCCACCATGCTTGGCTAATTTTTGTATTTTTAGTAGAGACAGAGTTTCACTATGTTGGCCAGGCTGGTCTCGAACTCCTGACCTTGTGATCTGCCTACCTCTGCTTCCCAAAGTGCTGGGATCACAGGCGTGAACCACCACACCCAGTCTTGTTCAACTTTTAATGTCATTCGTGATGTATTTTTATACAGAAGTTTAAAATTTTAATGTAGTCCAATTTATCAATATTTCCCTTTGTGACTTATGCTTTTTATGACATATACTGCATACACAAAGATACTCTAAATTTTTTGTAATAGTTTCTAAATTCTGATTTCTACAGTTAGATACATCCATTTAAAATCTGGTTTTTGTCAATACTAAGAGGTAAGAATTTTTTGTTTTCCACGTAGGGATAATCAAATCTCCTGATAGTAGTCATCAAATAGTTCAAAATTTCCCCTAACGATTTATAAGTCCATTTCTGTAGCAATCCCCATATATTCAGTCTGTTTCTGGGATTTCTCTTCTATTCCATCAATCTACTTATTTATTCTCATGCTAATATCACTCAGTTTTAATCACTGTAGCTTTATATAATTCTTTATTTCCAGAAGAGCAAATGTTCTTGCCCTGTATTTTTTCAGGAATGTCTTGGATTTTCATTAGTTTTACACTGTTATATGAATTTGAGAATTAGTTTGTTAAAATACTTTAAGTATTCTGGTATAATTTTAATTGAAGTTGCATTAATTTAGAGACTAACTTAGTAAGAATTGACAACCTTAAAATATTGAATCTTCTCATCCACAAACAAGCATACCTCTCTATGAAAGTGTTTTTCAACATCCCGCAATAACATTTGATATGTTTCCACATAAAAGTCTACACATAATTTGTTGTGCTTATTCCTGGTTATTTTATAGCGTTTTGTTATTGTAAATGATTTTTTTCCTATTGTATAGGTTGGTGCAAACGTTATTGCAGTTTTTGCCATTACTTTTAATGGCAACAGTTGTCAATTCTTACTAAGTTGGTCTCTGAATTAATGCAACTTCAATATTATGTAGTTTGTGATTACTGATGTATAGGAATTTCACTATTTCTATGATGACCCTTGTGGCCAGCAATCTTTTTTTGTAATATAAAAATTTTATTTATTTATTTTTCTTGTGAAATGTATCATACATAAAAAGAGCATACATAAGATACATGTACAACCTAAACAAGACTAATAACATGAACGTTCATTCACCCACTACTTTGCTCAAGAGGTACAATATTGTCAGTCCTTTTTAAACTTTCTGTGCTTCTTTAATCCCTTCTTTCTCCCTTCTGTCAAAGGTAATACTAGCCTGAACTTTGCGTGAATCTTTCCCTTGCCTTTTTTCAAAGTTTTAACACATATGTATATCCCTAAACAATGTATTATTTTTGAACTTTAAATAAATGCAACTCTACTGAATACATTCTTCTATGAGTCTTTTTTTTCCATTCAGTATTACACTGGTATCATTCATATTAATGTGTATAGCCACAGTTTATTTTTATTGCTATAGAATATTCCGTTTTATGAATATGCTATGCTGTTGATAGACGTCTGTGGGTTGCTTTTTTTCCTGTGACAGTCATGCTCTGAACATCCTCATGCATGTCTCATGGTAAAATCTATGGAGAATCCCTTGTCATAAATCATATGCATGCTCAGTTTTTCTGGGTAATCTCATTTGTTAAGTGCTTATTTTTTAAGTGCTTATAATAATTTATCCTCTATCAGTAGTTTATTATTTTTTAATTTTTATTTTTAGAGACCAGTTCTCACTGTGTCGCTCAGGCTGGAGTGCAGCTGGCGTGATCATAGCTCACTGCAACCTAGACCTCCAGGGCTCAAGTAATCCTCCCACATCAGCCTCTTGATAGCTGGGATTACAGATGCATAACACCACATCTGGCTAATTTTTAAAATTTCTTGTAGAGACGGGGATCTCACTATGTTTCCTAGGCTGGTCTCAAACTCCTGGACTCAGGCAATCCTCCCGCTCCTGGACTCAGGCAATCATCTTGCCTCGGCCTCCCAAAGTGCTGGGTTTATAAGCGTGAGCCACCACGCCTAGCCGACTTTATTGGAGTCTCCATTGCTACATTGTTTCCAGGTAACAGTTTGGGATTCTCGTTCCTGATAAGATACCATGATGGCTTTAAATTCCCTTTTTATTTCTGATACCTTGAGTTATCTTTTTCTTATTTTTCAGTCTGACTACATATTTATTTATTTATTTTTTTCTTTTTTTGAAATACGATCTCACTCTGTCATCCAGGATGGAGTTCAGTGGCATGAACACAGTTCACAGCAGACTTGAACTCTTGGGCTCAAGTGATTCTCCTGCCTCAGCCTCCTGAGTAGCTGTGTGACCACAGGTGTACACCAACACACCCCCTAATTTTTAAATTTTTTGTAGACACAAGGTCTTGCCATGTTCCCCAGGCTGGTCTCAAAGTCCTGGGCCCAAACAATCCTCCTGCCTTGGCCTCACAAAGTGCTGAGATGCACCCAGCCGAAATTTCCGTGGTTTTTTTTTTTTTTTCCTGATATTTTATCTAGGGTTTCTACGGGTTTATTGTGGTTGAAAGTATGCTTTCCATAGCTCCTTGGTTGATATCCTTAACTGGAAGTCTTGTCCTTTTCCCCTGACTGTATAATTTTAGATATGCTTCTTATGGTCTCTGAAAATCCATGTTAACAATGAAGAAAAGAAATAACAACACCTGTATGGCATGACATCAACCTAAAGAAGTTGAAGGTTTCCATCAGTTCAGTTCCTTTAGGCATACAGTGACCATCTCTGAGTACACATTGGGCTGCGTGTACTTGGGTCTCCAGGCCCTTTCATCCCAATTAATGCCTAAGTACTTGCCAATTTCACACTGTCCTCACACACCAAACTTTTTTTTTTTTTTTGTAAAGACGAGGTCCCACTATGTTTCCTAGGCTGGTCTTGAACTCCTGGACTCAAGCAATCCTGCCACCTCGGCTTCCCAAAGTGTTCAGCTTACAGGCATGAAGCCACCGTGCCCGGCCTTCACAGTAAACTTTTGATTATCCCTATTCTGTACTCTTTTAACTGTGGTGCAGATTTGAAACAGGCTCGGGAAGGGGAACATCACACACCAGGGCCTATCATGGGGAGGGGGGAGGGGGGAGGGATTGCATTGGGAGTTATACCTGATATAAATGATGAATTGATGGGTGCTGACGAGTTGATGGGTGCAGCACACCAACATGGCACAAATATACATATGTAACAAACCTGCACGTTATACACATGTACCCTAGAACTTAAAGTATAATAAAAAAAAAAAAATTAAAAAAAAAAAAAGAAACAGGCTGTTGTCTTTTTGTTTTTTACATTGTTCTGAAGTTTCTTTGTTTAAGAAGTTTATTGAGGTACACTTTACATATGTAAAATTTGTCCTATATAAATGTACAATTTGTTGATTTATAGTAAATTTATTCACTGGTGCAAACATCACTACAATCCGATCTTATAACAATTTCTTCATCCCAAAAAGTTCCACAGTACTCATTTTCAGTCCACTATCACACAAACCTCCAGTCTCAAGCAACCACTCTTCTTTCTGTATTCATAGTTGTACATTTCCTAGAAATTTCATGTAAATAGAATCATAAAATATGTACTCTTTTGTGTCTGGCTTCTATTATTACTGAGTATAATGTTTTTGAAGTTCATCCATGTTGTTATATACATAAACAGTTCATTTAGTTTATTTCCTTTTGTTGCTTAGTAGAATCCCACTGCATAGATATACCATATTTTGTTTATTCAATCACCAGTTAATAGACATTTAGGTTGTTTCCAGTTTCAAGCTATTATGGATAGTGTTGCTATGAACATTCACATACAAGTCTTTGTGTGGGCATGTGTTTTCATTTCTCTTGGTTATATACCCAGGAATGGAATTGCTGGGTTATGTGGTGATCACACGTACAACTTTTTAAGATGCTATCAAACTCCTTTCCAAAGTAGTTGTACCACATTATATTCCTATCAACTATTTTGAGGATATGAGTGTCTCCACATCCTTGCCAATTCTTTGTATTACCAATCTTTTTGATCATCACAATTCTAGTAGGCATGAAGTGATACATCATTGTGGTTTTAATTTGCATCTCAATTTCTATTTCCCCAGTGACGAATAATGTTAGTCATCTTTTCACACGCTCATTAGATATCTGTATATTATCTTTGGTGACATGTCTATTAAAATATTTTTTCAATTTTTATTGTGTTATTGCTTATTACTGAGATGTAAGAGTTCATTTAAATACAGACAAATCTCCTTTTATCTCATTTTATTGTGCTTCCCTTTAGAAGGCTTTACAGATGTTGCATTTTTTTTTTTTTTACAAATGAAAATTTGTGGCAACACTGAGTAAGGCGAGTCCATTGGTGCCATTTTTCCAATAGCATGTACTCATTTTGTGTTTCTGTCTTACATTTTGATAATTCTCACAATATTTCAGACTTCTTTTTTTCTTTGAGACAGAGTACCACTCTGTCGCCCTGGCTGGAGTGCAATGGCATGATCTCAGGGCTCACTGCAACCTCTACCTCCCAGGTCCAAGCGATTCTCCTGCCTCAGCCTCCCAAGTAGGTGGGATTACTGGTGTGCACCACCATGCCTGACTAATTTTTTGTATTTTTAATAGAGACAGGGTTTCACCATGTTGCCCAGGCTGATCTCAAACTCCTGACCTCAAGTGATCCACCTGCCTTGGCCTCCCAAAGTGCTGGGATTACAGGCGTGAACCACCGTGCCCGGCCAGACTTTTTCATTAGTATCCTATGTGTTATGGTGATCTGTGATCAGTGGTCTTCGATGTTACAATCATGCCCATATAAGACAGTGAAATTGAATGATATGCTCCACTGACCAGCCATTCCCCTGACTCTCTTCCTCTGCTCAGGCCTCCCTATTCCCTGGGACACAGCAATATTAAAATTAGGCTGATTAACAACCCTACAATGACCCGTACATGTTCAAGTGAAAAGAAGAGTCACATGTGTCTCATTTTAAGTTAAAAGCTAGAAATGATTAAGCTTAGTGGGAAAGGAGTGTCAAAAGCCAAAATAGACTGAAAGCTAGACCTCTTGCACCAAACAGCCATGTTGTGAATGCAAAGGAAAAGTTCTTGAAGGAAATTAAAAATGCTACTCCATTGAATAAGAAAGTGAAACAAGCTTATTGCTGATATGGAGAAAGTTTGAGTGGTCAGGATAGGAGATCAAACCAGCCACACCATTCCTTTAAGCCAAAGTCAAATCCAGAGCAAAGCCCTAACTCTCTTTCATTCTATGAGGGCTGACAGAGGTGAGAACGCTTCAGAAACTAGCAGAGGTTGGTTCATTTGGTTTAAAGAAAGAAGTTGCCTCACTAATATAAAAGTACAAGGTGCTAATGCAGAAGTTGCAGCAAGTTACCCAGAAAATCTAGCTAAGATCATTAATGAAGGTGGCTACACTAAACATCAAATTTTCAATGTAGGCAAAACAGCCTTCTATTGGAAGAAGATGCCATCTAGGACCTTTATAGCTGCAGAGGAGAAGCCAATGCTTGCCTTCAAAACTTCAAAAGACAGGCATCTCTTGTTAGGTAGGGGGCAATGCAGCTGGTGACTTCAAGGTAAAGCTAATGCTCATGTACCGTTCAGAAAATCCTAGGGCCCTTAAGAATTATGCTAAATCTACTCTGCCTGTGTTCTATAAATGGAACAACAAAGCCTGGATGACAACACATCTGTTCATAGTATGGTTTATAAAATATTTTAAGCCCATTGTTGACACCTACTGCTCAGAAAAAAAGATTTTTTTCAATATGTTGCATCTCATGGACAATGCACTTGGTCATGCAAGAGTTCTGATGGAGATGTACAAAGAGATTCGTGTTGTCTTCATGCCTGCTAACACAACATGATTCTGCAGCTCATATATTAAGGAGAAATTTTGACTTTCAAGTCTTATTATTTAAGAACTACATTTTGTAAGGCTATGGCTGCCATAGATAGTGATTCTTCTGATGGATCTGGGGCAAAATAAATCAAAAACCTTCTGGAAAAAATTTACCATTCTCCATGGCATTAAGAACATTTGCGATTCATGGGAGAAGGTCAAAATATCTACATTAACGGGAGTTTAAAAGAAGTTGATTCCAACCCTTATGGATGACTTTGAGGGATTCAAGACTTTAGTGGAGGAAGCAATTTCAGATGTAGCAGAAATAACAAGAAAACTAGAATTAGAAATGAAGCCAGAAGATGTGACTGAATTCCTGCCATCTCATGATAAAATTTGAATGGATAAGGAGTTGCTTCTTACAGAGGAGCAAAGAAAATTGTTTCTTGAGATGGACCCCACTCCTGGTAAAGATGCTGTGAACACTGTTGAAACAATGACAAAGGATTTAAAACATAACATAAACTTAGTTGATAAAGCAGTGGCAGAGTTTGAGAAGATTGACTCCAATTTTGAAAAAAGTTCTACTGTGGGCAAAATACTATTAAACAGCATTGCAGGCTACAAAGAAATCTTTCATGAAAGGAAGGACCGATCAATGTGGCAAACTTCATTGTTGTCTTATTTTAATAAATTTCCATAGCCAATCCAACCTTCAGCAGTCACCACCCTGATTAGCAGGCCATCAACACCAAGGCAAGACCCTCTTCCTGCAAAAAGATTACACCTTGCTAAAGGCTGAGATGATTCTTAGTACTTTTAGCAACAAAGTATCTTTAAATTAAGGTATGCATATTGTTTTTTTTTTTAGACACAATGCTATTGCACACTTACTAGACTACAATGTACTGTACATATAACTTTCATATGCACTGGGAAACCAAAAAATTTGTGGGATTAACCTTTTGTGATATACGCTGTTTTGTGGTAGTCTGGAATTGAACTGAACTTGCAATATTTCTGAGGTATGCCTATATTCTGGATATAAGCTACTTATGAGATATGTGATTTGACAACTTTTTCTTCAAGCTTCTGTCTTTATTTTGAAAATAACATTTAAAAAAAAAAGTCTGCAAGTACTGGCCGGGCTCAGTGGCTCATACCTGTAATCCCAGCACTTTGGGAGGCCGAGGTGGGCAGATCACCTGAGGTCGGGAGTTCGAGACCAGCCTGACCAACATGGAGAAACCCCCGTCTCTACTAAAAATACAAAATTAACCAGGCATGGTGGCACATGCCTGTAATCCCAGCTACTCGAGAGGCCAAGGCAGGAGAATCTCTTGAACCCAGGAGGCAGAGGTTGTGGTGAGCTGAGATAGCACCACTGCATTCCAGCCTGGGCAACAAGAGCAAAGCTCTGTCTCAGGAAAAAAAAACAAAAAAAGTCTGCAAGTACTGTGGCTTTATTTTTATTTGAAAGGCAAAAGTTTTAAATTTTGATGAAGTTCAATTTATAATTTTTTGATAATTTTATGAAACACAGCTTTGGTGTCATAACTAAGAAATCTTTGTCAGAGATCACAAAGAGTTTTGTCTTATAAGTTTTATAGTTTTAACTCCTACATTTAAGTCTATGATCTATTTTGATTTAATTCTTGTATCTTATGTGAGGCAAGGATTTAAGTTCTTCATCTTTTTATTGGTATATGGATACCCAATTGTTCTAGTAACACTCGTTGAAAGGTTATTCTTTCCCCATTGTATTGCTTTGACACCTTAGTTGAAAATCAATTGATCACAAATTTTGGGTCTATTTCTGGACTTTCTCCTTTTTTAAAAACTTATCTATATGTTTATCATCATGTCATCTGATATACAGTTTAAAAATCTTTCTCTGCCTGGCTTATTTCATTGAACGTAATGCTCTCCAGTACAATCCATGTTGTTGCAAATGACTGGATCTCATTTTTTATGGCTGTATAGTACTCCATTGTGTACATTTTATTTTATTTTATTTACTTATTTTTTTGAAATGGAGTCTCGCTCTGTCGCCCAGGCTGTAGTGCAGTGGCCTGATCTCAGCTCACTGCAAGCTCCACCTCCTGGGTTCATGCCATTCTCCTGCCTCAGCCTCCCGAGTAGCTGGGACTACAGGCGCCCGCCACCATGCCTGCTTTAGTTTTTGTATTTTTAGTAGAGACGGGGTTTCACCGTGTTAGCCAGGCTGGTCTCGATCTCCTGACCTCGTGATCTGCCCACCTTGGCCTCCCAAAGTGCTGGGATTACAGGCGTGAGCCACCGCGCCCGGCCTGTACATTTTCTTTATCCATTCATCTGTTGATGGACATTTAGATTGTTTCCAAATTTTAGCTATTGTAAACAGTGCTGCAGCCAACAGAGGAGCGCAGCTAGCTCATGTGCCCCATAGAGATATACACTATGTACCCACAAAAACTAAAAAAAAAAAAAAAAAAAAAAAAAAAAAAAAAAAAAAAAAAATTTAAACCTATCATTTCCCAATAAGAACTGTCTTAACTACATCCCATACACTTTGATATGCTGTTTTGACAAAGGTACCAAGAACATACACTGGGGAAAAGTGAGTCTCTTCAATAACTGGTGCTGGGAAAACTGGATATCCATATGCAAAAGAAGGAAATTAGACCTTAGCTCTCACCATATAAAAAATTAAATCAAAATGGATTAAAAACTTAAATCTAAGACCTCAAACTATGAAACTGCTGCAATAAAACATTGGAGAAAATCTTCAGGACATTGGTCTGGGCAAATATTTCTTGAGCTATGTTTTTAGTTTTATTCATTTCAACATATTTTCTAATTTCCCTTGTGATTAGTTCTTTGATTCATGTGTTATTTAGAAGTGTATTTTTAAATCCCAAGTATTTGGTATTTAGCAGGTTTGTTTTCTGTGGTTGATTTATAATTTAATTCTGTTGTGGTCATAAAACATACTTTGTATGTCTTTAATTTATTGAGAGATATTTTGATCTAGTCTAGGGTCTATCCTGAAGAATGTTTCATGTGTGCTTATAAAGAATGTGAATCCTTCTGTTTTTAGGTGAATAAATAAACCATATATATATTCACACACACACATAACCTATATACGTTAAGTTAAATTAGTTGATATTGTTAAAATCTATATACTTGCTGATTTTCTTTCTAGTTGTTTTATCAATTACTGAGAGAGACATATTGAAATACCCAACAAGAATGTTTGAATTTTCTATTTCTGCTTTCAGTTTTGTCAGTTTTGTAAAATGTATTTTAGAAGTCTTTTTAAAGCTGCATTTACATTTTCAATTCTTATATGTTCCTGATGTATTGAGTCTTTTATCATCATTAAATGTCTGTTTTCATTTCAAGTGATAATTCTTTTCCCAAAGTCTATTTTCTTTGATATTTATTTAGCCACTCCAGATCTCTTATGGTTACTGTTTGCATGGTGTATCTTTTCCCATCCTTTTACTTTCAACCTTTTTTCTGTCTTTGAATCTAAAGTAGGTCTCTTATAGACAGTATATACTTGGAACTTGCTTTTTTATCCAATCCGACAATTTTTGTCTGTTAATTGAAGTGTTTAGTCCATTCTCATTTGATATAACTATTAATATTGTTAAATTTGTCTGCCATTTTGCTTTTTGATTCTAAATATCTCATGTCTCTTGTTCTTCAGTCTCTCTTTTACTGATTTTTTTTTTGTGTTAAACAAATATTATTATACCATATTAACATCTCTATTAATTTTTAGGCTACATGGTTTTCAGTTATTTTCCTGCTGATGACTCTAGGGATTAAAATATGCATCCTTAACTGAATAATCTACTTCAGGTTAATATTGACTTCAATCTAGTAAAATAGAGTACTTTGTTCCAATGTATGTACTTTCTTTCCCCTGCCTTTGTGCTGTTATTATCACATATATTATATGCATATATGCTATATACCCAATAATGCAGTGTTATAGTTATTGCTTTAATTACTCATGTGTTTTAAAATAATTATGTTTTTTAAATAATAAAAAGAAATATATATATGTATATACATGTATGTACCGTTGTGTGTATACACACACACACACACACAGGGTCTTTTTTATTTACCTTCATATTTACTATTTCCAGTGTTCATTCCTTTCTGGGGATTTGAGTTAACATCTCATGTCATTTCCTTATAGCCTAAACAACCACAACTTCATTTAATATTTCTTCAAGAACTTTGCTAGCAACAAATTATTTTCATGTTTGTTTATCTGGGAATGTGTTTAACTTCATTTTTAAAAGTATAGTTTTGATGGATAGAGAATTCACAGTTGAGAGTTCATTTCTTTCAGCACTTTGAATGTGTAATTCCACTGCCTTCTTTCTTCTATTGTTTCTGATATAAATCCATCTGCTAATTTTATTGTTTCCTCCTGTGATGATTTTTTTTTCTTGCTAGTTTCAAGATGATCTCTTTGTCTTTCAGCAGTTTAAGTATGCTACGTCTAAATGTGAATCTCTGTGTTCTACTTGATCTGTCGAACCCCTTTTACCTTTAGATTATTGTTTTTCAGCAAATTTGGGATTTTTGGTGTTATTTTTTTCAAAATTTTTTTGCCCCATTCTCTCTCTCTTATCCTTCTGAAATTTCCACTACATTGGTATATTTGTCATGTTCCCCAGGTTTCTGAGACTCCGTTAATTTTTCTCAAGTATTTTTCTTTCTGTTCTTTGTATTATTTTCTATTAATTTTTTCAAGCTTACTGGTTCTTCTGCCATCTTAAATCTGATGTTAAGCCCATCAAGGAAAATTTCTACTTCAGTTATTGTACTATTCACCTCTAGATTTGTATTCGGTTATTTTTCACAGTTTTTATTTCTTTTTTGAGATTTCTTATTTATTGAATCAATGTCATCATATATTCCTTTAATTCTTTGATAATTTAATATTTTGAACACATTTGTAATAATAGCTGATATTAAATCTTTGCTTGCTAAATCCATAATGTGTGTACACAGAATCATTTCTTTTTTTTTTTTTTTTTTTTTTTTTTGAGACAGAGTCTCGCTCTGTCGCCCAGGCTGGAGTGCAGTGGCCGGATCTTGGCTCACTGCAAGCTCCGCCTCCCAGGTTAACGCCGTTCTCCTGCCTCAGCCTCCCCAGTAGCTGGGACTACAGGCACCCGCCACCTCGCCCGGCTAGTTTTTTTGTATTTTTTTTAGTAGAGACGGGGTTTCACCGTGTTAGCCAGGATGGTCTCGATCTCCTGACCTCGTGATCCGCCCGTCTCGGCCTCCCAAAGTGCTGGGATTACAGGCTTGAGCCACCGCGCCCGGCCCACAGAATCATTTCTTTGACTGCTTTTTAATTTTCCAGAATATGGACCACAGTTTTGTGTTTCTACGCATGTCTCATGATTTTTGGTTTACAACTAAACTTTTTTTACATAATAGATTGTGGTGACTCTGGATTCTGTTTTATTTTTCTGAGAGTTGTTGTTTTTTAGTAACTTGCCTGGACTTAAACTATGGAATTTGTCTCTTCCATGATGTATGGCCACTGTTCTCAAGTTTTTATCCTTATTTTTAGCCTGGCTTCCCAGAAGTCATTCCTTTGTCTGCATAGCTTAGTAGCAAGCCAACAATTTAGACCGAGGTTGTACTGAAACATCCCAAGCCTGTAAGACTTCCACTTTTTGCTGATTTGTGTGTAGGTGAGGGAATACATTCAGATTTGCCGCTAAATCTCGTGTCTCCCTTGGCTTTTACTTTTTGCTGAGCTCACTCAGGTTCCCTCTGTGCATGCGTGTAATTTCCAAGATATCCAGAGAGCAGAGAGCTTATCTCAGCCCTTCTATAGCTCTGTCATTTCCAGGATCTCCCTGTTAAAAGTTTTTGGCTTGTTTGTTACTCACTCCAAACAGGACTGCAACCTCAGGTTAGGAAAGCTGTGGTTCTCATTTGTTTCCCATAAAATTTGTTACTTTTAGCTGATTAAAGCATGTGTTGTGGCCCCCCAATACCTGCCATCTAGTAGCAAAGCTGTTAATTTTCATGGCTAACCTCAAACTGGCAAAAATAAGTTCTTACTGATGGAGCTGGGAGCAAGGTATGTGAACAGCCCCAGGAGTGAAAGCCACAGACTCCCACTGTTCTAACCTGTAGCTCAGAAAATTTCTCAAGAATAAATGTTTCTCAATTTGTTTCATATCTTTGGCTAATTCTAAAGCTCTGAAACTATTGTTTTTGACACTTCTGTCCAGTTTTATACTTGTTCTTTACTGAGAGGATTCACCAATTTCTTCATGACACCATAACCTGAAATCTTTCCCTGATTTTGTTTTTAGTGGCACTCATAAGTTCCTCATAGTCTCTCATGCCTTCTGGTGCTAGGAATATCAGGACTATCTGGATCTCATCTCCTGGCTTAACTGGAATCCATGATGCTCTTAGCCAGGCTGCTGCTGCTGCTGCTGCTGCTGCTGCTGCTGCTTCTTCTTCTTCTTCTTCTCTTCTTCTTCTTCTTTTTTTTTTTTTTTTTTTTTTTTTTTTTTTTGAGACGGAGTCTCGCTCTGTCACCCGGGCTGGAGTGCAGTGGCCGGATCTCAGCTCACTGCAAGCTCCGCCTCCCGGGTTTACGCCATTCTCCTGCCTCAGCCTCCTGAGTAGCTGGGACTACAGGCGCCCGCCACCTCACCCGGCTAGTTTTTTGTATTTTTTAGTAGAGACGGGGTTTCACCATGTTAGCCAGGATGGTCTCGATCTTCTGACCTCGTGATCCGCCCGTCTCGGCCTCCCAAAGCGCTGGGATTACAGGCTTGAGCCACCGCGCCCGGCCTCCTCCTTCTTCTTCTTCTTCTTCTTCCTCTTCTTCTTCTTCTTCTTCTTCTTCTTCTTCTTCTTCTTCTTCTTCTTCTTCTTCTTTCTTCTTCTTCTTCTTCTTTCTCTCCCTTCTTCTTCTTTCTTCTACCTTCTTCTCTCTTCTTCTTCTTCTTCTTCTTCTTCTTCTTCTTCTCTTCTCTTCTTCTTCTCCTTCTCCTTCTCCTTCTCCTTCTCCTTCTCCTTCTCCTTCTCCTTCTCTTCTCCTTCTCCTTTCTCCTTTCCTTTTCTCCTTCTCCTTCTCCTTCTCCTTCTCCTTCTTCTTCAGACAGAGTCCAGTCCAGGCTGGAATGCAATGGCATGATCTTGGCTCACTGCAACCTCTGCCTCCCAAGTTCAAGCGATTTTCCTGCCTCAGCCTCCCGAGTAGCTGGGATTATAGGCACCCACCACCACGCCCAGCTAATTTTTATATTTTTACTAGAGACGGGATTTCACCATGTTGGCCAGGCTGGTCTGGAACTCCTGACATCAGGTGATCTGCCCGCCTCGGCCTCCCAAAGTGCTGGGGTTACAGGCGTGAGCCACCGCGCCCGGCCCTTATCCAGGCAACTTATGCCCGTGAACAGAACTTTCATCCATCTCTCCTCATCCTCATCATGGAGCCTGGAAGCTTAGTTACAACAGAGTGAAATTTCCCTGTATGGAGTTATTTTTTTCACATGAAAAATTTTCTGCATGATAATGAGATTATTTATATAGCCAACGAATAAAAAATTTCATTTTACTGGAAGCAACCTAAAATTTGGATTTCATTCAAGACTGGAAATCTGGTAACTCTAGCTATAAATGAGAGATAGACAAATAATTTACTCAAAGTTCATGGAGGACAAAAATTTGAGGTGGAGTAATTTACAAGAATCGTTTAAAAGAGAGTACAAATTAACGTAGGGATGTAATGCCCATGGTTATAAATCTCAATTCACAAGGCAATAGGTGTCCATAGTGTCTGGCAAGGTTGTGGCATGGGTCCTAAGCACTCCAAGGGGATAATATTTACTATTGATGTTAAGCAAATTAGGAACTGGGATCAGAAAAGTTATCCTAAAAGTGATAACTGTGGAATTGAACGGAGCTTTGAAGCTAATTGTAAATTGTTCTGTTATAGTGGCTTTTACTGGAGAGCTATTCTTCTTATTTTACAGCATATTATTGGGTATCAAATGCATTTAAATACACCAAGAAACCAGAAAGATTCCCTTCTTAGCTTTCCCTGCCCACACCATCCTCAGAGACCTGATACTTTTGTGTAGGGCATCTAAAAACCCTATTCAGAGATCTATTTTTACCTTCAATTCACAACTAAGAGAAACTTTAAGTCTGATCAATTTACAAATTCCAAGGGCCAGGAAAGAATAAGGATTCCTCTTTTTGAGGGGGTGGGGACAGTATCCTGAAGTAATAAGACAGTGGAGAATCCCACTCAATTCCCACAGCCCTGTGGATCCTACCAGGACACTATGCTAAAGTCTGGAGCAGGGTTTGTCTGAGCTGGCTAGGGGTTGTAGGCCAGGCTAGAGATAATTAGGGTCCGTTGTAGAATGCATGATGTGGAAGTAGTGGAGGGGAAGCATCCAAGGCTGGGAGGACAGTTATTTTTAAAAGGTTTCTTGAAGGCATTCTTTTAAAAAGGAGGAAAAAATCCAAAAAACTATGGGGGAACTATAAACCCTCATTAAAAATTATCTTGTCAAATTTTCAGATCAGTTTCACCCCTTTGAGATGGGTGACATGACTGGTGTTACTCATTCACAGGAGCACAGGAAGTTTGTAATTCAAACAAGTATACATTTGATGCCTAGAATCTTTGAATCTTTTCAGCACTTTGCTAAATGTCATTAATACCACACTGTGGAAGTTCTCTTTGTCTTTTTGACATCAGCATTCAAAGGAAACTCTAAGATGTATTACAAATACAATGTACCTCATTTTCTTGCTTCTTGAGATACCTATTTTCTCATTCTGAAGTTGATAATACATTTTTTTCCCTTTCTTTCTTTTTTTTATTTTTTAATTTTTTTTTTTTATTTTTTCTTTTTTTGAGACAAGGTCTCCCTGTTGTTGCCCAGGCTGGGATGCAGTGACATGTTCTTGGCTCATTACAACCTCCACTCAAGTGATCCTCCCACTTCATCCTCCTGAGCAGCCAGGACTACAAGCATGTGCCACCACACCTGGCTAATTTTTGTATTTTTAGTAGAGATGGGGGCTTTGCCATGTTGCCCAGGCTGGTCTCAAACTCCTGAGCTCAAACAATCCACCCACCTCAGCCTCCCAAAGTCTTGGGATTACGGGCGTGCGCCACTGTGCCCAGGCTGGTTTACATTTTCTGATCAACCTATTCATTTAATGAGGTAGTATTCTCTATTTCTTTGAAAATCTCTTATTAAATTGAGGGTGTATCTTACAATCTATGGGGTCTTAGAACAGAAGAGATAGTGAAATAATTAAGATCGTGAACTCTGATCAGAACTGTTTGAATTCTTGCTTCGTAAACTCCTGGTTCTGTGACCTTGGCCCAGATACTTTACTTTGCTAAGCCTCAGCTTTCTCATTTGCACAAATGGGATAATAAAACCTACTTTTTAGGGTTTTGAGAATTAAATGAGATAATGTACATCAGATATAAGTGAATGCTCAGTTAATATAAGCTATTATCATGATATACTCGTTTTTTCTTCCTCTTTTAGCCCTGGATAACAAGTATTATTAGGCCTATTCCCCAGAAACCAGGTCGAGGAAAATTTTTTCAAACTGTTAGTACATCTGGAAGGTCTTTTATGTACTCAGCACCATAATAGGTGCTTTGATAAAAGTTACAGAATCATGATATGATCTTTGCCCTTTGGGAGATTATCACCCAGTTGAGGACAAAAATACACTCACAGAAATGATCAAAGAATATGTTTTTGTTTGTTTGTTTGTTTGTTTGTTTGAGACAGAGTCTCGCTCCATCCCCCAGGTTGGAGTGCAGGGGCACAATCTCAGCTCACTGCGAGCTCCGCCTCCTGGGTTCACGCCATTCTCCTGCCTCAGCCTCCCAAGTAGCTGGGATTACAGGTGCCTGCCACCACGCCTCGCTAATTTTTGTATTTTATTAGAGATGGGGTTTTGCCTTGTTGGCCAGGCTGGTCTCAAACTCCTGATCTCAAGTGATCCGCCCGCATTGGCCTCCCAAAGTGCTGGGATTACAGGCGTGAGCCACTGCACCTGGCCTAGAATATGTTTTTTTTTTTTTTTAATAAATGTTATCACATAAACTTGTATCTTATTTTGCAAATCAAGATAAAAGTGACTTAGCAATCCTTGAAAGAAAGGACTTTGGCTCATAGGAATAACATAGATTCTAAAGTCAGACCAGGGTTCAAATCCTGATTCTACCATTTACTAGCTATGTGACTTTGGGGAAGCTATAGAACTTCCCTGACCTTCTATTCTCTTGTTGGGAAATTGGGAGTTACAATATATCTATGTTATAAGGTTACTACAGTAAGTCCATGACCTCTAGCTGGTACTTAATACGTAGTAGCAATTATTTGATACAGGTTTGTTTTTTCCATGGCACAGCACCCAACTCAGCACTCTGTACAAAAATATGTAATCAGTAAATGTTTAGTGAGATGAAAAATTAACGTCTGTTTTATATTTTCTTCTTCAGGCTGTTTTATTGACTGCTATAATATATGGCCTAACAGTGATCATCCAGGTGAAGTAAATTGGTGGACAATTTGTAAGCTGTCATATTTTCAAAACCTATCTATGATCTGGAAAAGATTCATGAATTCAAATTAACCGAAAGGTCATTGTCTTCACTACCTGACTGATGAATATTCTAGCAGTCAATTCTAGCAGGAAATGGTGTAAATTTCCTCCTTGATCTTTACTGTGCTGTATGTGTGTTATCTTATGCCAAATACTCCACACAGGCAAGTGTATTGCTTTCCATATTAAATGTTCTTAAGAAAAACAGCAAATTACAAAGTTAATTGGTGAGTCTTCCCATTAAGCATATCACTTTATGGTTACTCTGTCAGGGAAACATTTGATGAATCAAAAAGAGCCTCCCTGTGAACTAAAAGTATCCTAAGCTTAACCTTGCACTAAGAAGAGCTAGGAGGGCTTTCTTAATACATTTCACAAACACATGTGAGCTCCCACTGTGTGCAAGGAATTGTACTGGGGCTATGGAGTTTAAAAGACATATAAGGCCAGGTGCAGTGGCTCACACCTCTAATCCCACACTTTGGGAGGCCAAGGTGGACAGATCACGAAGTCAAGGGTTCAAGACCAGCCTGACCAACATGGTGAAACGCCATCTCTACTAAAAGTACAAATAAATAAATAAATAATATATAAGAGCTCTTCTCTACCTTCAAAGGGTTTTGTACCAAAGAAGGACACAAAAAATAACTATGATAATGGGTGGCTAAAGGCAGGTTGCTATGTTTTGGGTCTGGTTTGTGCTAATCAAAACTCACGTTGAAATGTAATCCCCAGCATGGTAGTATTGGAAGATGAGGCCTCGTGGGTGGTGTTTGAATCATGGAGCAAATCTTTCATGAATGGCTTGGTGCCTTTCTCAAGGTGGTGAGTGAGTTCTTGCTCTGGTGAGACTGGATTAGTTCTTGTGGGAATGAATTAGTTCCCACCAGAGTAGGTTGTCATAAAGCCAGGATGCCACTTGGGTTCTCGCTCTTCACATAGCGACACTTCCCCTTTGGCCCCTCTCTTACATGTTTTGACCTAGCATGTGGCCCTTACTAGAAGCTGAACAGATGCCTGTGCCATGCTTCTGAGACTTCCCAGCCTGCAAAACTAAATAAATAAATCTCTTTTCTTTATGAATTACTCAGTCTTGGGTATTCTGTTATAGCAACACAAAATGAACTAAGAGAGGTACAACCTGCTTTGGGTACTTGAATGCTGGAGAGATTAATTTCTGTTGGAGAGAATATGAAAACTCCAGGAGGAAATGCAACCTAGCTTTAATTCCTGATACAGACTGAGACCTCCTTAAGCTCTATTGGCTACTGAAGGTAGTAAATCTTATCTAAATCTTATATCTGCCTTAGGTGGAATTATTGATACTTTGGTGACTTTGCAAACAAAGCTGATCTTCACCTCTGACATAACTTCAGCAAATAATGACTTTTTCTTAAGCTTCCTCTTTACCTCCCTTCTACAGGTTGACACTCTTGAGGAGAGCAATCTTAAATATACCAGCCTACTTGGTTCCTGATTAAAGTACAATTGTGGTATGTGTATCTTGTAATTTTTAAGGGTACCATGGAATGATTTGGCTCTCTCTTCCTAACAACTTATTTTGCTTCATAAAATATCAAATGTATCAATAAAACAAATTTCAAAACGAAAAAAATACATGTTGCGTTAAAATATGAATATTTATGAAATATGTAAAACCAAGCACTTATAAACGCTGCATTTTAAATGCTCCTTTGGAGGATTTTTCTGGAAGATAGGTAAGTGAAGCCTTCTTAAAATAAATGTTTAATGAAGTTTGGAATCAAGACCCCTTCTTCTTTGTTTCCTAGTAAATCTCCCTCTAGTAAGCATAGACATTCATAATTAGGGTCATCTGCCTTGAATTTTTTTCTCTGCTGATTTGTTGTGGATAAATGCTTCTAAAAACCTCTGAAAGGCAAATGCTAGTGGGAGGCAGTTTCCATGGTGACTTCAGGGTTTGTATTGTTTTTAGACATCATAAATATGGGGGCTGTTTTTGCTTGTTACTGTGCAGATCTTACTCATGGTACGAAAGGTCATAGGGTAGAAGGTGAGAGCAGTGTACCCAGCCCAGAACTGACTGTCTGATGGTGTTCATTTAGAATCTTTGTATCTCTCATGTCTACGTGTCTAACTGTATCATTTGATGCTAAATCTAATCTTGAATGGAAATGCAACCAGATACCCCGGTGAAGCCTACCAGGGAGATATGCAGGCAGCATACACAAATGGAGTTGGGGGAAGGTTTGTCGTCACAAGTGAATAAAAGTTGATGGTTACCTTAATAAAACAGAAAATATATCACTTGTTTTCTGGACAAACTCATTCTCTCTCTAAGCAAAGCTATTTCTATGTTGTGTAAAAGTAGAAAGAAGCAGCTATTGCTTCCTTCAAAGTCAAATTTAGATACATTTCCCTTTACTATCATAACATACATACTTATAAAACGTTAATATTAAGAGAATGAGAGACTGCATGTTATACAATATCTGCAATAACTTCATTTAAATTATGATAAAGACTTCCAGATAATATGCTCTTATAGAGTTTAAATCTCTATTTTTTTTCCTTCAAATGTTACCTGGCAACTTGTAAAGAATTTAACCCTACCCAAAGTAATGTCTGGTCTTTGCCCCTGACTCCTGGGACTCTCTCAGGCCCTGGAATACCCTACCTGACAAAAGTGTCTTTGTTTGTCTGGTGACTGTGGGCCACATTTGATAGTTTAGTAATGTAATTTATGGTGGGGGCTTTGGGTCATGCAGTATCACAGGAGCTGGACCTCTAGAGGAGCTGGAGACTGAAATCAGCCACAAGAGTAGACAGACAGGTCTGTATGACTCAGCCCCAGTAAAAACTCTGGACATCAAGGCTCAGGCAAGCTTCCTTGGTTGGCAATGTTCTGTGTGTATTGCCACACATTGTTGTCAGGAAAGTTAGCACTGTCTACAACTCCACTGAGAAAGGACAACTGGAAGCTCCACATGTGGACATTTCCTGGTGTCTGCCCCATGCATCTCTTCCCTTCGCTGATTTTAATCTGTATTCTTTCACTGTAATTAACCATGAGTATAACTACTTCCAGTGAGTTCTGTGAGTCCTGTTAGCTAATTATCAACCTGAGTGTAGTCCTGAGGGACCCATGGACTTGCAATTGGTATCAGAAGTGAGTGTGGTCTTGGGGACTGTTCCCTAATTTTGCCCAACTTTAGCTAAACTAGAACACTAAAACATGGGAAAATTGGTGAAGTCCTCTCCTGTTGTAGATTGAGTTCCCCAGAAAGCAGATTTTGGGACCCTGAGATTTGTGTGCAGGTGATTTATTGGGGAATGCTCCAGGAACAACCTCTGTGAGGAAGCAAGGGAAGCAGGATTGGACAGAGGGAGGGGTTGAACTAATACAATCATAACAGGAGGTCTCAGCCAATCCCATGGGAAGCCCTGGAGCTGGAATGACCTTTTAGAGTTGTCATGAACTGAGGCGGATGGACTAGGCCTTTACATGAATCCTCACCATTCTCTCCACCACAAACCAGTGATTAGATATGGGTTATACCCAGGGAGTATGTGTGATCTTTTGGGCGGCAGCAACCATTAGCCCAGGTTAAGGCCTGGGGAAGGACTCAACTGTGATCTTCAGCAGCTAACACTTCTAGCAGCTGGGAAAGTTAGTACCTCCAGCGTAAAGAGAGGGTCTGATTTTGCACCAGATTATTCACTACACCTTCCTTTTTAATTTTCTCTGGGTTCTACGGAGTGACTGTCAGGACCAGAGCCAACTTGACTGTCTCTCACTTTGTGAGATGAACGTCATAAAACACGGTCTAGATGTGTCTCATTTGGAAAACCTCATAAAATTATGTGTCTCTGCAAAATGAAATACTTGAGGAGAGACTGTTTCAATTCACCTCTCCACCCTTCCCTGGCAGAGGAAAGAGATGATGAAAATCTGTGGGAGCAAGGTCAGAGAAAACAAAGTTAAAGCGATAAACACAAATTCTAGTGGAAGCATAATCACAAATGAATACAAGACATCACTGAAACTGTCATGCATGTTTGTGATGAAAATAGTTTAGAATTTTAGAAAAGTTCAAGTGCAGCAGATGCTGTCACTGCCCTACCCATATCCCCTCTGCCCATGCTGGAGGTTACCCCCAGAAAGTTCCTTACATAGCTTTCTGTGTCTACCCAAGTGTTTTCTGACCACTTTCACCATCACTTGAGGTGGTCCAGAAATACTACAGTGTTAATGCCTCAGGAATTAATGTGGGACAAAAATTGGGGGATACATACCCTAGCGTCCTTGCCCCACAGAGGGGTATTTATGAAGTATATCCTAAGGGATGTTCTATACCGCCTACACTGTCCACTAGTCTGATTAGAGATGTGCTGTGAGTATAAAATACATGCTGTAGTTCAAATACTTAGTATGAAAAATAGAAAGTAAATAATGTCATTGATACTTTATTTTATTTATTTATTTTTTTATTTATTTTATTTTATTTTATTTTTTTATTTTTTTGAGACGGAGTCTCACTCTGTCGCCCACGCTGGAGTGCAGTGGCACGATCTCAGCTCACTACAACCTCTGCCTCCTGGGTTCAAGCAATTCTCTGTCTCAGCCTCCCGAGTAGCTGGGATTACGGGCGCCAGCCACCTCGCCCGGTTAATTTTTTGTATTTTTAGTAGATGCGGGGTTTCACCATCTTGACCAGGCTGATCTTGAACTCCTGACCTCATGATCCACCCACCTCGGCCTCCCAAAGTTCTGGTATTACAGGAGTGAGCCACCGCACCTGGCCGTCATTGATATTTTAAATACTGATTTAAAATATTATGGAAATAGTATTTTAGATATATTGTGATAAATAAAATATATTATCATTAATTTCATCTGTTCCTTTTTATTTTATTTATTTATTTATGAAACAGAGTCTCATTCTGTCGCCCAGGCTGGAGTGCAATGTCACAGTCTTGGCTCACTGCAACCTCCATCTCCTGGGTTCAAGCGATTCTCCTGCCTCAGCCTCCTGAGTAGCTAGGACTACAGGTGTCTGCCACCATGCCCGGCTAATTTTTGTATTTTTAGTAGAGAAGAGGTTTCACCATATTGGCCAGACTGGCCTCGAACTCCTGACCTCAGGTGATTCGCCCACTTCGGCCTCCCAAAGTGCTGGGATTACAGGCATGAGCCACCGTGCCTGGCCCCTTTTTAGTTTTAAAAATGTAGCCAGAAAATTTTTAACTAGAAAATTTTTAATTACATTTAAAAACGTAGCTTGCATTTTATTTCTATTGAACAGCACTTTTCTGAACGGTCTCAGAAAATTCTGAGAAAAATTAAAGACAGTTGCCAAGAGGTGTAACCAGCTCATTAGTAAATCCTTTGTTGGTTTCCTCTCTTCTCTGTCTCACTTCCTCACTCCCTCATCATGCTTCCTGGGGTCACTTACCAAATAAACTGCCTATACCCAAACCCTTGATTCAGGGTCCGCTTTGCATGGGAGGGTGGGAGTGAGGGGCAAAATAAAGACATCAAGCGTCCTTGTGACAAGGACTACTATTTTATAACCTGAAATAGTGAGCTACTATTTTATAACCCAAACCCAGAAGATTCTTGGTGTTACTAGAGTTAGGATCCCTTCTTCCTTCCTCCCATCAAAAACCTCTCTTGACTCCCTAATGTACATAGGCTAAAGTCCATACAACTTAGCATAGCATATAATACCCTTTACCATCTGCTCAAGATATCCCTCACTTTGAAACTCACAGTCTTGCTACACTGCACATCTTTCATCTCTCCTTGCTCTTATACGTTCTTTCCTCCAAGCCTGAAATTTACTTTTCCTTCGTTTTTCCTCTTCCTCTTCTGCAAAACTCTTACTATATTTTAAAGCCCAGCTCAAATGTTAACTATTATGTTAGATATTCCCCCAAAGTATCTAACCTCTTCGTATCTTACTTTTTGGTAATCACACAATTCCCTTATCCATGTTTTAAAGCATAGTAAGCCAAATTATAACTACCGGCTTTTGTCTATCTCCTACATTCTACTTACTATGTGTCCTAAGAGTAGTCTCTTTGTCCAGTAGCAAGCAGGGTCTCTGGCACAGAAAAGCTGCTAAATGAAATTTGGACTGAAGATTCTGATGGGCCTTACAACAGAACTTCTCAAAGGTTTCTGTAACTGAAGCCCTAACTGAAAGGGATGGTGGGATGTGGAGTATGGAATGCATAGAATGGGAGTATTCACTACAAGATAAACTCATGCTAATCTCAAAAATCTCTATGAATTTCGGCTTCCCAAAGTGCTAGGATTACAGGCGCCAGCCACCACGTCCAGCCAGATTTTGAATTTTGCCCTATAATCTATCGCTGTATTTTAGTATTAAAGATGTTTTAAATTGACACTAAGGAAACAAAACATGTGAATCCTTTTCTACTTGTCTCATTAGCTAAGGGGCAGGCTGCTGCTGAGTTGAATTTATTAATTCCAAACAGAATTGTGCTGAGCTCAAGTTAGCAAGAAATACCTGAAAGATTCAGTATGAGACAAACCCTTGCAATCTCTAGACAGACACAGTATGTTGAAAGCCCAGATGCACATAAGCATGTGGATATAAATGGCAACTGCTTTGTTTCCCTCCGTTCCCCTGCCCTCCCCTCCCCTGCTCTCCTCTCCTTTCTTCTCTTTCCTTTTCTATTGTTCTCTTTTCTTTTCTTCTTCACATAAGGGAAATTCTCCAGGAGAGATACCCCAAAAATCTGCGAGGGAGAGAAGCTCCTTGAAACTTCGTTAGGTTGAGTTTTTTTTTTTTTTTTTTTTTTTTTTTTTTTTTTTTTTTTTTGAGAGGGAGTCTCGCTCTGTTACCTGGACTGGAGTGCGGTGGCCGGATCTTGGCTCACTGCAAGCTCCGCCCCCCGGGCTCGCGCCATTCTCCTGCCTCAGCCTCCCGAGTAGCTGGGACTACAGGCGCCCGCCACCACGCCTGGATAATTTTTTTTCTTATTTTTGTAGTTTTAGTAGAGACGGGGTTTCACCGTGTTAGCCAGGATGGTCTCGATCTCCTGACCTCGTGATCCGCCCGTCTCGGCCTTCCAAAGTGCTGGGATTACAGGCGTGAGCCTCTGCGCCCGGCAGGTTGAGTATTTTTTGAGTGTATTTGCTTGCTGATAGGTCAGCAGTGTTTTATCTTTCAAAATTAATTTTGTTTCTTATGAAATAATCCACACTAAAGAACATATATAACTTATATATAAGGTATAAAGGATAATTAATCACTCATACATTCAACACCTTTGTAGCCTCCCCTGTTTCTTCTCTAATCTTATGCATGTTCTCTCCCTGTGAGAGAAGTGACTTTTTAAGTTTTTTGATTTGTATTTTATTGATATATATGTAATTTTTTGTTTTTTTGTTTGTTTTTGTTTGAGACTGAGTCTTGCTCTGTCACCCAGGCTGGAGGGCAATGGTGCAATCTCAGCTCACTGCAACCTCTGCCTCCCAGGTTCGAGCAATTCTCCTGCCTCAACCTCCTGAGTAGCTGGGATTACAGACGCGCACCACCACGCCTGGCTAATTTTGTATTTTTGGTAGAGACGGGGTTTCACCACGTTGGCCAGGCTGGTCTCAAACTCCTGACCTCAAGCGATTCACCTGCCTCAGCCTCCCAAAGTGCTAGGATTACAGGCGTGAGCCACTGCACCCAGCCTTATTTATATATGTTGTAGGGATGGGGTCTCACTCTGTTGCCCAGGATGGAGTGCAGGACACAATCATAGCTCACTATAGCCTTAATCTTCTGGGTTCAAGTGGTTCTCACACCTCAGCCTCTCAAGTAGCTGGCACTACAGGTGTGCATCACCATATAAAGTTTTTATTTTTATATTTATCGGTCCCATGTTTTTTATTTCCCATTTTGGTTTTACTATATATGTACGTGTCATTTAAAATGTGCTTAATTTTATCTTTATATGCATTTAGGGACAGATCCAATTTTGTGGGTCTTGAAGCTTACATAATTTGGGAAGCCTTCTTTAAGCAAAAGAATGTAAAATTAGTAATACAAAATTAGATAAGGGAATATATATTAATTTAGAGAAAATGCTCACAGTAATTATAATGCCACAGTACAAGAGAAAAAGTGTGACAGAAGAGATATCAGAGTCAAAAGAAATAGTGGTCTTAATAGATTGTGGTTAATAATTTTTCCTCCATGGATCCCGCTTTTGGTGTTATATTTGAAAATTCATCATTAATCCCAAGTTAATACAGATTTCTTACTTTTCTTTCTTTCTTTTTTTTTTTCTTACCTTTTTTTCTAAAAATTTTATAGCTTTACATTTCACATTTTACATTTTATAGCTCTACATTTTAGGGCCAGGCATGGTGGCTTACACCTGCAATCCCAGCACTTTGGGAGGCTGAGGTGGGAGGATCACTTGAGTCCAAGAGTTCGAGACCAGTCTGGGCAACATAGTGGGACCTCATCTCTAGAAAAAATAAGGAAAATTAGCCCGACATGATGGCTTGTGCCTGTGGTCTCAATTACTCAGGAGGCGAAAGTGGGAGAATTTCTTGAGCCCTGGAGGTCGAGGCTGCAGGAAACCAACATCACGCCACTGCACTCCAGCCTGAGCAACTGAGTGAGATCCCATCTCAAAAAAAAAAAAAAAAAAAAAAAAAAAAAAAAAAAAAAAATCCCACCATTTTACATTTAGGTCTATAATCCATTTTGAGTTAATTTTTTAATAAGTTGTAAGGTATGTGCCAAGGTTAATTTTTAAAATATGGATGTCCAGTTGTTCCCACACCATTTAGTGAAAAGACTATCCTTGAATTTCCTTGGCACTTTTGTCAAGTATCAGTTCCTTCTTTGTGTGGGTCTATTTCTGGGCTTTCTATTCTATTCAATTGATCTATTTGTCTATCCCTTTGCCAATACCAAGCTGTCTTAATTTCTGCAAATCTATAGTAAGTCTTGAAATAAGGTAGTGTGAATCCTCCAATTTTGCTCTTCTTTTCCAGGATTCTTTAGATATTCTAGTTCATTTGTCTTTCCATATACATTTTAGAATCAATTTGTTGATGTCTACAAAATAGTTTGCAGTGTGTTGGTTAGATTTACATTGACTTTAAGGATCCATTGAGTATAACTGACGTCTTAATATTGATTCTACCACCCCATGAACATGATATATCTCTTCACTATTTTCTATCTCCTTTGACTTCTTTTATTAGTTTTTTTGAGTTTTTTGTTTGTCTGTTTTTTGGTTTTTGGTATATAGATTCTACACATATTTTATTAGATTTTATTTCTAAGTACTTCATTTTTTGGTCGCAATTGTAAATGTTATTATTTTTTAACTCAAATTCCAATGTTCATTGCTGATATTTAGAAATATGATGGACTTTTGTATATTGCCCTTATAATCCTGTCATTGTAAATATATTTATCAGTTCTAAAAGCTTTTTTTAGAGACTTTAAAATATTTTCTACATAGATAACCATGTCATTTTCAAACAGAGACAGTTTTATTTCTTTCTTTCTGTATGCCTTTTCAAGATATTCTTATTTTATTGCACTGGTGAGGCCTTCTGGTATGTAGTTTAATAGGAGTAGTGAGAGAAGATTCCCTTGCCTTGTTCTCTAGATGCTAGTTTCTTGTTGCCTTGTTTCTATCTTAGGCAGAAAGCAAATAGTTCCTCAGTATTAAGTATAATGTCATCTGTAGGTATTAAATAGATGCCTTTTTATTAGGTTATGGAAGTTAACTTCCATTCCTAATTTGCTGAGAATTTTTTAAAAATCATGAATAGTTGTTGAATTTTGTCAAATACATTTTCCACATTCATTAGGATGATTATATGGTTTTTAAATTTAGTTTGGTTAAATACGGTGGATTACATTGGTTGATTGTTCAATGTTAAATTAGCCTTGAATTTCAAGAATAAACTCCACTTAGTCATGATGTAATCTTTTTTTTTTTTTTTTTTTTTTTTTTTTTTTTTTTTTTTTTTTTGAGACGGAGTCTTGCTCTGTCGCCCAGGCTGGAATGTAGTGGCATGATCTTGGCTCACTGCAACCTCCACCTCCTGGGTTCAAGCAATTATCCTGTCTCAGCCTCCAGAGAAGCTGGGATTACAGGTGTCTGCCACCACGCCCAGCTAATTTTTGTATTTTTAGTAGAGACGGGGTTTCACCATATTGTCCTGGCTGGCCTAGAACTCCTGACCTCAGGTGATCCACCCGCCTCGGCTTCCAAAAGTGCTGGGATTACAGGCATGAGCCACTGCTCCCAGCCTCTTCTTTTTATATATTGCAGAAGTTGATTACTAATTGTTAGGGATTGTTGTATCTATTTTTATTAGGGACGTTGGTTCATAGTTTTCTTTTCTTGTAATATGTTTATCTTGTTTTGGCATTAGGGTAATGCTGGCCCTATCAAGTGAATTGGAAAATGTACCTTTCTCTTTTACTTTCAGGAGGGGTTTGTGTAGAATTGTTATTATTTCTCCCTTAAATAGTTGGTAGCATTTGCCAGTGAAATCATCTGAGCCTGGTGATTCTTTTCTTGGAAGATTTTTAACTACAAAATGTCTTTAATAGATATAGGACCCTTCGGGTTATATATTTTTCTTCAATAATGTTTTATAGTTTATGGCTTTCAAGGAATTAATCAATTTCATCCAAGTTGTCTAATTTATGGGCATAGAGACATTCATAGTATTCTCTTATTATCTTTTTAATGTCTGTGTAGTCTCTAGTGAAATTCCCCACTGTCATTCCTGATATAGATAATTTGTGCCTTGTATTTTCTTGGTCAGTCTCACTTGAGGTTTATCAGTTTCATTATTCTTTAAAGAACCAGATTTTCGTTTCATGATTTCTCTCTATTGCTTTTCTGTTTTCAATTTAACATATTTTATTATTTCTATTTTTTTGTTTAATTTTATAGATTTCCCTCTAAACACTGACAAAGCCTCCCTCCTTGACCAAACTTTAGCTGGGGTCCTCTGAGCCTTCTTTCGGCTACACTATAACCTTTAAGCCTCCAAACTGTGTCTTTGCAGAAAACAGTTTAGCAAGCATTCTGCTAAGTCAGTTTAGTGAGAATCCCTTGGTATCTGATCACTCTCAATATCTGGTCAAATTCCTCACCCTCCATCATGTCCCAGGTGATATATGATCCCCCTGGCCTGCCTTCAGCAAGAATCCTGTTAGGTCAGTTTAGCAAGAATTGCCCTACTCTTAGTAACTTTTTGTCCACCAACCCTCCATGCTCATCCTGGGCTATAAATTCCCACGTTTCCTTGTTGCATTCAGAAACCAGATCAGTTCTAAACTGAGATCTCTTTTTCCCTATTGCAACCGTTCCTGAATAAAATCTGCTTTTATTACGTTGGTGCAAAAGTAACTGTGGTTTTGGCCATTACTTTTAACACTGCTTTACTGGCCAGCTCTGATTCCCTTTAAGAGCACTGTTTTAGCTACATCCCACAGATTTATATGTTGTGTTTTCATTTTTATTTAGTTGAAAATATTTTTTAATCTTCCATGAGTGTGTGGCTTAGTATTCAAATATTTGGGAATTTATATCTTCTTGTTAATGATTTCTAGTTTAGTTCCATTATGGTCTGAGAACATACAATGTATGATTTCTATTATTTTCAATTTGTTGAGGCTGGTTTTATAGCCCAGAATATGGTTTTTCTTTGTGCATGTTCCATGTGCATTTGAACAGAAAGGATATTTTGCTGTTTCAGTTGGCATGTTCTATACATGGCGATTAGGTCTAATTGTTTGATAGTACTGCTCAAATCTTCTATAGCCTGGCTATCTCTTTCTTTCTCGGCTTGTCCTCTTCCTTAAAGCCAGATAGTTTGAATTTCTATCCCTGGGTCTGAGAGAGATTTGAAAGTTGGTATCAAGGACATGGAAGTTGCCTTCTTGACCGCAGAACAGGCCCACCTTGAAAGAGGTTCAGAGAAAACTACTGACTTTTGACTGCTTCTTGCATTATTAGTCAATGCCTCACATGCACTAGGTACACTGAAAATGTGCTGAATATGGTTGTTTGGTGAAAGTGTTCCTCTTAGGGTATTTGGTAACTATAATCTGGTAAGAAATGTGAGTTTGTTACTTTATTATGTCTTAGTTTAAAAATATGGAAAAGAAAAAAATGCAAAATATCAAGATCCTTTTGTAGGGTGGGGTGCAGTGCAGCCATTTTGTTTCTTTTGCTTTTTTTTTTTTTTTTTAACAAGTGCCTGACAAAGTTTGTTTCCAGATTTAGCCAGCAATAGATTCTTCAACGTTATTGCCTGATAGTAATCTCCTGAGACTTTGGTTTTCCAACATTATGTTATCAAATGTAGTGCTTTTCTGCTAAACCCAAAAGACCACTGCTCTGGTTGTCTTGAAAGGTATCACAGCAATAGCTTCTCAGTTAGCTCAGTGCATTTAAGTGTGTGTACCAGCACTAGGAAGAAACAGTCTCTTGTGCCTTAAAATCTAGGCAAATCTGAAAATGTCTGTGGGGAATTGGATGAACATAGCATAGACATAATGGAAGGGATTTTCTTAGTTTTATTTTTAAAAGCTGGTTTACCCTAACAGTCAATCCAGGCTCTGGTAACTAATCAACTTTTTCATCACCACTACCCAGATCCAAGCTACTATTATCTCTCACTTGAATTCCTGTAGCTTTCTAACCTGTCTCCCAGTTTCACCCTTGCCCCCCAACCCCCTAAAGCTTATTCTCCACACAGAAGTCAGGTGATTTGATGTCATTCTTCTGCTCAAAACTTGCCAGTGATTTCCCATCTCAGAGTAAAACCCAAAGATTTTATTATGATCCTCAAGGGCCTGCATGGTCTGATCCCCTGATAACTCTTTGACCTAATCTCCTACCACTGTCTCCCTTAAACTCTTCATTCCAGACTCATTGGCATTTTTGCCATTCCTTGAACTCATCGCACACACTGTTACCTCATGACCTTTGCACTTGTAATTCCCTCTGTTAAGAAAGTTCTTTTCTTAGATATCCACTTGTTTCATTCTTCATTTTCTTTAGAGATCTGTTCAAAAGTTACTTTATTAAAAAGGCCTTTTTAAAAAATTTTACTTTAAGTTCTGGGATACATGTGCAGAACGTGCCGGTTTGTTACACAGGTATGCATGTGCCATGGTGGTTTGCTGCACCTATCAACCCATCATTTAGGTTTTAAGCCCCACATGCATTAGGTATTTGTCCTAATGCTCTCCCTCTCCTTGCCCCGCAGCGCCCCACAGGCCCTGGTGTGATGTTCCCCTCCTTGTGTCCATGTGTTCTCATTGTTCAACTCCCACTTATGAGTGAGAACATGTGATGTTTGGTTTTCTGTTACTGTGTCCGTTTGCTTCCGGCTTCAGATGACTTCCAGCTTCATCCATGTCCCTGCAAAGGACATAAACTCATTCTCTTTTATGACTGCATGAGTTCATTCTTTTTTATGGCTGCATTCTTTTTTATGGCTGCATAATATTCCAAGGTATATATGTGCCACATTTTCTTTATCCAGTCTATCATTGATGGGCATTTGGGTTGGTTCCAAGTCTTTGCTATTGTAAATAGTGCTGCAATAAACATATACCCAAAGGATTATAAATCATTCTACTATAAATCCGTGTATTTTTTTTCATCTGCTGGCAACAATCAGGGTCTTTTGGAATTTTTTTTTTCTTTTGAAACGGAGTCTTACTTTGTTGCCAGGTTGGAGTGGAGTGGCGTGATCTTGGCTCACTACAACCTCCGACTCCCAGGTTCAAGCAATTCTCCTGCCTCAGCCTCCTGAGTAGCTGGGATTACAGGGATGCCCCACCACGCCCAGCTAAGTTTTGGATTTTTAGTAGAGATGGGGTTTCACCATGTTGGCCAGAAAGGTCTCGATCTCCTGACCTCATGATCTGCCCGCCTCAGCCTCCCAAAGTGCTGAAATTACAGGCATGAGCCACCGCGCCAGGCCGTCTTTTGGAATTTTTAACTGATCTGACCAAACCAACAGAAGAGCTGGTACTGCTGTTAATATTAAGCAGGATAGTATACTAAGGAAAGTTGAAGAGTTTTAAAAAATCATATTGTTCCTCCCCAAGGTATTTTGGTGATTGCAAATCTGTATATCAACATACATAATAGAATGTTTTCCCTCCATTTCTTACTAGTCTAGGCCAATGGCAAGAATGATATAATGGTGTGGATATCCAGGAGGCTCACCTGATTTAAGGTCTCGTTTATCATTATTGACTCATACAGCTGTAATACAAGGGCAATCAGTAGGTGTAGTGCTTCAACATCTCTATTTAAAAACTGAAAACTATGGTGATTTGTATTAATACTACAAAAAATAACTTGGTAGATTTACTCCCTGAATGCTCTGTTTGCATGAATGTTGCTAATGGGAACAGAGATGCATTAAATATGGACTTGCAGGTGTTGTCTCATGGGATTGGTAATTAATTCACACAATAAAGCACTAACATACCTTTTCATGGGTAATTACAATACTGAATCACCAATGAAGCCTAGTAATATTTTAAATCTTTTAAGTTACAACCAGATGTGCAAGCTTTGGAATAATTCCTCTCAGTTTCTTACCAACAAATGCATGCTGTTTGTTTTATTAATTTCAATTGAATATTTTTAGTCTAAAATGGAAAGAAGTTGAGTGGCAATAAAATGGTATCCATAAAAATAAGCCACTGCTCATTTTACATTTTTAAGTTAGTGTATGGTCATCATAAAGCCTGAGCTACTCAGACTCATAACTTCTCTATTACACTGAACATCTGAAATTTAGCAGTGAAAAGACCCTAAAAAGCAAATACAGGGTTTTCCCCTTAGGAAACTGCAAAAAAAAACCTCTTGGGGTGTTTCCCCACAATAATTTCCCTTTGAGTTGGGGGAGCCGTTTCCCAAGTCTGCCCTCTCTTTCAATGAACATTTACTCAGCCTTTGGCCACCCATGAAAGATCATTACCATTCTTTCCCTCTCCCACTCATTGAATTTTATGAGCCCCCATCCTGTTAAGATGGTGTCACTTGACATCACAGAGATGGATTTGAATATTTTGGATAAATCTTGTACAGCTGTTTTCAAAGTAGTCATTGTAACTCTTTACCAGGTCACAAAATCAACATTTAATCATTAAACAACCGTTAAAATGTGAAATAGAATATACCAAAGTACATAGTATGTAGTAAAGATAAATATGATTTCAAAAGGGTTTTGTATGTATGTATCTATATGTAGGTATATACATATATATGCATGTATGTATGTAGCTACATGTATGTTATACACATACATGTAGCTACATACATACATCTATGTAGCTACATACATACAGCTATGTAGCTACATACATACATACATGCATACAAGTATGTGTCTGCTAGGTCACCATGCATTTAATGCATATTTCTTCCTATTAGTTCCGGTCAAAAAGTTTAAAATCATTGCTCTAGAGTAGTTTTCCGCACAATGTGGTCTGGGGTGCTTCTTTAAAACAGATAGCTGGGCTCCATGTCAGACCTTTTAAGCAGTTCATTTGAACTGTGGTTCAAAGAGTCCTCACCTAATCTGATAAACTCACTTTTGTTAAAGTGCTAATGAGGAAGGGCTATACTCTGGAACAATTAAATTAGAGTTCCTGGAGCCTTCTCTACAAGATTTCAATGTGCATCCAGGATTGAAAACCACTGGACTCTACAGTGGTCTTTGGAAACAGATATTGGAGTTACAAGTTAAGTAGGAAAGAGATAGTAGAATTTGCCTGTGCTGCTTATCTCACTCCATCTATGCCAGTGGTTCTTAGACCTTAGTGTTCATCAGGGTCACCTGGAGGGCTTCTTAAAACAGATTTCTTCACCCCACCCCCACAGTTGTTGATTCCATTAGTTTAGACTGGGGCCCAAGAATTTGCATATCTAACAAATTCCCATGTGATGCTGATTCTGCCAGTCTGAAGACTACGTTTTGAGAACCACTGATCTATAAAGAACCAGCTATATCCAGTTGAAAAGGGTACTTTCAGACATAATGTTAACTACAACCAACTAGGATTAACTCTAAATAGCAAGGCTGGTTAAATGCTTGAAAAGTAATGTAGTCTATCACATGAACTGGCTAAAGAAGAAAAGTTAAATGATTATATCAACAAATGCAGAAAAAGCTTTTGACAAAATCCAACATCCATGTATACAAAAACTCTCAGCAAATTTCTTAAGGCATTTAGGTTGTTGATTTGAGATAGTTCTTCTTTTATAGTGTAAGGGTTTACAGCTATAAATTTCCTTCTGAACACAGATTTGCTGCCCATGAGTTACTTTTTCATGTTTTGATTTTAATTCATATCACTGTATTTTCTAATTTTCCTTGTGTTTTCTTCTTGACCCATTGGCTATTAAGGATTATTTTTGTTTCATTTCCTCATATTTGCTAATTTCCCCACTTTTCTTGTTATTGATTTCTAATTTCATTCCACTATGGTCAGAAAACATACTTTGTGTGATTACAACCATTTTAAACACATTAACACTTGTTTTATGGCCTAATATGTGATCTCTCCTGGAAAACATTCCATGTGCACTTCAGAGGAATATGTATTCTGCCATAGTGGGGTAGAATGTTCTATGATGTCTGTCAGGTCTAGTTGGTTTGTAGTGTTCTTAAGTTTTCTATTTTTTCTGCTGATCTTCTGTCTGGTTGTTCTATCCATCATTAAAAGTAGAGTGTTGGAGTCTCCAACTATTAATGTTGATTTGCTAACTTCTCCCTTCAATTCTGTCAGTTTTTACTTTTGTAATTTGAGGGCTCTGTTGTTAGAACCCTCAAAATTCAACATATAAGTTTATAATTTTTATATCTTGAGTTGATCCTTTTGCCATTATACTATGTCCTCCTTTTTCTCTAGTAACAATTTTGCTTTAAAATCTATTTTGTCTGATATTAGTATGGCCACTTCAGCTCTTTTTTGCTTACTATTTATATGGAATATTTTGTTCTTTCCTTTTATTTTCAACCTTTTTGTATCTTTCAAGTATATATTTTGTATGCAACATATAGTTGGATGATGTTTTAAAAATCAGTTCTGCCAATTTATGTCTTTTAATTGGAAAATTTAATATATTTATTTCTAATGTAATGAATAATAAAATAGGATTTTGTCTATAATTTTGCTATTTGTTTTCAATGTCTTGTGTTTTTTGTATTCCTCAGTTTCTCCATTACTATCTTCTTTTGTGTTACATAGAGAGATATAGTACCATTTTAATTCATTTGTCATTTCTTTTCCTATATATTTTTGAGTAATGTTTAGTTGTTACCCTGGGTGTTATCAATAATATCTTAATTCATAATAATCTAGTTCAGATTAATATCAACTTTAATTTCAATAGTATACAAAACTTTGCTCCTAAATAGCATCATTCCGCCCTCCTTATGTTGTTTTTCTAACAAATTACACAAATTATGTCTTTATACATTGTGTGCCCATCAGCTTACATTTATATGTATTGCATTATGAGTTGTCTTTTGAATCATATACGGGAAAAAAAGTTATGACAAAGAACATGTTTATACTGTCTTTTATGTTCATCTATGTAATTGCCTTAACTAGTGTTCTTTCTTTTTTTTTTTTTGGAAAATTGCTATTTATTTGACAAAAAAAGCTTTTGAATTTAATAAAGAATTGGCAATAACTGGCACGTACATTAACTCAAAATGTTTTCACTAAGCACCAAATAGAATAGTCCCCAGTCTCTTCACCGAGAACCCCTTTGAAAGAATGCCTAAAACTTAATCAGTTTATTTAGGTTTTTAATCAAGAAATCCATTAGCAACAATCTTCCTTAATGGAAAATGTCTCACCTCCCGTAATTTAAAACAAAAATTATACAAGCAAACAAAACTCAAAACAGAAAGAAATGATCAGAGCAAGCTTCAGCCCCTCATAGCTCACCTATGTCCCAACTGTCACACTGCTGAGAACAGGGTCTGCCTCATTACTTAAACTAATTCATTACTGCAGAACATAACAACATTTAGCATATCACAGCTCCCACTACAGCCCTCCCTGTCAAAAAAGTAAATAAACGGCACACAAAATATAAACTTATGCCAAATAAAAGCATCAACCTAAGGATCCTACTGTCATATTGCTACACTAACCCAGGATATTTTAATCCTCTTCTGACGTATTTATAAAAAATCCTCATTTTGAGAGCTCTGGAAGCATTACAAATATTGTTGCATTAGATTCCTTTTCTTGAGGTAGTTTGAAGTCTTGAAACAGAGCAAATTTACATATTTTTCTATACTACCACTGAAGGGTAACTGTCGTAAGAGGCCTACGACAAAAATCCTCATCCCCTGATTCTCAGGCTATTACAAATTTTCCCTCAGATCAAGCAAACAATGGGAAACACAAATGAAAAGACAATAAGTCACACAAAAATTTAAAAACAAGCACAACCACCATAAGAAAGAATCCGTACCATCACACTAACACTCTAAACTTTGCTAGACAAAAAAAATTTACTTGGTTTACCTAAGCTATAGACATTTTATAGAGTACTCAAGGAATTAACAGCTTGTAACAGTAGTGGAAAAATTTTTGGTGGGAGCAGAAAACTTAAATCAACTCCTTCTCTTGCAAAGACTTCTTCCCAAATGCCAAGTCCACAAGAAGGGATGTATGGCAAACCTTGCACACCAGCCCTCTCTCAGGCCGACAGCCTTTGCCCTTTGCTCAGGTTGACTTCAGAGGTGCAGGGATACTGGCAGATGCCTGCTCAAGGTAGACCAAGGAGCCCTGAGGGATGTCGGCTGGCTTTTTGTGCTGCATGTTGATGTCCTTTAGCACCTGCTACCAATGCCTCAGCTTTGTCAAATGCTTCTGGATCAGTGCATCTTAATGCTGTAATTCATTCCTTAGTTCTGAGATATCCTCTTTGATAATTTACTCTGGTTTCTGGACAGATAATTGCAATCTTTTTCAGGAAAACAAAAAACAAAAAACATTGTCTCTCTTGCAGTATCCAGAAACTTCTGGATACGCTGATTAACACCAGTTCGAATTTCTTCCTGATCATGCCATTGATACAGTCCTGACTCACCAGAGAAACAAAGCAAGCCTTGAAAAATGAATCCAAGTCATCCACCAAAGTACTATTGGAAGGGCTTGGAGCATCTGAGAAGTGAAGCCTGGCCTAGGAGTCCTGTCAGGGGTGATCGGGCCCCTGGTGGCTGCCCAGAGAACATACTCCCTAGTGGAGCCTCCTGTCTGGAATGACAGGGCCTTTATTTCTTTAAGTAAATTAGGTATAAATTCTAGGTATTGTCTAGCGTCCTTTCAGAAGTTCCCTTAGCATTTCTTCTTCTTCCTCTTCTTCTTCTTTTTTCTTTTTTAGAGACAAGGTGTCACTATGTTGCCCAAACTGGTTTCTAGCTCCTGAGCTCAAGCGATCCTCCCAACTCAGCCACCCAAATGGCTGGGATTACAGGAGTGAGCCACATGCCTGGCCAGCATTTCTTTAGTGCAGGTTTACTAGTGGCATACTCTCAGTTTTTATTTATCTGGGACTGTCTTAATTACTCCTACATTTTTTAATTATGGTTTTACTACAAATAGCAGTTTTGGTTTATGGTTTTTCTTTCAGTGCTTTGAATATGTCAGTCCACTCTTTTGTGGCCTCTATGGTTTCTGATGAGTTCATCTTATTGAGGATCACTTGTATGTGATGAGTGGTTGCTCTCTCGCTCCTTTCAAGATTATCTCTTTTCTCTGGCTTTCAATAGTTTAATTATAATGTTTGTAGGTGTGGGTCTCTTTGAGCTTATCCTACTTGAAGTTTGTTGACTTCTTGGATGCACAGATTAATGTTTTAAAACCAATTTGAAAAGCTTGGGGCCATTATTTATTCATATATGTTTGTATTTCTTTCTCTTTCTTCTTTCCTCCTGGCCCTCCCATTATGCATATATTGGTATGCTTCATGGTATCCCACATCACAGAGCAGATCTCTGAGACTCTGCTCATTTTTCTTCATTGTTTTTTTTTTAATCACTATACCTCAGAACAGATAATCTTCATTGATCTCTCTCTTTCCTTTTTTTAATTCCCAACTTTTATTTTAAGTTCTGTGGTACATGTGCAGGATGTGCAGGTTTGTTACATAGGTAAACTTGTACCACGGTGGTTTGATGCACAGATCAGCCCATCACCCAGGTATGAAGCTCAGCATCCATTAACTATTCTTCCTGATGCTCTCCCTCCCCCTATTCCCCACCCTCCAACAGGCCCCAGTTTGTGTTGTTCCCCCCATGTGCCCATGTGTTCTCATCATTCAGCTTCCACTTATAAGTGAGAACACGCAGTATTTGGTTTTCTGTTTCTGCATTGGTTTGCTAAGCATCATGTAATCACACTTTACGTTCTTTGATTGTTTCTTCTGCCTGCTCAAATCTGTTATTGGCTCCCCTAGTGATTATTTCCTGTCAGTTATTGTAATTTTTAAGCTCCAGAATTTCTATTTGGTTTCTTTTTATTCTTCCTGTCTCTTTTTGTTTTCTATTTGGTGAGACATCTTTCTCATATTTTCCTTTAGTTCTTCGGGCATATTTTCCTTTGGCTCTTTGAAAATATTTAAAATAGCCATTTTAAAGTCTACCTAGTAAGTCCAATGTCTGGATTGCCTCAGTGACAGCTTCTACTGATTGCTTATTTTCCTGTGTGAGCCATACTTCCTTGTTTCTTTGCACATCTTCTAATTTTTGTGTTGAAAACTGGACATTTCAAAGAATACAATGTGACAGCTCTGAAAATCAGTCCCTTACTTTCCCAGAGTTTCTCATTGCTGCTTTAAGTAGTTGTTTAATTACTTCTATGAAGAAATGTTGTAAATTCTTTATCTTTGCATTTGTGGCACTAAAGTTTCCACTTACTTAGCTTAGTGGTCAGATAATGATTAGACAGCATTTTTCATAAATGCCTGGAACCAAAACGTCTTCAAGTCTTCCAGTCATAGGGGCTCTGTATGTGCGTGTGCTGGGGCGTGCCTTCAACACTCTACCAGCCAGTTTACAGCTCTGTTTTAACCTTCACTTCCTGCTTGTGCAGAGCCTTATGTTCAGTCAGAGGTGAATGATTATATTCATTGTTTTTCTTGAGCTTCTGAAAAGCCCTACACACATTTGTGACGTTTTAGATTCCCAAGAATATGTTGAAACTTTTCAAAACCCCGACAAACATCTCATTCCTCAGCTTTTTCTTTTAAGCTTTCTGACTACTTTATTGTTTGCCTTAACTGCTATCCATCACTTCAGGCAACTGTGAGGTTAAAACATTTGAGAAATGCCCCTCCACCATCTGGGTAGAAATGTTTAGCATTAGGAGAGTTTTAGTGAGCTCTAATAATGACAAGCCTTTCAAGTGGTATCTTCCAAGGAGCCGTTTGGTAGTGATTCCTATTTTTGAGTGGCGCTTTGGAAGATCTCCAGCTCTGCTCTACTTTCTCTAGTACTGGGAAGGCAGGCTGTTATTTTTCATGGTGGTGTGGAGCATGGAAACAGATGATAGGACTAGTGTAAGTGTAAATGCCATGAAGCTTACTGTTCTTATTGAGATGCAGCTGTTTTTCTTGACTAAACACTTCCCATGTTGTTAAAGCCATTGCTTAGTTTCCAGAGAACTGAAAAAGTTGATTTTAACAATTTTGGTTAGTTTTCGCATTGCTTTTATGGAGGAGCAAAATTTCAGAGTTCCTTACTCCAAAATTTTCACTGATGTTATCCCCTCATTGTTTTTTGAGACTTCATCTTATAACGGAAAATCATTTATTTTTAAAGCTGTGAATAAGTTACCTATTTGTACTTCTTATTTGTCTGTTTTGGTAAACTGAGCTGTGGGCTAGAATGTCTTTGTCAATGAAAATCTTTAGAAGCCAAACACGATAAGCCATATTATCATTCTTTTAAATATTCTCACTGAATAAGAAACAAAATTGAGAAAAATTGTAAAGTATGAATCACCATTTCTAGAACCATATATACAAAGAATCATAAATATACACAATGTTTTAAAGAAGGTAAATTATATAGTTAAAAAAAAAGAAATTCTGCTGTGAAGAATTTACATTCTATATAGTGCTGAAATTGCAACACATAAGCTATATTCCAAGTAAAAATTAAGACTGACACAACAGTGAACCAAACTGTATTTCACCTTTCTTTGAAGATGCTATAAGTTTAGAATAATGTATCAACTTTCCTTAACGTGGACTTCTTCTTATTACTTTTTAAAGTTAACCTAAAACGTACCAGTTTTGTTCTTCATCTGAGTTTTAGACTAATTCCACATTCTGTATATTCTTCCTAAAGGAAATTATAAAAAGTTGCATGAAAATTTACCCACAATAGCTTTATAAAGAAACTAATTAAAATGCAATTGAAATTTGAGTTATTTTTAAACATAAGCTATCTATGAATTTCTCACAATGTGTTTATATAATGACATAATCATGAACAGATCAAAAGTGAGAGGTGGGTTTGATTTCAAAATCTTGTATAGTTTGTCAGAATATGGAAATGTGTGCGTGTGTGTGTGTGTGTGTGCGTGTTTTAAAAGACGGCTTGCCTTATTTGCTATTTCAGCATACTTTGTATTTCCAATTAACAGTAAAGGAAGAGTTGGCTTAAAATTGATCAGATTAGTGGCATATGGGTGGGATTCTGGCAGCATCCAAATATTCACATGAGAAATAAATGCAAACCCTGGAGGGAAATATGCCTTCTTGCATGGAGAACTTGGCCACATGTCATAGCTAGAACCTGTGAGAGACAAAATGTACAGGATGCACTCCATTTGTATCCTCTGTACTTTTAGCATTGCCACAACGTGATTCTTTCTGTGCAAAATGGTGACAGGAATTCCACTGCCAATGTGTAGATATCAGGTGATAATAGAAGCTCTGAGGAAAATCCCCGAGTCTTTTATCTTCAGATTTTAGCACCAGACATTGCCTTCATATGTCAGTTTGGGAAATCTAGAATTTTTATTCTAGCCTATTTGGTAAATAGGTGCTTTACTTCATGGAAGAAACAGAGGAAGTGTTCTGATTATGTTGATTAAAAAATTCCAAAATGTACTGGGCCCTCCTGCATGCAAAGCAAGTCATTAAGTCATCATACAGTGAGTTAACATTCACAGCCATAGTCCTCCAGACACTTCAAGTGTGAAGTAGACAGCATTGCCATGGTTACGCATAAAGGAGATCTGCACAAAGCAAGCCCATTGCATGGCATTATGTGCATACTGTGGGGTAGTGCAGAAGGCAATTAGGAGGCTGTATGTTGAGAGGATGTGGGAATATGAAAATATGCCTTGTCATAGAATTGTGCTGGCTTTCCAACTCAGTGTATGAGCTCTGATGCAGTCTCATTTCTTAATGGTTCAAGGTATAATTAAGCTGAATTCTGATTATACAGAGACTCAGAATCATTCACTTATTCAAGTATCAAATATTAATTGAGTACCCACCATGTGCCAGGAATGGTTCATGGTGAAACCACTGGGCATGGGGAAAACAGAGCTGACAAAGCATTTCCCTCCCAGTGAATGCTACGTTTAAAAGTTCTCTTTACATTACAAGAAGCAGGTTATGCAGGTGAAGTTTGTAATTGAAGAATAATAGAATTCATTTATTAATGCATACTAGTATGTTGCTCCTCTTCCGCCCTGTCAACATGGACCTTGAAGGATGTATAGCATTTAGATAGATAGACAGGGAAAGCCTTTCTTATGAGAGGAACAGCACGAGTAAAGGCATAAAGGCAGGACTAAATAGAAAACAGTGAGGGACGCAGATTCCTTAAAACAAAATAAATGGAAGGTCTTGGCTCTCTGATAAGTAAATGGGTTGTTTCTTGCAGGAATTTAATTCATTAAAATGAGAAATAAAATGCAACCATAAAATTGTCACATTCTACCAGTAGACCTCTTCTCCAGGAATGTAGTCCAACATTTTTATCAAACCAGACATTGTATATAAAAGGACTTTGGGCTGGGTGCAGTGGTTCATGCCTGTAATCCCAGCACTTTGGGAGACTGAGGAGGGCAGATCACTTAGGGTCAGGAGTTCGAGACCAGCCTGGCCAACATGGTGAAACTCCATCTCTACTAAAAATACAAAATTTACCCAGGCATGGTGTTGTGCACCTGTCATCCCAGCTACTCAGGAGGCAGGAGAATGGCTGGAACCTGGGATGCAGAGGCTGCAGTGAGCCGAGATCGTGCCACTGCTCTCCAGCCTGGGTGGCAGAGTGAGACTCCATTAAAAAAAAAAAGATAACTCTTTGGAATTTTAAAGTGCTCTTACAAATGTCTTATTTATTCTTATCTTCCTTACCTAACCTATCAGAGGAAGCAAAAATGAGAGCAGGAAGAAAACTGGTGTGTTGACCACTATTTGGCTGTATCTTCTTGAATCTGGAATATCTTCTGAAGGTTTTTTTTTTCTTCTCTTTTCTTCTTTCATTTTTTCCTTTTCTTTTCCTATCTATTTATTCTTTCAACAGATATTTAATGAGTGCCTTTTTTTTATTTTTGGTCAGGTATATTTTCTATGCTTAGGACATGGCAGTAAACAAAATAGACAAATATTCCTGCCGTCATGCAGCTTACATTGTAGTAAGGGGAGAAAAATAGTTTATTAGATGATGATACATGCTATGGAGATAAATTCAGCAGGGAAGAGAGTAGGAAGTGTGTATGCGGGGCGGGGAGTGGAGCTTTAACTTTGATGAGTTGACCTCATTGAGGTGACATTTCAGCAAAAATTTGAAGAAGTGATCCATTTAGATATCTGGAAGAAGGGTGTTCTAGGCAGAGGGAACAGTTAGTGCAAAGACTCTGAGGCAGGATTATGACTGGCAAGTTCAAGGAACAGCAGATTAGGCAATGTACCTAGTAACAGCAGAAGTAAGAGAGGGAGAGAGTTGAAGGGAAAGAGTTGTAATTGTGTGTGTGTGTGTGTGTATGTGTGCATGTGTGTAAGCTTTGTGCTGGTGGAAAGGGGTGCAGATGGTATAGAGCCTTACATGCTTTTACTCTGAGTGAGATGGGAAGCCACTGTTCATTTTGGTTTTGACATGGGTCTGTTTGCTAATGCAACCCACAAAAAAGATTAACAGGCTGTAAGTGCTAATAAGATAAACAGAAATATTAATACATCAGTGATGTGGTGGGAATATGGAGCTTTGATTTGAATTCAGTGCATTAATATCTATTTGAAACCTGTAAAAATCAGAGGAAGGACCCTGATCTACTACTTTGTGATGAATCTATCCATCTCTCAACTCTACCAAAGATAGAATGGTATCTGATGGATATTCATGACTGACGATCTATGACTCTTCTAAATGTAAAGGGATGTAGGAGGAGACCACCAACATGGTTCCTCCTCAAGAGTTTCCATAAATGTCTTCATCCCCATTTACTCCCTACTCTATTACTAGTCAAGTGATCTAAAAACTTTGCCTCTCCCCTATACAAGGCATGCAGACTCCACAAGAGAAGGGGCTATGTCTATTCATGATCCACAAGGTATTTCAGAGGCACAAAGAATCCTTGACCAAAGGAGTTTGTTGGGTGAATTTAGAAAATAAAAAGGTAACTTCTCAAATATAATAGCTGAGAATTCCTAATCCATGGGGAGTCATATTTTAATGCACCTTCAGGATGCCTTCTTTCATCAATAAATGACTACTGAACAGTAGTGGTGTATGGAGGGTTGGGTGGTAGAAAGCAATATGATCTGGATGCAAGCAGTAATGGAGTATATTGTCTGTTGAGAATACAAAAACAATAAAATCAACTACCACAATCTTATGTTTATTATTACCATGAGCCAGTAAGTCTAAACTATATCAGTAATAATATAATCTCCCTGCGCAATATTTTGTTTAAGTCCTAAACAATAACGGAAATTATTCATGAGTTTTTTTATTGTGATAAAACATAGGAAGGAGGAGCCAAGATGGCCCACTAGACACAGCCAGGAGGAACATCTCCCAGCGAGAGACCAGGACATCAGGAACACTGACACACACGCTGAGCAGATATTCAGAGGGAAGGCATTAAGAGTGGACAGAAGTTCGCAGGTGTTGGCTTGAAGGGGGAGGAAGCTGGGAAGGCTGCACATTACTGCTAAGTACCAAAACTCCTTCCTGGGTCCCAGGGACCCCTGGGGAAGGGATGAGTTGAACAGGTAGGAAATGGCTTGCTTTTGCCATGGACGACTTCTGGAATTCTAGCAGCAGAAAATCCCACGAGCCACACGGACACTTGAACTCACAGGAAGAGCTGCTTAGAGAGGTGGCAGGGCCAAGACTCCAGCCTGTGCGGAGCCCAGAGCATTTGGTGCAGGAACATCTGCAGTGGAGCATGGCCGCGAACACCCCTCCCCCAAGTTTCTCTGTGCTCCTCTAGGAGACTTTAGCCTTAAGGTGACTGTCAGACCTGGACAAAGCTGCATGGTCTTGCCTGTGGGACAAGGCCAGTCCAATCTGAGTGCCCCACTGTCTGCTGGCCTCTCCTGGGATCCCAGTCTGGCCGCACCCACTTGCAGCCACATGCCCAACCAGACTGCTTCCGAGGGGCCCTCGTCCCAGCTTCTTTGCTGGAAGACCATGCCTGACCATTGGAGAGTTCCAGCAGACCAGCCCCCACTGACATGCACCAGCCCACACACAGGATCCCTGCACCTTGGCCTCCCCCCAGCGCTTTGCCAGCATGCACTCACCCATGGCCTCCCACCAGCACGTACCTCTCTGCACCACCACTGCCAGTGCAAGCACACCACAATGTCCCCCTGCCTGCTGACACACAGACACCCCACCAAACCATCACTGCCAGCACAAATGCACACACAAACACTGGCAACCCCACCCCGATCATGCCACAACTGCCACCCATGTGAACACACACAGAGATGCCAGCAACCCCACTCCCACCAGCATCCCACCCCTGCTGCTGCTACTGCTGCAGCAAGTGTGTGCAAGAACAATGCCCTGCTCTCCCCTATGCCCTGCACCAGCTAAAGTGCATGAACCCTACCATGCTACCACAGCTACAGGCACACACAAGCAAGCATGGATCCTGCTGCCACCACCCAGACAAAGTGCTTTGGCTGGCACCACCCACAATGTTGTGGCCAGTGGACAACGAACACCTTGGCCCCTCCAGCACAGCAGATTCCTAACCTCAAGGGGCCAGAGAACAAAGCCAAGGGCCTCAAACCAGAACCCTAGAGTTAGAGCATGCAGATCAGGGGTGCTGACCTGAGACTTGGCCCCTTAAATCTTCTAGAAATGAAGTCAGTTAGCTGAACCCACCTTGTACCACAATAAGATCCCCAAGGACATCAAAGAAGATAAAAGCAAAAAACCCCATCCAAAGGACAGCAATTTCAAAGACTGAAGGAACGTCAGCCCACACAGATGAGAAAGAACTACCAAAAGAACTCTGGCAGCTCAAAAATCCAGAGTGTCTTCTTACTTTCAAATGACCACACTAGCCCCCCAGCAATGGTTCTTAACCAGGCTGAAATGATTGAAATGACAGACAGAATTCAGAATATTGAATAGGTAGGAAGATCATCAACATTCAGCAGAAAGTTGAAACCCAGCCCAAGGAATCTAAGGAATACAATAAAACAATACAAGTGCTGAAAGACGAAATGGCCATTTTTTTTTTATTTTTTTTATTTTTTTTTTTTTTGAGATGGAGTCTCGCTCTGTCGCCCAGGCTGGAGTGCAGTGGCCTAATCTCAGCTCACTGCAAGCTCCGCTTCCTGGGTTCACGCCATTCTCCTGCCTCAGCCTCCCGAGTAGCTGGGACTACAGGCGCCCGCCACCTCGCCTGGCTAGTTTTTTGTATTTTTTAGTAGAGACGGGGTTTCACCGTGTTAGCCAGGATGGTCTCGATCTCCTGACCTCGTGATCCGCCCATCTCGGCCTCCCAAAGTGCTGGGATTACAGGCTTGAGCCACCGCGCCTGGCAAAGTGGCCATTTTAAGAAAGAATCAAATTGATGTGATAGAGTCGAAAAACTTACTTCAAAAATTTCATAATACAATTGCAAGTGTTAACAGCAGAATAGATCAAGCTGAGGAAAGAATCTCAGAGGCCAAAGACCAGTTCTCTGAATTAACTCAGTCAAACAAAAATTAGGAAATATAATAATAAAGAATGAACAAAACCTTGGAGAAATATGGGATTATGTAGAGAGACCAAACCTATGACTCACTGACATTTCTGAAAGAGAGGGAGAGGAAGCAACTTGGAAAACATATTCTCCAAAGATGACATGAAAGAAAAAATATTAAAGGCAGCTAGAGAGAAGGGACAGGCTACCTACAAAGGGAACTGTATTGGGCTAACAGTGGACCTCTCAGCAGAAACTCTACAACCACTGGGCGCGGTGGCTCACGCCTGTAATCCCAACACTTTGGGAGGCTAAGGCAGTTGGATCACCTGTGGTCGGGATTTTGAGACCAGCCTGACCAACATGGAGAAACCCCAACATTTAGAAACTCTACTAAAAATACAAAATTAGCCAGGTGTGGAGGCACATGCCTGTAATCATAGCTACTCGGGAGGCTGAGGCAGGAGAATTGCTTGAACCTGGGAGGCAGAGGTTGCGGTGAGCCGAGATCACACCATTGCACTCCAGCCTGGGCAACAAGAGCAAAACTCTGTCTGAGAAAAAAAAAAAAAAAAAAAATCCTACATGCCAGAAGAGATTGGGGACCTATATTGAGCATTCTTAAAAAAAAAAAAGAAATTCCAACCAAGAAGTTCATATCCAGTCAAAATAAGCTGCATAAACGAAGGAGAAATAAGATCCTTTTCAGACAAGCAAATACTGAAGTAATTTGTTACCACCAGACCTGCCTTACAAGAGAGGTCCTAAAGGGAATGCTAACTATGGAAAGGAGAGACCATTACCAGCCACCACAAAAACACACTTAAGTACATAGACCATTGACACTATAAAGCAACCACACAAACAAGTCTGCACAATAACCAGTTAACAACATTATGACAGGAACAAATCCATATATATCAGTATTAATCTTGAATATAAATGGGCTAAATGCCCCAGTTAACAGGCAGAGTGGCAAGTTGGATAAAGGAGCAAGACCCAACTGTAGACTGTCTTCAAGAGACCCATCTCACAAGCAATGACACCCATAGGCTCAAAGTAAAGGAATGGAGAAACATCTACCAAGCAAATGGAAAACAGAAGAAAGGAGGGGTTGCTGTTCTAGTTTCAGGCAAAACAGACTTTGAAACAGACTTTAAACCAATAATTATCAAAAAAGACAAAGAAGTGCATTATGTGATGGTGAAGGGTTCAATTCAACATGAAGACCTAACTATCCTAGATATATATGCACCCATCACAGAAGCACCTAGAGTCATAAAGCTAGTTCTTAGAGACCTCTGAAGAGACTTAGATAACCACGTCATAAGAGTGGGAGATTTCAATGCCCCACTGGCCATATTAGACAGATCGTTGAGAAAGAAAACTAATGAAGATATTTGGGACCTGAACTCAACACTTAACCAAATAGACCCAACAGACATCTTCAGAACCCTCCATCCTAAAACAACAGAATATACATTCATCTCATCTGTACATGGCACATACTCTAAAATCAACCACACAATCAGCAATGAAGCAATGCTCAGCAGATGCAAAAAGCCGAAATCATACCAACCACACTCTCAGACCACAGTGCAGTAAAAATAGAAATCAATTCTAAGATTGCTCAAAACTATACAATTATTTGGAAATTAAGGAACCTGCTCCTGAATGACTTTTGAGCAAACAATTAAATTAAGACAGAAATCAAGAAATTATTTGAAACAATAGCAGAATTCATCTTCCTCTCAAATGCACAGCCTTGAAAAAGACTGATATCATGTACTTTGCAGCACATGGATGGATCTGGAGGTGATTATCCTAAGTGAACTAATTAAGGGAGAGAGAACCAAATACTGAGTGTTCTTGCTTATAAGCAGGGGCTAAACATTGAGTACACATGGACATAAAGAAGGGAACAACAGACACTGGGGCCTACTTGAGAGTTGATAGTGAGAAGAGGGTGGGGATTGAAAAACTACCTACTAGATACTATGCTTATTACCTGGGTGACAAAGTAATGTGTACACCAAACCCCCATGACACCCAATGTACTTATATAACAAACCTGCATGTGTTTCCCTGGACCAAAAATAAAAGTTAAAAAAATAATATTTTTCAAAAATATCTATGAAACATGCAACTCATCATTTGCTTTCAATTATTTTGGATGTATATCCAGGAGATGAATTGCTGGATCATATGGTAATTCTATTTTTTAATTTCTTTTTTTTTTTTTTTTTACTGCACTTTTTTTTTTTTTTTTTATTATACTTTAAGTTCTAGGGTACATGTGCATAACGTGCAGGTTTGTTACATATGTATACTTATGCCATGTTGGTGTGCTGCACCCATCAACTCGTCAGCACCCATCAATTCATCATTTATATCATGTATAACTCCCCAATGCAATCCCTCCCTCCTCTCCCCTCCCCCCTCCCCCCTCCCCATGATAGGCCCCAGTGCGTGATGTTCCCCTTCCCGAGTCCAAGTGATCTCATTGTTCAGTTCCCACCTATGAGTGAGAACATGCGGTGTTTGGTTTTCTGTTCTTGTGATAGTTTGCTAAGAATGATGGTTTCCAGCTGCATCCATGTCCCTGCAAAGGATGCAAACTCATCCTTTTTTATGGCTGCATAGTATTCCATGGTGTATATGTGCCACATTTTCTTAATCCAGTCTGTCACAGATGGACATTTGGGTTGATTCCAAGTCTTTGCTATTGTGAATAGTGCCGCAATAAACATACGTGTACATGTGTCTTTGTAGTAGAATAATTTATACTCCTTTGGGTATATACCCAGTAGTGGGATGGCTGGGTCATATGGTACATCTAGTTCTAGATCCTTGAGGAATTGCCATACTGTTTTCCATAATGGTTGAACTAGTTTACAATCCCACCAACAGTGTAAAAGTGTTCCTATTTCTCCACATCCTCTCCAACACCTGTTGTTTCCTGACTTCTTAATGATTGCCATTCTAACTGGTGTGAGATGGTATCTCACTGTGGTTTTGATTTGCATTTCTCTGATGGCGAGTGATGATGAGCATTTTTTCATGTGTCTGTTGGCTGTATGAATATCTTCTTTTGAGAAATGTCTGTTCATATCCTTTCCCCACTTTTTGATGGGGTTGTTTGTTTTTTTCTCGTATATTTGTTTGAGTTCTTTGTAGATTCTGGATATTAGCCCTTTGTCAGATGAGTAGGTTGCAAAAATTTTCTCCCATTCTGTAGGTTGCCTGTTCACTCTGATGGTAGTTTCTTTTGCTGTGCAAAAGCTCTTTAGTTTAATTAGATCCCATTTGTCAATTTTTGCTTTTGCTGCCGTTGCTTTTGGTGTTTTAGACATGAAGTCCTTGCCCATGCCTATGTCCTGAATGGTACTACCTAGATTTTCTTCTAGGGTTTTTATGGTATTAGGTCTAACATTTAAGTCTCTAATCCATCTTGAATTAATCTTCGTATAAGGGGTAAGGAAAGGATCCAGTTTCAGCTTTCTACTTATGGCTAGCCAATTTTCCCAGCACCATTTATTAAATAGGGAATCCTTTCCCCATTTCTTGTTGCTCTCAGGTTTGTCAAAGATCAGATGGCTGTAGATGTGTGGTATTATTTCTGAGGACTCTGTTCTGTTCCATTGATCTATATCTCTGTTTTGGTACCAGTACCATGCTGTTTTGGTTACTGTAGCCTTGTAGTATAGTTTGAAGTCAGGTAGCGTGACGCCTCCAGCTTTGTCCTTTTGACTTAGGATTGTCTTGGCAATGCGGGCCCTTTTTTGGTTCCATATGAACTTTAAAGCAGTTTTTTCCAATTCTGTGAAGAAACTCATTGGTAGCTTGATGGGGATGGCATTGAATCTATAAATAACCTTGGGGAGTATGGCCATTTTCACGATATTGATTCTTCCTATCCATGAGCATGGTATGTTCTTCCATTTGTTTGTGTCCTCTTTTATTTCGCTGAGCAGTGGTTTGTAGTTCTCCTTGAAGAGGTCCTTTACATCCCTTGTAAGCTGGATTCCTAGGTATTTTATTCTCTTTGAAGCAATTGTGAATGGAAGTTCATTCCTGATTTGGCTCTCTGTTTGTCTGTTACTGGTGTATAAGAATGCTTGTGATTTTTGCACATTAATTTTGTATCCTGAGACTTTGCTGAAGTTGCTTATCAGCTTAAGGAGATTTTGGGCTGAGACAATGGGGTTTTCTAAATATACAATCATGTCATCTGCAAACAGGGACAATTTGACGTCTTCTTTTCCTAACTGAATACCCTTGATTTCTTTCTCTTGTCTGATTTCCCTGGCCAGAACTTCCAACACTATGTTGAATAGGAGTGGTGAGAGAGGGCATCCCTGTCTTGTGCCAGTTTTCAAAGGGAATTTTTCCAGATTTTGCCCATTCAGTATGATATTGGCTGTGGGTTTGTCATAAATAGCTCTTATTATTTTGAGGTATGTTCCATCAATACCAAATTTATTGAGCGTTTTTAGCATGAAGGGCTGTTGAATTTTGTCAAAAGCCTTTTCTGCATCTATTGAGATAATCATGTGGTTCTTGTCTTTGGTTCTGTTTATATGCTGGATTATGTTTATTGATTTGCGAATGTTGAACCAGCCTTGCATCCCAGGGATGAAGCCCACTTGATCATGGTGGATAAGCTTTTTGATGTGCGGCTGAATCCGGTTTGCCAGTATTTTATTGAGGATTTTTGCATTGATGTTCATCAGGGATATTGGTCTAAAATTCTCTTTTTTTGTTGTGTCTCTGCCAGGCTTTGGTATCAGGATGATGTTGGCCTCATAAAATGAGTTAGGGAGGATTCCCTCTTTTTCTATTGATTGGAATAGTTTCAGAAGGAATGGTACCAGCTCCTCCTTGTACCTCTGGTAGAATTCAGCTGTGAATCCATCTGGTCCTGGAATTTTTTTGGTTGGTAGGCTGTTAATTATTGCCTCAATTTCAGAGCCTGCTATTGGTCTATTCAGGGATTCAACTTCTTCCTGGTTTAGTCTTGGAAGAGTGTAAGTGTCCAGGAAATGATCCATTTCTTCTAGATTTTCTAGTTGATTTGCATAGGGGTGTTTATAGTATTCTCTGATGGTAGTTTGTATTTCTGTGGAGTCCGTGGTGATATCCCCTTTATCATTTTTTATTTCGTCTATTTGATTCCTCTCTCTTTTCTTCTTTATTAGTCTTGCTAGCGGTCTGTCAATTTTGCTGATCGTTTGAAAAAACCAACTCCTGGATTCATTGATTTTTTGGAGGGATTTTTGTGTCTCTATCTCCTTCAGTTCTGCTCTGATCTTAGTTATTTCTTGCCTTCTGCTAGCTTTTGAATGTGTTTGCTCTTGCCTCTCTAGTTTTTTTAATTGTGATGTTAGAGTGTCCATTTTAGATCTTTCCAGCTTTCTCTTGTGGGCATTTAGTGCTATAAATTTCCCTCTACACACTGCTTTAAATGTGTCCCAGAGATTCTGGTATGTTGTATCTTTGTTCTCATTGGTTTCAAAGAACATCTTTATTTCTGCCTTCATTTCGTTAGGTACCCAGTAGTCATTCAGGAGCAGGTTGTTCAGTTTCCATGTAGTTGAGCGGTTTTGATTGAGTTTCTTAGTCCTGAGTTCTAGTTTGATTGCACTGTGGTCTGAGAGACAGTTTGTTATAATTTCTGTTCTTTTACATTTGCTGAGGAGTGCTTTACTTCCAATTATGTGGTCAATTTTCGAATAAGTGCAATGTGGTGCTGAGAAGAATGTATATGCTGTTGATTTGGGGTGGAGAATTCTATAGATGTCTATTAGGTCTGCTTGGTGCAGAGATGAGTTCAATTCCTGTATATCCTTGTTAACTTTCTGTCTCGTTGATCTGTCTAATGTTGACAGTGGAGTGTTGAAGTCTCCCATTATTATTGTATGGGAGTCTAAGTCTCTTTGTAAGTCTCTAAGGACTTGCTTTATGAATCTGGGCGCTCCTGTATTGGGTGCATATATATTTAGGATCGTTAGCTCTTCCTGTTGAATTGATCCCTTTACCATTATGTAATGGCCTTCTTTGTCTCTTTTGATCTTTGATGGTTTAAAGTCTGTTTTCTCAGAGACTAGGATTGCAACCCCTGCTTTTTTTTGTTCTCCATTTGCTTGGTAGATCTTTCTCCATCCCTTTATTTTGAGCCTATGTATGTCTCTGCATGTGAGATGGGTCTCCTGAATACAGCAGACTGATGGGTCTTGACTCTTTATCCAGTTTGCCAGTCTGTGTCTTTTAATTGGAGCATTTAGTCCATTTACATTTAAGGTTAATATTGTTATGTGTGAACTTGATCCTGCCATTATGATATTAACTGGTTATTTTGCTTGCTAGTTGATGCAGTTTCTTCCTAGCCTCGATGGTCTTTACATTTTGGCATGTTTTTGCGATGGCTGGTACCCGTTGTTCCTTTCCATGTTTAGGGCTTCCTTCAGGGTCTCTTATAACGCAGGCCTGGTGGTGACAAAATCTCTAAGCATTTGCTTATCTGTAAAGGATTTTATTTCTCCTTCACTTATGAAACTTAGTCTGGCTGGATATGAAATTCTGGGTTGAAAATTCTTTTCTTTAAGAATGTTGAATATTGGCCCCCACTCTCTTCTGACTTGTAGAGTTTCTGCCGAGAGATCTGTTGTTAGTCTGATGCGCTTTCCTTTGTGGGTAATCTGTCCTTTCTCTCTGGCTGCCTGTAAGATTGTTTCTTTCATTTCAACTTTGGTGAATCTAGCAATTATGTGTCTTGGAGTTGCTCTTCTCGAGGAGTATCTTTGTGGTGTTCTCTGTATTTCCTGAATTTGAATGTTGGCCTGCCCTACTAGGTTGGGGAAATTCTCCTGGATGATTTCCTGGAGAGTGTTTTCCAACTTGGTTCCATTTTCCCCCTCACTTTCAGGCACCCCAATCAGACGTAGATTTGGTCTTTTTACATAATCCCATACTTCTTGCAGGCTTTGTTCATTCCTTTTTCTTCTTTTTTCTTTTGGTTTCTCTTCTCACTTCATTTCATTTATTTGATCCTCAATCACTGATACTCTTTCTTCCAGTTGATCGAGTCGGTTACTGAAGCTTGTGCATTTGTCACGTATTTCTCGTGTCATGGTTTTCATCTCTGCCATTTCGTTTATGACCTTCTCTGCATTAATTATTCTAGCTATCAATTCTTCCACTCTTTTTTCAAGATTTTTAGTTTCTTTGCACTGGGTACGTAATTCCTCCTTTAGCTCTGAGAAGGTTGATGGACTGAAGCCTTCTTCTCTCATCTCGTCAAAGTCATTCTCCATCCAGCTTTGATCCGTTGCTGGCGTTGAGCTGCGCTCCTTTGCAGGGGGAGATGCGCTCTTATTTTTTGAATTTCCAGCTTTTCTGCCCTGCTTTTTCCCCATCTTTGTGGTTTTAGGAAATAACTTACTATTGCTACTTAATTTGTTTTCTCCATGTCTTATAGTTTTTTTTGTTGTTGTTCTTCCTCATTTCCTCCCTTACTGCCCTCCTGTGTGTGTAGTTGATGTTTTGTAGTAACACACTTTGATTTCATTTTCATTTACTTTTAGGTATATTTTATAGATACTTTCTTTATGGCTACCATGGAGATTACATGTAACATACTAACATTATAACAATTTAATCTGATAATTTAACATCAATTGCATACAAAAACTGTACTCGTTTACATATCTTTCTTGCCCACTTTGTGTTATTGATGTCACAAATTACATCTTTATATATTGTTTACCCATTAATATAGATTTGTGATTATTTTTTATTCTTTTAACTCTAAAATCTTATAGAAGAATAAAAAGCAGAATTAGGTACTAAAATGACAATAATACTGGTTTTTATATTTGTCCATGTATTTACCTGTACTTTATATCTTCATATGGCTTTCAGTTACTGTCTACCATCCTTTCGTTTCAACCTAGAAGATTTCCTTTAGCATGTCATGTAATGGTGATAAAAAATGCCTTCAATTTTTGTTTATCTGAGAATTTCTTAATTTTTCTGTAATTTTTGAATGACAGTTTTACCATATGTAAAATTCTTGGTTGACAGGTTTTTTCCCCCCTTCAGCTCCTTAAATGTATCATCCTACTACTTCTGTCCTACATGGCTTCTTCTGAGAAATTATTTTATTAAGGATTCCTTGTACATGATGAGTTGCTTTTCTCACTGCTTTCAAGGTTCTCTCTTTGTCTTTTGACAGTTTGATTATAATGTGCCTTGCTGTGGATCTCTGAGTTCATGGAGCTTCTTATATTTGTATATTTATGCATTGCCTCAAATTTGGGAATTAACCTAGGGGCAGGTGGGGCAAGGACAAGTAAAAATGTTACAAAATTTTCTACCATTTGTAATTCGGTTTTTAAAAAATTGGCTATTTGCTTGGTTGCTGTAGATCTTTGAGTGATTTCCAGACCTCCTATAAAGTCATTTTAGTCAATTCCTAGTTGTTTATTTAATGATTCCATAGGAGGACAAGGGCTTGGAGCTTCCTACTGTGCCATGTTGCTGATGTCACTCTCATGATGAGATTTAATAATATACATGTAAGAATCAAATTAGCATATTATTAACTTTTTAATTTAAAATTATTATAGATTCAAAAGAATTTTCAAAAAAAAAAAGTACAGAGAGTTCTGTATTCCTTTTGTCCAGCTTCCCTCAGTGGTGACATCTTACATAATCATATCGTAATATCAACACCAGAAAGTTGACATTTGGCAGTTAAAAAATGACATTCATGGCTGGGCGCAGTGGCTCATGCCTATAATCCCAGCACTTTGGGAGGCTGAGGTGGGTGGATCACGAGGTCGGGAGTTCTAGACCAGCCTGGCCAAAAAGGTGAAACCCAGTCTCTACTAAAAATACAAAAATCAGCTGGGCATGGTGGCTCATGCCTGTAATCCCAGCTACTCGGGAGGCTGAGGCAAGAGAATCGCTTGAAACTGGAAGGTGGAGGTTGTGGTGAGCCAAGACAGCGCCACTGCACTCCAGCCTGGGTGAAAGAGTGAAACTCTGTCTCCAAAAAAAAAAAAGAAGAAAGAAAAATGACATTCACCCAGTACTCATACTCATTCCTAGAGGAATCCTCATCTTCTCAAATTTTAAAAATGGTCTCCATCTTGCCTCAAGGTTGTAACAGAGGCCCTGCCTGTGTCAAATTCTAAAATAAAGTGCCAGAAAATTTATGGAAGACTTGCACACAAGGTGGCAAAAGTTGATTTGCTCCCCTCAGATTATTATATGCACAGGACATACAAGATTAACAAAAATAAATTGTTGAGTTGATGAGGACTATTTCTTTAGAGAGCAAGTTGTTGCAATACTGTGATGTTTCCCATCTTGTTCCTTTTCCTTTAAGTCAAGTTGGGGTAATTTAAGAAAACCACCTGGATAGCTGTACCCTCTGGAATTTGGGGGCTTCAGGGATTCAACTGGAATTGGATTTATAAGACTTCCTTGACGGCAAAGTGAGAAGAGAGGCTACTGCAGAAGTGAACTGCATTCTCATCGAGTTGATGGGATGCACCGGAGTAAGATTTCTTGAGAATCTGGTCCTTAATCCTGTCAGGCTCAATGCCCTCTTTTTATAATAAATATTCTAACACACCTCTTTAATATCCTGAAATGAAATATATAGATAATACAAGCTACCTACACACAACATTTCAAAAACAAAGATGTAAACAAAACTGTAATGTGAAGGTGAAATGAATAAAAGCAATTTGTAATAAAATAATAAACATTTCAGTATACAAATTCTTTGGCATGACTATACTACATCACATAATGAATGAAATGCTTGCAACTACTTGTAGTGAACAAGTCTGGATCGGAGTGAGTAACAATATTTAATTTAATATAATCAGTATCTTTTCTTTATATTTAACCATTTGAAATAAAGATTAGGTGTATTCCTATACATACATACAGAACCACCATAATTACAACAGCTACTGATGACGTCTTACACAAGTGTGTCATATTGGTTATTTATATACCACACATGGTGTGTCTGTTAGTGAAATGATTTTTTGAAATGACAAACAACTCTTGGGAAAGTTCTGAACAAAACAATGTATAATCGTCCTTTGATTTTTCCAGTGTTTTCGATTTTGGAAAATTTAGTGTACAGTAAATCAAGGCAAAAATATTTTATATTTATGTTTTTTTCACGTATACATGAATGTCCAGCAGGTCATTTGAAAGCCATGCAATATCTGCAACAAGTGTTCATTTGCTGGCAGAAGCCTTGTTTCTCAGACCTGCATATAGCTAATGCCATTAAATCTCATCCCCCACCATTGCAACAGCCAAATGTGTCCCATGAATTTCCAAATGCCCCCAGAGAGTGGGCCTCTTCTGTTGAAAACCATAATTTTAGATTTTAGTGGACCTTTTCATAACTGGAAACCATCAAACAAGTTATGAGATCTATCTGTCCAGGATTTCATCAGGGGTGAGGAAGAAATTGTTTGACAGAGGAGTAGTAGTAAGAAATAATAAAATTGTTTCTTGCTTGCACCCTGTAGAGTTTAGTAGGTTTTAACAAACTATTAACAATGTATTAACAATGATACTAGCAACATTGGTCAGTAAACAGCAAGTAAAAGCACTTTCAGGTAGAAATAAACTCACTATATTTAAGGAATAGTAAGATGGCTGGAATGAACGGAGTATGATGCCAGTATAGAAAGTAAGAGAGTGAAAAGATGTGAGGTCAAAGAGCAACTAGATTATGTAAGGCCTTGGACAAGAGTTTAAATTTTCTTTGAAATACAATGGGAGACAGAGCTGCGACATGAACTGATGTGTGTTTATAAAAAAGCGTAAAAGTTATACTGATCGGAAGATTGTGGATTGTAAGGAAATAAGAATGGTTGCAGGGGAATATTTAAGAGGCTATTTCATTCTTCTAGGCAAGAGCGGGGGCTGGGGTGGTAGCAATCAAAAACTAAAACACAGCTAGGAGGTCAAGGTGATTGTACCTCCTGATGAACGGGTGTGGATGGGAAAAGGAGGGAAGCCATAATAACTTTGATGGACTAGAAGAATGATGAAGCCCTTGACTGGGATAGGAAAACACTTGAGAATATAATTTGATAAACCATTAAAAAGACAACTGTTTTCCCCTTTTATTAAAAGATGTCTTTTTAGGAGGAAGACAAACGTGTCATGTACACAGATGAGGACTTCCAATTAGAAAATAGCCATCTCAGGACCAAGCATGGTGGCTCACGCCTGTAATCCCAGCACTTTGGGAGGCGGAGGCGGGTGGGTCACAAGGTCAGGAGTTCGAGACCATCCTGGCCAACATGGCGAAATCCCATCTCTACTAAAAACACAAAAAAACAGCCAGGCGTGATGGCACATGCCTGTAATCCCAGCTACTTGGGAAGTTGAGGCATGAGAATGGCTTAAAGATGGGAGGTGGAGGTTGCAGTGAGCCAAGATCGCGCCACTGCACTTCAACCTGGGTGACAGTGAGAGACTCTGTCTCAAAAAAAAAAAGAGAAAATAGACATCTCAGAATCTTCACCATCACTGTCATTAATACCTTTAAGCATAAACTGGGCTAAATCTACCTTTAAGCAATTTCCATCTGATTCAAATCTAAATTTTGCCTCTCCCTTGTTCTTAAACCAGGATTTCAACATAATTCCTTCATCTGTAAAACTTTCATAAGAATAACCAATTTCACAAGATAATATGAGAATTAATTATTGAATGATTACATAAGTCTCAGCAAATATTAAAACTGATATTTCAAGGGCTGCTATTAAAATGGAAAAGTGCTTTTTTTGCTATCTCTGGATTCAGCAGGAGAAAAATTAACAATCATATGCTCATTCTCATTAAATCTGGGGAACAATTATGGAACTCTATGTGCCAGACACAGGTGTTGGGGGGAATTGTGCGTGGGTGGGCATAACGATGAGCCAGATGGGCATGGCTGCTCTCCCAAATAAGCCCCCAAGTTGTTGTCCATACACGGAAACAAAAACTGAAAGCAACCTGAATTAGTACTGAATTTAGACTAACTGAGGTGAACAAAAATGTCAAAGTATTATATATGTCCAAATTGTTGCAGCTCCTTCAAGGTGCCATTTTATTTTCTGGCAGAGGCCAGATATTTTTTTTTTTTTTACGTTTCCTGAGGCTCCCAGTTTCCAATATGTATGTGCCCCTTTTGGGCACTGCAAGAATGAACACACACATTAGTTCAGGCTCTGTGGGACAAAGTTGAATAAGGGAAAGAAAGGGCCAGATCACAAGATAAGGTTACATTTGGTCTGATGGCAAAGGAAGGGCACAGCATGAGGGTAGTTGGGATTCAGTGTTGGAAAGGAGGTAATGATGGGTGAGAGAAGCAAGCAGATGAGGGTACCAGAAATCATTTCGTCTATTACACTATTTTTCCTGGGGCTGGCTGATGGGGGAGCTGGCAGTGGAGTGGTTAACTTGGGGGAAACAGGATTTTATTGAGTCTCTCTAAGGTGCTAGAGCAGTGAGACGGTTTTCTCCTCTATTCCTCTTTCCCATTGCTTCACTAGTCACCCTTTCTGCCCTTTGCCTACTTTTCTCAGTGGTGAAGCTGGAGGAATCAAACATAACCAAGAGAAAGCACCCACCGGTGGTACTCACTGATTAAAATCTTCCCTAGTGAGCCATTTGGCCTTCACACCTCACCTCCTCACCCAGGGATTTGGAGCCTCAGGAAATCCTTTGATAAACAGACTTCCTTTTGTCTAAGTGAAAGCAACAAGGAGACAAAACCTAGACCTTAGAGGGAGTTGCAATCTATTCTTAACCTCTTTTGCAAGACAGCTTGCTTGGGCTGAGAAAATAAGTAGCGTCTGTTCTGAGCTGTTACTCATAAGTATTAGGTTGGGTTGAAGAAGTGCTCATGTGGAAAGGGCGAGTAAATTAACTACACAAGTAAGTTTTCCCTTAATATTTCTGAATTGCTTCTTCAATTTTTGGAAAAATTAACAGCCTACTGGACCTGTGCAAATTGTTGGTGGTCACGGTATGGCTGACAGAGATTATTACAAATAAAGTGCTTGCCTCTGGTCAAAGTTCACACCAGGCTTGCACATTCTTGCAGAATATTTGGCTATAGCAGCCTCCTTCAGTCTGAAGACCAAATGTATCTTTTGTACATCCATGGGAGCATGCATGAATTTGCTTAATGAGGCCTGGGGCTCTCAGTATTATCTGGGCATAGGGCTTAATCAGCTGCACACAATTAGACACACAGCATGTGCTCAAGAAGTGTTGGGGTGGGGACTCCAGTGTTATTTCTTTGCCTTATTCCATTGTCCTTATACTCCCCTGCCCACATACACATACACATTCCCTGATACATCTTCCCCACTCCTCATTCTTACTGCTGTTTATTGGCCCATGCCTGCACTCCCTCGGGCTCCCTTAGACTATCTCAATACCATCCCAGTTGATCTTGCTGCCTCTGGTTTCTCCTCAGAAGAGCCCTCTCACTGCTCACTGGATGTTCACTGTAAACCAGGCATTAGGCCAAGTACTTCACATGTATTATCTCATTAACTTCAAAACAACCCTGTGAAGATGCCCAATTTACAGATGTGAAAGCCAAGGCCCAGGGAGCTTATGCAAAATGCCCTAGGAAACAGAGATAGTTGAGGTGGAATCAGCATTGCACTCAAGACTGCCTGATCCCCAATCCCGAGATCGGAACCATCACAAGTTCTCTAGTTCACCTTTCACACTGATCTTTGTAGTATGATCTTTGTAAAGCACACTTAGTCCCATGTTATTCACCTCCTTAAAGCCTTCAATCATCCACCCCAGTACCATGCCTGTAAATCAAATTAAACCATTTGCCTCAGATACTCAGACTGTTTCCATGAAATTGTTGTAACTTCCCAACTTTGCTTGGCTCTAGTTTCTTATTCCGTTTCAGCTCTGCCTAGGTCCCAACCTGTGGGATGTTTCTCTTCTGTTTTTTCTGTCTCATGTCTGCTTGGATTTGACAATTAAGCTCAGCTTTTCCAGATTTGACTCTTGTAGTCTTCTAAGTATTCATGTGTCTCCCTTTTCTGCTCTTGGTTTCTTTAAGCAAATGGCCCCTCATATGACTCCTTGGGCTTCCAGGATCTCATCCTGACATTTGTTCCATCAATGTTCCCATCTGCCCACATGCCAAAATTTAGCTGCATGGATTGATGGAGTCCTTGACACTCTGACTCCAAATGAGTTTTTCAGCCTCACTTTCTGCTTCTTCCTTAGGGTATATAAGCCTTTATAAATGATTTTTTAAAAACATTCAGTAAATTATCAGCTATTATATCCTTAAATATTGTGTCTATACTGTTATTTCTCTTTTCTTCTTCTGAGACTTCAATTAAATGTAAACAAATATTATTATGGAGTTCTCTATGTCATTTATTCTCTCTTCTGTATTTTCTATCCTTTTTTTCTCTCCATATTTCAATTTGAATATTTTCTGATTTACCTTCTAGTTCACTAAATCTCCCTTCATCTGGAATGCTTATACATGGCTGGTGAGAATGTAAATTAGTACAACCTCTATGGAAAACAGTTTGGAGATTTCTTATATAACTAAAAGTAGATCTACTATTTGATCCAGCAATCCCACTACTGGGTATCTACCCCCCCAAAAAGAAGTCACTATATCAAAAAAGACACCACAAAAAAAGACATCACTGCATGTTTATTGCAGTATAATTCACAACTGTGGACATTGTATTTGCAAAACTGTTGTAAGAAGTAATTTGAAGTCAAAATGAATGTTATTGTCCTCCAGAGAGGATTTATGTTTGATTCCATCAAGTGCTTGTTGGCACTAGCAATAGGGAATAGCTTCAATTCAAGTCTAGTGATTGAGGCAATGATTCAAAGCTGAGCTAAAGTCTGAAAAATGAATATCTTCTTTAGGTCCCTTTTACGGACCCTAAAGGAGACTCCAATCTCTGTCTACCCAGCCCTGCGAAGCTGCTAATAATGTTATTCAATGTCTCAACTACTTAGTCTTCTCCTGAAATGAGAAAACACCCCAAGAGAAAACAAGGTCCCAGTGATGGTCTTACTTTCTGGAACCTCTGCTCTCACCCCATCTTGGCACTGTAATTTTTCACTCTTTTTTTTTAGTTTTCTGATGCCTTTATGAAGATGGTTTTTATATTTTGTCCAGCTTTGTTAATTGTCATGAATGGGAGGGTTGGTTTGACCTTTCTAGTCCCTGATTATCTGAACTGCAGTGAAATCATATCATTTTATAAGCTGCTGGCTTTCATTATAGAGAATTTCACAGATGTCTCACCCTCCAAAAATCTACAGTGCAAACTGGAAATTGCTGACAACTCTGTCATTTAAAGGATACAATTCAGCGCATCTTGAAACAATATAAACAAATAAATTTACACATAAGCAAACTAGTTACAGTGCACCAAGATTTTCACTAACCCTCATTTTGCTCATAGCACAGGCTTCCTTATTCCCTAGTTACATTAACCTTATCTTACAGCTTTGTTTAATGAAGCATTACAGTATTTTGCCATGTTGGTTACTAGTAACCCACTGCCCACAATATTTAAACCTCAGGATCCAGTTTACAAAATGTAAACACAAGGAGGGGAGGTGGATATACAGCAAATTGAGATTTTGTCAGTGGTCACTGGTCCCAAATGGAGTGTAGGTCATTCTGTTTCAAGGGATTCTTAGGCTATGAAGATATTGGTAGAATGTGGAAGATGTACAACAATTAATCTTCTTTAAAAGTACATTTAAATCTGAGTTAGCAAAATGGATTAAGGACTTAAACCTAAGACCTGAAACTATAAAAATTCTAGAAGATAACATTGGAAAACCCCTTTTAGACACTGGCTTAGGCAAGGATTTCATGACCAAAAACCCAAAAGCAAATGCAATAAAAACAAAGATAAATAGCTGGGATCTAATTGAACTAAAGAGCTTTTGCACGGCAAAAGGAACAGTCAGCAGAGTAAACAGACAACCCACAGAGTGGGAGAAAATCTTCACAATCAATGCATCTGACAAAGGATTAATATCCAGAATCTACTACAAACTCAAACAAACCAGTAAGGAAAAAACAAACAATCCCATGAAAAAATGGGCTAAGGACATGAATAGACAATTCTCAAAAGAAGATATACAAATGGCCAACAAACATAAGAAAAAATGCTCAACATCACTAACGACCAGGGAAATGCAAACCAAAACCACAATGCGATATCACCTTACTCATGCAAGAATGGCCATAATCAAAGAATTAAAAAACAGTAGATGTTGGTGTGGATGCGGTCAACAGGGAACACTTCTACACTGCTGGTGGGAATGTAAACTAGCACAGCAGCTATGGAAAACAGTGTGGAGATTCCTTAAAGAACTAAAAGTAGAACTACCGTTTCATCCAGCAATCCCACTACTGATTATCTACCCAGAGGAAAAGAAATCATTATTTGAAAAAGATACTTGCACACGCATGTTTATAGCAGCACCATTCACAACTGCAAAATTGTGGAACCAACCGAAATGCCCATCAGTCAACGAGTAGATAAAGAAACTGTGAGATATATATATATATATATATATACACACACACACACACACACACATATCTATATATGTGCAATGGAATACTACTCAGCCATAAAGAGGAATGAATTAACAGCATTTGCAATGACTTGGATAAGACTGGAGACTGGAGACTATTATTCTAAGTAAAGTAACTCAGGAATGGAAAATCAAACATCGTAAGTTCTCACCATTATGTGGAAGCTAAGCTATGAGGACACGAAGACGTAAGAATGATACAACGGACTTCGGGGACTTAGGGGGAAGAGTGGGAGGGGGCGAGGGATAAAAGACTACAAATACACTGCAGTGTACACTGCTCGGGTGATGGGTGCACCAGGATCTCACAAATCATCATTAAAATACTTCCTCATGTAACCAAATACCGCTTGTACCCCAATAACTTATGGAAAACTTCAAATAAAATGAATATGAGTTAAAATAATAGTTTGAAATCTAGAATGGGAAATAAAGCCATCAGTGGAAATACCAGAAAGATTGCTAAATTTGGAGGTCAATATCTGAAATGGTTTTTCCTCTAGATAGATATTAGTTTTTTAGTACAAATAATTTATAAGTACTTAAAATCATATTGGGTTTAAATTTTAAAATATTTCTGAAAGTGCATTTGGATTATTCTATTTTACTATCATTCAGTTTCCTCGTAAACAGTTATGATCAATATTATATGATGATACATGGGACAATATTTTTTAAAGAAAAACTATCTTACCTCTCAAGTTAGTTTTTCTCTCTTTCCCATCAGAATCAAACTCAAAACTTCAAGACTACTATACTAAAGTATTCTCCTACTTAAAACAAACAAACAAACAAAAAACACAATAGCTTTTTCATGAAGGGAGACGGAAGCAACATGCCCCATCACATTAAATCTTTCTTATTGATGCTTCCCTTAATCTACGGTTGCGCCAGCCCATCAAAAATCAATTATGGATCTCCCCAACAGTTCTCACACTTGTACTCTTGAGAGCTCCTAGAGAAAATCTTACAACACACAAATATTTGCAACTGGAAATTCAAGACCTCTAACCTCAGCTGGATCATCAACTCTTTCTCCCAGAGCAGTGATTTCAAACTTTCACCAATCTTATTAAACCTTCAACCCACAACCTTAACTCTCAGAAGATAATTTTTCCTCCTACTTCACATCAGAAACTTAAGCTATCCCCTGAGTAACAGCAATTTTTTACCCCAGGGTTTTTTATCATTTTTTTTTAACTTTTTTATTGTGGAAACTTTTAAACATACACAAAACTTGAGGGGATGGTATAATGAACCCTCATGTATGTATCATCCAGCTTCAATAATTATCAACTCATAGCCAGTATTGTTTCATTGCTCACACTGATCGCAGTTTTTTTTTTATTTTTAACTGCCTTTTTGATCATTCTTTCTTACTTTCCTCCCATCATTTGTCTCAGTCCACTTTGTGTTGATATAAAAGAATACCTGAGACTGGGTAATTTATTTTAAAAAAGAGAGATTTATTTAGCTCATAGTTCTGCAAGCTGAGAAGTTCAAGGACATGGTCCTGGCTTCTGGTGAGGGTTTTTGTGCTGCCTTACAACATGGTGGAGGAGGTAAAGAGGTCCAACCAAGAGGAAAAACATTGCCTTATAACAACTTGCTCTCTCAGGAACTAATGTATTCCCTCAAGAACTAATTTAGTTTTGCATTAGCGAGAACTCACTACCGGGAGAACAGCATCAAGCCATTCATGAAGGATCCAGTCCTATGACCCAAATACCTCTCACGAGGCCTCATCTCCCAACACCACCACATGGGGGATCAAATTTCAACATGAATTTAGATGGGGACAACAGACCACATCCAAACCACAGCATCACTGTAAAAGAAGTTTTTCCCTTCTGAGGTTATTCTCTGTATCAAGATCTGGATGCTATCCCTTCCAGCCTCTTGAAACATTTGTTCTATTTAAAACACTCCCTGTATATTAAGTGATTTCAGTCAGTATTTAAATATTAATTTATTTTTGTTTTAGGAATGTTGTGTGCTCTCTCTCTCTCTCTCTCCACTGTATACCTTTTTGGCTAATATCCCATTTTTCACCTTCCGTTTTTAGCCAAGAATCTAGAAAAGGTATTCCACACTCACTGTTTCTGTTGTATTATTCCCTCCCACACCTCAATTCAAGCAAAAGGGTTTCCAGCCACACCACGCTGCTGAAACTGCTCTTATTGAGTTCAGTGATGCTAACTCATTTCAGTAAGCCTTCTCAACTCATGTCCGGTGACTTGTGAAGCATTTGACATTGTTCCCTCTCTGTGACTAGCAAAGCTTCCTTGAACCCTTTCTTCTCCTTGATCCCATGAGTACACTTTCTCCTGTATTTCCTCCTACATTGCTGGCTTCTCCTTTCTCAGCTTCCTTCGCTGACTCTTTGTTTCTTTCATGTGGGTGTTCCCTGGGATCTTTCCTTGGTTCTCTTTGCTTCTCATTTACACTATTTTGGAGCAATCTAACCCACTGCCTTTGTCATCACCATCTGTATAGTTTTTCTCAAACATTTGGAATCAAATGCAATAATGACACACTAGGATCAACAATTTTTTAATTAAAAGATACATTTCTATTTGTAAAATGAAAAAATGTAAAATTATTACCAATGAAATACTGACAATAGTTTCATTACAGAGAAAGTGATGACATTTGTAACCTCTCCTTGCCGTATCTGTATCTCACTGAATGTTGAATAGCTTGAGTTTTAGGCATAATACCATATTTATCTGCTGCTTCTTCTTCCTCCTTTTATACTCATTTAGAAGGTCCTAATTCACAATTTCGAGATGTAGAAATGATGTCATGTGTTTGTTGCATTTACCAGTTTTGATACTGGATTAAAGATAGACCAAAAAATTATGAAGAGGATTCTAACTAAAAATTAATGTTTTGTCAGATGCTAAGCTGAATCACATATCAGAAAAATTTAGAGGGATGAATGTTTTAGCTTGGGAAACAGCATTAAATATGTTACTGATCTGTTCTTTCGTCGTATTCCTCTCTGAACGTATTTCATCATATTCAGATGCAGTACTTGGAGGTGATTTAAAAATATGCTCCATGATACGTCAATGACTAGTTTTTTAACAAGTGAAGAAAATCACCCAGTGTTGGGAAAGAGTCAACTCTTGGAATTGAAAATTTTACATCACAATTTAGTCATCATAAGACATCCTATCTTACTATCACTGGAAAACCATGACTCTTGGTCCTAACAATTACATTGTTGTAATTGTTGAGTATATTTCTAAGTAATTCAACTTGAATAAGCCACTTAGAATCAGAGACTTAGTCTTTACTGGCATTATTTGTGATGAAGAGATATTATTATCTCAACAATCATTTCGAATTATCATGTGAACAACTTCCTCCAACAGCCAGTTTAATTGAAAGTGGAAAAGCAGGCTTGAAATGATACATGTTCAGTGACCACATTTGAGCTGTCTTCACATTCGTCACTGAGAGGGGAGTGTTGTTATTCCTAATTTATAGATGATACAACGGAGATTTAAAGAGGTTAACTGACTATGCCATTGCTTACACAGTAGCAAACTGGAACTTGACCCTCATCATTCTAAGTGCTAATCTTTACCAATGTCCTATGCAGTCTCCCATGAGAGTCCCACTGCATGTAGCCAGAGTTCTTTTCTGATTTTCTTTTTCTGAGACAAGTTTTCGGTCTGTCACCCAGGCTAGAGTGCAGTGGTGCAATCACAGCTCACTGCACCCCCAAACTCCTGGGCTCCAGCAATCCTCCCACCTCAGTCTCCCAAGTAACTGGGACTACAGGCATGCACCACAACACTTGGCTAACTAAAAAAAATTTTTTCCAGGCACAGTGGCTCACACCTGTAATCCCGGCACTTTGGGAGGCCGAGGTGGGTGGACCACGAGGTTAGGAGATCGAGACCATCCTGGCTAACACGGTGAAACCCCCTCTCTACTGAAAATACAAAAACTTAGCCGGGCGTGGCAGCGTGCGCCTGTAGTCCCAGCTACTCGTGAGGCTGAGGCAAGAGAATGGCGTGAACCCGGGAGGCAGAGCTTGCAGTGAGCCAAGATCGTGCCACTGCACTCCAGCCCGGGTGACAGAGCGAGACTCTGTCTCAAAAAAAAAAAAAAAAAAAAACTTTTTTTTTTTTTTTTTTGGTGGAGACAAGGTCTCACTGTGTTGCCTAAGCTGATCTCGCACTTCTGGGCTCAAGTGATACCCCTGCCTTGGCCTCCCAAAGTGTTGGGATTATAGACATGAGCCACTGTTCCCAGGCAGAGTTATTTTCTAAAACTCAAATAGAGCTGTCCCTTTCTTCTGGCTAAAACCTTTCCATATCTCTCCATAGCTCTAGGGAGAGTACAAACTCCCCCTCATTCATGTAAAGTGCCTCTAAGTCTGAATCTTGCTTCTTTCTCTGTTCTAATTACTATGGTTGCATAACAACTCTCCAAAACCTAGTAGCATAAAACAACCATTTATTATGTTTACAAATTCTTTTGGTCAAGAATTCAGATAGGATGCAGACACAGAGAAGAAGGCTCATCTCTGCTCCATGCAGCATCAGCTAAGGCAGCTTGAAGGCTGGGGACTGGAATCATCTGAGGCTTGTTCACTCACACATCTGGTGGTTGATGCTGGAAGACTCCAACAGCTGAAGCTAAAATAGCTGGGATTTCTCAAGCTCCTCTCTGTCTTTCTCTCTCTGTTCTCAAGCTCTCTCTCTCTCTCTCTCTGTCTCTCTCATCTCTCAGTGTGGTCTCTCCAGCATGGCAGCACTAGAGCTCCAACGTGTGTATAGCTAGGAAGAGAGCCAGGCAGACACTTTGGTAACCTAACCTCTGAAGTCACATAGAGTCAGTTCTGTGTATCTTTCTTTAGAAGTGAATCTCTAAAGCTGGCCCAATATTCAAGAGGATTCTATGATCCTGTATGGGAAAGAGATGGTAATCAAATAGTCTCACAAATATATAATAAAGTACTGTGATACAAGGAGTAGTGACAGCATAGGTCAGGATATCTGAACTGGTATGAGGGATCCATGGCCCAAGGAAAGTGGGATTTGAGCTGGTCCACCCACCTATCTGTCTCTCGTATGGGCATCCAAAATAGCTTTATGTGTGTGTAGCATGACTCTAATGATTATTTCCTCTAACTATTCATATTTGAGGACAAAGACTATGTCTTATTCATCTTGATATCCCCTACATCTAGTACAGTGACTGGCATGTAAGCACATTCAATATTTGTTAAGAAGAAGAAAGTATTTTGGGAAATAAGAGTGACATTTGAAAGAACTTTCTTTCCATTTAAGTATGTAGGGAAAATCCCCCATGTTTCCCATTTTTGTGACAAGATCTTAGAAAGTGTGCTAACTCTACTTGGAATGGTTTTTCTTGACTAACCAAGGAAGGAGTGTTTGCTTTCTTCCTGGTTGAACCGGCCTTGGCAAAATACGCAAAGTTTGTTTTTCATGTTCTCAGTCTTTCCTTTGTCTGTCCCTGTGCAATTTTAAAGCATGGCTCCAATGTTTTCTGACACTCCTACAACTAAAAGGTGAAATCTATATCCCTTTCCTTTGAATCTGGGCTCTGTGACTGCTTAGCCAGTTGAATATGATAGAAGCGATGTGCGTATTTCTGAGGCTAGGCCTTAAGAAATTGGAAGTTTCCACTTCTTGTCCCTTGAGATTATCACCCTCATTACCCAGCCACCATGCTGTGAGGAAGCCCAAGCCACCTTATGGAGAGCCCAACATGAAGAGGAATCAATAGCTAGTATCAATTCGTCAGCTATATGAGTGAGCCATCTTGGAAGTAGATTCCCTGGCCCAGGTTAAGCCACCCTAGATGACAACACATGGAGCAAAGACAAACTGTCCACACTGAGCCCTGCCCAAATTTCAGATTCATAAACAAATGAAATGATTTTTGCCTTGTAATCCATTAAGTCTCTTAGTGGTTTTGTACACAGCAAGAGATAGAACATTCCCCTTCTTTGACCCCTCCTTTCCCCATCTTTTCCCTCCCTGTTAGTTTCACTTGCTTTTTCCCAAATCTGTCACACAATCAACACATGCTTTCTACTTCTTGGGAAAGGATTTGTTCAATATTGTTATTCTTTTTATAAGATGAACAACAAAGACTCTATCTTGTTAATTTCCATATGGACTTAGTAGAAGCACAATACATTTTACTTATTTGGATTAGATTGATTTCAGTCACTTTCACCAGTTTTCTATTATTTTTAATAAAAGATGTTCACACCACTCCCTATACCTACTGAATCAGATGTTCTAGAGTGGAGCCTGGAAAGCTACATTTTTATAAACTTCCCAGGTAATTTTTACACATATCAAAATTTGAAAATCTTGTTGTACTGGTTACTTAAAGGTTGTTTGCTATTATTAAAAGTCCAATAATAACAGATGTTGGTGAGGCTGCCGAGAAAAGGAAATGATTATATACTGTTGTTGGGAATGTAAATTAGTTCAGCTACTGTGGAAAGCAGTTTGGAAATTTCCCAAAGAACTTAAAACAGCTACTGTTTGAGCTAGCAGTCCCATTACTGGGTATATACTCCAAAGAAAATCAAGCTTTCTGCCATAAAGACACATGTATTTGTGTGTACATTGCAGCATTATTCACAATAGCAAAGACATGGAATGAGCCTAGGTGCCCATCAGTGGTGGATTGGATTAAGAAAATGTGGTACATATATACCATGGAATATTATGCAGTCATGAAAAAGAATGAAATCATGTCCTTTGCAGCAACATGGATGCAGCTGAAGGCCATAATTCTCAGCAAATTAACTCAGGAACAGAAAACCAAGTATCACATGTTCTCACTTATAAGTGGGAGCTAAACATTGGTTACTCATGAACATAAAGATGGGAACAATGGGTCGTCAACAAAGCCTAAGTCCTGTCCTCTCACTCTCCTCCCCAGTTAGCATGAGCTTCACCACTTGCTCCACCTTCACCAACTACCGGTCCCAGGGCTCTGTCCAGGTGCCCAGCTATGGCACCCCGCCAGTCAGCAGTGCAGGCAGCATCTATGCAGGCATGGGGGGCTCTGGTTCCCGAATCTTTGTGTCCCGCTCCACCAGCTTCCGGGGGAGCATGGGGTCCGGGGGCCTGGCCACAGGGATGGCCGGGGGTCTGACAGGAATGGGAGGCATCCAGAACGAGAAGGAGACCATGCAAAGCCTGAAAGACTGCCTGGCCTCCTACCTGGACAGGATGAGGGGCCTGGAGACCGAGAATCGGAAGCTGGAGAGCAAAATCTGGGAGCACCTGGAGAAGAAGGGACCCCAGGTCAGAGACTGGAGCCATTATTTCAAGACCATGGAGGACCTGAGGGCTCAGATCTTCGCAAATACTGTGGACACTATGGACAATGCCCGTCTTGCTGCTGATGACTTTAGAGTTAAGTATGAGACAGAGCTGGCCATGCACCAGTCTCTGGAGAGCGACATCCGTGGGCTCCGCAAGGTCATTGATGACACCAATGTCACTCGGCTGCAGCTGGAGACAGAGATCGAGGCTCTCAAGGAGGAGCTGCTCTTCATGAAGAAGAACAACGAAGAGGAAGTAAAAGGCCTACAAGCCCAGATTGCCAGCTCTGGGTTGACCGTGGGGGTAGATGCTCCCAAATCTCAGGACCTTGCCAAGATCATGCCAGACATCTGGGCCCAATATGATGTGCTGGCTTGGAAGAACCGAGAGGAACTGGACAAGTACTGGTCTCAGCAGATTGAGGAGAGCACCACACAGTCCACCAAGGTTGGAGCTGCTGAGATGATGCTCACAGAGCTGAGACGTACAGTCCAGTCCTTAGAGATCGACCTGGACTCCATGAGAAATCTGCAGGCCAGCTTGGAGAACAGCCTGAGGGAGGTGGAGGCCCGCTACGCCCTGCAGAAGGAGCAGCTCAACGGGATCCTGCTGCACCTGGAGTCTGAGCCAGCGCAGACCAGGGCAGAGGGACAGCACCAGGTCTAGGAATACGTGGCCCTGCTGAACATCAAAGTCAAGCTGGAGGCTGAGATCACCACCTACTGCCGCCTGCTGGAAGATGGCAAGAACTTCAACCTTGGTGATGCCCTGGACAGCAGCAATTCCATCCAAACCATCCAAAAGACCACCACCCGCCAGATAGTGGATGGCAAAGTGGTGTCTGAGACCAACGACACCAAAGTTCTGAGATATTAAGCCAGCAGAAGCAGGGGACCCTTTGGGGAGTAGGAGGACAATAAAAAGTTCAGAGGTTAAAAAAAGATAGGAACAATGGACACTGTAGGCTACTAGAGTGGGAGAGAGGGAGAGGAACATAAGTTGAAAAACTACTTATTAGGTCCTGTGCTCACTACCTGGGTGATGGGATCATTCACACTCCAAACTCAGCATCACGCAATATACCCATGTAACAAACCTGCACAGGTACCTTCTGTATCTAAAATAAAAGTTGAAATTATAAAAAATAAAGTTCTTTGTAAAAAAGATCATTGTGAAATTTAAATTTTAAAAGACTATAAATGCTATAAAGCATTAAGTGTGAAGCCTGACATATTGTAAGAGGTCAGTAAAGGTCCGCTTTTACTATCATCACCAACATCATCGTTGTTTTTAATTTTTTAATTTTTTTAAAGGCAGGGTCTCACTTTGTCACCCAGGCTGGAGTGCAGTGGCATAATCTTAGCTCACTGCAGCCCCAAACTCCTGGACTCAAGCCGTCTTCTTACCTCAGGCTCCTGAATAGCTGGGATTATAGGCAAGAGCCATCGCACCCAGGCATCATTGTTATTTTCAAAGATGATCTTTGGGAGAGTTTGGGAGATATCATACTGACATGTCTTTGAGAGCAAGCAAGTTGTATGCTGGTTTGCTTATTAAATCAGGTAGACAGTTGTTGCCTACAGAATGCTCTTGGCTCCAGGTATCAGATGGAGGATTGCAGTTACTTACAGGAGATCAGAGTAAGTTTAAGCAAAACATTCTTCAGTATTTACCCACCTGGCTCAGGTACACACATGCACATGCAAGAGACAGGACATAATGGCTCATCTGGTACATGTTCTGGCAAATGGAGTAAATCACTGAATCTGAGCCTCTTTAGGACACCCCTAACTGGGGATCTTCATATATTTGGAAGAAGATGCCTACAAGGAAATCCTAGTAAACATTTGGCCAAATTCCCCTGATTTCTTCTGGGAATATTAGGGGCTTGACATCCTACTTCAATATTGAAGCAGATGTACTGGCTTATGGGCTGAAAGTTTGAAAAGAGATTTGGACAGACTGACTGAAAATCAGCCACAGTTTTTAAGAAAAGTCAACACACTCTGCAATTTATTTTCCTTTGGATGTGGCTTTTATGAGCATCTGTTTAAGTGGAAAAGATTCAGTCTAGATTATTAAATCTCGATTAGACTGAATGCTTAGAGAACAGGGTATTTTGACATCGAAATTTATTGATTTACTTATGATTAAAAACATCCTATTCTCTTTCAACCCTTGTTATTAAAAAATAACAACACTCTAGAGTATTCTGTCTTAATAAGATTAGTGTAGCAAATAGTCTGAATCTGTGTGAATTACTTAACCTCTCTGTGCCTCAGTTTCCTTATTTTTTTTTAAAAGGAAGAATAATAGTAACTCAAAAGATTGTTGGAGATTAAATTAGTTAACATATGAAAGTGTGTAGAACACTTTTTGGCACACAGTAAGCACAAGGTAAGTGTTAGCTATTTTATTATTGTTTTTGTTATTAATTATTGTTATTTGTAAAGAAATTATATCACTAGGCAACTTTTCTTTTGGTACAGACCTATAGCTAAAGATGTAACTGGAAGAACTATGGAAATCAGATTGATGCAAGGAAAACTCGACTATTCCCTAGGAGTGAGATAAGGATCTTTTTTGTTCCTAAAAGGAACCTCTGCTTCTGAACCTCTGCTTAGAGCTTGAGTGTGGCAAGAGGGATCTTTAATGATTATCATTAATTAGATTCTGTGTCATTGAATGTGACTCTTTTCTTTCTTTTTTGATATAGCAACAACATTTATTATTTTTTGTCTCCCCTCAGCTTTATTAAGGTGTACTTGACTAATAAAAATAGTACATATTGACAGTGTACAACATGATGTTTTGATAGATGTATACATTGTGAACCGATTAAGTCAAGCTAACTAACGTGACCTGTCACCTCACTCATCATTTTTCATTTCTTATTTCTTGTTAGAGGAACTTGGTGGAAGTAAAGAGGAGATAAGTGGAACCAGAAACCAAGAAAGAGGTGAAACAGCTCACTGCAAACTTTGTAGTCTAAAGACTTTTGATTTATCTTTGAAGTGTATCTAAATGATAAAAAGAAAACATCTCTACTAACCAGAATGTGATTACAGGGACTAAATGTATAAAAGATAATAACCCCCTGCCCCCCTCCCCCTCTCCTTTCTGGGAAAGAGTGTAGGCGTGTAATTGCAACACTCAAATATCATCCAGCTTAATGTTTTGCTGTGCTGCAGAGCTCAGGCTCAGTTCTTGGTACAATCTCATTGAACTAAATATCAAACTTGATTACAAGATTGAATCACTGAATGTTGAAAGTACTTGAACTTTATTACTTAGTCCACCAAATATGGGCATTTTCTATAAGCTTGTTTTTATAAAGAGTTAGTTTGTATCAAATTAGAGATACCATGGAAATGAAGAGCTATGAGTAATAAATCCCTAAAGCCTTTGACAGGAGTAGGAGTTTCCAGTCTGTTCATCTGCCATGCTCCAGATCAGGAATATATGCATTCTGTTTTGTTTTCCTCAGTGCACCACTTGGGGAGATACTTCTGCAGTGTTTATTTAGAAAGCTTCAGGCTAGATTCAAACTAAGAAAAAAAAATCACTGCTGTGTCCTAACTCACAGTAAAGCTACCTTCCTCCTCCTTCCCCCTTTTAGTCCCACCTTGATCCATATGTACAGATCTTTGTTGAATGTCTTGAGATGTGGGCAGGAGAAGGGGAGATTGTTGGTAAAAATAAAGGACTCTACCAACCGTTCTTTTCAAAGCAGATGGCTTGCAAGGAGCTGAACATAGACTTGCATGTCCAAAAACATTATTCTATAAATTGCCTTTTGAAACTTAGATATCTAAATGAAAATAATAAAACAAAAATTAAGGCAGGAAAAAATACATTTCCTCACCTCCTGATTCAAGAAACCATGAGACATGAAGTATGATTTACTCTAATGGAGTGGGTTATCAGCACCATGAAGAAACCTATGCATCAGTTGGCTTTTGCAATGTAAAAAAACAAAACAAAACAAAACAAAAAATCCCACCTTAAAACATAGTGCTTTAAAACAACCAATTATTTCACTCTTGATTCTACAGGTTGATGGAACAGTTCTTCTGGTCTGGGCAGGCTCTACTAATCTCTGCTGGCAGGTTGGCTGGAGGCTGGATGATCTAGGACAGACTCACTCACATAGTTGGTGTTTGGCAGGACAACAATGATGACTCATGATTCAGCAGGCTAGCCCTGGGTTGATCCTAGGGTTCTAAGAGTGTGAGGGAAGAAGCCGCAAACCTTCTTCAGGCTTAGGCTAACAATTATACATCACTTCCATAATATTACGGCCAAAGCAAGTCACAAGATTCAAAGGATGGGTAAGTAGATCCTATTTCTTGAAGGTAAAAGCTACAGACTATTGTGGCTATTTTTGCTATCTCCAAGAAGAGGTGTACATGTGATACATGGCACTTTAATCACAATTGCGCTAAACAAACCTGCTGCTGGAGTCTGAGGTGTGATGGTGGCAAGAGTGTTGGAAACTGGACTCTAAAGACCAAGGTCCTAGAGAAGATCCTACCATCAATTACTTTCTGACCTTAAATCAGTCCACTCTCCCTCTCTGGGTGTCAATCAAATCATTTCTAAAACAAAGGATTGGATAAGATCATCTCTAAAGTTTCTTTCAGATTTCTAAGGACTAAAAATTTAACAAACTCTCAGTTTTCAAAGGCAAGATTTCCTTGTTCTAAGGATTTCAAAGAGATGGTTCAAAATTCTAAAGATTTTTTTCTTTATGTTATGACTCTAATTTGGGGGAAAAAATCACATGCTATGATTACAACCATGTACAAAGTATACTTATGCAAGAACATATTTTAAAAATAATGGTATTGTGGTGGGATTTGGAGCTTTAAAAATTCTTTTAAAAAACTAGAAAAAAAATTGTTATTATCTTAACTTTTCAATAAGATGGAGTAAGTGCATTCCGTGCACTCTTCCTAGGAAGAAAATTGTTGCTAGAACAACAGGACCACAATTCTCACAGCTCTCAGGAGTGACAGGGAATTAATTGCTTGTTTGACCTTTTCCATTCTCCAGTAGGCAGCAAAGAGATTGGTGAGAGGGATTCTTGCCTCCATCCCCTTCTCTCCCTGTTACATGCCCTGCCCAGACTCCCCACCAAGAGCATCAGAGTTCTTGCTCAGAGGTGTACACTTAAACCTTGAATTGGAAGTTATTTTCCCCCAAATTGATAAAACTTTCAGGACAGATGCTCTGAGAAGTAAAGAAAAGAGGCAAAATCAAGGATTTGGTTAAGATTATTTATTTCTATTTCAGACAGGCAATGGTTATCAGTGGCCTCTTATTGCTCTTGATTATATTCAGGCTTATTTTACTTGACCTCGCAGGTGAGTTTGACCTTTTTGATCACCCACTTTTTCTTGATGGTCCTGTCTCCCTTCGTTTCTGAAACATCACTTTAACTTCTCCCTCACAGCCGTCTTTTTCATCACCATTCACTCAAATGTTGGTGATAGCTAACCTTTGTTTCTGATCATCCTACATTGACCCTGAGTGAATTCACTCACTCCCATAATTTTTCATGACTGTTTACTTTCTGTTGACACCTAGTTATATATCTTTATCACAGACTTCTCTCCTCAACTTCAGACTGCATCCTGGGCAGCTCTACCACAACATCCCACAGGCACCTTAAACTTAATACGTTCCCAAATTTCTATGTGCTCAGCTTAGTGAATTACTATCCACTTAGTCACCCAAGATAGAAAATGGGGAAGCCACTTTCTCTCTCTTACTCTGCATTCAGAAAACCAGGCCTATTTTCTTTCAGAACTGCTCCCTGCCAATCCTCTGCTCTACTCAAAAGTATTTAATCCCCTGCAGGCTGCATCCTTCAGTTTCTTGTATCAGCTTGTGGCTAGGTTTATCCAATGAGAAACCCTGCTGCTAGAGACTAGCAAGACTCAAGCATGTGGACTTTTTTTTTAACCAATAATGTTCTGCCACTCTGCGACTGAGTGCCCAGCCCACCAAATCAGAGGTCAACATTAAGCTCTTAACTTGGCACCATTCTCTTGGGGAACCAACCAGTCACTTGGTAACAAGTTGATTGCATTTGACCCTTTCCTGTCATGGAGGAGCCACCGTTTGTTGTTACTATTATGGGTATGGATATGCCTTCTCAAAACCACCATCTATGGGCTTATAAAATGCCTAATTCACCATCATGTTATCACACATAACAATGCTTCTGTCCAAGGGACATATTTTATTACAAAGAAAGTACAGTAGTAAACCATGCCATGAAAATTTGCTGATTTTAGCATGCACCCCATTACTCAGGAGCTGCTGACCTGATTAAATGGTGAAATGGCTTATGGTATCACCTGGGAGGTCACATTCCATGGAGCTTGTATACATCCCCCAGGATGTAGCACATGCTTTGAACCAGTGATGAATATATGGTATGTCTCTCCCTTATGTAGAATGCATGGGTTCAGGAATTAAGGGGCAGGAATGGGAATGGCTTTTCTCACTATTATATCTAATAATCCACTTGCAGAATTTTCACTTCCTGTCCACAACCTTCAGCTCTACTAGTCTAAAAGTCTTTGTTCCCAATGAAGAAATTTTTTCCACCCAGCCTCGTTATAAACTAGAAGTTGAGGCTCTCACCTGGCATTTGGAGCTCCTTATACCACTGAACCAACAAGCAAAGGAAGGGCGAATTATATTGGTTGAAGTGATTGGTCATGATTAATAATGGGAAATTGGTTTGCTGCTACACAATAAGAGCATAAAGACTATGGCTGAAACCCAGGAAATATATGGGTGCATCTTTTAGTACTTCCATGTCTGATAGTCAAAGTCAATTAAAATCTACAGCAACCCAATTAAGTACCGGACCACCGAAGATTCAGACTTTGTAAGAATAAAGGTTTGGATTACCCCACTGAGCAAAGAATGGCAACCAACATGCTGGTTACAAGGGCAAGAAGAAACAAAACATGTGGTGGAAGAAGAAAGTCGTATGTATATACTATGGCCACGTGACCAGTTATAGAACAAGAATTGTAACTACCAGGTACATTTTATTATGTGTGTTTTAATCAACAACCTTTTTCCTACTATTTTGTATAAGGAGTGTTAGTAATAAGCACTTGGTAATTTAATTTATAAGTCACCAGACTACAGGGAGCCACACTTGCTATTTACAGGAGGAATTCCATAATGCCTGGAGATCTGGACTTGAGATAGAAAAATGACAAATCAGACTTTGTTCCTCCCCTTGTTGCAGAGAGCTGGTGAGTTGTGTCATGGATAGTTGTCTCATGTCTGGCAAAGACGTGAATTTGTTAGATATGGATATGAGGTAAGAATGAATGCTGAGTAGTGAAATAGATGGACTATGTCAGTGTTGGGCGTGTTTGCCATCAGATTGGTTTCATGCCCTTCTCCAGCTCTACTCTGTGTCTTAGGGGCTACATTTCCATTTCCCAGGCTCTCAAGTCATCTGACCTCAACTGAACTTGGCATTGGTAGGAGACTGGAGCACTAGAAGGAGAAAGAACCTAGGGTGCTTTCACCCTTTCTCTCTGATGTCGGCAGATTTTCCAGTTGTGGCTACATCTGTGGCTTTAGCTCTTGCCAGGAAAGCTACTGTACTTCCAGCTTCCTCTGGGCAATCCTGGCTTCAGTAGTGTGGCTGAAGCCCTTGTTTCATCAGTTGAAGGCTGGTGGAAGCTTCTTACTATTGCCAATCTCTGGAGTCCTTCACTGAGCTCTGTTTTACTCCCAGCTCCTCTCTCACTTGTGTAACCAAGTCTCTGCATTAAATCTCCTTACAGATACAATCAAATCTCTGTTCTTTAACACATCTTACGGCTGTTCCCTCCTGTCCACTTCTTACAGCGACTGCCTTACACATATCAGGCTCTCATTAACTTTTACCTGGGCTACTGGTTACACTTTTCAAACTCCATTCTACCATTCCTCCTCCTGCTAAATAACATATGTAGGCTCTATCTCTTTAGTGTTCCTTTTCCTGTACTTCAAACAAGAATACATTTTAGAAATGTAGGTTCACAAATACAATTGGTCCTTGAACAACATGGGGGTTGGGACACTGACCCCCCTGCACAGTTGAAAATCCAGATATAACTTTTGACTCCCCCAGAACATAACTACTAATAGCCTACTGTTGACTGGAAGCATTACTGATAATACAGTTGATTAACTCACACTTTGTGTTATATGATTGTACACTGTATTCTTACAATAAAGTAAGCTAGAGAAAGGAAAATGTTATTAAGAAAATCATAATAAAGAGAAAACATATTTACTGTTCATTAAGTGGAAGTGGATCATCATGAAAGTCTTCATCTTCATTGTCATCATGTTGAGTAGGCTGAGGAGGAGGAGGAGGAAAAGGAGGAGTTCGTCTTGCTATCTCAGGGATGGCAGAGGTGGAAAAAATCCACATGTAAGTAGACCTGTGCAGCTCAGATCCATGCTGTTAAAGCTCAATTGTAATCTCGTTTTAAAAACTAAACTGTTTAACAGTATGACCTAGTGAATTATGCCTTCTACTCAGTAAAGAAGGTGTCTTTAAAAACTGTGAAACCAGGAAAGAACACAGACCTACATAGTGGCAGAAATGACATTGGAAGTTCAAAATTCTTTCTTGTCCATCTTTGCTGAAATGGAGGTATTACTAGAATCAATTTGTCTCCCTAGCCTCAGTCTTACTTTTTCTATACTGCTCCAAGACATTGTTACAATGATGGTCAGATCAAATACTTTATTTTAGCTTTTATTTTTAAAAATATTTTTTCTATTTTTAATTTTTGTGGCTACATAGCACGTGTATATACTTATGGGATACATTAGATGTTTTGATACAGGCACACGATGCATAGTAATCATATCATGGAAAATGGGATGCCCATCTCCTCAAGAACTTATCCTTTGTGTTACAAACAATCTAATTATACTCTTTCAGTTGTATTAAAATGTACAATTAAATTATTATTGACTATAGTCACCCTACTGTGCTGTAAAATGCTAGGCTTTATTCATTCATTCATTCTATTTTTCTGCACTCATTAACCCACCTCTCCCCAAACACCCCCACTACTCTTCCCAGCCTCTGGTAACCATCCTTCTACTCTCTACCTCCATGGGTTCAATTGTTTTGGTTTTTACATACCATAAATAAGTGAGAATATGCAATATTTGTCTTTCTGTACCTGGCTTATTTCACTTAACATAATGACGTCCAATTCCACCCATATTGTTGCAAATGACTGGATCTCATTATATTTTATGGTTGAATAGTACTCCATTGTATTTCTTTATCAATTCATCTGTTGATGGACACTTAACGTTGCTTCCAAATCTTGGCTATCGTGAACAGAGCTGCAACAAGCATGGGAGTGCAGATATCTCTTCAATATACTGATTTCCTTTCTTTTGGATAGATACCCAGCAGTGAGATTGCTGGATTATATGGTAGCTCAATTTTCAGTTTTTTTGTGGAACCTCCAAACTGTTCTCCATGGTGGTTGTACTAGTTTACATTCCTACCAACAGTGTATGACTGTTCCCTTTTTCCACATACTTGCCAGCATTTAATGCCTGTCTTTTGGATGAGTTATTTTAAATAGGGTGAGATAACATCTCATTGTAGTTTTGATTTGCATTACTCTGATGATCAGTGATGTTGAGCACCTTTTCATATGCCTGTTTGTCATCTGTATGTCTTCTTTTGAGAAATATCTATTCAAACATTTCCCCCACTTTTTTTTATCAGATTATTAGATTTTTTCCTATAGAGTTTTTTTTTTGAGCTATTGATGTATTCTGGTTATTAATCCTTTGTCAGATGGGTAGTTTGCAAATATTTTCTTTCATTCTGTAGGTTATCGCATCACTTTGTTGATTGCTTCCTTTTATGTGCAGAAGCTTTTTAACTTGTGATCTCATTTATCCATTTTTGCTTTGGTTGCCTGTGCTCGTGGGATATTGCTCAAGAAATCTTTGCCCAGACCAATATCCTAGTGAGTTTCCCCAATGTTTTCTTATAGTAGTTTCATAGTTTGAGGTCTTTGATTTAAGTCTTTAATCTATTGATTTCATTTTTGCATATGGCAAGAGATGGGGACTGGTTTCATTCTTCTCTATATGTATGTCCAGTTTTCCCAGCATCATGTATTGATTATTGATTATTAATGTCAAAAATTAGTTCACTGTAGGTGTATGGATTTGTTTCTGCATTCTCTATTCTGTTACATTGGTTTATGTGTCTGTTTCTATGCCAGTACCATGCTGTTTGGGTTACTATAGCTCTGTAGTATAATTTGAAGTCAGGTAATGTGGTTCCTCCAGTTTTGTTCTTTCTGCTTAGGATAGCTTTGGCTGTATTGAGCCTTTTGTAGTTCCATATAAATTTCAGGATTGTTTTTTCTAGCTCTGTGAAGAATGTCTTTGGTATCTTAATAGAGATTGCATTGAATACGTAGATTGTTTTGGGTAGTATGGAATTTTTAACAATATTGATTCTTCCAATCCATGAGCATGGAATGTCTTTCAATATTTTGGTACCCTTTTCAATTTCTTTCATCAGTGTTTTATAGTTTTCATTATAGAGATATTTCACTTCTGTGGTTAAGTTAATTCTTAGATATTTAATTTTATGTATGGCTTTTGTAAATGAGACTACTTCTTAAATTTCTTTTTTAGATTGTTCACTGTTGGCATACAGAAATGCTACTGATTTTTGTATGTTGATTTTGTATCCTTCAACTTTACTGAATTTATCAGTTTGAACAGATTTTTCATAGAGTCTTCAGATTTTTCCAAATATAAGATCATATCATCTGCAAACAAGAATAATTTGACCTCTTCCTTTCCAATTTGGATGCCTTTTATTTCTTTCTCATGTCTAATTGCTCTAGCTAGGACTTCCAGCACTATTTGAATAACAATGGTGAAAGTGGGCATCCTTGTTGTGTTCCAGATATTAGAGGAAAGACTTTCAGTTTTTGCCCATTCAGTATGATGCTAGCCATGGGTCTGTTTTATATGGCTTTTGTTATGTTGAGGTATGTTTGTTTTATACCTAATTTTTTGAGGGTTTTTATCATGAAGAGTTGTTGAATTTTATCTAATGCTTTTTTAGCATCAATTGAAATAATCATATGATTTTTGTTCTTCATTCTGTTGGTATGATGTATCTCATTGATGGATTTGCCTGTGTTGAACCATCCTTGCATCCCAGGGATAAATCTCACTTGGTCATGATGAATGATCTTTCTAATGTATTGTTGAATTCAGTTTACTAATATTTTGTTGAGGAGTTTTGCATCAATGTTCATCACAGATATTGGCCTGTAGTTCCCTTTTTTTTTTATGTGTCTTTGTCTGGTTTTGGTATCAGGGTGATACCGGCCTCATAGAGTAAGTTTGGGTATTTCCTTCCCTATTTTTTTGGAATACTTTGAATAGGATTGGTACTAGTTCTTCTTTAGATGTTTTGTAATGTCTCTTTTTTCATTTCTGATTTTATATATTTGGATTTTTTCTCTTTTGTTCTTAGTCTGAATAAAGGTTTGTCAATTTTGTTTAACCTTTCAAAAACAAGCTCAAGCTTTTGTATTGTTTTCTTTATTTCAAGTTCATTCATTTCTGTCTAGTTTTTATTATTTCTTTTCTCCTACTAATTTTGAGTTTGTTTTGCTCTTGCTTTTCTAGTTCTTTGGGATGTGTCATCAGATTTTTCATTGACATTTTTTTCCTCTTTTTTGATGTGGGGACTTATGACTATGAACTTCTCTCTTAGTACTGCTTTTGCTGTATCCCATAAGTTTTGGTATGCTGTGTTTCTATTAACATTTGTTTAAAATTTTTTCAAATTCCTTCTTAATTTCTTCATTGACCCACTGCTCATTCAGGAGCATATTGTTTAATTTCCATAAATTTGTATAGTTTTCAAAATTTCTCTTGTTATTAATGTCTAGTTTTATTTCCCTGTATTCAGAGAAGATGCTTGGTATTATTTCAATTTTTTTTTAATGCTCTAAGACTTGTTTTGTGACATAACATATGATCTATTCTTGAGAATCATCCATGTACTGAGGAAAAGAATGTGTTTTCTGCAGTCATTGGATGAAATGTTCTGTAAATATCTCTTAGATTCATTTAATCTATAGTGTAGATTAAGTCTGATGCTTCTTTGTTGATTTTCTGTCCAATGTAAGAACTGTTCAATGCTGAAAGTGGGGTTTGAATTCTCTAGCTGCTATTGTATTGGGGTCTATCTCTCTCTTTAGCTCTAATAATATTTTATTTGTATATCTGGGTGCTCCAGTGTTGGGTGCATGTATATTTAAAATTGTTATATCCCTTTGCTGAATTGACCCATTTATCATTATATAATGACCTTCTTTTTCTCTTGTAATAGTTTTTGTAATGAAATCTATTTTGTCTGATGTAAGTATAGCTATTCCTACTCCTTTTTTGGTTTCCATTGGCGTGGAATATCTTTTGCAATTCCTTTATTTTCAGTCCACGTGTGTCTTTATAGGTGAAGTGTGTTTCTTATAGGCAACAGATCAATAGGTCTTGTTCTTTCATCCATTCAACCACTCCATGTCTTTTGATTGAAGAGTTTAGTCCACTTACATCCAATTTTACTAGTAGCAAGTAAAGACTCCTGCCATTTTGTTATTTGCTTTCTGGTTGTTTTTGGTCTTTTCTTCCTTCTTGTTTTCCTTTTAGCAAAGGTGGTTTTCTCTGATGATATGATTTAGTTTCTTGTTTTTTTATTTTTTGTGTACCCATTTTGTGATTCTTGAATTCCTCGAATCAGGGTCCCCAAGAGCCTGCTTGGTGGCAAAACTTGTACCTAAAGTACAAGACAGAGTCCCCTTTTCCCTCTGTTTGTCTCAAGCAGTAGGAGTCTTGATCCATAGCCACCATAGCTGGGAATGTGCTGAGTCTCACCTGCCTGCAAATCTGAGTCTCAAAGCTCTCAACATAGTACTTTGGTGTCACTGCTGTTTATTCAGGATCCAAGTGCTCTTCTGTTAACAGGTGATGAATCCTGCCAGGACTGGGCCCTTCCTTTCAAGGAAGCAGGCTCCCTTCTGGCCCAGAGTGTGTCTAGAAATGTTATCCAGGAGCTTGGGCCTGGAAAGAGGGCTTCACGACTCTGACTAGTGCCCTATCCTGCTGTGACTAAGCTGGTATCCAACATGCAAGGCAAAGTCCTCCCCTGTCTCTCCTCTCCTCTCCTCAAGTGGAAAGAAGGGGTCTCTTTTGTAGCTATGAGATGTGCAGCCCGGGGTTAGGAGAGGGGTGATACCAACACTTCATTTGCTGCCCTTGCTGGTGTCTCAGTAGGCCATCTTCTCTCCCTGCCCCTCCCCCACCCATCCATTGTCTCTGGGCCCAATTCAGCCCTAGGACTCACTTCGATGTAGCAGTTATTGTGGCTTAGACTGCCTTTCCAGTTTATTTGGGGCCCCAGAACACTTAAGCCCACAGTGGCAAGTTTTGCCAGAACTCAAGTTCCCATCACTGGGATCAGCAATTGCCTCTGGCTAGGGCTGGTTTAAATGCTCCCTTTGTGGGTGGGCATCAGCTGAGTTTAGTCAGGTTTTGCTTTCTGCTATAACAAGGGCAGCACTGAGTTCAATACCTCACAATTGGTGGCTGTCCTTCTCTCCCCAGGGCACAGAACCATTCTCCCCACCACACCACTGTTGCTGGGGAATGGGAGAGGAGTGGCACCAGTGGTTCAAGACTGTTTTTCCTACCTCTTTGGCACCTCTTTCAGTGACATGAAGTGAAACCCAGGTACTGTGAGTGTTCATGTGACTTTTGATTCTTACGAAGGTGCTTTATTTGTGTAGATAGCTGTTAAATTGGTGTCCCTATGGGGAGATCAGTGGAGACTTCTATTCAGCCATCTTGCTTCAGTCCTCCAGATAGTTTATTTTTCTCACAGTACCATCTTTGGATGCTCATTATGAATATTTTTGAGAATCCAGCATAATGCAGGAAAAAACCCATCATCTATAATTCCACAACTCCAAAATAATCACTGTTAGCAGATCACAAAATTGGGATCCTACTGTCAATCTTACTTTTTAACTGAACTGTTATTGTGATATTAATTGATTCATATGCAGTTGTAAGAAAACATACAACAATCTTTGTGTACTTTATTAAGTTTCATCCAATGATAATATTTTCCAAAACAAAGTGTAATAACACAACCAGGATATTGACATTGATACAATGTAGTCCTGATTCATTTTTCTGCACTTCTGGTAGCCATTTGTGTGTGTGTGTGTGTGTGTGCGTGCATGTGTGTGTGGTGTTTCTATGTATTAGAAACATGAATTAATATTAGTATTACATTCTACACAATTATATCATCTATGTAGTTTCATGTATCCACCACCGCTGTCAAGATACAGAACAATTCCAGCACTATAAATATCTCTCATGTTATTCTTTTATAACCACACTCACTTTCATCCTCTCCCTCAATGTCTCCAGCCTCTGGTAATTGCTAATCTGTTATTCATTTCTAAAGTGTTGTCATTTCAAAAAGGTAAATAAATGGATTTATATAGTGTGTAACCTTTTGAGATTAACCATTTTTTACTCAGCATAATTTCCTGGAGATTCATTAGCGTAGTTATACATATCAATAGTTCTTTCCTTTTGATTGCTGAGTAGTAGTCCATGGTATGGATATACCACAGTCTATTTAACCATTCACCTGTTGAAAGACATATAGGCTGGTTCCAGTTTTGGGCTATTATGAATAAAGCTGCTATGAACATTTGTGTACAGGTTTTTGTGTGGATATAAGTTGTCATTTATTTAGGTAATATGGTAACTGCATGTATTTTTTTTTAAGAAACTGCCAAACTATTTTCAGAAGGATCATACCATCTTACATTTCTACCAGCAATGTATGCATGAACCTGTTTTTCCACATTCTTATCAGCAGTTGGTGGTGTCGCTATTTCTTATTTTTGCCATTTTGATAAGTATATAGGAATATCTCATTATGGTTTTAATTTACATTTCTTTAATTGCTATTGATGTTGAAATAGCATTTTATTTGCTCATTAGCCATGAGCTATCCTCTTTGGTAAAATGTCTGTTCATATCTTTTGCCCAGTTGTTAAGAGTTGTCTTTCCTTTTTTACTGTTGAGTGTTGTGATTTCTTTATATATTTGAGATACAACTCCTCTATTGCATATGTGGTTTGCACATATTTTCTCCCAGTCCATAGCTTGTTTTATCCTCTTAAAGGGTCTTTCACAAAGCAAAAGTTTTAAATTTTGATGAATGCCAAGTTATCAGTTTTTCCTTTTGTGGCTTGTTCTTTTGGCATCAATCTCTAACAACTCTTTGCTAGGCCAGGTGTGGTGGCTCATGCCTGTAATCCCAGAACTTTGGGAGGCCTAGGCAGGCAGGAGTTTGAGACCAGCCTGGCCAACATGGCAAAACCTCATCTCTACTAAAAATACAAAAATTAGCCTGATTACAGGTGCACACCTGTAATCCCAGCTACTTCGGAAGCTGAGACATGAGAATTGCTTGAACCTGGGAGGCAGAGGCTGCAGTGAGTGGAGATGGCACCACTGCACTCCAGCCTGGGCAATGGAGTAAGATTCAGTCTCAAACAAAAAAGAAGTATTTTCTAGCCCCAGATCCCCCAAATTTTCTCCTATTTTGTTCTAAAAGTTTTATAATTTTATATTTTACATTTAATTACTGATTTACTTTGAGTTAATTTTTGTATAAGGTGTGAGATTTAGGTTGAGGTTCATCTTTTTTGCCTATGGTTATCCACCTGCTCCAGCAACATTTGTTGAAAAGGCTCTCATTTCTCCATTGAATTACTTTTGCACCTTTGTCAAAAGTCAGTTGGGTGTATTTGTGTAGCTCTGTTTCTGGATTCTCTGCTCTGTTCTACTGTTCTCTGTCCGTTTACCAATACCACACAATCTTGATTACTGTATAGCTAGATGATAAGTCTTAAAGTCAGGTAGACTGTTTTCTCCAACTTTATTTCTTTTCTTTTTCTTTTTTTGAAAATTTTAGTCATTGCAGTTCATTTACATTTCCATATACATTTTAGAATATTATTGTCTGTATCTAGAAAAAAATCTTGTGAGACTTTCATAGGAATGATATTAAATCTATACATCAATTTGAGCACAACTGACAGTTAATTTTTTAAGTTTTTGAGGGTACATAGAACCCACAAAATATTTCATGAGGTACATGAGGTATTTTGGTACAAGCATGCAATTAATAATCTCATCATGAAAAATTGGGTATCTATGACCTCAAGCATTTATCCTTTGTGTTACAAACAATACAATGATACTCTTAGTTATTTTTAAATGTACAATTAAATAATTATTGACTACAGTCTCTCTGTTGTGCTATCAAATACTAGGTCTTATTTATTCTTTCTATTTTTTTTTTTGGTATCCATTAACCATCCCCACCTCCCCCCACTGCCCCTCCCCACAACCCTTCCCAGCCTCTGGTAACCATCCTTCTAATAAAACTTATATTTTTATTAAGTTTTCCTATACATTAACATGACATGTCTCTCCATTTATATAAGTCTACTGCCATTTCTTTCATCAGCATTTTGTGTTTTTCAGCATACAAGTCCTCTGTAATTTTTTATTTTTTATTGTTTTTGAAGCAGGGTTTCATTCTCATCATCCAGGCTGAAGTACAGTGGCTCACTGCTACCTCCACCTCCTGGGCTCAAGCGATTCTCCTGCCACAGCCTCCCAAGTCACTGGAATTACAGGCACCCACCACCATGCCTGGCTAATTTTTGTATTTTTAGTAGAGACGGGTTTTCACTGTGTTGGCCAAGCTGGTCACAAACTCCTCACTTCAGGCAATATGCCCGCTTCGGCCTCCCAAAGTGCTGGGATTATAGGCACAAACCACCATGCCCACCAGTACTTACATGTGACTCTAAAAAATACACAGGAGAATATTAACAGGAGTTTGAAAGAAGTTAATTCCAACTCTCATGTGATAATAGAATGGTGAATTTTTTCCAGAAGGTTTTCAACTTACTTTGCCAAATCAGAGAATAAGAAGCAGCTATCATCTTATAAAACGTAGCTTTTAAATAATAAGACTTGATAGTCAAAATTACTTCTTGATCCATGGACTGCAGAGTAAATGTACTGTCAGTAGGCATGAAAATAAATGAACCTTCTTGTACATCTTCATCAGAGCTCTTGGATTACCAGGTGCATTGTCAGTGAGCAGTAATATTTTGAAAGGGATCTTTTTTCTGACCAATAGGTCTCAACAGTGGGCTTAAAATATTCAGTAAGCCATGCTGTAAACAGATGTGTTGTCCTCCATGCTTTGTTTTTCCATTTATAGAACACAGGCAGAGTAGATTTAGCACAATTCTTAAGGGCCCTAGGATTTTCACAATGGTAAATGAGCATGGCTTTAACATAAAGTCACTAGCTGCATTAGCCCTTCACATGAGCCACTTCAAAGAGTTCTTTGAAGCTTTGAAGCCAGGCATTGACTTCTCTGTAGCTATGAAAATATTAGATGACAGCTTCCAATAGAATGCTGTTTCACATACATGGAAAATATGTTATTTAACATTCAAAAGCTAGCAGAAAGCAAGAAATAACTAAGATCAGAGCAGAACTGAAGCAGACAGAGACACAAAAAAACCCTTCAAAAAAAATCAATGAAACCAGGAGCTGGTTTTTTGAAAAGATCAACAAAATTGATAGGCCACTAGCAAAACCAATAAAGAATAGAAGAGAGAAGAATCAAATAGACACAATAAAAAATGATAAAGGAGATATCACAACTGATCCCACAGAAATATAGACTACTATCAGAAGGTACTATAAACACCTTTATGCAAATAAACTAGAAAATCTAGAAGAAATAGATAAATTCCTGGACACTTACACCCTCCCAAGATTAAACCAGGAAGAAGTTGAATCCCTGAACAGACCAATAACAGGCTCTGAAATTGAGGAAATAATTAATAGCCTACCAACCAAAAAAGTCCAGGACCAGATGGATTCATAGCCGAATTCTACCAGAGGTACAAGGAGGAGCTGGTACCATTCCTTCTGAAACTATTCCAATCAAGAGAAAAAGAGGAACTCTTCCCTAACTCATTTTATGAGGCCAACATCATCCTGATACCAAAGCCTGGCAGAGACACAACATAAAAAGAGAATTTTAGACCAATACCCCTGATGAACATCGATGCAAAAATCCTCAATAAAATACTGGCAAACCAAATCCAGCAGCACATCAAAAAGCTTATCCACCATGATCAAGTGGGCTTCACCCCTGGGATGCAAGGCTGGTTCAACACACGCAAATCAATAAATGTAATCCATCATATAAACAGAACCAAAGACAAAAACTACATGATTATCTCAATAGATGCAGGAAAGGCCTTTGACAAAATTCAACAGCTCTTCATGTTAAAAACTCTCAAAAAACTAGGTATTGATGGGACATATCTCAAAATAATAAGAGCTATTTATGACAAACCCACAGACAATATCATGCTGAATGGGCAAAAACTGGAAATATTCCCTTTGAAAACTGGCACAAGACAGGGATGCCCTCTCTCTCCACTCCTATTAAACACAGTGTTGGAAGTTCTGACCAGGGCAATCAGGCAGGAGAAAGCAATAAAGAGTATTCAATTAGGAAAAGTGGAAGTCAAACTGTGTCTGTTTGCAGATGACATGATTGTATATTTAGAAAACCCCATCATCTCAGCCCAAAATCTCCTTAAGCTGATAAGCAACTTCAGCAAAGTCTCAGGAAACAAAATCAATGTGCAAAAATCACAAGCATTCCTATACACCAATAACAGACAAACAGAGAGCCAAATCATGAGTGAACTCCCATTCACAATTGCTTCAAAGAGAATAAAATACCTAGGAATCCAACTTACAAGGGATGGAAAGGACCTCTTCAAGGAGAACTACAAACCACCGCTCAATGACATAAAAGAGGACACAAACAAATGGAAGAGCATTCCATGTTCATGGATAGGAAGAATCAATATTGAGGAAATGGCCATACTGCCCGAGGTAATTTATAGATTCAATGCCATTCCCATCGAGCTACCAATGACTTTCTTCACAGAATTGGAAAAAACTACTTTAAAGTTCATATGGAACCAAAAAAGAGCCTGCATTGCCAAGACAATCCTAAACCAAAAGAACAAAGCTGGAGGCATCACGCTACCTGACTTCAAACTATACTACAAGGCTACAGTAACCAAAACAGCATGGTACTGGTACCAAAACAGAGATATAGACCAATGGAACAGAACAGAGCCCTCAGAAATAATACCACATATCTACAACCATCTGATCTTTGGCAAACCTGACAAAAACAAGAAATGAGGAAAGGATTCCTTATTGAATAAATGGTGCTGGGAAAACTGGCTAGTCATATGTAGAAAGCTGAAACTGGATCCCTTCCTTACACCTTATACAAAAATTAACTCAAGATGGATTAAAGACTTGAATGTTAGACCAAAAACCATAAAAACCCTAGAAGAAAACCTAGGCAATACCATTCAGACCACAGGCATGGGCAAGGACTTCATAACTAAAACACCAAAAGCAATGGCAACAAAAGCCAAAATTGACAAATGGGATTTAATTAAACTAAAGAGCTTCTACACAGTAAAAGAAACTACCATCAGAGTGAACAGGCAACCTGCAGAATGAGAGAAAATTTTTACAATCTACCCATCTGACAAAGGGCTAATATCCAGAACCTACAAAGAAAAACAAATTTACAAGAAAAAATCAAACAACTCCATCACAAAGTGGGCAAAGGATATGAACAGACACTTCTCAAAAGAAGACATTCATACAGCCAACATACACATGAAAAAAGGCTCATCAGCACTGGCCGTCAGAGAAATACAAATGAAAACCACAATGAGATACCATCTCATACCAGTTAGAATAGCAATCATTAAAAAGTCAGGAAACAACAGGTGCTGGAGAGGATGTGGAGAAACAGGAACACTTCTACACTGTTGTTGGGAGTGTAAACTAGTTCAATCATGTGGAAGACAATGTGGCGATTCCTCAAAGATCTAGAACTAGAAATACCATTTGATCCAGCCATCCCATTACTGAGTATATACCCAAAGGATTATAAATCATGCTGCTATAAAGACACATGCACACATATGTTTATTGCAGCACTATTCATAATAGCAAAGACTTGGAACCAATCCAAATGCACATCAATGATAGACTAGATTAGGAAACTGTGGCACATATACACCATGGAATACTATGCAGCTATAAAAAAGGATGAGTTCATGTACTTTGTGGTAGCATGGATGCAGCTGAAAACCATCATTCTCAGCAAACTATCACAAGGATAGAAAACCAAACACCACATGTTCTCACTCATAGGTGGGAATTGAACAATGAGAACACTTGGACACAGGGTGGGGATCATCACACACTGGGGCCTGTTGTGGGGTTGGGGGAGTGTGGAGGGATAGCATTAGGAGATATACCTAATGTAAATGATGAGTTAATGGGTGCAGCACACCAACATGGCACATGTATACATATGCAACCTGCACGTTGTGCACATGTACCCTAGAACTTAAAGTATAATAAAAAAAAAAAAAAAAAAAGAAAAGAAAAGAAAACAGACACAATTAAAAAAAAAATGTTGTTTAGGGTAGTCACATTTATCAATGATCTTAGCTAAATCTGGATAGCTTGCTGCAGCTTCTCCATCAGCACTTGCTTCTTTACCTTTCAATTTTATGTTATGAGATGACTTCTTTCCTTAAACCTTATGAATTAACCTTTGCTAGCTTCAAACTTTTATTCTGCAGCTGCCTCAACTCTCTCAGCCTTCATAGAATCAAAAAGAGTTAGGGTCTTGCTCTGGATTAAACTTTGGCTTAAGGAAATGTTGTGGCTGGTTTGAACTTCCACCCAGACAACTCAAACTTTCTCCATATTACCAATAAGGCTGTTTTACTTTCTTATCATTTGTGTGTTCACTGGAGCAGCACTTGCAAGTTCCTTCAAGAACTTTTCCTTTGCATTCACAACTTGGTTGTTTGGTGCAAGAGGTCTAGTTTTCAGACTATCTTGACTTTTGACATGCCTTCCTCACCAAGCTTAATCATTTTTAGCTTTTGATATAAAGTGAGACACATGACTCTCTTTCACTTTAACACTTAGAGGCCATTGTATGGTTATTAATTGCCCTAATTTCAACATTGTCATGTCTCAGGGAAGAGGGAGGCCTGAAAAGAGGGAGAGAGACCAGGCAATGGCTGATGAGTGGAGCAGTCAGAATACAGACAACATTTATTAAGTTCTCCATCTTCTTTGGGCTTTGTTTGTGGCACCCCAACACAATCATAAGAGTAACATTAAAAGTCACTGACTACAGATCACCATAACAGATATAATAATAATAATAACATTTAAAATATTGCAAGGATTACCAAAGTGTAATGACATAAGGAGACATGAAGTGAGCACATACTTTTGGAAAAATAGCACCAATCAACTTGCTTGATGTAGGGTTGCCACAAACCTTGAATTTGTAAAAATGCACTATCTGGGTGGCACCCAAGATGGCCAAATAGGAACAGCTCCAGCCTCCAGCTCCCAGCATGAGTGACACAGAAGACGGGTGATTTCTGCATTTTCACCTGAGGTACCAGGTTCATCTCACTGGGGCATGTCAGACAGTTGATGCTGGTCTGTGGGTGCAGCCCGACCAGTGAGAGCTGAAGCAGGGCAAGGCATCACCTCACCTGGGAAGTGCAAGGGGGAAGGGTATTCCTTTTCCTAGCCAAGGGAAATTGAGACACACAACACCTGGAAAATCACGCAACTCCTACCTTAATACTGTGCTTTATCAAGGGTCTTAGCAAATCGCAGACCAGGAGATTATATCCCATACCTGGCCCAGAGGGTCCCACACCCACAGAGCCTCCCTCATTGCTAGCACAGCAGTCTGAGATCTAACTGCAAGGCGGCAGTGAGGCTGGAGGAGGGGCACCCACCATTGCTGAGGCTTAAGTAGATAAACAAAGCTGCCAGGAAGCTCGAATTGGGTGGAGCCCACCACAGCTCAAGGAGGCCTGCCTGCCTCTGTAGACTCCACCTCTGGGGACAGGGCATAGCTAAACAAAAAGCAGCAGAAACCTCTGCAGATGTAAAACTCCCTGTCTGACAGCTTTGAAGAGAGCAGTGGTTCTTCCAGCATGGAGGTTGAGATCTGAGAACAGACAGACTGCCTGCTCAAGTGGGTCCCTGACCCCTGAGTAGCCTAACTGGGAGACATCCCCCATTAGGTGCAGACCAACACATCACACCTCACACGGCTGGGTACACCCTGAGATGAAGCTTCCAGAGGAAGAATCAGATGGCAACACTCACTCGCTGTTCAGCAATATTCTATCTTCTGCAGCCTCCGCTGCTGATACCCAGGCAAACACAGTCTGGAGGGGACCTCAAGCAAATTCCAACAGACCTGTAGCTGAGGGTCCTGACTGTTAGAAGTAAAATAAACAAACAGAAAGGACACCCACACCAAAACCCCTTCAATACGTCACCATCATCAAAGACCAAAGGCAGATAAAACCACAAAGATGGGGAAAAAGGAATGCAGAAAAGCTGGAAAGTCAAAAAATCAGAGCACATCTTCCCCTCCAAAGGAACACAGTTCATCACCAGCAATGGAACACAGCTGGACGGAGAATGACTTTGATGAGTTGAGAGGAGACTTCAGTTGATCAAACTTCTCAGAGCTAAAGAAGGAACTACGTAACCAGTGCAAAGAAACTAAAAACCTTGAAAAAAGAATGGAAGAATGGATAACTAGAATAATCAATGCAGAGACGACCTTAAAAGAACTGATAGAGATGAAAACCATGACACGAGAACTACGTGACAAATGCACAAGCTTCAGAAACCGACTTGATCAACTGGAAGAAAGATTATCAGTGATTGAAGATCAAATGAATGAAATGAAGCGAGAAGAGAAATGTAGAGAAAAAAGAGTAAAAAGAAATGAACAAAACCTCCAAGACATATGGGATTATGTGAAAAGACCAAATCTACATCTAATTGATGTGCCTGAAAGTGACGGGGAAAATGGAACCAAGTTGGAAAACACTCTTCAGGATATCATTCAGGAGAACTTCCCCAGCCTAGTAAGGCAGGCCAACATTCAAATTCAGGAAATACAGAGAACACCACAAAGATACTCCTTGAGAAGAGGAACTCCAAGACATATAATTGTCAGATTCACCAAAGTTGAAATGAAGGAAAAAATGTTAAGGGCAGCCAGAGAAAAAGGTTGGGTTACACACAAAGGGAAGCCCATCAGACTAACAGCAGATCTCTCGGCAGAAAGTCTACAAGTCAGAAGAGAGGGGGCGGAGCAAGATGGCCGAATAGGAACAACTCCAGTCTCCAACTCCCAGCGCGAGCGACACAGAAGACCGGTGATTTCTGCATTTTCAACTGAGGTACTGGGGTCATCTCACTAGGGAGTGCCGGACAATCGGTGCTGGTCAGCTGCTGCAGCCTGACCAGCGAGAGCTGAAGCAGGGCGAGGCATCGCCTCACCTGGAAGCGCAAGGGGGAAGGGGATCCGTTTTCCTAGCCAGGGGAACTGAGACACACAACACCTGGAAAATCGGGTAACTCCCACCCCAATACTGCGCTGTAAGCATACAAGCATTCCAGGAGAATATATCCCACACCTGGCCGGGAGGGTCCCACGCCCACGAAGCCTCCCTCACTGCTAACACAGCAGTCTGCCGCGATCTATCCGCAAGGCAGCAGCGAGGCTGGGGGAGGGGCGCCCGCCATTGCTGAGGCTTAAGTAGGTAAACAAAGCCGCTGGGAAGCTCGAACTGGGTGGAGCTCACAGCAGCTCAAGGAAGCCTGCCTGTCTCTGTAGTCTCCACCTCTGGGGACAGCGCACAGCTGAAGACCAACAGGGGAAGTAGCGGGAGCCGGTGCAGACGCGAACGACTCTGTCTGACAGCTTTGGGGAGAGCCGCGGATCTCCCAACGCGGAGGTTGAGATCTGAGAACGGACAGACTGCCTGCTCAGGTGTGTCCCTGACCCCTGAGTAGCCTAGCTGGGAGAAATCCCCCACTAGGGGCAGTCTGACACCCCACACCTCACAGGGTGGAGTACACCCCTGAGAGGACACTTCCAAAGGAAGAATCAGACAGGTACACTCGCTGTTCAGCAATATTCTATCTTCGGCAACCTCTGCTGCTGATACCCAGGCAAACAGGGTCTGGAGTGGACCTCAAGCAATCTCCAACAGACCAACAGAGTCCTTCTGACTGTCAGAAGGAAAACTATCAAACAGGAAGGACACCTATACCAAAACCCCATCAGTTCGTCACCACCATCAAAGACCAGAGACAGATAAAACCACAAAGATGGGGAAGAAGCAGGGCAGAAAAGCTGGAAATTCAAAAAATAAGAGCGCATCTCCCCCTGCAAAGGAGCGCAGCCCATCACCAGCAACGGATCAAAGCTGGTCAGAGAATGACTTGGACGAGAGGAGAGAAGAAGGCTTCAGTCCATCAAACTTATCAGAGCTAAAGGAGGAATTACGTACCCAGCGCAAAGAAACTAAAAATCTTGAAAAAAGAGTGGAAGAATTGACAGCTAGACTCATTAATGCAGAGAAGATCATAAACGAAATGACAGAGATGAAAACCATGACACGAGAAATACGTGACAAATGCACAAGCTTCAGTAACCGACTCGATCAACTGGAAGAAAGAGTATCAGCGATTGAAGATCAAATGAATGAAATGAAGCGAGAAGAGAAACCAAAAGAAAAAAGAAGAAAAAGAAATGAGCAAAGCCTGCAAGAAGTATGGGATTACGTAAAAAGACCAAATCTACGTCTGATTGGGGTGCCTGAAAGTGAGGGGGAAAATGGAACCAAGTTGGAAAACACTCTTCAGGATATCATCCAGGAGAACTTCCCCAACCTAGTAGGGCAGGCCAACATTCAAATTCAGGAAATACAGAGAACGCCACAAAGATACTCCTCCAGAAGAGCAACTCCAAGACACATAATTGCCAGATTCACCAAAGTTGAAATGAAGGAAAAAATCTTAAGGGCAGCCAGAGAGAAAGGTCGGGTCACCCACAAAGGGAAGCCCATCAGACTAACAGCAGATCTCTCGGCAGAAACTCTACAAGCCAGAAGAGAGTGGGGGCCAATATTCAACGTTCTTAAAGAAAAGAATTTTAAACCCAGAATTTCATATCCAGCCAAACTAAGTTTCATAAGTGAAGGAGAAATAAAATCCTTTACAGATAAGCAAATGCTTAGAGATTTTGTCACCACCAGGCCTGCCTTACAAGAGACCCTGAAGGAAGCCCTAAACATGGAAAGGAACAACCGGTACCAGCCATCGCAAAAACTTGGCAAAATGTAAAGACCATCGAGGCTAGGAAGAAACTGCATCAACTAACGAGCAAAATAACCAGTTAATATCATAATGGCAGGATCAAGTTCACACATAACAATATTAACCTTAAATGTTAATGGACTAAATGCTCCAATTAAAAGACACAGACTGGCAAACTGGATAAAGAGTCAAGACCCATCAGTCTGCTGTATTCAGGAGACCCATCTCACATGCAGAGACATACATAGGCTCAAAATAAAGGGATGGAGGAAGATCTACCAAGCAAATGGAGAACAAAAAAAAGCAGGGGTTGCAATCCTAGTCTCTGATAAAACAGACTTTAAACCATCAAAGATCAAAAGAGACAAAGAAGGCCATTACATAATGGTAAAGGGATCAATTCAACAGGAAGAGCTAACTCTCCTAAATATATATGCACCCAATACAGGAGCACCCAGATTCATAAAGCAAGTCCTTAGAGACTTACAAAGAGACTTAGACTCCCATACAATAATAATGGGAGACTTCAACACTCCGCTGTCAACATTAGACAGATCAACGAGACAGAAAGTTAACAAGGATATCCAGGAATTGAACTCATCTCTGCACCAAGCGGACCTAATAGACATCTATAGAACTCTCCACCCCAAATCAACAGAATATACATTCTTCTCAGCACCACATCGCACTTATTCCAAAATTGACCACATAATTGGAAGTAAAGTACTCCTCAGCAAATGTAAAAGAACAGAAATTATAACAAACTGTCTCTCAGACCACAGTGCAATCAAACTAGAACTCAGGACTAAGAAACTCAATCAAAACCGCTCAACTACCTGGAAACTGAACAACCTGCTCCTGAATGACTACTGGGTACATAACGAAATGAAAGCGGAAATAAAGATGTTCTTTGAAACCAATGAGAACAAAGATACAACATACCAGAATCTCTGGGACACATTTAAAGCAGTGTGTAGAGGGAAATTTATAGCACTAAATGCCCACAAGAGAAAGCAGGAAAGATCTAAAATTGACACTCTAACATCACAATTAAAAGAACTAGAGAGGCAAGAGCAATCACATTCAAAAGCTAGCAGAAGGCAAGAAATAACTAAGATCAGAGCAGAACTGAAGGAGATAGAGACACAAAAAACCCTCCAAAAAATCAATGAATCCAGGAGTTGGTTTTTTGAAAAGATCAACAAAATTGACAGACCGCTAGCAAGGCTAATAAAGAAGAAAAGAGAGAGGAATCAAATAGATGCAATAAAAAATGATAAAGGGGATATCACCACTGACCCCACAGAAATACAAACTACCATCAGAGAATACTATAAACGCCTCTACGCAAATCAACTAGAAAATCTAGAAGAAATGGATAATTTCCTGGACACTTACACTCTCCCAAGGCTAAACCAGGAAGAAGTTGAATCCCTGAATAGACCAATAGCAGGCTCTGAAATTGAGGCAACAATTAATAGCCTACCCACCAAAAAAAGTCCAGGACCAGATGGATTCACAGCTGAATTCTACCAGAGGTACAAGGAGGAGCTGGTACCATTCCTTCTGAAACTATTCCAATCAATAGAAAAAGAGGGAATCCTCCCTAACTCATTTTATGAGGCCAACATCATCCTGATACCAAAGCCTGGCAGAGACACAACAAAAAAAGAGAATTTTAGACCAATATCCCTGATGAACATTGATGCAAAAATCCTCAATAAAATACTGGCAAACCGGATTCAGCAGCACATCAAAAAGCTTATCCACCATGATCAAGTGGGCTTCATCCCTGGGATGCAAGGCTGGTTCAACATTCGCAAATCAATAAACGTAATCCAGCATATAAACAGAACCAAAGACAAGAACCACATGATTGTCTCAATAGATGCAGAAAAGGCTTTTGACAAAATTCAACAGCCCTTCATGCTAAAAACGCTCAATAAATTCGGTATTGATGGAACGTACCTCAAAATAATAAGAGCTATTTATGACAAACCCACAGCTAATATCATACTGAATGGGCAAAAACTGGAAAAATTCCCTTTGAAAACTGGCACAAGACAGGGATGCCCTCTCTCACCACTCCTATTCAACATAGTGTTGGAAGTTCTGGCTAGGGCAATCAGGCAAGAGAAAGAAATCAAGGGTATCCAGTTAGGAAAAGAAGAAGTCAAATTGTCCCTGTTTGCAGATGACATGATTGTATATTTAGAAAACCCCATCGTCTCAGCCCAAAATCTCCTTAAGCTGATAAGCAACTTCAGCAAAGTCTCAGGATACAAAATTAATGTGCAAAAATCACAAGCATTCTTATACACCAGCAACAGACAAGCAGAGAGCCAAATCAGGAATGAACTTCCATTCACAATTGCTTCAAAGAGAATAAAATACCTAGGAATCCAGCTTACAAGGGATGTAAAGGACCTCTTCAAGGAGAACTACAAACCACTGCTCAGTGAAATCAAAGAGGACACAAACAAATGGAAAAACATACCATGCTCATGGATAGGAAGAATCAATATCGTGAAAATGGCCATACTCCCCAAGGTTATTTATAGATTCAATGCCATCCCCATCAAGCTACCAATGACTTTCTTCACAGAATTGGAAAAAACTGCTTTAAAGTTCATATGGAACCAAAAAAGAGCCCGCATTGCCAAGACAATCCTAAGTCAAAAGGACAAAGCTGGAGGCGTCACGCTACCTGACTTCAAACTATACTACAAGGCTACAGTAACCAAAACAGCATGGTACTGGTACCAAAACAGAGATATAGACCAATGGAACAGAACAGAGTCCTCAGAAATAATACCGCACATCTACAGCCATCTGATCTTTGACAAACCTGAGAGAAACAAGAAATGGGGAAAGGATTCCCTATTTAATAAATGGTGCTGGGAAAATTGGCTAGCCATAAGTAGAAAGCTGAAACTGGATCCTTTCCTTACCCCTTATACGAAGATTAATTCAAGATGGATTAGAGACTTAAATGTTAGACCTAATACCATAAAAACCCTAGAAGAAAATCTAGGTAGTACCATTCAGGACATAGGCATGGGCAAGGACTTCATGTCTAAAACACCAAAAGCAACGGCAGCAAAAGCCAAAATTGACAAATGGGATCTAATTAAACTAAAGAGCTTTTGCACAGCAAAAGAAACTACCATCAGAGTGAACAGGCAACCTACAGAATGGGAGAAAATTTTTGCAACCTACTCATCTGACAAAGGGCTAATATCCAGAATCTACAAAGAACTCAAACAAATATACGAGAAAAAAACAAACAACCCCATCAAAAAGTGGGGAAAGGATATGAACAGACATTTCTCAAAAGAAGATATTCATACAGCCAACAGACACATGAAAAAATGCTCATCATCACTGGCCATCAGAGAAATGCAAATCAAAACCACAATGAGATACCATCTCACACCAGTTAGAATGGCAATCATTAAGAAGTCAGGAAACAACAGGTGTTGGAGAGGATGTGGAGAAATAGGAACACTTTTACACTGTTGGTGGGATTGTAAACTAGTTCAACCATTATGGAAAACAGTATGGCAATTCCTCAAGGATCTAGAACTAGATGTACCATATGACCCAGCCATCCCACTACTGGGTATATACCCAAAGGATTATAAATTAGTCTACTACAAAGACACATGCACACGTATGTTTATTGCGGCACTATTCACAATAGCAAAGACTTGGAATCAACCCAAATGTCCATCTGTGACAGACTGGATTAAGAAAATGTGGCACATATACACCATGGAATACTATGCAGCCATAAAAAAGGATGAGTTTGCGTCCTTTGTAGGGACATGGATGCAGCTGGAAACCATCATTCTTAGCAAACTATCACAAGAAGAGAAAACCAAACACCGCATGTTCTCACTCATAGGTGGGAACTGAACAATGAGATCACTTGGACTCGGGAAGGGGAACATCACACACTGGGGTCTATCATGGGGAGGGGGGAGGGGGGAGGAGGGAGGGATTGCATTGGGGAGTTATACATGATATAAATGATGAATTGATGGGTGCTGACGAGTTGATGGGTGCAGCACACCAACATGGCATAAGTTTACATATGTAACAAACCTGCACGTTATGCACATGTACCCTAGAACTTAAAGTATAATAATAAAAAAAAAAAAAAAAAAAAAAAAAAAAAAAAAAAAAAAAAAAAAAAAAAAAAAAAAGAAGAGAGTAGGGGCCAATATTCAACGTTCTTAAAGAAAAGAATTTTAAACCCAGAATTTCATATCCAGCCAAAGTAAGTTTCATAAGCGAAGGAGAAATAAAATCCTTTGCAGACAAGAAAATGCTTAGAGACTTTGTCACCACCAGACCTGCCCTACAAGAGATCCTGAAGGAAGCACTAAACATGGAAAGGAACAACCGGTACCAGCCACTGCAAAAACATGCCAAAATGTAAAGTCCATTGATGCTAGCAAGAAACTGCATCAACTAACGAGCAAAATAACCAGCTAATATGACAGGATCAAGTTCACACATAACAATATTAACCTTAAATGTAAATGGACTAAACGGTCCAATTAAAAGATACAGACTGGCAAATTGGATGAACTGTCAAGACCTATCAATTTGCTGTATTCAGGAGACCCATCTCACATGCAGAGACACACATAGGCTCAAAATAAAGGGATGGAGGAAGATCTACCAAGCAAATGGAAAACAAAAAAAGCAGGGGTTGCAATCCTAGTCTCTGATAAAACAGACTTTAAACCATCAAAGATCAAAAGAGACAAAGAAGGCCATTACATAATGGTAAAGGGATCAATTAATCAGGAAGAGCTAACGATCCTAAATATATATGCACCCAATACAGGAACACCCAGATTCATAAAGCAAGTCCTTAGAGACTTACAAAGAGACTTAGACTCCCATACAATAATAACGGGAGACTTTAACACCCCACTGTCAACATTAGACAGATCAACGAGACAGAAAGTTAACAAGGATATCCAGGAATTGAACTCAACTCTGCACCAAGTGGACCTAATAGGTATCTACAGAACTCTCCAACCCAAATCAACAGAATATACATTCTTCTCAGCACCACATCGCACTTATTCCAAAATTAACCACATAGTTGGAAGTAAAGCACTCCTCAGCAAATGTAAAAGAACAGAAATTACAACAATCTGTCTCTCAGACCACAGTGCAATCAACCTAGAACTCAGGACTAAGAAACTCAATCAAAACCTCTCAACTACATGGAAACGGAACAACCTGCTCCTGAATGACTACTGGGTACATAATGAAATGAAGGCAGAAATAAAGATGTTCTTTGAAACCAATGAGAACAAAGATACAACATACCAGAATCTCTGAGACACATTTAAAGCAGTGTGTAGAGGGAAATTTATAGCACTAAATGCCCACAAGAGAAAGCAGGAGAGATCTAAAATTGATACCCTAACATCACAATTAAAAGAACTAGAGAAGCAAGAGCAAACACATTCAAAACCTAGCAGAAGGCAAGAAATAACTAAGATCAGAGCAGAACTGAAGGAGATAGAGACACAAAAAATCCTCCATAAAATCAGTGAATCCAGGAGCTGGTTTTTTGAAAAGATCAACAAAATTGATAGACTGCTAGCAAGACTAAAAAAGAAGAAAAGAGAGAAGAATCAAATAGACACAATAAAAGTGATAAAGGGGATATCACCACCGACCCCACAGAAATACAAACTACCATCAGAGAATACTATAAACACCTCTATGCAAATAAACTAGAAAACCTAGAAGAAATGGATAATTTCCTGGACACTTACACTCTCCCAAGACTAAACCAGGAAGAAGTTGAATCCCTGAACAGACCAATAACAGGCTCTGAAATTGAGGAAATAATTAATAGCCTACCAACCAAAAAAGTCCAGGACCAGATGGATTCATAGCCGAATTCTACCAGAGGTACAAGGAGGAGCTGGTACCATTCCTTCTGAAACTATTCCAATCAAGAGAAAAAGAGGAACTCTTCCCTAACTCATTTTATGAGGCCAACATCATCCTGATACCAAAGCCTGGCAGAGACACAACAAAAAAAGAGAATTTTAGACCAATATCCCTGATGAACATCAATGCAAAAATCCTCAATAAAATACTGGCAAACCGAATCCAGCAGCACATCAAAAAGCTTTTCCACCAAGATCAAGTGGGCTTCATCCCTGGGATGCAAGGCTGGTTCAACATATGCAAATCAATAAACGTAATCCAGCACATAAATAGAACCAGAGACAAGAACCACATGATTATCTCAATAGATGCAGAAAAGGCCTTTGACAAAATTCAACAGCCCTTCATGCTAAAAACTCTTAATAAATTCGGTATTGATGGAATGTATCTCAAAATAATAAGAGCTATTTATGACAAACCCACAGCCAATATCATACTGAATGGGCAAAAACTGGAAGCATTCCCTTTGAAAACTGGCACAAGACAGGGATGCCCTCTCTCACCACTCCTATTCAACATAGTGTTGGAAGTTCTGGCTAGGGCAATCAGGCAAGAGAAAGAAATCAAGGGTATTCAGTTAGGAAAAGAAGAAGTCAAATTGTTCCTGTTTGCAGATGACATGATTGTATATTTAGAAAACCCCATTGTCTCAGCGCAAACTCTCCTTAAGCTGATAAGCAACTTCAGCAAAGTCTCAGGATACAAAATCAATATGCAAAAATCACAAGCATTCTTATACACCAGTAACAGACAAACAGAGACCCAGATCATGACTGAACTCCCATTCACAATTGCTTCAAAGAGAATAAAACACCTAGGAATTCAACTTACAAGGGATGTGAAGGACCTCTTCAAGGAGAACTACAAATTACTGCTCAGTGAAATAAAAGAGGACACAAACAAATGGAAGAGCATACCATGCTCATGGATAGGAAGAATCAATATTGTGAAAATGCCCATACTGCCCAAGGTAATTTACAGATTCAGTGCCATCCCCATTAAGCTACCAATGACTTTCTTCACAGAATTGGAAAAAACTGCTTTAAAGTTCATATGGAACCAAAAAAGACCCCGCATTACCAAGACAATCCTAAACCAAAAGAACAAAGCTGGAGGCATCACACTACCTGACTTCAAACTATACTACAAGGCTACAGTAACCAAAACAGCATGGTACTGGTACCAAAACAGAGCTATAAATCAATGGAACAGAACAGAGTCCTCAGAAATAATACCACACATCTACAGCCATCTGATCTTTGACAAACCTGACAAAAATAAGAAATGGGGAAAGGATTCCTTATTTAATAAATGGTGCTGGGAAAATTGGCTAGCCATAAGTAGGAAGCTGAAACTGGGTCCGTTCCTGACTTCTTATACAAAAATTAATTCAAAATGGATTAGAGACTTAAATGTTAGACCTAATACCATAAAAACCCTAGAAGAATACCTAGGTAATACCATTCAGGACATAGGCATGGGCAAGGACTTCATGTCTAAAACACCAAAAGCAATGGCAACAAAAGCCAAAATTGACAAATGGGATTTAATTAAACTAAAGAGCTTCTGCACAGTAAAAGAAACTACCATCAGAGTGAACAGGCAACCTACAGAATGAGAAAAAATCTTTGCAATCTACTCATCTGACGAAGGGCCAATATCCAGAGCCTACAAAGAACTCAAACAAATTTGCCAGAAAAAAGCAAACAACCCCATCAAAAAGTGGGCAAAGGATATGAACAGACACTTCTCAAAAGAAGACATTCATACAGCCAACAGACGCATGAAAAAAATGCTCATCATCACTCGCCATCAGAGAAATGCAAATCAAAACCACAATGAGATACCATCTCACACCAGTTAGAATGGCAATCATTAAAAAGTCAGGAAGCGACAGGTGCTGGAGAGAATGTGGAGAAATAGGAACACTTTTACACTGTTGGTGGGACTGTAAACTAGTTCAACCATTGTGGAAAACAGTGTGGCGATTCCTCAAGGATCTAGAACTAGAAATGCCATTTGACCCAGCCATCCCATTACTGGGTATATACCCAAAGGATTATAAATCATACTGCTATAAAGACACATGCACACATATGTTTATTGCGGCACTATTCACAATAGCAAAGACTTGGAATCAACCCAAATGCCCATCAGTGACAGACTGGATTAAGAAAATGTGGCACATATACACCATGGAATACTATGCAGCCATAAAAAAGGATGAGTTTGTGTCCTTTCTAGGGACATGGATGCAGCTGGAAGCCATCATTCTCAGCAAACTATTGCAAGAACAGAAAACCAAACACCGCATGTTCTCACTCATAGGTGGGAATTGAACAATGAGGTCACTTGGACACACGATAGGGAACATCACACACTGGGGCCTATTGTGGGGAGGGGAGATGGGGGAGGTATAGCATTAGGAGATATACCTAATGTAAATGACGAGTTAATGGGTACAGCACACCAGCATGGCACATATATACATACGTAACAAACCTGCACGTTGTGCACATGTATCCTAGAACTTAAAGTATAATCATAAAAAAAGAGAATTAAATATCTCATTTAACACTCAAAAAAAAATGCACTGTCTGTGAAGTTCAATTTAGTGAAGTATAAAAAAAGCAGGGTATGCTTGTGTTGTATTTTAGTGTTCGTTGCTAGTACATAGAAGTACCATTGGGCTTTTCATGTTTACCTAGTATCTTGTAGTAGCACTCACTATTAGTTCTAGGAGTTTTGTGGGGGTCTTTTTGTTTGGTGTTTTTGTTTTGTAGATGTCTTGGGATTTTCTGTGTAGATAATCACGTAATCTGCAAATAGGGGCTGCTTTTTTTCTTCGTTTATAATTTGTGCAACTGTTAATTCCTTTTCATGTTTCATTGAACTAGCTAGAACTACCATCACTATATGAATAAGAGTGATGTGAGTGGACATTCTCACCTTGTTCTTGATCTTAGAGGGGAGTACATTCAAGTTTTCACCCTTGAGTATAATGCTAGTTGTGGTTTTCTGTTGATGTCTTTTACCAAGTTGAGGAAGTTCCTCTGTATTCTCATTTTTCGAGAGTTTTTATCATGAATGTATGGTGAATTTTTTCAAATTGTTTATTTACATAAATTGATTTGATCATATGATCTTTATTCTTTAGCTGTTAATATGGTGAATTACTTTCATTGCCTTCATATTTGAGCACTGAACCAGCCTTGCACACCTGAAATAAGCCCCACTTGATCATGGTACAATTCTTTTTATATATTGCTGAATTCTGTTTGCTACTATTGTGTTCAGGATTTTGTGTCTACATTCATGATGTTGGTCAGTAGTTTTCTTTTTTATAGTCTTTGTCTGCTTTTCATCTCATAGTAATACTAGCTTTATAAAATGAATTGGAAAGTATTGCCTCATCTTTTGTTTTCTAGAAAAAGTTGTGTAGAATTGGCATTAATTCTCCTTTAAATGTTTGGTAGAATTCTCCAGTGAAATCATCTAGGCCTGGAGATTTCTTTTAGGAAAATTTTAAATTACAGATTCAATTTTCTAAATAGTTACAGGGCTATTTGAATTTTCTGTTTCATATTGGGTTACTTATGATAGTTTGCGTGGTTTTGAAGAATTGATCTGTCTTATCTAAGCTGTCAAATTCATACCTATAAAGTTGTTCATAGCATTTGCATTTTTTTTTAATGTTTTCAGAGTCTACAGTTATATGCCTTGTTTCATTCCTGATACTGGTAATCGGTATCTTCTCTCTTTTTTTCTTTGTGAGTCTTGCTAGATGTTTGTCAATTTTAGTGATCTTTTTGAAGAATAAGCTCTTCATTTTGCTAATTTTTCTATTATTCTTCAGTTTTCAATTTTATTGATTCCTCTATTATTTTCTTCCTTCTGCTTGCTTTGGGATTATTCTCCTGTTATTTCTCTAGATTCTTGAGATGGAAGCTTATTCATTTAAGATGTTTACTCTTTTCTAATGTTAGTATTTAATGCTATAAATTTCCCTCTGCACTGCTTTAACTGTTCCCCACAAATCTTGACATTTATTTTTCTTTTCATTCAGTTCAATATATTTTTCAATTTCCCTCAAGACTTCATCTTTGACGCATGGATTATTTAGAAGTGGATTGTTTCATTTCCAAGTGTTTGCACATTTTCCCATTGTCATTCTCTTATTTCTAGATTAATTACATCAAGGTCAGAGAAAACACTGTATCATTTTAATTCTTTTAAATTTATTAATGTTTGTCTTACAGCCCAGGATGTGGTTTATTCTACTATATATTCCATGCACACTTAGGAAGATTGTGTACCTGCTGTTGTTGGGTGGGGTGTTCTCTAAATGCCCACTAGATTCTGTTAGCTGATGGAGTTATTGAATTCTTTTATATTCTTACTGATTTTCCATGTGGTTATTCTATCAGCCTTTGGGATAGGAGTGTTGAAATCTCCAACTAAAATGGTCAATTTGTCTATTTCTCCTTTCAACTCTATCACTTTTTGCTTCATGTCTTGTGAGGTTCTTTTGTTTACTGCATGCGCACTTAGGTTTGTTATGGCTTCCTGGTGGACTGATCTTTCTATCATTGTGTAATGTCACTCTTTTTCTCTAGTAATTTTTATTTGATCTAAAGTTGCTTTATCAGATATTAATATAACCACTTCTTTTTTACATTAGCATCTGCATGGTTTATCTTTTATGCATTCTTTTACTTTCAACCTACCTATGTCACTAAATTTGAAGTGAGTTTCTTAAAAGTAGAATATAGCTGGGCTATGTTTCTTTTTAATCCCCTCTGCCCATCTCTGTTCTTTGATTGTTATATTTTCATAATTTATATTTAAGGTAATTCTTGATATGTTAGTGCTTAAATAAATTTCTCATTTTATTGTTTGTTTTCTATCTTCACTAGGTCTCATTCCTCTTTGTTCATTGTGTGTGTGTGTGTGTGTGTGTAACAATGTTAGGATTCCTTTTATATTTATGTATAGTATTTTTGGGTGTATGTCTCTTTATAGTTTTGTAGTGATTGTTCTGAGTATTAATATATACATATGTGACTTGTAACAATCTACTTTTTAATCAGCATTTTACCACTTTACATAAAATGTGGAAATCTCACTTCAATTCGGGTTCTTTTACCTTTACCACTGAAAAATATTATTGCCTTGAGTATCATATTGTGCTAAAAATTTTGTTTCAATCATTAAACGCGACTTATAAAACTCATTAGAGAAAGCATAGTCTATTTTATTACCTACATTCCTGCTCTTCTGCTGCTCCCGAGACTCTACAGTTCCTTCTTTTATCATTTCCTTTCTGTTTGAAGAACCTCCTTTAGTCAATTTTTTATGGCTAAGACTTCTAACAGGTTTCGATAGTTTTCTTTTATTTAAGATCATTTTTATTTTCCCTTCATTTCTGAATAATCATTTTGCTGGATGTAAAATTCACAGTTGGCATTTATTTTCATTCAGGAGTTCTTTCTGGCCTCCATGATTTCAGATAAGAAATCCCTTGCCATTCAAAGTGGTGTTCCTATACATATAATGTGTCATTTTTCTTGGACTGCTTTCAAGATTTTTTTTTTTTTTTTGCCTTGAGTTTTCAAAAGTTAAATTATAATGTGTCAGGACATATATTTATTTGAGATTATCCTATTTTGGATTTACTCAACTTCTTAGTGTCTTCTGCCAAATTTGGGGAGTTTTCAGCCATTATTTATTTCATAATATGCCATATCTAAGAGTGCTTTGCCTACCAGTTTATCTTTGAATCACGCCTGGTACATAGTTGATGCTCTCTACATAGTCATCAAACGAATTAACAGATGGATCAATAAGTGAATTAATGAATTTTTGCGTAAGTATGATAAATGGTTAGCTATAATGGAGTTTCTTTTTTTTTATTATACTTTAAGTTCTAGGGTACATGTGCACAACGTGCAGGTTTGTTACATATGTATACATGTGCCATGTTAGTGTGCTGCACCCATTAACTCGTCATTTACATAAGGTATATCTCCTAATGCTATACCTCCCCCATCTCCCCTCCCCAAATAGGCCCTGGTGTGTGATGTTCCCCTTCCTGTGTCCAAGCAATCTCATTGTTCAATTCCCACCTATGAGTGAGAACATGCGGTGTTTGGTTTTCTGTTCTTGCAATAGTTTGCTGAGAATGATGGTTTCCAGCTGCATCCATGTCCCTAGAAAGGACACAAACTCATCCTTTTTTATGGCTGCGTAGTATTTCATGGTGTATATGTGCCACATTTTCTTAATCCAGTCTGTCACTGATGGGCATTTGGGTTGATTCCAAGTCTTTGCTATTGTGAATAGTGCCGCAATAAACATACGTGTGCATGTGTCTTTATAGCAGCATGATTTATAATCCTTTGGGTATAAACCCAGTAATGGGATGGCTGGGTCAAATGGCATTTCTAGTTCTAGATCCTTGAGGAATCGCCACACTGTTTTCCACAATGGTTGAACTAGTTTACAGTCCCACCAACAGTGTAAAAGTGTTCCTATTTCTCCACATTCTCTCCAGCACCTGTCGCTTCCTGACTTTTTAATGATTACCATACTAACTGGTGTGAGATGGTATCTCGTTGCGGTTTTGATTTGCATTTCTCTGATGGCGAGTGATGACGAGCATTTTTTTTCATGTGTCTGTTGGCTGTATGAATGTCTTCTTTTGAGAAGTGTCTGTTCATATCCTTTGCCTACTTTTTGATGGGGTATAATGGAGTTTCAATTCTCTTGATCAAAATAGTTATTTTATATAAGAGCCGACCTAGTTTTTTGTTTGTTTGTTTTTTGTTTTGTTTTGTTTTCGTTTTTTTTGAGACTGAGTCTTGCTCTGTCGCCCAGCCTGGAGTGCAGTGGCATGATCTTGGCTCACTGCAAGCTCCACCTCCCGGGTTCACACCATTCTCCTGCCTCAACCTCCCGAGTACCTGGGACTACAGGTGCCCGCCACCACGCCCAGCTAATTTTTTCGTATTTTTAGTAAAGACGGAGTTTCACTGTGTTAGCCATGATGGTCTCAATCTTCTGACCTCGTGATCTGCCCGCCATGGCCTCCCAAAGTGCTGAGATCACAGGCGTGAGCCACCGCGCCTGGCAGAGCTGACCTAGTTTTATTCATCTAGTTATAGGTATAATCCTAAGTGTAATGCTCAAGTGGCTAACAATCTCTTTTGTCCTTGGTTATTTGCATCTTCACATTCCTGAAGCATTTAACCTCATGTATTGGTTGAGAAGAATCAAAGTAATGGGGGATGTCATGAAGACTCTTGAAACTTCGGGAATCAAGGGAGGGACTCAAGTGGCATACAGCACAGTCCTGGGAGACTAAAATTACCAGGGCCTTAGTTTGACATCTACCCTGTTTTGTCCTCATTATTTATATCCTTTAAAATACATCCATTAAAAATCATCATTGGAGTAAACATGGATAAATTCTTAGACATGTCTTCGGGTAGAAAATTAAATATGTTCCCAGATGCCCAGAAGGACAGCATTCCTGACACTGTGCTCCAGCAGTAACTCCTAGCTATAGCTTATACGACTGAGAATTAGCACTTTGAGCATCCATTTCAGCTTGGGCTAGAAACAACAACACACTTGCATTTGATATCCAAGCCAACAGTGAACTAAAGGTTTTATCAATAGATTTTGCCAGAGGCAGAAGCAAGTTTACTGTGGTAGTTTATTGAAAAAAATCTCCCTTTTGTGCTAAATGCATCACTTGGTTATATGTGTTTCTCCTGTTTTCATAGTTTCCTCTTCTTTCTTTCTTTCTCTTTCTTTCTTTCTCTTTCTTTCTTTTTTCTTTCTTTCTTTCTTTCTTTCTTTCTTTCTTTCTTTCTTTCTTTCTTTCTTTCTTTCTTTCTTTCTTTCTTTCTTTCTTTCTTTCTTCCTTTTTTTCTTCTTCTCAAATAAGGGCTACTTCCATACACAGAATACATCAAAAATAAACAATTTTTGTTCAGTTAGCATCAATTTAACACTAAATTTAACCAAAATGTATTTAGACAAGAGGTATACATTTTCTAAGTGAATTTAAATGTACTGAAAAACAAAACAAATGATAATGCGTCAAATAATATGCACGTATTCCGGTGAACACAATTTAATGGAATTTTCCTCAGTTGGCAGCTGGATTGACTTATAATCCTCGCTGTGGTAAGGTTTTTCAAAGCACAGACAGAAACCTGTGATCCTTTACCACTTGGGACCAGTTAAACATTCCTGATTCGTGACCATTTTCCAAATGACTTGGAGACATTTAACCAGGCTGCAGCAGTATGAAGACCAGGAGTCCCCTGGGAAGGTTGTGGCTGTTTTTGCCCACAGGTCAGCCTAAACCCTAGCTCCAGGCCCACACAAGTCATTCCCACACTTCCAATACTACTTGGGGTACAAAACGGGACCTTAGGGCAGTGGAGTGAGGATGTATGGCCAATTTCAGGCTCTGTCCACAAGAATATATTACAGCCTAGAATTTTTGCCCAATTCTAAGCATGGCCAGAGGGTCTTTCATGTTCAGCATAATTCTAGATGAGAGAGCCAGAATAAAGGAAAGCCACAGTCACAGTGGGAATGGTGTTGTTTAAGATAGAAATACTTAATGTTTTCAGAAAGACTGAGGTTATTCGTGTCCCTGTTAAGTGGTCTTCAAAGTTGTTGGTTTGGTTAATATGCTTTCTTTATTTGAATGAAATATTGGATTTGTTTGCCAAATGATTGCCTAATCATATGGTATTTTGCCTTCTAAAATAGCCAGAAAGTTTTGTTTTGCTGCTTCTATATTTGCTTTATATACCTGATCCTTAGTGAAGTAGAATTATTTCAGGGATTTACATGAATAATTATAATGAGGAATCACCTCTGTTGGTGACATAAATCACACTTTTTTTCTTAGTTTTTCATATGTTTTTGGAGTTGATGATTACTTTTTCAAGCAGAAATGTTTGCTTTTTAGGTAAGCAAGTATATCAGTTTTTAATGTTATTGTTTCTGGATTTGGAAATTTAAAAGACCCTTCCTAATCCGAGATGATCAAATAATTTCTCCACGGTTTCTTCTAGCAGTTACAGGGTTTCATTTACATCCTTGATCTATTTAGAATTTATGCTGGTAGACTGCGTAGGTTATAAATCAAACATTATTGTTTTCCAGATGGTTACCAAACTTTTTCAAAATATTTTGTTGAATATCTATTTTTCAGCACTGATTTGAGAGGCTACTTGTATCATATATTAAACTGTTGTATGTAGTTGAGTCTATTTCTGTTCCTTTTGTCTGTGTTAATATAATATCTATGCATTAATATTACATTGTTTTAATATTGAGGTTTTTATGATGGTAGACATGGTCTTCACTATTTATCCCTTGACTAAATTTTCCTGGTTACTCTAGCTTTTTTTTTTTTTAGTTTTTCCATATGAGCTTTACAGTGACCTTGTCTACTTTTTACCAACATCACAAAAAATAAATAAGTAAATAAAATCTGCTGCAATTTGTATTGCTATCACATTGAATTTGTGAATAAACTTAAAGAGAACTTACATCTTATGTAACTTGAGTTTTTCTAACCAATGAGTTTCCTAACCAATGAGTTGTTTTTCTAATCATTTCTTTTGTATCCTTCAAAAGTGACTTAAATTATTATTCACATAAATTTTTGATATTTCTTGGTAAATACAATCCTGTGCTTTTTTAATGCTATTGCTGCTATTGTGAAGGTGGTCCTCTCCTGCACGATACATTCTCACTAGTTGTTATTTAAGTACAAAAATTTGTATGTGCTCAAATCTTGTAGCTTTCTTTAGATGGAAATTTCTGAGATATTGCAGAAACTTGACTGTAATTCAGAGATACCTCTATTTACAAATGCCTCAATAATAAAGTCATTTTCCTATAGTATACTATGCTAAATCAACTTACCTGGCAATTTGGCAGTCCATAAATAGAGCTTTAAAAATGTACATGCTATTTGATTTATACATGTATACTTACAGGCCATAAGAATGGATATGAAGTTACCAAGATTTGCTGGCTCTAGGTAGTGGGGTTTGGGGAGGGATTTACATTGCCTTATTTTCTGTTTGTTTGCATGTTTGAATTTTACATATCAAACATACATTCCTTTTTAAAATGTTATTTTTTAATAAAAATTCATCTTCATAAGTTATAGAAAAGATGCCTATATGCACAGTCACATGTCACCAAAATCCCTGCTCCACAACTTGGATGTGCTGCTAAATAGTGAACGTGGACAGCTCTACTGAGTGATCTGGGCCTGAGTTCTAATCCCATCTCTGCCACGTGCTACCTTTGTGTTCCTGGACAAGTTACTTAACCTGTCTGGATGTCAGTATTCTCACCTATAATATGGGGACTGTTGTGAAGTTACAGAAAACATAAGCAACATAATATTAGCACACAAAAAGAATTTTGGTAAAAGGTAGTTACTACCGTGATTCAGCAGCATTAGGACAACCCTTGGCAACATCTGAAGTCTGAGCAAGTTTTCCCCTCCCTTTCTTCCCTCTTGGTGACTCCTTTATGGCCTCCTCAATAACTCTCCATACTCAATAGATAGATTTTTTGTTCTTCATTTCTTCTCCTATCTTTATTCAAAATCCCTTCCTGCTATCAAAATAGACATTTACAGCTCTTGATTAATTAGCTGTGAGCAAACAGCATTCTCCAGTAAATGTTTAATCTTTTATGTTGAATGGAAAAAAAACTGTTCTTTACTAAAATTATTTCGGGTTAAGGTGATTTTGCTTCTCACATATCCCAGACCAATATTTTCTGTTTTTCAGAGCATTTTACATACTATTAATTGGTACTGAGTCACCTTTGCATCATTTATGATTTATTTTACTTTGATATGAATCACAGGCCTCACTTGATACTGTCAAATACATCTTCATGCCTCCTCTGTAACTTCTCCCAAGGGCAGTAACGTTTGTGCATACAATATGTGCTGGTGAAAACATATTTTGTTAATAAATACTTGGTTAAAATATACTTCTGTTTAAAATGTGTAATGGGACAAAAAAGGGTGCTTTAGTGGCACATTTTTATTTTTAATTTCTGTAATTCCGGCTCCATTTGGGTCTATGTTATTCAAATGCGTTATTGAGTCTAAACAAAACTACAGTGTAGGATTCTTAAAGAAATAGCAAGAAGAGTAATCAACGAATAAAGGCATTTTCAGTGATACTTCAGCACGGTTTGGAACTGGCTGCAGAGGCCAAATATCAAGGTCACCGAGGCCAGAAAGAAACAAGATTAAGTTCATAAAAAAGACTGCAGACTGTCTCCTTCTGGAAGACGGAAGATGGAGAGGGGAACCTAGTGTGCTACATAAAGGCAATTCCAAAGATCTGTAGTCTTGTAGTACCGGTGCTGAACTTGATGATAATGTCCCCCAACCAACCCAGGGAAAGAGACCGACAGAGGGTGAAGGTGGGGCGGGTCTGCAAGGAGGGCTAAAGCGAGCCGTGTAGAACAGAAAGACACTGAGCAGCAGGCGGCTTTGTGCGCGGGGAGGATGTGGGGATGTGGCGATAGGAGGAAACGCCCGCGGCCCTGATGCCCTAAAGGACCCCACCCGTCTTCACTTGGAAAGGGAATGGGCTTCAGGGGACGGGCATACACAGGCTTCGAAGGCCGGAAACGCCAGCTTTAGTAAGAGAAACAGTGGAGAATGAGGCAAACACCCATAACAAACCGAATTACCGTCCTTAACGATAAACCCGAGACTTACTGGGGCCCTGTTAAGTATTTGCGGTGCAGGTGAGGGGTCTTAAAAATCCCAGAGATGGCCTTTGTGCTTCAGTTTCCTCGTATATACTGGTGATAAAGAAGACTACACGTATCTAATAGAGTTATGAAGATGATTACAATAATGTAATGGAAAATGCTCAGAAGACAGTCTGGCACATAGTAAGTGTTATACGTATTTACTATTATGATTCTGCCAGTAACTCTACTTTAATTGTAATGTGCATCTTCTAAGACAAGTTCAAGGGCATTTACGGAGGACAAGAGGATTATCCAATAGCAGAGCAGTGAAAGAACACGGTTCCAGGACATAATACACATAATACACAATTGCTTCATTACTTTGCTCCAAATTAAGGAAGCTTCCAGCTTCTTGTTAAGTTTAGAAAATTCGTGATGCTGCTGGTGGATGTTAGGAAGGGAAAAAGGTAGAGAGGGAGGTTGGTGGGAGGCATAGAGCTAAATTGAGTTTTGAAGACCTAGTCTCATATGAACCTTATTTTGACTTAAACTCTGTTCAGATAAACTCTTCACACTTTTCTTTGACTCAGATTTTCCTTTCCTTTCATTTATTCATCATTTGCAACTTTACAAAAACTGAATATAGGTTTGACCATTTTCACATCCTATTTAACATAGCTCACCCAAGACATCACTGTGCAAATGCCGAGATGGATTCATGGGGCACTTACTGGCCCCTTCAAAAACAATTATGAAGCAGGCAAGTGGCCTCCATAGACCAACAAGTCAATACTCCTTTTCTTTTTGGGATTGCTGAACTCCCAGCAGAAGCTATTAACAATGAATATTTTTGCATCTCTTTGAGCTATAAATTGTAAAAGTCTCCCCAAATCCCTACTGCTCTCCCAACATTTGCCTCCTCTGAGCACTATGGCTGAAAAACCTGACCAGTTAATGGGCTCTGTGCTTCTTTTACTTCCTATGAGAACAACGCAAACTCTGTGAACCTTATTAGTAACACCCAGCTTGCTAGAAAAATAAAGCAGTGTAATTTTAATCCATAATCCACAGCTAAGTATGTCTAAGATGCTTAGCATTATAGCAATTAGTACTGACTCAATATAATGAAGTCTTGTTCTAACTCTTCCCTCGCACCCTCCCTTCCTTCCTTCTTTCCTAGAAATAGCTGCTATGGAAATAGGTGGGATCAATACACGTTTTTAAAAATAAACTTTTTATTTTAGGATAGTTTTAGATTTACAAATTTAATACAAAGACAGTACAGAAAGTTCCCATACACCCCACACCCAGTGTCTCCTATTATTAATATCTTACATTTGTATGGCACATTTGTCACAATTTATGAACCAATATTGATGCATTATTATTACTTAAAGTCATGCTCTATTTGAATTGTTTTAGCTTATCCATAATGTCCTTTACCTGTTCCTGCATCCATCCACCACATCATGTCTCCTTAGGATCTTCTTGGCTGTGACAGTTTTTCAGACTTTCCTTGTTTTTGATGACTTCAACAGTTTTGAGGAAAACTAGTCAGGCATTTTGTAGAATATCCATCAACTGGGATTTAGTTGATGCTTTTCTCATGTTTAGTTTGACGTTATGGGATTTGGGGAGGAAAACCACAGAGATAAAGTGCCCTTCTCTTCTCATTATATCATGTCAAGGCTCCATACTATCAATAAGACTACTTATCACTGTTGATGACCTTGATTACCTGGCTGAGGTAGTGTCCGTCAGGTTTCTCCAATGTAAAGCTACTCATTTATTCCTCCCTCTTCCTACCGTACTCTTTGGAAGTAAGTTACTAGGTTTAACCCATACTCAAGAGTTAAAGAGTTAGGCTCCACCTCTTGTTTGTTTATTTATTATTCAACTTTTATTTTAATTTCTGGGGTACATGGGCAAGATGTGCAGGTTTGTTACATAGGTAAATGTGTGCCATGGTGGTTGCTGCACAGATCAACCCATCACCTAGGTATTAAACCCAGCATCCATTAGCTATTCTTCCTGATGCTGTCCCTTCCCCCACCACCCCCTAACAGGCCCTGGTGTGTGTTGTTCCCCCCATGTATACACGTGTTCTCATCACTCAGCTCCCACTTACAAGTGTGAGCTCCACCTCATTGAGGGGAATATCTACATAAACTATTTGGAATTCTTCAGTACAGAAAATGTATCTATGCTCTTTATTTATTCAATCATTTATTTATTTCAGTGTGGACTTGTAGATGTTTATTTTGTACTTTGGGTTATAATTCAACATTACTTTATTTTGTTCTTCAAACCCTGCTCCACCTTTGGCCATTAATAGCTCTTTCAGTCAAGTAGCTCCTGATCATGGCTTCTTTGTTAGCACTTCCGTATCTTTGTGGCCCTACAAGATGCTTCAGGCTTATCTTGTGTATTTCCTGCCCCGTCCTAAAATCTGCCATTTCTCCAAGGATCTTTCGGTTCCTTTCAGTGGAGAATGGTATGAGAAATTAAGACCTGGGGGCTGGGCGCAGAGTAATCTCAATGCTTTGGAAGGCTGAGGCAGGAGGATGCCTTGAGCCCAGGAACAGCCTTGGCAACATAGTGAGACCTTGTCTCCAAAATAAATAAATGAATAAAAAATCCACGCTTGGTGGTGCTCACCTGTAGTACGAGCTACTCGAGAGACTGAGGTGGAAGGATTGTTTGAGCCTAGGAGTTTGAGGCTGCAGAGTGGTATGATCATGCCACTACACTCCATCCTGGATGACAGAGTAAGACTCTGTCTTTTAAAAAACAAAACAAAAAAAGAAATCAAGATCTGGATGCTAGATATACTCATTGTTACTAGGGTGTTATAGGGTGTCATTGCCTGTAGGTCCTCTCAGTTGACAGCACAAGCAAAGCAAGGAGATATATGCGTGTATACAAACCCGTGTATGTACACAAATCTATCAATATTTCTATGTACAATTCTCTATATTTATACTAAACTAAACATGAATTTATATTGATGTCTCCAACTCTAATTCATTACCACATGGATCACTCTAGCCTCTTTCCCTTCCCTATCTGTAATCTCCCACTCCAACAGTGAGAAAACTGGCTCCCACCATTCACCCTCTATGTATTAATACTTAATTGTTCAATTCCAGTGTACATGTATAGTGATTTTAAAATTATTACTCCATACATTGTTGGGAAAAAAATTTATTAAGTAGAGCACAGTGCTTATGTGCAGTTCCTTTTACTTTTAATCTTACAGACCCCTCATTTCCAAAATTACTTAGGTCAGGACCTTAATCCCTTACTCCTTTTGGGTGGGGTTGCTTCATATATTTATAATAGATTGTTTTGTCATATTCTGCATTCCACCCTGGAATCCCTCAACTTTCTAAATTAGTAATTGCATAATTAAAGTTTACTCTTTGTACTGTAAAATTCTACGAGGTTTGACAACTTCTTAATGTGTTATAGTCACCATGATAGTATCACACAGAAAAGTTTTACTGACTTAAACAATCCCCTGTACTTCACCAATACAACCCATTCCCATATTCCCCAAACATATAACAATCGCTATTTACTGTCTTTATATAGTTTTGCCTTTTTCAGAATATCACACAGTTGCCATCATACAATATGTAGCGTTTTCAGACTGGCTTCTTTCACTTAACAACTTGCATTTAAGATCCATCCATGTCCTTTTGTGGCTTGACAATTCAATCCATTTTGTCACTGAATATTTCATTGTGTAAATGTACCACAGTTTGTTTATTCATTCACCTATTGAAAGACATCTTGGTTGCTTCCAGTTTTTGGTGATTATGAATAAATATGCTGTAAGCATTTACATGCAAGTTTTTGTGTAACATAAGCTTTCAAATGAGTTGGGTAAATACCTAGTAGTGCAATTATCAATCACATGGCAATACTAGGTTTAGTTTTGTAAGAAACTGACAAACTGTCCTCCAAAGAAGCTATATTATTTTACATTCCCACCAGGAAGGAATGAGAGTTCCTATTGCTCTGCATACTGGCCATCAGTTGGTATTATGAATTTAAAAATTTTTAGCCTTTCTCTTTGCCTAGGCACATTGTCATCAGGTTATTCAAAGTTAAGATGAAGGAGAGAATCTTAAGAACTGTGAGACAGAAGCACCAAGTAACCTATAAAGGAAAACCTATCAGATTAACAGTAGATTTCTCAGCAGAAACCCTACAAGCTAGAAGGGGTAGGGGCCCTATCTTCAGCCTCCTCAAACAAAACAATTATCAGCAAAGAATTTTGTATCCAGTGAAACTAAGCATCATATATAAAGGAAAGATCCAGTCTTTTTCAGACGAACAAATGCTGAGACAATTTGCCATTACCAAGCCACCACTACAAGAACTACTAAAAGGAGCTCTAAATCTTGAAACAAATCCCGGAAACTCATCAAAACAGAACCTGTTTAAAGCATAAATCACACAGGACCTGTAAAACAAAAATACTAGTTAAAAAGCAAAAACAAACAAACAAATAAACAAACATAGTACCTCACATCTCAATACTAACATTGAACATAAATGGCCAAAATGCTCCACTTAAAATATACAGAACCTCAAAATAGATAAGAAGTCACCAACGATCTTCTGCCTTCAGGAGACTCACCTAACACATAAGGACTCACATAAACTTAAGTAAAAGGGTGGAAAAGGCATTTCATGCAAATGGACACCTAAAGCAAGCTGGGATAGCTATTCATATATCAGATAAAACAAACTTTAAAACAACAGCTTTTTTAACTTAAAAAAGTCAAAGAGGGACATTATATAGTTGTAAAAGGCTTTGTTCAACAGGAAGTATCACAATCATATATGCAATATCAAATATCATAAACATATATGCACCTAACACTGGAGCTTCCAAATTTATAAAACAATTACTAATAGACTTAAGAAATTAGATAGACAGCAGCACAATAATAGTGGGGGGCTTCAATACTCCACTGAAAGCACTAAACAAGTCATCAAGACAGAAAGTCAACAAAGAAACAATGGATTTAAACTATGTCTTGGAACAAATGGACTTAACAGATATATGAAGAACATTTCACCCAACAACTGCAGAATATTCTTATTATATTTTAAGTTCTAGGGTACATGTGCACAATGTGCAAGTTTGTTACATATGTATACATGTGCCACGTTAGTGTGCTGCACTCATTAACTCATCATTTACATTAGGTATATCTCCTAATGCTATCCCTCCCCCCCCGCCAATCCACAACAGGCTCTGGTGTGTGATGTTCCCCTTCCTGTGTCCAAGTGTTCTCATTGTTCAATTCCCACCCATGAGTGAGAACATGCGCTGTTTGGTTTTCTGTTCTTGTGATAGTTTGCTGAGAATGATGGTTTCCAGCTTCACCCATGTCCCTACAAAGGACATGAACTCATCCTTTTTTATGGCTGCATAGTATTCCATGGTGTATATGTGCCACATTTTCTTAATCCAATCTGTCATTGATGGACATTTCGGTTAGTTCCAAGTCTTTGCTATAGTGAATAGTGCCGCAATAAACATACAGGTGCATGTATCTTTATAGCAGCATGATTTATAATCCTTTGGGTATATACCCAATAATGGGATGGCTGGGTCAAATGGTATTTCTAGTTCTAGATCTTTGAGGAATTGCCACATGTCTTCCACAATGGTTGAAGTAGTTTATACTCCCACCAACAGTGTAAAAGTGTTCCTATTTCTCCACATCCTCTCCAACATCTGTTTGCAGACTTTTTAATGATTGCCATTCTAACTGGTGTGAGATGGTATCTCATTGTGGTTTTGATTTGCATTTCTCTGATGGCCAGTGATGATGAGCATTTTTTCATGTGTCTGTTGGCTGCATAAATGTCTTCTTTTGAGAAGTGTCTGTTCATATCATTCACCCACTCTTTGATGGAGTTTGTTTGTTTTTTTCTTGTAAATTTGTTTGAGTGTTTGGTAGGTTCTGGATATTAGCCCTTTGTCAGATGAGTAGATTGCAAGAATTGTCTCCCATTCTGTAGGTTGCCTGTTCGCTCTGATGGTAGTTTCTTTTGCTGTGCAGAAGCTCTTTAGTTTAATTAGATCCCATTTGTCAATTTTGGCTTTTGTTACCATTGCTTTTGGTGTTTTAGACACGAGTTCCTTGCCCATGCCTATGTCCTGAGTGGTATTGCCTAGGTTTTCTTCTAGGGTTTTAAAAATTTTAGATCTAACATTTAAGTCTTTAATCCATCTTGAATTAATTTTTGTATAGGTGTAAGGAAAGGATCCAGTTTCAGCTTTCTACATATGGCTAGCCAGTTTTCCCAGCACCATTTATTCCATAGGGAATCCTTTCATCATTTCTTGTTTTTGTCAGGTTTGCCAAAGATCAGATGGTTGTAGATGTGTGGTATTATTTCTGAGGGCTTTATTCTGTTCCATTGGTCTATATCTCAGTTTTGGTACCAGTATCATGCTGTTTTGGTTACTGTAGCCTTGTAGTATATTTTGAAGTCAGGTAGCGTGATGCCTCCAGCTTTGTTCTTTTGGCTTAGGATTGTCTTGGCAATGCAGGCTCTTTTTTGGTTCCATATGAACTTTAAAGTAGTTTTCTCCAATTCTGTGAAGAAAGTCATTGGTAGCTTAATGGGGATGGCATTGAATCTATAAATTACCTTGGGCAGTATGGCCATTTTCACGATATTGATTCTTCCTATCCATGAGCATGGTATGTTCTTCCATTTGTTTGTGTCCTCTTTTATTTCATTGAGCAGTGGTTTGTAGTTCTCCTTGAAGAGGCCCTTCACATCCCTTGTAAGTTGGATTCCTAGGTATTTTATCCTCTTTGAAGTTATTGTGAATGGGTGTTTGGGTGTTCACTCATGATTTGGCTCCCTGTTTGTCTGTTATTTGTGTATAGGAATGCTTGTGATTTTTGCACATTGATTTTGTATGCTGAGACTTTGCTGAAGTTGGTTATCAGCTTAAGGAGATTTTGGGCTGAGACGATGGGGTTTTCCAAATATACAATCATGTCATCTGCAAACAGGAACAATTTGACTTCCTCTTTTCCTAATTGAATACACTTTATTTCTTTCTCCTGCCTGATTGCCCTGGCCAGAACTTCCAACACTATGTTGAATAGGAGTGGTGAGAGAGGGCATCCATTTCTTCTAGGTTTTCTAGTTTATTTGCATAGAGGTGTTTATAGTATTCTCTGATAGTAGTTTGTATTTCTGTGGGGTCCGTGGTGATATCCCCTTTACCATTTTTTATTGTGTCTATTTGATTCTTCTCTCTTTTCCTCTTTATTAGTTTTGCTAGTGGTCTATCAATTTTGTTGATCTTTTCAAAAAATCAGCTCCTGGATTCACTGATTTTTTGAAGGGTTTTTGTGTCTCTGTCTCCTTCAGTTCTGCTCTGATCTTAGTTATTTCTTGCCTTCTGCTAGCTTTTGAATGTGTTTGCTTTTGCTTCTCTAGTTCTTTTAATTGTTATGTTAAGGTGTCAATTTTAGATCTTTCCTGCTTTCTCTTGTGGGCATTTAGTGCTATAAATTTCCCTCTACACACTGCTTTAAATGTGTCTCAGAGATTCTGGTATGTTGTATCTTTGTTCTCATTGGTGTCAAAGAACATCTTTATTTCTGCCTTCATTTCATTATGTACCCAGTAGTCATTCAGGAGCAGGTTGTTCAGTTTCCATGTAGTTGAGAAGTTTTGATTGAGTTTCTTAGTCCTGAGTTCTAGTTTGATTGCACTGTGGTCTGAGAGACAGATTGTTATCATTTCTGTTCTTGTACATTTGCTGAGGAGTGCTTTACTTCCAACTATGTGGTCAATTTTGGAATAAGTGCGATGTGGTGCTGAGAAGAATGTATATTCTGTTGATTTGGGGTGGAGAGTTCTGTAGATGTCTATTAAGTCTGCTTGGTACAGAGCTGAGTTCAATTCCTAGATATCCTTGTTAACTCTCTGTCTTATTGATCTGTCTAATGTTGACAGTGGGGTGTTAACGCCTCAGATTATTATTGTGTGGGAGTCTAAGTCTCTTTGTAAGTTTCTAAGGACTTGCTTTATGAATCTGGGTGCTTCTGTATTGGGTGCATATATATTTAGGATAGTTAGCTCTTCTTGTTGAATTGATCCCTTTACCATTATATAATGGCCTTCTTTGTCTCTTTTAATCTTTGTTGGTTTAAAGTCTGTTTTATCAGAGACTAGAACTGCAACCCCTGCCTTTTCTTGTTTTCCATTTGCTTGGTAGATCTTCCTCCATCCCTTTATTTTGAGCCTATGTGTGTCTCTGCACGTGAGATGGGTCTCCTGAATATAGCAAACTGATAGGTCTTGACTCTTTATCCAATTTGCCAGTCTGTGTCTTTTAATTGGACCATTTAGTCCGTTTACATTTAAGGTTAATATTGTTATGTGTGAATTTGATCCTGTCATTTTGATGTTAGCTGGTTATTTTGCTTGGTAGTTGATGCAGTTTCTTCCTAGCATCCATGGTCTTTACATTTTGGCATGTTTTTGCAGTGGCTGGTACCAGTTGTTCCTTTCCATGTTTAGTACTTCCTTCAGGATCTCTTGTAGGGCAGGCCTGGTGGTGACAAAATCTCTGTGTTTGCTTGTCTGTAAAAGATGTTATTTCTCCTTCACTTAGAAACTTAGTTTTGCTGGACATGAAATTCTAGGTAGAAAATTCTTTTCTTTAAGAATGTTGAATATTGGCCCCTACTGTCTTCTGGCTTGTAGAGTTTCTGCCAAGAGATCCACTGTTAGTCTGAGGGGCTTCCCTTTGTGGGCAACCCAACCTTTCTCTCTGGCTGCCCTTAACATGTTTTCTTTCATTTCAACTTTGGTGAATCTGACAATTATGTGTCTTGGAGTTGCTCTTCTCGAGGAGTATCTTTGTGGTGTTCTCTGTATTTCCTGAATTTGAATGTTGGCCTGCCTTGCTAGGTCGGGGAAGTTCTCTTGGATAATATCCTGCAGAGTGTTTTCCAACTTGGTTCCATTCTCCCCATCACTTTCAGGTACACCACCAATCAGACGTAGATTTGGTCTTTTCACATAGTCCCATATTTCTTGGAGGCTTTGTTCATCTCTTTTTACTCTTTTTTCTCTAAATTTCTCTTCTTGCTTCATTTCATTCACTTGATCTTCAGTCACTGATATCCTTTCTTCCAGTTGATCGAATCGATTACTGAAGTTTGTGCATTTGTCATGTAGTTCTTGTGCCACGGTTTTCAGCTCTGTCAAGTCATTTAAGGACTTCTCTACATTGGTTATTCTATTTAGCCATTCGTCTAATCTTTTTTCAAGGTATTTAGGTTCTTTGTGATTTGTTCGAACTTCCTCCTTTAGCTCGGAGGAGTTTGATCATCTGAAGCTTCTTCTCTCAACTCATCAAAGTCATTCTCTGTCCAGCTTTGTTCCATTGCTGGTGAGGAGCTGCATTCCTTTGGAGGGGGAAAGGCGGTCTGATTTTTAGAATTTTCAGCTTTTCTGCTCTGTTTTTTCCCCATGTTTGTGGTTTTATTTACCTTTGGTCTTTGATGATGGTGACGTACAGATGGGGTTTTGGTGCGGATGTCCTTTCTGTTTGTTATTTTTCCTTCTAACAGTCAGGACCCTCAGCTGCAGGTCTGTTGGAGTTTGCTGGAGGTCCACTCCAGACCCTGTTTGCCTGGGTAATAGCAGTGGAGGCTGCAGAAGAGTGAATATTGCTGAACAGCAAATGTTGCTGCCTGATCATTTCTCTGGAAGCTTTGTCTCAGAGGGCTACCCAGCCGTGTGAGGTGTCAGTCTGCCCCTAGTCTGGGGTGCCTCCCTGTTAGGCTACTCGGGAGGCAATCTGTCCATTCTCAGATCTCAAACTCCGTGTTGGGAGAACCACTACTCTCTTCAAAGCTGTCAGACAGGGACATTTAAATCTGCAGAGATTTCTGCTGCCTTTTGGTTGGCTATGCCCTGTCCCCAGAGGTGGCATCTACAGAGGCAGACAGGCTTCCTTGAGCTGCGGTGGGCTCCACCCAGTTCGAGCTTCCAGGTCGCTTTGTTTACCTACTCAAGCCTCAGCAATGGCGGGCGCCCCTCCCCCAGCCTCACTGCTGCCTTGCAGTTTGATCTCAGACTGCTGTGCTAGCAATGAACGAGGCTCTGTGGGCATGGGACCCTCCGAGCCAGGTGCAGGATATAATCCCCTGGTGTGCCGTTTGCTAAGACCCTTGGAAAGGCACAGTAGCAGGGTGGGAGTGACCCAATTTTCCAGGTGCTGTGTGTCACAGTTTCCCTTGGCTAGGAAAGGGAGTTCTCTTACCCCTTGCACTTCCTGGGTGAGGCGATGCCTCGCCCTGCTTTGGCTCTCGTTTGGTGGGCTGCACCCACTGTCCTGCACCCACTGTCTGACATGCCCCTGTGAGATGAACCTGGTACCTCAGTTGGAAATGCAGAAATCACCCATCTTGTGTGTTGCTCACGCTGGGAGCTGTATCCTGGAGCTGTTCTTATTTGGCCATCTTGGAACTACCTCTACATTCTATTTAACAGTGCATGGAACTTTCTCCAAGATAGACCATGTGATAGGCCGTTAAATGAGCCTCAGTGCATTTAAGAAAATTGATTATATCAAGCACTCTCTCAGACCACAGTGGAATGAAACTGGAAATCAATTCCAAGAGGAACCTTCAAAACCATGTAAATACATGGAAATTAAATAACCTGCTTCTGAATGAGCATTGTACCAAAAAATGAAATCAAGACGAAAATTTAAAAATTCTTCAAACTGAACAACAATAATGACACAACCTAACAAAGCCTCTGGGATATAGCAAAGGCAGTGCTAAGAGGAAAGTTCATAGCCCTAAATGCCTACATCAAAAAGAATGAAAGAGCACAAACTGACAATCTAAGGCCACACCTCAAGGAACTAGAGAAACAAGAACAAACCAGACCCAAACCCAGCAGAAGAAAGGAAATAACCAAGATCACAGCAGAATTAAGTGAAATTAAAACAAACAAAGAAAAATACAAAAGATAAGTGAAACAAAAAGCAGGTTCTTTGAAAAGATAAATAGAATTGATAGGCCATAAAGAAGATTAATGAACAAAAGAAGAGAGAAGGTCAAGTGTGGTGACTCACGCCTGTAATGCCAGCACTTTGGGAGGCCAAGGTGGGTGGATCACCTGAGGTCAGAAGTTCAAGACCAGTCTGGCTAACATAGTGAAAATGTGTTTCTACTAAAAATACAAAAAATTAGCCAGGTGTGGTGGTGCAAGCCTGTAATCCCAGCTACTCGGGAGGCTGAGACAGGAGAATCACTTGAACCTAGGAGGCAGAAGTTGCAGTGAGCTGAGATCACGCAATTGCACTGCAGCTTGGGCAACAAGAGCAAAACCTCATCTCAAAAAACAAAAAAATACCTCACTAAGAAGAAACAGGAGATACTACAACTGACACCACTAAAATACAAAACATCATTCAAGGCTACTATGAACAGCTTTACACACATAAACTAGGAAACCTAGAAGAGGCAGACAAATTCCTGGAAAAATATAACCCTATCAGCTTAAATCAGGAAAAATTAGATACCCTGAACATACCAATAATAAGCGGTGAGATTAAAATGGTAATTAAAAATTACCAAGAAAAAAAAGTCCAGGACCAGACAGATTCACAGCAGAATTCTGCCAGACATTCACAGAAGAATTGGTACCCATCCTTTTGACACTATTCCACAAGATGGAGAAAGAAGGAGCCCTTCCTAACTCGTTCTATGAAGCCAGCATCACCCTAATACCAAAACCAGGAAAGGACATAACCAAAAAAGTAAACTACAGACTGATATCCTTGATGAACATAGATGCTAAAATCCTTAACAAAATACTAGCTAACTGAATCCAACAATATATCAAAAAGATAATCCACCATGATCAAGTGGGTTTTATACCAGGGATGCGGGGATGGTTTAAAATACACAAGTCAATAAATGTGATACACCCCATAAACAGAATTAAAAACAAAAATCACACGATCATCTCGAAAGATGCGGAAAAGGCAGTCAACAAAATTCAGCATCCCTTTATGATTAAAACTCTTAGCAAAATTGGCATACAAGGGACATATCTTAATGTAATAAAAGCCATCTATTACAAACCCACAACCAACAAAATACTGAATGGGGAAAAGTTGAAGGGGTTCCCTCTGAGAACTGGAACAAGACAAGGATGCTCACTCTCACCATTCCTCTTCAACATAGTACTGGAAGTCCTAGCCAGAGCTATCAGACAGGAAATAAAGTGCATCCAAATTGGTAAAGAGGAAGTCAAACTGTCACTGTTTACTGACAATATGATCATTTACCTTGAAAATCCTAAAGACTCCTTCAAAAAGCTCCTAGAACTGATAAAAGGCATTCAGCAAAATTTCCAGATACAAGATTAATGTACACAAATCAATAGCTCTTCTATACACCAACAGTGATGAAGTGGAGAATCAAATCAAGGACTCAACCCCTTTTACAATAGCTGCAAAAAAATAAAAATAAAATACTTAGGAATACACCTAACCAAGGAGTCACAAGACCTCTACAAAGAAAACTACAAAACACTGCTGAAAGAAATCATAGACACAAACAAATGGAAACACATCCCATGCTCATGGATGGGTAGAATCAAATTGTGAAAATGACCTTACTGCCAAAAGCAATCTATGAATTCAATGCAATCCCCATCAAAATAACACCATTATTCTTCATAAAATTAGAAAAAACAAGTCTAAATTTCATATGGAACCAAAAAAGAGCCTACATAGCCAAAACAAGACTAAGCAAAAAAACAAATCTGAAGGCATCACACTACCTGATTTCAAGCTATACTATAAAACCATAGTCACCAAAACAGTGTGGTACTGGTATAAAAATAGACACATAGACCAATGGAACAGAATAGAAAACGCATAAATAAAGCCAAATACTTACAGCCAACTGATCTTCAACAAAGCAAGCAAAAACATAAAGTGGGGAAAAGACACCCTTTTCAACAAATGGTGCTGGACAATTGGCAAGCCACATGTAGGAGAATGAAACTGGATCTTCATCTCTCACCGTATACAAAAATCAACTCAAGATGGATTAAGGACTTAAACCTAAGACCGGAAACTATAAAAATTCTAGAAGATAACATTGGAAAAACCCTTCTAGACATTGGCTTAGGCAAGGATTTCATGATCAAGAACCCAAAAGCAAATGCAATAAAAACTAAGATAAATAGCTGGGAACTAATTAAAGTAAAGAGCTTTTGTGTGTCAAAAAGAATAGTCAAAAGAGTAAACAGACAATCCACAGAGTGGGAGAAAATCTTCACAATCTCTATGTCTGACAGAGGACTAATATCCAGAATCTACAATGAACTCAAACAAATCATTAAGAAAGAAACAAACAATCCCATCAAAAAGTGGGCTAAGGACATGAATAGACAATCCTCAAAATAAGATATACAAATGGCCAACATATGAAAAAAGGCTCAACATTACTAACGACCAGGGAAATGCAAATCAAAACCACAATGCGATATCACCTTACTCCTGAAAGAATGGCCATAATCAAAAAATCAAAAAACATTAGATGTTGGCATGGACGCAGTGAACAGGGAACACTTCTATACTGCTGGTGGGAATGTAAACTAGTACAGTCACTATGGAAAACAGTGTGGAGATTCCTTAAAGAACTAAAAGGAGAACTCCGATTTGATCCCGCAATCCCATTACTGGGTATCTACCCAGAGGAAAAGAAGTCATTATTCAAAAAAGATATTTGCACATGCATGTTTATAGCAGCACAATTCACAACTGCAAAATCGTGGAACCAACCTAAATGCCCCTCAATCAAGGAGTGGATAAAGAAACTGTTGTATATATGTATGATGGAATACTATGCAGTCATAAAAAGGAATGGATTAACAGCATTTGCAGTTACCTGGATGGGATTGGAGACTATTACTCTAAGTGAAGTAACTCAGCAATGGAAAACCAAACATCGTATGTTCTCACTGATATGTGGGTGCTAAACCATGAGGAAGCAAAGGCATAAGAATGATATAATGGACTTGCAGGGAAGAATGGGAGGGGGGTGAGGGATAAAAGACTACAAATATGGTGCAGTGTATACTGCTCAGGTGATGGGTGCACCAAAATATCACAAATCACCACTAAAGAACTTTCTCATGTAACCAAATACCACCTGTACCCCAATAACTTATGGAAAAAATTTTTTAACCTTTCTAATAGGCGTGTAGTTGTATCTCATTATTTTGCTTTGCAATTCCCTAATGATAAATGATGTTGAGCATCTTTTAATATGCTTATTTGCCATCTCTGTAGTCCCTTTTGATGAAGTGTTCATTTATATCTTTTCCTGTTTTTAATTGGTTTGTTCCTTTTCTTATTACTGAGTTTTAAGAGTTCTTTACGTATTTTGGATATGTAGCCTTTATCAGATATGCACTTTGCAAAATCCCTCAGTCTTGGGTTTGTCGTTTTATTTTATTTTATTTTATTTTATCTTTTTGAGACGGAGTCTCGCTCTGTCGCCCAGGCTGGAGTGCTGTGGCCGGATCTCAGCTCACTGCAAGCTCCGCCTCCCGGGTTCACGCCATTCTCCTGCCTCAGCCTCCCGCTGAGTAGCTGGGACATCGCCCGGCTAGTTTTTTGTATTTTTTAGTAGAGACGGGGTTTCACCGTGTTAGCCAGGATGGTCTCGATTTCCTGACCTCGTGATCCACCCGTCTCGGCCTCCCAAAGTGCTGGGATTACAGGCTTGAGCCACGGTGCCCGGCCCCTGTCTTTTTATTTTTTCATTTTCCATTTGCAGAGCATAAATTTTTAATTTTAGTAAAATACAATTTAATAATCTCTCTATTGTTGTATCAGAAACTCATCACAAAACCCCAAGTTATGTGAATATTCTTCTCTCCTTTATATACAAATTTTATAACTTTGTATATTACATTTAGGTCTATAATCCATTTTGAGATACTTTTTATGTAAGGCCTGTGCCTAGGTTAATTTTTTTGCACATGGGCATTCAATTTTCCCAGCACTATTTGTTGAAAAGTTTATTCTTTCCCCATTGAATTGTCTTTCTTCCTTTGTCAAAGATGAGTTGATTAAATTTGTGTGGGACTATTTCTGGACTCTGTGTTCTATTCTTTTCATCTATGTGTCTGTTCTTTTGCCAATATGATGCTGTCTTGATCACTGTAGCCTTATAGTAAGTCTTACGTAGTAACATGAGTGCTAAAACTTTATTCTTCTTTTACAGTGTTGTGCTGACTATTCTTGGTCTTTTGCTTTTCCATATAAACTGCAGAATTAGTTTGTTGATATTTACAAAATGGCTTGCCAGCATTTTCATTGGGATTATATTGAATCTATAGATGAAGTTGGAAAGAATTAACATCTTAATCATTGAATCTTGCAATCCATGAACATGGGCTATTTTTCCATTTATTTTGATTTTCCTTGATTTTCTTCATTAGTATTTTGTAGCTTTCTGCATACAAATCTTGTGCTTATTTTAAATTCTAGGTGCTTTTTTTTTTTTTTTTTTTTTTTTGCTAGATGGAGTTTCACTCTTGTTACCCAAGCTTGAGTGCAATGGCGTGATCTCGGCCAATTGGAATCAGTATTGGATTTTGTCAAATGTTTTTTCTACATTAATTGATATAATTCTATGGTTTTTCTTCTGTAGACTGTTGATGTGCTAGATTACATTGATTGATTTTTTTGAATGTTCAACCAGTCTTGCATACCTTTCTAAATCCCACTTGACTGTGGTAAATAATTCTTCATATACATTGTTGAATTTCATTTTTAATATTTTATTAAGGATATTTGCGTGTGTGTTCATGAGAGATATTGATCTGTAATTTTCTTTTCTTGTAATGCCTTTATTTGATTTTCGTATTAGCATAATGTTGACCTCAGAGCATGTGTTAAGAAGTGTTAGCTCTTCTATTTTTTGGAATAAATTCTGGAGAATCAGTATTATTTCTTCCTTCAGTGTTTCAAAGAATTCACTGGTAAAACCGTCCGAACCTGAAGATTTCTTTTTTGGAAGGTTATTAATTCAAATTTTCTAGTAGTTACATTTTAAAATGTTTAAAAAAAAAAAAAAAAAAGGAAATTTCAGGCCAAGCATGGTGGCTCACACCTGTAATCCCAGCATTTTGGGAGGCTGAGGCAGGTGGATCACTTGAAGTTGGGAGTTTGAGACCAGCCTGGCCAACATGGTGAAACCTCGTCTCTGCCAAAACTACACAAATTAGCCAGGCATGGTGGTGGGTGCCTGTAGTCCCAGGTACTTGGGAGACTGAGGCAGGAGAATTACTTCAACCCAGGAGGCAGAGGTTGCAGTGAGCCATGATCACACCACTGCACTATAAAATAAATAAGTAAATTTCATTTGAAAATATACTTATCTAACTTAATATATCCCAATTATTAACACTTCAATCTGTTATTAATATTTAAAATATTGGTGAAATATTTTATTTTTTTATACTAAGTCTTTGAAATCTGCTGTGTATTTTATACTCACCGCACATCTCAATTTGAACTGGCCACATACCAAGTGCTCAATAGCCACATGTGACTAACAACTATCATATTGAACAACATATGTCTAAGGCCTGAACCAAAGCTGTAGTTACTGTTGAGTTTTAATAATATCTATTTTATCATCTCTCAGAATATTAATAATGGAATATAGATTGGCTATTTTTAAGAGGAGACATTCTAACACTTCCTCTTAAGAGAGAACCACATTGGCCACTATCAGAAAATAAGCCTTGGTAATAAAAACATAGTATGTGTGAGCGATTGTTGCTCATGTAGTAAATGTAGATTAATTTTATGGAATGTCACAAAATTTTCAAGAGGTGAATAAATCAAGCTGCAAAGTGGTAACTGGAAAATTACAGTTTTCTGTTATAAAGTAACTGCAACACTTTTAAATTGAGTCAGTATACTCAAAGAACTGTAAAAGCAAACCCATCTACCAGCAAACTGACTTGACTTTGTTGCATTAAGCCATATATTGTTAGCAAACATTTTCAATATGGTCTACTCATCAAATACAGTGGAGCAATCAGCTCTGTTAAACATCATCCCTGTCTGATGTTGGCTCAGTAAGGTTTTTGCCCCTTTTTATATCAGTAGCTTTCCTTTTCCAGACCTGTCTCTACTAGTCTTCAGAAAGCCCAAACATTACAAAACCAGCAGGACATTGAACAGTGGTTCCAAAGTATTGATATGCATTCAGCCAGGAATGCAAAAGACACAGCAGGGGTAGTAGGAATCTGATATTTCTGGCTCTAGGGTCCAGTAGTGCACAGATGTCTTAGCCTCCATGAGATTCCCCAAATCTTGACAGCATACCATCAACATCAAGAATGAACTTCTTTTTTTTTTTATTTTTATTTTTATTTTTTTTTAAATTACACTCTAAGTTCTAGGGTACATGTGCATAACGTGCAGGTTTGTTACATATGTATACTTGTGTCATGCTGGTGTGCTGCACCCATCAACTCGTCAGCACCCATCAATTCATCATTTATATCAGGTATAACTCCCAAAGCAATCCCTCCCCCCTCCCCCCTCCCCATGATAGGCCCCGATGTGTGATGTTCCCCTTCCCAAGTCCAAGTGATCTCATTGTTCACTTCCCACCTATGAGTGAGAACATGCGGTGTTTGGTTTTCTGTTCTTGTGATAGTTTGCTAAGAATGCTGGTTTCCAGCTGCATCCATGTCCCTACAAAGGACGCAAACTCATCCTTTTTTATGGCTGCATAATATTCCATGGTGTATATGTGCCACATTTTCTTAATCCAGTCTGTCACAGATGGACATTTGGGTTGATTCCAAGTCTTTGCTATTGTGAATAGTACCGCAATAAACATACGTGTACATGTGTCTTTGTAGTAGAATAATTTATAATCCTTTGGGTATATTTTCCAGGTGTTGTGTGTCTCAATTCCCCTGGCTAGGAAAACGGATTCCCTTCCCCCTTGCGCTTCCCAGGTGAGGCGATGCCTCGCCCTGCTTCAGCTCTCGCTGGTCGGGCTGCAGCAGCTGACCAGCACCGATTGTCTGGCACTCCCCAGTGAGATGACCCCAGTACCTCAGTTGAAAATGCAGAAATCACCGGTCTTCTGTGTCGCTCGCGCTGGGAGTTGGAGACTGGAGCTGTTCCTATTCGGCCATCTTGCTCCGCCCCCGCAATTAATATCAAGAATGAACTTCTTATTTTTGTTTTTCTCACCATTGTATCTCAGATACCAAGAAGAAATCATACTGTAAGTGGTTAAAAAATAACATTTGGTTGGATGGATGAGTCAATGAACAAATTCATGCATGAATAAATGAACAAAAATCAAGTTCTGCATTCTCAAGGATCTGCAGTCCTCCTGGCTGCTTAAGGGGCAAGCTGCGGGCCAAATTCTGAAGTCCAGAGGCTTTGTCTTTGATTTCTTCTCATCTCTTTTTCTTAGTGCCATTATGTCCCCATGAATTCTACCCTGTGTCCTATTCCCACATTATCTCCTAGTCCTTTGTGATAGTATTATTATTTCTATTACACAATTATAAAAATAGAGGCTCAGAGAGAAACTCTGAATTCTAATCTTGGCTCTGACTTTGTCCAACAGGATGATCTAGAATATCTCTCCTCAATCTTGAGAGTCATTTTTAACAGCTGTATTGAGGTACAATTGATATAAAAAGAGCTGCACATACTTAATGTGTACAATTTGATGAGCTTGGTCCTGTGCAAACACCTGTGATACCATCACCATGGTCAAAGTAATAGACACATTCAACACCTCTCAAAGTTTCCTTATGTCCTTTTGGGTTTTTGTTTGTTTGTTTTTGTTGTTTGCTTTGTGTGTGGTAAGAACACTTCACATGAGATCTACTCTCTTAATAAATTTTGAAGTGCACAATACCATATTGTTAACTATAGGCACTGAGTTGTACAGCGGATCTCTAGAACTTATTCACTGAGCATAATTGAAACGTTATGGGCATTGAACAACTCCCCATTTCCCAAAACCCCAGGACCCTGGCAACCAAGATTGTATTCTCTGCTTTTATGAGTTTCACTATTATAGATACCTCATATATAGTGGAATTATGAGTATTTGTCCTTCTGTGACTGGCTTATTTTACTTAGCATAATATCCTTCAGGTTCATCCATGTTGTCGCAAAAGGCAGGATTTCTTTCTTTTTTAAAAGCTGGATAATATTCAATCGTGTTACATATTGGGACTCAGATTAATGCCTTCTATTCCGACATAGCTTGGATGACTGCCACTCAGCAGCTGTGTGGATATAGGCAATTTTTTTTTTTTTTTTTTGCCTTCCATTAGCCTTAGTTGCCTGACCTATGAGGTCTGAGTAAATACCTGATGGGGCAATTTATGTAATGGGTTTCTATTTATAAAAAAAGTAAATAGATGAAACAAGGATCATCAACCACTTAGCATAATGCCTAGCATATGACAAATACTCAATAAACATTAACCACTATCATTTTTATTATCTCCAAACTATCAAATTGTTGTCCTGCCTTTGCTGAAAAATAATACCTAGCATATGACAAAAATTTAATAATAATGCCTAGCCTAATGCCAAGCATATGACAAATACTCAATAAACATTAACCATTATCATTTTTATTATCTCCAAACTATCAAACTGTTGTCCTGTCTTTGCTGAAAAATAATAATACTGAAATAATAAACAACTAGCAAGAATTGGCCAGGACATGTTCAAAGCTACTTACATATATTAGCTCACCTGATTCTCACAATTATAATGTCCTTATTCTACACGTGAAGAGACAAAAACTCAAAATGTGTAAGTAACTTGCCTAAAGTCACAATGACTAAGTGGTAGAGTGGAGATTTGAAGGTATATCTTTCTCGTTTCAAAGTATTTTCTCTTCCCACTATATTATAAAAGTTTTCTATCACCAAAAGTCTACGACTTCCATTATTTGATTTATACAAATTTGGCAATTTAAAAAAATCCATCAAAGGTCAACTCATGCACAGCTTGTGCTAGATGCTATGAAGGGTGCATGAGTAGGACATGGTCCTTAACCACTCATATGCTGGCAACATGAAATTAACATTTCATTCTGGCCAGTTTTCCTCGGCGTTCTTTTCTGCTATAATCCTAGAACTGAGTAGCCATTTCTCTCATTCTCTCATTTTATAAACTGTTAGTTTAGAGATGTGTTTCTAAGAATCACATTTTCTAAATTAACAGTGCTAACAAAAGCTGATTATCTCATCCCAGTATATTGTCAGCATCTATGCTTCAGCTTTTTAATTAGCTTGAAATTATTATTACTAAGTGACCCTTTATGTAACAAACCATTTCAAAAACATTTCCTGACAACCTGCAATAAGCTAGATGGTGTCCAAAAAAACCCCAACAAAACAACCTTAAAAGCCCACCCATGTTTCAGGGTTGTGGTTTTGTTTTGTTTTTTTTTTTTTTAAGAAAGATTAAAACTTACAGGGGCTTCTCCCACTCTCCCATCTGTAAAGAGGTCTGTTCTATGGAATGCCTGCTGTGATACATGGTGCTTGACGTATAAGCTAATATAAAGTATAGGGTATGAGGAATGAGCTTATTTTTCTAAAAATTGACTTTAAAAAATGGGTTGAGAGATCACAGTCAAATGGATTATGGTTTGAAGAAAATAGTCTGAGAAACTGAGCTAATCAATCCACAGAAATTCTGTATTTACTGTTTACATGAAACACATTTTTAAATCACTTTTTATACTACCAAAAATGTATGGCAAAGCTTCCTTTGTACTCCCTGCTCTCACCCAAATGAAGGAACATTAGCATAATAAAAATAATTGGGTAATTTTTATTGAATTTGTTCTCATTTCTCATGCTCTGGTTTCTGTGGTTTCAGAAATCAAAAAATGAAAGGTTTAATCACATTATTTTCACATTGATTAGGAAAGAGGAATATGTATAATAGGTTTTCATGTAGAAACTGCCCCTGTCTACCTCCCTGCTTGGATTATTCCAAAATTTGTGTTTTAAATCGGGGCAGATACTTTGTTAACTAAAAAGTGTCTTTCCATCTCGGAGTCTTTCAAAAACCAGATCCTTCTGACTTTACCAAGACCCCTGCTCTTCAACTAGTCTCTCTATTATTAACTACTGTTTCCTCTCTAACCAAGCCAGTAGGTATTTTAGGTTAAACTTGTTGCTTAGGTTTTTGAAGCCAATATTCTCTCTAACAGATGACCACTAAATTGTTCTGAGATCAGTTGGGTCATAGATGACTGAAAGTTTGAGTTGTGAATGAAATTCTGCTCGAACCACTTGTTGGTAGAAAGTCAACTACTTTCATTAACAGATGAGGACTCACAAACATTAATAGATAGAGACTCATAGTCATCACCTATGCTTTTACCAACATTTCCACACCCAATTATTCTAACATTATAAAGAAATTTCAAAGTTATGGGGGTGGTTGGGAATCCCACTGACCTAATCCTGAGCGTTGTCCTCTGTGGAAAACCATGCCTCCCTTTCTACATCTTCTTTGCCCTTATATTAATGTCTTTGCAGTCCAGTGATTTATAGCTCATAGACTAGACCACACCCATAGACCACTCAACTCTGCCCTCTTCCTGCCTTGTGCAAGGTTATTCATTCACATTTATCAAATTTCCAAATGACCAGCTAGGTGAGTGATATCGTGTGCAACAGAAAAATAATTGCAAAAGATCTTGAAAGGTTGAGATGACTGGGCTCAGTCAGAGCAGATGAAATGCAACAAGAATATATGTAAGCTTCCTCACTCTGGCCTGAATAATTCAACTGTGCAGGCTTGGAGTGAAGGGGTCAGAGCTTTCCAGGAGTATGTATAGTCAAAGGTGTAGGAGTTAATAGAAGCGGAAGGATCAATGTCTTTTGTTTGGTCTCTGACTGCTTCACTGTATGAAATTTTGACTTAATGTGTTCAGAGGGAGACGAAGAAAAGGCAAGAGAAAATAAAAGAAGACGGAAACAAGTAAAGCGAAAGATGGGGGAAAAGAAAAAGGAGAACCATAGCAGACAATCTGTTTTCTAGTATCTGAAACAGAGGATCAAAAATTCAGTCTCAGAATTCAGGCCTTTCAGCCTATCTCCATCCCATCTCTTCCCTGCCAAGTCCCTCCCATGTCAAGAACTGGAAGAGTGTTCAGTTCAGCCAGTTCAGATGGCAAAATAAAGAGTAAGTAAAGGATGAATATCCTTGTTTGAGGAGAGCAGCCTCTAACAACACATGGAGTCTGTCTTGTAATGTTTTCCTAAAGAAAAAAAAGGTCATGTTTTCCGATTTTCTCATAGAGTGGGCAAGTATAACCACTGTATCAACACAGCAGACTTTAATGGACTTGACATATGGTTTTAAGAACTTTGAAACAAGGCCGGGCGCGGTGGCTCACACCTGTAATCGTAGCACTTTGGGAGCCCGAGGCGGGCGGATCACAAGGTCAGGAGATTGAGACCATCCTGGCTAACACGGTGTAACCCCGTGTCTACTAAAAATACAAAAAATTTGCCAGGCGGAGTGGCACACGCCAGTATTCCCAGCTATTCAGGAGACTGAGGCAGGAGAATCACTTGAACCAGGGAGGCAGAGGTCGCAGTGAGCCAAGATCGTGCCACTGCACTCCAGCCTGGGCAACAGAGCAAGACTGCCTAAAAAAAAAAAAAAAAAGAAAGAAAAGAAAAGAATCTTGAAACAAAGTATTTACACCAATAGGCAAAAAGGTCTCAGTCTAGGCCAGCAATCCATGTCTCAATGGCTCTAAATATGTATTTACCTAATGTGCCAATAAAAGTAATGTCACCCGGCACAGTGTCCACACATGTAATCCCAGCACTTTGGGAGGTCGAGGTGGGTGGATCACTTGAGCCCAGAAATTCGAGACCAGTCTGGGCAATATGATGAAAGTCCTTCTGTGCAAAAAAGGCAAAAATTAACCTGGCGTGGTGGCACGTGCCTATATGCCCAGCTGCTCGGGAGGCTGAGATGGGAGAATTGCTTGAGCCTGGGAGGCAGAGGTTGCAGTGAGCTGAGATCAGGCCACTGCACTCCAGGCTGGGCCACAGAGCAAGACCCTGTCTCAAAAAAAAAAAAAAAAAAGAAAGAAAGAAAAAAAAAACCTTGAAATTAATGTCAAAATATAAGTGCTTACACACTGAGCCAAGAGATGAAATTCAGTATCCCTTGATTTTCTCTTTGAGCTCTAACTTTTTAAACTACTATAAAGACACTCATCTGGCCAGGCGCAGTGGCTCACACCTGTAATCCCAGCACTTTGGGAGGCTGAGGTAGGAGGACTGCTTGACACCAGGAGTTTAAGACAAACCTGTGCAACATAGTGAGACCCTCGTCTCTAAAAAGTTTTAACAAATTAGCCAGGCATGGTGGAAGGTACCCGTAGTCCCAGCTATCTGGGAGGCTGAGGCGAGAGGATTGCTTAAGCCTGGGAGGAGGAGGTTGCAGTGAGCTATAATCCCACCACTGCACTCCAGCCTGACTCATAAAGCAAGACCCTGTCTCTTAAAAAAAAGAGATACTTACCTTGTATTTAAATCATATTGAGTTTTACTTTTAAACTGCATTACTTTGATCTCATTTTGAATTCTTAAAACTTTTAAGAAGGAATAATGGTGGTGGGTGTTAGCAGTATGGGGTAACAGATATTGAAATGATGCCTCACATTTGGGTTACATTTTTAACTTTTCAAAATACTTTCATATCTTTTCATTTAATTTTTTAAAAATCCCTGGAAATTCACAGAAAGGAGACCAAACTTTGAAAAGGATGGAATAGAAGGCACTGAAAAGTCAAGTGGTTTATCTTTACAATCCCAGTTGACCAACTTGAAACTCAAGTCCCTTAAAATTATTCCATTATATTTCTTGAAGTGTAGCCTTGACAATGCTACCATGTAATATTTTCTGTAGAAAAGGAGACCATGGTTAAAGAAGGACATGCTGCAATATATAATCACCTTAGAGATCCACAATGACATGGTCATATTAAAGGTTCTGAGAAGTTCTATATTAAAGAAACATGTTTAACTTTGTCCTGTGAAACACACTGGAAAAATTGCTCTAGATTTGTGCTGCTTTTGCAATGGGCTAGGTCTAAATTTCCTATCTTCTATGCAAAATAGTACCAAGATAAAGCAGAACAAGTTGAACACCAAAGAGTTTACTCCAATCTGGACATCGAAAAAGTTAGAACAGTATTTCATTTCTTATGCCTGAAGTGAGATTTTCTTTTTATGGATCTCATTAAATGATGTGGTTCAAATCATTCATAGCAAATGCTAAGAGACTGTTTTAGCACATTTCAATATGTCAAATTGTACTTGGCATTAGGCCGAGAACAGGACAATTTTTCTGTGTTTTCAAAGAGGTTGGTTGGTTGTAGGGATTTAAGACTTAATGCTTTTATGCAATGGTATGTTGGGATGTAGTGATTGGAAATGTTTTTGGGAAAACACTGCCTTTTCCATAGAGCAAGTTTGGTACTTTTTTGAAGTCTAGCCATGCCTTTTTAGTTTCGTGTTTTGTTTTAGATTTCTTTTTTCCTACACATATTGTTGGATATAAAAAAAGAAAATTTCTGTTTTCCTTAGGCGTATGATGCACTTAAGTATTAAGAGATTTGAAAAAGAACAAAATTGCTGTCCTTTACCTTTTGGATTGGACAAGGGTTCTCGGAAAGCTATTTTAGTTAATAAAATGACTCAGAAGCTTTTTATTTCTATTTTTTTAATATAAAAAATGGCTTTTCCTCTTCTACCTAGAAAAAGACATCAAGGCTTTTCAAAATTATCTTATTGTTGAACCAGTGGCTTTTGTCCTTGAAGAGTAATGGATTGCTTGTTTCTTGGAGTCTTCCTGGGAGAGGAAGGGAATGGATGTCCAGGGCAAGTTAAAGATATAGGATTCAAGCCCTGTGGCCTTAAATAGAATGTAGTTTCTGGTCAAGAGTTCTCTTGGCTCCACAGAGTGTTAGATGCCTTCCCAAAGAGAAGGTAACCATCCCCTACCCTATTAGCTGGGGGCTGGGAGTTCGAGAGAAGCAATGGATATTATCAGAGAAGCAAACTACATTCTCAGCTAGCTATGCTTCTGTTATTATCTGTAGAAACCTTGGACATCCAATCTCCCAGGGAATCAGCAAGACCTTTTAGTACTCATTCTAAATAAACCAACCTGCTGAATGTAGGGAAGTGACTTCTGTTAGAAAACCTCAGGCCTAAATTTGGCTCTTTTATTTTCCTTCCACAGTACAGAAATATTTCCAAAACCTGAAGTGGTTCTGATTAGTGGTGAAGTCAAGAAGCCTTCAGCTCCAATTAAAATGGGCATTAAGTCATTTTGTGTGGTAATGGCTTCAGTATAAAAGCAAGTTAAATTTCTCTTTATTTTTGATCATGAATTTGGCTCTTGAATTATTCTATTCACCAGCAATGTTGGCACAGCTTTCTGGGCTGCCTGCGGAGGAGGTGTTCATGGGCTTCCCAATTAACACCCTGTTAAGCTGCACACCTGTGGTGAAATTACCCTCACATCACAGTATTGAAGTTTTGAATCTCATGACACCTATATTATTGTCCTGAAAGTCAAACTTAAAATTATATAAAATTATTCCTGGTGTCCTTTCAAAGGCAGTTTGTTTCTATGATATTCTTGTGGAGCAGTCAAGGGTAGAGGTATATGTGGGGGAGTCATGCAGCAATGTATTTATTTATTATGAATTTATTGAGGTATAGCTCACATACCATAAAATTCATCCATTTTAAGTGTTCCACATCAATGATTGTTAGTATATTTACAGACTTTTGCAACCACCATCAAAATCCAATTTTAGAACATTTCCATCACCCCAAAAACAAACCAATACCTGTTAGCCATCACTTTCCATTCCCACACCCAGCCTTAGGCAACCAACAATCTACTTTCTGTCATATAGATTTGCCTTTTCAGAACATTTCATAGCATGGTCAAATTCCATTCCATACAAATGGAGTCATGCAAGATGTGGTTCCGTTTATCATTAGTCTACGGACATTTCATTCGTCTATGGACATTTTGGTTATTTCTACATTTTGGCTAGTATGTGTAATGCTGACATGAACACTCACATATACAAATTTGTGTGGACATAACAATTTATATTTAACATACCGAAATCAGATTAAACTCAGCTTAGATCTCCAGCCAGAACACTATTATTAGTGGAACTGTGGAGGACTGTGACATTTTCAGAGTAAATGGTAGTTATACTAAAGTGCTGATAAGCAGAACACGAATTAATTTGAAAATCCATATACATTCTCAAGGATTTTATAAAAATTTGGAGTTTTATGAGAATTTTTAGGTCATGCCTTTTCCACATCCACTAGCAAAAAGCTTAGCATTTTCCAATGGCTATAAGGTATAGGGCTGTGAAAGTTATCGTGTGTGCCAGCCTGAGTTCTGGGGACTGGTCTGGAATTCAAGAGTTCTCTAGACCTTTTCTATAGCCTTCTGTGCTACTCTGGGAAAATCTTGTGAGGCATCCTCCTCAGTTTCATTTTTGACAAAACGGGGATAGATGATTCCCATAGAAATCCCAAGGTGGTTATAAGGTTAAGCATTTTCCAGGCATTTAAAGCACCTCAAATGAAATAGAAATATACTATATAAGTGTAAAGAATTTTGTTGGCAAAGATGAAAGGAAGGTTTAGTCAGCCTTTTGTTCTTTCTCGAAAATCTAAAAAATAGATAAAACCACAGAGTTTAATTTTGTACATTTGAGCTGGCAAGAATGTGATATTCATTTCCTCCATGGCCAAAAATGTTCATGATTCCAGTAATGTTAAGCCCTTGATTGGAGGAACTGTTTTTCTGAGCTCCCCAAAGCTTTGCTAACTGCATTCTAAAATGAAATCCTTTTACCTTCTCATCACAACACAGCAACTATTTGGTTTGGAGCAGAAAAGGAAAAAAGTTGTATAGAACGAAATTAACCCAATAAGCAATTAACAAGCAAGTCCTCATTGAATGAGATACAAGGTGTTTCTGCCCTTAAGGAAGTTACTATTCTGATGGGGTTCAAAGAGAATTAACAAGACAGAAACTATGCCTTATTTCATTTGGTACAACCTCTATTTCCGTTTCAGAATGGTATCTGCCCTATTGAAGATAATTTTTTAAAAAATGGTAAACCTTTAATTCTCATAAAGATGAAAAAATTAGCATATTTTAAAAGTTTGATTTAACTCATAATGAGGGACAAAGCAGATGTTATAACCAATTCAAAGGAGAGTACAAAGAACAGACATATATATATATATATTTGGGAATATTGAAATGAACGTGCAAATGGAGACTAAACTGACTTCTTCCACAGTAGGAGAAGGGAGTCAATTAAACCCCTATGAGAGGACAGACTTTGCATGTCTATGAATAAGAATTATTTTGCATTGCTATCAGTTATCTATAATTTAGGGAGCTATAAAATAGCTCCCAATAAAATCAGAATCAGATAACCTGAAGGAATGTCAGCTAGACCAGAGCGTCAGCAAACTAAGGCTCTCACAGATGAAATCTAGCCCCATGCCTGTTTTTGTAAATAAAGTTTTATTTGAACACAGACACGCCTACTCAGTTATGTATTCTGTATGGCTGCTTTCACACTATAATGCTAGAGTGGAGTAGTTGCGACAGAGATACTATGGCCTTCAAAGCCTAAAATATTTATGATCTTGTTCTTTTGCAGAAAAAGTTGGATGACTCTTTCTCTAGACAATGCATGTTTTCCATTGAGACACAGTTTTTCTGTATAGTCGCTAGAGTGCTCAGAAAATATTTTTAAAGTTCTTGGACAAAATAATTAATCAGACAATTAAAAACTAGAATTTAAAGAAGAAAACTGATAAAGGTCTGTAAGAGTTTATGAAAGAGGAGGGCAGGAATTTGACTTTGAAGAAGATATTTAGATAAGGTCAGGGTACGGGGAAGAAGAAAGATGGGCAGTTCTAGACAGGGACAAAGGCATGTGAAGAGATGGAATGACCCAGCCTGTTAAATGCCCAGGCTAGTTGGAAGTGAAGAGTTGGACTGGTTACGTGATAGGAGTTAAGAGGTAGGTTATTTATACACAAATTTTCAAATAAAGAGCTGGCTGTGTCCCCAGTTGCTTTCTTAGTGTAGAATCAGCCTGTGGGCACCCAGAGTTAAATAGTGTGGTTTGAGGTGTCCTGACGCCTCCTCACAGAAGATTTTTTGGATTCACCAGACTGTCCTAGTGTCTGAACTTTCCAAATCTTGTCACTCCTCTGATTGTACCATGTTGAAGGCAGCTGTTCAAATGTCAATGGCATTCATCTTGAAAGAATAAGTTATATAGCCCTGTTGGTCACTAACACCATAGCTCCTATTAGATGATTAGGTTCCTCAGAATAGGAAGAACTCCACCTAGAGGGAGGCCCCAGTCAAGATGCCACTTTGAATTCTGGCCAGTTTTGTTCTGAGCCACAAAATACTTTGGGATATGGGAAAGGAGTCTCTTCAAAGCATCCCTCATGCAAATACCTGTAGTTGGTAGACAGTTTTGCCCCTAAAGGTTTCAATGAAGAGCTTTTGGATAGGATTCTACCTAACTTGGCTGGAAGCTTAAGGCCATTCTTCTGAAATCATACCTCTATGAGTCTCTTTGAATTTCTCTGTTTCTCTGGCATAGTTTTGCTTTAATTGGCTCTCAGAAGAGGCAAGAAGAAATCTAGGAGCATGAAACCCTGTCTCACAGAAGGAGCTGGTAGAGACTGTCCTCTCAGGGGTGGGGTTTCTTTGCTAAGTGGCTCTTCAAAAGAGAGGCAGAACTGGCAAAGGAGGATGCAACTTCCTGAAACGCTTGTTATTAGTCTCTTCTCACACTTCTATAAAGAACTACCTGAGACTGGGTAATTTATGAAGAAAATAGGTTTAATTAACTCACAGTTCTGCAGGCCTACCAGGAAGCATGGCTGGGAGGCCTCAGGAAACTTAGTCACGGCGGAAAGCGAAGGGGAAGTAAGCACGTCTTGCCATGGCAAAGCAGGAGAGAGAGAGCAAAGGGAGAAGTGCCATACACTTTTAAACCATGAGATCTCGTGAGAACTCACTTACTGTTATAAGAACAGCAAGGGGGAAATCCGCCCCCAAGATCCAATTACCTCCCACCAGGCTCCTCCCCTGACACATGGAGATAACAATTCAATATGAGATTTCAGTGGGGACACCGAACCAAACCATATCACTGCTTCTCCCATTTCACTCCTCTTTCCGCTCACTTGCTCAATATTTCCCATAGTACTCAGCTCTCTAAGTTGATTCATATGTTTGGTGTGCAGCTTTTGGGGACATTCTAGATACATATTAAATTAGTTCACCAATAAGTACTGTGTTACAGGGTGTGGTGCATGCAGGTATGAGACTAGCCCCTGCCCTCAAGGTGTGTGCAGGAGGAAGCAAGACACAAACATGAGAAGACATCACTAATAAGTATGACAAGAATTTTTGTTAATATTGTGGAATTATCATATTTGGAACTCACCTTAATCATGAGTTAAGTTTTTCATCAAAAGATGAAAAACTGATATTTGAGAAAGTTTAATCATCCTCTGGATCAGTAGTTCTCAACACTGGCTGCTTATTAGAGTCACATAAGAGTTTTTTTCAAAAACCTTACCTTAGCCCAGATATTCTGCTACAGTTGAATTGTGGTAGAGCCTAGGTATTAATATTTTGAAATTTTTCTGTTTTGAGACAGGGTTTTGCTCCGTCACCCAGACTGGAGTATAGTGGCATGATCATGGCTCACTGCAGCCTCGATCTCCCAAACTCAAGTGATCTCCCTGCCTTGGCCTCCCAAGTAACTGAGACTACAGTCATGCACCACCACATCCGGCTAACTTTTTTATGTTTTTGCAGAGATTCGGTCTCACTATGTTGCCCAGGCTGGTCTCAAACTGCTGAGCTCAAGCAATCCTCCCGCCTGGGCCTCCTAATATGCTGGAATTATAGGCATTAGCCACCATACCTGGCCTTGAGGCTTGTTTACTATGAAATAAAATACAAATTTTAAAAGAACATATAATGATAATGTACAGTTTAAGGAATTGTTTTTTAATGAATACCAGTGTCATCAATATCCAGGCCAAGAAACAGAACATTTCCTACACGCCATCAGTCTCCTTTCCATGACTCCATGTGCTCTCCCAATCACAATCTCCTTCCTCCTTTAAAAGTAATCGTTATTTTGATTTTTATGGTCATCATTCATTGCTTTTCCTTATACTTTTACCACATATATACATATACCAAAATATTAAATATGAGTTTAATCTCTCTCTGAAATGTATTTAAATGGAATTCTTTGCATTCTTTGGTGTCGGCTTCATCTCTCAGCATTATGTTTGTGAAATTGATCTAATGTGTTGATATCGTTTGTGTTCATTGCTGTATAGTATTCCATAGTTACTATTGAAATACTGTACTATCATGACTATTTCACACTTCATTTATCCATTCTACTAGTAGCCAACATTTGCCTTGCTTCCAATTTCGGGCTTTTATGAACATTCTTGTACATGTCTTGATGTATTTAAATATGCCTTCCTGGAGGGGCGGAGCAAGATGGCCGAATAGGAACAACTCCAGTCTCCAACTCCCAGCGCGAGCGACACAGAAGACCGGTGATTTCTGCATTTTCAACTGAGGTACTGGGGTCATCTCACTAGGGAGTGCCGGACAATCGGTGCTGGTCAGCTGCTGCAGCCTGACCAGCGAGAGCTGAAGCAGGGCGAGGCATCGCCTCACCTGGAAGCGCAAGGGGGAAGGGGATCCGTTTTCCTAGCCAGGGGAACTGAGACACACAACACCTGGAAAATCGGGTAACTCCCACCCCAATACTGCACTGTAAGCATACAGGCATTCCAGGAGAATATATCCCACACCTGGCCGGGAGGGTCCCACGCCCACGAAGCCTCCCTCACTGCTAACACAGCAGTCTGCCGCGATCTATCCGCAAGGCAGCAGCGAGGCTGGGGGAGGGGCGCCCGCCATTGCTGAGGCTTAAGTAGGTAAACAAAGCCGCTGGGAAGCTCGAACTGGGTGGAGCTCACAGCAGCTCAAGGAAGCCTGCCTGTCTCTGTAGTCTCCACCTCTGGGGACAGCGCACAGCTGAAGACCAACAGGGGAAGTAGCGGGAGCCGGTGCAGACGCGAACGACTCTGTCTGACAGCTTTGGGGAGAGCCGCGGATCTCCCAACGCGGAGGTTGAGATTTGAGAACGGACAGACTGCCTGCTCAGGTGTGTCCCTGACCCCTGAGTAGCCTAGCTGGGAGAAATCCCCCACTAGGGGCAGTCTGACACCCCACACCTCACAGGGTGGAGTACACCCCTGAGAGGACACTTCCAAAGGAAGAATCAGACAGGTACACTCGCTGTTCAGCAATATTCTATCTTCGGCAACCTCTGCTGCTGATACCCAGGCAAACAGGGTCTGGAGTGGACCTCAAGCAATCTCCAACAGACCAACAGAGAGTCCTTCTGACTGTCAGAAGGAAAACTATCAAACAGGAAGGACACCTATACCAAAACCCCATCAGTTCGTCACCACCATCAAAGACCAGAGACAGATAAAACCACAAAGATGGGGAAGAAGCAGGGCAGAAAAGCTGGAAATTCAAAAAATAAGAGCACATCTCCCCCTGCAAAGGAGCGCAGCCCATCACCAGCAACGGATCAAAGCTGGTCAGAGAATGACTTGGACGAGAGGAGAGAAGAAGGCTTCAGTCCATCAAACTTCTCAGAGCTAAAGGAGGAATTACGTACCCAGCGCAAAGAAACTAAAAATCTTGAAAAAAGAGTGGAAGAATTGACAGCTAGACTCATTAATGCAGAGAAGATCATAAACGAAATGACAGAGATGAAAACCATGACACGAGAAATACGTGACAAATGCACAAGCTTCAGTAACCGACTCGATCAACTGGAAGAAAGAGTATCAGCGATTGAAGATCAAATGAATGAAATGAAGCGAGAAGAGAAACCAAAAGAAAAAAGAAGAAAAAGAAATGAGCAAAGCCTGCAAGAAGTATGGGATTACGTAAAAAGACCAAATCTACGTCTGATTGGGGTGCCTGAAAGTGAGGGGGAAAATGGAACCAAGTTGGAAAACACTCTTCAGGATATCATCCAGGAGAACTTCCCCAACCTAGTAGGGCAGGCCAACATTCAAATTCAGGAAATACAGAGAACGCCACAAAGATACTCCTCCAGAAGAGCAACTCCAAGACACATAATTGCCAGATTCACCAAAGTTGAAATGAAGGAAAAAATCTTAAGGGCAGCCAGAGAGAAAGGTCGGGTCACCCACAAAGGGAAGCCCATCAGACTAACAGCAGATCTCTCGGCAGAAACTCTACAAGCCAGAAGAGAGTGGGGGCCAATATTCAACGTTCTTAAAGAAAAGAATTTTAAACCCAGAATTTCATATCCAGCCAAACTAAGTTTCATAAGTGAAGGAGAAATAAAATCCTTTACAGATAAGCAAATGCTTAGAGATTTTGTCACCACCAGGCCTGCCTTACAAGAGACCCTGAAGGAAGCCCTAAACATGGAAAGGAACAACCGGTACCAGCCATCGCAAAAACTTGGCAAAATGTAAAGACCATCGAGGCTAGGAAGAAACTGCATCAACTAACGAGCAAAATAACCAGTTAATATCATAATGGCAGGATCAAGTTCACACATAACAATATTAACCTTAAATGTTAATGGACTAAATGCTCCAATTAAAAGACACAGACTGGCAAACTGGATAAAGAGTCAAGACCCATCAGTCTGCTGTATTCAGGAGACCCATCTCACATGCAGAGACACACATAGGCTCAAAATAAAGGGATGGAGGAAGATCTACCAAGCAAATGGGGAACAAAAAAAAGCAGGGGTTGCAATCCTAGTCTCTGATAAAACAGACTTTAAACCATCAAAGATCAAAAGAGACAAAGAAGGCCATTACATAATGGTAAAGGGATCAATTCAACAGGAAGAGCTAACTCTCCTAAATATATATGCACCCAATACAGGAGCACCCAGATTCATAAAGCAAGTCCTTAGAGACTTACAAAGAGACTTAGACTCCCATACAATAATAATGGGAGACTTCAACACTCCGCTGTCAACATTAGACAGATCAACAAGACAGAAAGTTAACAAGGATATCCAGGAATTGAACTCATCTCTGCACCAAGCGGACCTAATAGACATCTATAGAACTCTCCACCCCAAATCAACAGAATATACATTCTTCTCAGCACCACATCGCACTTATTCCAAAATTGACCACATAATTGGAAGTAAAGTACTCCTCAGCAAATGTAAAAGAGCAGAAATTATAACAAACTGTCTCTCAGACCACAGTGCAATCAAACTAGAACTCAGGACTAAGAAACTCAATCAAAACCGCTCAACTACATGGAAACTGAACAACCTGCTCCTGAATGACTACTGGGTACATAACGAAATGAAAGCAGAAATAAAGATGTTCTTTGAAACCAATGAGAACAAAGATACAACATACCAGAATCTCTGGGACACATTTAAAGCAGTGTGTAGAGGGAAATTTATAGCACTAAATGCCCACAAGAGAAAGCAGGAAAGATCTAAAATTGACACTCTAACATCACAATTAAAAGAACTAGAGAGGCAAGAGCAATCACATTCAAAAGCTAGCAGAAGGCAAGAAATAACTAAGATCAGAGCAGAACTGAAGGAGATAGAGACACAAAAAACCCTCCAAAAAATCAATGAATCCAAGAGTTGGTTTTTTGAAAAGATCAACAAAATTGACAGACTGCTAGCAAGGCTAATAAAGAAAAAAAGAGAGAGGCATCAAATAGATGCAATAAAAAATGATAAAGGGGATATCACCACTGACCCCACAGAAATACAAACTACCATCAGAGAATACTATAAACGCCTCTACGCAAATCAACTAGAAAATCTAGAAGAAATGGATAATTTCCTGGACACTTACACTCTCCCAAGGCTAAACCAGGAAGAAGTTGAATCCCTGAATAGACCAATAGCAGGCTCTGAAATTGAGGCAACAATTAATAGCCTACCCACCAAAAAAAGTCCAGGACCAGATGGATTCACAGCTGAATTCTACCAGAGGTACAAGGAGGAGCTGGTACCATTCCTTCTGAAACTATTCCAATCAATAGAAAAAGAGGGAATCCTCCCTAACTCATTTTATGAGGCCAACATCATCCTGATACCAAAGCCTGGCAGAGACACAACAAAAAAAGAGAATTTTAGACCAATATCCCTGATGAACATTGATGCAAAAATCCTCAATAAAATACTGGCAAACCGGATTCAGCAGCACATCAAAAAGCTTATCCACCATGATCAAGTGGGCTTCATCCCTGGGATGCAAGGCTGGTTCAACATTCGCATATCAATAAACGTAATCCAGCATATAAACAGAACCAAAGACAAGAACCACATGATTGTCTCAATAGATGCAGAAAAGGCTTTTGACAAAATTCAACAGCCCTTCATGCTAAAAACGCTCAATAAATTCGGTATTGATGGAACGTACCTCAAAATAATAAGAGCTATTTATGACAAACCCACAGCCAATATCATACTGAATGGGCAAAAACTGGAAAAATTCCCTTTGAAAACTGGCACAAGACAGGGATGCCCTCTCTCACCACTCCTATTCAACATAGTGTTGGAAGTTCTGGCTAGGGCAATCAGGCAAGAGAAAGAAATCAAGGGTATCCAGTTAGGAAAAGAAGAAGTCAAATTGTCCCTGTTTGCAGATGACATGATTGTATATTTAGAAAACCCCATCGTCTCAGCCCAAAATCTCCTTAAGCTGATAAGCAACTTCAGCAAAGTCTCAGGATACAAAATTAATGTGCAAAAATCACAAGCATTCTTATACACCAGCAACAGACAAGCAGAGAGCCAAATCAGGAATGAACTTCCATTCACAATTGCTTCAAAGAGAATAAAATACCTAGGAATCCAGCTTACAAGGGATGTAAAGGACCTCTTCAAGGAGAACTACAAACCACTGCTCAGTGAAATCAAAGAGGACACAAACAAATGGAAGAACATACCATGCTCATGGATAGGAAGAATCAATATCGTGAAAATGGCCATATTGCCCAAGGTTATTTATAGATTCAATGCCATCCCCATCAAGCTACCAATGACTTTCTTCACAGAATTGGAAAAAACTGCTTTAAAGTTCATATGGAACCAAAAAAGAGCCCGCATTGCCAAGACAATCCTAAGTCAAAAGGACAAAGCTGGAGGCGTCACGCTACCTGACTTCAAACTATACTACAAGGCTACAGTAACCAAAACAGCATGGTACTGGTACCAAAACAGAGATATAGACCAATGGAACAGAACAGAGTCCTCAGAAATAATACCGCACATCTACAGCCATCTGATCTTTGACAAACCTGAGAGAAACAAGAAATGGGGAAAGGATTCCCCATTTAATAAATGGTGCTGGGAAAATTGGCTAGCCATAAGTAGAAAGCTGAAACTGGATCCTTTCCTTACCCCTTATACGAAGATTAATTCAAGATGGATTAGAGACTTAAATGTTAGACCTAATACCATAAAAACCCTAGAAGAAAATCTAGGTAGTACCATTCAGGACATAGGCATGGGCAAGGACTTCATGTCTAAAACACCAAAAGCAACGGCAGCAAAAGCCATAATTGACAAATGGGATCTAATTAAACTAAAGAGCTTTCGCACAGCAAAAGAAACTACCATCAGAGTGAACAGGCAACCTACAGAATGGGAGAAAATTTTTGCAACCTACTCATCTGACAAAGGGCTAATATCCAGAATCTACAAAGAACTCAAACAAATATACGAGAAAAAAACAAACAACCCCATCAAAAAGTGGGGAAAGGATATGAACAGACATTTCTCAAAAGAAGATATTCATACAGCCAACAGACACATGAAAAAATGCTCATCATCACTGGCCATCAGAGAAATGCAAATCAAAACCACAATGAGATACCATCTCACACCAGTTAGAATGGCAATCATTAAGAAGTCAGGAAACAACAGGTGTTGGAGAGGATGTGGAGAAATAGGAACACTTTTACACTGTTGGTGGGATTGTAAACTAGTTCAACCATTATGGAAAACAGTATGGCAATTCCTCAAGGATCTAGAACTAGATGTACCATATGACCCAGCCATCCCACTACTGGGTATATACCCAAAGGATTATAAATTATTCTACTACAAAGACACATGTACACGTATGTTTATTGCGGCACTATTCACAATAGCAAAGACTTGGAATCAACCCAAATGTCCATCTGTGACAGACTGGATTAAGAAATGTGGCACATATACACCATGGAATACTATGCAGCCATAAAAAAGGATGAGTTTGCGTCCTTTGTAGGGACATGGATGCAGCTGGAAACCATCATTCTTAGCAAACTATCACAAGAAGAGAAAACCAAACACCGCATGTTCTCACTCATAGGTGGGAACTGAACAATGAGATCACTTGGACTCGGGAAGGGGAACATCACACACTGGGGTCTATCGTGGGGAGGGGGGAGGGGGGAGGAGGGAGGGATTGCATTGGGGAGTTATACATGATGTAGATGATGAATTGATGGGTGCTGACGAGTTGATGGGTGCAGCACACCAACATGGCATAGGTATACATATGTAACAAACCTGCACGTTATGCACATGTACCCTAGAACTTAAAGTATAATAATAAAAAAAATAAATAAATAAAATAAAATAAAAGAAAAGAAAAAAAAAATAAATAAATAAATAAATAAATAAATATGCCTTCCTGATGGATTTATACCCATGTGTACTATCGTTAGGTCATCAGTTGATTTGTTCAGCTTTAGCAAATATTGCCAAACAGTTTTCCAAAGTGGTTGTACCAACTTACAGTTTCACAAGCAATGTCTAAGAGTTACTTTTCTCCCATGGTCTCACTAAAGCTTGGTATTATCAGCCTTTTTTAGCTTTAGGCATTCTGATGGGCTAAATTTTAAACACAATTACTATAAGACCAACAGGTTCATATGCCCATTGCATAGTAATAGATCCATTACACTGAGACAACAGGGTTTGCAGCAGAGAGTTTAATGACAGCAGGATGCTGAGTGAGGAGATGGGAGGAGATCCTCAAATCCATCTCCCTGAGGAAATCTGGGCTGGAGTTTTTAAGAGGATCATGGATGGGGAGGGGCTGGAAAATTGAGGTCATTGATTGGTCAGGGCAAGATGGTTGAAATCATCAGGATTTGGAAACTGCATTCTTTGCTGAGTCAGTTCCTTGTGGGATCATTCAAGCTAGCTGGTGTCACTGAGGTCTTTCAGATCTCCTGGTATTAGTGAGATCCTTCAGATCAGCTGAGCCACTAGTTTCATCAATAGGCAAGACCTGAAGGAATATCTCAAAGAGAAAACTGAATATTTCATGACATTCAAGTCATTATCTATAGAACAGTTAAGGGGAACTACGATCTAGGGTCTATGGGATCCTAGGACAATAGGCACCAAACAACTATGATGAAATAGGTCAGAGAGCAAATTAACCTCATGATTAAGGCTAAACGTGCTGCAAGCTTGGTTTATTTGTCTCCCTCTCTCTCCTTCCTTGATTAATTTTATAAAGTTTATAGGGATGGTTTCATGATCTCTTATTGGGATTTTAATCTGTGTTTTCCTGATTACTAACAGTGTTGAGCACTTTTTCTTATTTATTGGCCATTTGAATTGCTTCTTTTGTTAAGTGCTAGTTTGAATCTTGGCTCATTTTTCTATTGGCTGTCTGTCTTTTTTCTGTTGATTTGTAGGAGCTATTTGTGTATTCTGGATACAAGTCCTTTGTCAGTTATATATTTTGCAAATGTCTCTTACCACTCTGTGGCTTGTCTTTATGCTCTCTTACTGGTATCCGTCTATGGACAAAAATTCTTAATTTTAACGCAATTAAAGTTATCAGAGTTTTTAATGTCAATATGACTTCACTGTAATAAGAAGAGAGCCATAAAGAATATTTTGACAAAGACTAGATGAATCATATTTGCAGCCAGTTATAGAAAAATAGAGCATATGTGATGTTGATTTTTTTTAATCAAACAGAGAATAACACAAGTTTCTGATGAGAAGCCCTTATCAGAACTCATTACACAAATGCACAGCGTTCAGTTACAAGGACCAAGACCTGGAAATAAGCCCATCCATAAGACTAATACTCATATTTTATTTGCTACTTATTTCAAACCTATTATTGGTTTCTCAATTAGATTTTAAAATCCAGTCCAGCAAATGAAATTCATTATCATTGGACATACTATATAATGTGTGAACTTATAGGCAGAGTATAGTACAGAGAAAATGAATGCTGGGTGATACATAGTGAGCTATAGATGTGTAGGAGAGGAAAAATAACTTATTCTCTACCCATCTTAGGTTCGTGGCTGTGGGTTCTATACCAAAAGAGATTAACAAGAGAAAAGCATACAAATTTGTTTCATACAAGTTTTATGTGATATGGGAGCCTTAATAAGGAAATGACATAAAGTAACAGTTGAACTTGTGCATTTTTATACAAGGTTTGATGAAGAAGTAGTCATGGAGAAATATGATTAGAGGACAAAGGGGTATGATCTAATGGTAATAAACCAGGAGAAACTTAGCAAGACCTGTTCATTCAGATTCTTTTCTGAGTCCCTATGTCTTCAGAGACAAGAATATTCCTTTCTTCTGGGTATAAGGAGCTGTGATAGTTAATTTTAGGTATCAATTTAACTGTGTTCAGGGATACCCAGATAGCTAATAAAACATTATTTCTGCGTAGGTCTGTGAGGGTGTTTCCATAAGAGATTAGTATCTCAATCAATAGATCAACTAAAGAAGATCTGCCCCCACCAGTGTGAGTGGGCATCATCTGCGCTGTTGAGATCCCAGGTACAGCAAAAAGGCAGAGGAAGGTATAAACTTTCTCTCTCTTCTGGAGCTGGACCATTCATCTTCTTCTGTCCTCAATCATCAGAAATCCAGGTTCTCAGGTCTTTGGATTCTGGGATTTACACAAGCAGGACCCCAGTTTCTCAAGTCTTCAGTCTTGGATTGAGAATTACACTGTTGGATCCCTTGGTTCTCAGGATCTTGGATTTAGAGTGAATGACACCACCAGACTTCCTGGTTCTCCAGCTTGCAGACAGTGTATTGTGAGACTTCTCAACCTCCATAATTAGATGAGCCAGTTCCCATAATAAATCTCCCTCTTATCTATCTCTCTCTTTCTCCATATATACCTTTTATTGACTCGTTTCTCTGGAGAACTCTGACTAATCCAGGAAAGTACCTCTAAAATGAGGGGTTTATGGCCTGTTTTAGGGGAGAAGGGAAAGAGAAATGTGAAAGTGATCTTCTTGCTTCTGCTGTTTTCTCAAAAGACAAGATGACATATTTTGGGGTAGTGTATCTTGGAACCCATCAGATGATTTACTATCACTGGGGTGGAAAGCACTGAGAAGGAGCAGGAACATTGGAGCTAATAACTAAGTGATCTTGTTAAACTAAGGAACTTCGAGCTTTACACTGAAATGGTGGTCTATCGAAGTGCTTTAAGCAGAAGACTAACACATTTCAGTTTTGTAACTAGGGTCACTGGCAACTGTATGGAGAAAGGGTTGAGATAAAGGGAATAAGACTGAATGTACAAAGGTCAGTGGCCATTAAATGGAGAAGTCCCATGATATTTAAACAATAAATTCAAAAAAATCAGTGATTATTCAGGGGTGAGGGAGGCAAAGAAAGGAAAACATATCCTAAAGTCCTAAAAAGTTAGTCCAGCAAGATATTTTATTTACAAATTGGGTTCTGACATAACAAAGGTTTGAGAAACACAGTGTCACTCTCTTAGGTGAACACTAGAATGACAAGAGCTGTGATAACCAATTTGACAGGGGGAAATCTGCTTATTTTTGTTTAATCCAGTAGTTCAAGATTTTATTTTATCCAATAACTTTAATTTTTACATAACACGTATTAATATCCTGTTCTGGTAGGTTTGCCTGGAACTACAGGTTTGGGAAATATTGGTCTAGGATGGCTTCCAGGGAACTCTGGCTTGTTTAATAGAGTAAAGGGTGGTTTCACTAACTCAGTTAGCAAATACATTAGTAAGAGAAGATCTGTAGAATAAGATAATAAGTTTAGTTTGCATGTTTTGAAATCCATGAGGATATCTCTAACAAGCAATTGAATAGATAGGCCTGGAGCTTAAGGGTGACAGTGGGGGTGGAGGAACAGATTTGGAAATCACTGGTTAAATTCAAAGAAGTTGATTATATTTCTAAGAAAAGTATTTATAAGTAGAAGGATGGGCTTATTAATAGACTGGACATGGCTGAGGAAAGAATCTCTGAACTTGAGGATATCTCAATACAAACCTCCCAAATTGAAAGGGAAGGAGAAAAAAGACTGAAAAAAGCAGAACAGAATATCCCAAAACTGTGGGACAACCACAAAAGGTGTAACATGCCCATAATAAGAATACCAGAAGGAAAATAAAGAGAGAAAGAAGCAGAATAAATTTTTAAAACAATAATGAAATTTCTCCAAATTAACGTCACACGAAACCACAGACCCAGGAAGCTCAGAGAATATGAAATGGGATAAATGCCTCCCGAAAGCTACACATGGTCATATCATATTCAAACTACAGAAAATAAAAGATAAAGAAAAAAATTCTGAAAGCAGCTAGAGAAAAAAAACACCTTACCTATAGAGGAGCAAAAATCATAATTACATCTGATTTCTCCTCAGAAACCATGCAAATAAGACAAGAGTGAAGTGAAACATTTACATTATTGAGAGGAAAAAAACTCTGCCAACCTAGAATTCTGTACCCCGAGAAATTATCCTTCAAAAGTGAAGGATAAAAAATGATTTTCTTAGACAAACAAATGTTGAGGGAAATGTCATCAGTAGACATTCCTTGCAAGAAATATTAAAAGAAGTTATTTAGAGAGAAGGAGAACAATATAGGTCAGAAACTCAGATCTATACTAAAAAGGAAAAACATCAGAGAAGAAATAAGTTGAGGTAAAATATAAACTTTGATTTGTCTTAATCTTATCTTAATTAATCTAATTGACTTAATGGATAGTTTGAAATGATAACAGCAGCAATGTATTATATATATGCTTATGTATAAGTGAAGTGAATGACAGCAATGATACAAGGGATAGGAGGGAGGAATTAGGATTATTTTGTTATTATAAAATACTTGCATAACCATGAAGCAATATGGTGTTATTTGAAAGTGGAATTGGATTAGTTGTAAATGAATGCTGTAAAATCTGAGACAATCACTAAAAAATGTAGAAAAGGAAGTACAACTGATATGCTTTAAAAGGAGAGAAAATTGAGTCATATAAAATGCTCAAAACCACAAAAGGCTGAAAAATAATGGAAGTCAAAAATAAGGAACAAAGGACTAGGGCAGCAAATAGAATCAATAACAAATGTGACAGATGTTAATGTAACTATATCAGTAAACACTTTGAGCATAAACCACCTAAATGCATCAATGAAAAGAGATTATCAGAGAACATCAAAAATCCCAAATTAACTATATATTGTCTACAAGAAACCCACTTTAAATCTAAAGACATATATAGGGTAAAAGTAAATGAATGGAGAAAGATACACCATGCTAACACTAATGAAAAGAAAGTAAGATTAGTTACATTAATTTCATACACAGTATATTTCATGTAAGGAAAGTTATCAGGGATAAAGAGAGGTATTACATAATGATAAAGGGATCAGTTCTCTAAGACTAACAACAATCTGTAATGTGTATGCACCTAACAACAGAGCACCAGAATACATAAGGCAAAAATTAATAGAACTACAAGGAGAAATACACAAATCTACTATTATATTTGGAGATTTCAATACACTCCTATCAGAAATGGACTGATTAAGCAGACAGAAAATCAGTAAGGTCATAACTGAACTTAACAACAACATCAGCCAACTGAATCTAACTGATACTTATAGAATACTTCATCCAACCAGAGCAGAATATACATTATTTTCAAATTCACATAGAACATTCACCAAAATAGACCATATTCTGGGCCATAAAACACAGATTTTAAAAATAGACATCATATAATATCTGCTCTCAGACAGAAATTAGTAACAGAAAGATAGCTAGAATATCCCAAAATACTTAGAAATTAAACAACACACTTCTAAATAACACATGGATCAAAGAATAATTACCAAGAGAAATTTTTAAATATTTTGAAATACATAAAAATGAAAACACAACTTATCCAAAAGTTGTGGGATGTAGAGAAAGCAGTGCACAGAGGGAAATGTATAGCATTGAGTGCATATAGAAGAAAAGAATAAAAATCATTAAAAAGTCAGGAAACAATAGGTGCTGGAGAGGTGGAGAAATAGGAACACTATTACGCTGTTGGTGGGACAGTAAACTAGTTCAGCCATTGTGGAAGACAGTGTGGTGATTCCTCAAGGATCTAGAACTAGAAATACCATATGATCCAGCCATCCCATTACTGGGTATATACCCAAAAGATTATAAATCATGCTGCTATAAAGACACATGCACACGCATGTTTATTGTGGCACTATTCACAATAGCAAAGACTTGGAACAAACCCAAATGTCCATCAGAGATAGACTGGATTAAAAAAATGTGGCACATATACACCATGGAATACTGTGCAGCCATAAAAAAGGATGAGTTCATGTCCTTTGTAGGGACATGGATGCAGCTGGAAACCATCATTCTCAGCAAACTATCTCAAGGACAGGAAACCAAGCACCGCATGTTCTCACTCATAGGTGGGAGTTGAACAATGAGAACACTTGGACACAGAGCAGGGAACACCACACACCAGCGCCTGTTGTGGGCTTGGGGGAGGGAGGAGGGATAGCATTAGGAGATATACCTAATGTAAATGACGAGCTAATGGGTGCAGCACACCAACATGGCACATATATACATATGTAACAAACCTGCATGTTGTGCACATGTACCCTAGAACTTTATAATTAAAAAAAAAAGAAAACTTTAAAATCAATAATCTAAAATCAATAATTTTTGCCTTAGGAAACTAAAGAAAAGAAAAGCAAATTCACTTCAAAGTAAGTAGAAGAAAAGAAATAATAAAAATTAGAGAACAAATCAATGAAATTGAAAATAGAAAATCAATTTTACAAATCAATGAAACTAAAAGCTTTTTCTTTAAAAATATCAATAAAATTGATAAGCCTCTAGCCAGGTTAACCAAGAAAAAAAGAGAAGATACAAATTACTAACATTAGAAATGAAAGAGGGGATATCACTATAGCTCCAATGCACATTAAAAGGATAATGAAGGCATACTTGGAACAGTTCTATGGCCACAAATTGGATAACTGAGATGAAGTAGAACAATTCTTTGAAAGAAACAGTCTGCCAAAACTTACACAAGAAGAAATACGCAATATGAATATGTTTATTGTCTATCAAATAAATTGAATAAATATGTAATTACCTTTCAAAATGGAAATCATGAGGCCCAGATGAGTTCACAAGTAAATTCTACCAAACATTAAAAGAGAAATAATATCAGTTCTATATAATCTCTTTCAGCAGACAGAAGTAAAAAGAATTCTTCCTAATTCGTTCTGTGAGGCCAGCATTACCTTAATACCAAAAGAAAAGACAACGACAGACCAACATATCTCATGAACATAGCTGCAAAAGTCCTTAACAAAATGTTAATAAGTCAAGTCTAACAATGTACAAAAAGAACTATACACCATGACTAAGTGGGACTTATCCCAGGTATGAGAGTTTGGTTCAACATTCAAAACTCAATTAATGTAATGCATTAAATCAACAAGCTAAAGAATAAAAATCACATGATCACATAAATAGATGCAGAAAAGCATTTGACAAAATCCAACATCCATTCATGATTAGAAGCTGTCAATAAACTAGGAATGAAGAGAATCTTCCTCAACTTGATAAAGAAAATCTACAAAAACTAACAGCTAATATACATAATGGTGAGAAACTCAAAGCTTTCCCAATAAGCTCAAGAACAAGACAAGAATTGGGTTGTTCGTAACACAGAAGATAAAAATTGAGGGGATGGATACCTAGTTTTCCACGATGTGATTATTACACATTGCATGCCTGTACCAAAATATCTTATGTGCTGTATAAATATATACATGTACAATGTACCCACAAAAATAAAAATAAAAAGTAAATTTTAAAAAAGAGCAAGGCAAAAATGTCCCCTCTCACCATTCCCTTTTTACATTGTACTGTAAGTCCTACCTAATGCAATAAGACAAGAAAAGGAAATAAAACATACTGATAGGGAAAGAAAAAATAAAAGTGTCTTTGTCTGTAGATAACACAATTGTCTATGGAGAAACTCTAAAGAATTTATTTCTAAAATCTCCTTGAACTAAAAAGTGATTACAGCAAGGTTGCAGGATATAAGATTACTATACAAAAGTATGCTTTCCTATAACCCAGGAAGGAACAAGTGAAATTTGAAGTAAAAAAATACACTGCTATTTACATTAACACCCTCACAAAATGAAATACTTAGGTACAAATCTAACAAAATATGTAAAAGATATGCTGGTTTAAGATTGCCTTGGCTATTCGGGCTCTTCTTTGGTTCTATATTAATTTTAAAATAGTTTTTTCTAGTTCAGTAAAGAATCTCAGTAGCAGCTTAATAGAAATATCATTGAATCTATAAATTGCTTTGGGCAGTATGGCCATTTTTACAACATTGTTTCTTCCTATCCATGAGCATGGAATGTTTTTCCATGTGTTTGTGTCATTTCTGATTTCTTTGAGCAGTGTTTTGTAGTTCTCTTTGTAGAAATCTTCCACCTCCTTAGTTAGTTGTATTCCTAGGTATTTTACTCTTTTTGTGGCAATTGTGATATCAGTTCTTCTCAACGTGATCTACACATTCAATGAAATCCCAATCAAAATCCCAGCAAATTATTTTTGCATATATTGAGAAACTGATTCTAAAGTTTATATGGAGAAGAAGAAAAAATCCAAAAACAGAATAGCAACACAATGTTGAAGAAGAAAAAAATTTGAGAACTGACACTACCCAACTTTAAGACTTACCATAAAGCTACAGTAATCAAGACAGTATAGTGTTGGTAGAAGGATAGACAAATAGATCAATGAAACAGAATAGAAAGCCCAGAAATATACTCCCGTCAATATAGTCAACTGATAGTTGACAAAAGAACAAAGGCAATTCAATGGAGCAGCAATAGTCTTTTCAACAAATGCTGCTGAAACAACTGGACATCCACATGCAAAAGAAGTCAATCTAGACTCAAACCTTACATTCTTCACAAAAATTAAAATCAATTAAAGATTTAAATGTAAAACACAAAACTATAAAATTCCTAGAACATAACTTAGGAGAAAAGTTAGATGACCTTGGGTTTGGTGATGACTTTTTAAATATGACACAGAAAGCACACTCCATGCAAGAAAGAATTGATAACTTGGACCTAATTAAAATGAAAATTTTATGCTCTGCAAAATATACTGTCAAGAGAGTGAAAAGACAAGTCACAGTCTGGGAGAAAATATCTTCAAAAGACATACTTGATAAAGAACTGTTATCTAAAATATACAAAGAACTTTTAAAATTTAACAATAAGGAAATGAACAACCTGATTTTTAAAAATAGGTCAAGACTTTAACAGAAACCTTACCAACAAAGATACATAGATCGCAAATACACACTTGAAAAGATGCTCCATGTAATATGTCTTCAGAGAGATGCAAATTAAAACAACATTAAGATAGCACTACATGCCTATTAAAATAGTGACAATCCAAAACACTGGCAACACCAAATGCTGGTGAGAATCTGGAGCAACAGGAATTCTCATTCACTGCTGATTGAACTGCAAAGGGTTACATCCATTTTAGAAAATATTTGGCAGTTTCTTACAAAACATTCTCTTACCATATGATCCAGCAATCATGCTCCTTGGTGTTTACCCAAAGGAGTTGACAACATGTCCACACAAAAACCTGCACATGAATGTTTTCAGCAGCTTTACTCGTAATTGCCAAAACGTGGAAGCAACCAAGATATCCTTCTGTAGGTAAGTGAATAAACTCTGTTATATTCATACAATGGAATAGTATTCAGTTTTAAGAAGCTATGAATTATCAACCCATTGAAAGACATGGATGAAGCTTAAATGCATATTACTAAGTGAAAGAAGCCAATCTGAAATAGATCTATAATGTGTAATTACAGCTCTTTGACGTTCTGTGAAGGCAAAACTATGA